>NC_045554.1:0-1430126 GCF_009769535.1 Thamnophis elegans
AAATTTCAGTACAATAAAGATCTACAAAAGGTTCCCTAACTGCCTTTTCTTTAGCCCCTTAATGAGTGATGGCACAAATTCTGGCAGTGTTGGAAATCTCAGTGGCTCTATGCCAACAGCTGCACCACCTTCAAGTACCGGGGTAAGGAAGACCTGGCATGAGCATGTCACTCAGGATCTGCGCAATCACTTAGTACACAAACTGTAAGTATTAACCAGGTGAAGGCATAGCTCACTATAGGATGTGACTAGTCTGTTAATTATGTTACGCTATAGTGCCATTCCTTAGATTTGAGAATGTAATATGAGAAACTGGCTAGTTTCAGTAAACATTTATTTCTTCACTGTGTGAAAAAGTATTTCATGGAAAGGGCTGTTTCACACATTTATTCTACTTCCCAATTTCATCTTTTGTCTCAGTGCAATCCACAAAGGTTTCAGTTGCTGCATGTCATTCTGAAAGAAGAGTAGTTGTCATTGAATTTCTTAAGAGCTTTAAGAGTTTTAAATGTATTTCCACTATACGCTATTTTCTTGCAGTGTTTCTAAAGGGAATTAAATCTTTTCTTTTTTTCAGCGTACAAGCCATTTTTCCAACTCCAGATCCAGCAGCTTTGAAAGATCGGCGGATGGAAAATCTGGTGGCTTATGCTAGGAAAGTTGAAGGCGATATGTATGAATCAGCTAATAGTAGGGTATGTTACTGATCTGAAAAAATGATTTGATTGTATATGTCAAGTGCTGTATAATGCCATGTTTTTGAAAAAATCTGTGTTAAGTACGTTTCTCCATGAGCTTCCACTGCAGGGCTCTTCTGGGTGGTATAATGATTTAAAAAATTGCCAGAGTTAGATAACAACTTCAAGCTTCAGTGCTTAGAAAGAGTGCTTAAAAGATTTCGTTCTCACAGGAAAGGCCTTCTAGTTTAAGTCTAGCATCTGAATCTACAAGAACATCTTCTCTCAAGTGAAGAAGTCTTGGGATGTCACTGTGTTTTGATGTTACTGTAGGAAACTAAAGCTAAATACAGTTTCTGTTAGCCCTTGAACAGGAGGCTGCCAGGAAATCCCAGAACAGGGGAAGCTGAAAAGGGTCGTGGCAGTACTGTTGCCAGGAAAAGGAGCCAAACTTGGTTCTTTAACTTACATACCTGTGTGGGAAGATGAGATCGGGGCTTTTCATGATCTGCGTTGTCAAAAGCATTGCATCGCAGACAAGCAAAGCCCTTTGGGAGGCTGTACCTGAAGTACTATGTACACTTCTGGGCACCACATTTCCAGAGGAGCTTTGACTGGTTAAATGAACTGTATTACATCAGCTTGCTCAAGCTATCCAGATGTTAGATTTAAATTCCTATCATCCTCCATCTTAGGCCGTAGGTGATCGTATCAAGCCTCATCTGGAGGATGTTACTTGTCTTTCATCTAGAGACTATTGTGCCAAATTTCAGGAAGTATTTTTTCAGCTTAGGTACTCGGCTTCATGGGATGGCTGCTTCCAATGGTCACTATTCATGTACAAAAATGGATTCAAATTATAACTTCAATCTGTGCTCACCTGATCCTAAAATTCGTTTTTCAGGATGAATATTACCATTTATTAGCAGAGAAAATATATAAGATACAAAAAGAGCTAGAAGAAAAACGGAGGTCTCGTTTGCATAAACAAGGAATCTTGGTTAATCAGCCACCCTTACAAGCCCCTGGCTCTCAACCTCCCGGCATTCCAGCGGTGGCAGCAACTGTGGGTCAAGCGCAGCCTGTGAGGCCACCCAGTAAGTGATTCACTAAAAATAGAGAGCAAGAAAGACCTTGCTACTTCTCCTTTTTATCTTTTTGCATTCAAAAATCCCACCTTAGCAAGTTTAAAAAAATGAAAATTTCTAAAACCACAGGGAAACAGGATCAAATTTGAATTTGCCTGTAGATTTATAACCATTTTCTGAAATTCTGAAGAGATGACCTTTGCTGGACCTCCTCTTTTGGAAAGGAAATCTTCATGTTGTGCCTCTATAGCATCCCTGAATAAATTTTTAAAGCAGACAATATGATCCTTTCCCAGCATAAAGATGAAGATGAGCCTTCTCAGCACTTCCTTCTCAAAGGGGTTGCTTGGCTTTCTTATGCATCACTGTTGCTGCCTTCAGGTATCATCTGAGGTGGAGGCTGAAGAGGTTTAGGCCAGGTTCTCACATTGCTTATAGCTTATAGCTTCTGTTTGCTTAGTAGTGTGAGAAGCAAGATTTGCCGCCATGGCACCTCCTAAAATGTAACACGTGTAGTATACAGGTTTGGTTTCATGGTGAAGGTGCTGGCCTAGAAACCAGGAGAGGGTGAGTTCTAGTCCTGCCTTTGGCATGAAAGTGGGCTGGGTGACTTTGGGCCAGTCTTTCTCAACACAACCCACCTCACACGGTTGTGGAGGTGGGGAAAGTAGGAGGAAGAAGAAAAATTATGCATGCCTGCTGCTGTGAGTTACTTATAAAGTAGTAAGGGCAGGATCAGGACTGTGGTGGCTCACGTAAGATGCCAGGCTTGTGCACCGCTGAGGTCGGCAGCTCGGTGATTTGATTCCCCTGAGCAAATAAATTGCAGAAGGTACAAGAAAGAAGCCTCCCCCAATTGCCTACTGTCATTTGGGCGTCCTGCGAGTAAAGATAACACCCCCCAAAAAAATTCCTTTCACAGAGGCAGCCAGCCACCTCGGTGATCCCTGACTAACACGTATAACTAACACATATTTTATATATATAAAATAAATAAACACTATCACCCTTGGGAACCTCTCCAGTTGGTAAAACTGCTACTTATTCCTTATGTACTTGTGTGGGAGACTGACAGGAGAATCCATCTTTTAAGATGAAGGCATCGTCTGCACTTTTCAGTGTTCTGTTTTATGAATAATTAATCATTTTTTAAACTGATGTTGCCTAAAATAATTATAACATAATTTAGAATTCTATCAGAGTTTAACGTTCATTTATTCTTTTACAGATGGGCCTGTATCCATGCCAAGTGTGCCTCTGGGCCGTATGCAGGCGTCTCAAGGTATTTAACCTCCATTGATTCCTCTTTTACTCAGCATCTCTGCTGTGGCTTTTGCTTTCAGCTAGGATACTCTACCTAACCTCTCCAGTTATGCTACCTATGCCAATAACATTCTATCCCAAGTCAGTTTGCTTCATAATCTCACAGTAAGGTCTGGATTCTCTAGACCTCCAAATTTTACTTGGGAGTTCACTGTCTGTTGCTTCTGAAGCAATTTATGTTGTTTGTTAAATAACATAATTATGTTTTTTCCTCATTTGAATCAGGTTATGCCATTCACATAATCACACAAATGACATAAATCACGTCAATTTTTTAAATTCAGACTTAACAGACATTCTCCCAAATGGTGTATTAAATTGAGATATACTGAAATCAACTGTCCTTGCAGAAATTTCAAAATTGCTGCTGATGAAAAGGTAGTATCTACTGTATGTTCTGTGAAGTCCGATGAAAAGCAAACAGAAACTTTCTAATGAGACTTTAGGAAGAGCCGCATTATGGGATCAACAAATATGATAAAACTGCAAACATCAGCTTTAATCTGATGGGCCTCTGCAAGGAAACAGAATTAATAGCTTAAAAAAAAAGGAAATAGATATGCATTTGGCCACACATTGTTGTGTGAATCTTCAGGGGGATACTTAACCTTCATCAAAGCAAAGCTTCTGGAAATTTTGCACAGCCTTTCAAATGAATGCTGCGCCCTCAGCTATGCTCACAGACCAGTGCCTTGTGGCACGATCTCCAGAGATTAGCTACTCTGCAGAAACACGGTACTTCCCATCACAAGGGTCTAAAGTAGAGGCATAGGCGGAATAAGGGAAGGCCCAAAGCAGTCCTCGTGCATGAAAAATATCCATGAAAACAGATCCATGATTTTTTTTCAAATACATGTAGGTCACCTCTGATTACCACTTAGAACTGAATTAGAGATTTGTCAGAGTCAGCAGTATTGCAGGCAAAATAGTTTTATTAAACTTGATCTCTCCCTACATTAAGTAAAAACTCTCCTTTCATAGGTGGGGTTACACAGAAGTCATGTTAAAAATAGGAAGAAAGGGGATGTACTTTGAAACTCTTACGACATGCCTCTTCTTCTGCTGGTTTCCCAGGAAAGGAAAATTGCAATTATGATAAAATAATTCAAGCTACTCCAGCTTCACTGACCTAAGGCAACAGTTACTTCCAAAGGCATTGCAAAAGAGTTCTTTTCTGAACCTCCTGGCACCTCCTAGCAGTTCAGCTGAGGAATTGCAATTGAACAGTCCATCAGCTCCTGGTGGAAAAGCAGGCGGCCACAGCATTGTTAGTTCAGTTGTGCCAATTGTAGCTTTACCTAAAACAGGGAATATCTGTTCTGTACCATACCACCATTAGTCGTCCGTGAGTGGTTTCGTTCCCATATCTAGGCCAGAAGCCTGACTGCCAAAGATACAGTTGAATCCCACTTATGATCATTGGATTCCATTGGACTCCCACCAGTGTTCTCTCAAAGTCTCCTTTGTTCCTGCTTGTTTACCTGGGCCAGGTTTTCCTGCCCGTTTGAGGTCTGAGCGGGGCTCGGACTTTGTGTGTCTAATGAGCTGTTTTGGGGGTACATTTTGCAGGAGTGAATCAGTTTAACTCCATGTCCATAGGGAATGCCCAAATGCCCCCAGCATCAGTCGGGCCTCGTGCGGCTTCTCCACTGAATCACCCTGTTCAGATGAACTCCATGGCCTCTGTTTCGACGGTTCGTATCATATTATTTTTCTTTCAGTTTTTAGAATACTTTCAGAAAGTCAATTCAGCTATTAGTTGCTTTGCATGCTTTCTAGTATTGCCTCATTGGAATTTTCAGTTAATGCATTTTGTTGCAATATTTTTTGATCTCACCCAGCTCTCTATATTACGCAAGAGAACCTGGGAAATATTCAGTGTAAGCCATTTAAAAGAGCATTGTGTTTGGTTCAGTGTTTCACTGCGAAGCCGCCATTCCTGTTGTAGTTAATATCTGTGTGTTCTGAAACCTGTGATCCAGAATCCTAATATAAGTAGATTGTTTTGTTTACTAGATGGCTCTGTCTCCTTCCCGAATGCCTCAGTCTCAAAATGTGATGGGAGCTCATTCTGGCAACCTCTTGGGTCAGCCCACCAGCCAAACCCAATTTCTGCCCCAGAATCAATATTCTGCCTCTAGTGGAGTTTTGAATGTCAACAGTACAGCCCTAGGGAAGCCAGCAGCACAGGCTGGGATAGTACAGGTAAGTTTTGCAGTAAACCAAAATTTATTCGATTTTTCTGGCAAATTTGTTTCAATAATTTTTGGGTACATGTTTGCAAAATATGGTGTCTTTTACTAAATTCTAGTTTTGGGGAATGGATAGCACAATGGTGGTTGTTTGCACAAGAAGAAAACATGATGTATTTGTGTGTCTCAGTATGTGCACAAGAATTTGATGAATTTTTATATATCCTGTTAAGTGTAGGTTTTTCTAACAGGGTCAGCTTCCTGGAAGTGCTGTTGCTAATTCAGTTACCTTACTGGGATCACAAAACAATCAGCTCTCGTGCCCTCCAGTGAGCCAGTCACCCCTTCATCAAGCCGCACCTCCATTATCCACAGTGGCTGGAGTGCCATCTCTTCCACACCAAACCCCTCCAGGACTTACTCCACCACAGTCAGTTGTGTCTGCCCAGCCGTCCACCCCTGCCTCCTCGTCAGGCCAAGCTCCCACTCCAGCTGCTGGCTCAGTTCCCAATGCCATGCAGATGCAAAGCACCCCTTCGGGGCAACTGGCAACACCAGCTCAGGTCACCCCTCAGCCTCAGACCCCCGTGCATCCTCCATCTGTGCCCACCCCACAACCCCTGCAGCCGCAGCCACCGCCATTGTCAACCCAGGCACCCAGTACTCCGGTAAGTGTTTCATCTTTTCCCTGTCTGGGCTTTCTGCTGTCTTTCAGTTGGAAGCTCCTCAGAAACCAAACAGCAAGAGAAGCAGCACCATCCAAACTTGTTGTCAGCTTCTGCCTTGCTATCTTGGGCAAAAGCAAGGCTTTAAAAAAAATTTTTTTTTAAAGTAGACTGTTCGAATGCCATCAAAGGGCTGACAGAATGTGATTCTCTACCGGCAACCTTTAGCTGCTGCTTGCCGTCTTTGATTCTTTGCCATAAAGAGCTTAATGGTGAATCCCTTTAATTGGTCACAACAAATGTTTTAGGATTGATTGGCAGATGGTTCCAGCTAGCACCTTTACATTTTACATCTGAAATTTCCTTAAGAGCTCTAAGTTTACAAGACTCAGATCTTTCTGCATGTGTTGTTTTTCAAGGGCATTGTTGTAGCTTTCTTATGGCACACCAAAGCAATTGCTCTTCGGCAAGTGCTTCACATGTACAGCACACACAGAGCAATCCCTTCTTAAACTCTGCCACAATCCTTCAAATATATTATTAGGCAGCTTACAATAAACAGGTTGGAAGGCAGATGACTCTCTGATTTACGTTAACTTCCTATTGAGGATTCTAAGATGGGTAGGTAAAGCAGATTCACCATATAGAGATATTTATGGACAGCCATCTCAGTTTAATGTTGCAGATTCAGTGTCACTCTGTAAAGCCAGGTTTTCATATCTTCCTTCCATCTTTCCTCCCTCCCTCCCTCTTTTCCCAGCTATCTCAAGCCGCAGCAAGTACAGACAGTAGGATACCCACACCTGCTTCTGTTGCCAGTGCTGACGTCAGTGCCCAGCAACTTGGTCAGGAAACACAAATGCAGGAAAATAAGCCAGAAGTCATGATGGAAAAAGCTGACTCAGAATATGTTGAGGCTCAACTGGAGCCGAAGCCAGAGGTAATTGAGAATCATTATCAGTGGATTAATAAAAGGCATGACCTACTCTTGCTTACTTGAAAAAATGGGCTATCTAGTAGGTTGCACTGGAGATAAATATCCTACTTCCCCTTTGCTTTTTCAGTTGGAGGAGGAGGACATATCGGGACCTACAGGAGCCAAAGAAGAAGCTAATGGGGTAGATGGCAAGCAAGAGTCAATGGAAATAGAAGGAAAAAAATCAGAACTAAAAGAGGAGGAAGATGGGAACAGCAATGGCACCATATCGCAGTCTACATCACCATCTCAGTCACGGAAGAAAAGTAAGTCTGCATCTCTTATCACTTTGGGGCATTTTCTGAGCCTGGGCAGCAAAACAGTCAAGCCTCTTGTGCAGGCAGGCCTAATAAGCCTTCCGTGCATTGTCACTCTATTCCCAGTAAGATCAGCCACCCAGGCACCGTGGAGAATGAGAAGCAGGGCTAATGGATAGCTGTGGCTTGTCCTTAATCTCTGGGGGGGGGGGGGGAGTATTTGGGTAGGATTGTATTTTTTTAGCTTTAGTTATCAGTTACTGATCCTTTCTCCAACAATATTTTATCTTTCTAAAGCTCCCTGAGCAAGGGGTCAGGGATTATTGCATTTTTTTTGTAATTAAATTTCTTCAATGAAATTTTGAAGACTAAAAAATTTCATGAGAAATGTAGAAATAACTTGTGGTTGATTGCATAAATTATTAGGTAAAATGCCTTGAATTATGGAAATTTAGGGCAGTGTAGAAGCGTTGGGATGGATGGATAACAAGGTTTTTATTTAACAGTCTTTAAACCTGAAGAATTGCGCCAGGCCCTCATGCCTACCCTGGAAGCTTTGTATCGTCAGGATCCAGAATCATTACCTTTCAGACAGCCTGTGGATCCTCAACTTCTAGGTATTCCGGTGAGTGAGTAAACAGAAGGAAATTAACTGATTTCCTCTTGCCATGGATATTTCTATCTGTTAATTAGAACAGATTCCTTTTTCAATGCTTTTTCATTTTTCCCTTTGCCCTACACTTTCCCTTTCCCCTTTTCCTTTATTTTCCTATTAATTTCTATTGTATTTTTGTATTTTATATTAAGAAAAATTTGAAAGTTGGTAGGGAGCTATGATGAGTGTATGGTAGTAGACATACCGCGTGATTTGTAACACCTTGACCTCCAGAAGAGCAAGAAAGCTGTCAAAGGGCTCTGCAGAGTGCAGAGACTCTGGCATTATTTACTTTACTTTCTCTTTTCCTCTCAGTGAAAACCAGAACAGACCCATATCTTGATCTCTGTTCTTGAAAGTGGGGCAATTCCTGTGCAACAGTACTGCTCATTCCTTTGTGCTTTTCGAATTTGGTTGTTTGCTTGCAGACATTTTATTACCTAATTAGATTTTAATATTGGGTAATGAAACTTTGGATAATGAAACATCTTCAAGCATCTAATGTGTGATAGAAAAATGAGGAAGGGGAGGAGGTCCTTATTGAGGTAGCTTGGATACCCTTTTCCAAGCTCAGAAATTGGCATGGAAACTGAGAAAAACCCCTCCTCTCCTTAGTATCATTCCCGGGGGAATCAAGAGAAGGATCTTTCAGAACTCTGGAAGCTTGATAAAGGCATGGATTGTCTAATAAGGTCAGCTTCTTCTTTTTACAAACATAGACCACATTCTGGCCAGATCAGCCTACAATTCAGACTGTTAAACCTGCAGTTCCCCTAGGTTGAGATTAGATAGCTGACATGACCTACCCATGTTTTCCTGAAAATAAGACCCTGTCTTATATTTTTGGCCAACAAAAAAGGCACCAGGTCTTATTTGGGAGAGGGGGGGATGTCATCTACTAACTCACCTCACTTGGTGCAAGGCTCTCCTGAAGACCTCTGCAGCCGATAACAGAGCTCCTGATCAGGAAAGGCCTCGTCAGCCGGTAACAGTTCCGGATCGATCTGGAGCTCTCTAATCGGCTACAGAGGCCTTCAGGAAAGCCTTGCTGGCTGCAGCAAAAGAAATGGGCCAAGGTGTGCGAAGCCTGGCTGCAACTATGCGAAGGTAAGTAGTAGGGCAGCTCCACCCTAGCTTAATTTTTACCAGTAAACCCTGGGGTCTAAATTAGGGCTTATTTTGGGGATAGGGCTTGTATTGGGTTCAAGTGTAAAAATGAAGCTAGGACTTACTTTCTGAGTAGGTCATATTTTGGGGAAAACACGGTAGCAGTGACTGGTTTCAGGAGTTCGACCAGCAGCTGCCCTCTGTTTCCAACTTCACCTGTTTTCTGCTGAAGAAAGTGGTGCATCTCCAGTTCTATCACCATCAAAACAGGGAAAGAAGTTTGCACACAAGACCAACATTTCTCTTTTTTTCTCTTTTCTCTCCTGTAATGGAGCCGTTCTCATTCCAAGAACTGCCATGCATTTTTGTCTAGTTGGTATCGCATATATCATTGAAAAGCTGGAAGCCATTAGAATAAGAACAGTTGTCTTCAGATTTTGTCCATGAAATCTTGAAGTGAGTTACAAGCGTTTAGCTGCCAAGCTGATCTAATTGTCTATTGAGATTCACAGTCGTCCAGATCATGGTTGTCTCAAAGGTGCTTTTTCAAAAGGCAACTGGACTTTTTTGGTTCTTGCTTGAAGATGTTTTGCTTCTCATCCAAGACGCTTCTTCAGTTCTTCGGCTGACCTAATGTATCTTTTTCTGCTTTCTTTTTACATTCAAAGGATTACTTTGACATTGTGAAGAACCCCATGGACCTTTCTACAATTAAACGCAAGTTGGATACAGGGCAATACCAAGAACCGTGGCAGTATGTGGATGATGTCTGGCTAATGTTCAATAATGCCTGGCTTTACAACCGCAAAACATCAAGAGTTTATAAATTTTGCACTAAGCTTGCAGAGGTCTTTGAACAAGAAATTGATCCTGTTATGCAGTCCTTAGGATACTGTTGTGGCCGCAAGGTGTGTTTGGTTTTAACCTATATATAAATATAAGTTTATTAACTGCGGAACAAATCCTGTGGAACTGTTGTTACTATACATGTAAGTGAAAATGTTTTAGATAAAACTAAAGTATTTTAATGCCATAAAAATCTGTATTATATGAAATCTTAAATAAGGCATTTAGAATGTTTTGCTCATATTCTATTTATCTGACGTGTTTTAACATCAAATATTCCAACTATTAATAGGAGGTTAAAAATAGCATCCAACTCCTTCGTATAATATTATTACAATATAAATGATTAATAATATTAATAATATTTTAGTAATATTTAGTAACCTCTGCATTCTTATTTGACCTTGTGCTTATTTATCAACTTTATTTGCTGCCCATCTTATCACAGGGTAGCTCTGGGTGACCAATAAAAATTCTTTAATGATATTAATGAGCTACATGCTTGTTTCTAAATTACAGTTTGAATTTACATGAACAGAGTGACCCCATGACAGTAATTCTTATTTATGCATATAGGGCAGGAGTGTCAAACCCAAATTTGGCCCGCAGGGTACTTAGATCTGGTCCGCAGGGCCGCCCTGGAAACAGTAAAGGACCGGCCTGCAGTGCTTCTGCCAGCGAAAACAGGCTCCCCAGCTCCATTTCCGGCTGCCACTGCTTCCTATAACCCTCTACCAATGAAAACGGAGCGCGGGAGGGCCATGTGCAGAGGGTTGCAGGAGGCCGTGGCAGCCAAAAATGGAGCTCAGGAGCCTGTCAGAACTCTAGAGCCACCACAGGTGCCCCCAACAGGAGTGACATAGAACTGGCCATACCCCCTGGCCATGTCCCCGTCCCCCCAGCCCCTTCAAGGTCAAACACAACCCTGATGCGGCCCTCAATGAAATCGAGTTTGACACCCCTGATATATAGAGAGTTCTGTTCTATAGCAAACTGTTCTCTATACCATTTTTTTTTTCTTTTGTAGTACGAATTTTCTCCTCAGACATTGTGTTGCTATGGCAAGCAGCTGTGCACTATCCCCAGAGATGCTGCCTACTACAGCTACCAGAACAGGTGAGTCTTAGTGTCCTCCTGCCCAGGTCAGAAGCAAAGGGCTAAAATTTAATTTTGTGTGCTTGCCATTTTTTTCCTGTTAGAATATGGAAGGAGTTTCCTCATATTAGAAAATGCAGTGACTTCTGAGACCACTCTCATTTATTTAGGAAATGGGTGGAGGAGGGACGGACAGACGGAAATAATAAATCAATGTTGATTAGTTATTAGATGAACGCTTTCTCCTTCCCACAACTGGTCCATCTATGCTGTGATCTTGCTTTGTCCAACGTGTAAGAAAGCCCAATTCTACATTCCCTGCTCATGTCCTAACCTAAGGCAGGCTACAACACCGAGCGGTAGGCAGCTTGGAGACACCGTGTGGCTCTATGGGACGTTAGCTCTCTGTGCGGGGGTTGAAATATTGCTTACTAAAATTCTGTAGATATTTATTTTGAAAAAGATGGAATGTCCTGCAGTCCTCAAATTGACTCTTGACGGCTGATTTTACCTAAATAGAAGGGTGCGACAAATGCTTTGTCTCGCTGACTATATGGGTGCCCTCTCACAAACTTCTAGCAAGGAAAATGGAAGTCTTGCGAACAGAGTACTTCCAAAAATCTCAGGGAAAGAACATCTAAAGGGCAAGATGGTCTGTGCTTGGTTTTGATACATATATGGTTGGAATTCATTGCAATAGATTTGGATTTGGTCTCTTTGATAAAACATCTGGATAATCTTGGTTACTGGTGTAGTAGAATCAACGTTGCCTTTAAGCAATCTGCTGCTGCTGTTGTTTTGGTACAAGATGATTATTGATGGAGGTATGCTTTAGCTTCCTGAGCCTGACTTCGGGGCTCATTTTTTAAAATCTTTGTAGATCAGTCTTCGATATTTCTTTGTAAACCGAATAAATTGGTTCAGCCGAATAATCTCTAAAACTCTCAATTTTCACAAAAAAGCCATCGGGGTCATTGCTCAACAAGTGCAAAATTTAATAGCATGGAGACTAGCCACCATGTTACTTTGGGTTCTCGCTATTGTTCTTTCATTTCACCTCTGTTGCTCTTCTAAAGATACTCATGAGTGTCTATATCTTTTTGTCATATTCTTTTTAAAAATGTAATTTTTTCTTTGTGTGTTTTTTTTAATTTTAGTTCAGCTTTTTCCATACATTTGCCAAGTTTGTCTTACATGGATACAATTTTGCTTCCAAATTTTCTAAAAGTAAAAATGTGGATCGGACTTATTCAAATACAAATTATACCTTTACTCATCTTTGCTTACCTTAAACCAACATTGGCTAAACTTCATACTAGCTAACAGAAAATGGAAACAAGTCTGTTTCAGTTTGCAAAACCTTAATATATCACTTCATTATGATGTATTATAATATAAACCATGTAAATAGTTCACATACATTTATAAAATAAACATAGACCGGAAAATGCTTTTTGGTTACACGTTTGTTTAAAGTATGAGCTTGATTTTGTTTATATAGTATGCATTTAATTTGAGCAATTGGACACATTTAATATAACTTTCAAACACAGTTTGGTGCAGTGGACAATATTAAAACTATTCCTATTTCTGTTGTATTCATAAATATTGCGATAAACTTACTTTCGCTGCAATGAAATCATCCTTAGTAACTGCTTGCTTTAAAGGATACCTCATGATTAAACAGAGGCTACCCCACAAGAAGCCTGGGATTCTGGAGCTCTCCTTTATCTGTGGAAGGAGACCAAAGCTAACCCACACTTTGCCTTGGCTTTCTGCTCTGTGTTGTCTTGGTGTTTGTGTCTTACTACTTCTGTCTGTGCTGTTTGTCCTCTTCCCTCTTTTCTAACCCTTCCCTTCCCTCCCCCTCCTCTTTTCCTTTTCATTGTCCACACTGGCCCATCAATCAACAAACGACGCTCCCCCTTTCGTCATGGTGATCTGCCCTGCTCTGATTGGTGGTTCCATTGCTTGGGTGGCTGTGTGTTTTGATGGACCAGTTCACCCAAATATGGCCTTCTCGCTGACAGGTATCACTTCTGTGAGAGATGTTTTACTGAAATCCAGGGCGAAAACGTTACCCTGGGTGATGACCCTGCCCAGACACAAACGTAAGTATTTCGGTTTCTTACATGCTGAGTATAAACTAAGGAAGAAACCGTTTCAAATGTAGCCGGCCAGCAGAGACCAACAGGCACCTTCTCATACACTGTAGCCTTGTTTACATTTGCAGAAAATCCTTAAGCTGCAGCTTTGCTGCCTATGAGGTGCCTGTCCTCTCGATAGAATCTGGTTTCTTTAACCATTTCCTGGGCATTTCCCAGCTGTCCAATTTCCATCCTCAATACTGAGCAACATTTCATGATTGTTCAGTTTAAAAAGAGTTCAATTCAAATCACATTCAGCCATGAACATATTGCATACCCTGTTCTCACCATCAAATTCTGGAATATATGGAGAATAAATAGTCCTGTCTGAAACATATTGTTAAAAATGAATTATTATGGGCACTGAAGAAAAAAAAAGTCAATCAACCCTAGATAGCTTGTTCTCATAGTTATGGTGCTGAAGACCTTTTTTACTGATAATTATGAGTTTTTTTGCTTCCCTGCAAGCATTGTTCAATGAATTTAATTGCAATAGTTTCTTAATGTTAAAAATTCAACTTGATTTGGGTTGATTCATATAATTAGAAATCAAGAGTACCAGGTGACAATCAAATTCCAGAATGACTAATTTTATGAGAAACTCCTGAAGCATATGCAGCTTTATTGTTTGCAGCTGCCTTTTTTAACAGAAATACACTTATGGGTTATAATCTAGCTAAAACTGAAATTGGCCCTAATTTCTTATGTATTTTTCTTTGCAGAACCATCTCAAAAGATCATTTTGAGAAGAAGAAAAATGACACACTTGATCCTGAGCCGTAAGTATAGTGTGATTCTATTGCAGCAAGAGCTGCAGATTGGAACTTCTTCAGATTTAGTCAGCCGGCAAAACTAATGCAGAAAAAGTCTTTTAAAAAGTCAACGTCCAGTAATTTAGAAAGCAGTGTAATACTGAAACCTTACTTATTTAGTATGTCTGTAACAGCAATCTCATGCAGAGACACTTTTAACATTTTAATGATGTTGACAAACTATGTATTTAATATGTATTTTTGTTTCAAGGAAGTTAAAACTTCTTCTCTTACATTGTTCAGTTTTGTTGATTGCAAAGAATGTGGCCGGAAAATGCACCAGATATGCGCATTACACTACGATATTATTTGGCCTTCTGGGTAAGTGGCTCTGAGAGCTGCCATGTTTTACTACTGTGAATATTTACTAAATTTATTTGCTACCCATCTCACTATCAAGCAAATCCAGACAGTTTACAACATGAGAAAAATGACAATATAGTAATTTTAAAATGTTAAGATTAAAATTAACAAAAAATTATCTAAGATTAAAAACTAGTATACCCTCAGGCAGAATGTTCATTTTGTATTAAACAAATTTCAGAATTCCGTGTTGATGTAGACGATTTGGAACAAAAACACCTTTGTTCTGTGGTTTTGGCAAAAATCTGCTCAGCATGCTTGTAATATGTGGTTGCAATGATGTTTTTAAGTTCCCTTTGTTTATTTTATTGAAAGTGACTTGCTCCATCTTGCATTTGGGGCCTAAGAAATGTGCAGTTTTTACATATTACATTTGTAGTTATTTCTAAGTTATTTCTTAGAATTCAAGTTGCTCCTAAGGAACCACTTTGTTTTTTAACTACATTAGATATTAGGCTTTTGGGGATCACAGGGGTATCCCATAGGCTTTGGTTACATGTTTTTATGCAAGTGAGAAGGCACTTGATGAAATCTTGTCTGCATCTGAGAAAAGAATCAGTCTTCATTATCAGGCAGCATGTCTCGGAATACTCTGGAGCGTTAAGGGCCATTCTGTGAATTTCTTAAAGAAATAATATAAATACATGCCAGGTTTAATGTAATATCAGATTCCATGTATGTGATGCCTGTCACACTATGTCAAGGAAGTACAATTCGTTGTGTGCTGCCCAGAGTCACACTCTTGTGGGTGGCCATATAAAAATAATGAATGAATGAATGAATGAATGAATGAATGAATGAATGAATGAATGAATTAAATAAATAAATAAATAAATAAATAAATAAATAAATAAAATAAAATAAAATAAAATAAAATAAATAAAATAAATAAATAAAGTGCTGTTATTGCAGCAGAATGCAAACGGCCCTGTCCAACACCAATTCTTTTTGAGCATTGAACACACATACCCAGCTGACAAGATCTTGCCTGTGGCAGTCTCTTTGACCGACTCCTCTGGCCAGATCGTAAGGGAATGTTGAGCTGAGAATTTTAAATTGTCTGCTTCATCATCGCTTGGCTGAGAGATTTGAGCTACTTATGAGTCTTAATACTCCTTTTTGCCATCAGCCAAGTCCCTGGATTCAGCCTTGCAATGACATGTTCTGCCAGGGCAGCCCTACAAACCCCGTCATCCTAATATGTATCCCTTATGCTGTTGAGGAATTAAGGTGGGCTTCAGCACCAAGTTACAAATGGCCCAGGGGGTGAGAAGAAAAGGGGCCTTTTGGCCCATTTTCTGTTTATGAAGAAAGTAGTATTTTGTTAAGTATTTTTTTTCCCTTTTTCAAAAACCTTTTCTAGTATTTTCAGCTCATGATACATTTATTAACTCTTTATTGTGTTTTAGTTTTGTGTGTGATAACTGCTTGAAGAAAACTGGCCGAACACGCAAGGAGAATAAATTCAGTGCCAAAAGTAAGTTTATGGCCTCCTTTATTGTATATTAATTATATTTAAACACACTTTCTTTATGCATATTTTAAAGAACCCCACTGTTAATTGTTTAAATAATATTGTGGAAGGCTGTTCATATTTGGATTTTGTTTTGATTCAAATAAGTAATAGTAATGGAGTGGGAAAAATAACTCTATTGCAGATCTAAATATAAAGCAGATTTCCACTGGGCAGCGCTCCACTTTCCTCATTTCCCCAAAAGAAAGGGGGAAACTAGGAATATTCCCGGTTTTAGAAACAGCAAACCTTGTAAAGCATTTGGTGCTCCATAAGAGCCATGCGGCACAGTGGTTAGAATGCAGTATCCCACACTCCATTCTGGAGATTAATCCTGATCACCTTAAGGTTGACTCAGCCTTCCCAAGATTGGTAAAATGAGGACCCAGATTGTTAGAGGCAGTATGTTGACTCTAAACCGCTTAGAAAGGTCTGTAAACCACTGTGAAGCGGTATATATATATATCTAAGTGCTATTGCTATTCCGTGTTTCATGAATACAGCCACCTTTCCGCCACCCCACCCCTTCAGTTCTGGATTCCTGATTGGTCTTGTGAACTCTTGTTTTTGTTGATGGTTTGTATTACAAGGGGATGGTCTGTAGTAATAAGAGCCATTCCTTTATCATTTAGAAACAAGCTCATCAATTTCCTATGGAGGCTGCTTACAATAAAGGATGTTGATTGTAGCTTTAAAAAAAGGTAAACATTGCTGTAATGATATACGAGCGATGAACAGGACAATCTCTTTCTGTTCTTCCCTTCTTCCTCCCCACTTACTAGGATTACAGACTACCCGCTTAGGGAATCATTTGGAGGAGCGTGTAAACAAATTTCTGCGGCGGCAGAATCACCCAGAAGCTGGGGAAGTGTTTGTGAGAGTAGTGGCCAGTTCAGATAAAACAGTAGAAGTCAAACCAGGAATGAAATCTCGGTGAGTTTTGTTTTTCTTTTACTGGATTCATCTGATTACCATTACCAGCTGACTGAATCCATTTCTCTATAATGTCTTTATTTGAGCATCCAAATTTTTATTTTTTTTCTGGACATTGCCATTTTACATATATTCTGACAATTTTGTCAGCATAATTTCAGAATAGGGTATTTTATATCTTGGGAACCAGAAAGCCTATTATGCTGTGTCCATGACAACAGCTGACAGGGAAGATTAGGATCAATTAGATTAACTAAAGAATTCCTGATGAGTATTTTGCTGAAAAATAGTTACAGTAGAAGCCATAACAGATGGATGAAAGCAATTGTTTTTGTTTCAACAGCAAGCTAGCTATATTCTAGAAAACGTTGAAGCAATTGCTTCCCCTTTTCTCCCTAACCCTGTTTTAATACTGTAGTGGTCATATCTGCTATGATCTTCTTTTTCTCACTGTGGTGTGAGAACTGATTCTCATAACAGCCCAGCAGATAGAGCAGTCTTTTGCTTGGGAAAAGTTTTAGAAATGTCATTCTCAGTTCTCTCCACCCTTTAAGGAAGAATTTTAAACAGCTGGACATTTTATGCCGATTGTAGGGTCCAAATAAATTTTATATATCAGAACAGCCTCTGAGTGGAGATTGCGTTTGCCACTTTCACCTATTATAAACCAATAATATGAAAATAAACCAATAATCAATAAGGCTCCCTGAGAAGGACATTTTTTCTAACATCAAATAATTAATTCCTCAGCTTTTTATCTTTTACCTTAAAATGGTGTGAATTTCTCTTTGTTGTAGATTTGTGGATTCTCGTGAAATGGCTGAGGCCTTCCCTTACCGAACAAAGGCTCTGTTTGCTTTTGAAGAGATTGATGGTGTGGATGTCTGCTTTTTTGGCATGCACGTGCAAGAATACGGATGGGATTGTCCACCTCCAAACACAAGGTCTTGCTTTGCTTCCTTCCAAACAAAGGAAGGATTCTGGTTATTCAATCTCACGCCAAGCTGTCTCTCATAATTTTAGTTGTGGGGAAAATTAGATGAAGTGCTTTCTATTTGTATATCATTTTATTGCCTGCCTCGGTCTTGAAGGACATGAGGCAGTGTATAAATCTGAAGCGTAAATAGATAACAGTACATCAGTAGGAAACAGTAAGCCAGTCTGGTGTCAGTAATGCCAGACAATCCACTCCCAAACATCTTTGGAAGGCCATGAAAGTCTCCCCGTTCTCCTTTGGGGAACAGGTTGTTCCAACGGAGACGAACCACATAGAATGACTGTTGTTATTATGACCTATCCCTCTGAAGGACTTCTGGCAAGCCAAGAGTGGGAAAGGTGTCTCCTAGATAGCCAGGCCTCAAGCTACATAGGTCCTTACAGGTGGTGACCAGCAGTTCAAATTTCATTCAGAAACAGAAGCATTTGCCAGAGTGATAAAATGTGGCAATTCCGGAACAGCCTAATAATTGGGAGAGCTGCTGCATTTTCAATCAGCTGAGATTTCCAGATGGTCTTCAGGGGCAGCCCTGTGTCAGATGAATTACAATAATCCAACTAGATAGGATATGAGCTTCTGAAGGAAAGGCAGGATAGCAATAGCGCTTACAACACCGTTTCATAGTGCTTTACTCTCTGAGAGGTTTACAAAGCAGTTACACTGACCTTGCAAGGATGGAAGGCTGAATCGACCTCGAGCCTGTCAGGCAGCTTGCCTACAATATTACATTCTAACTGCTGTGCCACTAGGAGGGTTCAGGATACAAGTCAAAGGAACAATTACTCAACCACTGAGTTTTCTTTCCTTTTTATCACAGGCGTGTGTACATCTCCTACTTGGACAGTATCCATTTCTTTCGCCCAAGATGCCTCCGGACTGCTGTTTATCATGAAATCCTTATTGGGTATCTGGAATATGTCAAGAAATTGGGGTGAGTGTTCTGCCAGGACTTTTTAGCAGTTGATGGCCCTGACTTAAATATGATGTGCATTCCTCTGAATGGAAACAGGTAGAATTTGTTATATCCCTCTAACGTCTTCAGGATCAGTCGGGACATTTTCCTTGCACTGGGGAATGGAAAGCCAAATGAGATTGGGGAGCATAGTTGAGAGGCCAGGGAAAGATGTCAGGGGATACTAATTTCATAGTAGACATAGAAAGAATCGTAATACGCAGGCAGGGAACTGTCTTTTTCTCTGATTCTCCTCCATTCGTCAAACACATTCATTCACCCATCCTTCCTTTCTGATTTACACATACTTTTTCCAACTCCGCTTCCCCCTTCTGATGCTGTAGCAGCCATTCACATTGACGCAGGCATTATTGTGCTTTCTGTGGAGAGGTACAAAGCACTCACTGCAAGCAGAGTGAAATGAGCGCAGTGCAAGTTAGACATTAGGAACAAAATCAGTCACTTGGGAAATTGCTTTTTGCTGTCTTCCTCCTTTGATCTCATTGGATTATCTTGATTTCCCTGCAGCAAGCTACAGTGAGAAGGGGAAGGGCAGGGAGAGGCGGACCAGCCAGAAATGCAGACCTCAACACTCCTGTCTGTCCTGTAGACTCTCAGTTCCTAAACACCTCATAGTAGTCTTCCTAGATTGTGCATGGTAATTTTCTCTTCAGGTTAAACAATTCACACATTCCAAAATTATGTACAATTGTGTAGACAAGTGTTAATTTTTCAGCTTTCTGGTATGAAACTCAGAGGAACTCTTAGTTTTCATATGTCATGCTCTGTATGTTGTTCATTGAGACTTATACAAAACATAACCTGTGAAAATCCCAGAAATTTAAGGGAAATAAACTTACAGGCAGCTCTCTTTCCTGCTGTTAACTAAAAAAGCTTGAACAGCCTGTAATATTGACATTTTCTTTTTGTATATATGAAAGGCTTTCTAGTGCAAGAAGCTCACAGCTTTCTAATGAATAATAGGAAATAACATTCTTATATCACAAACTAACTTGATATTTTATTTGTATAAAAAGGTTCAAGGTCTGATCGTTGTGTTATGAAAAGTGTGTGTGTGTGTGTGTGTGTGAGAGAGAGAGAGAGAGAGAGTGTTTTGTGTAAAATGCCTGCTGTTCTACCTCCTGTGTGTGTTAAAGTGTCTCAAACATATGCCTCAATGTGGTACATTTAAACATCCAAACTGCCATTAGAGGTAAAGCAGTTAGGTGGACATTCTGGGCAAGCTGCCTTATAGAAGCTGGTGTACTTGAAGCAGATTTTTCCATTTCTTGGGAATGGGACAGAAAAGTAAGAAACATATACATATTAACCCAGTTTTGTGACCATGTAAGCTCAGTTTGGCTTTCTGAGTTGAGTTTTGTAGGACGCAATTTGTCACTTCCTTCCACCCAGGAATTATTGAAGAGACTGCAATTGACAGACTACCTGGAGAAAGTAATTCCTTGGGCAGATGCAAGTGGAAAGTGATTTTCCCCTCTTTTTTTAAAAAAATGTAAGATATTTATATTTTGCCTTTTAACCTTAAAGAACTTGAGGTTAGGGTTGTTTCCGGTATTTGAATTAAAATGAACCAGAGAACACTACATTTATTTCCTTCCTTTTAGCACAATATATAAGGTAATTATCAGTTAAGCATGATAACAATAAAAGAAATTAGTAGGAACCCACCTGTGAGAGAAAACAAATACAAATAAGAATCAATTATATTGTGTGTAGAACTTACTGGGTTTGAATCTTTTTCAATTCCAAAGAAGGGAGAGATTTTTTATTAAAAGTGTTGGTCCAAGATTATTCAAAGAGAACATGAAGAAAATAAACTCTGTGGCCTATTAACTTTATAAACCAACAAACTTACTCAGTGCTTGGGCATTGAGTTAAATAGTTTAAATAGCTCTGTATTTTCTTTGGATTAAAACATTAAAATCGTTATTAAAATATTGCCAATGCTGTTGTGCTGCAGAGAATTCCCAGGGTCCAGAAGCAGCTGGAGATTAACGTCCTGCCCAGTTTGGGTTTCTTTGTAAGATCATCAAACAATCAAGGTGGCATATAGAGAAGTTAAAATCAGAATACAACAATAAAAGATGAATTAAATAGCAAATTACCACACAGTCAGTGGCCAAAATTAATACAGGTAACAGATTGATAGTCCTAGTTTTGCAGGCCCACATCCCATCTGTATGGCCTCCACAGAGAACAACATGGGTAGGACTTCACAGACTGCTTGTGCAAGCAGGGCCAGCTATTTTTTATTTTTTAAGATACTGTACCAACAGTGGTTACAGACTCAAGAGGCATATGGAGGTATGAATGGATGATTGAGTGTAAGTGCTGGTTATCTAAATATCGTTTCTACTACAGTTGAACAGTTAGGATGGCTGCCTCCAATTCTGCACAAAAACTATTACTTAACTGGGATGTCTTTCTTGTGTAAAACTCACAGGTATGTGACAGGCCACATCTGGGCCTGCCCACCAAGTGAGGGTGATGATTACATCTTCCATTGTCACCCCCCTGACCAAAAAATCCCCAAACCTAAACGTCTGCAAGAGTGGTACAAGAAGATGCTGGACAAGGCCTTTGCAGAGAGGATCATTCATGATTACAAGGTGAGGAGACATTAGTATCTAGACAGCACTCCTCTCTCCGCAGTTGAAAGGGAAATTGATAATTAGGGTGGCTACAGTTCTGGAAGCAAATTCTAGATCTGTGTCAATCCAAAATTAAGCACCAACATTTATCTTCGGTTTGGCTAAAGCAAAGACATTGGCTGTGTAAATATGCTTACAATCATAATGAAACAGAAAACTATTTTAAACCATCCCTTGTTTAAACCAAATGAGAGTATAGTAAGATAGTTTCAATGTATGTGACGTTTGTTGACTCCTATACTTTTGCCATTGGTCTTAACTGTACCATTAACAACACCGTGTGATCTTTTTTAGGATATCTTCAAACAAGCAACTGAGGATCGGCTGACAAGTGCCAAGGAGTTGCCCTACTTTGAGGGTGATTTTTGGCCCAATGTATTAGAAGAGAGCATAAAAGAGCTAGAACAGGAGGAGGAAGAAAGGAAAAAGGAAGAAAGCACCGCAGCTAGTGAAACAATAGAGGTAACTAAATTCATGGGGGAAACGGCCACAACATTTATGTGAACCGCAAATTCTTTCAATCCAACAGAACTGTGAGTTACATGCCACATTTCCTTTTAGAAGATCAAAATGGCATGCAGGGGAGGCTCCCTTCGTTTTAACCCCATAGCAAGAACCTGTGAGAGTTTGTGCAAGGAGAGCATGACTGATCCAGTGGACTGAGGGTCAAAATACAATTTGGTTTGTTTTGCACGGTGGTGTTTCTGATGTTCCAACTGTTCCAGTAATAGATTAAGCTTTAATTTGTAGCTTCTACTTAGGGTTCCACGGTCCCCTCGATTTGGTTGCACAAGCCCATCATGGATTGATTGTGCTGGAAAGAGTTTTGTGCTGGAGCAACACAGCAGAGAGCCTTGCCTGCCTGCCTGCCTCGGCTGCCATTCTTAAATTATTTGCTGAGAGAAAGGAGGAGATGAGTCTTTTCAATCCCACCTTTATTATTTTTATAAATAACTCAAGGCAGTGAACATACTTAATACACCTTCCTTCTGTTTTCTCCCCAACAACCCTGTGAGGTAGTTGGACTGAGAGAAGCGGCTGGCCCGCCCAGCTGGCTTCCATGCTTAAGCTGGGACTAGAACTCAGTTCAGATGAGTGGGCTAAATGTGTGTTTCATGCTTACTTTTTGTTGTAGCCTGTAAAAGAAAGCAGGTCAGGAAAGTTTTTTTTAAAAGTAAGGTACATAGAAATATCATTATGACTATTAACATTAATAATTTTGGTTTGCGCTATGGACTTTGCACTATATTTATATTCTGCTGATGCTCTTGTATTTCTGGACAATATATACATTTGGTTTTACAATGTTGATATTCATGAAAGAGTAAAGGCGTAGTTTACTTCAGTTTTATTTTTTGCAGCTGCAAAACAGGTAGGTAGCAAAGAGAACCAGTTAAAGCAGCGGTTCTCAGCCTGTGGGTCGCGACGCCTTTGGGAGTCGAACGACCCTTTCACAGGGGTCGCCTAAGACCATCCACCTCCACTGGCGTCGCTCGTGCTCAGGAGCACGTCCTGAAGCGGCAGCAGGTGCATGAAGAGTGCTGGGTGGTGAAGCAGCCTCCCCCCAGCTCTGGGCGCAACCCAGATGCCGCCCCGCCCAGTCTCCACGCCAGGGAAAGGCTGAGGCACTGAAGTGGGAGAGAGATGGGTTCTTCTGGGTGGCGGATCAGCCTTGGCTCCAACTGACATCCAGCTTTAGCCCAGCCGCCTGCACAGGGGCTCGAAGGTGCCCGGAGAATAGGAGACTGGTGGGGCAGTCGGGCCACCCGCTTCAGCTGGCAGGATGGGCTCTCGCCCAAGCAGGCACATGCCAGGATTAAAGCTGCCTTGGGCCTGGACGCTGCCTTTGCCGCCCCCGCCGCCGGTTCTGTCCTGCGCGCTAAACTGAGCTCGGAGGCTTTTTGGCCCCCGGGAAGGGCTGGCAGGAGAGGTCGGAGGGGAGGGGAGGCCCCGCCCACCCACTCCTTCCATCCCGAGGAATTCCACTCGGGACAGAAGCACAGTTTGATGTAGCTTAAGCCTCTGTTTAAAATCCCATTTAAAGGGCAACGTCTTAATCTGTGTTAAATCGATTGAGGGAGGGAGGAATAGAAAGAAAGAAGAAAGGAAGGAAAGAAAGAAAGAAAGAAAGAAAGAAAGAAAGAAAGAAAGAAAGAAAGAAAGAAAGCAATAGCAATAGCAGTAGACTTATATACCGCTTCATAGGCCTTTCAGGCCTCTCTAAGCGGTTTACAGAGAGTCAGCATATTGCCCCCAACAATCTGGGTCCTCATTTTACCCACCTCGGAAGGATGGAAGGCTGAGTCAACCCTGAGCCGATGAGATTTGAACCGCTGACCTGCTGATCTAGCAGTAGCCTGCAGTGCTGCATTTAACCACTGCGCCACCAAAGAAAGAAATGGGAAGGAGGGAGAATGGAAAGAAAGAAAGAAGAGGGAGGAATGGAAAGAAAGAAAGAAGAAAAGGGAAGGAGGAATGGAAAAGAAAGAAAAAGGGAGGAATGGAAAGAAAGAGAAAGAAAGAAAGAAAGAAAGAAAGAAAGAAAGAAAGAAAGAAAGAAAGAAAGAAAGAAAGAAAGAAAGAAAAAGAAAGAAAGAACTGGGTGGGTGGGTAGGGGGAACGGAATGTAAAAAAAGTAAATACAGTGAAACTCATGTAAACCAGGAGCTGCTGCTGGAGGAAGGCAGGGAGGTCATTTTATCCTGGAAAATCCCAGCCTGGCTGATCTTCTCCCAAACCAAGATTGGCAGATTAATCACTACGCTTTAATTATGTTCAATTTGTAATAATGAAAATACATCCTGCATATCAGATATTTACATTATGATTCATAACAGCAGAAAAAATTAGTTATGAAGTAGCAACGAGAATAATTTTATGGTTGGGGGTCACTACAACATGAGGAACCGTATTAAAGGGTCGCAGCATTGGGAAGGTTGAGAACCACTGAATTAAAGTGAAAGAAAAACCATGTAATCCATTGGGTTGGGGGCTTTTTTGTTTGTTTGTTTGTTTAATTATCACCATGGCCAGTTTTTTCTGAACTTGATGGGCCAAACGTAGCACAGGCTGCTCCCTCTGTCCCCTCCAAGGAAGAAGGTTACTTCTGCAGTTAAAGGATTGTTGAGTCTTTGCAGTCCTGCTGAGAGGTGTGTATTTTTCTTACAATAAATCAGAGTATTTATTGTGGGGAACCAATTCCGTTTAGCTTGTCTGATTTTCCTAGCAAGCAGCTGTTCTCTTCACACATGCCTCTAAAGAGGAACAGTTGAGCAGCTTCCTGATGTTTTAACAGGGAAACCAGGGTGACAGCAAGAATGCCAAGAAGAAGAATAATAAGAAAACAAACAAGAATAAAAGCAGCCTTAGCCGAGCCAACAAGAAGAAACCCTCCATGCCTAACGTGTCAAATGATTTGTCTCAGAAGTTGTACGCCACAATGGAGAAGCATAAAGAGGTAGTGTGGCCAAGCCCTCCTCATTTCCTTTTCTTCACTCACGTTTGCAAAGTTTAATGTCACAAAAGAGAGAGAGGGAGGGAAGTAGACGACATTAAGCAACATGGTACCTTCTCCTTGGTTGGGGTTGTCTTGTGCTCACCTCTTCCTTTGCCTTCACACGACAGGTCTTCTTTGTGATTCACCTGCACGCGGGGCCCGTCGTCAACACCTTGCCCCCCATTGTGGATCCAGACCCATTACTTAGTTGTGATCTGATGGATGGCCGGGATGCTTTCCTCACTTTAGCAAGGGACAAGCACTGGGAGTTCTCCTCGCTACGTCGCTCCAAGTGGTCCACTCTGTGCATGCTTGTGGAGCTGCACACCCAGGGGCAGGATCGCTTTGTTTATACCTGCAACGAGTGTAAACATCATGTGGAAACACGGTGGCATTGCACAGTCTGTGAAGTAAGTATGTATGTGTTGCCTGCTGTGATGCTACTCCAGGTTTGAATTGGTTTACAAACCAATTCTTCTCTTCTCTTCTACAATACTTTTTAAAATAGTATATGCTTATGATTAATATGACATATAATAACATAACTGGGACCAATTATGATTTGAGCATCAGTTTTACACAATGACCAAACCTATAGTAACACTTCTCCATGTGGGAATTCTATAGGAATCCCATTTTTTAAAAAAAAATATTTATTTTATTTTATTTTTCAAAACAAACACAATACATAAAATCTTCCTTCCTTACATACTGTAGAAAGTGTATCAGTTGGTTACAAAAGGTTTTTGTGCATGTCTTCCACAGTCATTAAACATAATTCATACTAACTCAAGTATTTTAACGCAAATATTTATACGTTACCCTTGTACCTCCATTTATATTTGACTATAATTATTTAAACATCCTTCATCATAAAATATACCGAGATTTAATACATAACCACATACTGGCATTTCATTTAATATTTCTAAAATCCTCCAATAACGCTGAATCCTTATGTCCTGTTCCAGCTAAACGTCCATAATATTTAATAACAGACTTTTCTAATCCTCCTTTCCAAATCACTGTTAGCAATTTTCATCTAGTTTCCTTATATTATACTCATATATATATGTATATAGGTTGTCATCATTATCCCTCCTTTATTTGACTATATCCTGTATCATAGCATTTTACCCCAAGAATCAAAGCTTAACTGTATCTAACTTAATTTTTAATTAACTTTTATATATAATCCAAAAGGATTGAATCTTCCTTCCATAGGTACCATTCAATATTCACATCCAATTATTACATCATAACACTACACATTGTATACATTATTATCATTATTGATTATTTGTTTAATTATATCTATCACTACATTTCAGTAAGTTTAACTAGTTTTAAGTTATATTCTTCCATCTATCAACCTGTGTCTTTCCAATAACAAAACAATCTTATATCTTCTGCCATAGTATTTTAACTCAGATATTTATACATGTTACCCTTATACCTCCAATTTTTATTTGACTATAATTATTTGAACGTCCTTCATCATAAAATATACCTAGATTTAATACATAACCACATACTGGCATTTCATTTATTATTTCTAAAATCCTCCAATAGCACTGAATCCTTATGTCCTATTCTAGCTAAACATCCATAATATTTAGTAACAAACTTTTCTAATCCTCCTTCCGAGATCACTTTTTGCGATTTTCATCCAGATTCCTTATATTGTACTCATACATATATATAGTCATCATTATCCCTCCTTTATTTGACTATATCCTATATCATAACATTTTCCCCCTAATAATCAAAACTAACTATATCTAATTTAGTTCTTTTTTATTAACCTTTGTATATAATCCAAAAGGATTTCTAATCTTCCTTTCATGAGTGCCATTCACTATTCAAAGCCGATTGTTACTTATCATAACACAACACATTGTATACATTATTATCATTATCAATTATTTATTTAATTATATCTATTATTACTAAATTTCACTAAGTTTCACTAGTTTTAAGTTATATTCTTCCATCTATCAACCTGTATCTTTCCAATAACAAAACAATCTCATATCTTCTGCCATTTGTGGTATCAATCCTCTAGTCATCTTCTTGATCAGCTTTGTATGGACTTCTCTTAGCAACTCCTTGCTTATAAGATCTCTCATATAATCTCTCATATAATCTTGATGCCCTCTTTCTGTTTCCTTGTTCAGTTTGTCTTTGATTGTCAGCAATGTTATCAAAACTTTTGCTAGTGGAATTTCTTTATTTGGGTCTATAATTTTATCTTCTTCTATATGTTGGCCCTTGAAGTAGATTTAATTCCTCTTTCTGTATTCCATTCTTTCCATTTTCAGGAACAAACCAATTACCATAGATATCAGCAGGTTTAGTCTCTTTATATTCATTTTCCACTTCGGTGTTTTGAGTTTCAATCACCCCATTTTGCATTTGATGAACATTTTCAATTTTTTCATCATATTTTCTTGTTATGTGTTCTAAGTATTCGAATTGTTTCTCTTCTTTATTTAATAATTTCTGTAGTTCTGAAAGTATATCTTGCAAAGTCAAGACCTCTTTTTTTTCTGGGTATTGTGTCATTCTTGATAAGCACAGCAACCTTAGCTTGAAAGATTTATCCTCTCTGATCAAATTTCAAAGGGACATCTGTGCGTTCTTTTATCAGTGTGTAGCGAAAACAAAGCCTTGGGGCATCAAGTCAGCAATCCGTGAAAGAAAAGAAGAAACGTTCCGTTTTGAATATTCAAAGAGTATTCTGCTGCTTTTAAGAGCGTAAACACTCTTAAAGAGTTTCTTTTTGTATATAGCCACAGGGATAAAGAGGAAAGCTTTAATCTGTGAATTACAGAGAGTCACAAAGAGAGAAGAAAAAAACTTAGTCCATCCATTTCAAAAGGCTTGCATAGATTTGATACATGTAAATAACATTTACAAAGTAAGATAACCACTATCCAAAACCATTCCAAATTCAATTCCGCCGCTTGATTCTTCTATTCTTTGATTTAAATTGGTTGTTAAGTTTTTGTAGGCAGATTCTTTTTTAAAGCAATAAATTGGGGAGGAGCCAATGTCGCAACAAGATGGTTGTGTGGTCTCAATGCTCTGAGACCACAGCCAATACTTTTGCCACTGGGGTGTCCCAACGGACCTAAACCGTCCCGAAGAGATGGTGAACAGGAAGATTACGTCTTGCTGATCTCGGGGATATCGCAAAATCCTCGAAGCAAGAGAAGAACTTCAAGCCGGTGACAAAAACTCCAGCCACAAGGCTGACAAAGTCGGGGCGGCCCAACGGAAGGATACGGAAAGAGAAAGTGTTTCCAGCTGGTGAGGAATCCCATTTTCTGAGCAAGGCTGTTCTGTATTAGTGGCCACTGGACTTCTTCATTATGGTCTTGATAATTGAATGACTTATTGATAGAATAAAACTGTGACAGATGGAATGTCTCAGGTACATGCATCTACCTTCACAAACTCTCCCTATTCTTTTATGAGGTGAACTGCCTGCATGCACACTTTCTCACATTGTAGGTTGTTGATCTTGGTGTCTCTCTTTGCTTTTCAGGATTATGACCTCTGCATTAACTGCTACAACAGCAAGAGCCATGAGCATAAGATGCTGAAGTGGGGCTTGGGCTTAGATGATGATGGGAACAGCCAAGGAGAACAGCAGTCCAAGAGCCCCCAGGAATCCCGTCGGCTCAGCATCCAGCGATGCATTCAGTCCTTAGTGCATGCTTGCCAGTGCCGCAATGCAAATTGTTCGTTGCCGTCCTGCCAGAAGATGAAGCGTGTTGTCCAGCACACCAAGGGCTGCAAGCGCAAGACCAACGGAGGCTGTCCTGTGTGCAAACAGCTGATCGCCCTGTGTTGCTACCATGCCAAACACTGCCAAGAGAACAAATGCCCAGTGCCCTTCTGCCTCAACATCAAGCATAAGCTCCGGCAGCAGCAGATCCAACACCGTCTGCAGCAGGCGCAGCTGATTCGCCGCAGGATGGCAACCATGACCACCCGAAACGTGCCTCAGCAGAATTTGCCTTCTCCTACCTCAGCAACGCCTGGGACCCCGACACAGCAGCCAAGCACCCCACAGACTCCCCAGCCCCCTCTCCAGCCTTCCCCCGTTAGCATGTCGCCTGCTGGTTTCCCTACTGTAGGGAGAACGCCGGTGCCCCCTCCCATTTCAGCGGGCAAGCCTTCCACCCAAGTGGCTGCCCCGCCTCCGCCTGCCCAGCCCCCACCGGGAGCTGTGGAAGCAGCCCGGCAGATTGAAATGGAGGCAGCCCAGCAGCAGCAGCAGCAGCAGCAGCAGCAGCTCTACCGGGTGAGCAGCAACGGCCTGCCTCCAGGTCGGACTGGGATGGTGAGCACAGCCGTGGGAGCGGTGAATCCCATGCAGCAGGCTGGCATGAACGTGCCCCGGCCTAACTCCGTCAGTGGCCCAATATTGCCCAACCTGCAGCCTGGGCAGTGGCAGTCGTCATCTCCAGTGCCCCCACAGCAGCAGCCAGGAATGCCAAGGCCAGTCCTGCCCATGCCTGGCCAACAAACAGTAACTGGCCCAAGGATGCCAGGCGTGCAGCCACCAGCCCGAACGATTCCTCCAAACGCTTTGCAAGAGTTACTGCGGACTTTGAAATCTCCCAGTTCCCCGCAGCAGCAGCAACAGGTGCTGAATATTCTGAAGTCGAACCCACAGCTCATGGCAGCTTTTATAAAGCAGAGAACAGCCAAATACGTAGCAAACCAGCCTGGCATGCAGCCCCAGCCAAGCATTCAACCCCAGGCAGGCATGCCACAGACTCCGAGCCCACTGCAGCAGCAGCAGCAGCAGCAGCAGCAGCCTCCCCCAGCAGGGTTGCATGCTCAAGCAGGCCTGCAGAATCTGAGTGCACTGCCAGCAGGCGTCCCGCGACCGGGGGTCCCTCCCCAGCAAGCAGCCATAGGAGGAGGCCTGGCTGCACAGGGCCAGTCAATCAGCATCATGAACCCAGCTCACAATCCGGCTATGGCCAACATGAGTCCTCAGTACAGGGAGATCCTGAGAAGACAATTACTGCAGCAGCAGCAGCAGCAAGGAGGAGCTGGGCTGGCCACTCACAGCCAGTTCCCGCAGCCTCCAGGCCCCGGAGTTTATGCCCAAGCCATTCAGCAGCAGCGGATGCAGCAGCAGCAGCAGCAGCAACAGCAGCATCTTTCAATCCAAGCAGGGGCCATGGGGCAGCTAGCTCAGATGGGGCAGCTGAATCCTATGGGGCAGCCGGCCATGGGAGCTGAGGGCAGCCCTAACATCCAGCAAGCTCTGCAGCAGCGACTCCTGCAACAACAGCAGCAGCAGCAGCAGCAACTTAAACCCCCGATGGGCTCCCCAGGCCAGCCAAATCCCATGAGCCCCCAACAGCATCTGCTCTCAGGACAAGCCCCCACGTCCCACCTCCCTGTCCAGCCAATCAACGCCTCCCTCAGCAACCAGGTGCGCTCTCCGGCACCCGTTCAGTCCCCCAGGCCCCAATCCCAGCCACCACATTCCAGCCCATCCCCCAGGATACAGCCCCAGCCTTCTCCTCACCACGCCTCCCCCCAGACTGGCTCACCTCACCCTGGGTTGGCTGTTACAATGGCTGGCTCCATGGAACAGGGACACCTGGGAAACCCAGAGCAGAGTGCAATGCTTCCCCAGCTCAACCCCCCAAATAGGAACGTGTTACCCAATGAGCTGTCCCTGGTTGGCGATACCACAGGAGGTGACACACTAGAAAAATTTGTGGAGGGCTTGTAGCATCCCATAGTTTCTCTCATGTTCCTGGACTTCTTGAACTGAAAAAGACTTGCAGCTCGACCTAAACCCTAGATGGGACTGATTCATCCTCTTCCTGTGAATGGATGAATGGCTGTTTAAAAAAAAGAGAATATATATTTTTTTGTTAAAGCCAGCCAGGTGTGGTTAAAATATCTGGTCTCTTTGTTGTGGGTTTTTTTTAGTTGTTATCGTTGACTTTACTTTTTTAAAGGGGAAAATGAGTCCATTATATTCATATTTTTATTTGTACTTTCAAGACTAAGCAGTGGTGTTTAGCAGAGAAGAAAAATATTCACATTCTAATGTATCTTGCTAAGTTTCTGACATTTGGCAGAAAGGTTTTTTTTTTTTAGTCTTATTCTATTCTGGATTTTGCAAGTATCCTAAGTATTATTACCCCTGGGAAAGATAGGAACTGACTCTTGCACACACAGACACACATTGCAGACGTAGAAATTGTTGCTTGTTTCTCTGACAAAACTGGTTTTAGATTTTAAAAAATAGGGACACTCACTACTTAGGACATATTAATTTTAACAGGGAAGAAGTGTATTCAGTAATTCTTTGATGTGAACTTGAACTGAGGAAAAGCAATTACAGTGTAAATCATGCAAACTCTATTATTACTATAAATATGAACAATTCAAGATTCAATCACTGTATAGAGGGGGGAACAAACTCATTTCTTACTTCTATAGCATATTGTTAAATAAACTGTGTGCAACAGACAAAAAGGATGTCCTTGAATTCATGTACATGGTATTAACTTAGTGTTTGGATTTTTTGTTATGAAAATGCTGTTTTCAACATTGTATTTGGACTATGCATGTCTTTTTTCCATTGTATATAAAGTATTGCTTAAAAGTGATATAAATTACTGGTTTTTAAAATGTTTGTCCTTCAAAATCCATGTAATATTGTCGCAGTTTGTATTTGATTGCGTGCCTGTGAAGAGTGTAGGGATATACCGTATTTTTCAGAGTATAAGACGCACCTTTTTTTCCTCAAAAAAAAAAAAAAGTGAAAATCTGGGTGCGTCTTACACACTGAATACAGCATATTTTGCCTCCAGAAACCCACCCCCTTCACCCAAATGGCCCCGCATAGTTTTTAGGAGGCTTTCAGAGAGCTCCTGGGGGCTGGGGAGGACAGAAATGAGCAAAAAACCAGGCTGTTTGGGGGGGGGGGCTCCCCCCCCCAGGAGCACTACAAACCTCCTAAAGGCTATTTCATGCATTTTTGAGGGAAAAAACGGGCTGTTTTGGGGAGGTTTGCGGAGTGCAAAAACTTTTTTTAAAATTTGCCTCTTCAAAACCTTGGTGCGTCTTATACTCTGAAAAATACGGTAGGTTTGAGTTCATTGGAAGGCATCCAGTAAGGAAGTAGTACTTATACTTGGCTATACTAATTTATAAGAATTGACAAAGAAATTAGAAGTATTCATTTTAAAAAAAATACATTTTGGGGAAAGCGCATCAGTTTGACTAAAACAGATGCTTCCTAAAGTAAAATCAAAATACAAGGTTTTATGTGCAGTAACAATGAAGAAACTGCACCACAGATTCAGAAAGGACAATTATCATCTCCATTGATTTTCTCAGCCTGATCCTATCTACGATGTTCCATCTAAGGATGGCTACACTGTTTTTGAGGGAAGCAAAATTGGGCTTCTTACTTTGCCTCATACATTAAACAATCACTAGGAGGTACATGGTGGGTTTTGTCAGGTACCCTAACTGACAAATGTATCTAATGTACTAAAGTTTCAATGTAACTGAAAATACCACATAGATTGATTGTACGCTGTAAATACAGAGAAACCTTCCTTCTCAGGCAAAGGGTGGTGGTGATATGTAAGTCATGTAAAATCTCTTACGATAAGGGCATGACAATGTTAATGTTTATTTATTTAATAAACACAGCTGCCCAGCTAATATACATGAGTGGGCAGTAACCGTGAAAAATGTTGCAATGTGGGACCAATAATACTTTAAAAAGATTTGTTCACATTTAGTACATAAAATAATTTCTTGCTTTTTTAACAGTGGGAAAATAAGAAATGAAATAAATGATAATTTAAGCAATCTAAAAGAAGATATGCATTACCATCTCCATATGCAAGTATTAACACTTTTGGTCCTCCGGTCCTCCCAAATCTTTGAGAAGGAAGAATTTAGTGTGTGTTCAGTAAAAATGCCCTGTCGGATCGCATCATCTTGCTCTCTTCTTCCCAGTTTTGCATTATTATTTTTACACCAACAAACCTCCTGGGAGACAATTCTGTAGTAAATTACTTGGGCAGTACTCTCAGGCGAAATAAACTTGAAAGTTGTCTTTGTAAATGAAGGAGTATGCTTTTTCCTCCTCCAACAGCCAGCCATAGGGAAAAGGTAGGGCAAAGATACTTCTAGGCTTAACCGGTCATCCCACCGGGCAATGCTGAAATCATTCTCAGGATTGGATGAAAGTGACCAATTCTGACATCAAGCATCTTCTTCTCAAAATCTTCAGTTGGGGCAACAAGGCAGTTTTGATAACCAAACTAAGCATGGCCTGCCCCCATTACCGGCAGTCTTAGAAAAATCTGCATTTAAATCCATCTATTATTACCAAATAGGGACTGACCTATATCTAGATCAATGAGAGAGTGGACTGGCCCTGCAATTGCCTGTCCAAAGCTGCTCTTGGGATGCAGGCTATCCACTGTCCAAAGTTTGGGTCAAAGGGATCAAACTCACTTCAAACCCCAACACAAATTATTTCTCCCCAGCTGCCCCCCAAAAATGGATTGAGCGAAGAAAAAAATAAACATGAAAAAGGAGAAGAGGCAGCTGACTGGAAAGTTGCAGAGGAAAAAGCTTCCAGGGCTTCACATTTTGGAAGAATATCAAATAGCAAAAGGGCTTAGCATCACCTTTGCCCCTTTTTCTTGCATCTATGGAGGTATCGTTTTTTCTCTCTCCGAGCTTCTGCAGTAGTAAATGTGATGCCGTTGGCATCCAAAAAGTCCAACAACTTGTCCAATGCAATCCTTATGCCATTTTGCTTCAATTCTGCATGCAGTACAGACAGTTCAATGGGCTGATACAGCAAAATTTGCTGGCAAAGAGATGGGTTGGAATGAATGTAGTGCTTCAAGATTTCCAGTTTCTGACCCTCACCACTAGCAGCAATCGGAAAGGTTGGTACATTTTCCTCTTTCTCTGCCAGCATGTTGACTTTAAGGTCCTGGGATGAACTAGGAACAGGATGAAAAAGGAAAAAGGCATTACGATACCTAGACAATCTCTTAAATTTACCTTATTTTTTTAAAAAGGAGGGTACCTGGTATAACCCAGGCCATAACTACTCACATCCGCTACATAGCATCAACACAACTGTTCCCCAAATTAAGGCTAACTAAGGGTAGAAAATATGGCTGGCTGAGGATGGGGTGGGCAGGTGATTTTCAAAGTTTTTGCCTTCGTTCCTCAGCATCTGGTGATACATGACAAAAACTAAAAAATCAGAATGGAAAAATGAACACACTCCTTCCAATCTGCCCGTATACCTTTGAGGTGCTGCATAAGTCTCACTTCCACCTCTTGTGCCAGCTGGCGCTTCAGAAGTAGTCAGGATTAGGTCTCCATTGTCCTCTCCATCAGTTGATCTGTTTGCAGGAAGAGCAGCTCCCTTTGGCCACCCAAGTCTAGCCTCTGGCCTCTGAACACCTCCTTTGGAGAGATCTGTACAGTTAGTCGTATTTGGGCTCCCCTGAAGCAGTTGATAAGGAGAAAGACATTTTTGCTGCAGTTTCTGAAAGGAGCTGGTAGAAACCGGCATAGATTTTTTCTTACAGTCGGTTCCTGCCTGTTGGTGAGTAAACTGAAAAATTTCCTTCAGTTTTAAAACCATCTGCCGTTTTGGGAGAGCACGGACACCAAATCTAAGGAAAAAGGAAGCCAAATCACAATTTGCAAGTAAGCACAACCTGTAAGGTAAGTTCGTGCCTACAGAAGGAGCCTGCTTCAATACCGACAGCACCCACCTGCTCAATTCCTTCTTCAGTTCTGGGGTGTCCATGCTTGAGTAAGGCGGAACGGGCATGAGTGGAGTAACACAAGAGATGTCCCTGGGTTGGCAGGCAAGATCTGTAACCAATCAAGAGGGAACTGAATCAAATCAACCACATGGTCTATATTCGGTCTGCTGAAAAACCTGTATCACCACAATATATACTACACCGGTTATTAATCCACAGAAAAATCATCCCGAACCTCTGGGAAGACAGCTGTCAGATTCTAATCCCCATCATGCACACTTTTTTTAAATTAAAAAAAGCTGAACAGTTAATTATAAAAGTGCTTTAGGAGGAAGAAGCCAAAACTGATTTCTAGATTGTTCCTTCCCTTCCAGAATCTGCAGGAAATAGAACCCATCCAAAGATCACTGTCTTTTGCAAAACCTGATGCCCAATGAAGCTTAGCCAGGATTCTGATCTGCAAGGATTCTAGTCTTGCACATCAGAGTGTGATCATTCATTGAGCTTCAAAGGACTCAACGACTAAGTTAAGTGGCAGGAAAAGGGCAGCTGTCAAAGAAGTTGTCATAACTGACCCAAAGCAGCAACTTACCAGAAATCTTTGGAACAGGTATGGAAGCAGAGAAACTTGAGCAGGCAGGAAGAGCTTCATTGCTGTCAGACTCTTCTCCAGGCCGTTTCTGAGAGTTGTGCAGTAGCAAATCTTCCGCTCCCAAATGGAACATGACTCCTGAATTAGTTACACTACTAGCAACTGTCACAGGGTGATTGTCCTGCGTGTTAATCATGTGGACAGAAGTCCTCAAAGGATTTCTGGCATTTGCACTTATTACCTCCAAAGGTTCTACAAAGCTGCCCCTTGAACATAGCGGCACTGCTTTCTGCTCCTCCTCACTGTCATCCACAATCACCACATCTCTCTCTACTGCACAGAGGCCATTGTCAGGTTTCACTATTTCGAGCAAAGAGCTAGATGAAAGCATCGGCAGCAGTTTATAGTTGCAAGACAACGGTTCTGTCTGGCTTTCAAGAGTCCACTGCTGTTCAAGGGAAGAATTCAACCTGGATTTTTCAACCTGCACGACATCCAAGCTACTCCAGGCTGCCAGAGGGGTTTCAGGCACCACCAATGCCCTTCCTTCACTCCAGCCTAAACCTTCCTGGAAGCTGTCTTCTTTGTGACTGCTCAGGTCCAAGGGCTGATGGCATTTACCCAGAGATTGGGCCTCATTACAAATTAGTGTGCCCAATCCATTTCCCACTTTACTTACATCCTGCTGGGGAGGGGCTGGGCTCCAGCAGTTCATGGCATCAGTAACCGGGCTCTCTTTATGCCATGACTCTTGCTCAGAGAAGCTCGAAGCAGCCTCTGCCGGTGTCTTTTCTGCTTCCTGTTCCAGCTCTTCATCTGAATCCAGGACTACAATATGGTCACTCATAATATTCTGAGGATTCACCGCACCAGACTTCTCTAGGCTGCCGATAGGAGCCTCTTCCTTCCTGTTTATATTTTGTTGCTTCTCATTTTGAGAGAGAAGCCTATCTAGTATGTTTGGCTGTGATGCAGATGTTATTAGAGAGAAAGGAACTTCTAGATCTCTTGGCAAAATCATCTGGTGATCTTTTGCTGGCGCTTGAAAAAGTCTTGGAAAATTTCTTGCTGCAGTTTCATCTTTGGCTATGTTAATATTCTGCTCCCAGACAGAACATTTCATTTCTGAGACAGAAAATTGGGCTGCAGACCTCTCCAGATGATTACTATGAGTGGAATCCCCAGCTAACCCGAGATGAATCTCACTTGTGGGCTCTTTTCTATTACTTGCTCCGAAGGACACGGTTTCCTTAAAATCTCGCTGGAACTCAACAGGATACTTTTTCAGATCTTTTCCCATGTGGGCAATAGAGGTTTTCAATTTGGATGACTCTTGATCACTTTTTATTTCACTTTCCTTAGTTGTCATGCCTCTTCTGGGCTTCTCCAGCACCTTTCTTGGGCAAGAACCACCATCTTGACCAATCTTTTTTTCCACTTCATTACGTCTATATTCAATGCAGGCCTTTTCCTTTCTGGCTTCATCAGAGGTCATTCTGCGCTGGGTAGCCACAAACTCATAAATCTCCTCTAGTTCCTGATCATTCATATTGTCACTGACTTCATCTCTGCATACGGCTTTTGCCACAGTTTCTTCATCTTCATCCTGCCACATGGATTTCAAGAGCTCTTCAAAATCTCCAACTTTGTCTTTATCATCAGCTGGTTTTTCTACAGGTATCTCTTCACTAGGTTGGCCTTCACACAGAAGAGCCAATTCTTTCACTCCAAACCTGAAAACATATAAATGTACATAAATGTTCTTTCTCCTCTCTGGGTACAATCCACGGTATAAGATAACTTAATCCTTATTCATGCTTCATACAGCAAACCAAAACGAGCTCTATTCAAAACTATCATAGAGTAAATTTCATAATGATTTCCAACCAACTAAATACTCTGAAGCATCAAAACACCGACCTTATTGCTAGGTCAATCACATCTGACAACAAATGTTGGGGTATGAAATGTTCAGCTGTGTAGAGGTACTTCAAGAACAGAGCAACAGCATCCCCTGGAGCGTCGTGTAACAGCACGCGGGAGGCTCCAACCTCTCCTTCATCAGCCACCACAAAACGTCTGTAGTCAACCTGGTAGCAGAACAGAAAGAGACACCAAACTCTGCAGCAGCAGTCATAACCCAAAGTTCCTTCCTTCCTTTTTTCAAACTTTCCTGACCACAAGTGCAAGCTGTTTGTACTGCAGACATTCAAAAGCATTCGCACCATAAAAATGGTTCCTAGATGTGGCAAAGTTTGCCAGTCCAAAGGTTTCCTGCCTCAGCAGTTATAAACACATTTTCATTTTGTACAATAAAGGTAATCCTCGAGTTAGGACACTTCAAAGTTGTTTCATGAAACACCTCCACCCAATTTCTTATGACACAGTCCCGAGATTATGAATGTTGCAGTACCACAGCAGTCGTTCGCCCTTATGAATCACTGCAAAGGCACTGCAGCATTCACCCTGCTTATTCCCCGATCTAGAAACCCTTTGATTTCTTTGCTACTTCGGTGCATTCACAGAGAACCAAGGCCTAAAGTATGTCAAGTTCACGCGAGAGTGATCTCCCAGTACTTTAGGCCTCAGTTCTCTATCACCAGAGACCTGGCTTTGCAAGCCGACGAGAGGCTTTGAGGCAGCGAAATTGGGCAGCCTGAAAGCATCCCATCAGCTTGCAAATGCCAAGGCTGGAAGCTTCTGGGGACCATGATCTTTTCCAGAGAATGGGTACCTAATGTTGCATGAGATCACGACCCCCAGAAGCTTCCAGTCTTGGCGTGCAAAGCATTTGCAAGCTGAGCGATGCTTTGAGGCAGCCCGATTTCACTGCCTCAAAGCCTCCCATCGGCTTGTAAGAGACTGGAAGCCTTTGGGGGAGACTCACTGAGACTCTCTCCAAAAGCAGCAGACAGCCGGGGTGAGCCAGTGAAGCCAAGCAGGCCGTGCTCGTCCCGCTCTGCCTCTGCTCTCCCCACTCCACTTTCGAAGCGCCTGGAGCAGGCAAAGCAACTGTGGCAGCAGCTTGCTTGATTTTCGCAAGGTAAGTGCCTGTGGAGACCTAGCGTGGCAGGATGGGGGGGGGGAATTGTGGGGAGCATGAGGTATTTCAGAAGGTTGGGGGACGCCTTGGGTAGCCAGAAGCACTAAGCCCCCCCATGGCCTTCCCCACCTTGAGATACGTCATGTGCCTTTAACAACCTGCGCATTCAATTAGCAAAATCAGGGTGAAAGCAGGGAGTTTTTATGTTCATTTTACATGATTCACTCCAACAAATCCTCAGGTTACAAATGTAATTGGTAGGCTCCATTATGTTCATAACTTGAGGACTACCTGTATAAAAATACCAACTTTACAGTCCTATAAACTATCCAAAGTCCCTTTGTGTCCCTTCCACCATTTAGATCTGTAATTTTCTTCAAGCCCTTCCACTTAATGCACCATTTTTTCCCTGCTCTTACAGTCTCCATCTAGCTGAATTGGCTTCACTTTGCACTTGCCTACTGTAGGGCATAGCTGGTTGCTGCTCATAGGAATAACCTTGTTGTAGAAATCTCCAATGAATCCTGCTGCCTGCAGCCACTCTTCAAAAGTTTGGTTTATTGGCTGCAATTCTCTATAAATGAATAGTGAAATAACTGGTGTGTCCTCACTAGTATTCCTCTCCCAAGTGATGCTATTAGAATCAACCTCAAGAAGAAAATTTAGAGTTACGAAAATGGAAAAATTCCACAAATGTGGATCTACAATAACACTCAAGCATGAACAATGTTAAAATGTTTTCTATATACAACCCTTAAACACGTCATGACTACTTACAAATTGTAAAAGTTGAGGACATCTTGCATACAATACAAACATATGGGCATAAAAGACTTCCCCACTATCCACCTGGATCTGGATATCACTCAAATGAGGATTATTGACCATCTCCTTGAAGGCAGCAGCCAGTGAGCCAAGAGGGAACTAGAACAGGAAAAAGGGAAGAGGAAAAAAAGCAAGCTCTTCTTCTTTCAGTCCACAGGCAGAGAGATGTTAAATTTCTCATTAAAAACTTAAGTCTTCCATTTCAAAGGAAGGTTTGGGAAAAGGACTGCCAGTGAGAGAGAGGGGGAGAGGGAGGGGAAGGAGGGAGGGGGGGGAGAGAGAATGAGAATTAGTCCCAGAACGTTTAGAAGTTCTCTATTTGGCAATAAGGAAATGAAAGCATTTTATATTATGTAGAGATCCAGTCACGCTTTTGCTGTCGCTGCCAAGCAATTGTACAGCTTGAGGTACTGAGTTTGGATAGACGCTCAGTATTATTCCTCATCCAGATATACTTTGAGTACAATTCTGTCCTTACTGTTTCACAAAGGCACTTTTGATATAGTTGTTGCTGCTGCTGCTGCTGCTGGGACAACCGGTTAAAAGCCTTTTGCTGAACACCTGGCATCTGTTCTTGTTCTACAACAAATCATCACCATCATCATTAATATAAACCTGGCCTAGAATATTGTCACTGTTACACGTGAATACAAATCAAACATGTTGGTTATATCCTGGCTTTGTTCCCTTCCGCTTGGCCTCAGATACCACTGATTCCTCCAAGGTGCTAAGATTTAGCAGAGCTGCCGTCTTCTTAGGCCAAGGGGATTCTGCACACAGAGCCACGGCTCCAAAAGGAAACATTGGAGTACATTTTTTTCTTCTACCAGGCTAATTCCAACAACCTCCCAGCTGTTTAGCAAAGGTGAAACCGGAAAGACCGCGCGGTTCCCATCAAGGTCTTTGCAGCCCTTTGAACTCTCCTCACCCGGGTGCTCCAGCCGCCCGACATCAAGGCTCCACTGGGTGAACGTGAGTCCTTCCCCGGCCAGCTCCAGGAGATCTTGCAGGACGTCGGCATCTCCCGGACGGCGGCCTTCAAAGCATTCGCCAGGCCTGCTTGGGCAACGCTCCGTCTCTGGAGGCTCCGCGGGCGCCCCGGGCGGGCTGAACTGCGGCCGCTGAAAGGGGAGGAGGCTCCGTGGCAGCCCGGCCGAGACCAAGTCGCCGCGCGGGGCCGCTCGAAGCCCTCAACCTGGGCCGCGGGGAGGCGAGCTTGCCCTCGGGACGCTCCGGCCCGTCTCCGGGGGCAGAAGGGCCGCGAAAGAGCGACGGCTCAGCTGGCCCGCAGGGGAAGGGAAGGGAAGGGGGGGAAAGCCCGGCGCTTCCCCAAAGCCCCGCACCTGTTCGGGCCCCCGAGGGGCGGCGTCCGTCAGCGAGCTCAGCGCCCACAGCCGGCCGGCCTGGCTCGCATCAGCCGGGGCCCCTTCCCAGCGGCTGGCGGGCAGCGGGGGCGTGCGGGGCGCGGCCGGGGCCTCCGAGAGCAGCAGGGCCGCCCGGGCCTCCAGCCCTCGGCGGGCCTCCTCCGACCCTTGCAGCAGCAGCGGCGGCGGCGGCGGCCTCATCCTCCCGCGGGCCCTCCTCGTCTCTAGGCGGAGAGCAGGCGGCAGTCAGCGAATCCCCGGCGGCCCCCGCCTCCCCCCCGCCCTCCGCCCTGCCTCACCCGCCCGGGGCCGCTTCCCGCCGGGACCCCCGGCCTCCGAGCGAGACCTGGCCGGGACCGCCAGCGGTTCCCCACCGGCCTCCCGCCGCCTCTTCCTCCCGGCGGGCCGAGGGGCGCCGCCTCGCTTCAGCCCGGGCTCCGGGGGGCGCGTGGGCGGCGCAGAGCGGCCGTGGCCCCCCCGGCCCGCCGCCGCCGCCCCCCCGCCGGAGGGTCCCGCCGCCGAAACTCGTCCTCCGAGTCGACCATTTTGGCAGCGCGGCAACGCAGGCGCCGCCGCGCGAGCCCCCCCTGCCGGCCGGCGGCCAAACTCTCCCAGCCGCCGTCTTTGCAACAGCCCCGCGCCGGCACGGAAGAGTCATGTCAAGAAAGAGGAGCGTGTAGGGCTTTTATTGCATGTTTTATCCGTTGCAGGGGCTGCTTCTATTGCTCCAGGCCGCCCGACGCGGGAAGCCAGAGAGGTGAAGGCGGCAGCTGAGCTTCCAGCCACTGGGGCTGGTTCAGTGCTTCTCCAGGGCCCGGGCAAGCAGCTCATTCAGCCGGTTCACCATGGGCCGGGGGTCTTCGCTCAGTCCGGCCGTGATCATGGCATTGTCATAGATCTGCAGGCGGAGGAGGAGGAGGAGACAGAGTTGGTCACATCATCGGCCAGGCGGCAGAGTCGAAGCGCAGCCAGAAAGCCCAGGGCCGGCCAGGGTCCTTCCTGCTCTGGAGAGGACGCACCCAGGTCCTCCTTTTTGCCCACTGGGGAAGGCAAGGAGACCTGGCCCTGTTCAGCTATCATGGCTCTTCCCAATCCCCTCGTCTTTCTGGGCCAGCAGAATCTAGCACAACTATTTCAGCTAATAATAGGAGTTTGAAAAGCTATCATTTCTTATTTTCTGCCCTTTTAATTTTTTTTTCATTCTGGAAGAAAAAGGGTTTTGTGCAGCCAGAGTGGTACACTAAGGATTAGCAGCAAATGGATGGGCGTGTGTACCCACCTACTTGACACAAGTGTGAAGGAAATGAACCTCTTCCCAATGCAAAGCAAAATCTACCTCAAAGTGAATAATTAGCAAGAAGGTGTTTACGTTTACATTCATTGGAGAAAAAGGGGTTACAAGAGAGTAAGCAGGCACACTGGGGAATAGCAATAGCACTTAAGCCTTATATACAGCTTCAGTGCTTTACAGCCCTTCACTCTGAGCAGTTTACAGAGTTAGCATATTGCACCCAACAATCCAGCTCCTTATTTTACCAACCTTGGAAGAATGGAAGGGTCAGGATCGAACTCCTGGCAGTTAGCTGAATTATTAGCCTGCCATACTGCATTCTAACCACTGTGCTATCAGGACTCCTATATGTCAAAAGGAATGTGGTTGCACCACTTGTTAAAACTGCCTCTCTGCTCTACAAAGGGGGGGAGGAAGAGGAAAAATAAAACAAGAAATTTCTCCTGTGCCTGGCCCTGTTTCAGTGGACAAAAACCCAAGAAAATTCTAATTTCCAGAAAATAAGGGATGGTAGCAACTTGCAACATCAACCAAGTTATCTCCCAGACCTAGAATGGTGCCTCCTTGATGATGCCTGAGAAAAAGTCAAGGCGGCTCAGAGCTTTACTATGTCCAGCAGTCGGTGCAACTCACCTGGTCGAGCAGCATTTGGGCCAGGTCAGGCTGGTCAATTCGTAACTGGTTGAGTTTCTTGATTAGTGTGTGTCTACGGAGGAAAGCAACTAGGTAAGAGCTGCAGGCCAAGAGGGAGAAGACCCTTCCCTAAGAGATGCCTCCCCCGGATGACTTCTTCCCCATACCCGGCATTGATCTCCAGCGTGGGTTGCAGGATTTGGGCTCGCTCTTCACTGGTCTTTGCCAGCTGCTGCATGCGCAGGAAGTGGCGGGCAGCACCCATCTCCAGCACTGTGATCATGGCTGGATGTGAATCCAGACGTGGCGTTACCTGTAGGCAACAACACCTTTGGACATGCTCTGCACTCCAGAAACTGCCAAGGTCACGCAAATAACTTTCTTCCCTCAGCCTGCTGACTCTAGGCAGACTCATTCGTCTCCTTGCCATTGTGGCATTTCACATGCTGCTGCTGCTGCAGAAGTAACTGATCACGATCACCAACAGAAATGTCCATTAAGCCCAGGCTTCAGCGATCTGAAATGGGGAGGGAGCTCAAGCAGGACTCGACAGTAAGATTCCATCTGCAAGGAGTGCTTGAAGCAGCTTGGGAAAGAGGATGGCTGCTATGGGTGTGCAGCAAGCGTGGCAATGGGGCGTGCGGGGCTGTCCAGGCATACTAGGCACAAGAGCCAGGCTTAACCCACTCCTTCTCCACCCTCTTCATCCCATGGTGGGTATGTACTATGGGAAACGCAGCTGTAGTCCCTAGGCTCCCTAGGATGACGCAGCCCCAGGGGCTCTACGGCTCCCCTCCACTTCACCCACTGAGCATGGCCTCCCTCATCACTTCACCTTGACAGCGGCGACCCGTGAGCCGAGGGCATTCCTCATCCAGGCCAGGAGATCCTCTGCCGCTTGAGAGCTCAGGCGATTTTCAGCTGCAATGGGAGGATGAAAGTAGCATTTCGATCCTTGGTCTTTCCACAAGTAACTGATAGAAACTCTTCCTTACTCTCTACACACACCCCTCAAAATCACAGGCTGACTGACAGCATAATAGTGTATTTTCTTCACCAGAGCATAAGGCAATCGTTTCTGGCCAAGGCAGGCCCCATTGGTCAGAAATGATCCAGTTAGGCACCTACCTGAGTGACTTTCCTCAAACTTCTCCTCCTTATAGTGGTCAACAGCGATATCTGTCTCTACTGAGATCAGTTTCTTCTTGTCAAACTCTCGTAGATGCAGAAGAGTCAGCTCGTCAAACTGCTTATAGCAGAACAGCACCTGATGGCCCAGAGAGGGGAGGTGTACTGTCATTTAGTTTAGATTATATATATAATCCCTTGGAAAATTCCCAACCACCGAGCATGGCTAAATCTCCAGCAATCTTTAAATCCCATTCCTACAATCCCCGGCAAGTTCGTAGAAATATAGCGTCATCTCAACAGATGGTGAAAGGAAGCCTGAGCAACTGTGAGTGAAATATAGTACTCTGAGCTCTTCTCCCATCCTGTGTGTGTGTGGGGGGGGGGGGGGGAGGGACAGAGCACCCTGTGGAATGAAGTTGATGCAACAACAGCACCATATTCTGCTCCAGGTGGGAAATGTCACAAACCAAGCATCAACACCGCTGCATCCTCCCCAGAACCCCCCCTTGCTTTTCTTAGCCTCTAAATCTCTTTGCTTACCTCAACGTTTTTCTTCTTTGTTGCTTCGTAGTATGGAGAGTGCTCAGCCAAGTTGCGGGTGGGAGCACACAGATAATAGATATTTCTACTGCCAGCTGGCATACGGCTGGCGTATTCTGGGAGGCTGGTTAATTGGCCTGGAGGTAGCACCGAGGACTCATAGCGCAACAGCTTTGCTACTTCCTCCTAGGAGGAAAGTTTTGTCAGTCATGAGGAAGAAGAAGGCAGGTGTGCTTGCCCACCCTTCACAACGAGCCCCAATTGGTCTTTCTTATGTAGGACCTTATTATCAAAGGAAAGGAATCACGACAGAGGATGTAGGAGCCTCTTTGGTCACTCCCAGTACCTTGGCTTCCTGCTCAGCCAGCGTGATAATTCCCTCGCGGATAAACAGCCCGTAGTCCTCAAAGAATGTGGCATATTTCTCAGGGTCCTTCTTACTCTGGTCAATGAAGAACTTGATCAGCCTCTGTTGCAAAACCTCTCTGAGCTTTCTACACAAGAGGATCAGACAATAATGCATCAATTAGTAACAGAAGAAATAGAACAAGACTTTCTGCAAAGTCAAAACTGGCAGTAAATGCAAGGCATTACTTCTCCACAACTCATCCAAACCATCCCAGGCAACCAGGATCTCAGGCTGCAACGGAGGGAGAGGTCCACAAGTCAGCCAAATTGTTAAGTGACATATAGTATGTCCGAGTATGTCTGGGTACTCTTTTGAAATCTGACAGCCCTCTTCTGTACTTGCTTAAACGATAAAATGTCAAACAAACAGACTCCCAGATAAGCAGAAACTACTACCGTTTTTATATCAAGCATGCTAGGGCACCACCTTCAAAAACATTCGGTCTTCCGAACGCAGCCATGACACAGCAAGTTCCAGAAAAGCCGCAAGTCACTGCCCGAGGCCATTTGAACCAAGCTTCTTCCTCACCTGACAAGGACGCTCTCTTGAAGCAGTTCTCGGCTGAGATTTAAGGGGATATCCTCACTGTCCACAACCCCTGCAAGGAGGTAAATAGAGAGATAGGTTGTGTCTTGCGATCAATCCTGCCAATCTCCAGCCTCTTCCTCCTAAATAGGGCTCTTCTGACTACCTTTCAGGAAACGTAACCATTTGGGTAGAATCTCCGTAGCCTTGGTCAGGATCAGGACCTTGCGAGTGTAGAGGGCAACACCAGAGCCTTGCTCCTGGCTCACATCAAACATGGAAGGTTTCTAAGAAGTTTTGAAAGAAATGGAAGAACAGATGGAAATCAGCATTGCAGTGCAAAAACCATCCTCCTGAGGTGAGGTGACATCTTGTTACAATCTCCTCACATGTCAGTTTTAGAGGCTACTCATCCTTCCCACTCACCAACCCTGGCACATAAAATATGCTGCGGATGCTGAGAGGTGCATCGGTCTTGTAATGCAGAGTGTAGCGAGGCTCATCATATGCGTGGGCAATAAAGTGGTAGAACTCTGTGTGCTGCCAATCTCCAACCTCCTTGGGATCCATCATCCAAAGGGCCTGATTGGAGAGAAGACATCCTTGGTTGAAGCTAACCATGTGCCCAAAGCAGAAACACCAATGAAGGAGAAAAGGGCAAGTTTCCTTGAACATAGCAGTATTTTGCAGATGGAGCTGGTAGTAATATCAACCCCAAAATCCAAATAATCATAGGGAACAATTAAGTGTTTCTATACTACATGGGTGACAGGGTAGAAAAGGCCAGCTGGCATTTCCTCCACAGAAGTGTTCTAGAAGATGCCATAGGTTTGTGGGACACCTGCTTGCTAAAATGCCACTGAGCTCGAGGCCAGCTTCAAAGGCCACCCAGTATCCGCTGTACCTGCAGTGTGTTGACACGCTGCCCATTCAGATAGAGGGGAAAGCTGATGAAGTTGCTATACTTTTTGATGATGTCTAGAAAAGGAAAAAGATGGATTGAAAACTCTGCCAACTCCGTTTGCTCCCCCAGAAGGGATCTTCATCCATCCAATATGTAACTGGCACTAATCACAGGCAGCTACTATACAGATGGGGCACAACTGAAGAAGAAATTCAAAACTGCAATGTGGGACATATTGCTTAACGAAGTTTTTTCCTGAACTAATTCAATTCTAAACCCACTCTAAATGTTGCAATTAAGCTACCAAGCCTTTCATGGCTGGGCACCATCTCCGAAAATATTCCATCCAGTCATGTTCAGAAGCATTACTCGGAAGGCCTGCAAAACACTCCCGCAGAGGCTAACCAGGGCTACGCTGAAGGAATTGGCAAATTTAAAAAACCCAGATCCTATCAAATGGCAAGGGGTTACACACAAGACATTTTGAAGGCATTCTGCCAACTATTCTACGACTATTATTTCTTAGTACACCAAGCTAAGAAGGGCGTTTTCCCCCAAACTTGCCCTATATGAAAGTATTTTACGAAGAGTTATGCCACTAATCCTTCCGCTCTAGCAAGAACTCTTTGGATTAGATGTGGCTCAGTGACCAGGATTTTGGCAGAAGACAGCTTCCCCCAACATTTGGAGACCAAAGCTGGGACCTTATCGATTCAAAACAAGTTGGGACAGGCCACCCAGCTCTGCTTCTTCCCCAAAGTCCATTGGTCTGAGAGACATGGCACTGGCGTCTATTCATAGATAAGAAAGTGAGCTAGCTCCCTTCTGCCATTACTCACCTTTAACTCGCTCCTCACTGGCAAACTCATTGCAATCTTCCTTTATATGGAGAATGATTTTAGTTCCAACCTGAACTCCAGAAGCTTCTGAAATTTCGAACGTCCCAGAACTAGAGTTAGAAAATCAAATCAGAGGAAAGAAGCAAACTACAACCGAATATGAGCCCACGGACTAAGTGCTATCCTACAAGCAGTAATCAGGGCATAGCTGACTCTCATCCTAACACAAACATTGCAAGACCAGGTCTCCCTGGTGAAAAGTAATAGCGCCCATTAGCTGAGCACAATTTCTGCAGAAGTATCAGAAATGCCTTGCAAAGAATAGGGCTTCCTTTCTAAACTGAAGTCTTCATTCTGGGATTCCAACTCAGGGAGGCAGATAGAATCCAAAGCCCCTCAATTTTCCAACAAAGCTTAGAATACTTCATGCAGCCTTTTAACCATTCAGCTGCAGCATCCCAGCCCAGCCTCTGCCACATCCTTACCCGTCTGAACGCCAGCAATATCCAAAGCTATCTGGCTCTGCTGACTTGGAGAAAACTTCCACTTGATTAGCCACCATAAATACTGAATAGAAGCCCACTCCAAATTGGCCAATAATCTTACTGCTGGCCTCTGCTTGGCTCTTCAGTGTATCCAGAAAGGCCTGTAGATACAATATAGACAGGCTAAGGGCATGAAGCAGGACCCAGCTGCTCTGCCTCACCTTGCTATCACCTCTGTTTGCAAAGAATCAAAGGCCACTTGGATGCTACCTGAGCATTCTTCCCCCCAAACCTTTATTGGAATATCATTACAGAAAATGGCAGTCTGTGTATTTTATAAATAAAAATGACAAGGTACACAAATATGCAAAGCTACACCAAGATTACAGGGCCCCCCCCTCTTCACCTTACCTTGGAGCCAGATCTTGCAATGGTCCCTAAATTGGACAGAAGTTCTTCATAGTTCATCCCAATGCCAGTGTCCTGCAAGCAACAAAAAAGGAGCCCCTCGCATATCCAGCACTGCGCTTTGGGATGTGTGGGAAGAAACAGGCTCCTTCTCTGCCCCCCACCCACCCTTTCCACATAAGTTACAAGGATCAGATTAACTCACAGCTCTGCTTCTAATGTTTTGCTCTGACAGCTGTGATGTAAAAACTAGTGCAGGAAAGAGAGAAGCAAATCTTCCTTCCCAAAGCATAAAACCCATGTTGTCACTTAAACTCAAAACTTAGCGTAGCTGCAGTACTAAAGTATAAACACTTTCCCTTCTGGGAAAACTTTCATTCCAATTCCTTTCCCGGTTTCTTTCTGGGACAAGCAAGACTAGATTCTCCTGGAATCAACCTCACTGCCCTCTACTTGCCAAGCAACTTTCAGCTAACCCTTGAAGACAAGAGAACCCACTGAATAGCAAGAGGAACTAAAAGGTCCTCCTACCTGGATGGCAACCAGGCCCTTTTCACTGTCTGTCTCCAGATCAATCCTGAGTTCTGGCAAGACTTTTCCTTCAGAGACCAGTTTGTGGCGCAGCTTCTCCAGAGCATCGCTACTGTTGGAGATCAGCTCCCGGATGAACACCTGTCAAGGAATCAAAGATCAGCTGAGCTCTGCAGAGCGAGGGGACGTCTTAAGGCTTCGCCCTGGAAGGCTTACCTCCTGCTCAGAGTAGAGGGAGTGGGCCACAATATCCAAAAGCTTCTGCGTTTCGGCCTGGAACTCGTGTTTCGAGGCGGAACCTGCTAAAACAAGCTCGAGGGTCGGAAGGAGGGCTCGTGGGTGCTAATCAGCAGGAGTGCGGAAGGCGTTGCCTACCGGCAGTTTGGGATAACCAAACGTCTGCAAGAAACAACCGACCACCAAGGAGCCTTCAAGGGGAAGAGGAGCTGCCTCCTCACGAGGAGAATTCGCCCGGCCCGGCGGGAGACTCACCTGGGACTCTCTCGGGCCTACTAAGCGACCGGGGGGGCGGCGGCGGCGGCGGCGTCTCTTTGTCATCCTGAGTGGCGTGGCTACTGCACGAGCGCCGCCAAGACCAACTGAGCAGGCCGGGGGCGGGCGGCGGCCTTGCCCCACAGAGCAGCCCAGTCGGCGCTCGGCAGGCGCGGGTACTCTGCTCACGGCCGCCGCGGAGGAGGACCGGCAGGGCGGCAGGGCGGCGGCGACAGCGACCCAACAGCAGCCGCAGCAGCGGCGGCGGCGGCGACAACAGCCCCCTCAGCCCCATGGCCACGGCACGAGCGCGGCCGCTTCCGGCGCTGTCCGAGACGTCACACCCGGCGAGGGCGCGCCGGTGACGTCACGGCCGCAGAGGGCGGGCCCGTCCGGCGCCGCGGCCTCTGGGCGCGTGCAGAGCGCGGTGCGGCCGATGGCGGGTCCGGAGGCGGAGGCGGAGTTCCACCCGCTCAAGGCCCGAGAGGCGCCGGCCTCGCCGAGGGGGAGCGGGGCTCGGGACGCCGAGAAGGCGGCGGGCGGCGGCGCCCAGCCCAGGCGTCTCTCAAAGTGGCGCACCGCGGCCTTCTTCCTCTCGCTCTACCTTTGCCTCGGCGTGGCCTTCGCTTTCTCCTTCGTCATCCCCTGCCCGGTCAGGCCCGTCTCGCAGACGACCTGGAGCAGGGCCTACGACGACGCCGGTGAGGGCGGGCGGGCGGGCGGGCGGCGGGGCGCTGGAGGCCGCGCGAGGGAGGCCCGGGCTGAATCGCTCTCGCTCTCGCAGCGGCCTACGCCTTCCTGGCCGCGGGGGACGCCGACGGGGACCGAGTGCAAGACGTGCTCGTGGCCTTCCTGGCCGGGCCCGGCAGCCGGAGCGACAGCGGAGCCGATGAGGGCTCTTGCTTCGGAGCAGGTAAGAAGGGAGGGGAGGGGGGCGGCGATGGGGGCGCGGCGGGCGCGGTTGGGGTAACCGATCCGCTCCTCCCTGTCCGCAGGCTTCGCCACCCCCTGCGCCTTCCTGGCGGCGCATTCGGGCACCAACGGCACCACGCTGTGGAAAAGGCCGGTGGCCCAGGAGCTGCTCCTGACGGACTGCTCGGTGGAGCATGGCGGCTCTCCGGCCTGCCTCATCGTCGGGAATCCGGCTTCCCTCGCGCTCCTCGACCTGGAAACGGGTACCTTCCCCTTGAGCCAGGCGCCTCGGGAAGATGGGTCCGTTTTGGGTTAAAGAGACACCCAGAAGGAAAGGATCTGAAAGCGCAAATGCCCTGGCATGTGTCCTGGGTGCCTTCGCCTTCTTGCCCTAGGAGGGCAAAGCAGCACTTGGTCCTTCAAGGTCCTGCTGAAAGGTTTTTCAGCCCATCTTTGAAAAAGATGTTCAGGAGCATACCTGACAAAGCTCTTGGGCTTCTGGTTGGACACCTGTATGTGGGGAGTGGGTGACATGGGAACTCCCAGTTGTGATGGTGTGAATGCCAGAGTTTAGATGGGTCAAAATGGTGCTATATGTGAGGTCACAGGTTGCGGTAGACTTATTCAGTGATTACGGCAACTGAAACGAACGCTAAAGGATGAATTCCAGAATCAAAAATCACCATGTTGGAAAGGTTGGCATACCTGCAAGGCTTCATAAGCAGCACTACCTCCTCTGGTTTCTTCCTAGGCCAGACTCGGTGGAATGGGTCAGTCGATTTTGGGACGAACTCTACAGTCTTGAGTCCCTTACTGAAGATTCCTGATATTGACAAAGATGGTGTGCCTGATTTCTTGGTCTTTGCTGCCACAGGAGAGAAGGTAAGAATTGCTGAAGCAGTAGGGTCCTCCCTGCCTACTGCAGGCGAATTGGCTACATTCACAGCAGTATGGAGACCCAGAGTCTAAAAAAATGTGCTGCATCGCTTCTGCACCACAGCAATCAAAATTAGGTGGATGATGATCTGTGTTATAAACTAATGAGCCCTTTGTTTGCCTTCTCTGTGATTTCATACGGTCTTCCACTAAGCCACCATGCATTCCTGTACCGGTCTTATTTCTACCCCTTCTTTTAGGGTCATAAACTTTAACATAGAAACTTTTTGCTTTAGTATCTTCCAGCTTTTCCAAGCATTTGACACTGGTGCTCTTCCGAATCTTAAGAATCCTAGGCAGCAGGATCCTGAAATACAGTTGTTGGGAGCCTCTGATATAGCAGGGAGCTCTTGCCATCTTGTTTCAGCCTCAGGATTTCCCAACTGCTTAGGGGGCTGTGGTGGCAGAGTGGTTAGAATGCAGTACTGCAGGCTATTACTGCTGGCTGCCTGCAGTTCAGATGTCACCAGGCTCAAGCTTGACTCAGCCTTCCATCCTTCTGAGGTCGATAAAGTGAGGACCCAGATTGCTGGGGGCAATAGGCTGACTCTAAACCGCTTAGAGAGGGCTGTAAAGTGGTCTATAAGTGCTATTGCTATTGTTAACATGAACAAGGACGATCTAGTCCCGCTTTTTAAGGCTCCGTGCTTTTGAAGATAGCATGAATGCCAAGGTGCTGCTTAGGCTGAATTATCATGGCTCCAATTTTCTCTGCAGATTAAGAGCTTCTTCTATTCAGGGACATTTGGCACGCAAATGAAATTCCACGGAACCCTGCATTTGCCAGGACTGATTGGGCACCTCTTGCACGTCACCAAGAGCGGAGCCCACTACATCCTGTTCTACACAGGTGGGTCCTGTACTTCCAGGGGTGGGGAAGAAGGGCAGCTGGACATTCTGCCCTTCAGCCTGATTTATGTGCACCTTCCTTTCCCGCTTCAGCAAAGGCTGTTTTTGCCTACTCTCTGAAGGAGCTCTATCGCATGGCTGTCGGCCCAGCAAGCCCAGCCCTAGCCACCCTGAAGGAAGATGCGGGTTGGGAGAAGGCGATTCCTCACAAGGCTCGAGAGGTGCCCCTAGCCAGGTACTTGCTGGAATCCCTCCTGCCCCAAGACCTGCGGAAGACCTTTGGCTCCTCCATTTTCTCTGCTGGCTTCAGCCCCTTTACTGATGGGAAGCAGAGGGGCCTGACCTGCTGCCATGCAAAGCAGAGGCTTGTAAGTGGCTGCAGCGCCAAGGTTTGGCCTGCACTGCTGCCCTGAAGGCTTGGAGGAAGAGGTGCACGGCCTCCGGCAAGAGGTAACAAGAGTTTTTTATTTGTTAGCTCTGGAGAAATTCAGTACGTGACGAAGATGTCAGAGAAACCCGGGAGCCATATTTTGGTTGCAAGATCGGCTATGTTGGAGCTGGTGAATGGACAGCGGCTGAGTTCATTGTGGGTTGTTGGTGTGCCACACATCCTGAGGTAATGCCAGTGTTAGGAATGTTGGGTGTGCAACAGGGCTTTGCGTAAATGCTTAGTTGCAGGGACTCAGGACGTTGCTACCTGTTTCTGGAATTCCCTGGATAAGCCACCTCTAGACAGGATGGGTGGCACGCAGGTCAGATCAGATGAATGAATGAATTAACATTAAGCAAGCTGAACCTGGGAAAGGGAAAGAAGGATGAAAAGCCAGAGATGCCACCAGTTGAACATCATCTCATGTCCTGATTGCAGGGAGCCCGTCCTCGGAGCCTTTGGTCCCGATGAGATTGCCGTGGCCATTGAAAGCAGAGTCTCGCATGACACAAAAAAGGTTTGCACGTGGCCCTGCGGGTGGGTGGGGTGCAGACCCAGTTCCTTTGGTTTCTTTGGAAGCGCCAATTGTACACTTGTATCCACTCGAGCAAAGGGAGCTGGAGATTTGTTGTTGCCTTGAAAATACACACACATACACACACAAACAAACAGGCTTTGTCTTTCTCCCTTTTTCTCTTGTCAGTGCCAAATCCACCAAGATTTTCTGCCATGTTTATTACATATTTGACATTAAGCATCACTTAAAATACGCAAACATATGATTGGATTTGATGGTGTTTGAGCTAGACTTCCAAAAAGGTCACCAAAATAAATGAGCCACGGTTGCAATATTCCAAAAGTTTGAGCTTGAGATGCGGATGATTACATTTCTTATATCACAAGAATTGGGTGGCGGCTGATGATCTACCAGCTGATTCCAAATTAGTCCAAAGTGCTTTATATGCCCAGAGGAATAAAATGCGTAACTAAGAACTCCCTGGGCTCCTAAGGCACCTGGATCTTTTTCTAGTTCCATGTTAGTTAAAAGAGCTTTTTATTCACCAGACTTTCTGTCTGTCACTGACGCCCAGTAGAGCCTGGTGATAGAAACACACATCTGCTCTAAGTTATTAGAAAGATGTATAGAAAAGTAGCGAGGGGCGGTGATCCCTTGTGCTCGCCCAGCCCTGCTCTCAGATGTCAGCCTGGTCCTTGGGCTAAAAAATGGTGGTTGAGAAGGGGGATTACAGCCTGGAGCCCAGCTGGCCTTTCAACTCACTGTTTACTCTGTAGGTTACAATTGTGGAGGGCAGCTCTGGCGCCATCAAGTGGGAAGTGGAGCTGCTGTCGGAAGTGCAGAGTCCCAAGCCAGCCACTCTTGCAACTGTTGATCGCAGATCCCTCTTCCTCTTTTGGGGCCTGTACCAGGACGAAAGAAATGGAACTGTGAGTAGGGAATGGTCCGTAGTGGATGGGAAAGAAGTGGGGCTGCCCACGATGTGCCTTGCGGAACAGCAGCCCGGCACTGGGAGGAGTGGAGGAAGGCCTTCCCAGCTCCATGCCTGTTGGGCTTTTGGGTTCAGTTCCCCCCAGAAAGCTCTGGGGAGAATTTGTACAGGTAGTGCTCAAGTTTTGGTTGAATGTCGTGGTTATTAAGCAAGACACCCACATAACCGCCTCACTCAACGACCACCCTCCCAGTTCCTCTTTTTAGTCATTAAGTAACCATCAAGCAGTGCTTTAGGGTGGGGGAGGCCTTGGGAAGTCTGGCATCTACCGGCAGGTAGAAACCTCCAGTCAGTTAAAGGTCTTGGTAGGCCAGACCCATCGACCTGCCCTGCCCCCACTCTCCCTTTCGCACGCAGCTAGAAAGGTAGCAAAAAAAGAGGCTGGTGCCTGGGAAGATTGCCTTCACTAGCTTCTCAGTTGCGCCTCACACCGGCTGGGTGCACCTGTGGGCAGGGGAAGAGAAAGGTAAGTGGATCCGGATGTGGCAGGGCAGAGGGAAGGCCCAGGCCTCTCGGGTGGCAGAGCAGGGGAATTGCAGCTCTTCCGTGAGCATAAAGGCCAGCGTGCTGCCGTGGCCAAATTTTGATCATGTGATCACAGGGCTGCAAAGGTGAGAATGTCGGGCAGGGTTCACAGGTGGACGAAAAGTTGACTCCCTATAGTGAAGAGTAGAGTCCATCTGTAGCGGGTTGCAGCAAATGGAGTAATTAGGTGGCCTTTGTTGGGGGGAGGGTCTTCGTCCAAGGGTCACAGAGCATAGCAGCTCCTGGGGATACGTAGACCAGCCTGGCTGTTCCTTGTGGAGCCCTGGCCCTCTCACTCTTCTCCTCCAGGGATCTTGGCACGGAAGTCGGCAGCAGCGGCTGTACCTTTTCCATCCCTCCCTGCCCACCGTCCTCTTAGAGCTGAGCAACAGTACCGACCCCATAGTGGCCTTTGAAGGTGAGTGGATGCTCTAGCTGTTTGCCACATTGCCTGGCCATTGGGGGCTCCTGCTACACTTTTCCTTTTGGTTCTAGGGTTGCTTTTTGAGCGAAGCCGCCATGCCTGTTATGTGCTGCTGGCAGGCCCCCAGGTTGGCAGCTCCCCTGGGAGAGTGGTCCTCTCAAAACGGAAACTGAAGGAAGATATTTTCAGCAGCCATGTTATCTGGCTCAATCAGATGCCCCAAGATACAGACCAGAATGTCCGGGACTATTTCCACCGAATGAAATTCCGTACCTTTGAGTGGGGAGTATAATCCCAAAGGCTTTCAGACCTGAAGCTAGCCAGGGAGAAGGTAAACTGCACTCAGCTCCTGGAACAGTTTGGCCCCCGCTAGGACTTGGATCCCGTTCCCTGGATTGTGCATAGAGGCACTAGATTAAACAGCACCGGGGGGGGGGGGGGGGGGGCGGAGAGACACGTTGTGCCTCCTCTCTGGCCACCAGAGGCATCCGTGTCCTGGAATGGAGGGAAATCCTGGAGATGGATCTCCCCGTGGAGCTTCGTACCCTCACCACCCTCCAGACCTTCTGCACAGCCCTTAGAACCTGGCTATCCCGTCAGGCCTGGGGCTAAAGATTGTAACCCGCCCGAATGGTACGAATGTTGCGTTTTAATCATGTATTGTCTTATATGTAAAAGTCTGTCTCCCCCCCCCCTTCCCTTTGATTGTGAGCCGCCCTGAGTCCCCCCAGGGAAAAGGGCGGCATACAAATAAATAAACTAAAAAAACTAACTGAGGTGGGGGGGGGGTTCCTAACAGATGTTGCGTGCCTGGCCATCTGGCTCCTCTTAGTCGTCCTTCCCCTGGAGCAGTGGACTGTGTGGCTCGGTGGTATAACTGTGTCAGCCCTGGAAGTGCCTTGAGGGCCCTCTCAGAGTTGTAGCTGGCGTGGATCCTATGAGCTCCCCAAAGAATCTGCCGAGCAACTCCATCGGCTTTGGCTACCTCTGCTGCCAACGCAATGCCCCTGGGCTGTCTGATCTGCGGCTCACGTGGCTCCAAGCCAGGTCCTGGAGCATCCAACTCTCCTGCCTCCTTGTTTTCTTGCTGTGGCCGAGCCTCAGGGGTGGCTTTTTCTTTTTCTGTCACAATTCAAAGATGGACATGCTTTGCAGAGCTGGAGCTCATTTATCTGGCCTGCCCCAGATAATCTCAATTTCAATAAATTCAGCTTTGGCCACAACGTTTGAAATGTGATTTGTGCCTCTCCCAGTACCTATAAGAGCTAGGAAGAGCCCAGCAGCACCACAGTAGGAATGGGGACCAACTGTATTTCCTGATTGGGGGGGGGGGGGGAATGTGCAGCATGTTTCCGTGTGATGCCTAGCAAGGCTGGTTAGGGCTGAGCAGAAGGGAAGGCTTGCTATGGCATCCCATATAGATGCAGATCCAGGAGGTCGAGGCAGCCACTGTGTGAGGCTTTTGAGGAAGCCGTCGAGGCTCCTGTCATTCCCAGTTCTGAGGACCTGGCAGGAGGGGAAGGGGGCTCTCCCTTTAGAGGTCTTTCCTGTCTCTTCTCTGTCAGACATGTGGTAAATTTACCCTTGGTAAATTGTATGCCTTTTTGGGAGAGACTCCACGATAGCCAGGTGGGTCCTCAGGATCTTTGCCCACAAAGGAAGCCCCCCCCCCCCCCCCAGCACTGCCTTTTGCTCTGACCTGCTCTGTGATGCTGCTGGTTGCATGAGGTACTCTTGCTTTCGTAGTTTTCGGGGACCTTTGACTTATTTCACCCCCAGCATAATCTTTCCTGGCGATGAAGCAGCTTAAGCATTCCCAGCTTCCTTCTTGGCCTGTGCTCTTGATCCATTTCCCTGCCTCTCGTGGCTTCAGGCTAAAACTAACCACTCATGGTTATTTACTAGGGAAGGCTGTTTGTTTGACATAGTTAATCATGTCAGCAAATAGAGCTGTTACCAGCCAAGTAACTCTAATGCATGTCTGTAGAAATTCCCCTTCCCTGCTTGAAGCCAGCTTAGCTGAAAGGCCTCTGCTAGGGGAAAACCCCAGACTCACCGCTGTAATTTAACTCGCTTTGCCTCCATCTAGCCTTCTCCTTGCTACTTGCAAGTGCTCTTTGGGCTTAAGTTGGGCAAAGGCGGTTAATGTAGCCGACATCTCTATCCTGAGAAATCTGACTCAGTTTCCCCAAAATATGCAGCTAGCTTCAAAGCTGCAGCTTAAGAGCTGGAGAGAGACTTTCGTGTGTTACTTGTATTTTTCTAAAGGGAAATGTTCTCACATTGGGTTTTTGTTGGTTTATAAATTCAGGTTTTGCCATAATGGCCAGTTCTGCTTCTTTTTGGCAGATTCCTGCTGAAGATTCCAAGTGGCATAGGCCTCCTTGTAAAATTTAACCTTAGGAGGAATCCCACCCATAAGGAATACACAACTCCCAGCACTCCACCTTAATTATATTCAGCCTGGTCTCCCTGCTTAGGCAGGAGCAACAACTATGAAATTGTCCCAAATATTTCAGATGCATCCACGGAAGGTGACTGGGACGGATGTTCCTCAAAGAGGTACAGAAAATGGTCACTGCCTTGTTTCAGTATCAGACCAAGTTGCCTTTGACCTGGATAAAACCCGTAAGGGTGGCATTTGGCATCCATTTGCAAGCTGGGAAAACAGGCTGCTCGGCTAATCTGCTTAAATGCAGAGGGGAGCAGAAGGACGTGATCTCCTCCAGCTCATCCGGCCTTGCATAATGCTACGCAAATTAGCCATCAAAGCTGCACACAAACACTGGGCATGCTGCTCCTGGAAGCCGCATACCTCATGTCCACCCACTAGGTGCTCTTCACCAATGGCCAAGCAGGAGCTAGCTGGGCAGAATCTTGGCAAAATCATGTCACTGGTCACCATGAGAACAAGCAAATGAATGGAAGAGCAACACGCACTCTCCAGGCAGATGGGATGGGGGAGGAGGGTATGGCTGATGCTGGACGGTCCCTCTCCATACCCAGTGAGATGACAGCAGCCTGGGTGAACAAGGGCACTTTATTGTGGGTGGGATATTCCATGAAAGAGGCAGGAATGCCGACGGCCTTGCTCAAAGAGGGCAGAGGCTTGGCTGCACTGAAGGGTAAGCCAGCAAAGGAGGAGAATGGCCAGAGGCAACATTTTGTCCAGGGGAGTCAGAGAGGCCTACATCTTGATGCCTGCTGGGTGGGGGCAAGAGGCCTGCAGTATCCAGGGAGTGAGTGCTTTGTGGGAGAGGAAGGATTCCCTTAGCCCTGCTCCTGGGAGCCCGCCTGGCTCTCCTCTTCAGGTCTCACTTCCTGGGTGCTGGGAGCAGGCGGGCAGGCAGGACCAGTGCTGGAGTGTCGTGGCTGCTTCCTCATGAATGGGAATGCCCTGCCAGGAGGCAAAATGGATCCATCAGCCACGTATCTTGACTCACTCTCTAGGAGAACTTCCTCCAAGGTTGACCCACTCACCGCTTCTTGGTCTCTTCTGGCACAAGGGCCTCGGCAAGCAGCTTCTTGTAAAGCTCGGACTTCAGGAAGCGTGGGTAGGAGTCCTGGTGGGAGAGGGGGCTGTTTAGAGAGAGAGACCCTACAGCCCAAGAGCAGACATCATGCAACATCAGTCCTGCTCTTGCAGCTGGTTTGGCCACTCGGGCCTTGAGGCGAGTAGCACATGCGCTCGCACACACACACACACACACACACTGCTACTTCTTTCCCTGCGTATCTGGTATTTTCAGGACCTTTTTCATCAGCATGTAGATGTGCATCTCGGCATCGTCCATTACGTAGCGGTGAGGGGTCTTGATGCCCTTCAAGGTGTGTTCCATAGTCTTGCTGTCAACGTTCACCCAGCGGGTGGCACTGGGCGCTAGAAACTCCCTGAAGGAGGAACAGGAATGATGATGCAGGCGTGAAAGCAAAGCCTGAGCAAACTCTGGGCGCCAGATGAGAGCAGGGGGAGGCACAGGCACACGCAAGCCCCCAAAGCAGGGCAGGCCGGCCATCCCCTGCTCCCCAAGTGGAGCCCAACCTCAGCCCACTATCCTCCCTGCTCCAGGGGAGAAAGGCACCTACTGATAGATGGAGTCCACAGCCTCTGCAATGTGGGCCTCTTCCCCCAGGCGTAGCTCTTCACAGGCCTCCCAGAACATCAAGTTCTCAGCTGCAAGGGAGAGAAGGCCCCCAGTTGACCAAGCAGGAGCATGACGGACCCTCCCGGCGCTTTCAGCTTCTCCCTCCTCTGACCCAGCAGGGCAAGGGCTCACCGCTGAACTCTGTCTTAAGGAACTCCAGGAGTTGCTCTCGGCCCAACATGTCGCCCATCAGCTCACTGAAGCCGAAGCTCCAACGCTCCACCCGCAGCTTGGTGGGAATTGTGACCCTGCAAGGCGAAAGGACCTTGGGCAGAGCGGCTGTGCAATCTGGGGTTTCCTCCTGGCTTGAGGAGACGGCAGCAGTAGCTGGGAAAGCCATTACACACACATGCAATCTGTGTGCCAGTTGTACCCGTTCCTTGACCGGAAAGCCTTGCTCACTGTCAGTCAACTGCCACATGATCTTCAAGGGCAGCCCCTTGTGGAGATTAGAGCTGCTGCAGAATTCTTGCAAAGTTTTGGGTACTTTCAGCTCAACTAAGTTATGCTATCGAGGTGCACCACTTCCCAGTTTCTTTCCTAGCGTAATTCAAGGTGCTGGTCATCAGCCTACATGGCACAAGGCCAGGCTATCTGCAGAACTGCTGCTCCCTAAGGATGATACCTGCCTGCACCCCCCCGCCCCAGGTCAGACCATGGGCACACTCCCAACAGCCACCATCCAACTGCAGAGTCCCCAGGGCTACAACCTTTTTATTCTGATGCCTGCAGAAAGAGCTGGCTCTGAACAGCTTTCCAGGAAATTAGAAGGAGGGACTGCTGGTTCTCAAGGGGCAGGTGTTCCACAACACAGGGGCACTGTGGAAAAGGCACTCTTCCTAGGCCGAACCAGATGGCAGCATTTGAGGAAGGGACAGTGCCCACTGTCTGACTTGGGGGACGGGCAGGTATCCTTAGGGAGCATTTTTCTTACATGTTTATTGGAACATTTTACCCTTGTGAGCAGCCCAAAGCTTGTGTCTCACAAAATGGGTGGCATGTAAACATCATCAATCAATAAAAAGAGCTGAGCACCAATAGCAAAGCACTTGGGAAAGCTGGGCACAGCAATCTCTTACCGGGGAGCATTCATGGCCCAATATGTGATGTCACCAGTGATCCAGGGATTGCTTGGGAGGCAGCCAGAGATAATGGGGTCGTGGGACATATACTGCTCATTGAACTTGAGGTATCTGCAAAAGACAGCGGGGGTCCCTCTCACAGCTCCAAATGATAAGAGAGCACAAGCAGCAGCCAACGTGCCCCCGTCAGAGATAACTTCCCAAAGCTGAGAAAAAGTTGGAGCAGGACATACAGAGACGCTCAGAAATAAACTCAGTTGTTTGGTATTCTTCATTGGTGCCGCTCACCGGGGGGGGGGGGGGAGAGGGGCAGAGCACCTGTTGCTAAAACTCTTGAGAACAAGGTTGAAATTGGGGCTCTCCACTCACCCTTGCAGGCAAAGGGAGGACTTGACACGCATCCTGCCCAGGGCAGCACAGTAATAACGGATCTGCAACCAAGGAGAGAGAAGGACAAAGAACTTGTGCCACCGACTGCCAACTTCCATCGCCGCACCCAGGTGGGAAGGAGCCCTCAGAAAGGCCGCCTTGAACACTCTGTGTGCATGTGTCTATGCGGGTACAGACGCTTTCAATGTTTGAACGCCTCCTATCGAGAGCCACTTGCCTGTTCTTTCCCGCCTCCTTTCCCGTGAGAGTGCAGGAGGAGGTCAGGCCTGCCCTAGAGCAAACCTCTCTTGTTCCCCCTCGGGTCCTCCAACCTCCGCCTTTCACCTACTGCCACAAACACGCACGCACACGCACACACTCACCTGCTGTTTGTAGTAGTCCATGTTCTTCAATGAAAGAAAAAAGAGTGAAACTCATTAGCCACACCAGCTGGAATCTCCCTTGCAGCCATCCACAATTTTTGTCCATTGCTTGTACTGATCCAGCCCCCCCTCCCCCCCCCCACTTGTTTGCTGCTCAGAAAACCCGAGTCTTCTCTGCTACTTCTAAACCACCATTTGGAAATCCTTGGAGTCCCTAACCGGCCCACATCGTTTCCCGCCTTTCTCTTGAAACTCCATTTTATAAGTTGGTGTTGAGTTAGTAATGCGCGGGGGGGGGGGGGGGGGCCTCATATAGCTCACAAACAAGAGTGCAGACCTCAGAGGTCCGGAGGAAGGATTTGGGTGCCAGAAAATCGGCAAGAACACCTGACGGCCGTGACCAGGGAGGCCTTTTACCAGGTTCGCCTGATACGTCAGTTGCATCCCTTCCTGGATCGGGATGCTCTGTGCACAGTCACTCATGCCCTCGTCCTTTCTCGCCTGGACTACTGTAACGCTCTCTACATGGAGCTGCCCTTGAAGAGCACTCAGAGGTTTCAACTGGTCCAGAATGCGGCTGCGCGGGTTATCATGGGGGCACCTAGGTGTTCCCATGTTACACCCCTTTTAGGCAGCCTGCACTGGTTGCTGGTTGTCTTCCGGGTGCGATTCAAGGTACTAATTATTTCTTCTTTTTTTTTTCATTTTATTAAACATTTATAGGCCGCCCTTTTCCCTGAGGGGACTCAGGGCGGCTTACAATAATAATAATTATGACCTTTAAAGCGCTCCGTGGCTTAGGCCCAGGGTACCTGCGAGACCACCTACTGCCACCGGTAGCCTCCCACCGTCCAGTGCGATCCCACAGAGTGGGCCTCCTCAGGGTGCCCTTGGCCAGACAGTGTCGGCTAGCGACCCCCCCCAGGGGGAGGAGAGCCTTCTCTGTGGGGGCGCCTTCCCTCTGGAATGAGCTGCCCCCCCACCCCGGAGCTTCGTATAATCCCCGACCTCCAATCCTTCCGACGCGCCCTAAAAAGTTGGCTTTTCCAGCAAGCCAGCCTGGCCTGAACAAAACAAAATAAATTATTGATCATTGTTAATTTTAATTCGAATTTTTTTTAAAAAAAATATGTTATTGTCAATTCTTATTGGGTTTGTTTGGGATATTCTATTTAATTTTTTTTAAACTTTTGTATTATGTGTTTCTTTTAATGTTGTACGCCGCCCTGAGTCCTTGGGAGAAGGGCGGCATATAAATCCAATAAACCAAACCAAACCAAGGTAGGAGGGATCACAAGCCCACAAAGAAGGAGCAAGGACCTCAAAAGAATCTCACCACCACAGCCTTTGGCACCGAGGCTGAGGAGGCAGCCACAATTCAGGAGACAATAGTATCCCATTAAGGGGAACCAATCAAGGACTGGAACCACAAGCCAGGGTGTCTCTCTCCCCTCCCTTCCCAGAAGGCTAGAAAGGTCTGCTCAGTCGCTCTCCAGCTGCCCCAGCAAGGGGGCCCTTTACACACACACACACACACACACACACACACACACACCACTTACCAGATGCGTAGGCGTGAGGGAGAGGCTCCTTAGCTCTGGCCTCTGACCCTTCACATCCAAGACTGCCCCCTGTAGGTGAAGCAGAAGAAAGGCTGGCCATTCTCTTGCCCAGAGGACCCTTCCTGGGACCCCACCACCACCCAGTCTGCAATTCTGCAACTCACTCCCAGGGGCAGACTGGTTACTCCTGAAGAGGGACAGAAGCTGCATCATTTGATCCCTAACTTAATGGTTGGGCAATGTCCCCATCCCACATTCAGGCTAGAGGCAGAAGGCAGCCGTCATCTGTCCCAGGCAAAGGGAAGCTTTGTGGGCAACGGAGAAATGCATGGTGTGTAAATGAGCCACGGAAGGTTCATTTCCAGTCACAGTTTACGGAAGGCTCTTCAGCAGTTGAGAGGTAGCAGCACCAACTATTTTGCTGCAAGTGCTGGGCTCTCAGAAGATAAGCCAAGAAGACCAGGGCAAATCCTGAGCACTCTTTCCCTGGTGCCCTGGCTCAGGGGTAGGTGCACCCAGCCCTCCCCTCCTCCCACTCACCAAGGGCCTGTTGACCAGCCAATAGGCCTGTTCTTGGCACTCAATGACAATCCGGTCAGCCCTCCTCCGCTGTTTAGCTGCCCTGTGGGAAAGCGAGGGTCACATCAGGGCTGCGGCCTCCCTGCTCCCCACTCCCAAAGGGGCAGACCTTGTTCCTGCAAGCTCACCGGAGCTGCTCCCGGGCCTGCATCACCACGAAGTCCCAAATGTGACTGATCCTCTTGCACAGTTGCTTATAGTCCTCCTACAGAAGATGGCCCACCCCGTCCCACAAGAGGGTCAGTGCTCTCCCTACAGCTCTGGAGAGAAAGGGGAGGAAAGGGGCTCCATGCGCCCGGAGGAAGGAGAGGGGCTGCCCGGGGATCTCCTTCGTTCGGCCCGCCAACCAGTCACACTTCCTAGTCCTCGGGAGCTTACCTTCTCCAGCTCATGGAGTTCACCTTGCTTGCGGATATTCCTCTTTGCCAAATAGATGGCTGAAATAGGAAAGCATGACCTCAGGCACACCACAGCTGAAGGGGGCCCCAAAGGCTCACCTGGCCACCGGGGATAAAACCACTGCCGTACTCACCATAATCAAGGTCGGTGGCCAGCCACTGGGTGCTCATCCAGAAATAGGGGGTCTGTAGGCCACAGAGGGAGAGGTTGGGTTCAGCTGCCCTGGGGCAGAGGCAGGGGGCCTCTCTCTGCTGGACAGTTAGCCAAGCCCTTCTCCGCGCCCCCCCCCCCGCCCCCGCCCAAGGCTTTTGGAGGAAAGATCCTTCCAAACCATCCACCCATCCATCTCTTTTAGTGGCACAGCTGAGAAGTCAGCCAATTCCATGCCGGGTCTCAGAGGGGTTCGGATTCACTCTAACTACCTGGAACCTGTAGGGAGTCTCATCCTTTCGCAAGACCAGAGTGCGAGGATCCTTCAGAGAATAGATGTAGCCATGCTTTACAAGAAGGTTTCCCAGATGCAAGGATTCTAGCGGAGGGAAAGGGATGGATGGAGGGGGGGGCGGGTGAAAGTGCAGCTGGGCAGCCTTTCCAGGCCACCAAGATTCCAGCAGAGAAAAGCCACCTTCCTCCCTGGGCCAGCTGGGGTTTGTGTTTGCCTCTAGCTAAGCTTTCCCAGCCGCAGAGGGCAAAAGTAATGGGGGGGGGGGGGGAGGCCTGCCAGTTCCCCACAGCCTAGTCCAGGCAACTCACCTTCCTCCCAGATGTTGTATTTCTGGATGAGCCACTCCACGATGTCATTTCCTAGAAAGGAGAGGGGGCCTGGCTGGAGAGCACTGGGGCAGCAAGGAATCCACTGCCAGAGGGCACCCCAGGGGCGGAAGAGCCTCAGGAGGACGACACCACCCAGACCTCCAGAAGAGAAGCCCCTTCCCCAACAGGCCTTTCTCCCCGTGGTCTTGCAGGAGCCTCCGCCTCCCGGCTGCTTTCGCCTCGGGAACCGCCCGAGAGGGAGCCGCGGGACCCTCTAGGGCTTAGCGAGCGCCTCGGGCGGGCCGTTCTGCGGTCTCAGCCCGGGGAGCAGAGCGGCACCCACCGGTCACGGCGTGCGGAATGATGCTGAGCAGCAGCCGCTGATTCCGCACCGGGACGCCCAGATCCGGGTCTTGCATGCCGACCACGACGCGTTCCATCTACGGGGGAGGCATCCACAGCGGCTCAGCGGCCGGCCCGGGGACGACAGCGGCCCGCCCCCCCCCCCACCCTATCCCACCTTGGCGAGGCACGACAGCTGGCGGCGTGGGGCGCCTCCCGGGCGGAGCGCGCTGATGGTCATGGAGCCGGGCGGGCGGGCGAGCGACGGCTGCAGGCGGCCACACGGGCGCTTAATGGCTTCTGCAAGCGGCGGGCCCTCCTGGCGCCGCGACGAGCCTCTGTGCTGCCATCTGTCTGCCGGCCGGGCGGCCGGGCGGCCACTCCCAGGAGCACGAGGGCCTCTCTGCGCACGGCCAAAGCGCCAGTTCCAGCCGACAGACGCGCGCGCTCTGCGGCGGCTCCCAGCTGGTGGCCGGTGCCAGGCAGGCTCCGTAGGGGCTGCCGGCAGGAGGCCGAAAGAGGGGGAGGTGGGCGGCTGCGCGGGCCGGCCTCCCCGGGCGCTTCCCCCGCCCCCCTCCCGCCCGGCACAGAGACACACAGGGAGACGCGCGGCGGGGCTGGCGGGCTCTTTATTGAGGCGCTCCGAAGAGCGCAGAGGCGGCCATGTGCGACGCTAGGGCGGCCGAGCCAAGCGGGAACGGGTGAGCCTCTTGAGGGGGCCGGAGCGCTTGGTCTTGAGCGCGAAGCCGCGGAGCGGAGGCCGTGGCGTGCAGGAAGAGCTGGGCCCCGAGCCGGGCTCTCCCGCGGCCGGCGAAGGAAGGCGGGCGGGACTTCTGGCCGAGCGCCTGCAGCCGGGGGAGCCGCAGAGGCAGGTGCAGTTCCAGCTTTTCACCTCCCAGAACTGGTCGCCGTAGTCGAATCTGCAAGGGGAGCGGAGGTAGAGGCTGTCCCTGCCACGCCTGCCCGCCCGCGCGCACACGCCCACCGGCCGGACCTCGCCCGGACAGCTGGGAAGCCGCGCCCGGCCAGGGAGAGCAACTAGGGAACCTCCGCAAAGCAACCTCGCTCCCCCCAACCTTCAAGGCAGGAGCCAAAGGCGGGCATTTCGCAGGCAGAATTGCACGTTCTCCAGACCAGGCCTCATCTTTAAGCCCCCCACCCCCCGCTTTTCCCCCGAAGCCTGCAGGGAGGAGGGACACCCCTCCCCTTAATATCTTCTGTAACTCTACAGAACTTGTAGACAGAATAGAAGGAGAGGCTGTTGGTATCTATGGTCCCTTAGCAACAAACCTAGAATTGCTAGTGCCATTCCAATTGCTCAGGAACATGTATGTATTTTAATAAAGCAGATCAGTCAGAAAGTTAATTCCTTAGTTAATCAGCTGTCAAATGGGAGCTTTTTGCATGGTCAGCCATAAGGTGTGTCCCTGGGTGGGCTTAGGGTCAAAGCATCCACTGCTCTCCACTGGGGTTGCCCAACAGCAACTGGATCTGGACCAGGGTCACCTACCCGAGTTCTTCACCAGCTTGGATGGCTCGTGTGCTGAAAAAGGCAATGCCAGGGATCTCGTATCCCAGAGCAACTTGCAGGGCCACCAAGTTGGGTTGACACGAATGATTTAGGAAGCGCCCCACATTGCCATAATAGCGCCCATCAAGGCAGCATTGTTGCCCATCCTGCAAGACACAAGCTCAGAGCTACTCTGGCATTGACCCCTTCCTAGAAACAATGGGGGCATATCAAGCGGTGCCCTTGCTTCCGGCTCCCCCCCCCCCCCCCCCAGTCACATTCCCGAGTAAGGCAGATTCTACCGGCATGTCCACCACAAAGTAGTAAGTGTCTTCCTCTCGGTGTGCAGCCTCAGTATTGGAAATCAGCTCCCCAAAGTACCTGGCGGAGAGGGGGGGGCAGTGAGAGAGGTGGGCTGCTCTGCTCTTCCTCCCAGCCCCTCCTCCAGGGGGCAGGACAAAAGAACCCCGCTCCAGAACTCACTGGCAAAGGAAGGCTCCGTGGGGCACATCCTGCACTGTGCGCACACCCCAACCTTTGGCAGCTGTCCTGTAAAGTTGGAGCTGGGTTCTGCAAGTAGAGGAAGGGCCTCCGGTTACTCCCTTTGCGGGAATATGCTGTTGTGGGGCAGCCATGGGAGAACAGATCCCTCCCAGCCCAGCTCATACAGGTGAACTGGCCCTGCAGGGAAGAAGAGCAACCCAAGGTGGTTCGTGGGCATCTTGACCTGATGGAACGTCAGTCAATCTCTGATGATGATGATGATTGCCAGGGTCAACTTAGGCTGCCCCCGGTATTCCAGCAGGAGCCAGGACACCTCAGCACACTCACCGGAGCCCACGCTGCACCATCCGATTGGGGCAGGACCTGGGACAAGCACACAGCATGCTGCATTCGTAGATGGATCCCATCTCGGGGGCTGTGCCAGTGGTATCCAGCCTGAGTTGGCCACCCTGCATTGGCAGGAAGGAGAAGCTGGCTGGCACTTGGAGTGGCAACATCCCCTCAATAGGGAGAAGAAAGCTGGGCATCTCACCGTGAGGGTCCAGGAGCACTGACTGCGCAGGATGCAGGGACAGCTGGCCACGGTGCAGCCTCCATCACACCGGCAGCCCTGAAATTAACCAAAGCAGTATGCCAACGGTCGGTCCAGCACACATCCCTCCCTCTCTGTGGAGAGAGCTGGCACGATGTGAATCCACCAGGTACCCACTGGCACCCAGCCACATTCTGATCCCCCAGGGTGGCAGAGCAGCAGCTGCATGAAGAAAGATGCTTCCCCTGGTGGTTTTGCTGTTTCTTACCACAGCTGCTGCCCTTCCCACACGGGACTGCAGCCGAGACCTGGCCTTAGCCAACACAATTCTACTGCTCAGCATGGAACGTATAAGTTTTTCTGGCAAAAGTTTATAGTTGGTGCCACTGAAAAAAACAAGTTTGTTTTTATTTCATTTCCATTGTGTACCTGACTTTCAGGAGCCCCATGGTGTGCAGCAGTGGTCACTTCTGAATCAGAGTTACCTCATAAAAGCAGAGTCACTAAATAGCCTTTAATATGCTCCTTTCTTCTATGGGTAAAGTCTTCCCAACATTTTGTATTGGGCTAAACAGTTTTCTCTCGCACACCAACATAAGACAAAAGCACTCTCTCCCTCTTAAATTAATATTAAATATGTATTTTATGAAGTGGATGTATTGACTCCAACAAGGTTAATCCTGGAGTAAGAGGCCCCAAATCTCCTCCTCATTTTAAATAACAAGGCAAGTTTTGAGAAAGGAAGCTCCCCAAAGATGGAGAGAGAAGTTGCCTTCCCCAAGTGGGTAGAAGAAGGAAGGAAGGTGGCTGGAGTGGGGATTGCAGGACTTGTGGCAAGCAGCCCTCCTGTCTGCAGCAGAAGCAACTCACTGCTAGTGATCGCCTGGGGGGGGGGGAGGGGGCTCTTGGGGCCCAACCAAGGAGATGCTGAAGAAGGAGTCAGGAGAGAAGATACTCCCTTCAAAGAAAAGAGGCCAGCAAGAACGGCTTTCAGGGGGGAAAATCTCCACAAGCGTCTGAATCTTCAGTGAAGGAGAAAAGAGGCTGGTACTGTAGGGGGGGATGCAAGTTATTGTCTGCAAAAAAGATGCTGACCCAAATCTGGGCCAGTCTGCATGCTGCATGTGCTGACGCGCAAATGCCAGTCTTCTGCGAGCAACGGTCAGAAAGGGATAGCACGGCTGCCCAGGTCTGCCAGGCTCCCAGACAGGTATCCTTTCCTTCTCATCTCTGTGGAGACCGATAATATCACAATGAATTACTACCAATCTGTTCTCACAGAGAGTGAATTACTGGCTTTGGAAGTGGGGTTAATCAAAGGTTAGTTTTGTAGGATTACCTGGGGGATAGACTGAATTCCCTCAAAAGAGCCTTCTCCTTTTTTAAAAAATAAAGGAAGAATAAAAACAATATTGTGGTTTGTGCCACCCACCAAATCAAATACAAGGTGTTCCTGATGCTTCTTAGAAGCAAACTGATTCTCTCAAACTGAGACAGGGGCCTTAATTGCCACGACATGTGCTAGGAAACAAACATGGTCCTTTTAGCAAGTTCTCAGCCTGCTTTGTGGTAATTTTCTCCTTCAGAAGGTGGAAGAAGCCACAAAAGAATCCATTCCTGATTTGATTCAAGCAATAGGAATAATTTAATCAAATAAGAGGCAGTAGCAGAAAACCTGGAAGACAACAATAGTGTTGGAAATCTTGATTTTAAGTGGAAGTAAACTGGGTACACAAATATTGGACTTCAGAAAATTATGTTTTAAGTCCATAATCTACAGTCAAATGCAGGACAGGAAGTCTGAAGTCTGGCATGCATTCCTCCAAAGAAGGATTTCAAATTACAGTTGAATAATTCTAGGTATAAAATAAATTTAAATAAAAATAAATGTGATTACATAAGGAGCTCAGTAAAAAAATCTGAAAATGCTCAAACACTTATCTTGGCTTTGGGAAAGGCTAACAAGGAAGCATGTCTGCAATACTTTGATTCAAAGGACGCCATCACAAAAGCTAACCTCTAGTTCCTGCTGTCCCACGCACAAACACACACACACATACGTACAAACATACACACACACGTACAAACACACGCACAGTGTGTGCCCCAGATAATGTGCTACGAATGCTGGGGAGGCTTCCCAAAGGAAGCAAGGAAGGAAAATCTCTCACCTGACTTTGATGGCAGGTTTTTATGGGAAGAAGCCCTGAGCCTGATAGGATGTTCCCTGTGATGTAGAGGAAATCCCTGGGACAGGATTCCTGGTCTACCATATTGAGGCAGGGAATGGCAACCTGCTCGAAGCCCCGGGAGACGTCCCTGGGAAGAGAAGGCAAGGCAGCTGAGCGGTGCTGAGCGCCACCCACAGTCTGAGAAGTGCCCATCAACTGGGAATATGCTTTTGTGGGATGGGCGACATTGCAGAGAGGATGGCAGGAGGGAGGGAGGGAGGGAGGGAGGGAGGGAGGGAGGGAGTGTGACTGACTCACCTGCTGAGTATCTGCTCTACCTGGCTTGGCAACTGGGCAGAGAAGGCCTGCAGAGCCCTGCAGGGGGGGGAGCTGAGCCGGGTGCATTCCTGGGGCAGCTGCCCTGCCTTGTTCTTCAGAGAAACTGCGCCACAGGCCAGGAAAAGGCTGCAAGATTAGAAGGCGGCTGGGGCCCCTGGGCTTTGTGGTCCCCAAGGAGAACTCCAGGCAGCCAAAGCATCTTATTCCAAGATCTCTCCCAATCCACAAGCAACCCTCCAGTCCTTTCTTTCGAAATCTGGGGACATGGCTAGGACTGGAATGTCCCAACAACCAAAACGGCCTTCTCGCCAAGAGGGAGGGATGAGAGTAGACAACTGCCCCCCAGGCCTGGAAGACTGAGCAATGACCCCCCAGGCCTGGAAGAGGGCTGCAGCTTTCCTCCAGAGCTCTGCCCTGTGTAGTCAGCTAAGTACATGTGAAGACCCTCCGGGCCCACTTATCTCACCTGAGGCACTCGTGGCACTTCTCTTGGGCCGCCAGGTGCAGAGGTGAGTCACCCCGGTGGTTTCTTGCATTCAAGTCTGAGCCAGCTTCCAGCAGCATCCTAGCAATGGTAGGTGAGCCGAAATAGGCCGCCCTGTGCAGGCAAAGATTCCCCTCCTACATGGGGTCAGAAGGGCAGAGACCCACGGTTGAGTTGGCTGAAGGCCCTGCTCCGAAGCCCTTCCCAGGCAGCCCTGAAATCCCAGCCCCTTGGGAAGAGCAGTGGGAGAGGCAGAGGCCCTCTGCCAAACCTCCCTTCCCAAGGGCTGGATAGCTCCGATGGAGGGAAGAGCCTCCAGGCAAGTGGAACAGAAAGGCTGGGTCAGTCTGGAGAGCTGTTGAAAAGTTGCTCTGTTGGGCAGGGCCCAGAAGAACGGGCCCTCTGCCCCCAAGACTCCCTTCTTTACCTTTGCAGGGCTGCTGGGGCTCAAGGGCCCACTGCTACATGACCCATGAAGCTGAGCCTGGAGGTGTAGTTGGAACCAAGCCAGGCGTGACCATGTGGCTCTTTGGGGCACCTGGCTGGGTCTTGCTTCTTTCCAGCCCTTTCAAGATGCAGCCCTCTTCGTTTATTATGAGGCAGCTGCTGGATATGCCCCTCTCCCCTTCCCTTCCCCCACAGCCCCCATCTTGCACACACTTTGTCACGAACATCTGGGTCTGCCCCATGGGACAGCAACAGCTCCACCAGTCTCTCGTGCCTGTATTCTGTGGCCCAGAAAAGTGGGGTTCTGCCACTGGCATCCTGGAGGAGAACAAACGACCCAAAGCAAGGGGCAGTCTCAGTAGATGCAGGAAGGGAGACCCCCCCCCCCTTTTCCGGCCTCTTGCCGCATTGCACTACCTGGCTGTTCATGGCCCCCGTTCCCTGGGAGAGGAGTCGCTGGGCCACATCATAGCAACCCTTCCTTGCAGCTGCGCACAAAAGGGCCACCGTCTCATCTTCCTCCTGTTACAGGAGATGCTCAAAACAATTAGAAACCTCCTGGTGTGTCTTGCACTGACAGTCGCGCGCACGCCATCCCCCCACTGGCCTTGGTTGAACTGTATTGCTGCGCAGGAGCTCAGTTTAAGCAGAGGCAAAGCTGAGTCAGACAGTCTGAACGAAGCCTCTTGCTGGTGCTTCAGAGGCCAAGAGGAAGGGAGGCTGGCGCCATTCCAAAGAGCTTTCTGCCACTCCCTTGCTCCCCTTTACCTGTCTTTCAGGAGACTCTCTGTTAAGGCCCGACTCTTTGCTTTCTGCAGGGAGGAATTCACAACAGATACAGAGCCTGATGTATTGCTGTGGGAGGCTTGGTCCTACCCCACCCCTTAGAAAGCAGCTGCCTGGCTTGCTCTGCATCTGGGACAGTCCATCCCCACTTCTCAGTTCTGCCCCCCATTCCAGACTCAGGCCTGCCTCACCATTCAGACCCATGCTGCTTCCTAGCAACACTCAAAACTGTTAAAGAATCCAGCAGTTGAGCAAGATGATGGACATTCCACAGAATGGTCTTGGGTTCTACCCAGACTGTGAGGTACAAGAGGAAGATCTTACCAGAATATCCTGGTCCTGAAAAGTACCGTTGCTACCACTGCCTCCTCCTCCTCCATCTCCTGGCACTTGGCCATTGGTACATCAATCACCCTAAGGAAGCAGCTCACCCATCACCCATAAGGGGACTGCTGAGAACATTTCGAACGCAACGCCCTGTCCCTAAAGGTCTGCTGGGAAGCCACGGAGTTCTCCCCTCCAACCCTCTTGCATTTCTGAGAAGAGGGCAGGAGCAACAAGCAGCCTTCGCTTGGGCTTCTGTCTCCGTGGGGTAGCCACCCTTGAGAATGCCCAGGATTCTCTTCAGCTCCTGGACTCCTTCTGGATCTCCGCCCTCCCATGCTAGCAGATGCCTCATAGCTTTGTTTCAGAAGCCAAAGCAGCTGCAGACTCTCCTGGGTCTCCACTCTGGCCCCAAAGAACAACTGGACAGAAGTGCAGCTGAAGCTCTCAGAGGTCTCCATGGGCTGTTCTGAGCAACCTTCTTTCTGACTCTCCACCTGGAAACCCGGAAGAGCCAGCGGCACCAGCCACGGGAGCCCCAAAGCTCCTCTTGACAAGGAGAACCAGGGCTCCTTCAGGACTCTCCCCCCCCCCCCCCCGTGCAGCAAGGTCAGAGCAAGCAGGTTGGCAGGTGGAGGTTCCTGGTCGGGATTGGCAGAGCCATTCACCAAGAGCCACGTGTCTGGGCCCAGAGGCCTTATCAGGGCCAGCCCTGCTCTCTGCCTGGCGTCTCTGGGTCCGTGTTGTTCTGCTGACTCCCACCGTTCATACCGCCATGGGTTGCCTGCTGCTCTTGTGGCTAGCCTTAACTCCCCTTCAGCCTGCCAGGACACAAGACGACAACAGCTGGGTGGTGGAGGAGGAAAACATTTTGGTCCTGAACCAGCACAATTTTGCCAGGGCTTTGCGGACGTATAAGCTGCTCTTGGTGGAATTCTGTGAGTAGAGTACCGGTGGGCAGGAGGACCAGGGGAGGAGGCACCTGGAAATCTTCACAGGGCTCCCTTGGGGCCTCTGTAAGGCAGATGCCACCCTATTGCAGGGGAGCGCAGTTTCCTGGGGGAGGGGCAAACTTCCCATTTGAGTGAAGAGAACTGGATCTACGCAAGGCTCACGTGCGAGGTGGTGCCATTATGGTGTCATTTACGGCCTCAGAAGGCAACCCTTGTTCTTCCTGCTCCCTGCTGCTTTGGGCACAGCCACTACACAAGGCTGGGCCTGTTTGAACAAACTATCCCACGAACCAGAGATTGGATCTTTACACAAAACAGGCCGTGTTCCCAAAACAGCCAATGGCCTGCAAATACCCCAAGTCAGTCCCTATAGCAACTTAGACTGGGGAACATACAGCATGGTGCACACTTGGCACGAGGTGCGCACAATGGCTCCCACTACCTGGGTGTCCATTCTTGGCCAGCTCCAAGCAGCTGCCTGAAGCTGTTGCAACTTCAGTTGGTAGAGGCTGCCCCTCACTGGCCATAAAACCCAAAGTCCCTCGGCCGACCCGTGTTGGTGTATGCTGGGTTCTCGGGCCTTGGGAGCCGTCAGACCCAGAGAGAAGCCATCCTCGTCTTTGTTATAAGCTTAAGCACTGCTCCTACCTCGTCCTGCAGTGCTCAAGACCGGAGGCGTCAGTGGTTGGATTGGCTGGATCTTGGAGCTCTGCCCCCCTTTCTGATGATGCCCCGCAGCAAGAAGCAACTCTCCCTTCCCGTCACTCAGTCTCACGAGGTGCCCCCACTCCCGCTTCCCCCAAGATCCTGGTATAGAGAGAGCGGGGAAAGGGCTCTCCCTCTCTTCCGCATCCTGATTTTCAGCTGCTGCTCTTCTTGACTGCCTCTCTTCTCTCTCCCTCAGGCGTCCCCTGGTCGGGGCATTGCCAGGCCCTGGCCCCAAAATATGCCAGAGCAGCCATGTTGCTAAAGGAGGAATCCCTTGTGAAACTGGCCAAGGTGGATTGCACCCAGGAGCAGACCCTGAGGGCCGAGTTTGGAATCACTGGCTATCCTGTCCTCAAACTCTTCCGAGATGGGAACCGCACCCACCCCATGGATTTCCCAGGTCAGTTGGGAAGCAGATGGAACCCGGCATGTGTTTTTTCAACAGAGGAGCAGAACATCTCTTCCGTGGACAGGACCAAAGACTTTAAGCCACTGATTTCCCCATATTCTCTGATAAGCGCCATGGTCCTTTTATTCAAAGAGTTGCTGGTGAGGAAGTGGGTGGACAGGCATCCACTCAACTCCTCCCCTGGTTCCCATGCTAGGTGAGCAGGAAGCCGCAGGCATCGTGGAGTGGATAAAGCGGAAAGCCGGTCCCAGTCTGGTGCTCCTCGAAGAAGTTGATGAAGTGGCTGCTTTTGTGAATCTCCACAACGTTGCGGTAGTTGGATTCTTCCAGGTGAGGGACGTCCTAGGCTTCTATGCCCCTTTGAAGCTGCCACCGGCAAGGCTCTTCCAAATGTCACCCCTACTCACTCCCTGAACCGGAGGCGGGGGGCTCAGAAATAACCGGAGCCTTTGAGCCTTTTCCGTGGGGGATGTAGCCAGGGATTTCACCACTGTTGTCCACTGGCAGATTCTGCGTGCCCTCTCCCCTGGCCTCCCCCAAAAGCCCTTCCTCTCTCCATGCTGCTGGTGTGCAGAGCTGCCTCTGCCTGTCCCGTCCTCTCCAGGATCTGCACGATCCAGACGTGGGTCTCTTGGGCGATGTGGCCAGTGACACTCCCGAGGTAGCCTTTGCCATCACGGACAACCGGCTCCTCTTCCAACAGTACAATATTACTGAAGACACCATCTCTCTCTTTCGGAAGGTAAGGCGGTGCCGGTATCTTCAAAATGCTGTCAAAGGGACCGTGTGCCGCTGCACTTCTGCAGAGACTGTTTCCTGACTGATGTATTTGCAGGATGATGGTCAGCGGGTAGATTTCTTGGTTGACGCAGAGCTGGGCCTGGATGGAGAAGACCTGGCTCAATTCATCTCCGCGCAGAGCTTGGACCTGGTGATGGAGTTCACAAATAAGGTCAGGAAGCCGGGACCCCATCAGGGACCCCACAGCCTCCTTGCTCTCAGAGGCAGCCCCTCCTCTCTCTTGCATATAGTGGCCTCCATCAAAGGGGTAGCTGCAATGGGCAGTTTGTCATTCATTGGTGCGCTGTGGGGGCACCTCCTTCAGACCTGCTCTTCTGCTGCCCTGTGTCCCTCGTTAGGTCAGGATAAGGCCAGAGAGGAGGGAGGTTCCAGACCTTCAGGATGGCCCGCCTGCCTATCCCGGCGGCACCCTGTGGGCTTTCTGTGTCCAGTGGCTTGAGGTCTCTCGGCCCAGAGGAGGCAACTGACGATGGTTTCCCCCTAGAACTCCTCCAAGATATTTGGGGCAAAGATCCCACACCATTTGCTGCTGTTTATCAACAAGTCAGTGGATTCCCAGCTGGGGCTCCTGGACCCCTTTCGAGAAGGGGCCGCTGCATTCCGGGGTCAGGTGAGTCCAGGGTGGAGATGGGAGAGGAGGTGGGGCTGCTCCTGGGGAGGCCACCTCCTCTCCCTTCCTCTTTGGAAGGAAGGCAGCAGGTCTCCTCTTGCTAAGCCAGCCAGGGGAGGGGAAGCCCAGCTGGCTGTGATGAAACGGCTGCGAGGGCAAATTTGTACCCATCCTCCGTGACTGGGGGGCTTCTGTCCGAGACCACAGGTGCTTTTTCTGCTGGTGGATGTCAGTGGCGAAGGGGCCGGCGTATTGCAGTACTTCGGCCTTAAGGGCCACGATGCTCCCGCCCTCCGTTTCATCAGCATTGAGGCCAACAAAAAATACCAGCTAGCCACAGAAGGACTCACGTCTCACAGCCTCCACACCTTTTGCCAAGAGGTTCTGCAGGGGAAACGTCAGGTGGGCAAAGGGGGGGGTGTCACCCTGGTGCATGCGGACCTCTGGGGAGGAAGGCACTCCCTTATTACGTCTCCAAGAGGTCAAGAGGAAAGGCCCTTCTGGGGAAAGGCCACAGGTGCATTCCCATGAAAGAACGGTCACACAGCTTACGACAAACTGGAAGGGGCCCCTTTGCCAATTAGGTCCTACCTGGTTTGCCTTCTCTTCCAGCCCCACCTGATGAGCGAGGAGATCCCCAATGACAGAGATGAGAAGCGGGTGAAAGTCGTGGTGGGCAAGAACTTTGAGCAAGTTGCATTTGATGAAACCAAAAACGTTTTTGTGAAATTCTGTAAGCATCTGGACCTCAAACACAGACAAAGCCAATACTAAGAGAGACTCTGGGGGGCAGCTCCTGGCAGCGGAGGGTCCCTGGGCAACACAACTAGCCTCCCACAAGGAAGGCCCGAAGGCTCACGTATGAGGCCACAACCACACAGTGGCCCAGTCTGGCTTTGTGGACATCAAAGCAAATGGGACTAACAACCAGCCCTGCTCCACTACTGGCTTAAATGCACGTCTGAAACTGTATAGGCAGCTTTTCTAAAGGTCCCAGCATGGCCCTGAGGTTGGGGGTGGGCAGTTTTATGACCATAGGGCCTGCCAGAGGGGTGTGGAGTTGCACAACTGCCCAAAGGGTTTTACCTCTCCACACAGAAATTAACTCTCAGTGGGGGTGGGTGGGTGTTTGTATAAAACATCAACTAAATTATCGCCCCGCCCCCAAGCCTGCTTGCTGCATTCCAGAACAGGCTTTGCCCAGAGAAACACGATGCAACTGGGCCAGAAATTAGGTCCCATGCTGAATCCCTAAACACCTGTTAGATTCAGGAGGGTGGATTGTGCACAGCAGCCACAGAGAATCCGAGCCCAAGCTTGTGCGACTCACAACCGAGGGCAGGGTTCAGTATTTTTAATCTAAGAACATCTGTCTCCACAGATGCCCCTTGGTGCCCCCACTCCAAGGCCCTGGCCCCAGCCTGGGAAGAGTTAGGAGAGAAATACAAAGATCACAATAATATCGTCATTGCGGAGATGGACGCCACAGCCAACGAAGCGGCAGACTTGACCATCCGTGGCTACCCAACCCTGTACTTCTTTCCCGCTGGGCCAGGCCGGCAGGTAGAACAACATTTGGACTAGGGCTGGGCTGCTGGTTGGGGGAGGAAGGAGGTGGGCCCATGCTGACTGGGGGTTTCTTGCCCAGGTGACTGAGTACAAAGGAGGCAGAGATCTTGAGAGCTTCTCGAGGTTCCTGGAGGGTGGAGGAGGGCAGGTCCTCTCCAACGAAGAGGCTGGAGTAAGTACCAGACCCCTCCAGAAAAGGGTCTACCCAGCTTTCCCGATGCAAAGGGAAGGTTCTGCTTAGCGAGGCCAGAAGCCTCTTCCTCCAGGTTCCCATCTGGACTTTGGGGAGACTCCTGGGATATCTATACTGTAATTCCCAGTGATCTAAGCCAGCTTCTAGGTCTTGCTAGAATGTGGATTCCACCCTTGGTTCCAAGGTTCACCATGAAAATTCATGCACGCTATTTTGGACAATCGCCCCAAGATGGAGGGGGGGGGGGCAGGAGGAAAAAGTCTTGGGTTGAACCTGCCTTCTCCCCTCACTTTCCCTTCAGTCTCAGCTTCCTAAGTCTGTTTTGTAAACAAACAGTGTGCTGCCTATGTGCACAGTGGTTGCTGTTGGAGAACAGTGCGTACCTGGGTACTCGAGTAAAGGTTGCCTCTGCTTTCCTAGGCCGCTGAGACCCCCAAAGAGCCACGGCCCGATGGGATGAATCCACCAGAGACCACAAAGTCCAGGGAGGAGTTATAGATCCTGCTGTCCCCCTCCTGAGCCTCACTTTCTACAGGAGGCCCCCACAGCGTCATAAACAATATAAAGACCTTGAATATCAAAGAAAGACTGTGTGAAAGTCACGTGTTTCAAGCCGTGCAGACAACCCCACCCCCACCCCAAATAACCAGTTACTTTCCTACGTGTGTTGCTACCCTCTGGGCCCTCTCAAACGCTTTCCAGAGCTGGTTCCTTCCATGTACAGCCACCCACCCTCGTCCCTTCCCTTGCCTTGCCCTGCCACAGGAAAGCCCTGCAAAATAGCCCGCTGGGCAGAAGGAAACGCAGCTGGTTGGTGCCACTTACTGCCAGCAGGTGCATCGGTATCTAACGAGCCACAAACATGGCTGACACAACTCTCCAAAATCAGCACCGCTTCAGCCTGCCTGGTGCTCTGGACACCAAAGTCACAGGCTCACAGGCTCTCCTGGTCTGCACCCACTAGGAAGACCAAATTGCTCCGAACTCTGAGAAGTCGGCCCTCCCTTGACAACTAGCCAATCCTCTCCTCCCCTTGGGAACCAGATTTTCAGCTTCTGCAGAATCTGTGGAGCAAGCCCTGCACACACACACCCAGGAGCCATTGGAACGTGGGCCTTTATTCCATTGTTGCACCTGTAAAAAGATCAATTGTACAAGTCAACATGTGGAAAAAAAAAGTTCCAGAATTGCCAGCCGTCTGCTCAGCCACTGCGGCCTGAGCCTGGTTTAGAAAATGTACATATGTACAACTGAACCCTTCAGAAAAAGGGGAAACGAAGATCCGGCCCCAGCCGGCCACTTGAAAACGTCCATCCGACGTGGAGCACAATCCCAGGCGAGGGAGGGAGGGAGGGAGGGAGGGAGCATGAGGTTGGAAGGCACTCGGTGACATTCGCAAGGGGTGGGTGCTGGTGGGGGCAGCCGGGGCTGTTCCACCTCCTCTGCCGTGGATACGTGGAGCCCAGGTGGGGTGTGTGTGTGTGTGTGTGTGTGTGTGTAGCCTGGGGGAGGTCAGCGAAAGAGGAAGACTGACAGCAGTTCAGCAAGCAGAAGAGACTCCTGCCCTAAGCCCCCCTCCCCCTCCAGCTGTTGAATGGCAGGGAAATGAGAGAGAGGTAGCAAGGCATGGATGGGGTGGTCCTCTGCCCCTCGGAGGGCAGCGTCTGAACAGGAAGACCTCTCGGGGGGACACGCCAGGCGGGACAAGGTGCGACTCTTATCAAGTAGCCCTCATTCCAAGGCTATTCAGAATGCAAACCAGCACCTTGTTCAGTCTGCCTCCCACAAGGGTCTCCAGCTTCTGGCTTGGCCCACCGTCCCATGGTGGAGGTGGCACGGCCGTAATATTGCAAACCCGGGATCATCTCAAAGACAGCCTTTGGTGCAGCTTTTGTCAACAGCTGAGTAATGTTCTAACGCAGCAAGCTGAAGATCCTATAGACTGTGGAGGTGGCTTCCCCAGAGAAGGCAAAGAGCGAGGGAGAGGAGGGCTGTGGCTGCCAGGCCTTCTGGCTCCCTCTGCTTAGTCAATCTTCTCTACCTTCCCAATTATCTTCTCTTCAAAGATAGGCAGGACCGCATCCTCCTCGTGAACTTCTTCAAACACAACTCCACAGTCAAACTCGTCACTGACTTTCTTGAAGTAATACCTTTAAAACAGGAATGGGGGGGGGGGCAAGAGAAGGTTTTGCCCCAAAGGGGCCATTAGCTTTGCAGACACCCCACAAGGCGGCCAACTGGGAGATGCTTCTAGGGGGTTTTGCTATTGCAAACCCACCCAGGACCATCTAAAAAGCACCAAAGCTGTGCATCGAAACACTGATGACCCCAGCCCAGATATCTGGAATATCAGAGCCCCATTTTTCCCTTTCGCCTTTGTACTTGTTTGAGAAAACTAATCCTCCACGTTTGCTAACCAAGTAGATCACGCAGGCAATTTGTGGTTTAACTTTAAGCCTTCTCCATTTCTCCCCCTGGTCTTTTGAGAAGGAAAGCACTGTTTTCTGAGCCATTCTCCAAGTATCACCACTGAGTACCACCATTGAACTGTGGTGGCGCAACGGTTAGAGGTGGTACTGCAGGCTACTTCTGCTGACTGCTGTCTGTTGCAATTTGACAGTTCAAATCTCACCAGGCTCCAGGTTGACTCAACCTTCCCTCCTTCCGAGGTAGGTAAAAATGAGGACCCAAATTACTGGGGGCAATATGCCGAGAGGGCTGTAACCCGCTTAGAGAGGGCTGTAAAGCACTGTGAAGCAGTATGTAAGTCCGAGTGCTACTGCTATTGCTATTCTGTCTCTGGATCCCCAGCTCTTCAAATATGATTCTCCAGCTCCCAAGAGCTGTTGCTTTGCTCTGGGTCGAAGGGAGACTTCAGCGCATGCCGACCTCCCATGGCAGTGCCAGCTCCTTGCCCATTCTTACCTGTAATTCCCTTTCTTGGTCAGCAGTTCCTTGAATTGGCCCAGCGTGACCACCCGGCCTTTGACAAGGGTCCGGTAGGGGATCGGCTCTCCGCAGAAGTAATACGCCACCACGATATTCTCACAGGGCTGGGAGAAACCGCTGCCCAATCGCTTGGGTGCCTTCACTCTAGGAGGCCAAACACAGAGCGGGTCATTCGCTGGCAGACATATTGCGGCACAGCCGGCTGGCTGGCTCAGCCTTCGGAGGAGACCGGGAGCAAGAGCAGCCGGCCACCAATGAGAGCAGGTGGGGGAACTGCTGCATCAAAGGGGGCCCGGGACTGGGGAGAGCAAGGGGAGGGGGGCGCACAGCTTTCTTGGGGGAGAGGCCAAGCCAATCCCTGGCAATACCATCAGCAGGTAGAGGTGCCCCCTTCTGCAGACCCTGCTTCCCCCCTCTTGCCCCAGCCTCGACTGGGCAAGCCCTTTCCGAAACTCGGGAGGGGGGAATCGCTCGTGGCTGCCACTTCCCTCCGGAGTGGCGGTGGGGAAAACCAGGAGGGGAGGACCTCCCCCTGCCCCCGCTTTCCAAAAGGCCCGATGCGCTGCTAGCCGTTCCAGAAGACCAGCCTCCTCCCTCTGGGCCACAAAGAACGAGAACGGCAGCAGGGGCGGCCCAACTCCTCTTCTCCTGCCTCAGCCGATTCTGCGCTCAAAAGTGTGGCAAGCTAAGAACGGCTGGTCCTTAAATCCTCCGGGGACTCAGCTCCACGCAGCAGCCTCAATTTGAAAGCTGCTTGCGACCCAAAAGTCCCACAGCCTCTGCGGGGAAAGAAGAATCCCCACAGCCCCTCCGCAGCCACTCCGCAGCCCCTCCGCTGGCCGAGCCACCTTGGGCACAGTAGCTGAGGGACTCTCCCAGCAAGGCTGCCATGCAGACCCCTCGCTCGAGTCCCAACGCAAAACAACAAACAAAAACCACGCTCGCAGGTAACCCAGAAAGGACTTTCAACCTGACGGGAGTCAGAGAGCTGAGAGCTCAGCCGGCCCAAATAAGGATGGCTCCTTCGAGGGCCATCATGAGCCCCATCTCTGAGAACCGGCTGGACACCCCGCTGGCAGCTGGGCCCAGAAGGGCTGGAGGAGGCTGTGACACACAATTTGGCCCAACGGCGGTCTCCAACCACCAGGCTGGCTTTTTACCCTTGTTTCCTCTGATCAGGGATCCATCTCGGGGGCCACAAGCCTTTCCAGCCTCAAAAGCTTGGGGGAGATTGGGGGGGGGGGGGAGAGGAGAAACCCGGAAGCTTCGCTGCCAGCCAAGAGGAGGGAGTTTTCCCACCAGGGCACAGAGACTACCAACTCTCCCTGGCCCAGGAGGCAGCACAGAGGAGGCCCGGGACATGCACAGCTGGAGCAGCAGCAGGAGGAGGCGCTCCTCATGTTCCCGGCACTGAAGTGGGCCTGGGCCGGTTCCCTTCCCTGGCGAGCCCTCGGAAGGCAGCCTGGTGGGGCCCAGGGGAGAGTGGGGGGCTCCTGGGGCAAGCCAGAGCTCCAGCACTGCCAGAGGGGTCCCTTGCCTCCCACCCGCTTACCTCTGCTTGGCAGCTGGCTTGCCAGTTCTCTTCTCCTCCTCCTCCAGTCGCCGCCGGGCTTCCTCCAGCTGTGTCAGAGGGTTGGGAGCAGGGTTGGGGGGCATGGTTGGGTCCTGGATGAAGGGGTGGGATGGCTGCACAACATTCCGGAATGAGATCCAGGGGTGCACAGCCACAGGGCGATCGATGGGGACCGGGCGGGGCGGCTCGTGCGCCAGTTGCTTCTTTGTACCCGACGAGCTTCAAGGAAAACAAAGAGAAATTGTCGGAGTGTCCCAAGACGCCTGCAGCAGCCCCCAGGTGAGAGCAGAGCGGAGGGGATGGACGGAAAAGGCCCCCAACCGCCTGTCCGAAGCAGGCGGCAGACAGGCCCACCCCACCCCCAAGCAAGAGCAGGTGCTTCCGTCCCCCACTTGAAGAGGAGGGGACCCCCTCCCCACTCAGGCATGGGAGGCGGGGGGGGGGGGGTGTCTGCAGAAGGTCTGCACCGAAGGCTTCCGGGACTGGGGAAAGAGTCCCTCAGGGGCCCAAGGGGAGGGGAGGATGAATCCTTCCACCCCCTGCAGCACAGGGCAAGCCCACCCTTCCAGAGCCCAGTAATAATAACTAAGGCCCCAAATCTAGCACGGCTGCCTGTTCTTAGGCGAAGCCCCTCCTGAGAAAAGGGGGCTACGGCACCTTCTTTGCTGCTCCAGTGGGGGGAGGGAGGGCAGCCCAGAGCAGCAGCTCTGCCAACCTTTCATCTCCTTCCCCAGGAAGAGGCGTCTTTGGTCTGCCTTTGCCAACATTGGGACCCCCCCCTGCCCTTCCCCTCCTGGCCCCACTCGTCACCTGTGGGTCGTCTTCCGGTGCCGGCTGATCTCCTTTTCGCCTTCTATGATCCACTGCAGGATCTTCTGGTTCCTTTCCAGGTCTTCTGGAGAGCCGGGCACGTCGTAGCTGCCGCTTTCATTCTTCCCAGCGTCCGGCTTCTTGGCACCCCGCTTGGCCAGCAAGCCAGCTTTCCCACTAGCCACGAGAGGAGAGAGAAAGCGGCAGCTGAGACCCTCCTCTCATCCCTTCTCCCGAAGCCTGGGAAGGAGCAGCGCTCCCTGGGGCCAGCCGGGCCTTGACTGACGGCCCTGAGGAACCAGCCTGGTTCTCACCAACTCCGCCCTGAGCAGCTGAGGCAACATCTGCAGCCCCCCCCCTCCCTCCCTCCCCCCCCTCCCTCCCAGCAGGGCTTCAGCAAGCTAAGGCAGAAGCAGCGTGACCCTCCCCTGCACAAGAGCAGGGGGCTTCGGACCTCTTGTCGGGGTCCCTTCCTCTTCCACTCTGCAGCTGCTGCACTCTGGGGCTCGTGCCCACCCTCAGCCTCCCTGGGACACTTTGGACTAGCAGGTTCTCTCAGCCCCACCTACCTCACAGGGTTGTTGTTAGAGGGACAAAATGCAGATATCCACCTAAGCTGCTTCAAACTCCCAGAGCAGTGATGGGTTTTTGTCGTCACGTGCCAACAGCACACGTGCCCCCCCCCAGGCATGCCCCCCCCCCCGGACATGCACCTATGACTCCCCCGTGCCCTGCTTTGGGCCTAGCAGGCCTCCCTGCAGCCTCCTGGGAGCAAAGACAGGCCACATCTCCCCCATGTGCCCCGGACGTGCACGGCAGGGACCTCAGCTGGCTGGCGGGAGGTGCGCGCGCATGCGTGGTGGGGCTGAGCTGGGGCAAGGGCTGACGTGCCTGCAGAAAGGGCCACAGGGACGTCCTCACGGTCCTAGAGAAAGACTCTTCAACAACAGCCCAATTCACCTGTAGGCCATGGCGTCCAGAGGGCCCGTGGCCAGGCCCATGCTTTCCCCGTAGGCCCGGGACTTGGCGGTGCAGCCGTGGGGGTCGACAGTCCAGGCGAAAGGGCCCTGCGTGCGCTGGCTGGCCGCCTCCTCCGCTGTTTCCTTGGCTTTCAGTCCGGCATGGTGATGGACCATGTGGTGATAGACGTGCTTGTGGTGGAAAAGGCTGGGGGCCTCCAGCTTCAGCCCAGACTTGCTGGCATGCTTGCTGTGGCCCAGTGGGACGGAGCCCGCCAGGCTGTGCAGCTTGCCAACAAGGCCGCTGTCCGGAGATCGGGGCTTGGGGGACTGGCAGCCGGGGGTTTTCATCACCCGCTGGACGTGCTCGTCCAGAATGCTCTCGGGGTTCTCTTCGTGGGCATCATGCACCTGCAGCTCAGCATAGCGGGGGGCAAAGTGGGGCAAGAGCTGCGTGGGGACCAGTTTGTGGCTCACGAGGGCCGGGCCCAGCGCGAGGTCTGCGTCTTCCCCTTCTTCCTCCTGTCAGGAGAAAGACACGGTGGTCAGGGCAGGCCCAAAGGCCACCCTCAGGGCAGAGGAGGTGGCAAAGGCCTGAAGCCCAGGGACAGGGTGGCAGCTGGGAGCAGCTCCCCTCACCCAGCAACAAGGGAACTCAACCAATCCAGTCGCCTCAAAGACCAGCTGAAGCTGGTTCCCCTCCAGGGCAAGAGCCCTGGATTTTCAGCCCCAGCTCTCTCCCGCACACCCGGCTTTTCTGGGGTGCCCAGGTCCAATTGGGCAGCTGCCCCCCCCCCCCCGTTCCTCCAGGAAGCCTGACAAAGGCAGCAACCTCACTCACGGCTCGGACACGTTTCAGGCGCTCCTCCAGCTTGGCCTCCGCTTCCCGGTCCCTCAGCACTTCCTTCAGGCGGTTAATCAGTTCGGCAGCAAATTTCTGGGGTTCAACGTGGATGTCCTTTGGCACTCGGTAAGTTCGCTGCGGGAAAGAAGCACCGGTGTGCAAAGCAACCTGGCCCTCCGTCCTCCCCGGTCTTCCTTTTTGGGGAGGAGCAGGGATAGTTTGAGAATTTCCTCTGGATCTCTGTGCCAAAGCAGAAAAATGCCCTTTCTCCTACGGGTCATTCCGCCCACGGACATCAGTTCCCCTGCTTGGCAGCCCCTTCAGAGCAGCCGTGGCCAGCTCACCATCCCCCCCCTCCCATCTGCTTCCGAGGTCCTGCCAGCCCCCAGTCTCCCAGATGCTGCTCCCAAGCAGCAGGGACTCCGGCAGACTCTGGGAAGCTTCCAGAAAGGAGCTGAAGCAAGGGGCATCACCTGGCCTGTGCAGTGCCCGTGAGGGCTTGCTTGGGCACAGAAATTTCCAGGGACAGAGAGCAGAAGGACTCTGTCTTTTCACTGGCCAGATAACTGCCGGAACTCCCTCTCTACTCCTAGTGGACACATGAGGCTCCAGGCACACCCACGGACTCCACCATAAGCTTCCTTTGGCACCAAAATAAATAAATAATCCAGACAGAATCTGTTTTTCCAGGGGGGGGGGGGAGAGGGAGAGGCCAGGTTTGGAGGCACTCACTAAGAGGGGCTAATGGCACCAGCTGGGAAGGGCCTGTGGGGGAGAAAAGGGGGCTCCAAGGTGGGAAGCAACTTTGTAACTGGGCTGGACTCAGTCTGGTGCTGGGCCTCAGGCCAGAATCCACCTGCGCAGCCACTGCTGGACACCAGGAAAGGAAGACCCTTGGAAAAAGGGCCGCACCCCCAAAGTGCTCTCACCCCCTTACCGGAATGTGAGGTAGTGGCACACGTCCATTTGCTTTGGCGCTTTCTTGCATCTCTCTACGATGCTGCTTCCGCAGCCGGTAAGGGGGAACCCCGTCTCTGCCGTGAGGAAGCCACAACGCATAACCTAAAAGGCTGCTCAGGGGAGAGCCACCCTGGCCAATGCACACGTGCGCAAAGCCCGAACCCCCATCCAGCAGGCCTGGGACCTTCCTCCCACTGGTGCAGGGCAGGAAGTCTCACGAGGAGCCTGCCCCCTCCCATTGCAAAGGTCCTCCCTCCGTTACGGTCCAAGCTCCAGTAACCCTCTGTTTCCAGACCGGTAAGGAGCCAGGGACCTTTTTATAAGCAACACAGCTGCCTTTCTAAAGATGGCTGCTGCGGGCATGGTTCCATGGTTAGAAGAGCTGCTGGAAAGACTGAAAATCTGCCCCCAGAGACAACCCCTCCCCTTGGTTCCATCCCACCCTTTCAAAATACTCACAGGCTGCTATCAGTCAGTGACATGGTGTCAGCATCGCTGGACATGCTGTGCTGCTCACTGTCGTTGGCGCTGGTGGCTGGTGCCAGGGCATAGCCGGTGTTGACATAATACGGATGCCCTGTCTCCCTCCAAGGCCCAGGCCTGCCAAGAGAAGACCAGGCAATGCTCAGAACCCCACAGCGCTTACATCCATGCTAGGCGGGATTGTCCCCAACAAAATCCATTCCTGGCCACCAGTATGTCAGGTGAGGGCAGAACAAGTCACCTTGGACCACAAGAGGGGGGTGGGGGGGGCGGTTGGATGGAAGGAAGGAAGGGCAAGCGTCCAGATTATAAACCACATTATTCCACACATTACGATGTTCTCCACTAAAGACCTCTCATTCTTCTTCAAAGAACTGCTGAAATGTTAAGGCTTTTATGGAGTCCTTGGTATTTTCTAACCCTGCTCGTTTACTTGCAGACGCTTCAATATCTAACCAGGTAACGCCATCGGTGCAAGTAAGTGTGGGGTTTACTGGCTTGCCTCCACCTACTCGACTGATGTTGCCTAGCTGGGTAATGAAGCATCTGCAAACAACCAGAAAAGACCAAAAATTATTGCAAGAGGTGCAGTAATGTTAGCAAAATTTTGTAATTGCTTTTATCTATTGAGTTTCTTGGGTAATATGCAAAAGGGAAAAAAGAGTTACTGACAGTTTTACAAAACTGAGCTTGGCAGAGCCAAACAAGTCCAAGTTCTTTGCAAACCGAGACCAACTGAAGCCACGTTCTGATTCTTCATTCAGCAGCCTTTGTGGTGAGCATCTGGCATGCATCACTGCCCGCGTTCTCCACCTCTCCAAGGCCAGAGAGCTTCGTGTCACCTTTGGCAAGAAGAGGCCTATGTACCCCCCAGTCCTTTGCTGGTGAGCCAAGAGGCCTGCACCCCCAATGGGGGTCTTTGAACGAGGAGAATGGCTTTCCTCAGCAGGACGTGAACGGCTTTCTGACAGGCAGGAAGGTCAGCCTGGACTGAGGAGACCAACAGATGATCTGACAGACGGGCACCCCTTCTCCCCACCTCCCAGCACCTTTGCCTCCTCCTCCTCCTCCTCCTCTCCTGTGGCCAGGTGGAGGAGAGCTGTAAACAAAAGCATCCTTCGGACTGTGGCTCTCACCTGAACTCCCTCCCCTCGCTGTAATGCCTGGTCCTGGGGGCCGGCTGGCTGGTTGTCTCCAGGAGGAGCTTCTGGGTGAATCTGCTAGAGGAGGCAGACTCTGGATCGGCTGCCACCTGCCCCTCCTCTCCTTCCAGGATGTCTTGGTCACATTTCCACTCCTCATCCTCGTTCAAGGTGGGCAGGTACCCAGGCAGGCCTTTCCCTGTCCCGGAGCCTGAACTCTGATCACTGTGTACTTTTGGGCTCTCCCCACCTGTCCTCGTGTACTCCAAATAAATATCCGACTTCAGGAACAAGGGGTAGGTGTTCTCCTCAATCATGGACTGGATTTCCATCTGGGCCTGGTCAAACATGGCCGGGTCAATCAGTTGCTTCAGAACAGAGTCTTTGATGAAGCTTTTGGTGGCCGGCTTCACCTGCTGGGACACGATCCCGTTATTGTCCAGAATGTATTTCTTGTAAATGGCTTTGGCCAGCTTCAGCCTCTTCTCCTCCTTGGAGTCGCAGGGCGCCAGCTTCCTGAAGCCGCTGCAGGCGAACCAGAAGTCCAGCAAATCCGCGCAGCTCTCGTGCTTCAGGAAGGTCCGGAAAAGGTGGATGCCGTCCTGGTCGTCCAGCAGGGAGTGCAGGGACTCCGCCCATCGCAGGTAAGGCGGCGTCGGGGAAGCGCTGCCCTCCGGCTCGTAGCCCAGATCCAGGTCCGGACGCCGCGGGGTGGCGGTGGTCGTCTCGCCTTTGCCTCCGTCGCCCTTTCCGGCCGAAAAGCCGTGGCCGGCGGGCCGCGGGTCCGCGGAAAGGAGGTCGCCCTCTTCCCCGGGGACCGGGGGCCTGGGCGCGTCCTCGGTGAAGCCGCCGCCGCCGCCGCCGCCGCCGAGGTCCAGCGAGAAGCCTTTCTCCGGCGCGCTCATCTCGCGGGCGGGGGCCGGGCGGAGGGCTCCGGCTGCGAGCGCGGGCAAGGGCCGTCGGAGGCGAGCTGGGGCGCTCCTCCCGCGCCCGTCTCAGAAGCCGCCCGCGCCAGCCGCTCCCCGCCTCCCCGCGACGGGCCCGCAGCTCGCGCCAGACCGAGGCCGCCGCAGCCGCCGCCCGCCCCCTTTGTCCGCCCGGCCGGCCGGCGGGAGCGGCGGCGGCCAGGCCGCGCACGTGGGGTCGCGCCCGGATCCCCCGCGGCCGCGACGGGAGGCGGGACGCTCAGAGCGGAGAGGCGGCAGGGCGCCGCGGCCCAGGCGAGGCTGAGATGGGAGCGGCGCGAGAAGGCGCGGGGCGCCGGCCCCCCATGGCCCCCGGAGCGCTGCCTGCCCGGCCCGGCCCAGCGCGCTTCGGCGGACGCTCGGCAGCGCCTCGCCCTCGCGCCCGCCCTTCCGCGGCGAGCGCCTCCCCGGCAGCGCCCCCTCCGGCCCGGAGGTTCCCGCGGGGGCCGGCCGGGCGCAAAGAGAGGGAAAGCCGCCGCCGCCGCCGCCGCCGCCGCCTCGGGAAGGACCTGCCCGACCGCCCCCCAAACTCTCCCCCCCCCCCGAGGGCAGAAGGGACGGGTAGCGGATCCCAGGGAGGGAGGGCGGGAGGGCGGGAGGTGCCGCTTGGGACTCAGGGGGCGATTTCTGACAGCGAGAACCCCGAATCAGAGGCTTCGCTTCCTAAACGCCATTCGGGGTTTCCCATTCAAGTGCATAGAACGCATCCCATCTTCCTCTAAAAGGGCCTCCTGGCCTTCCAAGCCCGCAGGGGAGATCCCTGGGCCAGGAGGCAGCACAGAGGAGGCCCAGGACATGCACAGCTGGAGCAGCAGCAGGAGGAGGAGGCGCTCCTCATGTTCCCGGCACTGAAGTGGGCCTGGGCCGGTTCCCTTCCCTGGCGAGCCCTCGGAAGGCAGCCTGGTGGGGCCCAGGGGAGAGGTCCCTTGCCTCCCACCCGCTTTCCTCTGCTTGGCAGCTATATTACATATTCCTGTATTATTCCTTTCTTCCATTGGTAGATTAGTGGCTACATTAATAAATGTGTAACTGTGCAGTAATAGAGACTCACATTCTTTTCCTTTTGCTGCCTTGCTTTAAGTCTCCTGCAGAGACAGAAACTACTCAAAGAAAGAGGGTGATTTGTTTACCCTCAGGGGCAACGGCTACAATGCAAATATTTGCTTCTCTGGCGAAAAAGCAGGTGCAGGAAAATGACCCATCCAAGGGAGCCACCGGTCCCATCCCCCGTCTTTTTATAAAGACAGACCTACTGAGGGAGCATTGTGTCAATTACTCATTTGACTCAGTGTCCCAAGCTAAGATCTAAGATGCCAAAGCAAGTTGTAGGTACAAAGTCTCAGCAGATGAAGACAAGGACACAATCTCGGCAGCAGATGAAACCGTCTTCTTTATTGGTGCTGAGTAATAAGCATGCTGGACAAGGGGGATCGTGCAGTTCAGGAGGGCTGGCTCTCCCAAACGCCAAATAACAAGACAGACCTTGGTCAATCCATATACTCTGAATCACCAATTAGGCCTTAGAAAGCTTCTTGGTATTCAGTCCTGCTTTATTCGACATGCATGAGAGAAACCAAAAGGAGCATAAAACTCTCAAAGCCCAAGTTAAATTTTCCTTGTTAAAAGGTCTGCTGATTTTTGGAGGTGGAGGATCAGTTCTTCTGCATAAACTCTGAACAGGGGAACAGGGTCCTAAGAAAATATAGATACAGAGGGTCAGTCTTACAATTGCCCTTGATTTCAACTAACAGCCCCTCATGAGGACTGGTCTCGGCCTGACTGAGGGGCTCCTGAAAGCAAGGTTCCAAAGGATGGAATCAATGGAAAGAAATGCAGTCGGGAATGCAACTGGTTATTGGTTATGGGTATTCTAATATTCTAATCTAGGCAGATGTTGCCCAGCCAAGGAGTTGCAAGGCCCACCAACCTCACTGGCACAATCTGTCCATGAAGTGCCTATGCCACCTACCTTCTTCTCCAGGACTCTCTGCTTCTCCACAGCTTCCTCCAAACTCAGTCCAATCCATTCGGCCTCCTCTTCTGGAATGACAAACTCCTGCAGGCAAAGTTCAGTTTGCTAATTTGCAGCACAGAAACTTATTGAGAAGCCAGATAGCTACGATTATGGGAAAAGTGCAGATATAGGTAAACAGGACGAAAATCTCTTAGCAGGGAAAGCGACATGACAACACAATAAACTATTGGAACAGAAGTTCTTTTCCGAGAGAGAAGTGACTGTACCCAAAAGTTACAAAAATTGCATTTCCCTCTCCGTCATTCTCTTGCACCACACCTGTTCCCAAGAAACCTGGTTTCTTCCTGCAGCCAGAAACCACCTGTAGGCCTTCCCAGACACTCTTGCAAAGGAGAATCACCTTGTATTTGTTATAAACAGCCTCCCTCTTGGCTGGATCATCTGGGTGGAGAGAAGGGTCTCTGCGTGCCAGTCTCAAAAGCAAGGTGCGCTTCAGGTCCATGCCCAATTTGGAACACAACTCAGACTTCGGGGTCTGTAAATGGAAGGGATCAAATGCCGCTGTTTACCTTAGGAGTTGCAGGTGGCCCTGCAAGCAACCGCCTCAGTCAAAGGAGGCCCTGCACTGTCTCAGGTCACTGCCATCACGCCTTGACCGGAGATGGGAAGGAAAGTCTCCCTTCCAAAACCAGCTGCAAACCTTTAAGATGTAGAAGTCAAAGCCGAAGGCTTTGTCCACCTGCTCCAGCGTCCTCATGGTGACCGCAATTCTCAAGCTCTTGCCTAGGATCTCGCTGTAGAACTCGCGGTTGAAGACCTGCGGCTTCCACATCTTCTTCAACCGCCTCGAGAGCTGAAGGCACCAAGGGAAGAGATGGAGCCCGGGGAGGGACGCGCAGGAGCCCCCCACCCACCCACGGCCTGCTCCAAGCGCCGCGGACCCACCTTGTCATCGTGGGCGTAGCGGTAGCCCGCCACGCAGCCCTCGCCGCCCCACAGCCCCTCCTGGCTCTCGGGGGGGAAATAGACTGGCACCGGCACCACCTGCTGCCGCACGCCCTCCAGAGGGCCCGGGGCGCGCGCGTACTCGCCGGCGGGCGGCCTCCAGTGGACGGCGGGGGGCGGCGCGGCGGCGTCCTCGCGCAAGGCCCGCAGGTAGTGGGGCGGCAGCCGAGCGAGGATGCCGCGCTGCAGGCGCAGCGAGTCCCACAGCCGCGGGGGGACCTTGTGCAGCGGCATCGCCCACGGGGCCACGCCGGAAGCCGCTGCCTCGGCCGCTCACCGCTTCCGCCTGCGTCTCGTTGGTCCAGCCGAACCGGAAGGGGAGGGCCGCTGGGCCGCTCCTCGCCTGGGCCTCGCCCGCGTCGCCTTCCGCCGGCCGTTCAACCAGGGCGGCCGCTGTTCCGCCGACGACGTGCCCGCTCCCCACCCATCCCCCGCCTCGCTTGCTCAGATGAGCCGCTCCGGGGGAGAAGCCGTTTCCCCGCTTTTAACCAACGGAAGCTTTACTTTTAGTGGCATTGGAGATCTTTTAATTAAAGATGTGAAGGTTAAAGGAAGCTGTTTCGTTTTTTAAAAAAAGCTTTGAAATGCCACAGGTGGCTCGATGGAATATGCATAATGGAATATGCACTTGCTAAAGCTTTTCCTGAGACAATGCTACATCCGTGTCTGCATTTTTAATTTAGAATCAAGTTGAGCTTTCTTTATCCGCTGCAGTGATTGCACATCAACCCTGAATCAAGACTCTTTTCAGTGCAGGTTAATGCAAGGACAGGCAAACGACACACACAAGCACAGAGAAAATGTGACCTGGCCCTGGACCATCCTTGGCCAAGGATTCCTACGTTGGCTGCCCTGCCCCTGCCCAGGAAGTGAATTTGTATTTGAAAAAAGAAGATGCCAGGAGTCTTCGTGTACCGATAAAGTGCTCTTCATACCCAAGTTCGAACAAGCCAATCCGGAATGCGTGAAAGCCCCTTCCTGGCTGATTTCATGGGCCAATGGTCCTGCCTGTGCAGGCAAGGTGGTGGATACAGGGCAGGAGCAGTGGGGCTTGGAGGCTCCTGCCTTCAGTCCCCCTGAATTGCCTCAGTCCCCAGCCATTTTCTTGGCTGCAGAAGCATCTATTTCCTTGCTGCGCATTATTCCCAAGGCTGCCACAAGATGAAGCCACATTTCCCAAGATTCAGAAAGGCCCTGGCTCTGTCAGGCAGCTTCCTCTCCAGCCAGATTGCCTGGATGCCTTCATTTTTGTCCAGCACAGCAGGAGGGATGGAGGGGGGGGGGGTTCACATTCCTCCAGCCAAATTAAGTGATTCCCATTGGGAGGGAGTCTGGCTGCATCAGCTCCTCCTTTTCCAGTCACCGCACTGTGTAGAGTTCCTCCTGGTCATTCCTACAGATTTGGTAACGGCACAGCAGTTTACGGGACCAGGCCCATGGGTCTTTCTGCTTATCTCCAGGAAGAAGGAGGAAGGCCACGCTGCTCGCCACCAGGACGTGCCAGATGCTGTGGGTGTAATAGTAATTTTCGGTGGTTTCCAGGAAGGTGTATACTGCTATGGCCACGAGGGCCAAGCTGGTCCCGGGGAAGAGGAAAAAGACCCAGCGCTTCCAAGACGGAGGGTAGCAGCGGCGCCGGGAGATTCCACGATAGACCTATGGGAGGAGAGATGGCTTACTGGGAGCAGCACAGCCAAGGGACTTGCCAGCCTGCTCCAGGGAGAGAATTCAGATAGCCTGTTGCAGAACCTGCTCTTAACATGTCTTGCATTCCTTGCAAGAACAAAGCGCCCTCGGGCCCAACTGATTGCAGCCAAATGCCTGAGGAGCAAATGGCAGCGGGCTTCCTGCCACCCAGCTCAGAGGTTTGCTGATCATAAGGAGCTTCGGGAAGGAAGCCCAGAAGGCAGCAGTGTCATACCCAAATGCTGGCCATGATGGTGAGGGCAAAGACACAGGGTCCCATCATATTCCACACACCCCTGCGGTCCAGCTGCAGTGACATTGCAATGACCAGAGTCCCCAGCACACAGAGGACCTAGAGCAAAGGAGAAAAGGCCAAACAAGACAATCCAAGAGTGCTTTGGAAGCTGCTGATGGCAACGAGGGATATGCCCACCAGCACGGCCAGCTTCCTAGCAAACACTCACCACTGCCACTTGTGCTGGTCACTTACACTGCAGCCAAGAAGCACCAGGCAAGAATGGCTCAAGGGGAAACGTTCACCTCTTCCATCCCACAATCTGGCTTCCTTCCCCAATTCTTCACTACTTTTAATTAGGGATTGCCTATGTCTCGCCATACATACATTTTTCAGGATCTTCTCGACCTGTGCCATGCACAGAATGGTCACCCAGATGGAGACAACAGAGCCCAGAAAGTCACAGAACTGCAACGTATCGTAATCCATAATGCACATTACAGCAATGCCAGGCTGGTCACAGGCGTGGTAGAACTGTAACCACAATAAGGAGGAAGAGGAAGTGGTGGCAGAAAGGGGGCTGTTGCAGCAGGTCTGCATTTTCAAAGGCTTGGCCCAGAAAGGCTCCTCTATCCTTCCTTGCTCAGAGGTCCAGTGGGGCTAAGAGAACTCCAGAAACCCTCATTCACCCAGGCAGGCCAAAGAAATGGAAGCCCACTTTCCATTGCAAAGAACTGAAGTGCTCCACAGCATGCATTGGACTAAAAACAAAAAAAAGCTTACTGTGGAAAAGAACATGGTGAAGGTATAAACGGAGGCCTCAACTAGGTGATAGTGGTAAAGGGCCACAGTGATTGCAGGCAGGAAGAACAGGTTGCTGAGGGTGAGCAAGAGGGTGGCCAAGATCTGGGTGCCTACAGACTGGGCCTTGCTTCTATCTGTGCAGCTCCAGCCAGCCCAACCTGCAAGAGGAAAAGGCAGGGAACACGTTAGCTACAAAAAGCAATGCTCTGCCAAAGGCACGTTCTTCAACTCAACTATATCTTTGTCTTTCTTGTCTTGACTCCATGTGCGTGCTTCTAAAAAAAGTGGTGCGGCCATTGGCCTCCCAGCACACGTGGTTTCATGTGCAAAGTGCTTTTGCAAAGCACAGCCACTCCCAGAGGCATCCACGCAGGTAGGCAGCTCCATGCAGAAGGTGGGTCCTGATGGGGCCAGCTCTCCTTTCTTGGAGGAGGGGGCCTGAGGCAGAGCCGCCCCGGCTGGGAGGCCTGGGAGCTAAATCCACCAAGAGCGGCCTGGGGGATAGGAGCAAGTGAGTGCCGGCTAGGATCTCTCTTACCAGCCTTGCAGATGCAGCCTGTGTAGAGGTAACCGTGGCGCCTGATGAGGCTGCACTGTCCGTAGGTCCCACAATCATCAAAGCAGGGGGTGAGGTAGGCAAGCACGGCTACCTGGCCTTGAGCCAGATCACAGTCTCTGCACAAGAGGCGGAGAGAAAGAGATTCCTCGATGCAGCAGATTCAGTCCTATTGGGAACGGCCAGCTCCACAAAGGGCAAATGGGGGGGGGGGGAGGGTAAGCACAAAGCCACTCCAGCAGTGGCAGTTTTCTCCCTGCTCTGCAGAGAGCCATGCCCAGCCGGGAGATCCAGTACTCACTCTGATTCCTTTGGGCAGAGCAGCTTCAGGGACAGATACCAGCTGTCAGACTGTGGGTAAGGGACAATGACTGCAGCTTCCATGGAGGACATGCTCACGTTCAGGAGGTAGCCCTGGGCGAAGGCTGTGTGGGAGGGGAAGAAGCAAGCAGAGCAACTGCTGTTGGTCCATGTCCTTTAAAAACCATCAGCTTCTCTGGAGTAAATGCACAGGTGCTCCAGGAAAGGGCAAAATACAGTTGTCTGGACCAGTGGTGGGTTTCAATTTATTTTACTACCGGTTCGCTTGTGCGTGTGCCTCCTGCCGCTGCCACTACCCGTTTGCCTGATCCGGGGCGAACCGACAGAAACCCAGCTCTGGACTCTTGTCAAGCAGCTCTTCTGGCCACGTACCTGTCCAGCAGCCCCAGGAGCCATTCAGGAAAAGTGCAGGAGATGTGGGGCTCAAGCAGGCCAACACAGTGGCATTTCCAAGGCCCACGGAAGTCTGCAATGACAAAATTGGTCCCAGTTCTGAATTCTGGCAGGAAGCAAAACCCGTCAACCCTTGGCCCTCCATGCAGCAGGGGTTCATTCTCACCTGGTTCAGCATCAGGTTCAGCACCAGGTTCCCTCCACTGTCCATGCCGGAGTTCAGGTTAAGGAACAGCAGAGTGGGAATATCGCTCCGAACGGGCACAGTGGAATCTCCAAGAATGCGGAAACGCACAGAAACAACGTCCAGGTCCTCGCGGGCAACCGGCTGGCCACGCAGGCAGGCGTTTCCTGGGCCAGAGGCATTGTGGCTGCCGCCCATGGCAAGCAGTGTTCTGTTGAGGTGGCCTCCTGGCGTCGGCATCCCCTGGTTCTGCTTCAACCTCTGGTAGAAGCCAAGGAAGGAGGCCGCATCTCCTGGGTTGCATGCTGCAAGGAGAGAAGCCGGCACATGCTCCACCACACAAATGGGCAGGAGGAAAGGGGAGGGCAAGAGACCCTTCTGGATGGAAACAAGACCTCCCCTTCCTCAAAGCAGGGGCCACTATTCTCTTGATCAGATGAGAAAAGGAAGCAGCAGCAGGGATCTGAACAGGAACGGAAAGAGCCTTTGCTGAGATCCCCATAGTTGCCGGAACTTGTTCCCGATTCCAAGCATTCTGGTCAGGGACACACACCTATGAAGAACACCACCATCTGAAAGGACACGCTGGCGCTGGCACCACCAAGGCTCTCCACTGTGATCCAAAGCCACCTTCCCCATGGTGGGGAAGGCAAAAAGATGCTGCAGGCCTCCAGGCAGCGAAGCGTCTTCTGGGAAGACCAAGAGAGCACAGCCGAACCCAAGGTGACCCGGAGGGCACAAGACGCAGCAGAGCCGTTCTCCATGCATTTCCCCAGCTCAAAGCGCATCCCAGCGGTGTACTCGGGGACAAAGATCCTGCAACACATTTCCAATGCAGACAGAGGCCTAGGAAGTCAGCAGGTGCTTCTTGGGCTTAAAGGGGCCAGCCGTTTCCCCCCCCCCCCCTCATCCCATGCTACTCACTTGGCATGAAGTGGCCTACTAGCCCCCTTGGACAGAACCCGTTGGACAGGTACATCAGGCTCAAGGACTACAACGTCCACCTGGCGCAGCAGAAACACGTCAGGCTGGAAGGTGTAGCTGCAAGACCTAGAGAATCCCTGCAGGCAGAAAGGCCCGTCAGGGAAACTGCCCTGCTCAATTCCAGCTCCACCAGTTCTTGTCCAGCCCGGTGGACGCACCTTGGATCATGGCATGCCACAGATTTGGGCTCAGGACTTCCACATCTCCTGCGGGCTGTTTCCCCCACTCCTGCCAGCCCAGTTCTCACCTTCACCTCAATCCTGCTTGATGCTGCAGGCAGGTGGGCAGCGAGAAACCAGTCCCCAGCAGCCGGGTTAGTGAGGTTAACAAAAGTGCTATTCTGCAGGGCAGCGTCCAAGGTCAGAGTCTGGCTGAAGGACGGAGGGAGGCTTGTGTTCACGGGAAACTCTGTGCCCAGGGGGTTGATGACAGGAGGGGCACCATAGCGGATGTGGCTGGAGGACACAGGTCAAGAGAAGGGGTCAATCACCCTCTCCGTCCCTTGAGAGGAAGACCCTGAGCCCTCTGGTACTCCCTGCCACAGCAGCAGCAGCAGCAGCAGCAGCAGGGGAGACTCACAAGGTGATCTGAGTCTTGCCACATCCAGGGCCTTTGTCTCTGGAAGCCTGCAGAAGCCACCGCAGCAGCACTGTGTCCTCTGGGACACGGAAACGGAAAATCTTGGCACTCCCATACCAACGGTAGAAGGACAGCGTCTGTGAGCTCTGGGAAAAATACTCAGAAAGCAATGCCGGATCTGGGAAGAAAAGAGGAACCACCACATAGAGAGCCCTCAGGTGCCCAGCCATAGCTGCAGGCAGGTCCTGGTGGGGAGGGGCTGGGCTACCGGTCAAGCACATCATGGCCACAAACGCCATTGACTCCATTGCAGGTCTCAGGGGGGTATCAGAGGCTGCTCTGGGGCAGTGAAAGTGGCTGGCCAGCCCAGGAATGACCTTGGAGTCGCCCACGCAGGCAGCCTCTGAGCAGGAAGCATCTACATGTCCGTTAGGAGACCTCCGAGAGTCCTGGGAGGAAGTCACAGAGCACAGCGATCCAGGGCAGGCAGATAGGCAGGCACAGCCCAGCCTGCAGGCATCACTGCTCTGGACTTTGCACAACAAGCCCATTTCCGGGAAAGGGGACTCGGTCTTCCCTCCCACTGCCTGAGGGCTGGGCATGGTGAGGGCTGGGCACGACCAGCCACGGGATAGAGGCACAGTACTGCCCCTGCTGCCCTGACGCCCTTGTGCCAGGCAAGGAAATCAAGGCGTGGGTATCAGGAGGGAAGGGGGGAAGCGGGTGCCCTGTTGAGGCTGCTGCAAGACAATGTCCCTGCATTGCCGCCTACTCTGAAGCCCGGCAGCCTCGACCCAGGAAAGGAAGCCAGGGAGGCCAAACCCTGCCCCCCAGTGCCCGGGCACCGGCCCACCATCCCCAGGCACTGGTGCCCAGGAAGAAGCCCCAGACCAGATGCCACAAAGCCCTGCCAGCAGGAGGCCCTGTGGAGCCACTGCTCGCCGGCTCGTCTCCACGGGAGCCGCCGGGCTTCCTGCCAGGAAAGCAGCCCGGGCTCCTTCGAGAGGCAGCCCTCCCAGCGACAGAAGAGCCGGCGCTGGGCCGCCGCCCTCAGCCCGCTTGCCAGAGGAGAGGCGCTGGAGTCGACTCGGGGAGGCGCGCCCGGTCGAGCCAAGGTAGCGGGCGCGGCTTCCCTGATACGCCCGGCGCCGGGCAGAGGAGCAGCGGTGGAAGCGCGGCTCACCTTCGGCGCCTTCGGCCAGCTCAGCCTCCTTTTTCTCCGGCGGCGAGAGGGCGGCGGCGGCGGCGAGGAGCAGGAGGAACAGAGGGCGGCGGGCGAGCGAAGCGGCAGCCATCTCCGCTAGGGCTCCGCACCCGGACTGGCCGGCCGGCGGGGCCGCCAGGGGGAACCGGCGGGGCGGGAGGGGAGGCGGTTGGGCACGCGCTGCGGGCGGCGCTTGACCGGGAAGGAGGCGGACGGACTCCACCCTCAGGCGGCGAGCGCGGCTTCCTCGGTCCGCGGTCAACTGGCGGGGGGAGAGGCCGCCTTCCCTGCCGAGCACATTCATTGCCAGCCTTTGCCCTCGGGCTCGCCTGGCTCGCAGCCCCGCGTGATCCCGGACGACGCTGGAGCGGGAGAGGAGGGGGCCGCATCTCCGGGCCAGCGCCCCCTCCCCCGCCCCCCGCCCCCTTCTAACGGGCGATCCCTTGTGCCAGACATGGCCGTCTTTGGGGGTCCCAGCGGAAAGCTGAAGGTGGGGTGAGTCGCCCTCTGCCCCAAACTGGTCCGCGGCGCTTCGACCAACTGCCTGGCGGGTGAAGGGGCGGCAGCCGGGGCATCCCTGAAACGGCCGGCAGCGGGACTCAGGGCCGGGAATGTTATTTGGGGAAGGTACCCTCAAGGCCCCTCTGGTTTTGGGGCATCCTAGACTAAGAGAACCGTGAGTTTAAGTCCGGGCTTAGCCATAAAAGCCAGCTGGGTCATGTGGGCCAGTCGTTCCCTCTGGCCAAACCCACCTCACAGGGTTGTTATGGGGAAAATAGGAGGAAAGTGCCATGGATCCGTTCGCTGCCTTTGGAATTCTTTGTGAAAACAATCAGGGCGGAAGAGGGAGTCTGCCGCCTGTAAAAGGAAGGGGGTCATGGTGACCACTTTCTAAATTCCAGGCATTCCGAAAGGCACAAGGGAGCCTGCCCTGTTTGCTCTGCCCCACTTGACTGTCAGGTTGTGAATCTTTTGATCCAATTAAAACAAAAGGCTGATTTGAGATGTGACCATCTGGGAACCTGGTGGAACCTGATAGGTTATGATACCAAACGCAGTTGTGTTCTAAAAATGAACAAGGGGCCTACAATGTTGGGGACTTTATTTTCCGTGCCTCTGGAGGTTCTCAGTCCTCCAGGTCATGCTTGTCCCAAAGGTGCTTTTTCAAGAGGCAACTGGATTTTCTCTTCTTTCTCTGAAGACTTTTCGCTTCTCAGCCAAGTTCTTCAGGTTCTTCCTTTTCTGTGCTCCCCAAAGCAGCCTAAGTGTGCAAGTACAATTTCACAAGATTTTATCTCATGAAAAAGACTCGCCTCTTCACGATATTACATGAGAGGAATTTTGCAATTTATTCTCTTATTTTCAGTTCTGTCCTCCGGAATTCTTCAAAACTCCCCCACATCCTCACGCCTCCCATATTCTTCACTACTGAGAAGTGCGCCTTGGAGGCTGTGCCCAAGGGCTGCTTTGGCAGGGGGGAGTCCCTGGGATGGGGGCGGGGCAGGCCCCCAAAGCCCCCCTCCCCACACCACATACCTTCAGCATTTCTTGCCCAGGCCAGGAGCACCAAAGGCAGGTCTAGTTTTTTTCAGGGCAAGAATGAAGGGGGGTGGGCAGTGCAGTCACCATTTTCAGAGCAGTTGTTGCTGAGCATAGAAACAGAGAGGCAAAGCAGGAATCAGCCCCATTAAAAAAATTAAGTGGTACAGAGCTCTTCCAATGGGTAATGTGGTTACTTCATTTATGTCTCTGTAGTATGGCAGCTAGCTAATTGCATGATGTATGTAAGTCATGGTTAAGGCAATCAGAGGCGTTAATCATAGAGTCAGAAGTCTTTTAGTCCAGGGGTCCCCAACCCCCGGTCCATGGATTGGCACCAGTCTGCGGCATGGCAGCAACTGGGCAGCGCGAAGAAGCAAAGCCCCATCCGTGGGTGCAGGCAGCACACAAAACCACGGCCCCTCTGGTCCACGGAAAAACCTTTCTCCCTGGAACTGGTCCCTGGTGGTTCTAGTCCAATCCTCTGCTCAGGTTGGGAATCCTCAGACTGTCCCGGAAAAAAATGTCCCATTCTTTGTTGGAAACCTCGGGGATGGAGCACACACATCTTCAGCAGGCAAACTATTTCACCACCTCACAGCTTCATAGGCAAAATGGGCAAACCCTACAGAGCTGTTAGCCAGCTTCCAGTACTAGCACGGGGTAGTTTTATGCTGTTCTTTTCAGGGCTGCTCTTTCAGACTCCGTCCCTCATAGACGCTGAAGCTGCAGGCAGGCCGGTGGGGGGAGGGGGGGAGTCGCCACATTGCAAATACACCAGGACAGAGCTTGGTGCACCGTCATGCCTTTGTCATTGGGCACCGTGGGGATTAGGAGTGAACTTCACTTTTTTCGCATAGAATACATATTGTTCATACAATACATTTAGCTGGTTACCAAACACACCCATGTTTATTTTACTTTGTTGAGTTTGCAGAATACCCAGGGTAGGGAGGGTAGGTAACAAAGCAAAGCTAAAGCTGCGAGACGACATTCTTCCTTCTGCTAGGCATCTGGCCTGGTTCAGCCTGCTGTGGGAACACAGCTCACCTTGTTCCAAAGACTGGCAGGCAACGTCGTCTTCTTTTCCTTCCAGACCACCCGCTTCAGATCCACTGAAGGGTCTGACAGAAGGGGACCAGCAACTGATCCGAGGTACTTGGGGAAAGGTGTTTGACAATGCTGAAGAAAATGGCAGAATTGTTATCATCAGGTACTAGCGGTAGAAAACCGAGTCCCCTTTTGTGGAAGTTCCGTTTGGTGCTCGGAGGAAGTCCACCAAGAGACCCAGCCTTCCTGGCAGCCCAACAGTGGGACTGGGCCTCTTCCCAGATACATTAGGCATTGTCCTAATTTTGTATGGGGGGGCGGGAAAATAGATTCCTTGCTACTGAGGTTCATTTCTTGTTGCTATACTCCCCTGGAAGACAATTAACAAATACAAGAATTAAAACACTTTGCTAAAAAACAAAAAAATAACATCACGGAGACTATAAATGACAACCATCCAACTGCTGGTGAAGAAGTGACATGGTTTCTCTTGCTACCAAAAAGACAGCTGGGGATATCCTGGTTGAGGGGATAGCCTTTTATGCCCAGCTCTGACCAAAACCTGCATTAGGCCAATGAACCACTGGCCTCCACTCTTTCGGATGCCAGTGTCTGGATTCCTTTGGTTGACGGGTGAGAAATCTTGTTTGGCGGGGGAGCCGAGGTGGCGCAGTGGGTAGAGTGCAGTACTGCAGGCCACTTCAGCTGACTGCTAGATCTGCAGTTCGACAGTTCTAATCTCACCGGCTCAGGGTTGACTCAGCCTTCCATCCTTCCGAGGTGGGTGAAATGAGGACCCAGACTGTGGGGGCGATATATGCTGACTCTGTAAACCGCTTGGAGAGGGCTGAAAGCCCTATGAAGCGGTATATAAGTCTAACTGCTATTGCCATTGCTACCTGGCCAGCCAGGGAAATGAAGAGCATAGATTATCATCTGCTCAAGGTTGACGCAGCTTTCCATCCTTGATCGATGAAATGCAGACCCAGATTGTTGGGGGCAATATGCTGACTCTGTAAACAGCTTAGAGAGGACTCCAAAGCCCTGTGAAATCATATATAAGTGTAAGCGCTATTGCTATTGCTATTGCTATATAATGTAGAACTGCTCAGTCCAGTCCGCTCCAGCTCAGTATAAGGGGAGAAAGCAGCCGAGCAAAATTTGCCTGCCTCTTTTCCTTCTGCCCAGGTTCTTCACAGCGTGCCCAGAGAGTAAACAGTTTTTCAAGAACATTCCAGCTGAAGGGGACCTGATGATGATCCCGGAGGTGGGCTTCCATGGCCGCAGGATCATGGTGACCCTGAACCAGCTGATTGAAAGCATGAGTCACTGGAAGCAAGCCTGCAAGCTCATTGAGCGGCTGGTGGGAAGCCACAAGAACATACACAAGGTCCCGTTAGGCATGTTCCAGGTAGCTAAGAAGGGAAGCAGACCCATGATCTGCCATGGGGCAGCTGAGGTAACTGCATGGAGGCTTCCCCAGAGGGGAGATTTCTGGCACACAGTTGCCTACCTGCCTGCCTGCAGTATCAATGACCTGACCCCAGTGGGCCACGAGAGCTTCTGCAGAAAGACAGAGCACCTGGTGGGAGTCCCCTTGTTTGCATGGTGCCTTCCGGAGGCTCCCAGCCAGGGCAGGTGATCTTGGAGGTGGGTGGGAGTCCTCTAGAGCTTGTCTCAGATGGTCCTCTCATAGCTCTGCCTTTACCTAGTTCCTATTTCAGGCCATTCTCTCTGTCTTCCAAGATCTCCTCAAAGAAGAATTTACTGATGATGCCCAGTTAGCCTGGGAGAAGTTTTTCCTGATTCTTCAAGAAGAAATTGAAGCTGCTTATGCACAAGAAGAGAAGCTTTGAACAAGCCCTGACTGACATTAAGCAACTGGGGAGCGGACCCCCATCTCATTGTGCTTGTATTGGAGGAAATAAAAAATAAATGAAATCAAATATAAATAGAAGGAAATGAAATGAGTCCTTGAATAAAGTGCTGGTTATTTCTCCTCCATGTTGTGCTCCTTTCTTCCAAATTCTCCAGGACACCGTAGCCCATGAGAAGGTATACAGGTATTGTGTGTACATGCACAGGGGTGGCACTAGTCCCGGCAAGGTTTGCACCATGGTTACCCGAGGCATGGTTTTTTTCAGCCTAGTGAGCTTGGGTTTTGTGAGACGTAACTTGCCATCAAGAGGGACTTCCATTGTCTGGGGTTGCTTGAGTGGGTCTCCTTGCCTTCCCTCTCCCTCCACAGCCCCAAGAGAGTTGCCGGGCAAGAAGAGCCAGCTCTGGAGAAGTTCCATCAAGATTGGATGACAAAGAAAGAAGGCCAACTTGGGGCATGTGAAGTGGTGACTCTGCTGCAGGCGGGGGCGGGCGGGGGGGCTGTGTTCCCATGACTGGCAGTGATAGGCGGGGGAGGCCCCTTGGTCAAGTTCAACAGAAATTTGCTTATCTATCCCAGCTTTAAACCTGTGAAGCCCCCGAGGACTCTGGGCAATTGAGGGATCCTTGGGCATCTTGAGGTGCTGAGCCCAGGCAGGGTGAAAGCACCCCAGCCGCCTATTCACCCTGTGACTTGGTCTCTGCTAAGATGAGACCAGGGCCAAAGTGGTTTGTGGGTCTAACTGGTCACGTGTCTAGGATTCGGGGTAAAGTTACACAAGTGAGGGAAATTATCTGCACAGGTCTGGTCACCGTCTTCCTGGTGGTTGATTTTGGACCAGATGCACAGTGGCAACCATTAGTCGCTGTATTGGGTCCTAAGTAGCCCTTTTAATGAAATGAGGGATAACCACCTTTCCCTCCAGGTCGACCTCGCCAGAAGGAAATGCTGACCTTGGTGCAGCACTTGCAACTGGTGGCCCGGCCTTCCCTGTTACTCAGATGGCAGGCTCTGCCACGCCCACTGTCCCTCCTTCAGCCAAGGGCTGAGCTCATCTGTGGCTGAGGGCCCCGAGCTGGACAACAAGTCTTCCTGTCTAGCAGTGTGCATCTCACTTGCCTTTTGCTGGCAGAAACAGCAGTGTGGAGGAGGAGAGAGCTCCACTTTTGCTGTGGCTGTGGAAGGGACCCCAGGACTGGGAGGCGTTGGGAAAAGAGTGTTTACTCTGAAAGTATTTCTGGAAATGGCCACTTGCTCTCCCTGCTCCCAATCTCTTGTTCCCCGAGGGCCCAAAGGGGTGCTGCTGAAATTGGGGGGGGGGGGGATTATTGTGTGATCCAGCCCAAATAGCGAAGTAAGTTTGCCATCTCTGCTTCTAGCTCTTCTGCGCGTCTGGTCTTCCTGCCACAGTGGACACCCTGGTTTCCTTACTCCTTAGGCTGCTCTGGGATAAGATTTGGGGGAGGGGAGACAAGCCTGATTCCACCCACAGGCAAAGAACTATTTTTTTGGTTCCTTACTTGTTCTTAACTATAACGGCAGGGTTCTCCATCATAGGAAGAGGATGCCCTTTTCTTTTACTATATGCAAGCAGGGAGCCAGTTTGGTATAGTATTACCACACCAGGCTGGAAACCAGGAGATTAAGAAGTCTACAGGTATGGATGACCTTGGACAGTCACTCTGCTCGGCCATCTGAAGGAGGAGGCAGAGCCAACCACTTCCCTGCAAGGACTATCCTTGGCAGCCATGGGGGATCAACACCAACTCAAAGGCAGACACACACCCGGAGAGTCCTTTCCCAGCAGCCATAGGGCCCTGCTCCTCTTCCCTCCAGCCCAAAAAGCCAACGCAGCAGGCAAGCAGCGGTTCAAAAACAACTTTATTGCTCAGTGGCCCAGGTGAGGCACCCTGAAGGCAGGCAGCTTAGAAGAGGGCAAAGAAGGGTGCCTGGTGGCCTGTCCAGCTCATCTGTATTTTTCACACAGGTTGTCAGACACCTGTTCGAGGAACTTGTCCCAGGCCAGGGAGGCGGTGGCAGTGTACTCGTTGCGCAGGTGAGTGGCCAGAGACACCTGGATGCATTTGGACAGCAGCTGCAGGAAGGAGGAGGAGGAGGAAGAGGAAGGCAAGAGTTAGCCGGGCGGGTGGGACGGGCACCGCTCTTCCCACCCTGCAGTCGCTTTACCCAGACTTGCCCCGAAGTTGACAGGGTCCACGCGGAGGTTGTAGGCATGCAGGTCGCTAAGCTGGGCGAGGCTGCCGCGGACGTCGTCCAGGTGCTTCAGGGCGTTGTCCAGCGCCTTGCCCACTTTCTCTCCCTGGTGGACGATGTCCTTCGAGCCGGGGCTCAAGTTAAAGTGGGCGAAGTAGGTCTTGCTCTGCGGGTAGACTAGGAATAACCTGCCCCAGGGAAAAGGAAGAGAAGGGGTCCGTCAGGGAAACGGGGGGCAGCGGGCGCCCATTGCAGGAAAGGAAGGCTGCGCCCGCCCACCCGCCTACCTGTTCAGCGCATCGGCGCCAATGTCCTCGATGCGACAGCTCAGTTTGGCAACGGAGGCTTGAAGCAGCCTGCGGTCCTCGGCGGTCAGCACCATGGTTGCGGCAGAGCAGGAGGAGATCGAGGGACGGTTCGTTAGGCAGAAGCAGACTGGGAGCCGGGACGCCACCGTCGCTTATATAGCTGCCCTCTCCTCTGTCCGCCCCTCTTATCTTATCTCCGTGGCGGTGGCGGTCAGGAGCGCTGCTGCGGGGCGGGACTCGCTCCGCTGCGGCTTCCCAGCCCAGCCCTGAGCTGCGCTCGAGGGACTCGGTGGAAGGCAGAGGGGGGTCTCCTCTGCAGGACTCCCGCGCTCAGAGGGTCTCCTCGGCCTTTCCGCTGAGCGTCTCGGCCAATTCATAGGGAAAATGCCCGACCCGCGGAGAGCGCCCGATCCTGGAATTCCGAGGCGGGTTTGTGGGACGACTAAAGGTGGCCGCGTGTGTGTGTGTCGCTGGAGCCTGAAGACACGAGGGCGGTTAGGATGGGAAGGAAAAGCGCTCCTGACCGGGAGGGAAGCCCAGGAGTTGAATCTCTATCCTGACACAGCTGTGCTTGGAAGAAAAGCCCATGCCCGTCACCCTGGGCTCCCCTCAGAGGCCCTAAACATTTAAAGAATCGGTGACTCCACCTGACTGGGGACTTTAGAAGATAGAAAAGATCGGTGAAAGAAGATAAACAGAATATATGCCTGCAGAATATTGTTTTCCTTCACCAACCAATATTATGATTGCCCAAAGTGGTCCTGCTTTACACCTCAGTACTGTACTGATCTACTAATCCACCAAGGAAGTAAATAAACAAGTAAATAAATAAAAGTCAGTATGCCAAGTCTTGGCTTCTTAACAGCCATTACTTAACCACAGCTGGCTGAGTTTACAACACACACACACACACACACACACACACACACCTGCCAATATGCTAAATAACATAGTTTGGCTGAGTCCTAGCTTCCTATGTGTGAAAGGAAGTTTTTTTAGAGTTTGCGCCCTAATCTGGGTTAGGCAGCGACTTGGCCTTGGCCTTTCTTTCCCAGCCTTCCTGGACAGGCAAGAAAGAAAGCCTGGGCCCATCTAAAAATCTACAGAGCAATAGGACGCAGGGAAAAAGCAGCCTGTAGGAATAGAGGAAAGGTTACGTAGACATGTGCAGTGAAATGCCATGATCTCATTAGCTGGTTACCTCTTAACCTCTGAGCTCACCTAATTAGCAGAACCAGATGTAAGTAGAGAAGAAAGGTTATTTGCAGCAAGCCTCCATGATCTCAGTGACCGATGACCTCAACTGTTTATGAGAACCAGGTAGCACCAGGAACTGTTGTGTTATGTGAAGCTTCTACCTTGTTTGGGATGGTCTTAGAGATTGACAATGAAAATGTACCAATAAGATGCTGTTGCTACCCCTGCTTTTGCTTTGCTTGTTAAAACTGTATAAAAGCCAAATAAACTCTGTGTAAGGCAGACAGGCATTTTGGACACCGCTGCTGTGATGGATTTCTGAGACCTACAGCAGTGACCTGTTGACATCCAACAACCTAAGTTGAATAATTAATATTCTAAGCTCTTGCTTACCTCTAGGGCATATTTTGTATTTTGATCCCATTTTTATTCTTTGTAAATCTCACCGGCTCAGGGTTGACTCAGCCTTCCATCCTTCCGAGGTGGGTAAAATGAGGACCCAGATTGTTGTTGGGGGCAATATGCTAACTCTCTGTAAACCGCTTAGAGAGGCCTGAAAGGCCTATGAAGCGGTATATAAGTCTACTGCTATTGCTTAAATGACTTCAAGTGGCAAACATACCTAATATTCCTCCCTCCTCCTATTTTCCCAACAACCCTATGAGGTGGGTTGGGCTGAGTGCAAGGGACTGGCCTAAAATCAACAACTGGTTTTCATGCCTTAAGTAGGGTCTAGAATTCACGGTCTCCTGTACTGAAGGTGCTTTTTTAGGAGGAAACTGGTTTTTTCTTTGAAGATGTTTCGCTTCTCATCCAAGAAGCTTCTTTGGTTCTGAGAATCGCTACAGATTCAGTCTCCTGGTTTCTAGGCCAGCACCCCAACTACATCAAACTGGCTCTCACTTTTTCTTCCTTCCAGGATAATGAAAAAGAGCTGCCAAGACATGCAGAAGAACCACATCTTCTACTAGAAGGCAGACATTAGTGAGGGCAAACCAGGATGAGGCTGCTGCCTCTTGGATGTCTTTTTCCCTGGTCCATAGGAAATTGTGTGTGTGTGCGTGCATGCGTGTGCGCAAAAATCCTCCACAGGGCCTTCCTGCTCTTTTCCCGACAATGGAAAACACCAAGACTTGTCTCGTACCGGGCGTGGCTGACACAAAGACCCAGCCCAATTGCATTGGTTAACCCGAGAAATTTTGTGGCCACGTAACCTCAATGCTTTGCAGGACTGCATCTTGAGAAAGGCCATTACATTTCTCACATTTAACGGGAAGTTAATTTGTCATGCTAACCTTGGATTCTGCTTGAGTATTTGGGATAAGTGTGTGTGTGTGTGTGTGTGTTGTGTGTGTAAAAGCAGAGGCTTCCCTGCAGCACTATGGAAATTGGGATGTGAAGACACTAGGAACAGATAACAAAGCAAAGAAACAAATAAAAATGTGCTGGGAAGTCCCATTCTGTTGACTAAATACCAGTGAAGCCAAACAATTTAGGTTCCAAGTAAAAGGCTGCATTCAGCCTCCTATACTTTAGAGGATGTCAGGTGTGCAGGAATATAAATCTCTGTGACTCTCAACTTCCAAGAAACCTTTTGGTTGGGATAATTTGAACTGTTCTGCTGGTAGTCTCTCCTCCTAACTTAGTAACATATTTTTACACTTGTAGTTAGCAAGCACATAGAAGGAGGCTCCAGCCAAGCATTATTGCTTTCAGCACAAAAAGGCAGAATCTGAAATTCTGGGCAGATATATGGGAATACCTTTTGCCCTTTTCTCATTTTATTGTTGTGCTCCTCCCCACCAAACTGCTTTGACTAACCAAGGAACTCCGAAACTCCCAAAACATGGTAAAAAAAAAAAGAGTGGCAATCAGATAAGTGACATTGAACTTCTTTCCTAGTACGCTGCATACGTAGTTTGTCGGTTCCCGTAGGTAAAAATGTGTAAAGCAAAGTTGGATGATTTTTACCAGGTGAAATGATACAATACTGGAAGGATCGGCAATATAATCTAGCATAGCTTTTTTTCAGTAAAAGGGCTAATTTGATCAACATTTGGGAGCTCTATTTGTAATTAATTTCCATAGGGCATTTATTATTTTTAATGTTACGTAGTATTTTTAAAATCTTTTTTTCTGTCAGTTGGGGCTAAATTACTGTTTTGAAAAGAGCACCTATTCTCCCAACTCTTCCTTCTGGCCCTCCGTTCGGAAGGCGCTGCCACGCCGCCCCAGCTTGGAGACAGGTGGGCGGGCGCCCGGGCGTATCTCTCCAAAGCCAGGGCGCCCCTACGGCCTTATCATCCGCTTGCCAAGCCGAGGCGGGGCGCCGTGCACGCCCGGATTCCCTCGCCGAGGCGCCGCCAGCTTACGGGCAGGCTTCCGCCGCAGGGGCTCCCCCGGTCTCTGGTGTGCCCTGCGGCTTTCGCGGCTGGTGAGCCAGGCCCCGGCCAAGCACGGGGGTGGCGAGGGGAAGCGGTGGGACTTGAGCGCCCATCATCCCCGACCTTCGCCTAGGCGGCAAATTGAAGGAGCCCGTCCCGCTACCGGAAGACAAACGGAAGTGACGACAGGCTGCGGCCAACAGAAGATGACGATCGCGCAGGCGCCGCGGCCGGGTGTCAAAGGGCGATGGGCCCTCTCTCCTTTCGGCTCCCACTCTACGGTGAGGCGGCTGCGCGGGCGAGAGCAGCAGCAGCAGCAGCAGCAGCAGCATGGGAGACACCTCCAGCCCCGTCAGCGTCATCCTGGTGAGCTCCGGCAGCCGAGGCAACAAGCTGCTCTTCCGCTTCCCCTTCCAGCGGGGCCCCGGCAACCCAGCCGCCCTGATCGGTGAGGAACTGGCGGGCGCCTGGTAGGCGGCCGACGCCCCGCCCCGGAAGTTCTGGCCGTCGCCGCCGTTGCTATGGTGACCCGGCGCCCTCGCCCTTTCGCCGCCGGGCGGTCTCGCCGCGCTCCGGCCGCTTCCTTCCCGCCCGCTCGGACGACCCAGCGGCCGGGCTCCCCTTTGCCGACCCGGCAGCTCTCCCCGCCGCCCCCAGATCATCTCGTGGCCTGAACGTTGCCTTTTCCCCGGCAGCTGGGCCCGGTTACCTTCCGCCTGTGCAGGTGGGCTGGGGCGCCGCCTTTCGCCTCTGGGCGCCTCCTGACCGAAGACAGGGAAGCGGCCCCGTTGACGTTTGGGCCCGATTTCTCTTGGCCTCACAGCTGGAGTCGGTGCTTCCTCCCCTGTGAGGGGTTCGCCTGGGGGCCTCATCCGTTCAGGGGTCTCCAGAGGCCGAGTGGAGACAGTGGGCAGTTTTAAGTCTCTGGGCGGTGCTATAAAAGAGCTGAGCTGAGCTGGGGGCTCACATCGCAGTCCTGGCCCAAAGGGCCCAGCAGAGATCATAGGAGCTGAGGCTCCCCAGGAGTCTGAATGGGAAACGGCTGCACCAAGGGGAGCATTTGAACCGGCTGCACCTGTGTCTGCTTTGCCAGCTGCACAGAGAGGACAGGGGCTGCGGAGAATCACGGGGGTTGCCCTCTCCCCTCCCTGGAAGAAGAGCTTTATGGCTCCCTCTGCCTTAAGAAAGTTCAAAACATTATCTTTAATGTAAATACACATTTAAAACATAGGACACAGAGTGCTCTTCCTGGCTTTGCCATTTCCATACATATTTTGACTTAATCACAAATACAATTCATCCTTTCCGTATACTGCTACTTTGATCTTACAAACATATCCCTTTCGTCTATTTGTCTAAATATAGTCCGATTTCCGTTCTACTAATCTTCCTTTTCCTCATTTCCAACCATTGGTACATTTCACCCTTATTTTTAAATTCTACTGTCAGCCTGTCCATTTCTGCACCAATTTTATTTTCCAATTTTTGTGCAAAAAACGATGTTGCTACGATTGTAACATGCAGCATTAAATATATCGATCTTTTCTTATATTTCTCTTTTGTAATTTCTCTTTTGTAATTCCTAGTAGGAATAGTTCTGGTTTTAAGTCTATTTTTTGGTCTAGCATCTCTTCCAATCATGTCCTTATTTGATGCCAAAATTCCTGAGCCTTTGTACATAATCACCACATATGCTAAAAAGATCCTAACACTGAATTACATTTCCAATACTGTGGTGATTGGTTCTTATTCATTTTTGATAAACTTGTGGGTGGGAGGTGCCATCTATAAAACATTCTGTGTTTTGTATGCAGTGGCTAACATTAATTTTCTATTCCTCTCCCATAAGTCCTGCCATTTATCCAGTTCTGTGCTGTAACCAAAATTCTTGGCCCACATTACCATAGTTTCCTCCACTTGCTCTTCCGCCAATCTATATTCCAAGAAAGTTCAAAACATTCTTAAAGATCCATCTCATCCTGAGCACCATTTTTTTGAACTATTACCATCTGGCAGCCGGTACAGCATAATAAAAACAAGGACAAATAGGTTGAAAAATAACTTCTATCCTGGGGTAGCAACCATATTGAATTCTATGGTATAGTGCAATATCGGGTTTTCGATTTCAATTATTTAGAAAGTAAAAGATGTGTGTTTGTGTTTTTATTTTTAAAGTTATAATGTACACTGAAGACGGCATTTAATGTCGTTGTACCATGTGCAGTGACAATAAAGATCGGATGGTTTTCCTGGCTGTCTTTATAGGCAGGCAATGACTTATTAATGAAAGATGGGAAAGTAACTAGTTGCTCAGATAACCAGGTTACCTGGGGGACCATCTCTTTCTGGTCACATCTGCCCAACCCACCAGAGCAGGGAGGCAGGGAATGCTGCGGGTCCCATCCCCAAGGGAGATATATATACACCTGGTGGGACCCAGAAGAAGGGCCTTCTTCGTGGTGGCTCCCTCTCTCTGGAACATCATTCCCTCAGAGGTTGGAACAGTCCCCACTCTAATACTCTTCTGGAAGGTGCTGAAGACCTGGTTCTGCCAGCTGGCCTGGGGATCCCAGAGCAGGATGGAGCCCATTAAATGGCTTGTGTGATGTCCTGTTGCCTGGTGTGTGTGTTGTGATTTTATTATGTGAATGTATTTGATTCTTTTTATTTTTATTGTTTTAAATGTGGTTTTATATTCTGTAAGCTGCCTTGAATTGCCATGGGTGAATATGCAGCAATATAAAATGAATAAATAAATATTAAATAAATAAACAAACAATGGTGATTAACTGAAAAAATAGAAAGGGTGAGCTTAATTGATCACTAGAATGCTTCTTTTGTGCTTAATGTGAAAAGACAATCTTTATGTCTCATGAGTTTGGCAGACTATTATACCCCTGGAATATTTTCCTTACAGTGAGGAGAAAGGAATTTAAAATATATGGGACGACTTCCTCATCTACCCTTTTGCTAGTTCTGTCCCCCCCCAAAACAAACAAACAAACAGATTTTTGCTTGGCCTAGTACTTCATCTCAGTTTACGAAGGGCAGTTAACCACCTGGTAGGCTTGATCCAGGTGATGTGCTGACTGAGATAGTTACCAGTAGTTTATACAAAACGTGCCTCTGGGTTAGTTGTCTGAGGAAGATGCTCGGATTCCCATAAAATATGCTGCTGCATCTCTCCCCTGCAACACCATGCAAAATGTGCTGTGTGAATGGGACAGTGAGTAATATCTCCATTTTTTTAGGAACATCAAGAAGTAGGTATGCGGTGAACAGTATTGGTGACAATGTAGAAGATCCAGATGGAGATTCCAGGTATGTATTTCTTTGGTTCTTTTTTGGCAGATCTATTCACGGGCATGTTGATTGGAAAAGTTGAGCACAATTCTTTTTGCGAAGGGGTTTTTGAGGAAAACATAAAAATGTTCTATTCAACTCTTGTACTGTTTAATAGCCACAGTTACCCCAGTGAATGATCTTTTGCTCCTCTGCTGTTAGCAATCGGAGGAGGCAACTCTTACCCGCTGGTAGGACTTACCCGCTGGGAGGAGCGGGGAGCTCCAGAATTCCCATTTGCCAAGAGACACTGACTTTCCCTGGCTCTTTATTCAGCCTCTGGAATTGAAGCTGGGGAATTTTCAAGAAAAACTGCATGAAAGCTGGACCTTCTCTTGCATCCTAGCTAGCTGGTATGAACCAAAGCGCCTGGGGTTTGTTTGTGATTACAAGAACAGTTGCAGGTTCCACTCTGGTCCTGAACTGCCTTCTCTGTTGTCCAGAACTGTTGAGGTGGTGGCCAGCTATAATTTACAGGTTTCTTCTGCTGCAGTAGAATTAAGGAATAGAAAAAGATGCTCCATTGAGTCTCCATAGTATAAAAGGTTGGAAGCAGCTGGCTTTTCTGTGACCTGAAAGGAAAGGAGCTGCACGATCAGGTGGTGAAGAAATGGCACCAGTTTTGGGAAAATAAGTCCAAACCATGGAATGCCCTGAATGGTTTGCACAGTAGCAGTGGCCATGAAGGAAGGGCCTGCTGAGTCCCTGGAGCCCAGATTTCTTATTCCAGCAGCCTTGAGACATTCCTGCGTGCTCTGTCCTGCCTGCCCATCCCTTATTCTGCTGTCTCTTTGTTGGAAGCCCATGGTACCCAAGTCTCTTCCTTCCTTCCCACTTATGCCATCAATGTACACGGGTTTCATTGTTTTCATTTTACTTTAGAAACATCATTTATTTGTAACTGTGAAAACTGGCAGGATTCCATTTTCCCATGTTATAAGGGTGTGAATAGTGCGCCTTGTGTGATTTTTGTCTGGTTGATTCTCCAGTTTTGTTTCTGAGTGGTGCTTATGGCCCCTGTTCCTATTTTCAGAGAGCCCTGTCCTCTCACTGATGAGCAGGTGGTGTCAGGGTAAGACCAAATTCATCTGTCTCCAATGGCTTTTCTTTTTTACCATCTTCTTGTATTGTGTTTCTAATTTCTGTCTTGGACCTTGCTGTAAACGAATGGAACGATAGTGGAGTGCAGATGAGATGGATGAACTTGTAAGGAATTTAAAGGAGGAGCCAGTCTAGAAAGAGAACTGCAGTAACGTGGCAGCGCATGTGTTTTGCATGCAGAGCAGGTTTGGGTTTCCTCTCTGGGTGTTGTCTACCCTCCGTGGAGACAAGACTGGATTAGGGGACCAAGAAGCTCACTCCACCGATTGGAATGTATGAGGTCAAAGCTAAGACTGGCGCACCATCCTGCACTTTGCAATCAACTATGACTGCTTTTGCACCATAGAGGCAATATGTCATTTTTGCCTGCTGTCAAGGCATTTGGATGTAGAATTTAATAGTTGGCTCCTCTCTAGTTTTTAGGATGCAGAGTAATAATCCTAATAATAATAATATGCCACAAATATTGAGGCCACTCCACATTCGAGCTATTATGTTCTTTTCCAATCTGTTCTTCCTTAACCATATTACATTACAGGCTTTAGAATTTCTAGTCAGTGTAACACTAGAATGAGGAGGAGTGCAAGAATAGGATAGGATGAAGAGTAGAATAGAATAACAGAGTTGGAAGGGATCTTGGAGGTCTTCTAGTCCAACCCCCTGCTTAGGGAGGAAACAAAATTGTTGGTCAGGCCTTTGTCCACTATGTATTTGCCCTAATTGGGTGGTTTTGTACTGGTTTAAATCTTTTCCTAAAACTCAGCGTCACTTTAGCTGCGGCCAGAAAAAGTGGGCCAAAAAGAAAAGCTGAAGCTGCATCAGAGGCAGCGGGGCAGCTAAAGGCTTTGAATCTCCTTCGTACAGAGAGAGGTAGGAACTCCTGAAGGATTCATAGGGGAAGTTCTCTTTAATTGTGGAAGTAGAAGCTGCTAAAAGGTCAGCTAAGTTTGTTATTTACCCTGAGGACATTTATTTGCGTAGGAAGTATCTTCTTCTATTGAACATAGGGGTAGGTGGCAGCATTATTGAAATGGGTCTCCAGACATTGTCAAAACCAGCACTTTTTTTGCAGCAATATCCCAGAGGCCCTTAACAAACCAATGAGCTCCACAAAATTGCCTCTGGGAAGCTGGTCCTCCAAAGAAACGCTCACGGCTGCTTAATTCCACCCAGTGTGCTTGGCTAAAATCAAACAGGCAGGGTGTAACCTTCAGGAGAAGACAGGGAGATGGGGAAACTTGCCAGGTAGCTCCACTTTTTCAAGAACAAAGTTTTGGAATTTAGACTGGGTAGGGACAGTTTCACGAATTTGATTTTTTAATTCCATTTTCCCCACATAGAGAACCATTGGGATTTCCATTCGGTCTGGAGGAGAACATCTTGCAGAACTACTTTTGGTCTTAATTCAAATAAGAGTTCAAACTCCAATTGCCAGGTCTCTGGTGGAAAAGATTGCAAAGCCACGATTCTGCCTTGACTGCTGCTGCCTTCTGGGAGGGCTGATAAGCTGATAACTCTCTGGGCTGCAGCCCTCACAGCAGAACGATGGATGCCGCCTCTCTCTGTAGTCCTGGGGGAGAAGCCTTTTGTATAGCAGCTTCCCCTGACCAACAGTGGGGCGGGGGGGGGGGAGGGGGAGTTGTGGCTAGAGGCTTGAATGTGAAAACCCAGAAGCAAGCTCAGAGCTAGAAGGCGGATTTCTCTCCCGAGGACTGCAATTCCATTGTCACCAGTCCTTTAAAGCTTGAGTCAGCTGCAGACAGCCTGGCGTTGCAGGTGCTCTGAGACCTGTGATCCTGGCAGAGCCTGCAGGCCTCCATGTTGGATGCCTTTCATCTCTTTGGCTTACCCAGTTGGGTCCTCTGGGGCCCTTTGGAAGAGGTTCCCTCTTTCCCCATAGAGCAGGAAAACTTTAGATCATGCAGAGACAAGAGGCTCCAGGACAGCAGCTTCCGGAGCAAACAGAGGACGGGAATAGGGGAGAGAAATGTTTCTGCTGTTCTGAGCAGGAATTCCTCCTTGACTTCGGGAGCCTTCACAGCCCAGCTCAGGGACAGCCTGTACTTGGGAATCTGCTTCAACTGCTGCAACTTCTCTGCTTAGACCCCCCAGCAGAAGCGGCCCTTCCTAACCTCCCCGCTTCTTTCTGAGAGTTGCATGACTGTCCCACTGTTGGCTGCGATGCCTTCCTTTCAGTAATTCTGATGATTCTAAATACACAATTTGGACAAATTAATGGCATTCAAATGGGTCCCAGTGTTTATCTATTTAGAATGCTTATAGAATAATATTTAAAGTTGAATAAAAGTGGTACCTGGCTTTGGGATGTCTTTAGGTCGCCATAACCACAGTCATACCTGTTTCTCTTATGCTTTGAAGGTTTTCGGATGTCATTCTGGCAACAATTCTGGCTACTAAATCGGACATGTGTGGCAAAAAGTTTGAGCTGAAGATCGATAACATTCGTTTTGTTGGGCACCCAACTCTGTTGCAGCATGCCTTTGGCCAGGTATGTCACAGATCCAGAACACCTTTGCAAGAGCTGGAACCTAGAGGCTCCTCTCAATTATTGCTGAATTTCTACCCTTGCCTCTTTCTCGGCATGGAGCTACCTGCAGAATCCAGTGGCTAGGATCTCAAACCCAGACTCGGCTCCCCATATGCCTGGCTGGAGCTGGTACTAGAAAGAGTCCATTTCAGCTCTTCTCTTTTTTTTAAATGTATTTTTATTATTTTTACGTTTAAAACAATGCAGTACCGCACAGTCGAAGTGACCATACATTCACATTGTATACAGCTAGTCTCAACCATGAACTATTAGCCTACTTAATAGATGGCCTATCCTTCTGTCCAATCACAATATATACAGTTTTCAGCTCTTTTTGTGGCCATTCTTCCCTGTGAAGATTTTTCCTCTCCACTGTAAAATGAGATATTGGGAGTTTGTACTGAATAAGAATCGGCCCAAATTTTAACGGGCACCAGCTACTTAACTTTTGAATCTCCCCTAGGAATGGCAGTTGTATTTCTAAACATGGTTGGTGTTGACGCGGCGGCACACATAACTAGATCCATAGAAGATTTAGCAGATGCAATTGCAAATATTTTAATGGGTTGTTTTTTCTGGTTTATTCTGTTTGGTTAGTTCATTGTTTAATGTACTGTGTGAATCCAAGGAATGGGGTTAACCCATTAACCAGGCCTTTTGCTGAGGTTCCTCTTGTCATCTCTTGAACATCCTTCTGGAGGGACAAGAGCTGCCCTGCCATTCATTCCAGAGTTGCTAGTGAAGATGGGCGCAACACCCTGGGAGACAGCTCCTCGCCACCCCCCAAGTTAACTTATGTTTATTCACGTTTATTCCGTGTTTATTCACAGAAAGGTGGACACAATTGTGGGGTGTGCTGTTTGAGTCTGTAAGCCATGTGGTGCCCTTAGGATCCCTGCTGATTGAGGAATGCCACGGCTGGAGAATTATTCCCCCACCTAAGCCTCCGTTCCCAGTCTCTGCCTAAACAGAGCCACTCGGCTGCCTCCCTGTTGTAATATAGCTCCTTGTGCAGGTGTGCAGCCTCCCCAAGTCAGGCTGTTTGAATGCCACACGGCTGGAAGGAAAAAGGTTTGGTGTGTATCCCGTGCAGCGTCCTTCCTTCAGCCATTGGATGATTTCAGCTCCTGCCCTTTTCCTTCCAGCCCTTGCAAAGTTTCTTTTTCAGAGGCTTCCTCACTTTGGTCTCCTTAACCTGAATATGCTCTTCTTAAACATGTGGCCTCCAGGCCAGGCGACCTCACTGAAGCCAAGAGAGGGGACTCCTTCCCCAGACCTCAACATACCAAGAACAAATCTGCTTTTTATGTACTGCCTCACCCAACCACCCGTCCTGGATCTGCTTGCTTTTACACTCCCTGACCATTGTATTTAAGTACTACGACAATAAACACTTATACTAAGTGTCCTCTTCTGCTGTACAGGTGTCAAAGACAGATCCTTCTCCAAAGAGGGAAATGCCCACCATGATTCTCTTCAACGTGGTGTTTGCTTTACGGGTAAGACTGCCTGGGGAGTAATGCTACTGGACCTGATGGGAGACAACCAGCTGCAGAGCCCTCGCTTGGCTCAGGTGTTCTTGGTCATCTCTTTGACTTCATTTGGCAAAGGCAGCAATCTTCCCCTGCCTTGGCTGGCCTGGACCTCTCTCAGGACTTACGGCTTTGGGGCTCCGCGTAGCACTCCAGCTCCAGGGTGGGGCCCATCTGCTAGTGGCAGCTGGAGAGGCAAAGGCCCAAGCTGTTATCAACAGGGAGGCAGTTGCAGTGAAGCTTGAAATTTAGCCCCCTGCTGTGACTCAGCAGAAATGTGGCTCATTGTATAGTGCCGAGTCATAGTTTGTGACTTTGGGTGGCCACGTTATCACTGGCCTGCCTTCCATCTCCTTAACAGGCCTTAAACAGCTGGTTTGTCCACTTTGGCTACCAAGTCTCTGAGGCCCCACTTGTTTAACTGGGTGTGGCTGATAACAGCTGGACTCCTGGCTCAGAGTGGTTTAAGCAGCCTCTCTGGGCTACGCATGGTGGTCACTTGTGCATGATATATGGCGGAGAGTTTCCAGGGTTGGTGCTTCATCAGGTTCTCATGTCACCTATTCTAGCCAAAGGCTACGCAGGGCTCAGACTGAGGTGTTGGAGGAGGGTTTGCTCCAGGGCGGTGAGCCTGCCCCGCTGTCCTCCCGTTAGGACACCTCTAGATGGGAAGGGACTCTTTGGGCTCGGGGGGAGGCCACAGGAAGATGCTGGAGGAAGAATCCCTCCAAATAAGAGCAGCTGAAGGGAGGCTCCCACTGAGTCACACATTTTGTGGGAGCAGTTCTTATCATCCTGATGCTTTCAGTGGGAGGCAGCCTGCTGCTGCTGGGTGGCCGGAGGGGGGAAAGGGGCTGGGTTGGTCCCAGGTGGATGCCGCCGCTGCCTTCCTCCAGGCCACCCTTGATGGATGGTTTCTGCTTCTGCCTGCAGGCCACTGCGGACCCCTCCGTGATCAGCTGCCTGCATAACCTCTCCCGGCGAATCGCCATTGTGCTTCAGCATGAAGAGAGACGCTGCCAGTATCTGACCAGGGAGGCCAAACTCATTCTGGCCATTCAAGATGAAGTTTCAGCCATGTCAGAAAGTAAGTTCCAAGCAGTCTATGGTCTCGTCCACTTGGGAGGCCACTTTCGAGGACGTGGTTCCTGCAGGGGACGGTTGCTGGCCTGAACTCCTGAGCTGAGAGCCGGTGTCGAAGGAAGGCTGTTTTGTTCCCCCTCCCTTGACCTCCGCAATGGCCCAGGCTGGACCGGCTGCCGTTTCCTATGCAGCCAATGGATGGAGCTGTTAGCCAGGATGACACAAAGTAGCATGTCTTTGTGAGATGGGCAGCTCTACACATTTGATTAATTAATTAGATCAGTAATAAAGTCCGGGATCAGGAAGAATGTCCCAGGAAGGAAGGGTTGGGAAGAGCGGGGGGAGGGGCAGAGGTTGGGTCCTCCGGAGCGTCAGCTGCTCCAAAAGTACTTTTTCCCTCTACAGCAAGGGATGGGCCTCAGTCGCCCTTCCCTCACATCCTTCCCAAGTGCAAGCTGGCCAGAGACCTTAAAGAGGCTTACGACAGGTAATAACAATAATACCCTTGCCACCCCCGCCCTCCCCCGTCAGCAGTTCTTGGAAGGTTGTGGTCTCCAGAGGTCACCCCAGCCGCTTCCTTACGGAGCCACAGGCCTTGGTGAGGAGAGGACAGCCTCATCCCAAAGTTGGGGAGCCCGGGGGGGGGGGGGAGGGAACTCACTGCAAGACAGTTATGGAGGTGCAGAGTCTGATTCTGCAGCTCCCCCCCCCCCCCCCGCCCCTCAACACACAAGGCAATTGGAACGAAACTTTCAGGATCTTGGGTGTTCAGCTGACTTCCCCATCTCTTTTATTCTCCACTGGGGCAAGGCTTATGTGAAACCCCTCGGTTTAGAATTGGGAGATTAAAGAAGAGAGATCAATTCATCTTCTCATAGTTATCTAAACCTAACTGGCTGCTTTCTTTTTGAAAACCGTCACTATCCATTTAGAAGCTGAAGTCCCTTCTGGCTCCTCTGCTTCTCGCACAGCAGGCCAGGCTCTCTCTTCCCTTTGAGGCTCTGCAAGCTCTTTGGAGGCCCCACACTCTCGTCTCCCACCCACCGACTCACGCCGAGAGGCCCCGGGAGCCCCATAGTTCCCCTTCCTGGGCTGGTTTCAGGCTAGCCCCGCCCCTCTCGCCTGTCGCTTTCCCTCGTTTCTGGTGCCCAACAGCAGAGCACAGGAGGCAAAGGTAAAGCCTTCCCGGGGAGGTCAGCCAGATGCCACTCTGAGACAGCTGCTCAGCTCCACCTGGTGGGCAAGCAGCCTTCCTCTGGGCTGAGCAAGGAGCCGCTTGCTAGCATTTGACTTGCATAGCTTCTTGGTGGGCAGCAGGTGGCAGTGCCTGTATCTATGCGAAAGAATACTGTATTATTGAGTCATGATTGAATCTGAAGAATTGCGGAAGGCAAAAGGCTGGAGGGGACCTTGGAGAACGTTTTGCAAAAAGGCCGGTTCCTGAACCTCCCGGTGTTCCTCTCAGTCTGTGCACAACAGGGTTGGTCCAACTACAGATCAACAACTGGCTGGAAGTGAGTTTCTGCCTGCCTCATAAAATCCATGATGTGGCATCCAGTTTCATCCCTCCAGAAGCCATTGAAAGAAGCTTGAAGGCTATTCGGTGAGACAGGGTTTTATTGCTAATACATTGATTATTTATATGCAATTTGGTTTAGAATCGTTTCTCTCCGTCAGTCAGGCCTCTTGGGATATAGATGAGGCTAAGCCTGCCTGGGAGCTGAAAATGTGTGTCTGTGGGCGAGAAGGTTCGGAGCTTTGAAAGATGAATAGTTGGAAGCAGGACCTGAGAATTCATGGCCTCCTCGTCTGCCCCTTCTCTCTCCACGATTCTCTCATGATTTGCAAGCCCAAAGATAAATCTTTAGGAAGCATTTTGTTCTTCGATCACAAGCTCCTTAGTTGTGCCTGCATCATCCCAGTACACTTACTTATGGCAGTGCTCAAAATGTTTTCACGTCATGCATCTCACATGCTTAGTCTGAACCCCAGTCTTGTTACCTCATCTACCAATACTTAGCTACTCATTCACCAAACTCACACCCAGGATTTCTGCCAAACAGGATTGTATGATGTTCACCCTGTGCGGTATAAGGGAGGGTCTCAGTCTAGTTCACCTGAAGAACTGTTTTTTATTTATTTATTCATTTATTTGTATATCTATTTATTTATAAAATGTACGGGCCTCCCATCTTACTCCTGAAGGTATTGTGATTTTTCATAAATCCTATGAAAATCACTTTTCTCACAATACACATTCAGTTGCTCTGGTTTTTGAGGAATCAGTCACCACTTCTGTCACACCAAGGTTTTTGCACCTGTCTTAAGTCTTGTGTAATAGAGAAATTGTACAAAATAATCCAGCAGCTGCTGCTTTTCCCCAGCCACTATAGGTTATCCTAACCCCCCCCCCCCCTGTTTTGCCATCTCTCTGCAGGCCTTACCATGCCTTATTGCTGCTTAAAGATGAGAAGTCCCTCCTCAGCGAACTGCCCCTGGATTGCTCCCCTGCCCTAGTGCGAGTGATCAAAACGGCCTCTGCGGTGAAGAACCTTCAGCAGCTCGCTCAGGATGCAGACCTGGCCTTGCTCCAGGTGAGCTCAGAGCGGGCTCCAAAGCCTTTTGATTACCACAGGTGGACCTTCTCTTCCAAAACACAGGAGCCGAGTTGACCCCCAAATAGACAGTGAGAACTCCCAGGAAAAAGGAAACTTGTGTGTGTGTGTGGGGGGATCTTTTCCAGTGCAACAACTGAGGCCTTAGAGCCCACCTTTGTAATAGGAGCAGCACATCCTTCTGCCTGCTTGTACCTTCCCAAGAGGACCGGAAGAGCCAGCCAGCTGCATCAGGCCCTGTGGGATCTGAATGGGTCACCTCCCCTTATTGCATCCACAGGCTGAGCTCGAGGGCAGTGAATCTCACCTCCCCCTGCTTCCCACCAGCTGGGATTCGGGGGCCCTCGCGATAGATGAAAGCTGTACCCCTGGTCTCAACCCGCAGCAGGGGAACGGGCGCTTCCTCCTTTGGCCGCCAGTAGGCCTCTGTGTGTTTTCCTCATGGGATCTGCATAAGCAGAATAGTACGTAGCTGTTCTCCTTGGAGAGGGAGCTCGGTGCCACCCTGGTCCAGCCCAGCCCGGAGGGGCTGCTGAATTGCCCCAACAGCTGCTTTCTCTTTCTTGGCAGGTCTTTCAGCTGGCTGCCCATCTGGTCTACTGGGGCAAGGCCCTCATGGTCTATCCGCTGTGTGAGAACAATGTCTACATGCTGTCCCCCAATGCCAACGTCTGCCTGTGAGTGGCTCAGCTTGTTCTTTCTGCTGCAGGGGTGGCTGTGTGTCTGTTCCCGTCTCCTGGGCTTCACAGGTGCTGATGAGGTAGACCTGGGGCACCCAGAGGCCAGGCAGGAACAATGTAGGAGGACGGCCTGCTCACCCCCTCCCTTTCCCTTCCCTTCTGCAGTTATTCCCCTCTGGCAGAGGAGTTCTCCTCTCAGTTTCCAGGCCAGGACCTGCCCGCAGTTCTGTCCAAGTTCTCCTGGCCAGTTTCTCTGTCTGAGCTCAAGGACCCTCTTGCTCCAGCGATTCAGGAGGCAAGTTCCAGCTCCTCGTCCTCCCTGCCCCAACCCTCAAGGTGGTCAAGATGCTTTAACGGCCAAGATTTTAGGCCGCTCTGATGGTCTCTCCTTCTTTCCCAGACGCATCTCATCCGGATGGTGGCCTGGATGCTCCAGCATCGGCTTCTCATTCAGCTGCACAGCTACGCCTGCCTAATGGTTCCCCCAAAGGAGGAGGAGGAGGAGGAGGAGGAAGAAGAGGAGGGTTTTCGCACCAGAGTAGAAGAGCTGTCCTTTCCAGCCCGAGTTGGGGGCCGAAGCCTCAGCACTCCTAGCGCACTCAGTTTTGGTTCTCCCAGTAAGTGGCAGCCTCTTTTCCCCAGAGCTCAGCCCAGCCAGAACAGTGGTTGACTTCTGGGTTTCAAGTCCTATACAGCGAGGAAGAGGAAGATGATTAGATGGATGGATGAAAGGGAGGCCAAGCTGGTGAACATACTTGATACTCCTTCCTTCTATTGTCCTCACAACAACCCTGAGGAAGTTGAGCTTAGAGAGGGAGTGGCCCAAAGACCCTCAGCCCTATTTCATGCCTAATGGAGTTTAGTTTCACAAATAGCCAAGTTGGGCTCATATCATGATAATCTCTTCTTTTCTGCTTATTTCTAAAGGGCAGTATGATGGAATTGTGTGTCTGTGGGTGGGTGGGTGAGAGAGAGAGAGACGGAGGGATTGGAATAGTATTTTCCGGCTCTGAAAAGCCATGGTGGCGCAGTGGTTAGAATGCAGTTGACTTTGCTCACTGCCAGGAGTTGGATCCTGACTGGCTGAAGGTTGACTCAGCCTTCCATCTTCCTGGTAAAATGAGGACCCAGATTGCTGGGGCAAAAGGCTGACTCTGTAAACCTCTTAGGGAGGCTGCAAAGCTCTACACAAAGGTATAGAAGTCTAAATGCTATCGCTAGTGGAGGAGGGCTTGACCAACAGTTTTTTGAAAGCTGTCTTCCCCTTCAGTCCCGTTGTTGCGTCTGTCTTCCCATCAGGAAAAGGTGGCGGCTGTCGTCATGGGGACCCCATCGCCTCTCTTCCCCCACGGAGGCCTTCCTTTTTGCAAAGGGGCTGCTTTCCAGGGCAAGGGGGTAGGGTGGGGGCTCACACGCTTGTTTATTCACAGCTAGCAGTGACGACATGACCCTGACGAGTCCCAGCATGGACAACTCTAGTGCAGAGCTGTTGCCTGGGGGGGAGTCTCCCGTGAACAAACGCATGACGGAGAACCTCCTGACCAGCCTCTCGGAACACGAGCGCGAAGCCATTCTCAGTGTCCCTGCAGCTCACAATCCAGACGATCTGCGCATGTTTGCCAGGTAGCGGAAGGGCTGCTCTTTAGGGCTGCTGTCCAGGAGTGGTGCCATTGGCCGAGACTCTCTACAGTTTTCACGAAGCCCCAGGGGGAAGCTTCATGTTTGGACAGCAGGGCCAAGCCTGCCCCTCCTGGGTGGGCCCCTGGGGAGGAGCAAGCATCTCAGGCCTTGGGCCACAATGAGTGGGTAGCCATTTGCTGTGGCTGCAGGGCAGAAACACGCCTCCCCCCCCCCCCTTTGCAGGCTGCTGCACTATTTCCGTGGACGGCATCACTTGGAGGAGATCATGTACAACGAAAACATGCGCCGCTCCCATCTGCTCATGCTCTTTGACAAGTTCCGTAGCGTGCTGGTGGTGACGAACCACGAGGACCCTGTCATCTCGGTCTTTCAGTCCCTCCATAAATGAGGAGAGGAAGCTTGCTTGGAGCCAGGAAGGACCCGGATGGAGGCCAGATGCTGCTCCCGGGCCTGAGGAAGCGCCTCCTGTTGGACACTACAGGAACGCCCTTCCCAGGGTCGCTTTCTGGCGGTTTTGCACTCTGTCCCCTTGGGAGCTGCAGCCTTCTTTGGAGGGAAGGAGGGCTTTCAGGGATGGGGCTCAGCAGAGTGTGGGCTTCCTACCCCAAATTGTGGAGGCGGGAAAGAAGCTGTTCTTTGACTTTTGAAAGCAGGAAGAGTACGGAGACCCAGGGATGAGCCCAAGGACTTCTGCCACAGGTGAAGCAGTGGGTTCACAGCCCACCCACCCTGCCCCCTACGAATTGAGACATTGAAGGGCGTGTCTGTCTGCTTAAGCCCTACCCATTCTGGCACTGCCAGCTCAATTGTCCTGGGTGAGGAGGGGGCTGTTCTAGTAAAGAGGGCCTGGGGCCGTGCACTTCCCTTCTTGCTGATTGCACTGGGCATTTGGCTCCACTGGAAGAGAGCAAAACATGTTTATTTACATACATAAATCTGAAACGGCCCTTCTAGTCCTTTGTTGGCATCATCTGTGTTCATGCCCGCTTCGTGCGGCAAGCTAAAGACATTTCTCTGCCACGGCCCCACGTGGCCGTTTCCCCTCGGCGTTTTTGTCAATGACGCTCACACACTTGTTGCCCTGGAGGTAGAAGCGCAAAGGCTTCTGGGCCCACTCCCCACTGATGCCAATTCGGGGGACGCAGATGGGGACCTGGTCTCCAGAAGCTTCCAGGCCAGGCTCCAGCCACAGGGAGGGGTTGCAGCCCAGGTCCTGCTGGTCAAAGCTCCGGTCGATGGCCAGGGCCTGGCAGAGTTTGGAGGGCCCGTTGCACAGCTGCCAGTCCTTGAGAAGGCGGGCCGGGGCTTTCTGCTGGCGGGCCAGGCGCAGTTCTCGCATGGTCTCCAGCCCCCGCAGGGGTTCCAGGGAACGGAGGAGGACGGCAGCCCCTTCCCCTGGGCAGGAGGAGGGAGAAGCAGGGGGGCTTCAAAGGCAATGCAGACTGGAAGGGGGGGAGGAAAGGGGGGGGAGACTCAATGGGCAGAACAGTTTCATCCCAGGACTCGCCCTGACCCAAGGGGGAGTGGGGGGGGGGGCGCCTGCTTACCTTGGCTAGAGACGTTCATGCAGAAGTAGATCCCGTAGATCTGGTACACGTACAGCGTGCCGGGTCGCATGAACATCGCTGCGTTCCTGGCGGTCCGTCGACCGCCCCGGGAGTGCGAAGCGGTGTCCTCCCCTCCCAAATAGGCTTCGGTTTCAACGATCCGCCCCCACAGCTCGCGCCCGTCGGGCAGTTTCCGAACCAGAACCTGGAACGTGGTCGGGCGAGACTGCCGGAGGTCAGCCGGCTCCCCGCCCCTGTGCCCCCCCCCCCCAGGGCCCGCACGAGGCCCTTCCACCTGGCGGGAGAGCCAGGCGGGCAGCCCGCTTCCTGGAGAGCAGCCGCCCGCGCTGACCAGGCCGTCTAGGGCCGCCCTTGCAACCGCCTATCGCCCCTCCGCCGAGCTCACCTGTCCGAGCAGGGCTTTAGCCAGGGAGATGCAGGGCTGGTCGAAGTAGGCGGCGCCCAGGCGGGCCGCCTCGGTTTGAAGCGGCCTCGGCGCGGCGGCCATGGCTGCTGGCTGGGAGGCGAGGCTCCCCCCGCGCTCTTCCCAGGGAGACCCTCGCGCAAACTGGGGCGTCGTGGGAGGCGGCCGGTTGGAGCCGGCCAACGCCGGAAGGACTCGCCCGGGCGTGCGGGAGCCAGTGCCGCCCCGTCCCGCCGCTTCCTTCGACGCGTCCGGAAGTCCGAGGGGGGCGGTTGGGGCTTTCTCTCCAAGGAAGACGCCGGGCGACAGCCTCCCGCCGAGGGCGGAGCGCCGGAGGGGGCTCTTGCCCCACTTTCATCCGAAGCAGCCGCCCTGGCAGTTGCCTAAGAAGCCGCAGAGTCGCCGCGTATTCTGAAGCCACGCGGCGGGGTCCAAGCACCCAGGCTTCCCCGGCTCCCCTCAGCCGCATGTGCCCGTGAATCCAGCTGCGGCTGCCGGGCCCCGGTTAAGCGGCCTGGGTCAGCTCAGAAAATGACGGAACCTGCAGTGAGGCTCCTCCCAGCAGCTGGATGCGGAGGCTCTCTGGGCACAAGTTTCTCCCGAGGGTGGAATCGTCGTACTCCCCACCCGGAATCCCACCGCTTTGTCTGCCAACTAGTCTCCCAGCCAAGGCAAAATCCACCCAGCAGCTGCCAGCACAAGAAGCCCCCCCTTAATCACGTGGGGAGCTCCCCCCCCCCCCCGGCTTTCCCTGGCAGGGCAGCAGCCACTCTGGGTTTGCGCTTAGGAGAGCCTTGTTAGGAGCGGGCATGCCATCTCCCCAGCCAGCTGCACCAGGCAGCTCTTCTGCTCCCCTTCTGCCCTCTTCATTTGCAAAGGTCAGCTGTGAAAATCGGATGGCTGGAAGGAACCGCCAGGTACAAAACCCGTTTCTTCTTCTTCCAGGACTGCTGTAAAGAAAGGAGGGAGCTGGGCCACCCGACGACTCAGAAATAGCTGAAGCAAACGTGGAAAGAAAGGCCTGCCTGCTTTTTCAAAGCCCTGAAGAGTAGCAGCTGTTGCCGAGCCTGACAGTTTAAGTTGGAAGACATGGAGGGGGGCTAAATATAACTCCTGTTAGAAGATCCTAGCCGTATTTGAACATCTGGGGGTGGGGGAACTCTTCCTACCCAGGCTAAGCTATTCCATGTCCCCAAAACTGCCCTCCGTCCCTGGTCATCCTTGGACAAAGAACCTCTTCATCCAGGTGGCGGCACAGTGGCTGGGATTTGTGCGTCCAAATGGATTGTATCACAGCATTTAACAGGACACTTGCAGGAATGTTTCCCTTTGCAGACCCAAGAACTGCGCCAGCTCAGGATTAAGGATGTTTGCTCTTAGCCAGGAGCAGCTGGAGAGGAAGCTGTAGGCCAAAAACCTGATGGGGTGGGCTGATTGCACAGAGAGGGCCCATCCCTGTTGCAGCTCAGACCTGCTCTCCGAGGCTCAACCTCTGCCATTGGTGCGAGAAGCTGCTTGGTGTTATTGATATTCTTGTCTAAAAATGGCTTCTGCCAGGAACCCGCCAGATTCCATGTCTCCTGCTGCAAGAAATAGAACGGGATGCAGCCTCATGGCTAGCCTTGCTGGCTGCCAAGGAATTCCCAGCTATTCTCAAAGGGGGAGGAAGGGGACTGATGATGTTATTTTACCTGGGATAGTTTGGCTGGTCACCCATTGCTCCCTTTGTCTTTAGAAGCATTCTGGAATGGTTGGGAGATATTCAGGCATATACAATTTACAGCCAGGCTGGAGTTGCAAAATGAATTTATCAAATACTAACCAATAATCTGAAGTGGTAGCAAACCTTAAGCATGCAAATGGCAGGATGGACTGTCAGAAACCTTTAAATGAAAACATACCAGACGTGGCTTGGCTCAGTGGGTGGTGGGGCTAATTCAGCCGGAGGAGAGCAAGGTTTCACTCGGTTTTTCAATTCCAGACTTTGCAGGATGCAAAACTGCAGGAGTGCCCTAAGTTGGCCATTTCTCAATAAACTATTCAGGCTTTCCTGAGAAAAGTATTGTGCAGTGTAGGGAACGGTGTTGATATCAACTGCCAAATTTCCTTTTCTTTTTTTGCCCTCCTTGGAACATTGCATCTTGCTTCTTCCCCCAGAGGGAAGGGTGGGACACTGGGGAGGCCTATAGGTGTGAGTCCTTTGCCCCCAGCTCTCCCCCCTCTCGCTTCGGACCTCACTGCCGCCTTACAAAAAATGGCGAGGCCTTCTGCCCCTCTTGGCTGCTTGACAAGCGGCAGAAGCGGAGGGCTACAGGATCCTTGGGTGCCCAGCTGGCCCTGGGGAGTGGCAGAGTTGGCAGCCTTCTTCCTCTCCGAGGCCATGAAGTGTCACCAAAGCCCAGCACTCAGCATTTGGGGAGGAGCAGGGGCAGAAAGGCTGGTGCTGCCCCCCTTGGGGATGGAGACACACAAACATCCTTCAGGGACAGTGTGGGGCCTACAATGGGGGCATTGTTGGGTGGCCTTCTCTGCTGCGCCAGCGCTGCTTACAAAGGGGGATTCACGGCTCTCTGTCAGCAGCCCCCCAGCAGCGTCTTCTGGCTGCCTCTTGGCAAGAGCTCTTCCAGGGCTGGACGGGGCGGCCGCCCGAGTGGGGAGAGGGCCCGGGGGCGGGGGGCTGTCCCGCTTCCTTCTCCGGCCCAAAGGATCAGCAGGCGCGGCCCCTCCCCCAGCAGCTGTCTAGCCGGCCGGGCGAGAAGGGCCCCGGAAAGCAGGTCGCGGCCTCCGGAGGCAGCCGCCGAGGGGGCGGCCCGGCTTAGGCCGGAAGGGAAGCAGGGAGCGGTCCGGGGCCGCGTCCGAGGCAGGGGAGGTGAGGGGGAAGCTCGCCCGGCGGCAGCCCCGGCCTTTCCCGCCGCCCGCCAGGCCAAACTCCAGCGCGGCGCTTTTCTTCCCGCGGTGGCGCCGGTCGGAGGCGAGGTGGCGGGCGGAGGGAGCCGCTTCTCCGCCCGGCGCATTCCTGAGGCTTGAGTCACGCCCGGCCCGGCCCGACCCGCCTTCCGCGGGCCGCCCTTCGGTCTGCAGGCCGGCTGCGCCGTGGCCGGCCCTCCCCGCTGAATGGCCGCCCGGCCAGAGCTCCCTGGACGGCCCCGGCTGGAGTGGCGGGCAGCCCCAGCACCACGGTGAGTCCGGGCGGGGCGGGAGGGCAGCGCCGCGCCCCCAGGCCGCCTCGCCCCTTTTGCGGTGGACGGCGGGCCTCCCCCTCCGGACGGGCTCCAAGGACTCGGCAGCTGCCGGCGGGCGCTCCGGCGGCGGGAGGGAGCCTGGGCGCCCGTGTCGGGGAGCCCGTCTGCCGGCGCGGTGGCGTCTGGGACGCGTCTAGCGGGGAGTCTCCGGCCCGTTTCTCCCTCCGAGCCGGCCGGAGGGAGGGCGGGCGAGCGGCGCCTGGAGGCGGCCTTAGGGGCTTGCCTCGACCCAGCCGGCGGGCGCTGGCTGGCTCCGTGGGTCGCTTGGGAGCCGTCCCGGCTAGGCTGTGCTGCGGCCTCCTCCCGGCCCCATGCGGAACTCTCACTTATCGGTCGCGGGGTGGGGCTTTCCAAGCACCTGCACAGCCGGAGCCTCCCTCGGTGGCGGCGGCGGCCGTTAGGGGGTCTTGGGCGCCCAGCGCTTCCGTCCCGAAGGCCCAGGAGCGGGTTCCCGCGACTGGGGGGAGTGTGTGATTTTCGTCCGTCACTGCCTGCGCCCTGGGCTTCCTTCCCAGGAGTTTCCCTCGGCTGGAAGTCTGGCTGGCGTCCAGGTGGCCGAGGGGATCTGCCTGATGGAGCTTAAGACCAAGGCAAAGGCAGGAAAACCGCACAGAGCTGCCGGTACCGGTCATAGGAACCCCACAGCCAGGCCTGGAAGGAAGACGATTCTGCTCCGGGAGCATCCTGCCCCCTCTAGCCAACCGGCCAGGGAATTCTTTCAGCGAGGTCCTCCAGGGAGGCCATCACGTCCAGCTGGGCTGGACCGGAGGAAGAATTGCACAGCACAGACCCCCCCCCCCTCTCTTGGGTTTCCTCTTGTGGCATCCGGTGGGGCTGGGACCAGCAAGGGATGCTTTGCTCTGCTGGGGCTGATGCTCCTCCGTGGAAGCTTCCCCCCCTCCTTTTCTAAACGTTGCCTGCAGTTCCCAGAGCCTGCAAGGGGGAGGGGTGGGGAGTCCCCACTGGAGGAAAGAAAGGAGGGGAGACTCTGCCTGCTGGTGCCTTGTCCTCCAGAGACTGACGGGCAACATGGCAGCCTAGGGGTGGCGGCCAGTGCTTGGCAATGTCAGGGGGGGGGGGGGGAAGGATGCTGAGGCTGCGCCTAGCCACCGGCCGTAGGAGAGAGAAGCAGGCAGAGGCGTCGTTTCCCAATGTCAGGAAGGTTTCTTACTTTAGTTGGCCTCCCACCAGTAGTTCTGAGCAGGAGGGGTGGGAAGGCCGCCATGGGGCTAGAACCCCTGGAGAGAGGAGGAGAAAGGAGGGCCCAGCATCACAGCACTTTCCTGGAGGTTGCAGAGGCGAAGGTCAGGCGTGCCAGAGCCCCGAGGATTGGAGGGGAGCGGAAAGAAGGCAGGTTCTGCTTGGACAAGAGGGGGCGTCCGGGTGGGGAGGGCTCTGCTTGCTTTGGATTCCTGCCTTGGGCCTCCCGCTCAAGGCAGGGGGTGGGGGGTGTCCTGCAGGGCCTTCTGGCGCCACGGAGGAGGATTCGGCCAAAAGGCCTCTAGTGGGATGGCTGGGCCAACAACTGGAATTCTGCCCTCCTTTCTGGCTTTGTCCTCTAGCAGAGAGGAGTGCAGACTTCCGCTCCTGCACATCCCCACGCAGTGCTCTAGAAGCCTGCATTTCCAAACAAAAGGCAGAGAACAGCCTGTTCTTGCAAGGGGAAAGCCGGAGGTCCAGATGATGTGTGTGCACGGGCTTTGCCTGGGGAGGGGCCTCCATGGATGACAAGGTCTCCACCCTTCTGTCTTTCTAGAAGGGAAGCCAGCTGCAAGGAGGAAAGGAGGGCAGCGTTGTTTTGGCGCCTCTCCCTTTGTAACAAATGTGCTGCGGTGGCTCAGCTGCAGCCAGGCTCCTGCAGGCTCCCTTGAGAAGATCTGAAAGCCAGGAAGCTGTGGGAAGAATCTGAAGCCTCAACTGGATTTTCTGGTTCTGGCCAAAGTGGGAACTTCCCAGTGCTGAGGACTGTCTCATCCTGGGGCGGCTGCTCCTCCTCCCCTGGAAGGAAGAGGGCGGCACCCCCCAGCCCGGAGCCCCATTTAGGGTGGGCGGCTCCGTGAACCCCCAGCCCATCAGAGTGTTGTGCGAAAGGGACTTGAATGCAAATTCAGACCCATCTCATTGCGGTCTTTGCTTCCTACCGGGTTGGTTTCCCTCTTTGGCTGGTGCATGTTTGCAGAGACCAGTCTTAGGCCAACGGTTCCCACTAACTCCCAGCAGAGAAGGACAGCCGGGAAGCAGCAGCCTTCTCAACGTTTCCATCATCTGGGGCAGGGGGGTGGGGATGTAGGTCAGGCTGGCTGGCTGGGGAGCTCTAAGAGGGGGAGGAGACCCCCTCCCATCAGTGGGTGTGTGGAGCACGATAGAGGTAACCCGAAAAGATCTGCAGGAAACCAGCATTGAGCCTTTTGTGGTTTCCATTCAGGGCTCTTTTCTGCCTTTGGCCATGCCCTGCCTGGCAGGAAATGTTGCGGTGGGTCAAGCAGCTGGAAAGGGGGAGGCTGAGGGTGCGGGACAGGGAGGCCCTCCTGGCAGCAGATGTGGGTGGCAGTGGGTGGCAAAGGGAGGCGGTAGGCAAAGCAGGGAAAAGACGTTTGGAGGCGGGGGTGTGTGTGTGAGAACCTCTGCGATGGAGGGGCTGTGGGGTTGACCAGGGGAAGGGAGCTGGCTGCTTATGTGTGCCAAAAAACTCTTGGCCCAGCCCTCTCCTGCTTGCTGGAAGGGCCCCACTAGGACAGGACCCCTCCTCCTCTCCTTCTCTAGAAGAGCTGGGCTGCTGTAGTTGCTTCCTCCTCTTCCTGGGAAACTCCTGGCCTGGAAGAGGAGGGGGCTGTGCTGATGTCAATGTGGGCAGCATGGCCCCCTTGCTGAGGGTCCTCTTTGTCCAGACGGGCCTCTTCAGCCTTGACCCCCCCCCCCCGTATGTCCCAAAATACCTTTGTGGGAGACGGGGGTGAAGAGATGCGGCCCAGGGAACAAGAAGAGGCAGCAGAGCCCACAGCTGGAAGGCGGGTGGGGCGAGAGGCTGAGGAGGGTCCCTGGGGGCTGCGAAGGGGATGGCGGGAGAATCCCACTTCCAGGCCTGCAAAACCAATAAAGTGGACGGGGCTTAGTTGTTGTGTTTCCTGCCTGATCGATCTGTCGGATGAAGCTGACCGGTCGGCCCAAAGGACTCCACACAGAGACCTTGGGAGGCCTTCTGGCCGCCAGGGGGGCTCGGAAGGGCTGCCGGTCTGCGCTGGTGTTGGGTCATTTTGCTAGATATGCAAACCCAGTTTGGCTTCAAGCCAAGTGCAGCCGCCTCAGCCGCTCAATGCAGGCTTGTTTCCCAGAGCTCTTGGGAAGCCACGTGGCCCCACGCTCAGGCGGCTGGAAGGGGACAGGACGGGTCCCAGGCTAGGCCTCCCAGTGGAGGGGCAGGGGAGCCCATGCTGGTGGCCACAAGCAGGCTTGCCTGGGCGTTTGGTGTGCCCATAAACTCTGCCCCCTGCAGGCTGGGCTTCTGAAGAGGGAAGATGAGCGAGCTCCGCCGGGAGAGCTCCAGCAGCTTGCAGAGGAAGAAGCCGCCTTGGCTGACACTGGACATTCCGGCTGTCCCGTTCTTGGCTGCAGCAGAGGAACCAGCCGCGCTGCAGGTACCCGGCTGGCCTCCGCTCTGCCTTTCCGCCACGCCTGGCTCTCCAGCTGCTCCTCCTCCCCAAAGGCTGGGCGGGTCTTCCGTAGGGTTGGGGAATTCCTTGGGGGGGCCTGCATGGAAATCGGCTGAGGGGCGCCCCATCCTGGAGCCTCCAGGGGGGAGGGATGGGAGGGCCTCTCTGGCCTCAGCGGTGGCCCTCTGCCCTCGGCTGCCAGTGCTGTGATGCCCAGGAAACGGTTCCTTTGCAGCCCTTGAAGCGCCAGGCCTTCCTCCGGAGCGTCAGCATGCCTGCCGACAACAGCCTCTTCCCTGCCGCCTACAGCGAGGCACGGAGGCCTGTCCTGCAGCGACAGACGTCCATCACCCAGACCATCTGGAGGTAAGCCAAGCCTTGGCACAGTTCTGGACACCTGGACTGGGTCCCTGCCGAGGCCCCGCTGGCAGCTGGATTGCCACATGTCCTCCCTGCCCTACTGAGGGGCAGCTTTTCTCTGCCGCTGCATTTCCTGGCAATGAATGCGCTCTCGAGAGGGAAGGGGCTCCACAGCTCTTCTTCTACTCAGCAGCTCATCTGAAGGGGGGGCAGGAGCCGGAGAGTTGTGCCCAAGAAGGGCTGCATGGTCTTCCGGTTCTTGCAAAAAGGATGGGGCACCTTAGCCCCCCCCTTCTCCCCCGGTGCCTCTGCCCAAACCCTGGAAATCCAAGAAAGCATCCGGAGACAGTGTCCCTGAGCAGCAAGGGAGTGTGTCACCCAGAGGACGAAAGGCTGGGAAGGGGCACCTCGCCCACCGGCCAGCTCCGATGCCCCCAGCCCTCCAGTGGCCCCTATGGGTGGCCTGAGCTGGGTGTTGATGCAACGGAACCCGGCCAAGTGGGACATGGCTTATGTGCCAGGGACTCTCTCCAGCCCACATCTTGCCTAGCTGTCACCAGCTGGTAGAGTCAGTTGTTCTAGCCGAGCCAAGTGGCACCGGAGCCCCCTTCCTCCCCGCCCCCTCTTCAGGACTCTCTCCTTTGCAGCAGACAGGTGCACTTTGGGAGGACACAGACCCTGCCCATTCGGGGGCACCAGGTGGGCAGGAGGCCCCTGAGAAAGCGCCAGTCACTGCCCAGAACACTGTTCAGGTACCAGTGACTGCATGCGTGTGAGCTGCATGTGAGTCCTGGCAGCAGAGCTGCTCCAGTTGCCAGCAAGCAGCCTGTGAGACACGGACACCCCCCCCCACCCCACCCCCCAGAAACTGGCTGTTCCCTCCTGCTGCCCCTCAGTCCAGTTGGGCCAACTCCTGTGAGCCTGGCCCCGGCCCACGAGTGCCTGTCCCCACCACAGGCAGGGAATTCTGCCGGAGAATGAGGGCTCCCTCCTGACACTGTCCTGCAGGGGCTGCTAACAACTCCTGAAGCTCCGCAGCTCCCTCCCGCTGGCAGCCACCCCCTGCTCCCCACCCTCGCCTTGGCCACTGACTCTGGGCCCAGAGGATTTGGGGGACGAGGGAGGAATGACAGTGGCTGGAAGGCCTTGTGGCTTCAGCAAGGTCTCCTCCTGGCCCTCCACTCTCTCATCAGGGGCACCGCAGACTGGTTTGGCGTCAGCAAGGAGAGCGATGCCACCCAGAAGTGGCAACGGAAGAGCCTGCGCCACTGCAGCCTGCGCTACGGAAAGCTGAAACCCCAGGCCCTCCGCGAAATGGACCTTCCAAGCCAGGACAATATCTCCCTGGCCAGCGCAGAGACCCCCCCACCGCTCTATCTGCCCCCTTGCCCACCTGGCATGCAGAGAGTAGGTAGCCTTGGGTCCCATGACCCCCGCCCCCTCCCCGGGCTGACTTTCTTGGAAGGAAGGGCACCTTCCTACAAGGGTGGCAACAGGGTTAAAGGAAATGGCAGGTGCTGTACGGGAAACACCTTCACCTGGTCTCCCCCCCCCCCGCCAACCTCCTCGTGGGACCCTGCTGAAGCCCAGCTGGTGGAGGAGCTGCCGTGGCTGCTGCCCTCAGGGCTCTTTCCTTCTCTCTGCTGCCAGATAATCGACCCCCTGGCGCGTGGACGGGCCTTCCGAGTGGCGGAGGATTGTGATGGCTGCAGTGTGCCCGCCACCCCAGCCACGCCCGGAGCAGCCTCGCTGTGCTCTTTCACCAGCTCTCGCTCTGGCTTTGGCCGCTGGCCTCGGCGGCGGAAAAGGGAGTCAGTGGCCAAGATGAGCTTCCGAGCAGCTGCAGCGCTAGTGAAGGTGAGGGGCTGGGAGGGAGGGAGGGAGGGAGATCTCAGCCAGGGGGGGCATGTGCCGTCTCACTAGCACACCTGGGGGCTCCTGCCTCCACACACCCACAGAGGCCCGCGCTTGCAGCCTTCCTCACATTCTGCACGCATGGTCTGGTTCGCGGCTGTGGCCGGTCTCTTGCGCCGGGGCTGGCAACAGCCCTCCTTCTGAGAATAAGCAAGAGGAACAGACTGGAATCAACCCACAGCTGGCTGAAGTATCTGACTTCTAATGACTTTTTGGAAGCCTGGTGGCCAGGTCGGGCCTCTGTCCTTGGTCCAGCGGAGCAGGAGAAAAAGGCCTGCCGGGATCCTTAGGCCCTGCAGGGCTTGGAGGCCCACCCCCTAGCCCCTTCTGCCGTGCAGCTGGAGAGTGGCCAGCATGTCCTGGATGGATGGTGGCTGCTTAGGGACGGCAGGTGCTTCCCGTCTCTTGAACCCCTCTCTGTGCCAGGGCCGTTCCACGAGAGAGGGTACCCTGCGCAGGACACGGCAGCGCAGCTTCACTCCGGCCAGCTTCCTGGAGGAGGATTTCACCACCACGGAGTTCCCGGATGAGCTGGACACCTCCTTCTTCGCCAGGGTAGGAGTTGGACCGCAGAGGAGGGGAGGGGAAGGAACTGCTGGGGGCCCCGGCAGCTGTTAACAGCTGGGCCTCCCCCCCTTTGCTTAGGAAGGGGTCCTGCCGGAAGAGCCCTCCACGTATCCCGATGAGGTTTTTGAGTCTCCCTCGGAAGCAGCCCTCAGGGTCCCCGAGGCAAAGACTCTGCAGGCTCAGCCAGCCCTCACCGGGGGGGCTCTGGACCGGAGCGAGCTAGAGAGAAGCCACCTGCTCTTGTGAGTGTTGCAGGGGACGCACAGAGGCAGACAGACCCAAGCAGGAGTCCTCGGGGGGGGGAAGGAAAGAGGCGGGGGGGGAGGACTGCAGTTGCCCTGCGCCCAGATTCCTCTGATGTCTGCCAGAAGCTGCAGCCCTTTGGACGGGGGGACGTACAGTTGGGAAAGGGGGGGGGGTCCTAAAAGAAGGCAAGGCGGGTGTTCCAGGGTCCCAACCCTTCCGGGGCTGACCTGGATCCATCCATTCCATCCGCGATTCAGGGTCTGGCATGACCCGGAAACCATGCACTCAGACGCCAGGGAAAGCGGGCGGGCATGCCACAATTAAGCGCACCGCCTGGGGATGTGGTCCAAGATTCCAGGGCTTAATTCCTCTCCTTGCCCCCCCCCCCTGTCTTCCAGCCCCCTGGAGCGTGGCTGGCGGAAACAGAAAGAGGGGGCTTCCGTGCAACCGAAGGTCCGTTTGCGGCAAGAGGTGGTCAGCCTGGGCCTCCAGCGGCGTGGCCAGCGCATCACCGTCCCTGTCCACAAATTCTTTTCCAAAGAGAAGCGCCCCTACGGATTAGGCATGGTGGGCCGGCTGACCAACCGGACGTACCGCAAGCGCATCGATAGCTTTGTGAAGCGGCAGATTGAGGACATGGATGACCACCGGTGGGTGGAGGCCCGGGTGCCTGGGGGGGGAAGGGGGGGAGCAGCCGATTGTGGCCTGACGGCCCCCGTCACCCTCTGCTCTGCACAGGCCGTTCTTCACCTACTGGGTCACCTTCGTGCATTCACTCATTACCATCCTGGCGGTGTCCATCTACGGGATTGCTCCGGTGGGGTTTTCGCAGCACGAGACAGTGGACTCGGTGAGCGGCAGCATCCGAGGTCTCCCTTCTCTCCTAGTGGACCTGACCCCCCCTCTTCTGCTCCTGGAGGGGCTGGAGGTGGGCACTCTTCCCATCTCTCCTCTGCTCAGTGGGTCTTTTCACTGGTAGGTCCTGAAGAACCGGGGGATATACGAGAACGTGAAATACGTCCAGCAAGAGAATTTCTGGGTCGGGCCCAGCTCGGTGAGTGCCGGCCCCCGCCCGCCTCGTACCCCCTGTGGCTCAGCCTCGCCCTGGCCAGAGCCTCCCCTGGGAGCCGGTCTCCCCGTGGGCCTCAGCTGGGACTCTGCCGCCTTTCAGGAAGCTCTCATCCACCTGGGAGCAAAGTTCGCCCCCTGCATGCGCCAGGACCAGCAGGTGCAGAGCTTCGTCAGCGCCGCCCGGGAGAAGGAGAAGCACTCGGCCTGCTGTGTGCGCAACGACAAATCGGGCTGTGTGCAGACGGCCGAAGAGGAGTGCTCCGTAAGCTCCTGGCCTCTCCCCTCCCACCCGCCCGTCCCCTGCCTCTGTGGGGGCGCCCCTTGGGGACCCTGCTCCCACCCACCTTTGCCCCTCTGATTTGCAGTCCACTTTGGCCGTGTGGGTGAAGTGGCCAAGTCACCCCAGCACCCCCTTGCTGGCTGGGGGCAAGAGGAAGTTTGGCTCCGTGTGCCACCAAGACCCCAGGTAGGTTGGGGGGGGCCACCTGTGTGGGGCTGCAGCTCTTGGCAGGGCACAGGGCCTGCTGTTGCGTCCAACACATGAAAGTTGCCCAGGACTTCTCCCTCCACAGGGTGTGTGAGCAGCCGGCATCCATGGACCCTCACGAGTGGCCCGATGATATCACCAAGTGGCCTGTAGGTTTCCGGAGGACTAGGGAGCAGGGACTGACCCTGCCTGCACCTGGAGTGAGGGGGTGGAGAAGGCTTGGGGGGGGGGGGGGCTTCTTTTGAGGACCAGGAGCGAGGCCTGCCCATCTCCTTCCAGATCTGCACCAACAACAGTGCTGGGAACCACACCAACCACCTGCACATGGACTGTGTGATCACCGGGCGGCCCTGCTGTATCGGCACCAAGGGAAGGTAGGGTGGGGGGGCCATTCCGTTCCGCTGGGAAGATGCCCTGAACCAGCCCTTCTGGGACTGGGGGCTCAGTTGCCCCAGGCTTTGGCTCCTTCTCATTAGCCTGTGCCTCTGCTGGCATCCTCCCCACTTTGGCTGGGCTTAACTTCCAGGCATCTGGTTCCCTCTTCCCAGGTGTGAGATCACCTCACGAGAATACTGCACCTTCATGCACGGTTACTTCCACGAAGAGGCCACGCTCTGCTCCCAGGTACCCCCATCCTCCTCCCAGCCGGCTCCAGCAGGCAGGTGGCCACCTCTGACCTGGCTGCTCCTCTGTCTTGCCAGGTGCACTGCATGGACGACGTCTGCGGCCTCCTCCCCTTCCTCAACCCCGAGGTGCCAGATCAGGTCTACCGCCTGTGGCTGTCGCTGTTCCTTCATGCAGGGTAAGGCCGGCCCAGGGCCACAAGCTCCATTTCCTGGGAACCGAAGTCCTCGTCCCACTTGGTCACCGCTGTTTTTCCCTGCCGGTTAGGATCCTGCACTGCCTTGTATCCGTGTGCTTCCAGATGACGATCTTGCGTGACTTGGAGAAGCTGGCTGGCTGGCACCGCATTTCCCTGATCTACTTGTTTAGCGGCATCACGGGCAACCTAGCCAGCGCGATCTTCCTCCCTTACCGGGCCGAGGTGTGTCTTGCTAGCAGCTCCTTCCCAAGCAAAGCATTTCCTAGCTGAGGACCAGGTCTTGGGACAGCTCACTTGTGCAACATTCAGATTGTTGGGGGCAGGAGGCTGACTCTGTAAACCGCTCAGAAAGGGCTGCAAAAGCACCACGAAGCGGTACAGAAGTCGAAGGGCTGTTGCTACCCTCCGGGCGAGGCTGGATCAAAGCAGATGGGGTTGGGGGGCAGAACCCCGTTGAGTCTCCTGGGCGTTTCCTGCCTCCCTTTGGGTCTTATCTTGGCACGCCTTGCAAATGTTCACTGAAGAGTTGAGATGCTCCCCCTCCCCCATTGGCAGCCCCTCCCCCCGGGCGGTTCACGGGAGCGGCTGGCAGGAGAAGCCTTGACACGGTTTGAGGAGGGCCTACCCTGCCCGACCAGCTTTCCCTGCAGGGCAGGTGTCTAACGGCTACCCCCTATGCAGGTTGGCCCAGCAGGCTCCCAGTTTGGCATCTTGGCCTGCCTCTTTGTGGAGCTCTTCCAGAGTTGGCAGATCCTGGCTAGGCCCTGGAGGGCCTTCTTCAAACTGCTGGCGATTGTGCTGTTCCTGTTTGCCTTCGGCCTCCTCCCCTGGATAGACAACTTTGCTCACATCTGTGGCTTTATCAGTGGCCTCTTCCTGTCCTTCGCCTTCCTCCCGTACATCAGCTTTGGCAAATTCGACCTGTACCGGAAGCGGTGTCAGATCATCGTTTTCCAGTCGGTCTTTGTGGGGCTCCTCTCTGGACTGGTGGTGCTGTTTTACTTCTATCCCATCCGCTGCCAGTGGTGCGAGGTCCTCACCTGCCTTCCCTTCACCGACAAGTTCTGCGAAAAGTATGAGCTGGATGCGCAGCTCCACTGAGCAGGGGGGGGGGGGAGGAAGGGGCGCAGTCACCGGCGGCCTTGGGCAAAGCTGGCCTGGTGCTACTTGCCAGCCTGGTGCTACTTGCCAGAATGCCAGCTGTCTTAAGATCCCTGCTTCTCCCGTGCTGCCTTATCTTGGCGACTGGAACTTTTTCAGCACACAGAAAGTTGGTGCCTTGTTCAATTTTACTGAACCTTTTCTGCTGCCATGTTTTTATTATGCTAGTTTCAAAGCGACCCTTTTCATGAGGTTTGTTCATTGTTACCCTGGTGGTGATTAAAAGTGAAGGTAGCGTTTTAGCTACATTTCCACTAAGTTTTGGAGTGTATCTGTGCCAAAATTGAGATTGCTGATCAAGTGCCTCTCAAAGGAAGGAGCTGTTCTTCATTCAGTGTCGATTCCATTTCTAACATACAAACACTGAACTTGGATGAATTCTAACATTTAAAATGAAAGACTGCCTGTCTTGGATTCAACAGCTGACTTTAGTGCCCTGTAAAAATATGTTTTAACCATTTAGTCCTGTCTCATTATTGGCAACTTTATAGGCAAGTATATCTCCTGTAAAAAATAGAATGGCTTATATTTTGTAGGAATGTGTAGCTGTATGCAGAGGGAGCAGCTGCAACCAGTGTAGATGTTAGATCATCGCGAAGAAAATCTCCATGGACAATAAGAGTTGACAATCACACGATGTCCTGAAATCAATCAAGTACAAAGAAAAATGATAACCGCTGGTATCAGTTGTAGGCTCACATTCTGATGCTACACGCTTTGCACTTCAGTGCAGAGGAAGTGTGTGTGTGTGTGTGTGTGTGTGAGTGAATTGGATGGATGGTAATTTAATAGAAAAAACTTTCAGTGTAGTTTATTATAATTTAAGAAATTTTAATGTTACTGGCTGGCTATTACTTGCTTCAGGTTCATTTGATATTTTCGTATTCAGAAAAAGATCCAGCACTTTTTCAAATGTAGATTCTTGTCATTGTTTAAAAAAAAATAATGGGCCCATTGTTCCAGATGAGCAGAATTGTGCACCAATGCGGGGGGTGGGGGGGGGTGGGGGGTGGGGTGGTGGTGGTGGTGGTTCTCTGAAGCAAAGCCGATCTGAAGCGGCTCCTCCTCTCCGGAGCCTTTTAAAGAGGTTCCCAAAGGGCAGCAGGAGGGTTGCCTCTTAATGAGAAAAGCTTCCCAATGGACCCCAAAGACCCCCTCAAAATCAGGCCACTTTGGAACGATGGAGGTGGGCAACAGCTTCTCCAGGCCAGCTGCCGAGGCTTTGGGGCAACGAGGAATCCTGCCCGGAAGCCCCAGCAGGAGTCGGGATCCAGAGCCACATGGCCAGGCTAGGCCGGCAGCGGCCAAAGGAAGGGACGAGAAGCCGGACTTGCCTGGGACTTCATTGCCGGAGCTTTTTCACAAAACTGACCTCATCCCGGTTGCGAATCCCGTACCTAGAAAGGGCGGAGGCAGGCGAAGGGGTCACCCGGGGGCCAGAAGAGCGCCGACGGTGGCGGCAAGCCCACCTGCACCTTCCCCGGACAGCCTCCCGCCCGGCCTCGGCCCGCCACTCACTCCCGCAGCTTCTTGCGGTCGTCGGCCAGCTTTTCTCCGCCGAAGGTCAGGCTGTAGGTCCTCCAGACGTGCCTCCTGCGGGGGGGGGGGGGCAGCGGGGCGGCGATGAGCGGGGCCTCCCCAGCCAGCCCAGCCCCCACCCGCAGCCCGGCTGCAGCACAGGTCCCACCCTCACCAGCTGATGTGCCTGGCGCCGCTCTGGCGCTCCTGCCGCAGCTGCACGAACCTCCGCAGCGCCTTCTTCAGCTCCAGGACGCTCGCGCTCTGCACCACCACCACGGCTGCGGGGAGAGGAGCGGTTAAGACGGCGGCCGCAAGGGGGCGCCCCTCCCCTCGCTGCCCGCCACTTACGCATGGGTGCCTCGGGGGCGTCCACTCTGCGCACGCGCACCGTCATCGCCTGGCCGTACTCGAGCGCCACCTGCGAGCAGATCTCTTCGGGGGTCACCTGCAGGGCACAACACGTACACGCCGCCTGAGCCGCCGCCGCCCGCGGCGTCCCCCCACCCGCCCGCCCGCCCCCGCGGCCACTAACCTGCTCCGGGAGGTCGCAGAGGAGCGGGTCCCTGACGAGTCGCGCCAGGCCGGCCTGCCAGCGGTCCACCGCCTCCGCGTGCGCCTCCTCCTCCTCCTCCTCCATCATCGCCGCGGCCGGAACCGGAAGTGGCGTCTACCTCGCAGGGGGACGTTGGAGGCGCGCCGCGATGCTGCTTTTCTGCCCGGCCTGCGGGAACGTGCTGGTGGCCGAGGAGGGCGCCCGCTGCCACCGCTTCGCTTGCACCACCTGCCCCTACGTGCGCAACGTCACGCGCAAGGTGGGTCTCCGGGCGGGCCGGGGGGGGCTCCCTTGCCCCCGCGGGCCGCCGCTCCCTTGCCCCCGCTCACCCCCTCCCCGCGTTGCCAGGTGACCAGCCGGCGCTACCCGAAGCTGAAGGAAGTGGACGACGTGCTGGGCGGGGCCGCCGCCTGGGAGAACGTGGACTCCACCGCAGGTGCGCGGGCGGGGCGGGCGCGCGGGCGGGGCAGGTGGGTCGGACGCCCCTCCCCTCGGCTGACTCCTCCCCCCTCTCTCCCCCCCCCCCGCAGAGCCCTGCCCCAAGTGCGGCCACCCGCGCGCCTACTTCATGCAGCTGCAGACGCGCTCGGCCGACGAGCCCATGACCACCTTCTACAAGTGCTGCAGCGCCCCCTGCGGCCACCGCTGGCGCGACTGAGCGGCCGGAGGAAGGAGGGAGACGGAGGGGCTTCAATAAAGCGACTTTATTGGCCCGCAGCGGCGCCCCACTTGTTCCAGTTTACTTCGTAGGGGAAGACCCGGCCCATTTTCAGGGTGCAGTCCAGGGTCGGCTCGTAGAAGGCGGCCGGGGCGTCGCTCAGCTTGCCGCCGGGGACCACTTCTTCTCGGGCAGGCTGGGAGAAGAGCGAGGCCGCGCCGGGCCTTTGGAAGTGGAATTTCCGGATGCAGCCCAGAGACTCCAGAGCCTGCAGGGAGAAAGGGGAAGAGTCAGGGAGGGAGGGAGGGGGGGGGGTCACTCCGGTTAGGAACTGCCCCATAGCTCAGCTCCACCTCTACTGGGATATGAGAGACGGAGGAGGAGGAGGAGGAGGCCATCAGCTTCTGGGGAAGATCCAGTCTTTTCTGGCATTCGGGGGCTCAGAAAAAGGGTTGCCCCAGACCGGGAAGCTGGTTTTGGGCGGGGCCCATGCCAGACCCCAAATCTCTTCGCCCTTCTGGATCTGAGCAGATGTGCGTTCCTCCCCAAGCGCACCCACCTGTAGGATCTCCAGGAGAGCCACGGGCTGCAGGACACCCAGGTAGTGGTGCTGCAGGGCTGCTTCTGTGATGCCAGGTTTTGTCATAATGTGGCCGAGCACCCCTTCCATGATCCCTTTGCAGACCGGTTTGTTCAGACTGCCGTCCACAATGCGCCAAGGTCGCCCCACAAAGCAGATGCTCTCCCTGCTTAGGAAAACGAGCCATTCACTGCGGGTGCAAATAGCCCCTCCTCTCCTGGTATCGGGAAATGTTTGCGAAGATGCTTCCAGTAATTGCAGTGCGACATTGCCGTTCTGTTCTATGTCCCGTCGGTCCTACCTCTAAGTCCACCCCCATCTCTGCATCAAATTAGAGGTTCTGTGGCATGTGGGAAGCCACGAACCACCTCTGCTTTGCCCTCTTTACCATATCTGCACAGAACGCCTGTCATAAAATCCTGGAAATTAATCCAGAGGAAGCTATTTCATACAGAGCTTGGTCTGCATAAAACTAAGCGAGAAATAGAAGCTCCTGCTGGAGTTCCAAAGATTACAGCTCAGCCTTGGGAATTCCAGACCTTAATGTGCATACAGACGTGCGACTGGAATAAAAGCACTTCTTACTTTCAGGCTATCCTTGCTGTTTCCCAATTGCACAACAAACACAATAGCTACAAAGTGCAATTTATCTGCATGCTTACCGTCTTGTCTCAGCCTGAAGAGGCTGTCCTGTCGCACATCCTAGGGAAGAGCAAGAAAGATGGTAAGACACACAAACACCCATCTTATTTCTACCAAATAATTAGTGTGACCATCAGAGTTGCTACTGAACAAGTTTGAGCTGACCAGGGAGGGTCCTATGTTCCATTTAGTGTTGAAGGGGAACAGCATCGAGATGGGGTCCACCAATGAGGTTTTCTTGTCTCTGGGAGAGAGGGCCTGCCTCCCCCCTCCCCACCGGGTGGAAAATGTAAGCCCCTCCCAGCAATTCTTGTTTCCTTTCTGGAGGGTCTCCGTACAGTTGAGGGGGGCTTCAAGCTTACCGCTGAGAGCTTCCTTATTCTCTTGGCATGAGGAGGAATCCTGCTGGGGCTCTTGGCTGGACATTCCCCCATCCAAGGCTTCTCTGCCAGGGAGGGCCCCGGCTGTTTGCCTACAGGAGGGGATGCCCATCCTGCACTTCTGCATGGCAGTCCTGGCTCCCTCCGAGGAGGAGTCTGAGGAGAAAGCCCTTGTTTCTGGAAGCCCCCCCTCCTCTCCTCTCGGCCTTTTCCTGCCTGGTTCGTCTTCTTGTGCCGCTGCGGCACAGGCGGCGGCCTCTCCTTCCTGCTCAGCACGGTCCCTCTTTGGGCGCGGCTCTTGGCCTGGCAGACTCTGGCTGACGTCCTTGAGGCCCCCAGAATGCAACAGCCATGGACTTGCAAATCTCTTTGCCACCAGCCGAGTACTTTTCCCACCTACTTCCAACACCTGCTCCAAATCCAGGAGATCCTAAATGGGGGGAGAGGGAGGGGCATTGTGACCCACAAAGGATGAGGAAACGCTCAGCTGAAGCATTCGCTTATTTCATTAGATTTAGAGGCTGCCTGACTAATAAAATGTAATGATAAAATGTACAAGAAACCAACATCCACGTATCCAGAACAGCCATCAAACAATGGGACCACATCCATCCTACCCCAGCCGGCACAGTTAAGAACCAGAAGGGGCGAGGAGGGGATTCATAGAGCACCGCAGTGCTCCAGGACTTCGGTTAGGAGGCTGCATAGGAGCTCTCACTCGCACATACCAACCTGAAGATATTTCTGCAAGAAGCCGGAGCGCCCAAGAACGGCTTCTTCGTAATGCTGGAACTGCCTGGCAAGATTCACCTGGTCCACCCCAAAGTGTGAAGTGGCCTCTATAGCAGAGAAGATTTCAAGGGCCGCAGCAGCGTCTCCAGGGCTGTGATTGTAATGATCCAGCAACTGAAGTTTCGGGTCACCCTCTTCTGGGACCCTGAGACATTTGGTGAAGGAGCTGGGGAGGCAAGAGGCTCCAACCGGCATGTTCTCCAGGTCGGGTGGGTCTGCGGGCAGAAAACAGAAGTTCTTCAGACGACAGGAAGCACAGAGCCAGACGTCTGCTCCCCAGGCCTGGGCAAGGGAACGCAGGGGCCACCACAATGATGGCTGCTTCTGAAATGGGACAGGGGGAAACTATTGTGGGGCCACCACCTATCCAAGAACGCCTCTCCCCAGGAGACTGACCTTCAGCCAAGAGGCCGTTTTGGGCAGGTGTTGCTCTCAGCCTGACTTTCACCTGACAGGAATCGACCACAATGTTGTCTGTGGGACTCAAATTCCGGGTGTTGATGATCCCTGGGGCACAATAGCCTCTCATGAGCAGGTAGTTGGTACGTGAAGCCTGCCGGGCCTTCACCTCAATCTGGCGCTTGTTGGCTTGATTCTCCTCCACATCCTCCTCCTCCTCCTCCTCCTCCTCCTCGTCTTCCTCCTCCTCCAGCCCGTCTTTCCCTAGGCTACAAGAGGCAGGGAGGAGTGAAATCTCAGCAGGGCTGGAGTAAGAAGGCTTGTCTTATGTTTGGCTCAGCAAACGGAAGATTGCAGCCAGCCGACCTTCCGAGAGAAAGACCCAATCGAAGGTCTGGGAAATTCAGTTCAGTAAAACATTATTGATTGGAACCAAATCTGACTGAAGGCACCGTGGCTTCCTACCTCTTGATGACTTCATTCTCCACCATGGTGCTGTCAACCACGACAATCTGCTCTGGGATTGCAACGTCTACAGAAACCAGGCCGAGAGAGAAGAGGGCCAGCAGAGCAGAGCAGTAGCCTCCCGGCCCATCTAAAGGAAACGTCACCATCTCGGCCCCAGGGAGGCTGTCTTGCTCCTTAAAGGAAAAGCTGGAAACGGCATCCTCTTTCCCGGCTTCTTTGAGCTTTAAGAGAAACTGGTAAGATTCACTGCAAAGGGTGCTGGGAAAGCGCCAGGTGAACACTCTGGGGAAAACGGGAAAGAAGGGACTGATCAGGCAGGACTTGCAAGACAGACCAGGGGCTCCCCAATGTCTGGACAAGAGGAGCTTTTGGCCGGAGCCCCCCGGGGAAAAACGCTTCCCACTCGGCTGGCTACACATCCTTCATGTTCAGCCCTGCCAGCTCAGGATGGAAGGAGAGGCAAGGCACCCACCTGTAGTAGCTCTGAGAGAGTTGGTAAGACATGGGCACGAAGGGCAGTGCCCGACTTTTCTTGGGGCCCAGGCTGTGATTACCCCGGCGGCGATTCACCAAGCTCCTCTTCTGACAATCCAAGAAAGCTTTCACCAGGATATCGTCCTGATAGTCCCGGTAGAGGCGGAAGGTCTGCCGAAAGAAAGGCCCCTTTCAGTGCCCTACTGCATGGCCCCCGACTCCCCTGATGGGGGGAGCCACCCCTTCCCCAGGCGACCTTCACCACAACCACCTTGTATGTCTAGCCGTGGGCAGGAGGGGGAGCCTGGTCAAGACCTTCACCCGAAGCCCTGACTCGAGGCCCCGGTCCCTCTGCAGAGTCAGGGCCACCCCTAGTAGATCCAGTGTCACAGAGGGAGGCTGAAGTAGTGCTGACCGGTAGGTGCGCTTCCGGGATGGGTCGGAATAGCGACCTTGGCAGAGCGGCCAAAATCATTCTCTGCTGCAGAGCAAATCCGGTTTCTCTCTCCCACACCACTTCTTGGTACCCTTGGCAGAACGGCCCTTCCCAGCCCCGTAACGTCCGGCCTGTTCCTCTCACCTGGAAGGACTGGAAGGATTTCATCTGGTTGTTGGAGAGAGCCAGCGTGCTTTGAATCAGGTTCTGCAGCACCAGAAAGTGGATGTCAGCCACGCTAAGAGGAAGAGGAGGGAAGCCACAGCTTCAGCCTCTGGGGTCTCAGTTCAGCATCCCTGTGGCCCCGAAGGCAGAAGCCGGCAGGCTCAGCAGGGGCCCCGCAGGGCTCTCTGAAGGGGAGAGCCTTAGCCCTGCCATCTTGGCTTGCCTGCCCACCAGCCGAAGCCGATCCGCTCTGTCTGGGTTTCCATGACCTTTCCTGTGGCTGCGCCTCTCAACCAGGGAGACAGGCAGGAAGCCCCTCTTCATGGGGGCCGGGTGTTGGGCAGGGTTTCCGTCTTCCCTGAGGAAGGAAGGAGCTCTGCAAGCAGAGGGGGAACCAGCTGCCTCACCTGCACAGTTCATCTTCTTTTCTGCCACAGCTACTTTCATTTCCAATAGCCAGAACCCGGAACCTGCGGAAAGGCCAGCAGGAAGCCAACTCTCATCAGGCTGGAGGCCAAAGGGGGCCTGGCCTGAGAAATGCTGGGCCCTGATCCTGAGCCAGCGGCGGAGGGGCTGCCGGGGGTCTAGACGAAGCTATGCCTCTGCAGCCAGACTGAAAAAGACCCCAGCTCCCTGGGACAGACACCCCCACCCCCAGCTGCCCAACGGCACAGCACGTTCTCCCCTGGGCCGCCTAGTGAAGCTCCCCTTGAACCAAGAGGCGGCCTGGGAAAGAGAAAGCAACAAGGGGATGAAAAGCTGCCCCCCGGCCACGGAGAGCCCTAAAAACGGGCAGGCTTGGCAAAGGTTGCCACCCACCTGATGAAAAGGTCCTGCAAGGTGTCCGGAATGGCGGCCCTGGGAATCCCCAGCGTGGAGCTGAACTTCTCCTTCAGCCTCTCAACAAAGTCCTTGAACTCTTCAGCACAAACCTTTCACAAGAACACCAGAAATCCCCCCTCAGGAACATGCAGCTCTGGGAAGGGACCCTTGGAAGCCCCTTCCTCTCCTCACTCTTGCAACAGAGGAGAGAGAACCGGCTGTTGCGCTGGGCTGCCTAGGAATCCCAGGTTGGAGACAACGAAGGTCCCAGAAGATTTTAAACAGGTCAGGCAACCAGTGCTTGTTCCCCCCCCCTTTCCCCCCCCCCTCTGTCTCAAGAGCACTGACACCCCCGGGAGCAGCTTCAGCAGAGCTGAAAACGGGGGCAGAGTCTGTGGGAATGCGCCTTTTGAGAGCTCGGCGTCTTGGCTGCAGATGGGAACATGCCGGGTCTGGACCTGAAGAAGTCCGGGGGCTGCCGGAAGGGAGGGAGGGAGCAGGCCAGGGGTGGGGGTTGCCTCCCTCCTCCCCCCCCCACCTTCTTTCTCATGGCTCCTGCTTGGTTCCTGGTGTTGAGACCCACCGAGGAAAGAGTCCAGGAGGACAAACTCCTCCCCCACCACCGTTTCTCACCTTGGCGTCCTGATAGTCGCTCTTCCTGTTCATGAAGTCCTCGATCAGGGCTTTGTCTTGGTAGACTTCAGCAAGGCAAACTCTGCGAAAGGAGGCAGGGGGCCCAACCTGAGGAGCCACTTCCTCCTGGGCCGCCCTGTCCTTCTGGGGAAGGCACCCCCTCCCTCCCTCCCTCCCTCCCTCCCTCTTCCACACACCCTGGACGGACAGGCCGCAGCGCTGGGCTCCATCCCGGCTCCCCCCCCACGGCAGCCAAGGTCCCACTCTGAGCAGACGGGGAAGATCTCTGCAGATGCCAGGCAGGGACAGGAGCCAGGGCTCACTCGGAGACCAGGCAAGTGGTTTGCTGGAGATCAGAGCCCCGAGGGAGCGAGAAGCAGCCCAGGGGAGTTCAGAATCCCCCCCACCCACCCCCTCCACAAGGGCATAGCATTTCAGGTCAGAGCTGCTTGGAGTCAAGGCTCACTTGTAGTTGAGGTAGGTCTGGGGGTTTTTGACGATGTAGCGGGCCCTCCGCCCAACGGAGTGAGAAGTCTTGTCTAGTGATTCCTCGAAGCTGCTGTGCATGATGTCTCGGACCACCTGCCAGGGGACGAAGGGCCCCTTCACCTGCCGGACGCAAGAGAGCAGCTCAACCTCGGAGTTCCGCCTCTACTCCCTCCCAGCGCGCGGCAGCAGGGGCCGGCAGTGGCTGGGCCTCCCCTGGCGGATGCCAGCCGGTACCTTGGCATTCAGAATGTTGCTTGCAATGCGGCAGAGCATCAGCAGGCTGTCCTCCTGCACGGTCCACATCACACGCAGGCGGGTCATCCTCTGCAGAGCCCTCCGGTCCACCTCATCGTGGTAGCGTGGCTTCCGGTCCTTTGCCTCCGGAGTTTCGTCTGAGCAGAGACGGAGGGAAAGCTCAATCCGCCAGAGCCTCCCATTGCTTTCAACTGCACGCTGCCCAGACCTGTCCTAGCGGGGCATTCCATCGATTTCCAGCCATGGATAATGAAATCCAAAGAAAGGGCAAACTGAAGAGAAAGGCCAACCCCCACAAGAACACGCCAAGCGGCTCCCCTGTGCCAAGGTCCTCCGTGCCCTCAAAGCAGCTCTGCAGCAAGGGCCTCCGGCTGCTGCTGCTGCTGCCTTACCTCTCTTTCTCCTCCTCTTCTTTGCCTTCCTCACCGGGTCCTTCTTCAGCCGCTTCCTCTTCTGGCTCTTCCCCCCCCTCACCCGCTGGCTCCTGTTCAGGTTGGCCTCTTTCTCAACGGCCAGGTCTTCTCTCTGCAGAGCAGGCTCCGAAGTGAACAGGCTCTCTTTCCAAAGAGCACTGGGGGCACCTGAGGGGACAAGGGGGACAGGAGGGAAGCGTGCAGGATGGAAGCATCCTGGCTGCCTTCTGCTGGCCGGGAAGTCCTTCCAATGAGGAACTGGAAGGTGGAAGAGACACTCACAACAACCTCTCTCCACCCCCCGATTGCCACAGGAACAGACGGACCTGGCATCCGACAGAGGCAGCCCAAATCAAAATGGGCGGAGGATTTGGTCACTGAATCCTTTCATGTTTAGCAGGAAGTCCCGTGATCTCCTTGTAGCGTAAAACCCATCCTGAGATCAGCTTCTGCTGCTCTATTCTGCAGCTGAGGCATCATAGGAAGCCCTTCCTAAACCGCCCTCCAGGTGCTTAGCATCCGTGTAGCTCTTGCATTCACGACACCCGTCCTGTCCCCTCACCTGCAGGGCCAAATGGCAGGGAGCGCTTGGGCAGGAAGGTCTGCAGTCTGACCATGTGCCCAGCTTCAGAAACGGCATTTTCCTGGTGGGGAAGGATGGGGAGAGAGGGAGTCAGTGGGAGGAGGAGGAGAAGAGAGCAAAGGCTGTTGAAGAGGAAAAGCTACTCATTGAATGAGGAGGGTTTCCCCTCCTCCTCCTCCTCTAGCTTCTCCCTTCCCCCAATGAGACAGGATCCCCCCCACTGCCAGCCCTCTCCCACAGCTGGGAAGTCTAGCAGGACCAAGAGGGTGCTCTGCCCCCAGGTGCCTGCAAAGCACTTGAAGGGAGGGGTGTGTGTTGTTTGGTGCCTGGCCTCCTTCACCAAGGGAAAGGATCCAGATAACCTGCCTTCTACCTGCACCAGTCAGAATTGGGGCAATTAAAGAGATTTCCAAACATTTATCAGAAAAAAGGGTCGCTGCCATTCCCGAAAGTCTACTAGCCACGTAGTAAAGCAGGGCAGAGAAAAATGACAGCTGTGTGCAAAAGCCTCACCTTCCTAGTCTTATTAATGATGTAGCTTGTCCAGATCCAGTTGCGTTTCAAGTGGCTGTAAAAGCTGGAGTCCAGACCGCCTGCCCCGAGCCCATCCCCCGGGACGGAGCCCTCGTCCTCCACCTCTCGGCATCCTCTGGGAGGGAAACGGCCAGGTGAGCAACTCCCGATTCCGAGGGCCACACACTCATCCTCCATCCAATCTGGGGTCCTTTGCCTGCCCCCTCCCAAGAACCAAGCCACGTTTCTACCAGGACACCCACCCACCCCACCCCCGTTAGCAGAACGGAAAGGGTAAGCTGTCACTCGACTGGGGGGGGGAAGCACCTCGCTCCTCAGAGAGACAGAGAGGGCGTAGAGCCTGCTTCCGCACCCCCCCACCTCCAGGCAAAGGAAGGCTGAGTCCTTCCGCCAAACCTTCCCAGCAGGAGAGACATACGTCGTGTACACCAGCATGGCACACTTGCGCTCCAGGTTGTGCTTGTGGGCTGCTGATTCTTGCTCCAGGGCTACGTCTGAGAGCGCCTCGGCCTCCCCAGCTGGGGCGCCACTCCTTTTCGCCCGGGGCTGGCGAATAATCCCTGAAGCGACCAAGAGATGCCATCAGCAGAGGTGGAGCCAGCAGCCAGACGCAAACCGACCCAGTGGCAGCGGGGGAACAGAGGGAGAGCCAGAGGCCAGGGAAGGAGAGGAGCAGGATGGCCAGCCATCCACCTTGCAAGCGGGGCTGGGGCCGGCTGCCGTCATCATACCGAGGGGTGTGTTGAGGCAGACGCACTGCAGGTCAAACCAGAAGTTCTCCACATCCTGGAGAGTACCCAGGGTGTAACGGCGCTTGTCAAAGGGGCGGCTGCTTTTAGCCAGGTTGTAATGGGGTTCACAGATGGTGGTGTCCACAATCACCGCTTTTTTCTTCAAGTACACAAACACCTGCGTGAGATTGGAAATGCTCAGACCGGAGCCCCTTCCAGTCAGGACGGATGCAAAGGTGCAGATTTCTAGATTCAGGCAACAGAAAAGGGGCAGACCAGGAATCCCGGTAAAATAAGCAAAGGCGCCTCGTCACTCCAGCTCTTCCCTTTCGACCTGCTTCTTGGAAAGCCCCACTTTCATTTGAGGTTGGAGCATCGTTTCCTATATACGACAAAGGTTCGTTCACCTTGAATGACTAAGCCCAAGCTGCCCTATTTTGCCCTGTGCGCATTATCCAAAGGCCTAGTTCTCCCGAGAGGTTCGTAACGCTGTGTGAGGGGGAAGGAAGGAAGGAGAAGAGAATGGCCAGCAGCAGCAGCAGCAGCAGCAGCAGCAAGAGGGATGGACTCATTCGCAGCAGGAGCAACAGGCGAACCGTTGGGGGCCCTGAAGATGCATGCTGGGGGAGGATCCTATCCACACGGTTCCTAAAAGGCAATGCCAACTTGATGGCATTTCATAAATCAATTACCCTCATGAAGCATAAACTGCTGATGATGCCAACAGCAGCTCCTGCTTAATTATTCAGAACACATTTCAGTTGTAGTCAGAATCCTCCTTAGAATCTCCTATTTTGTGCATCTGATGAAGAGAACCTCTTTCCGACTGGGGTCTATCACAATCAGCGCTCAAGTCTTCAACTTAGAACAGGACACCCTTGTTTTTGTGGGAAACCCTTTCCCCCCCGAAGAACACCGTTTCTCTTGCATTAATTTAAGTAATACAGCAGAGCATTCAGAAAAAACTACAGAAACAACAACACACATTACCTGATCTTTTTCTTGAAATTTCTCTGTGGGGCCAAACTGCAGCAATCCCATATAGCACAACCGCTGTAGGCTTTCCATTACTGAAAAGATATACCTCCTGTAGGGATAAATTGCAGTTGAAAATTATTGGACTGCTTGTCAATTGTAAGAAAGCAGCCGAATGTATCTATTGTTGACTCAAATCAAAGGCAATTCTAAAAGCTGCTGAACACACCATATAGTTATCAAAGTGCAGGGTCTAAGTTCAAATCCAAATAAAGGGTTGAACATGCAATATATATGACCCAATATGTGGCAGCCTCTTCTGCTTGATGAATTTCCACATGAACGAAGCTGATGGTAGGAGAGTGCTCTGGGAATCAGCAGCGCAGAAACCCTCTACCCACAGAGGTCTTCCTTGAGGCCCAAACGGCCAGGCTCAAGTTAACCTGCTCTGCACAGCGTCACGTAAAGACCCAGAACTCTGGAGGGGGCTCTAGTGCTAGGAAAGGTGGACGGAAAGAGAACGCGACGACAACTAGCAGCTACGGTGGCGATGGGGGCGCAATTGGAAGTCTGAAGGAGAGATCTTCATACAGAACATCTGTGGTCATTCAGCCCACAACATTGACTTGATGGCACATAATCAACCAACCAGTTAATCGATCAAGCTGGTCAAAGGGTAAGTACTGGTAACGTAACATTCCATTCTGCGACCACCAAAACCCCATCAAAGATAAGGACATTTTTGTGCCTGGGGACATTTTAGGGCAAGTCCTATTGGTGAGCTACCCTTGCCAAAATTCTACACTGGACTAGAACCCGGCAGTGCCAGGAGAGCCTCGCTTTGAACAGTGGCACCCTCCCCCCTCTCCTGGAACAGCCCCAATGAATCAGAACCCACCGCTTGTAAACGAGCTGCTGCCGAACCGATCTGGGAAGGTTCCTGATGAGTGTATGTTTCCTCAGAGAGTCCATCAGGTAATCTTCCAGGTTCTCTACCTATATTAATTTCATACAGCAGAACGCAAGGTTGGCAGCCAGGCCCCCATCCATTTCATCCTGCAGCTGAGAGCTAAGCACGGGGATTCATCAGCGAGGAGACCGACTCCAGCCTCCGACGCGGGAGCTGGCGAGGACTCTGAAGGCCCACTAGTCCCCCGCTCTGCCCTCCCAGAAAAGGCCCCGTGCCAAGTGCATTCACCCCTGAAGAGTTCTGCGCTTGAAGCCTCTCACCTTATAGCTGACTTGCACTATCTGGACAAAGATGGACAAAGGCAGACAGAGGAGGAGGTCACTAACTAGTGCCCAGCCGTGTCCAAACTCCCGGTGGACTGGCAGAGGAGGGACGTGACGCTTCCAGGAGGCCTCATCCACATACACTGCAAGGGAAAAGGGAAGTGGTGCAGGGCTCCGTGGATGTTCACCCAGGGAATGTTCAGGATACGTTTGCTCTTCAGCCACCCCCTCCGGAAACGGAAGGTCCCCGTTTTCCCCTTGCCTTTATTGAAATAGGCTGCTGCAGACAGACGGACGGACACCGGAAGCTGTGCTGACCATGACAGCAGTTCCGATAGGCCTGGTTGCCTAACTGGCTCCAGAGGGAATGGGAGAGGACAAGTTATGGGGGCCACCGTGTCCTTCTGTTACTGAAACGGAGCAGGCCAGGAGGAGGATGCTGCTCTGTCAGGGAGGGCTGCCTTAGCTAAACTGTGAATAGGTTGGGAGACGTTTCCCGAGAGTTCTGAAAACTTCACAAAGCCTTGCTTCTGAGCTGGGTCTTTACCCTTCTGCTCCCCAAGCTCCAGATCTCCTTCTTGGGCAGGAACCTCTGGGCTTTGCAGAGACCCCTTGTCATCTGCCGCATCAAGTGGAGAGCCGGAGGAGGCACCGCCCGTGTCTTCTCCTAACAGGTCACAGCCAGGTCTCCTCCTCTGCGAGCTGGCAGGATGCCCGTAGATCAAGTGCCAGAGGAAGAGGTGAGTCATCTTTAAGCGCGGCATTTTGGGTAGGAAACCCAGGGAGCGACCAAGGCCTGGCACTGAGAAGCAATAGCAATAGCAGTTAAGACTTATATACCGCTTCATAGGGCTTTCAGCCCTCTCTAAGCGGTTTACAGAGTCAGCATATCGCCCCCAACAACAATCCGGGTTCTCATTTCACCCACCTCGGAAGGATGGAAGGCTGAGTCAACCCTGAGCCGGTGAGATTAGAACAGCCGAACTGCAGATAACAGTCAGCTGAAGTGGCCTGCAGTGCTGCACCCTAACCACTGGGCCACCTCGGCTATTTCCCCTTAAGAAATCCAGACTCAAACACCTGCTGGGATGTTTCAAACTGTAGCCCTCAATCCACTTCCACTAAACCATGGCAGAGCAGAAAACACCCCCTTACCTGTCACGGGATGGTAGTTGAATTTGGCAATGCACATCTTCTCCCCAGCTATGTCGCTTTGGCAAGAAAAAGTACAATCTTTCCTCTCCTTCAGGGGGGTCTCAGCTCCAGACTCCTCCTGCCCTTTTGGGTCCGGAGACATTGGGGCCTGCTGAACTTTCACCCTGGAAATTAGGGGGGAAAAGAGGAGCAAAACATTGGCTTCAAAAATCGGTTGCCTGGACAGAAATTCCTCTATGGTCAGGGAACGGCAAGGCCAGGGCAGCTCTTGCCAGCTAATTCCCGTCTATTCTGAAGGGCCAATTGGCCTGGCAAAGGGCTCTTGAAGGGAGGACACTCAGAATCTCTGCAAGGAAAGTTAGATTTGCAACCGAAACGCAGGGTGGCCCGTCTGCGGGGGAAAGAGCACTCTCCGAACCTCCTGGGCCTCAGAAGGGTCCCGCCCCTGCCAGCCAGCACTGGGCAGCGGTTACCCTCGTCCGCCAGGCCTTCTGGAACTTGCCTGTTCACAGAACTTGAATTGGAGATTCGGAAACGCACTTGCTCGATGGCACTTTTCACCAATGGGTCACCTGGGGTCACAGATGGATCAACCACAAATTCCACCTGTCAAGAAAAGAATCCAGAGGGAACACATTCATTCACGTATCACCTTTATTATTTTTATAAAACTCAAGGAAGCAAACCTATCAGGGTAACTCCCTCCTCCTATTTTCCCCGTAACCACCACCCTGTGAAGTGGATTGGGCTAAGGGCCCAAAGACACCTAGCTGGCTTACATGGCTACGGTGGACTAGAACTCACGGTCTCCCACCTTCTAGCCCGGTGACTTAACCACTAACCAAACTGGCTCTCTCCTTATGAAAGAGTCCCCTGGCCTTTCCCTTCTCCAGCTGGGACAGAGCCTTCAAGGGGGGGGGAGGCCCTGCTGAAGCAAATCCTCCAACTTGCCCCACAGCTCCAGCAAGAGGGGCTGAAAGCTGCAAAGGGTGCGTGGCTGTGCGGCTGGCCAGGCTCCCTGCGGAGGACAGGCTGCCCTGTAAAAGGCATGTTGGCCGCTTCCTCATTCCAAAGTCAAACTCTTTCTTATCTGGAAAGAAAAAAATCCAGAGCCCTGGAGAAGAAAGCTTCTGCCGGAGCTGGCGGGGGCTGGACTGCCATGTTTGCTGAGCCCAGGACACCCGGCCTCCTTTCCTTGAGTTCAGCCGCTTGGCAAGAGTGTCGCTTCCGAGACTTCTCCGGAAGGGCAGAAGTGACCCCTTGAGGGGAAGGGCCGGGTTTTCCTTGCTCTCTTGCTCCGCCTACCCGGGGAAGGGAGGGCTACCTTGCGGCTGATGCCGTCCTGGATAACGGTAGTGCGGAAGAGGCGCAGGAGGCCCTCCTGGGAGAGCTTCTGGACCAAGCGAACAATGGATTTCTTGCAGCACCTGGTGGCCACCCCTTCCTGCTTCTCCTGATCCATGATCATTTTCTGAAGCCTGGAAGAAGGAAGCAACTGAGGGGCCTGCTCTGCAGTGGCAGAAGGAGCAACTGTTCTCCAGATGGCTTGGGAGGACCTGAAAGGGCTGGCGCCTCTGCCAAGCTCTTCTGCCCCCTGGCCCTGACTGGCGGGCTCTGCCACTCCAACTTACACAAACAAACTCTCGATCAAGCGCAGGTTTCGGACTGCCTCGATGATGAGGTTCCTGCGTTTCAGCAGGCGGTAGGTCTCATGGGATCGCTCCCCTGGGGGGGCCTGGGAGCTCTTCTCTCTTCTCTTTTCATCACAGCTCTTCTAGGACAGAGTCAGAAAACGGTCTGTAAGGAAGCCCGGTGAGGCCCCATCTTCAAGAGGACCCCGGAAAGGAGCCCCCCGAGAAAGCTCCCCACAGCACCAGAGGCAGCAAGGACAGCCGGCCTGGCCCAAGCCCAGGCCAGAGCCCTCCCCAACCTGGAGCGGGGCACGGTCCGCTGGGCTCAGCTTGCCTGTGCCTGGGGAGGCCGCTTTGGGGGCCTGTCTAAGCCTGGGCCGAAGGGAGACCCTGGCCCCGTCCGCAGCTGCATTCCCGGCTTTGCCATCCGCAGCCTGCGAGGACTCTTGGACTCTTACTTTGAGGGTTCCAGGCAGGACTTCTTCAACCACAGCTGCATCCCCAGAGACAGCTTTGAAACGGGCACAGCTGGAGCGGCTGGCTTCCGACCGGAGCCAGTCCAGAGCGGAATCCCGGCCTTCCAAGTATTCCAGAGGGAGCAGAGACGACCTCTTCTTCTTAGCTGCTTTGGGAAGAAGGACACACACACCCCCCCCGCCCCCTGTGAGTGAAAGGCTTCCTCAGGCAGTTCCCAGAGAGCTTTGCTGCTGAAAGAGAAGGGGAGGGCCCCCCTCCAAGCCTCCTCTTCGCTGAGCCAGGAACTGAATCCAAAGAAAACAAGCATTGGGCAAACAGCCTGCCCTTAAACACTGTGAATAGCTTTCCACTTTAATATAGTCAGTGGATCTGGGGTAGCGGAGAAGGCATTGGCCAAAAAATCAGGAGCTTTAAGCTCCCCTTTGGCTGGAAAGGTGTCCGGGTGATTTTCGGCCACTCATTCTCTCGCATCCCACCTCACAGTGTTGTTGGGGGGGGGGGGCGTGGGGGGGGGGGAGTCTTAGGTACATTTACCATCTTGTATTGGCCATAATAGTAGAAAATGCTCTGAGCAACTCCGAATTTCCAGAAAGTGCTCAGAGGTTTCTCTCCTGAGCTCATCTCAGTTAATATCCCGTTTCAGAGCCTGGCAATTCCCCCCGTGATCCAAACTCAGAGGAAGGTTTGCGCTGGTTGCATGAAGAACAGCCCAACAGGCGTTCCTTGCGTAAGACGTGGCCGGGGACGGCCCAAGGGAGCCTGAATGAAAGGCTTCTGGTGCCCTCTGCCTGGGCAACAGGCAAAGCTCACTCAGTACCTCTCCTCCTTGCTGACTGGCCACGTCCTCCTTTGAAATCAAGGCCGGGCAGGGCCTGTGCACTGCCCTTCTTCCGCCTTGCTCTGTCTTTCTCTTCCTTCTCCAGTTCCAGGAGGACTGCCTGCCTTTCCTCCTCCTCTTCCTCCTCCTCCTCCTCCTCCTCCGCCAGCGGGAGCCGTTCTCCAGGCAAAGGGTCATCGTGTGCAAAAGCCATGCTGGCCTGAGCCAGCTTCTCGCTCCGAGCCTTCTCCCGTTCAAACTGCTGGCTCAGGTCGCTCTGTTCTGCATACATCCGTGCAATGTATTTGGTTGTCCGTTGCCTGCCCTCGTCCTCCATGAATCCCTAAACAGAAAAGAGCACGGCTGTAACCTCTGCCTTGTCCTTAAAGCTCTCAAAATGCCTTTGGGAAACAGGGCAAAGCCAATGACAATCCTTCCCCCAGTTCTGACTGGCCACAAAGTGGCTCCTAGAGTATTACCTTGATCACTTTATATCTCTCCAACAAGCGACACAGCATCCGGGCTTCCAGCTTTCCCACGTTCATCGCAGCTCGAAGTTCTGCCTGAGAAATACCTTTGGTCCCCCAGCTTTCAACTGTGAGGCAGAGGAAGTGGGGATGAGGAAATTGGAAGAACACTGAGCACCAAGCTCCAGCATTAGCAAGAACTGAAGTAATGTCAACTCAGCTCATCTGGAGAAAAAGGAAGCAACGTTCCAGAGCTCAGCCATGCCAGACCCACCTTTAGCTACTGGTCCAATTCTTCCTGCAAGGGGGGGGGGGGGTACCAAAGGTAGACTTGGCTTTGGTCATGGCCAGGAATGTCCTCTTGGAGCATCAGCCCTGCTTCTGCTGAAGGTGGGCTGCCGGGCCTTAAACCCTCACTGATGCTACAGAGGAAAGTTTGGCCCTTGAAGCTCGGAAGAAAGCCAGAGTGGGAGTGGGCTGGTAGTCCTGCTCATACGGTCTCTGTGAGAGTCGTGAGATCTGGGCAGTCATGTTCCAAAATCTCTATCCCATTTGGGGTCTGGGGTTAAACATTTCAGCTAGAAAGAATGGCTCATTCAGGAGGTAGAACAGAAACCTAAGAAGGCCAGATGTAGGAAGTGCCAAACTCATGTCATGAGTCTGATCCCCACACGTCCGTGAGCCTTATTAGATAAGCAGAAAACTTCAACATGCTATTTGTGTTAGGCTACTGTGAAGTTGCATTGTGGACTGCCAAGAATTGGCTGGCTTACAGACCCAACAAATAAGCAAGAATCTGTCCCACTTTGAAAGTCCAAATTCAAATTGCACTGAAACATTAAGCAAGGCTTCATGAGCACCGAGTTGTCCCCCTTTTCTCTCTCTGCCCTGCAACCGAAATGGCATCAGCTGAAAGAGACAGAAAAAGCAACCCAGACGATACCCACTCAGCTCATACGCTTGTGCCAGCATGTCCTTTTCATACACAACGTCCACCGGCTGCACAGTTTTGGCAATCATTTCTTCTTCGTCATCATCGTGGAAGTCAGCCACCTTCTTCTGATATTCCTTCACCAGCTTTAAACAACGGACCATGACTTGAGTTCCTGAGAATGAATAAACCCCAAAGGGTTATGGAATGGCTGAAGAGAGTCTGCATAGATCCGGGCACTGAAGACGCGGCATTGAAGCCCCATTTGATTCTGCCCAGCATCCTGGCAGCCCTGCTTCAGCCCCACCCGCCTGTTCCCGTCTCAGCATCTCCCAGAGGCCCCGAGGAGCCTCTTCAATGCTAGAGAGGCAACTGGGGACGGAGAGGCTCCTCTCCACGCATTTCTTCCAACCCCGCAATTGCTTTAAGTCCTCGGGAAAATCACAGGTCCCCGCTCCACCTTTTTCCCAGGGAGCCCCATGACTTTCCCCTCACTTACCCTTCTTTGTCTTCAAAGGCCTCCCGTCAGAACACATGTCCCGCAGCGGAACAGAGACCATCTTGCCCAAGTTGGCGTTCAGCATGTACTGATAGAGGCGCTTAAAGGTTTTTTCACAGACACCCTGCACGGCAGCCAGAGGAGAGGAGCATTGAACTCTTCAGCAAATATGTATTTTTCCCAATCAGCCAGGTTTTCCCGCCTGCCCAGTATCAGTTAACCAAGACACATTCAAACTATAATTTTCCCACATTCATGCATTTTGGGACAAAGTAAATGAAAAGTTAATATTATTTTGCATTCTTGATATATCTCCAATTTATGCCCTGGGTTGTAAAATAAAAGGAACCTAGCTGCTAGGATACCTATAACCTTATCTTTTACTCTTTCCTTAACTTGTATTAAAGATGGGAATCTTGCTTTCAGTTTGAGTTGGCTACCAAGGGCCTAGCAACAGCAAGGATTCAACAACTGCTTAGACCCTAACAAATGGAGGTGGGAATTCTTTGGCGCACCACCCATGACTTCCAAGGTTTGGCGACAGGATAGACGTGGGAAAAAGTGGGAAAAGCAGAAACATGTGCGGAATCTCGGGCAGGGAGAAATAAACTAAGGGCACTCTTGGAGATCCTATAACTGAACCTCCACCTCAGCTTTTGTTACAGCTGCAGAAAATCCCCAGGATTTGTGTGGCCTTAAAGATAGACATCTCTAATGCTTCGGATGCTTTGAAGAACAGATGCCAGGTCAGAAGATTCTGCCCACTGTAGGGGCAGATGCTGCCAATAGATATCCTGCACTCACATGCAACATCTTTGATTTCAAAAGCTCTCAACCTTACCAATTCCTCCTTTATGTTGCCCAGTGTTTCCATCTGACCTGGCCGGCTGCTCAGCATGCCAGAGAGCTTCTCCATAAGAATATCATATTTGCTCCTCCTAAAACCCAAGATGCAACAATGAACAAATGCTATGTTGCCACTGTCTTGTCTACCCTCATAAGGAAACACACAACTTGCAAAAACTGACTGCTGCCAAGACTCATGGCCCTCTGCTAACTACCCCAAGGGGTCTTCGGGACCCCAGGAAGGAAATTTATGTCATGAAAGAGGCTTTCTCTTTCTTGAAGTATCTCCCTTAGGCAATCAGTTAGTCCCCTATCTCCAAAATGCATAAGAAAAGGAAACTCAGATCCAAAAAGCAATTCAAATATGATAAAACCTGATAAGAAGATTAGAGACAGAGTGGGAGTAGTGACATTTGGGGCTTTCAAACATGCTCAACAGCCGAGAGGAGCACAACTGAAAGCTCAAGTGTGAACTTGCTAAAGCGCATACCTGTCAATGTGAAAGCGGCTCAGAAGCAGAAGAATGGAGTGCTGTTGGATCCCCGAGGGCAATCTAATCACGTGGGACTGCATTGAGATCAGCCCATTTTGAATCAGGACTTTTCGATGATAGTGAAGCTTTCCAGCATCCACCCTATAAAAGAGAAGCCTTCATCATGTTTGGAACATAAAGATGGCACAACAGCTATCTCCAACCCCACAACCCTCCTTTATAACAAAAACTGGAAGAAGGCAAATAAGAACCTACATTTCTGCATCAACTGAATTTCTTAAATAGCCTAAATCGTAAGGTGATAATTGCTAAGCCAAGAAAGGTTACGGTCCCTTGCCTCAAAGGTTTTGGATTACAATGAAACTGAAGCTTGGCTCAGAGTAAGGAAATTCCCGGGGATAATGTTTTCCCATTGTTATAGCAGTATCTTATGCTTCCCTCCAAAGGGAGGCATCCTCCAGGCTAACAGAGAAGTTGCAGTCATAATTAGCTTACAAAATATTTCAGTGGCAAACCAAATTAAGCTTTAATCCCTGAGATAAGCAGCTCTCCACAACTGTGGGAATATCTGTGCATAGAACCTTCCTTTCTGGCATTATAACAACAGCTAGTCCAGAATAAGACAACACTTACAACTTACTTAAAAGCCACACTGAGGTCTTTTTGGAGCTCTCCTTGCCAACGAGCTCGTCCTAATCGCTCCAAAATGCAGTAGGAGAAGTCAGGAAGCTTTAAGTCTGGATCCCCTTCCCAACCGATTAGTGCCCTGTGGCGCAATACCTGGGAGGCAACAATAACCAGCCTCTCTCCCCAACTGCAAAGCAAAAAGAAGAGTCATTTTGAGAATCCCCCCCCAAAAAAGACAGCACTTTCTGTGCTCCAGCAATATTGTCGCCAGCCTCCTGAATTGTAGATAGACCATGTCAGCCACAAGCAGACAATGCAACGACAATTCCTCCTACAGCCCACCCATTAATGGGCAATTGTTATTTTTCTTCTGGTGATCACACCTTTACAGCCCTCCATGGCTATCTGAAGAATCACTTACCTTCAGGTGCCCATTCAATCTAGGTGAGTGGGTACACTTCAGGTTCCGTAAATTAAAAAATATAATTTGGTGGCACCCAGGGTCTGGCTTATTCTTGCCCTTTGGAATAAGCTGCCTCCAGAGATACATGTGGTCCTTGGTGCCCTCTGAGCTTGGTTCTTTTCTTACAGACGTTTCATTACCTAAACTAGGTAACTAGGTGTTAGTGCTAGCAGGGAGAGCAGTTTGTCCTCATTTGTGGTGGCTTCCCTTCCCTTTTAGTGTTGGTGAAAATCGTCTTGGCGATTTGTTGGTTGGGCTGTTTATTTTTACTTATTTGGCGTTCCTTGATCAGGGTTCGGTTTACTTCTAAACAGGATAAGCAAATAAAGTGCACGCGGATATTAAAAAGTAGAGGGCAGAACCAATGAAAGCTTACTCACTTTTCATAAGCCTCCACGTAGGTGCAACAGGGCTGCATGTCCTTCGTCCTGATCATATCCGTAATGTCCAGCCTCTCTTTCAAATACTGGCAGGAGCCCTGGACGCCCTCGTCCAAAATCATATGTACCGGGTAAATGTCGCTTAACGGAACGGGATCCCGCTTGGTCTCCAGAATTCCCGTCTCAAGATCGATTTCCTCATATCTGGAAACGAGCAAAAACCTTTTAGGCGAAACTGCCACGATCCGCAATTCTCCCCCCTCCCTTCCCGGGCGTTGGAAAGGTAAAACCGGGAGGTTCCCCCGGCTGAGCGCGGCCCAAGCAGCCATCTCCGGGCACTGCGGCGTCCGCCCGCGTCCCCCGCCGGCGCCCAGGCCAGCCCTCACCGGTCGAAGAGGTGCAGCGGCGGGCGCGGCTGGGGCAGCAGATGGAAGCGGAGCTCGGCCTGCGCAGCCAGCGTGGCCCACAGCAGCTGCCGGGCGCCCGGCTCCAGGGGCAGCGGGAAGGGCGGCACGCGGCCCGCCAGCCGGTCCCAGAGCGCGCCGGGGGTGACGCCGTCCAGCCCCTCCAGGGCCACCTCGTCCAGCGCAACCCACAGCGCTTCCATGGCTGCCGGGTGCCCAATGGGCGGCGGCGCGCAGGAAGTGACGCCTCGGCGCGCGACGTCCGGGCCGCCGCGGTAACCACGGCAACGTCCCAACAGGCGGCGGCGGGCCTGGCGCTGAGGCAGCTTCGCCGCGCCTGGCTGGGCCCGGCGGCCCGGTTGGGGACGGGAGGGAGCGGCAGCGGTTCTCGCGGAGACCCGGCCGCCCGCCGTCTGCGTCGCCGGAGGGCCGCGAGGATCAGGCCCCGAGGGAAGGCGCTGCTCAGGCTTTGCCTTCCAGGCGCGGGGAACCCGAGGCCATGGTGACCGACTTCGACGAGAAGCACGACGAGCACTTGGTGCTGCTGCAGCAGAGAAACAGGTGGGCCGCCTGCCTGCCTGCCTGCGGGAGGGCCTGGGCTGGGGCGTCCGCCCGCCGGCCGTCGCCAGGAACCGCCCGTCTTTTCGGTTCCAGGATCCTGAAGGCCCTGGAGAGGAAGGACCCGCTGCAGCTCCGGCTGAAGCAGCTAGAGCAGGGCTTCACTTTGTACGTGAACGGCGCCAACTCGGAGGCGAGCCGCGGCCGCAAAGTCAGCCCTCCGGCCCTTCTCGGGAGCGGCGGCGCGCGAACCCCCAGAGCGAACCGTGAGTTCCACCCGGAGGCTCCACCGAAGGGGAGAAACTCAGATCAGCGTCGCCTCTGGGATTTTTCGAACATAAAAAGCAGTTTTATACAGTAAATAACGAATTTGGCTCATAGCAACCAGTCTGAGAAAACGTTTTCTTCAGCTCAGAGAGCAGACGCCTTCAGTTATTTATGGAAGGCCCGAAATAAGCCACGAACTGGTCAGTTTGGGTGAACTTTTCCTTCCCTTCCAGTAAATCCTTTTCCTCAACAGTTTCTATTTTCAGTCATGAGGTTCCTGGTAGTGATAACCAGCTGTGTGAATTGTGAAAGTTGACATATTCTGTCAGGCCTTTTTCCTCTGTGACCGCTTTCACAGACAGCTCCCCTGCCTGGAATAAGGCTTAGGAGGAGGAAGCAGCAGCAGAATAATTGCTGTCATTGAGCTACTATACATATACTGTATAACGTAGTGCACCATATGCGCCATACACTCCCAAAGGTCTATGCTGAAGTTGAAAGGATTAGTAGCAATCCTGGCATCCCGAAAATGGTTTATTGACCAGTCTCTCTAATTGGGGCAGCATAGAAATCATGCTAATAAATAAGCTAAATCCCTCCATGTTATGCAGGGTGTCTGGACTTTGACCCTTCCTCTCATTCTGTTTCCCATTTCCTTTCAGCTGTGAGTACCAAAGACCTGTTAAAACAAGGAGAGCAGCGAGAGAGGAGCACCCAAAGTGCACCTAGTAAAATCCAACGTCGGGAATGGCTTCAGGTATGAAAAAGAGGAGGCAGCACCAGAGCCCCCATCCTGGCATCTTTTTGGATTATAGCAGCATGCAACAAGTATAAATAAACGAAGTGATGTGTCAGGTGTGCAGCATTCTTCAATTTGTTAACAGGGCAATTGTAAGACCCTTAAGGTTAGAGGTCCAATCATAGACAAAGACTTAAGAGAGAAACACTGAGAACTAATATCTGTTGGAAGACGTAAAGGTGATCCCAAAACAAAAACAAGGACAGAGTTGTGGAGCCAGTCTGGATCAAGTCTGATTACAACGGTTCCTGAGTTTTGTGATGACTACAGTTCTAAAAGCAACATTTCTCGAGGCTGTAATAGTGTAATATTGTGTGCTGTGTACTGATTTTTCTCAATCTTTCAGAAAGCTGTGCAGATCAGGACAGAAACTGGATCTAGACTCTGCATTGCTCCCCCTTGTGAGTATTCTGAGGATTTTGAATCTGAGGAAAGTTTAGATCTGCAGACAACTGACTGTGAAGAGAATGATACTTTCCAGGTAAATAGATCTGTTGGATCAGATCGGCTATTTATTAAAGGTGAATCACCAGCATGGGCAGTTGGAAGCACTCTTTCCTTCCCCTTAGAAAGTAACCTTGGGCAAAATAGCCTTGCTTCTCGTTGCTTTCAAAGCCATGCCAGAAAGAGAGAGCAGAAGGATATCAAGGGAATCTTGCAGATCAGATCAAAGTCATATTTTTTCAAGCTCTCCAGCCCAACAGTTGACATTCAGATTCTCATCTGGGTGGGTTTAACTAGCCATCATGGAGAACAACCTTTAGCAACCTCCTTGTCCTGTTCTAGTTGGCAGCCATTGTCACATCTTCTGTATCTTAGCTATGGTTCGGTAAGGGCATGAGAAGTTTTGGGGTTCTGATATTTCAAAATAAGAAAGCAACCTCTTTCCAACTGTCCTCATTACACAGATTTTGTATCATTTCTCCTTTTATTTTATTTTTTATACATGAGATTGCAACCAAACTATTTGATATCTGTGTGCTTTTTTCTCAGTTCATTTGGTAATAGGTGATAATTAAGTTTGAAGTAACTATGAATGCAAATTTCATTCATTTATATTTTAATTCAGAATTTACTTTAAATCAGATGTTTTCTTCAGAGCAGAAGAAATCCTGTTTAAAGAAGTTATGACAAAATTTTGAGTTGTCTACATCTGCTCTGATTGACAGTGGCCCTCCCAAGTTTTTCTTCAGTAATATCTGAAGATGTTGGAGCTGAAATCTGCCAAGCCATTATGCAATGTTTGAGATCCTTCTCTTTGTGCCAGGAACTCAGGCAAAGCTTGGAGTTTGCCAGGAGCCGAAACAAGGTGAAAGGGGAATGTTCCGAGGATTCTGACTCCATTGAGGAGGAGGTTCCCACTGAAGTTTCCGAGATGAAAGAACCCGCTGAACATCTGGGAGGGGCCGCTGAGCTGCTCCTTGCCAAAGCAGCAGCTCTCTCCCCTCTGCCTGGCTCAGACTCTGCTTCGGCCGCTGAACCTCTTGTGTTGGAGTTCAAGCCAACCTGCCCAGGTAGGTCCACTTGTAGCAGGGTGGAGAATTACTAACTTTGACCTCTTTGTGATGAAGATTAGAAGTCACTTCTTTAAATATATTTTTTTCCTTTTCTCATTTGATCTTTTTTCCTTTACACTTTTTTCTCCCTTGTTTATGCTTCCTTTTTTTTGAGAGAGAAAAAGAGAGAGAGAGCGCTTAGTGTATATTGTCTTTTGCCATTGTTATTAAATCTTCACTAAATAGTATTTTAAAAATTTCCTGGATAAATCCAGTACTGTGCTGATTGTTTTTTATCTTCAGAATCAAAGAGTGCATTGGCTGGCTTGGCTCTGAAGCAATCCTCAAAAGAAAGGGCCCTTTATGTGCCCAGTAAACAAGGGCAGAGGTGGTCTTTGAATCAATTATTGAGATGGTGGTTTCCTTTCCTTTTGCTCAGTTGCATTTAAAGACAGTCCCCAGTCTAAAATATGGCCTAATAGGACTGTGCTGGATGCCGACTGCCTTCAGAATAAGTTCCTGCTTTTGGTATCTGCTCTTCCTGCAGGCATTAAGAAGGAGCAAAGTCTCTCTGCAAAAAGGAAGGGCACTGCTGAAACCTACCTGCCCATCAAGCCCATGAGTCCGGCAGCTGCAGGTCGTCGGTGCCTGGAAGAACAGGAAGGAACCACCTCTAGTAAGAGAAGATTGTTTCTAAGTGGCCCCCTTAAGAGTTTGACAGGCATACAGAAGCTGCAGTGGTGAAAGGCAGCAGACATGTGCCTGTCATTTCTCTCAACAAGCCCATGCTTGGAATAATTCTGGGTGTTGACATTCATATTGGTTTCCTGATGCTGGTCACCCTGGGAGACCTCCTTGGTTAGGCAGAACACTCTCCTGGAGACAAGGAGAGGATTGTGCCCAGTGTGATTCACTGGATTGGGATGGCAGGTTTTCTTAGATGTCAATGCCAGGGCTTAGGGTGGCAGCTGCATTTAGGAACATTAGTTTGAGAATCTGCCTTTGGCCAGCTAAATGTGCCACTTTACGTAATTTTCTTTCTGTTAATCAGCATTTGACTTTTACTATTTCTTCTTTTCCTTTGCCTGTCACTCTCCTTATTTTTCTTGGTGCATAAACATAGTTCAGCATCAAAATCACTGAAATGTTTCTTATTCATTCTGTTTTTCCCACCACCTTAAATACTCCTTTGGTAAAGCTGTTCCCACATTCAACCTTTCTACAATTGTTCACTACATTCTGTTGCTGCTCTTGAAATATTGCTGCCCAGCATCATCAGGTCTTGCTTATCCCATTCTGTGGGACTAACACAGGAGGCGTCGCATGGTCTTCAGTTGCCACACCTTTTCAATTGGGCCCCCCAAGTGGCTGGAACCAGGTACCAACTCCTTCCCAGAAGACTCCATCTGCATCTCTGACATCTGTTTGGGCTGCCACTAGGTTTTGCTCTTGTTAGTCTCTATGCTGTCTAGGAGTTTCCACTCCTATGACTCGAGAATCTTAGCATGGGAATATAGGAGGCCCAACTTTCTTCCCTCTGGCTTCTTTTTGCTTCTTTTGATTGTCAGGACCAATAAGCCGATCAGAAAGACCACTCTCAGCTGTTCGGAGAAACGTGTCCGAGAAGAAGGATCCAGCACACGCTGCTTCCGTGGTCCTCAAAGCTATGCAAGCAGAAAACGAGACGCTACAAAAGGAGCTGCTCTGTAGGCAGCTGGAGGCTTCTGCAGAGGTCAGTGGCACGGGGGACCGGTCTTCCTCCAAGATAGCCACAGCAGACGGCTGAGCATAGACTTCCCTGCCCTATCTGGCCTCTGCCATGGAAGTGGACAATTCGGCCACTGCACAGAGGGATTTGACAGGATCAGGATGCTCTTCCAAAATGTTGCTTCGGAATCATTTGCCTTGAAATGGGCCATGTGCACTGCCCAATGTTAAAGAAAGGTTTTCTTTTCCTTGGCTTCCTATAATTTTTCTTTTCTTTTTTCAGACGATGAAATAGAGGCTAGTTTTCTTAAGAATTCTCCTGTCTTCTTTTTGTAGTCTTATTATTTAACGTTTGGACCAGTGGATACCAGATCAGTAAGGATTGAAATCAGATAAATCTGCCTGTGATGAGAGAATACCCATTCACTTACTTGCTTACTTATAACGGTTTTACTTCACTCACATTTTTTAGAAGCTTTTAGTGACAGGAAGGCAGTAGTTTAGTAACTTTCAAAGAAGAGAAGCCCCTCATGTTTGCCTGGAGATAAGGCTGAATTGTGAATCTTTTCCATACCTGACAAGGAAACTCCTGTGTGTACAAGCAATTGATTTTTGTGTGGCCATGGCAGAATCTTACTAAAAATTGACCTTGCTGATATTTGTAGAATCGCTGTCCATAATCATCTAGCTGCTGATTGTGGTCGGTGAAAGGAAAGACTGGTAGAATATTCTCTGCCAAGAGTCCTTGGTGAGGCATGTTGACTGCTTGAATAGGGCATGGGAGTTCCGCACGTAACCTGACCTCCCAATTCAGAGCAGTCCCCAGCTCCATTGTCTGGAAACTGAAGCTCTCTTGTGAATTTGTCCTTATTTCTCTTCTGTACAGTCAGTGCTGGCTTCTGGTTCTGCAACAGTGGATGCAGTTGTCTCCACAGCTCTGGAACAGACTGGACTTCTGGAAAACAGGTGGCAGTTTTGAATCCTTTGGGTCCTTTCCCAGGTGCAGAATGATATATTTTTATCTCAGCGTGGAGATGTCTAATGGACTCCTTTGCTAGTCCTGCTCTCCACTGCCTCTGATTAGTAGGGCATCCGGAAGGCAAGTACCTTCATCTGCAAAGGGTGTCTGCGGAGGCTGGAGTGGGAGATAGCAAAAGGTGATTCGGAAACTGAGCTTTAGAAAAATTTGAGACAATGTCAATATTGTCATGCTGAAGTGTAAACTTTGTGCTCTGAGCAATACAAGGAACAGCATCTCAGCTTTCTGGTGCGTGGAATGTCAACACGGAAGTTGACACTTGGTTTATAACATTCCATATTTTGCAAACTTGCACCAGAGGTGGGTTGCTGATTTTTTCACTACCGTTTCTGGGGCGCGCATGACGCTTCTCCACATGTGCAGAAGCGTCCGGGGGAGGGGGGGGGAGCCTCCCACCACAGCTACTATCAGTTCGGCCCAACCAGCAGCAACCCACCTCTGACTTGCCCCAGTATTCTTTGTCAAAAGAAAAGCTAATGGGGACATTTTCTCAAGTGGCTGATGGTCCCTGTGTGGCATTTAACAAGAAAAGCAGGGCTGGATTGTTCACAACTGTCAGCACTGCTATCTCATCCTCACCCTCCACCCTCCACCTCCTTGTCTTGAGAGCTTCTGAGCGTCTGAATGAGTTGAAATCAGTGGCCCTTCTGGGTCCGAAGAAGAAAGCCCTGACTTCGCTGCTTGTTTGCCTGTGATCTCTTCAATGTTTAGGCAACAGAAGAAACTTTTCAAAGCTCTGCAAATGACTGAGACTCCGTCCGTCTGCTGTGGCCCTCCAGCTTTGGGCTTTGGACAGCAACAGCTTCCTGTTCTGGTAGGAAGCAAGTCAAATTTTTGAACGGCAGTTTCCTCATCTTCATCCCGGTTGTGTTACTTAGCAACAATCAGAATGGGTTGGATGATCCTGAAGAGAATGTGAACTCCAGACAGTTTTCTTCTGAAAAAAGGGCATTCCAACCCATTGTGTAGACTATGAGAGCAGAAATCTGGGGTTGAAATACTTACGCTTCATATCTGGTGTTAGCCTGAAGGGGAAGGCTTGCTTGAGCCATGGGCCCATCCCTTACAGGAAGCCAGACAGGATCCATCTGGGTCCCTCCAGGTCTCTTTGGCACTGTCGTGAATGTCATGTTCAGGTCAGTTTGAGATCAGGGTCTTCAGTGATGGCCTGAATTTTTCTTTTCAGGACCACGTGGGATTGGAAAAGGAGATCCGGGATGCCATCTATATTACTATAGAGATCCTGTCCAACTGGGGAGACGTGTCCCGTGTGGGTCTCACAGAAGTGGAGTTCTTTGATTTGAATTTTGAGAGAATGTTTGTGTCACCTCACGATGTGGACATCCGACATGCGGATCCACCTGGAGAGCTGAGCTGCTTAGTTAACCGAAGCACAAATGTAAGCCTCCCATGGTTGATTTTTAAGGAACAGCAGACATAATTTTCCACACAGGTTTAATTATTTATTTTCTATGGCCGTCCATCTCAACCAAGTGAATCTGCCCCAGGGGTTGTTTATTTCTAAAACAGCTGCCGTCCAGGTTGAAGCTGTACAAAAGTATTCCTGGGTTCTTGCAAAGCTTTCCACCCCTTGGTGGGAGGTCAGTTTCTGCTTATTCTGCTCAGGTAGCGGCTATGATGTGATGGGCATGGTTACTTCGGAACTAAAGCTTTGCTACCTGTTGCAAAGAACCAAACCTACTCCACTTACCTCAGTCAAGTTCCAGGGCCTGTGGATTGCACAGAGGCTGTGAGCTCAGCAGTCGGTTTTAATAACAAGCATAAGAACTGCAGTAAATAGAGACAGAAACAACATATCTTCCACTTAAAGAGTAGTAGTTGTATGATAAAAGGTATAATGAAATTTTGAATGGGCATGTTTTACTGTGGTGAGACTATGACCTTTTTTTTAGGCGAATGGATTCCGTCCTGGGAAAAGGGAGGTGATCAGAAACGCTAATCCTCACTGGTAGCCCCTTGGCATTCTTACTAGCACTAAAGCGGATTAGGCTGAGCAGGTCAGCCTTGGAACTGGCCTCCCACTTTCAAGCAGAGACAGAGCAAGCCAGAAGGAGCACACAGCTTTTCCTCTCGCTGGCTTCTTTCAGGGGTCCCAGAGCCAGTGCTGTGCTTCGTTGCGGGGTGACAGGCCAACCATCAGCTTCCTTGTCTTGTAGGTCCCCCGAGAGCTTCTCCCCTGGTCATGCCTCTTCCAGCCTCCAGTGCAGCTGTACTTCGTTGTCCGAAACCCCAGCCTCTCCGGAGACTTTGGCCTCTCCAGGATCAGGATCTGGAACTACAACTCGACAGTTGGTAGTGTAAGTGACTGCTCTAGTCTCAGGGGTCAGAGCTTCGCTTTTTCATACTAACCTGTGTTCTAGAACAAGGGAAGAAGAAGGGAGGGGGGCAAAGGGGCCACGATTGAGGTCACTTTTATTTGGGTTAATTCTAACATTATGTTGAAATTATTCTATTTTTAAAACAAGGTTGAAATGTTACGTTGCTGCTGGAAATGTTTGGCCATGGAAAGTTTTTGTATGAAGGTGCTGCCCTTCTTCATGCCAGCCTGCCTCCTGAGGCCACTGAGCTCTTTTAGAAGGCTTCTTCCCCTTCCGTTTGGGAACTCCAGGTGGCCCAAGAGTGGCACTAGTGACACGCTGTGCTTATTCGTGGAGGGAACAAAATCCAAGTCCTGCTGCCCCGAGTCTAATGTCTTCTGCAGAGAGAGCTGCTTTGTTTGCTTTGGTTCCAGCTAGTCCACACATGGCAAAGAGGATTTAACGAGATGGATTAGAGAGAAGCAAATCCTGATCCTTTACGACTTGTTCTCAGCTGCGCACTTAGCAAGAGGTGTTGGTACCTCTTCTAATTCAATCTGCTCGTGGGATTGTCATGTAGTTTTCCAAGGTTTTCAAATGGCATTTGAATCAGAAGCACCCCATCTGACTTCTTGAGCTCAGTCTTGCGTCTTTGGACTGACCTCTCCCGATGTGTTGAGAAGAGAGCCTAACTTCGGAGAGATCTCTTGGGCAGTGAGGGGGGGGGGGCTGTTCTCCAGAAGCTTAGGGAAGGCCAATGGAAGACTGAAAAGGGGAGGGAAGTCGTCCCAGAATGAAATGCTTTGTAGGGAAAATCCAGCCACCTTGTCATCAAGCACAGTTTAGGGTGCCATTCTAAACTATGTTCAACCCAAAGTGGATTCCCCGATCTGCCTTATTAGGAGAAAAGGCTGGTCAGGTTGAGGCGAATTCTTACAGTGCAACCCCCAAAACAAACCACCTTGTTCCTGCTCAGAGTTATTTGTGCCAGCCGGGCCAGAGCCAAAGGTGGATGGGTTCACCCTTTCACTTTCTTCTGCCCTCCTCCTCCTTTTCTGAGCAAAGAACTTGGAGGAGCAGCTTTGGGTGGCGAGGACATGGGAAACAGGAAGGTTGTAAATGAGACTTAACCCTGTTGCCTAGTCTTCCAGGACCCATCCCAAACTCAAAGCCAGATGAAGGAAGACTTCTAGCCATTTCTCAACCCATTTCCTCTGCACATTGTCTATTTAATTCTTCAGATCTCAGCAGGGGCCTCTTCAGTTTTCTCCCAATTAGAAACACGTACATTAGAATCTGGAAGTTGGCTTTTGCTTGCCCATCAGAACATCTTTCTTTATCTCACTAGGATCTGAACATTGGAGCAAGGAATATTATTGTATATGTTGATGGGTGTCTGATCTTTGCTGGGGAACTGCAGAAGGGCTGCTTGGCTCATGATGCTGATGGCAATGGCTGCACTTCCATTGATCTCCCAACCAACCTTCCTCCAAAGGGAAAGATAGACAAGAACTGGACTTCTGCAGACCCAAGAGAGGAGCTTGACAAGCTGCTGCTGTTCGATTGGAAGCCTTCCGTAAAAGAAAACTGCCTTGAGGAGAAAGAGAGAGCCTGTGATTCTGATCTCCAACCCAGCCCAAACATCAGCAGCCTCGTCTCACTGGAGGCTGCAAGGTGTGTCTTCCCTGGGGATGACAGTTCCCTAAGTGAGGAAACAGAGGAACATTCTCAGCCAGACAGTTTGAGCTCCCCTGGTATTCTGACCCCTCCCGAGACAAAGGGGGAGATGCAGGTTAGCTGTGGAAAGCAGAAACTGCCTCCTTTGGGATTACAAGTCCAGCTGCCTTCAGAGAGCATCAAGAGAGACTGTCTAAGAACACCTGATGGGGGTCTCCGTCTCTCTCCAACTGAGGAACATCAACCCAGCAGCGAGGCCCCAGAGGCAGGCGAGAGACCCTCAGAGGAGAGTCAGGAGTCCATCCCTGACCTGGATTTCTTGAAACCACTTCTTTGTAAATACAGTGGTCCGGGTGAGCTGCTTCCCCCTGATCAAGATCTTAGAGAGAAGGAAGAATTCAGCCACCCCTTCTATAGAGAGAAAGCTGCCCTTGACCAAGGTAAGAGCTGATGCCCACTAGTCAAATTCTCTCTGACCTTCTAGGGATTGTCTGCTTACCCACATTTTGAGCAGAATCTGACCTTCCCGTGCTCTTCCTGAGCGTTACAGGCTGCTTGCTGCTCTTGTTTTATTTGCATATTTTGTTTAGAAGATGCCTCCCCTTCATCATCTGACACTAATTTTTCCCTTTCAGAGGAGCCCTTCCCGGCCAAGGGCAGCACGAGGCCCTCGAGAGCCAAGTGGGGCACCTTGCAGGAGCACATGCTGCAGGAATCTTGGAATTCGTTATTGAAATTCAATCATTCACATCGTGGTCGAATCTCCAATATGGATTTCCAAGGTGACATTTTTGATGAGTTTCTCCATCAGCAGAAAATTAGCCGGCAAGAAGATCAGAAGTTCAGGATAAAGGACCAGACACGGGGGCTGCCGGTGCAGAAGAAGGCTGACAGCTGCATAGACCTGGAAGACGAGAGCGAATTTAAAATCCCCGTCTTACCACACGGTCAGCACTTAAACATTGACATCAGGTCAACCTGGGGAGACAGACACTATGTTGGTCTGAATGGACTTGAGCTGTTTAGCTCAAAAGGTGAGCCCATCCAGATAGTAAAAATCACAGCCAGCCCACCTGATATCAACATCTTGCCTGCATATGGCAAAGACCCCAGGATTGTAACTAATCTCCTGGATGGAGTGAACAGGACACAGGATGACATGCACCTCTGGCTGGCTCCCTTCACTCCAGGAAAGTCTCACTGTGTTTACCTGGACTTTGCAAAGCCATGCGAGGTAGCCATGATTCGCATCTGGAATTACAACAAGTCTCGCATCCATTCCTTTCGGGGGGTGAAGGACCTCTCCATTCTCCTGGATGAACGCTGCATTTTCCAAGGAGAAATTGCCAAGGCTTCAGGGACACTAGCTGGAGGTAGGAGGCAGACTGCCTCTGATTTTAAACTTGGGTTTTCAAAGCGGGAGGGGCATTGGAGGGGTAGATCTTGGCCCTGGTCACCCAACTAGCTAGGCTTTCTTCTTTCCTCTGCTGATTGTACAAGAGAAGTAGACTTTTCATTGAAGCCAATAGTAAGCTGGGGGAACAACTTTACTCATCCATTCTGGTTTAGTTTGACTGGTATTCCAGTGCTCAGCTTTTGTATCCAAGGTTGCCTGGTGGAAGAACCTTGGATGCTCTGTGGTTGTGCCCACTCATACAGGACGCCAGGGCAATCAGACAGGGCCAGGTAGAAGTCAAAGTGAATGAAGTTGTAACAAGCTAGTAAAATCCCACCAAAGCATATACTAGTCCTAGACACCCTACAGGGCCTCTGCAGAAGGCAAGTTCATTTGGGACTCTAACCGGGTGGAGACATCCTGACTTTTTCCTTATAGCCGTTTGTTCTTTATTGCAGACATAGGCTTCTGACTTCCATTAGCTGGATCAAGGCTAAATCTTAATACAGATTTAAGATTTTTTTTATTTTAATTTGTGGATATTCGTTCCTTCCTTGCATGAGTCTTTATATTTACTTCCAAGAAGGCAGAGGAGCAGGAGGAGTGGTTAATCTAGTGGATATTGTCACCATAAAGTTAACCATGTTTCAGGTCCAGAGCAATTTGGAGACACCATCCTGTTCACAACCGATGAAGACATTCTTGAGGCCATTTACTGTTATGATGAGTCCTGCGAGGAGGAAATTGAAAGCAGGGGCAGCTTGGGCTACGAGGAGGAGCTGAAGAGGCCGACAACAGCGGATGGAGAAGGGGATGAGAGGCCCTTCACTCAGGCGGGTTCCAGGACAGAAGACAAGCCAGTGAGATTCCCAGCTGGGAAAGGGGGCTTTCTCTGGGAATTAAGATGGGGGCACAACTGCAGTGATTTAAGAGGGCTTTGAAAATGTCCCATTCCGGGGCTTATTTGAAACACTTTTGTGTAATTCACTGCTTGAGATGTTTGCCTTTTATTCCAACTGCTTAAATTTTAAAGGACTCTGCAATATTTCTCAGAATGTTTCTACTGCAGTCAAAAGAAATTGATTTTTGTTCTGACTTGCCCCTTGGTTATCCAAACTTTTTTAGAGTCAGGAGCAAATTGCAGGGTCAGATTCCCTCTCCGAGGTCGTGACAAGCAGAGAACCTGGAGTCTACTCTGGAAAATGTACGTCCCCTCTTCCCCTCTTCATTGTCTTCTGAAGGAGGGCGCTTGTGTGGACGGGTTCTTCGCTCAATGTGCTGCTGTTTTCTAGGTGCAGGGACTCTTTGGAAGAAAAGTTCAATGTTTTAACAGGAGGAGAATCATTGACTAATGGTTATAATAGCTATATATACTCTCACGTCAGAGGGAAGATGTTCCACAGCGTGGGTTCCGTCTCCTGGGTCGCCCCAAACATTATTCCTTAGCAGATGAGACTCAGAGTGGGTCACTTCTGCCAGACTTGATAGGGCTGGCAGAAGTCATTGGGAAGAGGCGGTCCCTCAAGTAACTCAGCCCTATGCCACGAATGGCTTTAAAGGTCAGAAGAAGCACCTTGAATTGGAGTGGACAGCCAATGCAGCTTGTGGAGCAGAGGAACAATGTGTGCTTTATCAGAGAGAGGCTGGGCCAATTGTTAAGGTTTGGGCGGTGGGGGGAGGTCCTGTTGCGTGCCAAAAATGGTAGAGCCTCAAATTTCATACCACCAAGGCCTAGCATGACATCAGCACCCAGCGCATCAGCTATTCTCTCTGAAACCTGTGACTTTTGCTCCTTCGATTGCAGATTGGGGTGCCCTTTGAGTGACTCTCCTGTTTATTTAGCCCTTCTCTGAATGAATGCTACATGGCTGAAAGTATATTTTCCTATTTTGAATGTGTTTGTTAATTGCTAACCATTCTGAGATTTTTAATCATAAAATATAGCACCCAAATATATGCCTCAGGTAGCTTAGCCCTGCTTTTCTCTGGTACTGGATTCCTCCTGATAATTATGGTTGGTTGCACAGTCAGCCAGATGTTTAGACTGGATTTGGCATTTTTGTCTATCCGGTTCCTTCCAAGGACCTGGAATAGGCAGATGTGGTTCAATGGAGTTAAAGGTATTGTCACAGGATGTAAGCTGTTCAAGTAGAGTTGCCTGTTGCAATTGACCAATTGTGATTTTATCAATGCCGATGGCATTCACATGGTGCTCCAAATGGTTTGGGATTGCACCCACTGTGCCTAAGACTATTGGTACTATCTTTGCTTTCTCATTCTTATAATTAATATTGTTTTAAATTTATTATAGTTGCCCACTCTCATAGACTCTGGCTGGCTTACAGTTAAAAATATAGAATTCAAATGCGACCATTTCTTTATAATTAGGATCCATTTCATTGGAGAGGAATGGAGTAACTGTCTAGTTCCCTTTTGTGCTACTGTTCGTTCTTGCAGTAAGTTTAATGTCTACTCAGAAGCTGATCCTGTGCTACATCTGTCTCCTTTCAGGCCTGCTGCTGAATTTCACTGCTTCTTGGGGCGATTCCCATTACCTTGGACTGACAGGGCTTGAAGTGGTCGGAAAGGATGGCCAAGCACTCCCATTCTCTGTGGATCAACTCTCTGCTTCTCCTCAGGATCTCAATGATCTTGTGGAGTATGTGGACGATTCAAGGACCTTAGATAAGTGAGCATCGTTCATGAAACGGGAAGCGTATGAATAAGGCAGATATAGGCTGCTACTGATAGTATTTCAGGATAATACTGTGCATGATGGGTCTCCATAAAATCTACAGCTCCAAGGAATCTTGATATTGAAAACTAGTGGAGTGCCTGACCATGGCACAGGAAGGGTGGTACATCCCCTCTGGGCAGGAAAGACAGTCCCAGCTCCCGGGGTTTGCAGTCAGCTAAAAAGTAATCACAACGGAGGAGAGGTTGAAATGCTATTAACTGCAAAGCAAGTGGCATGGCGTATATGTTTCTGCAATAAATGTGCTCGTATCCAAATTCCCTCCCCAGCCGGTTCCTGTGCTTCCTCCTAGGTTGATTGATGGAAAAAACATCACTATGGAAGATAACCACATGTGGCTCATTCCCTTTTGCCCCGGAGAAGATCACCTGGTAACCATCCATTTCACCCAAGTAGAAAATATTGCAGGGCTTCGCATCTGGAATTACAACAAATCTCCTGAGGACACCTATCGAGGGGTAAGGCCCAATGCAGAACCTTCCAGGAAACCCCAGGCGGAGAAAGACAGGAGCCGGATCCACCGGCAGGAGGTTTTCTGTGCCATTCCACCTCTTCCCTCTGCTCAACCTTTGGGTAGCATGCTGGGTGGTCAAGTGGTGGGTGAGGGAGTTCGCTTTCAATACTCTTGATAGCAGGGGACTCCAGTTCCCCAGTGAGGGCCATTTCCTGTTTCCTGCTTTTCCCTAGGCAAAGATAGTCCACGTATGGTTGGACGGCTGCTGCATCTCCCCTCCAGGGGGCTTCCTTATTCGCAAAGGACCAGGCAACTGTCACTTTGACTTTGCTCAAGAGATCCTCTTCATCAACTACCTTGTGGGTCCCACAGTTGCTCTGGCACGTGAACGGTGAGTCTGGGCAATGGATTGTTCCACTGGATGACAACGGTCATTTCAAAATGAGTTTTGTGGCAAGTAATGATGGCATCTCACAGTGCTGTGACAGTCTCCATCCTCACTGGACAGGAGTGAAGTGAAGAAGAGGGAGCAAGGCAGCATGGAGTACGAAGCACCACTGATGCCGTGTGGATGTATCCTTCTCTGTGAAGCTGGCTTTGGCCTTGGCAGTTGTACCTCTGGGCTGGATGACGCTGGGGGCTGGGGGGTTCTCTACAGGCTGCCCTCCTAAAGGGGGTTCCCAGCTGCCCCTCCTTGCCAGACTCCTCACTGCAGACATCGGAGGCCTTTGTATTCCACAAGGCTGGCTTTTGTTCTTTGGCTTTTTGCCACCTGCTGCGGGTACCCAAGGAATGAAAGCCGGGTGGAAGAATTTTAACAAAGACGTATTTTCTCAATAACCTCCATCAGTCATCTTCCAGTTCCAGCTACTCACGAGTTGGGGTGATCCATATTACATTGGTTTAAACGGGCTGGAGCTGTATAATGAACACGGGGAGAAGATTCTTTTAAATGAGAACAGTATCCTTTCTGCCATGTAGACAGAACCATTTTGGGGGGTGCCTCCCTTCCTCTGTAACTCACAGCCAAGCCAGGGAAAGCTGGCCAGAGCAGGGCCCCTGCAGGAAGAGGGGACCATGATCTTCCTGCCTTTGCCAGCTGCTCCTGCCGTAAGGCTTTTATGGGGCAGGGGGAGTTTTTCCTCCTCTGCCCTCAAAGGCTTCTCTTCAGATTGAAGGAGAGCCAAGCAGGGACCCAGGCCTTGTGTGCTCCTGCAGATGCCTCAGAGGCTGTGGGACTTTGCATCGCAATGGGGCTGGGAGACCGTGCAGGCCAGGTGCTCTCCTTGATGGATGCCCTTTTTCAGACATTGCAGCTTTTCCAGACAGTGTCAATGTCCTGGAGGGAGTCAGCGGAGATATTCGAACACCAGACAAGCTCATTGACAATGTGAATCACAGCAATGATGGAAGGCACATGTGGCTTGCACCAATTCTGCCAGGGCTGGTATGCTCCCCTTTTGCATTGTCACGTGCGGTGCCTATCCGTCTGTCCGAAAGGCCAGGTGAACAGCTGCCCCAATCGCTGATGGATGAGCCTCTAATGGCCTTATTTGGGCACTTCCTCTGGCTTTTGTGGAAGAAGCATTCCAGGGCTTGGAAAAGTACTATATCCTCTAGGGATCTGGGGAGCAGGTGGTCTTTAAGGGAAAAAGAGATGGGGGTCGCACAGGCAGCCAATTGTTTAGACCGCAGCTGGCATTTTTGTCCACCTATTGAATCCTTCCCAAGAATTTGAGATTGGCAGATATTGTTTTGATAGTGTTAAAGGTGTCAGCTCAGGATGCCAGCTGTTCCACGTGCCTTTTGCAATTGATTTTGTCAGTGGTGCTCCAGATGTTCTGGAATTGGACCCAAGATACCCATTATTATTACTGATACTATCATTGCTTTCTTTTGTCACAGTTGTTAAAACTTCTATTTGTGGGTATTTATACTTTGTTTTTTTTCATTCCCCCCCCCCCAGTCTATACTTTCCAGGTATTGCAATGTTCACTATCCAAACGTTATTGTCTTGCTGCTTATGTATGTATGTATTTCTTCTTCTTTGTGAAGAAGGAGTTTCCTCTCACCCCCACACTTGTTTACGTGTTAAAGGGCAAGAAGTCCAGTGATATCCTGGGCAGCCTCATTTTCCTTTTTCTTTCATTAACAGGGGAGGAGGAAAAACATAGATCCACATCCAGTTCACAGCCCAGCAACTTTAATCTGTTAATCAGATTTAGTTTCAAACATGTGCAAAATAGTTGTGACTGGAGTTAAAACAGTCCTCACTGAGATTATTTCTTCTCTGCTTCATTCCTGGTGGTAGGTGAATCGAGTTTACATTATCTTTGACTTGCCAACTACCATTTCCATGATCAAGCTATGGAACTATGCAAAAACTCCCCAGCGAGGAGTCAAGGAATTTGGAGTAAGTGCCTGTTTAGAAACTACCTCACCTTGAACCACTAATTCAGCATTCATTGGGGGGGGGGGGGAGAAGAGGGCGACTTCGTTTCTGTGTGATGATGAGACCCTCGAACCTTTTACTCCATTTTTGGGACCCAGCTCCTTGTGGATGATTTGCTGGTGTACAATGGCATTCTCGATCTGGTGAGCCACCTGGTCCCTGGCATTCTTCCCACCTGTGAGCCTGTCATTCCCCACCACACCTTCCTCTTCACGGAGGACGAGAAGATCTGCCGGCAGGAGAGGAGCACCATGGCTAGGTGTGTAGGTACATTTCTAACTCTCTCTCTAGCGAACAGGTGATCGTTTTCAGCTTACTTCCAATCCGAGTAATAATAAACATCAGTAACATAAAAAGACATTCTGCCTGACATATGTTTCATCTGACAATTACATAGAAGCAAACAATAGGTAAGCAATTTGACAAGCATGATCTGATGTGAGCTTCTGTACGAGAGGTTTCCATGGTAGAGAACACTTTGGTTCAGGAATGTTCCTGTGCCAAACCCATCTCATCTTTCAGCTCCATGTCCCTTTTCCTGATTTCCACTGAGGACCTAAGGACAGAGGTGTGGGTGCCCCCGGGGGGGGGGGGGGGCACAAGAGAAGAGCCACAGCGTTACCCAGCCCCCATCAAATCAGCATAGTGGGGAGGGAGGGCAGGACCATTATTTGAGAACGGAATAGTAGGGAAGTACGGTTTGCAGATGGTTCCACTCCGAAAATGACCTTTCTTCTGACCATTCAGGAAATCCACTGACTTTTTTCATCATTTTGGCTCAACAGCAACCAAATGGAGGACCAGGATGTGCGGCTGACGAATGAGAGCCAGCTTATATCCTCCTCTTCCAGAAAGAAGCAAAGGGCAGCTGCTGATCCAGGTTGGTTCACCCTCATTGGCTTGGTTAGCAGGGATAATGAGGGGTGCCAGTCTGGTTGCCTTTCCTGCGATGGCTGGAGGTTTCTTCAGACGGATAAAGACATCACAGCTGAGGGCACTCATCTCTTCTCTCCCCACCAGCTCTTCGTCCTAAAACCTGCATTCAGGACAAAGGACCATTGCGGAGAACAAGACAGTGAGGAAAGAACAGGGGGGGGCAGTCTTCTACTGCCCATTTCTTGCCCAAGAAGAGGGGGCAGCCTGGACCACTGGCACACAGTTCCCAACCGGAATCATGAGGGGGAACTCTGGGTGGGAGTGAACTGGCCGTTGGTGCCGCCGAGACCATCAGGAGCACTTCTGTCACCTGCAGATTGATTATAGCTCTCTTTGCTTCTTCTTCTCACAAGAGGCTTTGGCTGAACTCAAGCAGGCTGGGGTGTGTGCGGTGGAAAGAGGGTACGCAACAGCCCCAGAGGGGTCACGAGCTCGAGAGGAGGGGAGCTTTCTGTAACTTCCACAGGAAGCCTTAGGGGTGCCTTTGCTGACTGGGGGGGGAGGGGGGAGAAAAGAAGGGCCCACACAGGTGCCATTAGGACAAAGGAACACACAGCCTCCCTCTGCCCCTTGTGCTTCACTGACATGCACATCGTGTATTTTCTCTGCAGTTTCAGAGACAGGATCTCACCCACTGTAGAAATGATCAGCATCGAAGTCCGGGGGGGTGCAGCCTTCAGTGGCCAGGCCGAAGGCCTTCCTGTGCAATAGCTGCAGTGGCCGAAAGAGCCCGAGGGCTGGAGTGGTGGCCGAGTGTGACCAAGAGAAAGAGCAGCTGCAACTCCATGGCCAACCCTTCACTGCCACGGGCTGCCCCGGTTCTAACGTGGAATGAGTCACCTTAGGTTGGAGGCGTTTCCTGTAACCCAGCCAAAGGGCGGGAAGTGGCCGAGGTCCCCCTCAACAGCAAGTGCCTTATTTAAAAAGCTCCCAGTTGCAGCCTATCGACTGCTTGCAAGAACCAGATTCTCATGTTTGTGATGTTACTCTTTACTGTTTGTCGCACATTACACACAAACTCAGATTGCCTATAAACCACATTAGCGCGCCCCCTTGGCTAGCACAAAGGATGCTCGGGGGGGACGGCCATATTTCTTTGAAAGAAGATGGAAGCCTGGCAGGCCAATAGCTACAGAAGCTGTGGCCTTTGGGCTTGCCAGCACCATCACTGGGACCCACTTTGATGGCTTGAGCACAAGGTCCAAAAGCTGCTTCTGCAAAGAATTGGGACCCGTGCCTTGCCCCTTCAGCTGAGTTGGGCCAGCCCTGCTCTCTCACCCTGGCAACCTTCACAAGCATTGCCTACATTCCCAGGGAGAAGTATGAGGGCACCACTCAATACGTCCCCCGCCCCCCAAAAAGAGCTGCACTTGTTTTGAAGGACCACAGGTTTATTTTTGCTAGATACTTCTTAGACGGACAACTCGTCTCCGCTTGCAACAGAGATGGTCTTGCACACAGTATGTGTTTCAGTTGACGTTTTCCATAGTAGGAGCAACTCTGGTTTTAGGTTAGGCTCAGAGTGAGGTTGCAGAAGATGAAGAGGTTAAACCTCGGCTTTCGTTGATGAGATCATTCTTGGTCCCTAAATGTTGCTGAAGTAGACTGAGAATTATGAGTGATTTTTTTCTAACAGGGCTTAAAGTGATTTTAATAGCCTACCAAGGGTTATTTTTCCCCATGTGTCCAACGGTAGCAGGACTAAAACGTCTCAGCTGAAACAAAGAATCATGGTTGAGGACAGGATTGGAAAGATCAGTTGCTTAGTGCTAAAAATAAATTCCTGGCTTTGAAACACTATTTACCCTTTCCATGATTTCTACTGCAGTCACCTGACGGTAAACATTGGGCTGTGTATGGTTGCTCTCCGGATCCGGTGTCTGAACAAACAAGTGATCCTGCATATCCAATACAGAGAAGAGTTTAATAGAGAATTGATTACATTGCCTAAGTAACAAAGACTTCTACCGTTCTTCCCCATTCACCTTGCAGCATTTCACCTTTGCTGTCAGGTGCTACCCAGGCCTATTCTCAGCAGCTATTGGCAGCTGCCACGTCTGGCAATACTCTCTCTGCTTCCAGCAGTCAATCAGTTAACCTCTGGCACCTCTGGGCCATCCCAGCAAAGGAATGGCTTGAGAAGGGTCAAGGCCACGACAAGGAATGGATCTTAAAAGCCAGCCCAGTTGCTCAGGAGCCTTCCCTCGGAAAGCCTGGTTGAAGGGAAGCCCAACTGCCCTGATGCATTCATGTGGCCTCGTGTACCCTGCAATCCAGCTGAAGATTAGTTAATACATTATATCATGTTTACCCAAGAAATTGGCCCGAATACACCACGGTCCAATTCGCTCTACGGAGGCACGTGGTTTGAGCACAGACACATTTCAAGCCAATGAAAGGGCTTCCATTGCTTATCTCTCTTGCCCTTCCCCTAACGTTTTAGCACAGGAGGCAACAATGACAAAGGATCCATTCCTGTGCTGAGGACGGACAAGGGTGTTGCATAGCCCAGACCTAAAGACGGTGGCAGAGGAGGCACACCACTTCCTATTTCCCAGGACCAAATTGCCAGGGCCTATTGCTAAGATGAGAACAGTCCCAGAAAACCCCTAAACCAGACGGCATATAAAATGTTCCTGTCCAGATTAGGATGATCTGGTGTGCCTTCCTTCTGAGATCTAAGAGCAGATGCTCAAACCTCCCTGCTATGTGGATCAGCAGCACAGAAAAGGCAGTGAAGAACAACATACATTTGGGCAGCCCTCAAATTCTCCAGTTCTCAGGAGCTTCTCTCAGAGGTCAGAAGTCCCCTGGCCTCTTCCGGAGGTATTGTTTCTGTAAAATGGCAGCAGCAGCGCCCCACTGGCACCATTGTGATCCCTGCACAATTCAGAACTAGCAGATGCTCCGTAGCAAATGCAAGTTGCGGAGAAAAAGGAGAAACTTATTCCTGCCGGGATTTACTAGGGAGCAAACCAGAAGTCCCAGATGACAGGCAAGGAGGAAGTCAAAAGCAAAGACTTTGATCAAGAGATTACAGTCGGCAGAAGAGGATGCCGACTTGATCCACTGCCAAACAGGCACTCACTTCCTTGATTTGACTGAATTTAGCTTCAGTCGGGGCCAAGAATTTTAATGAAACACCCCTTTCAGCAAAGCAGGGCAGAGCTCCTTGGTAGCCCTCTTCCGCACAAGCGTCTCCCATCCCTCTTCCACATCAGGCCCCAACATCTCCTTCAGCCTCTTTACAGCCCAAGCCGAGGGGTTTCCTCACAAAGAGGCACCAGGCCTTGGCTGCTCTTGCCATCCCACCTGCCCCTTCTACCTTTCAGGAATGTGTTGCTTGATAGTCCATCAGCGTATTCCTTCTATCAGCCTGCCATTTCCAACTATATTGTCAAGTTCCCTCCTCTCAGAATATCCCAACCCAAAATACAGGGCACTGCACAGTATTGGAGTCGTGCTATTTACAACCTGTCTTCTTTCAGAATTTTGTTGCTGTTTTGCCATGTTTGAAATGCTCAACAGTTACCCCATTTTCCCAAGAGGCCTTTCTTTCCATCTAGTTATCTACGGATAGTGGCAACTAAAACAGTCCGTGGAAGCCTGTTTAACTTGCCTTCTGGAACTTTCTGGCAGGGAAAGGACCAGAATATCCCACTAACCTTGGCTGAAGGAGTTATTTGGTCACAAAAAGAAACCCTTTCTGGGATCCAAGGCGGCTTAGGCCAGCACGTTACCCTGTTTTTTCCATGGATAAAAGCCACAAGGTAGCATGCTGCATTCTTCAAGGGAAGGTGCACAATTCCGTGCAGAATTTACTTTTCAGCTTACTTTGCTGACATAAAATGGCTCTTTCCCTCTCCATGACCATCCGTGTCTGGAACTGAAGTAAGTGAAACAAAGGCTCAGAACTCTCTGCACTTTTGAGCCAGGAAAGAGCTACTCTCAGCAATAATCTCGTGCTCTTATCTGAAAAGGTTGGATTTAACCCTGCAGATCCCTCCTGGCAGGAAACCCAAAGCAACCAACAATCAATCCACACTGAGACCAGAACCCAGGAAGAAATCAAAGGACGGGGGCTGGCTTAGCACTGCTGGTTATTTTTCATCCTGAAGCTAAAAAAGTTCTTTCTAGCAGCCGCCTGCCTGCCGAGGCTTGGCATTAAGCATGATCCACTTAGCATAGGAAAAACAGCCACTCAAACAGAAACCAGGATTCAAAGGGTAATTTCAGATTATTCATTTATAGGGAATATAAATTGACACTGATTTTTCTGGAAGCTCGATTGAAGGGGAGGCAAGAAGATGCATCCAAATGAGTGCAGCCTACTCCTCCTACAACGTATCACGTACATTGTTGGTAATTCCCAATCCTGGCGTTTAGGACTGTAACCACAGTATTTGCTAGGCAGAAAAAAAAGGCTGCCTTTGTAATTGCGCTTTGCGAAGCGCACAGCCCTCTTTTCCTCCCTGAAAAGTGTGGAGGGCAGCCTACACTGCTGCGCCTTCTGCCCCTGCTGGAAAAAGGGCTTGCGCACTGGAGTGCTGTTTGGCACAGCCGTGATGGCAGATTCAAAGAAAGAACAAGGTACAGAAAAGCTCCTTGGGGTGTGTTCAATAATTGGCAGGAAAAAAGCCTACTCTAGTTTTAATGGAGTCACGGATCAACAAAAAGAGGGAACGGTGTCATCTTCAGGCTTCCTCAATTCTGGTGGTGAAGAAGTGCCAAAGAGAGTTCTATGATACATCACAACTTCATACTTTTAAAGTAGTCCAGGTTTGTCTAACCCTAAAAGCATCTTGATTTTCAGCTTATCTGAGCTTGGGAAAAAAGTAGGCAAGTCCCTATTCATTTTTGCATATTAATATTAAAGATTTGATTGGATTTCTTTTCTTTAGGTAGACCAATATTTCACTAGAGTATACTGGAATCAAAATATTGTACCAAATAAAGAGAGTGTATCATTTCCCCAGCAAAAGGCTGCATGGATGAGGGCTTATCTTACGCCCACTTGTTTTGACATCTTGTGACGCACAAAGAGCCGTGACTCAAATACTGCACCAGTTAACCTGGATCCCACTGGAGGTGTTCCAAACCTCCTTGGGGCCAATCCTGCTGAGGGACAGGCTGGCTCCTGCGTGTAGACAAGGAAGCTGACGTGGGATTATGCCAGCAGGGCCCTGAAAGCAGAAAATAAAACGGGGCAGGCGCAGGGCCTGGTTAATTGCCCCTTATATTGGCAAAGGTAAAATGAGGAACCACCAGCACCTCCGACTGGCTGGGCAAAGACAGGCTGCACACTCCCCGCGCCCTTCTGATCTGCCGGGAAACGGCAAGTCCAGTGTTCCAGAAAGCACAATGGCACTTTAATCTGATTTTGGCAAACAGCAGCTCAGCTGCTTCTTTCCCTGTTCCAAGATGACCATTCCTTCTGGCCCTCAGCATCTCCTTTGAGCAGTTCTTAGTGTCAATCACAGAAGGTAGCCAAACATGCAATTGTCCGTGTTTACATATAAAACGTGAGTGCTGTACACACTCACACACCTATTTATTCACTCTGCTTGGAGGTGCAAAGGAAGCTGTTGATGAGAAACAAAAATGAAGTAACCACAGCTTGTCCTTTAAATGTGTTCCAATCCCCAATCTACACCGCTCCTCCTCAGTCCAGAGAGGAGCCCGGCAGAGTCTGTCTGAAGGCACTTGATGTCTCCTCTCAGGAAAAAAATAAACATTGTAAGGGGAGTGAAAAGGAGGGGCCAGAGCCCGGCATGGCTACGATCCTCTCCAATTCAGGAGCCCAAAGAAACAGGTAACAACTGAGCCACCTCCTGTCTGCCCTCCGTGCAAGAGAAAAGGCCGGTTGCAGGGAGCTCAGATTTCTCGCTAAGAAGAATCGACGGGCATCACACACTCCAGGAGCTGTTCAGTTTGGTCAGTTCGTTGGCCTCCCCCGGCCCAGCCTCCTCACAGCCACCCTTCTCACCAGCTGCATCAAACTGAGGGCGACTGTCTAATTTAACCAATTCTTTGGGAAACTTCTTGAAGCGGGGAAGCAAATCTTTGAGCTCTGTGTCAGGGGGCACCTTGTCCAAGTTCTGTACAGAAGGCACCAGGTTGGTGATCTCATCGGTTGGAGACCGCCCAATGCTGCCATCCACTTGAACCCGAATGTCCGGAGAGATAGACAACTGATGGTGGGGCACCACCCCACTGTCCATGCATTTGGGATAGAGAAAAGTCTTCATCTGGCCTTTGCCCTTCACGTTGACTGTCCCACGATAATCAAAGTCGTAGCCCATTTTGTGAAGAATGCGGTAACTCTCCTCACTCACCTGGATCCGGCACTCGACTCCCGTGGTGTCCATCCTGCTTGCTATGTTCACAGTGTCCCCCCAGATGTCATACAAGAGCTTGGTGGTGCCAATGACCCCAGCTGTCAGGGGCCCGTGGTTAAAGCCGATCCTCAGCTTAAAATTGAACCACAGCATGTTGTTGTTAAAGTCATCCACCACACGCATCATTTCTTTGGCAAATTCAAAGAGCGTCTGCAGATGGGCGTGAGGGTTACTGCTGTCCTGGCACTGGGAAGCGTTCAGCCCGGAGGCAGCCATGTAGGTGGCCCCGATGGTTTTGATTTTCTCAATGTTGCTGTATTCAGGCTTGCTCAGCAGCTCATCAAAGTCTCCGATCAGTTCATTCAGGACACGGTAACATTCCTTGCCTCCTTCGTAATTCTCCTCATAGAACTCACTGAAGTTCACAATGCTGGCAAAAATCACCCCCCCGCTGTCGTGGTTTTTGGAATAGCTTTGGGACACTTTCAGCTGCTCGGCCACATGGTAGGGAATGATGTTCCGCAGGAGCCAGTCCGCCTGGTCCCTCATGCTCTGAATCTTGGTACGGTGAAGATCAGCTTCCACATCTCCGTGATAATGGAGGCGGTAACTCACCTCAAACTCCCGATTTAAGAACCAAACTAAGACTAGGAGAAGGAAGAGGCCCAAAACTACTTCCAGGCCAATCAGATCTGCCGGCCTACGGAAGTCCTCCGACGCAGACCTGTTGCAGGCATTCTCTATGAAGCTGAGGGAGGAACAAAACAAATAAGAGAACGCATGCTTTAAAGGTAACTTCAGATCATTCTGTTTGGGATCTCAAACAGGTGCTGTTGATCATTATAATCATCTAGTTTTTACTTGAACATGTATCAACATTTAAAGGTTCTGTGTGTTGGCACAGAGGGTACTTGTGAAGATGGGTTGTGCTGAAAGGCTGAGCAAGTGGCATCGGGCGTGTGGGTTGAGAATGGCCAGCCCAATGCAACATTTTTTTCAAAGTCAAACTCCAAGAGAATTTCCTTAAACTCACTGTAAGAACATCCAATCTTGATACCTATCTTGATACATACAGAAACTGTCCAACAGCTCAGATCATTACAGGTTCTCTCTTAGCAGTTAAGAGAAGGAACACATCTGGGCACACTGCAAGTGAGAGACTTGTGAACGTATGGGCTTCACACTTTAACAGCACCTGGCTTTATAATGTTATTAAAAATATTGTACTTGGAAATAATCCATCTCACTGCTTCAGAACACTCTTTTGAGACTCACAGAAAGGAAATCCGTGGTTCACAGTCCAAATTTTAGCCTCTTCAAATCTTTTTCATTTTGGTGACAACTTTTATTCTGACTCTCAGCTGGCAGTTTGGATCCTTAAATAAGGTACACACAAAAGACTGGAGACCCAATAAAGCCCAATGAAGCTGTTAGAAACATACCTCAGGTTCCTCGATGGAAGAAGGTTTGAATCCTCCAAGTCGCTGGAACAGAAGCACAAGGGACTCACATTACCCACAAACCAACCGTCTGGATCAAAACAAGGGCAACTACACGGCACCGCTGTAGTCACAAAGCAGGGCTCCTCCTCCTCCTCTCGCTAAATGGCCAATCCCTGCGACACACGTGCGCACCAGGCCCCTTCATGCTTTCCCCTTCTTCCCTTAGCCACCCCCTCCTGGGCAAAAGGGGCAACGGTTGTGGCACTTCTCTTGAAGCAAGCAGGCCTCATTCCAGCACCCTGGGACCTTTCCTGGATACGGCAGCCTGATCTTCCTTAGGATTGCCATGGGTTTGCCTTGGCTCACCTGTCAGGGCACCAGGACACGTACAGGAGGAGGAGGAGGAGGACCCCTCCAACAAGGGTAGCCAAAGAGGATCTCATCCAGGAGCTGAGCTGGCAAAAGTTACAGTACTGGACTATTGTGATGAGAACTGCAGAACACATAAACATGGTGGACTGCAACAAAAGAAATATTAGTCAGAACAATGGAGCAAATTAGAGCAAAGCTGTTGCACCTTTCCTCAAAAACTCCCAGAGTTAAAATAAGCAACCAGATTAGAGCAGCTACGGAATCTTTCATCCCCCCCCCATCCCCCCTTGGATTTGACTAAAATCATGTTTAAGGTCCGTCCGCTTCTGTGCCTGGCAGAAAATGCCTAATTCCGCTCTGTGTTGGGAGGAGGGAAACAGGGTCGCTCTGCCATGCAGATTCCATGGAGGGGGGGGGGGGGTCGGGCCACGGGCTGAAGTATCTCCTGATCCAGGGAAAAGTTCACTAAAGGCAGCATCGGAATCCACTGGCTTTGCAGACGGACAAACTAGGGTGGCAGATAAACGGTCATCTGTGGCGCCCCCTCCCGGCTCCTCTGGGCTCCCAGCGCTGGGAGCAAAGCTCTGGCTCAGAGGTGGAGCCCTTTGGGACTAAGCTGGTTGACTGGGATGGGCAAAGGGGACCTCTGCCCCTCCCAGCTACCTCTTTGCGCCCCTGGACAAGAAGTCTCTGCGTGTGACTTGGCATTTAGAGCCAAAGCTTCCAATGACCAAAAGCAGGGTGGAGGACCACCCCCACCCCTGTGCTTTCCCCCGCGGGAGCTCTGCTTGCCCACCAAGAGCTGGTGCTGAGGCCAACATACATAGAGGTCGGTTCCAAACTCAGAGGTGAAGTGTGAGAAGACGGCGAGAGCCGGCAGGGAGATCAGGACAGCTCCGATGAAGTGCCGGGGCAGCCACCCAGCGATCACTTCCAAGAGTCGCTTGGTGCAGACCATCATGTCCTCCAGAAAGAAAGCCATCCTGGAAGCCATACAGACAGCGGCTCAGCTTTCCCTGCCCTCGGCCTCAGGAGAAGGCCTCCCCCCCACCAGTGCCCGGCAGTGACATCAGAACTTCCCCCCTTCGCAAGGAAGGACATCATCTGTCCAGAGTTAGCTTAACAAAAGGGGAGCTAAAGTACAAGTGAGGGATGATGCTAAAGTCTGTTACTTTATTTCAGAATAGGGTTGTTGAAGATTTATACCCAGTATTTGCTCTGGGAGGTTGGGGGGGGGGGAGGTAAATATTTGTAAAACCTTTTTAAAGCTTTTAATTAAAAAAAAGAACTTCCCCCCTTCCAAAATCAGGACACCCCCCCCTTTTTCCCGGGCATGAAAGAGGAGAAGTAGTGGCACTGGGAGGGATCCCGGGGGAGGAGCCAGCTCCAGCTGCTCTATAAGGACAGGGGTGTGCTGGGACCTCTCTCTAATGCGTGGGGGGGGGGGGTGGGATTTGCTGTCACCTGCACCCAATAAGGGAGCCCAGATATTGAGGGAGGGAGGAAAAGTGCAGCATTGGCTCACCTGATAGAGACAGTGAGAGAGACCACCTCCAGCAGGACAGCCGTTACAGCCACAGCCACAGCTGCAGGAGGGGGAGGAGAGGCCACCAGCCCGTGTTTCAGGAAGCAAGCGACGGAGAGGATGAGGAAGACCGTGGCGGAGAGGCTCACGTCCAGGAGGGAACTGAAGGTAGCGCTGGCGAAGGTCTTCACGGGAGCTCTTCTAATCACCTGGGGAGAGCGAGGAGGTCCAGGTTGGCTGGCCACACGTGGGCTTCTTCAGAACCCAACAGTTCCCAAGCAGGGAAATCAAAAACTCTTTTATCTTTTTTGCTTTGATTTCAGAATCTGATCCAGAGATGACCTCCACTCTTTACAAAGGTTCTCTGCACTCTAAGCTAGGGAAAAATAAATTACTAAAATACAGCAGTAGTTTTCAGAATCAGTTTCTAAAACACCACCAGAATGAAAACAATAAGCAAAAGTGAGTATAAAAAAACCAAATCTAGATTCTTAGAGGAAATTATTCTCAAAACCGCTTTAGGAGAAACCAGACCCTCATAACGGCACAAGGTTATTAGAAAAGTCACGGTTTGTTACTTCGGATAGCTGAGGGATATTTCAGTTTATAACCTGACCTCCCTGTCTATAAACCCTGGTCTCCGAGGTGGGGTGCGGGAGGAGTCACTGAATGGGTCTTGTTACGGCCCAACTGCCTGGAGACTGAGGTAAATCTGAGGCCACTCCCTCTGTTCCTCCTTCTGACTCCCCAGATTAACCTCAGTCTTTGGCCTAACAGGAGCTATTCAGTGACTCTCCGGATTTCTTTGTTTTCTCTTTCCTTCTTTCAATTTTTTCCTTTATTTTCACCTTTTTCAGAACCTCCTGCCGCCTCCTATTGCGCCCCTTTCCTGACTAAGCACGAGCTGCGCTCACTGCTACTTTGCGGGCCCCGAGCCACCGAGGTTTTTAACCACCTATCTTTTCATCATGATCTTTGTATGCAAACAGTGGACGTTTCCCGCTCTGTGTGGAATGACAAGGATAATAGCTGACTTAGGGAATATAGACACGCAAAGGAACAAGTGATACAGGACTGAAACTTAAAGCAGTCACCGCAGGGGCTGTTTCCAGGACAAGGCTCTGTAAAACAAATGATCAATAAAAACATTCTTGGGGAAGTTAGCCAATTTAAGGCCAAATTTCTATTTGAAGTTTAGTGGCCTGAAGGGTGGTGGTATGTCTCCTGCAGAAGTAGATGGTATAATATTGGAATAAAAGCAAATACTTCATCAGATATGTTGCCAGAATTTCATATACCTATTTAAATAAAAGCAGTAAAAAGCTAGAAGAGAAAAAAGTTTTATTTGTTAATTTACATGGTTCACGTAGGAAGGGTGTGAATGTTTACACATAAAAGCAAGCTCTTTAAATTTAGAATCAAGCCAACATACCGTATTTTTGGGAATATAAGACACTCCAAAATATAAGACGCACCTAGCTTTGGGGGAGGAAAAGAAGGGGAAAATATCTGTCTCTGCCTCCCAGCAATTTGCCTCCTTGCAACAAACAGTACGGACAATATACACTGTTTGTGGGGTTACATTTCAGACTATCCTTGTACAGATGCTGTTAAAACTGATGTGGCTTTCTGGAAGTATCCGAGTTATTCTCTGCTATTTAAAAGGAGATAACAATAGCACTGGGGCCTCTTCAGATCAAGCCTTTATCTTAAAAAGCTTCTTCATTTTGTTAAGTTGTCTAAAACAATAATAAAGCAGTCTTTACAAAATAAGTCTAATCATTCTATAGGCCTTTATAGTTACTGACTTACCTCCTTGCAGCAAACAGCCTGATTAGCACAAGGGGGGGGGGGATCTGCCTCTGCCTCCCAGCAATTTGCCTGGTGGAGCAAACAGCAAATTTCAGTTCCTGCCGATCATCGGCTGTTCCAGGCTGCAGGGATTCCCGTGGCCTATCGCAGCCTCCGCAAGCCCCGTTTGCTGCAAGGAGGTGAATTGCTGGGAGGCAATTGAGGCTGAAGGGTGGGGGCTGGTGGGTGGGAGGGCGGGGCAACATTCAGTGTATAAGACGCACCCAAGCTTTCACCCTCTTTTTTGGGGGGGGGGAGGGGGGAGGTGTGTCTTATACTCCCAAAAATACGTAGTTTATCAAAACGGGTATTACATGTTCCTGCTTGGAGACTCTAGACAGGAGGCTGGTTGCTACGCTGAGGACAATTTCAGTTTCTCTTTCAAAGGCATCCCTCACCAATGGCAAAACAGAGACAAAACAGACTTAAAATGACTTAAAACTAAGCCTAAATCAAAAGTAACTGCCAAAAAACCTTCTCTCTTTTTTTAAAGAGGGAATATCAGTGTAGAAAAGAGGCAGCATCACAATTACTGATTTCTCTCCAGTCAACATGAACAGTTAAAATAAACATAAATCGTTTTGGCGTTTTCTTACTGTATTCCTCAGATACTATCAGCATGCATGTGCCTCCATGCACATAGACACCCCCCCACCTCCCCCCCAAGAAAAGACACCTTACCTCTTCTTGGTAGCTGCTCCGGTAGGCCATCTCCAAGTCGTGTTCAAGGAAGTTCAGGCTCAACTTGTTAATGGGTGGCTTAAAAAAATAGTCTTTCATCAAGCTGAGGGAAAAGATTTATTTTAGCAAAGTTTATTCTCCCATTAAAGAAACAATGATTAGATCACTAAGACATAGGCATCTCTATTTATCAGCCCATCTTTAACTGGGCTTGGAGAAAGAGGAGTGCTGTACTAACTCTCCAAATAAGAAGGAATTGCTGCTTAACTAATGACTGGACCTCAATCAACCACACTGCATGGATAATCTCCTTTTCCTCCTACTGTGTCTTGATTCTCGGAGGCTGCCTGGACAAGTTCCTGTAATTTTCTTGAGATTGGCAAACTACTTTTTCAGAAGTGCTTTCCCAATGCCTACTTCCTAGGGCTGTAAGAAAATGACTGACCCAGGGTCACCCAACTGGCTTTGGGTCTAGGGCGGGAGTGAAGAATAAGCTCCCACTTCTAATCTCAGCACTGCCATAAACTTGTTGGTGAAAAAAGAATGAGCCCACAGAGATCACAAAGTGCCTCTTCTGATTGTTGCAAACAGATCATTCACCCTCAGTGCAGAAGAATTGTCCTATCAGCAGCTTGTTGGAAAAAACCCCACAGAACTTCCCTCTTCCAAGCATTTCAGCCAGACTCTATCTGTCAACATAAAAACTGCATAAAGGAGACCACCATTAAATAAGGAAAAGACCCCCTGCCAGGGCCAGAGGTCTCCTTCTTGTTGCAACTTAACAAGGTATGCATAACAAGTTGGTTTCCTGTTTGTCTGCTGAGACCCTGCCCTCCACCAAGCTTCAGAAAAGTGGCATTTGTGCACGTTAAAAAAAAAGAATTGGCGAGATTAGCTGACTTAACTGCAGCGTGTCTGTTCACAGGCCGCAGGTTAACACTCAACTTTCCTGGACATAATACAACTTTAAACAGAACTAGATTGATAAAAGAAAACACTGATAAAAAAATTGGGCAAATCAAGCCCATTTGGTTCAGCACAATTTTCTATTCCACAGGAAGTGATAATAGCAGTAGACTTATAGCAGTAGATAAGCAGGGGGAGGAGGGGGCTGAGGAAATGGTGCTCAGACTGGCGGCCCGTGAAGCGCTCCATCTGCCCCCAACCTACTGAACCTTGTGAAGCCCCATGGAGAGCAAAGGTCCAAGTGGTGAGAATGCTTTGCCTGACCTGTCTTCTTTAATGACATCCACAAAGTGAGCGTCTGTTTTTTCTCTGATATTTTTGAACCGCAATGGCAGAAGAGCTGAATGATCCAAGCTTGCTCCAACCCATCTTCCCTTCTCTTGCAGCATTTCATAGAGAGACGTTTGGCTGTTGCTCAGTTTCTCCTCCTGCGGGGGACTTAGAAGTCCATTCCGAGACTTTGGGCTGCCTCCCCCAGGACTCTGAATGAGACAAAAAGGAAAAAAAATCAAGTGGTTTGAGATTACGTCAGAGAGAAGTCAGATTATACTTGTCTGTTTCTACAAGTATATTGCAGTAGAAAAATAATATCTGTTCAAAGATTTTGTTATATTTTTGAATGTATAAAACAGCACTTGCAACAAAAAAAGAAACATAAGGCCGATAAATTATTATAGATGTTGCTTTTAACAAACCTGATCAAACAAACAACAGCAGAAAGATTTGTATCATGTCATGAATCATTTTATTATCACCATGTCTAATCCCAAAGGTGGGCTCATATGAGATACACATTTTTTAAAGTAGCATAGTTGGGTCCGTTTTCAAGGCTTCCTCTGATCAGGGCAGACCAGGAGGCCCTCAGCATTCAGCCCTCCTGAGCAAACAGGAGACTGAGGTCAGCTTTCTCTAGCTCTTTATGCTCAGAAAACAATCTTTAGAAAAGGCAAACGCTAACATTTCTTTAAAAGATATAGAAAATGCATTTTAAACCAAAATTAAATAAAGTGCAACTTATCTTTTCAAGATAAAAAATTTAGGAACTTAAAAACAGCCATATTACCAGGGGCTGAAGTTCCAAAACTCAAAGAATTCTTAGAATTCCTGTACAGCACTGAAAAATTAAAACAAAAGGAACTACACTGACCTAATTAATGGGAATGCAAAAGAAAATGCACAATAAGCAGCTCAACTTACAAGATAGCAAGGGGAGCTTTTAAAAATATCCAATTGTACATCACGGTGCTCTTCAAATCATCCTAGGGACAAATTTCATACATGCTGGTCCTGAGAATAAGAAAAGGGTTTGGAACCATCTGCAATCAAGGACACCTAGGCGAGCACTTGAAGGCCATCTCATTACTTGCACCCTACTTGAGTCTGTCTCATCTCATGACCGACCTGCCTCAGTTTCTGCTCCGTGAATGAATGAAGAGAAAAAGGTGCCTTGAGAATAAATTACCTTTGTGCTGGTCTTATGGTCCTCCTGGCACCCGTTTTGAATTGCTCCTTCCTCTGCACTCACAGCATAGCCAGGGGAAAAAGTAACACTGCACGAATGGCAGATCTGCAACCACAAAAAAACATACTAGAGGGTGAATTCCTCCTTTTGTCCCTGGCCTGCCTCTACTGCGGGTGTCTGAAGGCTCTTCAAAATGGCACATTTTGTGTGTAACTCCCAGGGTGCTATCTAGTCTGCACATGACACTTTTCCTCCCTTAAATGTTTCAGAACAAAATCACTTGGGCACGGAAAGAAGTTATCGTCCACACAACAAGACGTAGTTAGCATTTAGCAGCTGTCTTTTCCCCATCTAACATCTCAACCAAATTTGTAAATATCAACCAATTAAATCAATGATAATATTTATATACATACTAGAAAAGCAAATGCAAATGCTCTTATACATCCTTTGCAAAAGGAGACCCCCTCCAAACAATGGTGGTCTTTTTTCTTACTTGCATTTAATGATTTTATGTCACTAACTCTACCAATGCTGGCAACCGTGATACTTGCTCCTTTATGCCAGCTGCTTGCTGGCACTTTCTCAGAAGTGCTTAGAACAGAATTTTTCAACTTCGGCAATTAACAATGCAAGGGCTCCTGAGCTACATGGGATTTACACCAAGCCCCTCACAGCCAACTCATAATCCACACCTCCTCGTGTTATGACTTTCAGAGCAAAAAAATAAACCAATTTATGATTTGCCTTCTTAGAGAATACGTAACTAACTGCAGATATAAGTTTCCAAGCTTGGGTAGGTTGTGAAAACAGGTTTCTAAAAACAAATCCACAGAAATGTACAGAATTTGCATTTGTCGAACCTTATTTTTTTCTAAGTACTTGAATGTTTTTGCTAAATCATCCATGTTCTCCGACAAAGCTCCCTGTAACTTGCTTCCATCTCCTGCTTCTAGACCTGGGAGTAGAAGGGTCTCCGAGCAGCTGCAATGGGTCTCCTTCTTTTTCAAGCCAGAGATCAAGTATGTTTTCAAACCTACAGGAAAACTATAGTTAACATATCTGCTGTTATTCTTCCACTGTACACACTTCCCCCAGCTTACCTGGAGGGCTCCTTCTACAAAAAGCTGTTTACTACAGATGGCCATTCTACAACCGTTGCAATCACAGCTTGCAGAGAAATGACTCATTTCTCCTTTGGAAACAGCCAAATCCACTTTTTAGCAGCAAATCTGCATTTTATAAATTGCTTGGCCAGCTACTACGGTAGTAATTTATTTATCATTGGCTATTTTTCTATTATCTTTTTTTTTTTAAAGGATTGTGAAATATAACCCAGCAGTACTTTCGAATTTTTTAATACTGTACATATTTTGGTTTTACTTAAGAGCACTCTGTTTTAGTGTCACTGTGAATATTAATTTCCAAAGGGCTTTTTGTATCAAATGATCAAACTTGAAAGACCACCTGTGTCATCTGCAACCCAATGAGCGTCCCCCCTTCAATCCTCCCCTCTGGGTCATTTCTAAAGACCCTGAAGAGCCCAAGAAAGAACCTTGGGGTACCCCACTGCATGCTTCTCTCCACACCGATGTCGTTCCATAAGGAGGACCACATGCTGAGTGTGGTCGGTCAGCCAATTCCAAACCCATCTGGTAATGGGACAGCTTGTCCCACACTGTTCACTCTTACGAAGTAGTTGGCAGTCTTGTATTCCATCCAATGCCTCACTGAAATCTGAATCTAGTCCATCCACAGGATTCCCTTATTGTGTGGAAATAGGACCTCACTGCTGAAGAGACTAGTTTTTGCGTACTTTATAGCACCTTTTACTCCAGTCTCACCCACTACTCACATTTATCTCAATACTCTGTACTTTTATTTAAGGTGCCTTTACTAATCCTGGTTTGTGACGTTAATAAACATTGATACGAAACTGCTAGAAATTGGTTTACGGTCAGCAGAATAAAAAATCTGCGGACTATCTACCAACTTCTAGCAGTTTACAACAGTCATAGAATCCTAAAAACTGTCCCCCGAAAGCTGGCATCAAAAGCAACTCTTTTCCTTGGTCAACTATCTTATGGAAGAGCTCAGTCTTAACTGCCCTGCAGAATACTGTAGGGTGTTTTTTTCCCTTGCAAAGTGATACTTTCTTTTTACAAAACATCATATGACGTACCTGCATAGCAATAAAAGTATATTTTTTATTAGGGAAGTGTACATTTTAGTGTTAAAGCAGATGTCACAAACTATAAAATGAGCAGTTAATTAAAATTCCACTTGGAAACCAAAAGACGCTGCAGCTACAATGCATACCCCCCCCCCCCTCAGCTTTAATATCTCTTCAAAGAACCAGGAAGGGCAGAGGCACCACGTTTACATGGCAGGTTTCATGTAAAATATTAAATTGATCCAAATTTGCTCACATTAGCATAAGGGAGAGAAAAGGTTAACTTCCAAATCAAATCAACTTATTCACAGGAAAAATGAGAGAAATACCTTTCAGCTGGTCTGCTACCACGCTCTGCCCCACACGCTCCATCACCTTCCCATCCTCCATTTCGTAGCGATCGTCCAAGTATTTCGCAGTAGCCTCTGAAATATGGACCTTCCCAGCGACGCCCAGTTGTTCCATGAGGTTGGCTAAGTTGACGTCATTGGACCAGACGTCAAACTTAAATCTTCTCATTCCCAGAATGCCACAAAGGACCGTCCCGGTGTGCACGCCAACCCTCATATTCACCATTTCCTTCTTCTCCTGGCAAAACTGCTCAATGGCTTTGATCATGCCCAGGCCCATCTCGATGCAGCAGTAAGCGTGATCCGCTCGGGGCTCAGGGCACCCCGCCACGCAGTAGTAGCAGTCCCCCAAGGTGCTTATCTTCTCGCACTTGGTGTCCTCGCAGAGGCGGTCAAAGCGGCCAAAGAGGTCGTTCAAAAGCCCCACCAGGGCGTGTGCAGATTTGTTGGCACTCATTTTGGTAAAGCCTACGATGTCGGCGAAGAGGATACTGACTTGTTCTATCTGCTGCATCTTGAAGGGGCGAAAGATGATGGGGGTCTTCTGGATGGACGGCTTCTTCTTCCTGCTCTTGGGGCTGGAGGCGGAGTGGCGCTTGGCGGAGGAGGAGTTCTCGCTGTCCTCGTCCCCCTGCTTCATCAGGTCGTCCGCGATGATCCTGGGCATGACCGAGTGGATCATGCGCTCCTTCAGGGCCTTCTCCACCTCCAGGTCCTTCCCGTGCATGATGGACTGCCCCACCTTGAGGAAGGTGCTCCTGGACCGCACCTCCGACATGATGAAGAGGTGCACGCCGGTGGCGTGGATGCAGAGGTGCAGCAGGGCCTTGCCCAGCAGCTCCCAGGGGGCCAGCCGCTCGCCCGGCGGCAGCGCGAAGCAGCGCTCGTCGCGGAAGCCGTAGCCCAGCGCCTCGAAGAGCGCCGAGCCGCCCAGCCCCAGCAGGAGGCTCAGGTAGAGCGGCAGGTGCGGCACGGCGTAGAGCAGCAGCAGCGCCGCCACGCACAGCGAGAAGCTGCCCACCGGCGACAGGCAGGGCGGGGGGGGCGCCGCGCGCGCGCTCACGTTGCCCGCCAGCCCCGGGGCCGCCGCCGCCGCCGGCAGCAGCTGCGAGGCCAGCGGGAGCGCCAGCACCAGCAGCGCCAGCGCCAGCGAGGAGCCGGCCGGGTGGCGCCCGTAGGCCCGCGTGAAGGTGAAGAGCAGCGCGGCCAGGCAGGCGCCCAGGAAGGCCAGCGCCGCCCCCGCCGCCGCCGCCGCCCCGCCGCCGCCGCCCCCTCCTCGCCCCCCGCCGCGGCCCCAGCCCAGGTAGGCGCCCCACAGCAGCGCCGCCGCGCCCAGGTAGCCCAGCGCGTAGCGGAGCCGGCGGCGCGTCTGCGGGAAGCGGCGCTGGCGGCAGGCCTGCTCCAGGTTGCTCGAGTCGAAGCGCGGGTCCCACCAGCGAGACGAGGCGCGCTCGAAGAGCTGCGGCGCCCGGCCGGCCCCCAGGCCCAGCCCCAGCCCCGGGCCCAGCGCCGCCCCCCGCGGCTTCCCCCGCGCCCGCCGCCCGCGCCCCGCCGCCTGCAGCCGCACGGCCACGCGCCCGCCGCCGCCCTCGGCCACGCTCACCTCGGTGCCACGCGGCGGGGGCGGCGGGCAGCCGGTGGCCGCCGCCATGGCCACGCCCGCCTCGCCTCACCCGCCGCCGCCGCCGCCGCCGCCTCCCAGGCCCGGGCTCCCGCTGCTGCTGCTGCTGCTGCTGCTGCCGCCGGGCCGCGCCGGGCTCCGCCGCATGGCGCCGCGCCGGAGCCCCCGCCCGGCTGTCCCGCCCGCCCGCCCGCCCGCCGCTCTCTCCGCCGCCGCCGCCGCCGCCTGCCTGGAAACGCCTGACGGGCCGAAGGAGGGGGAGGGGCGGCGGCGACGCCGAGGCTGCTGTCACTGCCGCGCGGGACGAGGAGCGCCTGCGCGGTGCGGGAGACGGACGGACGGACGGGGGGCGAGGTCTGCGCACGCGCGGGGGGGCCCGAGTGCGCAACCGCAGCCCTCGCCCCCCGCCCTTGTGCGCCGAAGGGGGGGATGGGACGATCAGCCCCCGCCCCCCCGCCCCCCCCCGATCGCCCGACTGGGCCTCGGCCGGTCCCGGCCACCGCCTGGGACTTTCCCCCGCTGGAGGGCCCGCTGGCTCCGGAGGCTCCGGCTGCCGAGAGGAGGCGAGGGCGGCTCCGACGGCTCCTGACGTCCCCCCGATGGGAAGCCTGGGCGCGTCTCTGCTGCTGCTGCTGCGTTTCCGCCGGAGGAGCCGCTTCTGCCGCCGCGCCTCAAAGGGGGCCTTTCGGAAGCCCCTCCCCCCCTTTCCCCTCCCTTTCCCCTCCCCCCCTTTTCCCTCCCCCCCTTCCCCCCCCCCTTTCCCCTCCCCCCTCCCGGGCTTCCCCGTAGTGCGGGTGGGGGGGGGCGAGGGCCGGGGCGCCGCTCCTCTGGCCGCCTTGGCTGAGGGAGGGTCCGTTCCGGGGCCAACCGTTGGAGCAGCGAAAGGCCGAGCGGGGTTGCGCTGGTGGGGAGGAACGGAGAGGCTGCTTGGGAAGCTCCTCCTGAGGCCGCTGGGGGGTCCGTGCGGGGAGAGGAGCTTCCGAGAAAGCCCTGGGAGTGGGGAGAGGGGGCGCCGCCGCCGCCTCGGATCCTTTCGCAGCCTCCCTGCCGTATCACACACCGGAGCCATGTCTGCAGCCAAGAGTGAGGCAGCCGCCTTCCAAGCCATCCAAGCAGATCCCAAGCCAGGGGAGCGAAAGCACCTCTGCCGAGCCTCACTGTGGTCTAGCCACTTCCTGAAAGCAGCTTGTAGGCTCAACCCAACGACTTCGGCTTAACTAATCTCAGCGACACACAAACCACACTGGCGCCAAAGTTGGAGGCCCACCAATGGGACCCTTGAGAGCCCCCTGCTGCGCATCCTTGCGGGACAGAACTCTGGGTTTCCCTCAGCAACGGCTGGGCAGGGATGCTGCAGCCACCAGTAGCACAGCTGCCCCTCTCCCACCCCTGGGAGCATCTTGGGCCGTGCCTGGGGGGGGGGGCAGAACTCCTGATGCGGAGGTAACTACCTTGCCTCCTGTGGGCATTTCCTCCTCTCGCTTCAGCTGGACCAAACAAGGGAGTTTTGTGGTCAGAGAAGGTGGAGGAAGTCGTGGGGGGGGGGGAGAGGGGTTGAGCACGGGGGAAACAAAATGAAAAGGCTGGGTTAGGAAAAGAGCTTTTGTGCTGGAGATGCTTCCTGACTCCAGCCACCTCCCTCCTTCATGCCCCCCACCCGAAGCATAGCCTGAGCTCTCCTGCCTGGCCTATGGAGACTTTCCACACGCAAAAATCTCCCTGCCAGTGAGGAAGTCATTAAGCAAATCCAGGCACGGAGGGGAAAGGAAGGGAGCCATTCGCTTCGGAAGGTGGTTCTCTTTTGCCCTTCTGAAAGGGCCTCGTTTCAAGCGAGGCCTTTGCCCTTCTCCCTGAAGCGGTGGCACTCGCTTGTGCAGGCCCTGCTGTCAACCAGAGGCTTTTACCCGTGGAAAGAAGCCCCAGAAGCCCCCCCCCCCCGAAGGCTGCGGGGTGGGTCAGCCGTGGGAAAGCCCATCGGCCCTCTTCCTTGGGCTCCCCCCCCCCCGCTGTCATCCTTTCCACTCAGAAAGAGAGGCGACACACTAAGAAATGTGGCTGAAAAATACCAGAATTTATTAGAAGGGCTGAAGTACATCGTGTCTCCAAACATAGACTATTACTGCGAGCCACTGAAATGGATTACACAGCTATGGAATTCCTTTAAATACATCTGTCCACAATTCTGGTCAAAGAAGCACACAACCACGGGTGGATGGTTTGGGTCTGGCCTTTTACCAAAGTGGGGAGGATGCTTCCACCTCCGAGCATCCCTGGACCACAAGAGCACAGATTCCCAAGGCAGGAAGGGAGGGGTGGCCACACTGGATTAGCCGCCGGCTGTTCTCAGATCACGGCCCCATCTAAGTGGGCAGAGGGTGGATGCCTCCAGGTCCAGGATCAATTACCTTCGGAGATGCTTTGTCTTTTGTTGTGGAGGTCCACGTGGTTGCCAAGCAATCTCCGGCCCTGTTGTTAGCACAGCACAAGCACGCGCAAAGGCCATGATGGCTGGGGATGCCTAGGAAGGCTCGGTGGTCTTGCAGGGTTCCCCTCGCAGCCGAACAGGGAAGGCACCTGTCGTCCCACATCTTCTCTGCCCAGCAAACCAGACGTTTCCCTTCCCTCCCTTTCGGCATTGCCAAGAACAGGACAACCTACACTGTCCCTCCAGGCTCCCCCCACCTCCTAGCCCCCACCTCAGTGCAACAGAGGAGGCCTTGCACTGTGCAGCCTATGGGCTCAATAGGTGCTCCAAACTGGGCAAATCGTTTAGAGTACACAGTTGCAGAGACTTTTCATTCCATGCAACTCGCAAAATATTGATGCGTGAAAGGAAGGGCAGAAGGGATATGAGGGAAATCCAGCAAGCCTGAGAACAGACGGCTAAGGGAACTATAGGTATATAAAAAATGAAGGATGTAGAGTAGGCCAGGAAGGAAAGGGGCCCCTGCTTCCTCAGGGAACAGGCCCCATTCCCTGGGGGAATCGGTGGGAGGAGCCCTTCTCCCCGCTGAAGCATCACCCAGAAGACAGCAATGCTTGGAGAGTTCTCCAGACCACCCAGAGAAAGCTGAAACCAAGATGGGGAAGCGCTGCTGAGGAGAGGAGCTAACCGAGGGTGGCCAGGAGGGGGAGCAGCTGAGACCTTCCCGTGGCCAATTCTCAGGAGGCCTCCTTGGCCAGCCGCTCCGGGGGGGGGGGGGGGGGGGGGGGGGGGGGGGCGCGTCTTGTGCCTGGTTGAATTGCAGCTCCTGCGAGTCAAGAACCTTAACTCCAGGGGCCGTGTTTGGCTCCCCCTGGTGGTCAGGAGGCCTTCTTGGCCTCCTTTCAACATTCCGGTCCTTCCTTCTCGGCATATACGCAAGGCCTCTGCCAATTTCACCTCTCCTTGACACATTGCATCTTTTTGAAGTAACAAAGATTAAATCATGACGGGTATTCACAGTGCTTTATTCTCTTTACCAGGCCCACCCAACTTCCCTGCCATTGGGATCCCAGCCGCTCGCTCTGCGGCCCCCAGAGGGGGGCCAACAGAGCTTCTTGGACAGATAAGACATAAGCTCATTCATCAGCCGGGGCGCAGGAGGGTCACACGCTGGCGGCCTCTTAGTGCTTCTTGTAGCGGTTCTTTGGGGTTTCCCCGCAGCCGGTTGTGTCGCAGGAGAGGGGGCCGGCCTTCTTCCCCAGGCCGATGCTCCCGAGCAGGTCAGGCAGCTCGTGGGTGATGGCCCTCTCGATCTTCTCCAGGAAGCAGCCCCCCATGTAGGAGCACTGCTGTGCGAGCAGCTTGAAGCTGTGGATGGGGTTCACCCCAAAGAAGTCCTTGTAGGCCTCGCGGTTGGGCAGGTCGAACTTGCTGACGTTGGTCTTGGCCAGGATGGACTTGAAGATGAAGAACTTGTCTGGATCCTCCACGATGTCCCTGAAGACCAGCTCCCCGTCGCTGAAGAAGGTCATTTTGTCCTTGTAGGTCTGCAAGTAGCGATCGACCAGGAGTGCGTGGATGCGAACCCGGATGGCGTGTTGGCGGATGAAGGCGATCTTGTTTTCCAGCCGGTTCTCAATCACCTGGTTGAGGTCTTCCAGAAGGGAGATCTCCTCCTTGGAGAAGAGGTCGCGGTGGGTTTCGGCTTGGTACTCCATGGGCCAAAAGGAGCTGACGTAAACCCGGGGGGGCTCAGTAACGTTAATGAGGGGGGCCAGGCTCCAGAACAAGGCGCCGTACACCCGCATGAGCTCTTGAGTAGCCAGGCTGTCCGCCTTGTTCAGGATGATCCTGATCTGGGACTCCCGGCCCTTCAGCTGGCGGAAAAGCATCTCCAGTTCCAGCCCCACGTCCAGTTTGGTCGGGTCAAATACCACGAAGATGAGATCGGCTCGATCGATGAACCATTGGCAGACGTCATTGAACGGGTAGCCTGCAAGAGAAGACGAAGAGGGGGGGACTTTGTGACCTTTGAGAGGAGGAGGAGGAGCCGAGGGCCACCCAGCTGTGACTCCCTATCACGGGGGCCGCGCAGCAAAGGGCCCTGTCTCTGAGCAATTATCTGCTGGATGCAAGAAGGAGCGTTTGCAAGGGGAAAAGAATAATAGCTAGTGGATTAGCCAAATTGCAGTGTCTCTCAGGCAATGGCTACGATGCTTAAATGTTTGTTATTTTAGTGAGCTTTGAAATGCTTTGAACATTAGGATGCTCAGGGATACAAGGCTGGCCGTTGTTTAACACCGGGAGCCGCTAAGAGCATCATTCTGGAGCTTTCGGTCTCTTCCGTTTGCTCTCTTCTAAACTGGCCCTAATCCCGAAAGGGCCTTAAAGTCCAATTAGTGGCTCGCCTCCATTTCCAGGCGCCCCACACCGGCTCCCTCTTCCAACTTGTGGGGTTCTGAGCACGGAAGAGCATCACCTGCTTGGCCCCACTTTGTGCTTTCTCTGTGTAAATAAAGCACCTGTTCCAAAATCTGAACGTTTTGCTTTGGGTGCTTTTTCTATTAACGATTTGCATCCTTTTTTCCATTCGGTTCCCTTCCTTTAAGTAATATTGAACACGGATACAAATGACTCTGGCAATGGTTGGGATAGAATCAATTTGTACAACCAACTGCTTCAATTCCAATTTCAATTCAATTTTTTTCAATTTACTTTATTTGTATGCCGCCCTTTTCCCTGAGGGGACTCAGGGCGGCTCACAGTTCAAGGGGGGGGGGGGGGAGTCTGGCCCTGAGTGAGTTTCTAACCACCTTTTCAAAGGTGGACCGAGATGGCTTTATGTAAGGGGTAACATACGGGTGGCAGCCAAAATGCCCGCCAGAATAAACCATCCCTCCCAAGATCCGGAAATAGAACTCCACCTCGCTCCTGCTGCTTCCGGTTTTCAATGATACCGGGGGTGTCCACAAAGGTGACCCTCTCCAAGAGCTTATGAGGGATCTCGATTCCGATCAGCTTCTCCAGAAAGTTCTGCCCAAACTTCTCGAGGGGGGAGAACGAGCGGGCGCTGTCTGCAGCCATGACAATGCCTTCGATGGTCTTGACTTTAGCACCATGCATTATGACGGTGAACTCGGAGGTGGTGGGTTCAGCCCCTGTCCGTGGAGAAAGGGAAGCCGGGTGCAGGTCAGCTACAGCCCCAGATGCTCCTTTGGAGGCCGCTGCCTTGCCAGCAGGCGCTCTAAGGAACCCCCCCTCCCCCTTTCAAAACAGGCCAGGTTTGCCACTCCAAAAACCCAGTTGATCTTCTAGAACTCTCTTAGCCTATTAGGCCCATTGTGAGTTTTGTTTTCTAGGCCGTCCTCACAGCTTAAGAGCTAACCATCGTCACATGCTTCATTTTCTGCCGGCTTCCCATAAACCCAGCATGATTTGTGGCTTGCAGATCCAGGCTGGTGCCTGAGAGCTGCGGGGGGTGGAGAGAAAGGAACGGATTGTATAGAGACTACTTCAGTTCTCTGTACTCCTGTCAGAGTTTCTGGGGCTGCCACGAATTTCCCCACAGCCAAGAAAAACTGGAAACCAAACATTCTGGCTAGTTAATTCAGTCTGCAACTGGGGGAACCTTCTCGACCGAGAGCCGGTTCAGGAAAAAACGTGGCCCGAGGGGTGGCAGGGAAGAAGGGCTACTCTTGCTGCAATGAAGGGGCTCCGGGACAGAAAGTTTGGAGTCTCTTGTAGGTCCGTCTGCCGCTAGGGGAGAGGGAGGAAACCAAGTGCCGGCACCTCACCCCTCGCCCTAAGCGCCAAGGCAAGGGCCTTTTTGGCCAGAAGCTGAAGGGAGAGGAGGCTCAGCCAGCGCAGCAGGGGGAGAGCTGGGGCTGAGGGCTTCAAACACGACGGGCGGCTGGCTGGCAAAGGGAAGGGAAGGTGCTCCCCGCTGTCACCCAGCATGCGTCTCCTTCCTGGACCCTCTGCTACTCTAGGCAGAAGACCAGCAGGGCCTCCGGTTACCTGTGTAGAGCTGATGTGGCGTGGCGTCCAGCCCCAGAAGGTAGTTGATCATGGTGGACTTGCCAACGCTCCAGGGTCCCAAGAAGAGCACCATCGGCTTGGAAGTAATCTCTCCGTCTGCAGAGGGAAGGGAAGAGCAGCGATTTGGAGCAGAGCAGGGCGGCTCTTCAGCCCTGAAAGTCAGCCTTGTTTGCCTGCAGGGGCATCGCTCCACTAGCCGCCCGCCAGCTGTCCTTGCCCTCCCCGGGGGGGCAACTATTCCAGGGAGGGTGAAGGCACCACAAGAGCAACTCTGAGGGAAGGTGGGGAAGGCAGGGCGGGCTGGGGGCTCCCCATGGACAGAGACCATCCATCAGCTCTGTGGGAAGCACCTGCCAAGCCTGGGCTGTGGGTGAAACAGCAGCCCCTCTCCACCCCACAACGCCCGGACGCTGGAGACCCCCCCCCAGCCCATGAACCTCCGGCAGAGGGAGGCTGGCCAGAGGGGCCCAGCCCCCCCTAGATCCCCTGAGCAAGTCATTTGCTTTGGCTGCCGGTAGCGCATCTTCCTCAGGACGGCAGTGCAGCTGAGACTTGGAAAGAGTTGGGGCACTTCTGTCCCTCCCCAGGGAAAGGCCCCCCTGTGCCGCATTTACTCTGCTGCCTTCCAGAAGGGAAACTGGTGCGCCTGACGCTCGGTTTCTGCATTATGACAAAGTCCAGTTAGACGCTTCCAAAGTGTGCTGCAGAATCCTCCCACAGACGCCAGGGAAGAGGGCGGGTGCTCCTTTGCCCAGGAAGGGCTGAGGTTGGAGCAGCCCGGGGGCTTTGGCAGCCATGCCGTCCTCAAGCCACTGACATGCCCCCTCCAGGCTTTCCTTCTCCCAAGCTCCCCGTTGCTGCCACAAGAAACAAGATTGGGGGCTCCCTATCCCTGCCTTCCCCGGCTGCCAAGGAGAGGCAAGGGTGGCCCACATCCTCCTCCACCAGAACAAGCAGGAAGGTGGCTGAGCGCGGGAAGGGGGAGCAGGACGGTGCCCTTTCCTGGGTCCAGGGAACAGCGGCCTGGCAGGACTGGCTGACAGGACAGGCAGCTCTACCCACCTGTGGCTGAAGAGCCCAGGGTGCGTCCAGGGTAAGCTGTGGGGCAGGAGAGGGGGGTTGGGGAAGAGAAAAAGGAGTGTGAGTTGGGGAGGGCGGGAGGGGGGGAGGGTTAGTCTGGGGCAGGAAAGAACGAAAGCAGAGCTGGAGCGTCCAGGAAGGGGCCCAGCTGCCCTCCCGGAAGCCCCCGGGGTTAGAGGTCATGCTGCAAGAAGCTGTGTCCTCCCCACACGGAGATCAGCTGGAACCTCTCCCCCTCCTTTGGGAAGGACGAAGTGGAGGCGCCCCCAGTCCCAGAGCACCTGCAGCCCTTGCAACAGGGCCCGGGGGGGGGGGGGAGACAGAAGCCGGGGGGAGCCACACAGCTTGGGTTCCAAAGTTCGTTCGCACTGGCCTCCAGCCCTGGGGACTGTGGCCCGAGCAGTGCTGGCAAGCCAGGGCAGTGGGCACCGACTCCAAAGGACACACCGGCTTTGGGAGGGCGACCCCTCTGGGTCAGTCTGGGAACCCCCCGGCCATGGGGAGACTTCAGCAGGCAAAGGACGCCTGCAGGATTGCAGAAACAGAAGGAGCCTTGAGGAAGAGGGAAACTCCACGGGGAGGGCAGCCTTTCAATCCTCCAAGTGTGGAGTTCTGTGTGTAGGAGAGCCAGAGAGGCCAGGGCCTTATGGGGGAAGCAGCGAAAAACCCCAGGATGCACGACCCATGTGGCAATGCAGCACCCCCCACCCCTGTGCAGTCCTCATCCAGAGAGCCCCCCCCCCCGGCTTTTCCCTAAAACCTCTCCTTGCTCAGCTTCCTATGCCGAGTCTGCCCCTCCTCCTCCCCCCCCAACACCACCTCTGGCAGCCAGACCCTTGCAGGCAGCACAACAGCACCCAAGCCCCCAGCCCACCTGCCTTACCCGTAATTTCATGCTGCCGAAGCTCATTGTACTTGTAGGAGTGCTCCAAGGGCTTGATGGAGGAGTGGTAGATTTTCCTCAGCCGCTGTAGGATGGCTGCAAGAAAGAGGCCAGGCGGAAAGTCAGCCCAGCTGGCTGCTCTAGGGGGTCCTGGGGCCTGCCATGCGGGGAGCCAAGGCTGCACTTGTGCCCGGACCCCTTGGCAGCCCCTCCATCACGCCTTGGGGCCTTTCCGCTCTGCAGGAGGGAGTCCAGCCTCACAGAGCTGTTGAGGGGCTGGGAGGAGCTGTAAGGGAGCAGGAGGAGAGCTGCCACCTGGGGGCAAAACCTTTGGTCCGGGCTGCTTAAGGGCAAAGCCTCGGCATGGCTTTCCTTGCAAGGGAAAAGATTAGCGGGCAAAGGTGGCAAGGGCACGCAGGCTGGAAACCAGGGGGCTGTCTACGCGCATGCAACGTAAACGTTTTTATAGCTCCCTCCCTCATCTGGGTGGATCTAACGCGGGTGGATGGCAGGCTGAAAGTGGCAGTCAAGTGACTCCCTTGGCACAACAGCTCCAACTGACTCAAAAGGGCGCCTGTGTTATCGTGAGCCTTGGTCACACAGTGGTTGGAGTGCAGAATTGCAGGAGGATTCTGCCCACTGCCAGGAGTTTAATCCCGGTTGGTTCAGGGTTGACTGGGCCTTCCATCTTTCCGGGGTCAGTAAAATGAGGGCCCGGATGGTTGGGGGCAAGAGGCCGACTCTTTAAGCCACCCCGAGAGGGCTGCGAAGCCCCTTGGAGCAGTAGATTAGTGCTAGAGCTCTGCACTGCCTTTTGGGGAGGCTTTGCGGGGGGGGCCCCCTGGACACGCGTGGAGCCCTGCTGCTACCTGAGTAGTCTTCTGCGGGTTTCTCTTCCTTCAGCTTCAGGGTGCTCTCAATGTGGGACCGGTCCCTCTGCGCGTTCTCCAGCTCCTCCGCTGAAAGAGCAAAGCAGAGGTCTCAGCCCACAAGCAGCACTCAGGGCCAAATGGCCCAAGGAAACAAGAGGCATTTTCGTTCACAGCTGAGTACAGAGATTGTTCTTGTCTGGAAAAAGCGCCTTCTTTTCTACCCGATTTCCACAAAAGGCCCAGCCAGGGAGCAAAATGATGGGCCAAGCTAGGAAGGACACCTGTCACCGCTCGAAAGAGGAGCCAGAAAGGTTTCCTGGCTTGAGCAGCCAGGAGGGGAGGGGGAGGCAGAGGGCAGGCCTTTCAGAAGGTCCCCCAAAGCAGGACAGGTTGCCCTGGGCCTCCAAGCCCCAACTAGTGGGTGGGGGGGGCACCTGGCCCATTGTTTTGAGTCAGTCCAGACAAGGACGCCCATATCTCCCTCCAGGAAGCCTCGCCTGGCTGCCCAGCTTTTCTTGCCAATAGCCTCGGGGGAGCCCTGCCCAGGGAGGTTCTACTGTGACCACTGGGTGCGTCTCCCAGGGCAGCTTCTCCACAGACGGCTGCCTCCAGCTGCCTAACCGGCCACGGCCACAATCTGGAGACACGCTGGCCTCAGCTGCCCAAAGAGACGGAGCAGGAAGGAGAGGCCTTCCTTCCTTCCGACTTCCCACCCTCTTCCCACTCGGGATTGCTGGCCTCACCTCCCCCCAGCGCTAACCTCTCCCTCCCAGGAACCCCTCCTGACAGCCCCCCCCCCCCACACACACAAGGACAGGCTGCCTTGCGTCCTGCTTTAGCCGAAGCCACCAGTGGACAGAATCAGGGGCTGCTTCCTCTGGGCAAGGCAGACTCCCCTGGAAAGGAACTGCACAGAGCTCAAAGGGGTGAACTCAGCCGCCTGGATCATTAAATCCTTCTTAGCCTCCAAACTGCCGCGGGGTTTCTTCTGGGAACCTGCCTGCCCGGAGAGCTTTGTGCCGTTTTGCTGCTTGGGACTAAAAAGAGCAACCAACGGGAAGAGGCCTCCTTCGCCTGGCCTTGCAATCCCATCCCGCAGAAAGAGCCCCTCTAGCCCAGGATCGGAAGCAGTTGGGGACACGCCTGGTTTCCCGAGAGCCAAGAAGGGTCAGGCGTCACGGACTTCGACTCCAGCCGAGGAGAGAAATCGGAACCAGAGGATCCTGGCATGGAAGGGGCTGCGGGTGTCCTTTCCAGAGCAGATTCCCCTCCAAGGACAGACAGCCATCCGCCCAGATCCAAGGACACCCTGCCTTCTAGGACCAAGTTCCCCCGGGGACTCAGGAATCAGGTCCCAAGCGAGACCTGGCAGGCTTTGCAACCCTGAGCTGAAAGAGCACCAAGCCAGACGAAAGGAATAGGGAGGGGGGTGGACAGGGCGCAGGGGGGAGGGGGGCTTGCACTGCAGAAGCTGCCTTGGGAGTCCAGGTCACGCCCCCCCCCAAGTGCCCCCCTTGGCCTGAGAAGGTTTGGCCTAGAAAGAGGAGTGAATGGCCGAGGCAGCTTTCCTGCCCATCCCGCGAGTCTGACTCCCCCCGCCTTCCTTGTTGGAATGCCAAAGAGGACGAAGGCAGCTGGCACAGGGCACAAAGGGCACGGCCAAGAAGATGAGTCTCCTGGCCAAAAAAGCTTGGTCTCTGCTGGGGGTGGCTGTGTGGCACCTCCACTTCCTCTCCCTGCAGGGTATCCTCCTTGGCAGATGGCCCATTCTGCTGCCGCTCCACACAGGCCACCTTCTGGGCTGCCCCCTCCGGAAAGAGAGCCTGGAAGGTCCTCTCTTCCTTGGACTCTGCCTCATTCTCCCCTTCCCCTTGGCAGCCCCTCTACCTGGCCCTCCCACCCGACCTCTGCAGCATCTGGGGGCAGATACCACCTCTGGGCCACTTTCTCTCTGCCGGAGGAGGAACCTTCCCTTCAGAAGCTGCTGCGCCTTCTGCCCCACTGCCATTTGGCTGCCCCTGGCCAAAGCCCCGTCCTTCCATGGGAAGCTGGGTGGCAGCTCCGGCTTCATCCACTGCAGCTCTTCCTCTGCCATCCGGCTCTTCTGGACTCCCTGCCAGGTCCTCCGTAGCTCCTTCCTCTGCTGGGTGGGCACTTGCTGCCTCCTCCGGCTCTCCCGGTTCACGCAAATCCCGCAGGACAGCCCTGAGCGTCTCCCTGGGTTCCTCTCTTGGCGAAGGGTTGCCCAAGTGCCCTTCCAGAGTTTCATCCACCTCAGGGGAATCGGTGAGGTTATCATCCAGCTGTGCCCCCAAAGGGCGGAGAGGATCCTGAGACGCCTCTTGGTTTCGTCCTGGGAGAAGACCGTGGGCCTCTTCCTCAAAAGGACTCTCCGTCTTTAGTGGAGCCTTTTCTTCACCCCGAGACCCGTCCACCCTTCGTGCGGAAACCTCCTCCGGCTCCCCCGAGCTGCTTCCGCCTCCTTCGTGACCAGCCGTCCCCTCTTCTTGGCCAGGGACCTCCCCTCGCTCAGCCGCGCGTGCTCCGTCCTCCTCCAAGGGGCCCCTTTCTGCGCTGTCCACGTTGGGGCCTGCATTGGTGGATCCCTCACCCCGAGGCTCCTCCTGGCTGCCTGAGAACGGGAGAGGGATTCCATTGAGCAGCCTCTGCTTCTTCACTAGACTTGGGTCTCCCGGCAAGAAGCCACCCTCAGCCAAGTTGGCAAAGTCTTCTGCGCCCTCCAGGGCAGAAACTTGCAGTTCTAGATAGTTAGAAGATGATCAGTCAGTTTCACCTGTGCCCCAAATTGCAAATGTGCTTCTGTATAAAAAACGGAACTGGACTCAAAGGGAAAAGCACGCTTTGAGGCTCTTCTAAATCCAATCCTGACCAGCAGATTTAGGATCTCGCTTGCCTGGCCTGGTTCTAGCTGCTAACTGTGTGCCAACAGTTTTGCCAGGTTGGGCTGGAGAACAGACGTTGCCCTTAACCACCCTCCCAACCAGCACCGCGGCTGTCCCTTTCGGTCTAGCAAGACAGACGGGGGGACGGGGGGAGCATCCCTGAGGGTCTTTTCAGGGGTCTTAGTCCCCTTGAGGCCATCCCCCTGGGGTCTGGCCAGGAAGTACATTGCCATCTTTCCCCACCCAACTGCCTTCCTGACTGTCTTCTACTAAAAATCCGAGCAGAATAAAAAGGGGAACCGCAGGGACGTCGAGGAGAGCTTTGCCCCTGCAGATCCGCAGTTAAGAAATCCCAGCCATCTGAAGACTAGCAGGGCTGGCACAGGCTAAAGACCAGCCATCTTGGCAAAGCCCTTTCCCTGCCATGCAAACAGAGAAGGCAGCTCTGGAATGATCTCCCCCCTCCCCTCAGGGCACTGGGGGTGGAATCTTTCTTCTCAAGTGTCGGGGCTGCTCGAGAACCCCCCCCTCCTGATTGCGGCACCCTTTGCCCACTCGCAGAAGCCAGGATCCAGGGCAGGAGGAGCCTCTTTGTGGATCAGGAAGGCAAAACTGGCGGAATCTACAAGAGAGAGATGCCAAGGGAGCCTCCTCCTCCTCCTCCTCCTCCTCCGTTGCTCCTGGAAAAGGGGATCCCCAAAGGAGATGCCAACTGCCTGAGTGGCACCCGAGATGTTGCTGTCAGCGCTGCTTCGTGGGCTCCAAGCCAGGCCTTCCAGCTGAAGAGGGGCTGGCTGGTCGCCCAGGAGAGGCGCTCCCATGCCATCCCTGGGCTTCCAACCGTCCCTGGCCGTTAGCAGAGGAAACCCGGCAGGGACTCCCTTTCTGATGGCTCCGACAGAAACCGCTGCATCTTGAGGCAAAGTCTCCCCCCCACCACACCTGACCCTCAGGTAGACAGCCAGGTCCTACCTGCAAGGAGCCCCACCCCCTGCCTGAGGACCCAGAGAGGAAGGGCCTGACACCCGGGAGCTGCTGAAGGGCATTAAAAAGGGGCCCAGAAGGGGAGGGGTGCTCGGTCCTCTTGTTCGGGGCTCCCTGGGAGGAAAAGATCCCGCTGGGGGTGGGGGCTTTGCTGCCTTGAAGAAAGTGGGGCACTTGGGGCTTTTGACGGTGGCTTCTCCGTCTCCCAATGGGACCCCCTCCGCTTTCTCTAGCTGGGCAACCTCCCGAGGAGCTTCTCCTGAGCGGGGCCTGGTCCTTCCTCCGCTCCGCTGCCCTTGTGCCAAAAGGCCAGACAGGGCCTCTGGTCACCCAGCGGAGAAGCCCAAAGCGCTGCAGGAGGCGGCTGAAGGGCAGGGAGGCACCCCCAGGGCTTATGCAAGCAACCTGCCAGCTGATCTGCAGACGCCCAGGAGGGAGAGCCACAGAATGGCAAAGGGGCCGAAGGAGTGGAGCTCAGCACCAGCAGCTTCCTCCTTGAGCTAAAAATATCCCCCCAGCCCTGGAGGGCAGGGGGGAAAGAAGTTGCTCTCGGGTGAAGCCCAGAGCCAAGAAACTCCCCCCCCCCCATTCTGGCTGACAGGCGGCACAAAGAAACATTTGCAGGCCTGGCAGGCTGAAAGGAGCCTCAAGGCTTACTCTGAGGGGGCAGAGCCTGCCCCTCGCCCTGTCTTTCCTAGGGGTTGGGCCGAGGGAGCCACGGTTCCCTGGGAGAGGCAGGGGGCTTCCTGCTGGTGGGTGGGAGGGCTCCCGTCCCTGAACTGAGTGGGGCGTCATTCCCCAAGTACCCTGGACGGTGGGGGAGAACTACATCTGCCCCAGAAACCCCCAGTGACGAGGGACGGGCGCTCTGGCCCACTACAGCAGCCGGCCCTTGTCTGCAGGCCACGCGGGGCTCAGAAGAGGCGGCAGGTGAGGGCAGCCAGTTCTGCAGACACAAAGCCAAGAGCCTGACCCGAGGAGGGATCCAGGCTCCCCCGCTGCCCTGGGAAGGCTAAGGAAGGCGCCGGCTGGGAGCTGGGGAGGGCAAGGCTGGCCCTGCCAGTCCAAGCAGCGTCCGGCCTGCTCAGGCTGAGGGCCACAGCGGCCTCACTTTCGCCAGCTTCAAGGCGCCAGTCGCGGGACGCAACCCAGAGGGAGAGCCAGCTCCAACCAGGGCTGTGCAAATCGCGGGGGGGGGGGGAAGCAACCTGAGCTGGAGGGGGGGGAGTAGCTGGATGGGAGGGGTCTGGCGCCATGATGGGGGATCCTTCGGACCTTTCCCTCGAGCAGCCCTCGCCCCCTGGGGACCCTCCCTCAGCTGAGCCCCCGGGACCCGGGAAGGAGGGGGCGCCAGTCTCCCGCGGGCTCCGGCAGCCCCGCCAGCCCGTCTCAAGGGAGCCCTCTGGCGGCCGGATTGAGAAGAGCTGGACGGGCGCTCCAGAGAAGCGCCGTTCCGGTTTCCTTTTACGACCCCGGAGAAAAAAGCGAGACGCGCCTGTTTTTCTGCCCTTCGGCCGAGGAGACAAAGGGGCCGGTTCCGCGCCCCCCCCCCCCTCCGCGTGCCTGTTCTGGGTGGGTGCGCGAGAGGAAGGGGTGAGCGAAGCCCCCAGAGCGGCTGTTGTGGGAAGCCAGAAGCGCTGCCCCATCTCCACACACGGCCACGGACGGGCCCTGCCGGCTGCGGCTCCGATGGTTTGGAGCCCTTTCGGAACTGCTTTGGGGCATCCGGAGCCCAGCAGGGTCTCTGGCAAGTGGCCGGGCTGAGCGAGGGCCTGTCCGGAGGGGACCCAGCCTCCTGCCCCCCACCCACCCCAGAACTCCGGGGGGCGCTTCCTGCTTTGCAGCCACCCCCACCCCCCCCAGCAGACGCCAACCAGAGGAAACACACAGCTGGTGAGACAGCGGAGGAAAGCGCCCCCCGCCCCGCCCCCGAAATTGGGTCAGCGCAGCCGGGGCCACGGAAGCCCTCCATACTCCGCCCGGAGCTGCTGAAGAGAGCCAGGCGGGAAGTGGCTGCTCAGCAAGTCCTTGGGAGGCCCAGCAGCCTTTCCCATGAATTCGCTCAGAGACACAACACTTTCCTCTGGCCCTGGCATTAGCCCAGTCCTGAGACGGAGTCCTGAGCTGCAGCCCTGTGACCAACCCACTCAATGCATCCCCAAAACGAGCTTCCTGGTCACAGAAGGCCTCCCCCCCCCCCCCAAGAATCATGCTAGATCTGCACTGCTCCGATGGGACAAGGAAGGGCCCCTGGTCCAGGTAGAGCCCACCCGTGGTTACCATGTGCCCCATCCAGGGTGAGGAGAGACTCCCCCTCCACCTTGCCCCTTCTGGGGGCATCCACTGTAGAAGCTGGGAAATGAGGCCAAGCCCCCTCGTCCCCCAGACCCGCAGGGGCGTCCTGCTGCTGGGAGGGAAGGAAGGAGAGGGGAGGGGAGGGGGGGGAGGAAAGCAGCCCCCAGCCCTGCTTGTCCATCTCCCTTTTGTTCTGGGAACCATACAATATGGCCTTAAAAGGCTACAGCTGGTCCAGAGCGCCTGTGACAGTTTGAGCAGGCAGCAGCTGAGCTGATGAGGGCAATGGGGAAGGCAGGAGGGGCTCCAGAGGCTGCAGGGCTCCAGTTACACGCCTGTTTCCATACTTAGCTCTGGGAGGCAGCTGGGAGGCAGCGCCCAGCCAGCAGCACCAAATTAACTCAAGGGCACCCAAGGGGAAGGTGTCGGATGCCACATAGTTCTGCCCAGGGGCCCCGAACAGGCAGCGGAAAACCCCAGTGGGAGGGGCAACCCTGGGGCCCTTAAGACACAGGGGATCCCTGGGGTAATAGGTCTCCAAGCACAGAGGAGAGGAGCGGGGTGCTCCCAGCACGGCTCCTACGGATCTCATAGCCCAGCCGCTCTTCCTCTGGCTCCCCTCGGTCCCACGGTGGCCCCCTCCTTCCGCCTCAAGGCTGCCACCCCCACCCCCCGCCCGGTTGCCTGCCACAGGCCTGGCATGTTGACCCTCCCCGTGGGAAGTTCTGGGCCTTCGGAAACAAGGGGCCCTACCTGCCGCCCTGAAGAGCACAACTGGTGCCAGGCAGAAACAGAAGAGCCTCAGCGCTGCCATGCTGGCTGCCAGGAGCCTTCTCCCCTTCCTCCGCGCTATTTATACCAGGGAAGGCTCCGGAGAAGCAGGTGGCCGCTTGGCCGCAGGGCCCACGCAGGCGATGGTGCCGGTGCTGGACTACTGGAGGCCCCTCCCCAGCCGGCCTCTTCACCAACCTCCGTCAGTCCCCACTCAGAGGCAGCCACTAAGGGGGGGGAAGAGGAGGGGCGTTCTGGCAGCTGCTGCCCAGGGCTGAGCCCAGAGCCAAGGTCCCAGAGGACGGGCAGGGGGGGGGGGGAGGAGGGGCAGGGACCAGCTCTTCCTGCCCAGGGACTCAGGAGAAGGAATCCAACCACCAGCTCAGTGCTGCCTTGGCACAGCATTTTCAGGTGACCTGCATGGCCACGGAGGAGCCGGGCAGCCCTCCCAGCCTGCAAAATGCCTCAGAGCGGATGGTGGGTGAAGCTGGTAGCTTTTCGGGGCAAGAACAGGAAATTGGTGGGCACAAGACAAAGGGCACGGCTGCGTCACAAGAGAACTAGCGACCCAGGGGAAAATGTTGCCAACCAACCTTCCTCCCGACTGGCAGAAAAGGCGGGGGGGGGGGCAGGGGAGGCCAAGCTGCCCCAAAGGTTGAAGAGACCCCATGAAGGAGGCGGCTTGCTGCTTTTGGCTGCCCACACATGCCCACCTGTGTAATCAGCCATCCCCAAAAACCCCAGGGAAAGTGGGGGGGGGGGATTAACTGGCCACTTGAGGCCATGACGTTTTAGGCCAGAGGAGCAAAAACTCTCCTGCCCCCACCCTCTTGCTCCACCAAGGGGCAGGGTAAGCACAAGCTCCCTCTGCTGGGCAAGACAGGCACTGCACGCAAAGCAAGGCAGGTGCTGGGGAGAGGATTCCAGCAGATGGGGAAGAAGGGCTGTGAGGCTCCTCCCTCTTCTGGGACAGGGTTGAAGCCCCTCCCACAAATTTCTTGCCTCCGTCCCCCAACTTTAGTCAAAGACTAAACAAGACGTATAAAAAACAAAGTACAAACTTTATTTTGTTTCTTTACAAAGGCACAAGCCTCATTTTTCCACTTTCTTAACAAAATATAATAGCATCTCAATGAACACAAAGACCCAAAACTTGTAAAAAAAAAGAACAAAAAAAAAACCCCCATATAAAAATATGAAAGAACAAAGGAACAGTTGTGGGTGGGGGGGGGGGGGAACCTACCAAAAGCAACCAGTACGAAAAAGGCCTGGCCAAGACCTCTCCCCAAATGGGGTGGGGGGGGGGGGAGACGGGGAGGCACAGAATGCAACGACAGCAACTGCCACGGGGCAGGACCCTCCTCCTGCGTGGACCCAGTCAGCCCACGGAACAACGGATTTTAAGTGCTTCCAAGAACAAAACCACCCAGAGGAAGGGGGGGGGGGTCCTGTGCTCTCTTCCCAGGCTCTGAACCAGCCCCCGAGAACGGAGGGGCCTCAGGGCTCTCCCCGCACCAAGAGGTGTGCCAGGAGGACCAGGGAGGCAGAGGCAACCCCGAGGCCTACCTCCACCAGCCTTCTCCCTGGAGCTTTGAGAAGGCCTCGGGGGTCCCTTCGTCCCTCCTAGGGCCAGGAGCAAGGCCGAAGAGGAGCAAGGCCCCCAGGGACCCCTCACACGGCCGGAGGCGCCAGAGAAAATCCATCCTTTGAGCCGGGAGGCGCCGACTGCCCAGCCGCGTCCTGGAAGAGCCTGGCCGCTCGCAGCTTGCTGACTCCCCCAGCTGCTTCAAACTGGAGAGCCCGATGTCCAGCTCATCCCCGTCCTAATGCTCTCACTTACAGTATTGGAAGGTCACAAAATAGACCCAAAGTTGCGGTATTTTGTAAAAATTTCAGCACATTTCCTGAAGTCCCCTGGCCCCCACCCTGCTCGCCCTCCCGCTGCCAGGCAGAGGTCAGGGCACCCCAGCCTTGCTGTGTTCCATGGAATCGTCGTCCTCTGCCTCCAGGTCAGAGGCCGTGTCCAAGTTCGCGGGGTCCAGGCTGGCCCGGGCAGGGGTCACAATGACTGCGCCCCGGCGCTGCTCTTCCTCCTCCAGCAGCTGTTTTTCCTGAGTCCCCTCGATGTGCTGGATTGCCTGGGGGAAGACGGCACGGTAAATGCCCGTGGGCTCTCTGACCGGCAGCCTTCCGCTGGCCCTTCCTGCCCGGGGACTGGCTACCTGCTGCTTGGGGAAAGCCCAGGAGCCTGTGGGTGGTGGACGTGCCTAGGCACCGCAGAGGCAGAGAGGACAGCGCCCGTTTTTCTACCCAGTTTGGAGGAACCCGTCAGGGGCAAATCGGAGTGCCAGGACCGGCCAGGAGGAGGCTGCAGATTCTGAACCAGACGGGCAAAGGCTTGGGATTTCCCCGGAGACCCTCCTCTCCTCCAAGGGGCTCAAGAGTAGCCAGGCCAGGAGGGGGGGTGCACCCAGGGGCGCTGTTCTCGGTGAGCGCAGCAGGGCTGCATAGTGAGGCTGGTAGCTTGGGGGGGGGGGGGATCTGCCAGGGCCTGTTCCATGCCCAGGGAGGGACCCACCTCCCAGCCTCTCTGAAGGAGGCCAAGCCCCCCCCCCTTTCTCCAGGTGAGGAACTGTTGCGTCCTGCTCTCACCTGAACGATTGTGTCCAGGTTCTGCCTGGATGTTGAAATAGTGTTGATCACTGAGGAGGGCCCCATGGTTACCACGGTGACATGGTGCGAAGGCGGAGGCGGTGCAGGCACAATCACCGTTGGGTGCTGGGTGGGTGCTGGGGGGCCATGAGCAGGCAGGAGCTGGTGAGAGAAGAGAAGGACACCTGGCACATGGAACAGTGGCTTCCTGTACCAGAAGGCCACCCTGGGCCACAGGCAGAGAAATGGAGAGGTGTTGTAATATAGTTCCTTGTCTAGGTGTGTGTCCCCCATGGCCCAGTTCATACCAGGGCATGCAGAGCCACGCTGAACCACACAGGAGAAAACAAACTCCTAGAACGCCATAACATCCTGATAGTGCATAACATAACATCCTGAGATGTGCCCTACCAATGACGTCCAGGATTTGACCATATATAGACTGAGCAGTAGATTAGAAATTGTACTTTTACAGGCTGTTTTTAACCACATGCTATTGCTCCTCCTGCCTTTGTCCTATCTCAATAAAAGGGGCTCTCAGACCCCCAAACTGGGTCGTCGCTCCATCCCGAGAAAGGTCGTGTCCTGTCTTTTCTCAACATTGGCCTCATGGGCGAACCACGGGAACGTTACAGAGAGGCAGCGGCCGAAAGGCCTTCGGACAACTCAGGCCCTGTCGTGCCCTGGTGGATCGGAGGACCTTCTCTTTCCAGCCTTTCTCCTCCACACCCAGCTGCAGAAGCCCTGAGCCACACCGGGAGCCACAAGGACGGAGCCCTTCCCAGGGCCACATAAACCTAGACGTCCCTGTGGATGGAGAGGGCCAGAAGCCTCCATAGATGCTTCTGAATCAACAAGGTGGGCGCCGTAGCCACCCTCGGCTCCTCAGTGAGGTCTGCTTTGGGGGACAGCCATCTTAGCTGGGTACCCGACTTTCTTTTCCTCACCCAAGATATGCCACCCTCCCCTGCGCATCTGCTGGGGACGGTCGGGCAGTGCTGCGGCTTCCTGTTGTCCATGGGCTGGAAATGGCACAACCCTGCTTGCCAAAGGCTGGGAGGGGGGCTGGCTGAGGCCATGCGCTCTCCCTGACAAAGGCCTGGTGCTCCAGTGCCTCTGGGTGCTGCGGCCTCACCTGTTCCTGCTGCTGGAGCTGCACTTGTTGGGCAATCACCTTCAGCTTCTCCGGGTACAAGTGGGCCTCCAAAGAGCGTACCTGTCGGCCGGGCAGAGAAAGACCCGGTCACCCTCCGCAACGGGCAAGGGAGGCTTTGCACGCAGCTGCTTGCCCCGGCCCCCTGGGGCATTCGTTCGCTGGTACCCTGCCCAGAAACCCTCCTGCGACCCGGCCTCCGGACCCGCACCTGCTCCTCCAGCATCATCCGGACCGAGCGTTCCTTGTCCAGTTGCTGCCGGAGTTCAATCATTTCCCGGCGCAGGTCGTCGGCCTTCTCGTCCTCCCAGATGTCTGGTGACCCAATGCCTTCGTCCTTGTCCTCTGCCCGCCGCCGCTTCGGGGAGGATCCGCTGAACTCCTGCCAAGAAGGCCCAGATTGAAGGGGGGGGGCACAGGGGCCACGGGGGAAAAGAGCGCCCCTCCCGGCCAAGATCTCCATGGTGCCCACCTGGATGAAGCGCTTGAGCTGCGCGTTCTGCTGCAGCAGCCGCGTCTTCTCCTGCTCCAGAGAAAAGATGTACTCCGCCGTCTGCTGGAGGATCGCTGCCTGACCAAAGAAGAGACAGGAAGCAGAGAACTCCAGAGGCTGCAGACCTGGCCCCCTCCCCCCCCCCAAAGGACAGCCAGGTCTCTCCTGAAGCCCTTCCCGTGCTCTGCTCCCCAAGGCCCCACGTATTGCCACGGCTTTCAGCAGCCGGCTGCACCCCATTGTTCCCCAGGGAGCAGCCCCCCCTTCCCCCCTGGGTCTCCCTTCCAGCTGCAGCATTCGACCTGCGGAGGCTCCTTGGCCCATCGCCGCTCCCTCCCCATCTTTTTCCCCTAAGCACGATGGCCCTCCAAGGCCCCCAGCCCTGGCGAGTGGGCCCCCAGCTGCCCTCAGGGTCTGTCAGGGACTTGCTTGACTCCCCTGCGGCTTTGCTGGCGGCCCCCAATCAGTGGGGAGCTCCTCACCTTGCTGAGCTTCTCGCCGTCCGTGTGCGGGATGAGCGTTTTCAGGGACTGGAACCCTGCATTGATGCTCTGCATGCGCCTGCGCTCGTTGCTGTTGGCGATCTCCCTGCGTATCCGTCGCTCCTGGTCCCTCTGCGTCTCCGGGGTCAGGGGGATGTTGGCCAGGCTGCAGCAGGGGAGCACAGGTTGAGGACGGGCCCTGTCACTTTGTTGTCATGGTGGGGCTTTCGAAGGGCCTCCACAAAGGGCTTCAGCGTTTCCCAACCCATTTCATGTCCTTGGCCCTTCCCAGGCCACGCTGGGCCCTCCTGTCCAGCTAACGGGCCTTCCCGGCTCCTCCAGGCAGCAGCGCAAGTCAATCGGCGTCTCCACCCGAGGAAGCAACCTCACCCACAGCCACCCAGGGAGGAAGGTGGGACCCGGGCGCCCTCCGCGCAGCAGTGGCCTTGGGCACGGCTACTCGGCCGTTGGGTGGCGTCGCCCGGGGCAGCCACGGACCGCCGGGGCACCTACCGCGCGGAAGAACCAGCGGGCACCGCGGGGCCCTAGCGGGGAAGGGCCGCCCCGCATGCCGGCGGAGTCGGGAGGGGCGGCCCCCGGCGAGCAAAAGCGGGGGAAAACCGCTCCCGGGAAGGCCCGGGTCGGGGCTCCTTCGGGGCGGGCAGGAGAGGCGCCCGCGGCCTCCCCGGCCCCGAGCAGCGCCCCACGTGGAGGCCGCCTTGCGGCCCAGCTGGCGGGGGTCGGAGGGCGGCCGCGCCGCCGCGCTCGTTCCGCCCGCACCGCCGAGCGGGCTGCTGCGCACAAAGAGCGGCTTCCCGGGCGGCACGTGCGGCGGCTGGCAGCCTTTGTGCGAGGCGGCGGCGGCGGCGGCGGCTTCTCCGGCCGAGCCCGGCACTACATGTCCCGGCAGCCCGCGGCGGCAAGGCCCGCCCCTTCGGAGGCTGCACAGTCACGGCCAGGCCCGGCCGCCGCGCTGCCAGTAAACACGCGGCGGGCGGGGAGAGACCCGGCGGGGCGCGCGGACTCGCGGGGGCCTGGGCGAAGAGGGGCCCGCCGCCGCCGCCCCCAGCCGCTCCCCCCGGGGCCGCCCGGGCCGGACCGCCGCTGGCCGCCGCGCTCCGGCAAACAGACCCACGTGCTCGGCCGCCGCCATCCCCGGTCCCCCCGCGCCCCACGGCGGCCCCGGCCCTCCCGCGCCCCACGGCGGCCGCGGCCCCGCCGCAGCCGCAGCCCCCCCGGCCGCCCGGCGCGCGCGCCCACCTGCAGAGCCCGCCGATGACCTCCTTCTCGGTCTTCCTGAAGTGCTGCAGCGGCGGCACCTTCTGCGCGGGCACCACGAAGTACTCCATGCCCGGCCGGGATCGGGGGTGACGGGCGCGGGGGGCGGGCGAGCACGCGTCCGCCGGTCCCGCGGTGCGTCTCCGGCTCTGGCCCTGCGCGTGTCTGCTCAAGGCGGGAAACAGCTGGGCGAGCGCAGCGCAGCTCTGCCTCCCTCCCGCCCGCTCGCCCGCCTCCCTCCCTCCCTCCGCCGGCGCCGCCTCCGCCAGCCACCGGCCCATGTAAACAAAGGGCGATTCGCCGCGGCTGCCGCGCCGCCCTCCCGCCCGCCGCCCTGAGCAGCAGTGCCGGCCGGCGGACCCGCGGAGGGAAGGCCCGGCCCGAGCAATGCGCTAACCGGACGCTCGGAACTCGCAGCGGGCGGTCCGGGGCTCCTGGCGGCCTGGGAGGGGCGAGGAACGGCCCCAGATGGGAGCCTGCGAGGGGCGCGTTGTGCCTGCCCCCCCCCCTCCTGCCTTTCCAAGGGCCGCGGACGGCAGGAGGAAGAGCCCGGCCTGTTCCCGCCAGGAGGGACTCGCCGCCCAGAGCAGCTGCCCGAGCGGGCACCGGCGAGAAACGCGGGGAAGCTTCCCGACTGACTTGGAAGCCTGCCTGGTTCAGCAGCTAAGGCGAGGGAGGGAGGCCGGGGCCTGCAGAGCCAGCCCAGCTGCCCCACTCGTGGAAGTCTTTGGGGGGCTCAGGAGGGATGGTGGGATTTGTAGTCCCACACAGCTGACTGGACGTGGGCCAGAGGTCTGCCTTGACTGGAACTTGCAACGGGCCAATTTATTCAAGCAAGCAGTTTAAGGGGTGGGCCAAGCCAAGCACTGCCCAGGGCCAGCCACTCAAGGCAAGGGCAGGAGAAGCCTGGCTACTCCCTACCTGCTTGGGAGTGGGGTGGCCCTTGATGTACCGGGCAATGCCTGCCCTGGGCCACCCTTCTTACTGAGGAATTACCTGGGCCTCTTCAGCCTGGCGGTCTTCTGCTCAGCCTTTCACTGGCACACACATCCCCCCATGAAGAAGTGACCAAAGGCCCCTTCTGGCCAGGCTCCCACAAAGCGCTCAGCCAATTAAGCTTCCTTCCAGCTGGAATGACCCAGCACCTCCATGAACATTTACACGGCCAGCTAAGCAAGGCGAACTATGCCAGTGCTGTGAGAAGCCCACCAACCCCCACCATTCTGACTGGTTTCATGCCATATGCTTCGTCCAATTGGTGAATGCAAAGCCCAAATGTCACCATTATGGCCAGCTGCAGTTTTAGTCTTCATGCCGGCCTGGGGAGGACACCTGGCACCTTTCAGCCAGCAGAAGAGCCTGGTCTTGGTCACTGGAAAAGCCGATGGGGGGGGGGAGTGGCTCTGGCCAGCACTGGTGCCTCTTCCTTTCTGAAGTGCTCGTCCAGGGAAGATACGGCAGGGAAGGGAAGGCCGGCTTAGGGGCATCTGGAGTATGCTTGGCTTCAATCTGAGCCCCTGGGCAACAGCAACAGCCTTGGATCCAGCCAGGGCAACACATGCTCAAGTGACCAGGGTAGTCCCGGCGGGCAGAGTCTGAACCCTTAGCCTTAGGACAGTTGCTGCAGTGGGGGTCACACTCTGCTAGCCAAGACCGAAGAACAGATGGATAGCATGCTTAGGATCGGCCCTGGCCTGCAAGAGGGGTTGGAGGGTCTCGGGAAGTCAAAGGGCAGCCCCTTCCTCGCCTTTGGCTGCAATTCCACATTTGCACGTTTACCCTCCCCAAGAGCGAAGGACGAGGCGCTTGGTCTTCCTTTCCACATTCTTGGCCTGATGGAAAGGGATCAGTGGTGGGCTGCCCATTTTTTCACCACCAGTTCAGGCAGGTGCAGAAGCATTTGGGTGGGTGGGCAGAGCCTCCCGCCCACGCTACTCCTGGTTTACCCGATCCAGGCCGAACTGGGAGCAACCCACCTCGGGAAGGGATGCCAGAACAGGACAAGCAGTGCCCCAGAGCTGCCCGGGGGGCTTGCTGGTAGCTGAGCTGAGCACACCCCTGGCCTGGCAATCATCCACACACGATGCAGCTCCTGGGCTCTTCACCTGACAACCTTCTCCAGTCGACAGCCTGAGCGCCTGAGTTTTTCTCCTAGCCGCTGCTCTCTCCTTTGAAAGCAGGTCTCGGTCTCTTTGCTTCGCTTCCTTTCCAAACCGGAGTGAAAGAACAGGCCAAAGACGCTCCGAATGCAACAACGGGGGTCAGGCGAGCCCACAGCTAAGGGCACCACGGCCAGGGACTGGCTGGGGTAGCCAGCAGTATAGAACCAAGTGCCCCAGAGCTGGGTCTATCATTTAGACGGGCCAGAAGTCAGCAGGGCTGCACCACAGCCAGAGGCGCTCCCCCTTGTGGCCAAGAGAATACAGCACAGCCATCTAGTTTTAGAATTTATTTGCTTTCTCCCATTTTAAATTGACCCGGATCCAAAGTTCTCTCTATGACGCACAGAAATCACAAACATAAAATACAAGGTGCCAGGAAGAGAGAGCAGAAAAAAACCAGAATCATCACAGGCACGTAAGAACAATTCCAGCAACAAAATGGAAAAGTGCAAAGGATTAAATTCTCTTCCTGAATTACTTGAGTGAGTAAGCCTTCCTCTTGAAGGTGCTGAAAAAGCTGGAGTCCTGTCCCTGCCCTTCTGGCACAGCTCAGCTGGGAAACGGGCCTTAAGATGAAATGCCACCTTTCAGCCTCCCAAAGCTGTTTGATCTGGGCTGATGGCAAAGCACCAGGTGTTGTTACCGCCCCCCCCCCCTGACCACCATCAATTTCCCCCCCCTCTTGCTTGGAATTAGCAGCTTGTGCTGGACAAAGACGGACCCAAACATAAGCACTGAAATAATTTCAGCGGGAGGCCATCAATTCCAACCCAGTTTCAGATTAATCAATTTCAGTTCTCCCCCACACGCGCCCTGAAACATGACCCAATTGTTAGGGGAGGTGCAGGGGACCACTCCGGGATGCTTTCCCCAAGCACTGCCCTCTAGTGCTGTTGACTGGATCAGGCCCCAAAGAGAGGCCGGGCACGATGAGCAGATGACTTTGTCCCTCCTGCCAAGCTGTTGTGAAGATCAGCTAATAGAACCTCACACCAGATTCTAAAGCTCTGTGGCAAAAAGGCCTTGAAACGAACGACTGGCGCATCGGGTGCCGCTTATTGGGCTGCCGTCCTGAGGGTGCGTGTCAGAGTGTGGAAAAGAAACCCACTGAAGAAGCCCCGTCTGCGGTGTTGGGGTTAGGCTTAGCAGTCCTCTGGTAGCGGGAGGGGTACATGACTCACCGTGAAGCCCCCAGCAGATGCTCCAAAATGTGGAGGGTCTCACAGGGACGCTTCCAAGGAATTTCTGGGCCTCCAGTTCCGCATAGGTGCCTAGTCTCTGAAGATGGGCACCAGGGGCAAGTGCTGTGGTGTGGCATTTGGAGAACTTCTCCATCTGGGCTACAGAGCAGCCGTAGTTCTTGGCACCGCTGCAGGCCAGGCCTCTCCCTGCCAAAGAGGAGGAAGGGCAGTGAGCTTCCCCCCAGCAGAGTCCTAGTGGCCAGCTGGCATCCCCTCCTTTGGCCAGGGACAACGGGTGCTGGAGGCATTGCGAGGAGCTTAGAGTCGGGCAGGAGGTCTGGCCGGGCGGGGATCTGAGCGCCTTCTGCTCTTGCAAGGACGGGCTGCCCACCGAGGGGCCCGACGGAAGGAGAGCAAAGGGAGGAAGCGGCTTTTGCTGAGCCGCATCTGGACGTTTTCTCCGGAAGAGGCCGCTTAGCGACCGGGAACCTCGGGATGCTCAGCCCGGACGCCAGCCAGGCACTGCCCGCCTTTCACGAAGCGGCCGAGCCCAAGGCCGGAGGAAGAAGGACGCCAAGGACGGCCTGCCCCGGAGAAGCTCGGGGAACTCCTTGCCGGCGTCGCGGCATCCCAAGGCCGGAGCGAACGGCCGCCCCGGGCGTCCCGCTCCGCTCGCCCAGACACCAGAAGCTCCGCCCGCCTCCCGCGCTTCCTATCTGGGCGGGCTGGCGCCTCCTCCGGCTCCGGCTCCTTCCGCTATGCCGTCTGCGCCAGGGAACCCCCGCCCCCGTCCGTCGGAGCCGGCCCTGCGTTGCTGGGCGGAGGGCCCCAAGCCAACCGCCCGATCAGGCGCGGGGAGGGCAGCGGGGTCCCTCCGCAGGAGGCGGCCGCAGGGGCCTTTGGGCAGGCCGTAGGGGCCCATCGCCAGGGACGGGGAGGCGTGGGGGAAACGCAAATCTCCGAGAGGCCCCGGCTGCCGACTGGACACGGCCCTTAGGAAACCGGCTAGGAGAGCGCCGAGCGAGGCCGCTGCTCCGGCCTTGGCCCTCTGGCCGGGGGAGCCTCGCCTATCCCGGCGTTCCCCCTCCCCCGGCGGAAGAGGCCGGCTGGCGCGCTGCCCCCTCCGCCCGCTCGGAAGGCGCGGGACGGCCGCTCCGCCCAGCCTGGTGCGGGAAGCCGAGCGCCCTTCCGTCCCTCCGCTGCCGGAGATCGTCAATCAAGACGAGGGGAAGGGGCCGCTCGCTCCCCCCGCCCCGCGCCCCTCCTCTCCAGCAGGCGCCGCCTCCATCCGCCCGAGACTCGCCCCCCGCGACCCAGAGCCGGGGGAGGGGAGCCAGAGAGATCCTCCCCTTCGCCGCCTCCGCCGCCGCCCTCGCTCGCTCGCTCGCTCGCGCGGCATCTTCGCTGCCCTCCCGCCCTCCCTCCCTGCCGAGGCGCAGATGTGGCGCTGCGGCCGTGCGCCCCATCGGTGCCGGTGGGGGTGGGCGAGGCGGCGTGGGGAGGCGCCCCCCGGAGGTCTCTCGCACAGGTGAAAGCCTGCCAGGACCCCCAAAGAGGGCAGCCCCAGCGCCGCTCCCCAGCCTCTCCGCCCGCTCGCCTAGCCACCGGGGGCGCGCACAAAGCTGCGCCGAGACGCCTCCCTGCCTTCCGCCACCGGCCAGCGCCAAGGTAAGGCGACGGGTGCGCAGGCGGCCGGTCAGGGAGGGAGGGACGGGGGGAGGGAGGGGGCGCGCGGCGGATCGGACCCATAAGACCCCCAGATGGGGAAGCCGCCGCCTCTGCAAAACACGCCTGCCCTTTGCTGGGAGCCATTATCCCCCCGGCCGCTGCCCGCCGCCCCTTCTCTGGCTGCCTGGCTTGCTTTCCGCAATGGGAACCTCAGCGTCCGGGTTGAGCGCACGACGCCCCCGCCCCGCGCCTTGCCTGGAAGTTTGGCACCTGGGGCTGTTCGCGAGAGGGCAGCGGAGGCTACCCGGAGCACCATAGGAGGGCTGCGGCCCCCTCCCGGGCCAGCCTAAGGGGGAAGAAGGGAGGAGAAACCGCAGGGCCGGGGACCCCGGGGTAGCCCTTCTTGGAAGGTCCTTTGGGACGGCACTGGGGACCCCCTTCCTGCTCTGCTCAAGCTGCCACGGGCTTCCAGCTGAAAGGGGGTTTCCAGGGCAGAAGCTGTTGGGGGCGGCATCTTCTGGCAAGAAGGATTGAGGCCTGCAGCCCAATGCAGCCTGTCATTGTGGGGGGTCTGAAGAAGAGGGGGGGGTCTGTGGTTTGTTGGGGAGCCAGGGAGGGCAGGAATGTCCTTGCAAGACCTCCCTGCTGAGAGCCACCCAAGCATGGCAGAGCAGCAGCAGCAGAGCCCCAGCAGAGAGCAGGGAAACCTGGATGTGGCCACTGCACTCTGTGCCCCCCCCCCCAAACCCCTTTGGGAATGGGGAGGAGTTGTAGCCCAGAATGGAAGGTGCCAGGGACAGCCGTTGCCCACCCTATGGGCACTCTGGCTAGAAGGCCAGGCGGCTTCCCCAGAGTGGGAGGTGGGCTTGACCTTGCCTCTCCTTCCCCTTCTAGTCAATGCTCTTCCAGCTTCACCTGAGCAGGGAGCTACAGAGTTGACCCCCCCTCCCCAATCCCTCACCCTTCCCAGCCTGATTGAGTGTCTTCCATAGCACTGGCATTTTCTGCCATTTTCTGGGAAAGATTCTGTGCATGGAGACCTGTGCTTCAGCCTGGCCTCCCTCCCTTTCCTTGGCAATGGACTTCCCCACTCAGCCAGGGCTGACCTCTTACCCACTGTCTGTGGTTGAATGGGCCCTGCAGCCAGGAGGGGCATCTTGGAGGGCAGGAGGGGGAGCAGGGGTGCCCTCAGTGGAGCCAGTGTGGCTGAGATATGGGCAGGGAAACCTGGGGGCCCTGAGAAACCCCCCCCCCTTTCTCATCATGCTGGAGACTCCCAATGGCTGAAACTGGTAGGATTCGATTGCTTCCCCAGCCCTTGATCGATTGTCTTCCTGCCTTCCAGGCTTTGGAGTGGGGCGGCTCTGGGTGATTCTCAGGATCTGACTCTCGGCTGCATTTCTCTAAAGCTATTTAAGGGGCTAGCCGTGGGCGTAAGTGGGGCATTGGCCAGTGCAGGATCGGCCTTCTTGCCTGTTGCGAAGAGGCTGCAGGTCCATGTGTCCAGCTGCCTCTGATTTCCAGAAGGGGCAGGAGGGAGAAAAAGGCTTCCAGCCATCACGCCAGGCTGCCAAGCACCCCCCCCCCCACAAGCAGAGTCCTCCCAGGGCTGCCCCTCACTAAACGGCCTGGGGCATGCTGGTCTCCTTCCCGCTTTACCCCTGCCCCCCCCAGCTGAATTTGCATTAGAGCAGACCTCCTGGGGCCTGGCAGCTGCCTAGGTGAAGTGATCACCCAGGGCGCCATTGGCTGTCTTGCATCCAAGGAGGCAGGGCTGATGCTCGGGTGGGGGTGAGGGCAGGACATACCGAGGTGAGATAGGTAGGAAAGGGAGGTCAGCTGGCCACCAAGCAGAGGGGGGCTGCCAATGGATGGATCCCTTCCCCACCCAGGCACTGTACAGAGCTTTCTGGGGGGCTTGAGGCAAAGTCGCCCCAAATCCCACCTGTGCCTTCCCCAAGTGTGGTGCTTTCCCAACCTTTCCACCCTGGGGAGGTTTCAGCCAGCTCCGTGGGGTGAACTTGGGCCTCTGCATGTCTGAGAAGATGGGGCTGTGCTGGGCAGATGGGGGGGGGCTGCCAGTTGCCCAGTTTAGAGCAGGCGGGGCCCCAGTCGAGAAGGTCTGGAGCCGAGTGGGAGGAAAGCGACTCCCAGGTGGGCCAGCTGGACAGAGCCTCCTCCTCTGATGCGTGGAGGGACTTCCAGACACTCCCAGCCAGAAGGCCCCAGCAGTGCCCCCCTCCCCATCCTTACTAGGTGGGCTTTGGGTATCGAGTTCAACTAGCAAGGGCTGTGGGTTCAGGCTGATCTGGATTCCCAGGAGGGCAGTTTTAGTCGTGTTTCGTGGAGGGGAAGAACAGGGAACGAGATGGATGTGGCTGCAGCTCCATCTCTCTAACTGAAGTTGAGGAGGATTAGCGGCTTGTGGTTCTGTTAAACCGTGTGGCTACTTCTCCATGTGGCCCCTGAGCGTGGAGCCCCTCAGCAAAGAAGGAAAATGGGGAATTTGGCTGGGGACTCCCCCCACCCCCCTCCCGGCTGGCCAGCTGGCCGCTGAAAGCCAGGCAGAGGCACCAGCTGCTGATTTTAAACTGCCTCCCTCAGCAGAGAGGTGGCTGAGTAGGCGGCCTTCTTCGAGTGGTGTGGTCCGTGTCAGGCCACAGCTCTCCCCCCGCCAGGGGTGCCGTCCTGGACAATGGGAGTGCCTGGAAGAACCCTCCGGGGTGCCAGTCCTGGAAGACGGGCGCCCGAGAGAGCTGCCTCTGTGTTCTTGGCCGCTTCCTGACCACATCCAGCCCTTGCCTGGCTGTCGTTGATATGAGTCAGTACAGGAGGGAAGTGGTGAGGTGGGTCTGCCAGGGATGGAGCAGGGAGCTGCGGCCAGGCATGGAGTAGGTGGGGGCCGCTCTGGCCCGAATGCCCAGCCGTCCAGCCTCCCCCTGAAGCCTCCGAGTCTTAAGGAAAGAGCTGGGGAGGGTCTTGCCAGCAGGACAGCTTCTGTCCGTCTGCCGCTCCTCCTTGTCCTCCCCCCCCGCCCCGTCAGCCGTCACTGGAGGGGGCTTAGGTGCCTCTGCACATCTGTGGAGGGAGGCCTGCCGGCCCCTCCTGCCAGTGGCTCCCTCGGTCGACTTCCTCTGGATTCTGGGAAGGCTTGTTCCCAGGAATGTTCTGCTCTGGGGCCAGTTTGGTTTGGCAGCTGCTGCTGCTGCTTCGCAGGGCGGGGAGCTGCTTCCCATCCAGTGTCCCACCCAGCCCAGCTCCTGGGAGCAGCTCAGGAATCCAGTGAGAGGCCACTGGAATATGGCGGGGTGGGGGTGGGGAGGGCAGACTTCATGGAGGCAGAGGGCTGCTCTGCACAGCAGGGGCAGCAGCTCCTCCCTTGGCACTCCAGGCTCCCTGCCTGGGAAACGGTGCCTCCCCCAGACTCTCTGTGCCCTGGGCATCCTGGAGCATCCTGGGGCCCTGACCACCAATGCTTGTTGCCTGGCCCTCTGGAGGCCCCTGGCCATGGGCTTGGCTAATAGTGCCGGCCGGAGGCTCTTCTGCCAGGAGGCTCTGGCACTGGAGAACGACAGGCCTCTGGGGTAGGCTGGACTCTGCTCAGGCATTCCTCCTGCAGGAGGGCAAAGGCTGGGGGAAAGGGAATGGTGCATGGTGAGCACCCGAACAGGCAGAGCAGGTGGGCAAGGGTCCCCCTGAACTACGCCTGCCCTGTTGTGGGCTGCATCCTGAAAGGGGAGGGGATCCTAGGGGATGCCGTCTGATCTTTCCCAGTGGCGTCCTTGTGTGTGCGGCCTTTGTCTCTCCTCTGGGTGCACTCACTCACGGGTCCTGACGGCTGTACCGTAGCAGGTAGGCCCTCCAGCCCCCTCTGCGCCAGATGCACGCTGTGTCAGGGCAGGGGCTGGGTGAAGCCAGGGCTTCCTCCGGGAGAGGCCCACACTGAGGCCTGGCACCTGCATTCTCCCCTCCAGCTGCTGTGCGCCCAGGCAGGCTGCACCTCCTTCCTCCCCGCCCTCCCCCCTCCGCCCAGGCACAGGAAGAGGGGGGGGGCTCCGGGCCAGAAGCGCCCCCCCCACTGGGCCTCAGCCTGCGCCGGGGGGGGGGGGGCGGGGGCGTTGCGGGGATCTTTGCCCCCCTCTCAAAGGCGCTTCGGAGCCCCTCCCCCGCCTCTGCATTGCAGACTCGGCGCTGGCCTCGCCGAGGTGCTTCTCCCTCTGGCTGCCCGCCCCCCCCCCACTTCCAGGGAGGGGCCTGCGCATTCCAGCATGTCTGAGCCGCAGCCCGGCCGGGCCCAGCGCCAAGGCCGGCGGGGAGGGCGAGCAGGAGCCGGCCTGCGCCATCCGGGTCGGGTGAGTTCGCAGGTGCCGCCCAGAGCCGGGCGGGGGGCGCGGCATGCCAGGCACCCGGAGAGGGCGCGGCGGGGGCCCCCACTGCCCGCCGGCGCCCGGGCCGAGGAGGGAAGCGCCCGCCGCCCCTTCCTGCGCCCGGGGAGGGGGGCGGTTGGGCGGCCTCCGGCGGAACCGACTCCAAGGGGCGCCGGCGGCAGCAGAGCCCCGGCTGCGCCCTCGGAGCACGGGAAGTGTCAGAAGCCGCGTTCCTGGCGGGGCCGGAGGCTGGCGGCCCTTGGCGCGCTCAGCGGGACCGGCCTGGCGAGGGGGAGGAAGGAGGAGACACGTGTCAGCAATCGGCCCGCTTGGCTCGCCGGGAGGGCGCGGAGGCTGCGCCGTCTTGGGTCCACGGCGCCGCTTCAGGCAGCCGAGCTGCGGGGAGGGGGCCGCATCGGAAGGGGGGGCGCTGGCTGTGCATGGGCGGCAGCAGCGGTCCTCGGGAGCCCAGCAGCCTTTTGCCCTTGGCGCCCCCCCCCCAAAGCCCTCCCTCCTGAAGGGGGCGCTGGGGTTTCTTAGGCCCCTTGAAAGCGGCTTTAGCGAGTCTCGGCGCTCCATCGCAAAGCCCCAGGTTGTGCCCGGCTGCCCTCCGCCCCCTGGCTGCCTTCTGCCTAGAGGGGGAGGGGGGTTCCGGGGGGCCTCGCTGCTGCCTTTTCCCCAGGAAGCCCCTCCCCCCATTTGCAGCTCCACCGCCTGCAGGCAAGGAGGAGGCGCAGCTGTTTGCAATTGGAAGACCTTCCTGTGGGGGAGGGGGCGCTGGCACCCAGAAAGTGAAAGCCCGAAGCCAGGCAGGGGAGCTGGACGGCCAACTGCCCCCCCCCCCACTGTGCCCCAAATATTCAGGGGGCCTTGGTTAGTGAAGCGGGAGGAGGGCAGAGAGCAACCAGCTGGGTTCCCCACCTGCTTGGCACCCTTCTCTGCAGAGGGGAGGCGGCTGCCCAGGCCAGCCTCCTCCTGCACCCATAGAAGTAGTAAGCATTGGGGTGGGGGGGGGGCGAACCCCCTGCTGGATTCCCTGTGGAGCAGCTTTGGGACAGGTAGAGCCAGAGGGTCTGTTGGGGGGGGGGGGTGGCTGGCAGACCTGGCCTGGTGGGAGCAAATGGGGCATCCCTGCCTTTCCAAATACCCTGCAGGGTGACAGAAGACCCCCCTGAGTGAGTCCAGCCCAGCTGACCAGAGCAGTCTGCTCCCTCGCTGCTGGCCCCCCATGCATTCCTTGGACGAGCCCCTGGACCTCAAGCTGACCGTCTCCAAGCTGCCGGCTGGGCGAGAGAAGCGAGACTGGGCCCTGGGCGGCAGCACCAAGGGCCGTGCTCTGTGCCAGATCTCAGAGGACGAGGGCTACCTGGGAGCGGGCCCAGGCTCCCCTCCTTCTCCTCCGGAGGGTGAGTAGCAGGCAGGGAAGCGGGGTGGGGGGGCTGCTCCCTTGCTGGTGGGAAAAGGGTGCCCCACTTGCTGATCCTGATCCGTCTTCTGCCCCCTCCAGGCCTCCAGCCACATCCCCAATGCCAAGACAAGAGAGACCATCGGTTCTCCTCGCCTCCCACCGCTGATCTGAGCCTCTCCCCTTCTCCACCAGGCCGGGACAGCCCTCCCAGCGGCAACACCTCCGCCTCCCCAGACAGGCAGAGCAGCGGGGGGCTGGTGAACTGTGCCAGCTTGCGCGTAAGTGTCGGGATGGGGGGGGGATGGGTGTGCCAACTCTGCCGCACATCCCGAGGGGGGCTTACAAGCCCACGTCTGTGTCGGAGCTTTCCTGAATCTCCCCCAAGGCTGGGGATGAAGCACGGCAACCTCCCCACCACCAGGCTCTGCGCGGTGGAAGTTCCCGCCCCCCCCTTCCCCTGGTGGCTTTGGAGGGGGTGCCGGGCCTAATGACACTCCTGAGCAAGATTGGGGGGGGGGGAGCAGAGGGACTCCCCCTGCCCTGGCCACACCCAGCAGCTTTCCTGAGCAGCTGCCTCCAGCTCTCCCAGAAGAGCCCGGCGTCCTCCGCTGCTGCCAGGCCTGGGAGACGGGATGGACTGCCAACTGCGCCCCCCCCTGCCCCTTCCAGGACCTGCAGTCCCTGCGCTACCTTGAGAGTCTCCGCAGCTCCTTCCAGTTCTTCCTGCCTCTGAACCCAGGAGGGTCCCTGCACCTGCCAGCCCCCCCTTTCCTGGCGCCCCACAAGGAGAAGCGGCTCTCTCTGGACCCGGCTGGGCAGAAGCAGCTGGTGTGCCGTTGGTCGAAGGTGAGCAGTGCCTCCTTCCAAAACCGCCTCTGCCAAGCCGGGGGGGGGGGGTCTGTGCTCTTCTCCCGTCACCCCAGGCCTCGCTCTCCCCCCCCCCCCCCACAGTGCAACCAGCTGTTTGAGCTCCTGCAAGACCTCGTGGACCACGTCAACGACTTCCACGTGAAGCCAGAGAAGGATGCTGGCTATCGTTGCCACTGGGAGGGTTGTGCCCGCCACGGCCGGGGCTTCAACGCCAGGTAATTGTTCCCCTGCTGTTGGGAAGGTGTGGGGCCTCCCTTGGGATGACGCCACGGCTCAGCAATGCTCCAAGGGGATCCACACGGCCATCACGTTGGCCTCCCGGCGTCTGCCTAAATCCCTCCTGTCAGCCGACTCTCTGCCACCCGGGATCTTTGGAGGCTGCATTGGGCCAGCAGGCACTCCCGGCTGTTGAAGTGCCGGGGCGGAAAGGTGCCAGACCCCCCCCTGCCCCCCATTGCGAGCGGCTTTTGCTCTGCAGGTACAAGATGCTGATCCACATCCGCACCCACACCAATGAGAAGCCCCACCGCTGCCCCACCTGCAACAAGAGCTTCTCCCGGCTAGAAAACCTGAAGATCCACAACCGCTCCCACACAGGTGAGTCCCACGAGGACGGCTTTTCTCCAGACCGTCCTGAGCCTCTGGATGGGCCCTCCCACAAGTGCCGGGATCCAACCGGCCCCAGACGGCGGCTGCAGAGGCCAGTGGGATGAACGGGTGGCCGGGGCCCTCCCTTGACCCCCTTCCCTGGGACAGCCCTGCTCCTCTTCTTCTTCCCTGCAGGGGAGAAGCCCTACCTCTGTCCCTACGAAGGCTGCAGCAAGCGCTACTCCAACTCCAGCGACCGCTTCAAGCACACCCGCACCCACTACGTGGACAAGCCCTACCACTGCAAGATGCCCGGCTGCCACAAGCGCTACACCGACCCCAGCTCCCTCCGTAAGCACATCAAGGCCCACGGGCACTTCATCACCCGCGAGCAGCAGGAGCTGCTGAAGCTGCAGCCCCCCACCAAGGCAGCCCCACTCATGGCCAACGGACCCTACCTTGGCGGGGCACAGATCATTGTGCCTAACCCGGCCGCCCTCTTTGGCAGCCATGGCCTGCCCCTCCCTCTCCCCCAGGCCCCCCTGGATCTCAGCACCTTAGCCTGCGGCGGGCTGGGCACGGCCGCCATCGCGGGCCTGCCCAGCCCCACGCTTGCCCCTTTGAACTTGGCCAAGAACCCCCTGCTGGCCTCCCCTTTCTCAGTGGGCAGCCTGGGGCTGCCAGTGGTGTCCTTGCTGGCTGGCACCTCTGCCAAGGCAGCTGTCGAGCGAGGGCAGGAGAGCGGGGGCCGGCCCTTCAAAGGCGACATTGGTGGCGGCAGCCGATGCAAGGAGACCAGTGAGAGGGTGAAACTGGCCAGGCTGCAGGCAACCACCGACGGCCTCTCTCTGCTCCCCGGGGGCGTCCTAGACCTGTCCACTGGCATGAACTCAGGGGCAACCGCTGAAACTCTGCCACCAGGCTGGATGGTAATCCCGGCTGGGTCCGTTTTGCTGAAGGAAGCTGTGGTGAGCTAAGTAGGGAAGAGCAAGGAGGAGGATTGGAAGGGGACCTTCCGGCATTCAATCAGAGGGAGCGATACAAGACTCCTTGTGGGGAAGACCTGCTGAGCTGCTCCTGGGAATCAAGGAAGCTCCCCCCCCTCCTTCGTTTCTCCACGTGGCAACTGGGGCTTTTCACGAGGGGGGGGGGAGGCATCTGTGCAAAGCAATAAGCAGCTTCCCAGGGTAGCAGCCAGGAATTCTGCCCTCCCCTCTCCCTGTCCTGCTGACCCAGGAGCACCGCTGGTTGGTTCATCCCCAGCAAGACCTCCCCGCCCCAGCCCCCTTTTCTCAGCCCTGCTCCAGCTCAAGACAGACTGGGGGGGGGGGGCGCACTGGAAGGACTCTCTGCCAAAAGCTGCCCCCTCTTCCTTTGGCTCCTTTGGCGGTGGAGGCAGCAGCAGCCACACCGCAGGCCTCGCTGTGTCCGGCTTGCTCCTCTCTGACCTTGGGGCGCTTCCCGTCCCCCCTTTTTTCTTTGGAGCCCAGCAGCAGCAGCACCACCACCAGAGGCCTTTTCCTCCCCCCTTTGGCTGCTGTTCAGAAGCCAATCCTGGAAGAGCTTCTCTCGGCCGCCCCCCTCCTCTCCTGCCCGGTGCTTCTGCTTGGTTCAGGCCTCTGACAAGGCGCACCGTGGCGTGTGCTGCTGACGAGACACGGAGGGGTTGAACCATTGAGCCATTCCCTCCATGAGCAGTTCCTTATACTAAAGCTGTGCAGCAGCCTTGCAGAGGCAGTGGGGATGGGAAGGTGGCGAAGCATCCCTGGATGAACCCTGCGCTGGGTCCTGGGCTGTCCTGTAACCTTTGCAAGAGCCACTTCTCTTCATGGGGGGGGGGGGGGGGGATTCCCTCCCTTGCTTTTAGGAAAGCAGAGCACTGGAAGAGCTGGCGCCTTTCACGCAGATCCGAGATGACCTGCAGGAAGCCATGCGCTTGTCACGAGTGGCCAGGAGATAGCCGGGACTTCGGGATGGGTGGGAAAAACACGGCCCATTTCCCGCACCGTAAGATGCAGGCCCTGCCACCGGCTGTACCAGCTTCAGGAGCCCAGCAGAGAAGCAGCATTTGCTCTGCACTTCCCCTCCCCACCGCACGGCTCCTCCCGCAGCTGCCCAGATCACCTCTTGACTGCCCTCCTTGTATTGGTGGGTCACTCTGTTTCCAACCGCCTTTCCTAGACAAGGGCATCTCTGGGTATCCCCCTATGTACTCTCCCCCCCAACCCTCCTCTCAAGGGACGACCTGCGTTGCGCAGCCCCTGCAGACAATTCCTGGCAGACCTTCAGCGGCCCACACGGTGCTAAGGATCCAGAACCACCCAGGCAGGGGAGCTGGACTCCCAAGCACACGCATGCCTGCTCTGGGGCTCCCTCTCACACAGCACCCCCTGGGCAAACTCGCCCTGGAGCTGATGCACGCAGGCTGCCAGTGTCCCCCCCCCCCCCCGTTTCTAAGTGCCTTTTGATTGTAGGTCACGTTGGGGGTGATGCCCTCCTCTTGCCTCTCTTACGTTAGTATAGTTTTAAGACAGAAAAAGATAAGCTATAACTGGGCCCTCCAGAAGAGAGGGTGATTACGACAAGAACAATAAAGTACGCGAAAAAGCTCGCTACGTGCTGGTGATCTCTGCGGTCAGTCTGTGCGCGTCGTGTCTGGGGGTGGGAAGGGAGGCGTTCGGAGAAAAGATGGCTCCAGCTACTCTCCTGCCCAGACAAGCCAGGATGCCACAGCAAAACCTATCCACACTCTGCCTTGGTGCCCTGTGTGGCCCCCGGCAGCAGAGCTGGCCTTGGACAGTCAGACTAAGGTCCCGCAAGCCGTGGGCCAGGTGCCCGGCCTATCTGGGCGTACACTGGCCGTCTGGCTTGGACAGCCCACCATAGGAGTCTCTCCCAGCCTTAACTGAAATGCCACGAGGGACCTTCTGCACGGAGGCCGGCAGGCTGCCTGGCTTCTCGCCGCAAGAAGGGCAAGCACGTTTTTTCTTCTGGGCCCGAGGGAGCAGCTGCGAAGCCATTTTGCCAGGGAAGATGCCTACAAAAGGAGGGCAAACCAGCCTTGCCGCCCTCTAACCCTGGCAACTGAGCTGCGGTGGGACTCTGGGATCTCCTGCACCCTGGCAGCTCCTTTCGAGACAACGCGAGACCAGCTGTACAAGGGCTGTTTATTGGCTAGCTATAATTTAGAGGGGGCGCCAGAGAGAGAGAGGGGTGGGGGGGGGCCCTGTGCTACGTGCCTGGCTTGTCTGGCGAGTCTTCTTCCCTTGGGGACTGGATCCTCAGCTCTTCCTCCAGCCGCTCCTTGGCTCTCACCACCTGCAGGGCAAAGGATTGGCACTCCAAAGACTCGTGTGGCAGAGAGCCCACCCGCTTCGCGGGCGGCAAGCAGCCACCGGAGGGCAGCACCCTGCAGGAGAAGCCACATCGCAGGAGGCCTTAGCAGCTCCTGGGGGCAGGGAACCTCCCAAGGTTATCCGGATGCCCCGCGGCCAATCCTCCGGGTGAATCCGGAGGACTTGGAAACGCCAGGAAAAAGGGGGCGCGAGGGAGGGAGAGAAGCCTTTGGCCTAAAGCGCCGCCACAGCGAGGCTCCAGCCGGCGCTTGGACTCACCTTGGACTGCAGGTAGAAGGAGCCCCCCACGGATTTGTCGTTCACCTTAAATAAATGCTCGTAATTCTAGCGAAGAAAAGCGGAGAAGGCCGAGTCAGATCCAGCGTCGCGCAGGGGCCGCTGCCCGAGAGCCCTGCCGACCCGCCCCGCTGCGCCGGCTGCGGCCGAGAAGGCGGCCCACCTTCTGGATCTCCTCCGGGCTGAGCGTGGAGACGTTGAGGATCTGCTGGGCTTCCTGCAGGCTGATCCCGGAGAGGCTGGAGGCCGCCCAAGACTGGCCGCCCGTCCGCCCGCGCGTATCGGCGGCCGCTTGGCTGGCTGCTCGGGGACAAGGCGGCTTAGCGTCCCGCCAACGGCCGAGGCCCCGCGGAGGCCCCCGCCGCCCCCCGGCCCGCCTTACCTGCGAACTCCTGCCGCAGCGCTCGGGCGAAGGCGCGGCCCACCACCTGAGCGCCCACCAGCACGATCTGCACCAGGTACTTGGCCTGCGGAGACAGCGGCGGTCAGGCGGCCTCCCCCGCCCCGCCCCGCCGCCCCCCGGCTCGCCCCCCGCCGCCTCCTCACCATGTCCGGCGCGGAGCGGAGCTCAGGACGCCCGCAGGAGCGTGGCCGGAAGGAGCGGCCCTTCGTCCCGGAAGCAGCCACGGAGCAGCGGTGAGCGGCCAGAGCGCCTGGTGAGGCGGCGCACGCGAGGGTGTCCCCAGTGGCAGCCTCGGGTACTGCTCGGGAGCCCCGCCGCGGCGATCCGGAGCGCAGCGACTTCGTGCTTAGCCATCGCTCAGAGGCGGCCGCGTTGCCTCCTCCCGCCCTGTAGGCACCCTGGGAAGCTTCGGCCCAGCCGCTCCCGGGAGCTGCTGCGAGGCTTTGTCATCCTTCTCCCCGAGAAATCCGGCTCTCCAGCTGCCCGTGAGGCGGGGCCCTGAGCTGTGCCCAAGTCGCCCGGGGCGGGACGCGTCCAGGGGGAAGCTGCCTCCGAAGGGGCTGGTGAGCCTGGCGTGGGGAGTCTTTGGCAGGAGCTCCGGCACAAGATCCCCCCTGCTGCCCAAAGAAAGGACCTCTCTGCCTCCCCCCCCTCCCCTCCCCCGGGGATTGGGGCTGCTTTCGGACTCTGGCCAGACCGGCAGAACTGGGGAAATGGGATCTATGAATTTAGGGAAGATTCCCCACCAAGTAGTGAGAAGCCCCCCCCCCCCCTTTAGTCCTTCCACAGCAGTGACAGCATGGCTTCCCGAGAGCTTCTGCCTCTTCTCCTCAGGAGGAAGTCGGAGCAGAGAGCGCCCCTTGGGAAGAGGCAGCCGTGGGGCTGCATCCCTCTGGCTGGGAAGCCACACGCAAGGAGCAATAAAGAAGACACAGGAGACACCAAAACGGAAGAAGGAGGGGTTCATGTTAGGGCTACACCCAAGGTGGAATCAGCTGGAGAAAGGAGCTTCCTCCCAAGAAGGCTGCTGAGCAAAAGCCTCTCCAGCTTCAGGACGCCAGCCTGGAAACGCTTGGGCCATGAATGAGCCGCAAGGATGCTTGCAGTTTACCCTCCATGGAAGACTTCTGGCCGACTGGCCCACCGGCTTCAAAGCAGCCAGCCGAGAAGGGTCGCTGCACAGCCTGAGATGAGAGTGGGGGTCTCCTGCCAAGGAGGGCCCCCGTTTGGGGGGGAAGCCGTGGCTGTCCTCAGGATGTGGGCCTTCGCTGGGGGATTGTAAACAGGTGGCCCGAGTCCCTGTTCCAGCAGGAGGGCAGCCCCCCCCCCCCCCCCAAGCAGAAGCAGCAAGTGGGGAGAAGCCAACTGGCAGGGAGCAGCCTGCAGCCCGAGTGGGACGCTTCCTTCCATCCCAGGCTCTGAGGGGGCTGCGGGCAGAGAGGCAGCGTCCGTCTGCAGCTAGTCCTATGGAGCAATAAGAGACGGGCTGAGCAATGTTGGGGTGGCTGCTTGAAGTGGGTAGTGGGACAAAGTCCATCCCTCCAAAGTGAAAGACCCTCCACAGAGAGAGTTTTGGTGCTAGGCGACTCTTAGCAGCTCCCCCCCCCCCGCCCAGTGTAAGAGAGCGCGAGGGAGGGAGGGAGAGGAGTCGGATCTCCCTGGGCTTATGGAAGCTGGCAGCGGCCAGGCTACCCCCCCCCCCCCCCCCCCCGGCAATAGTGTGACCCTCCAAGCACTCCTCTTACCCACTCCTCTTCATCCACACCCTCAAAGGAGTCCTGTGGGAGGGGGTCATCTCGGTTCCCCAGCTTGGCCACCATGGCACTGAGCAGCTGCAGAGAATGGGCGTTACGGGGGGGTTCTTCATCCCAAGGCAGAGGAACCCCCCCCCCCCATTCCCCCAGTGTGAGAAGATCAAAGGCCGTGAAGGCTCACTTCCTCTTTCTTCTGCTCGTCTGACTTCTCTTCCAGGTAGACGGAGGAAGGCAGGTATTTCCGCTTGGGGGTTTCCTTGGGCGCTTGGCTCACTGCGTGGGGGAAGGCAACGGAAGCCCCTTATTCTCAGGCCCACTGAACTCCTTCAGCCCTCCCAGCTGACCCCTCCTTCCCCCTTACCTGGGGTCATGTCCTTGGGCTGCAGGCTGGTGATTCGGTGCTGCTTGTTAGCGCCCTTCAGCCAGGCTGTGGCTGGCAGGGCAGGTTCCCACCACACCTGTGTGGCCGGGAAGAGGTCGTCCTGGAAGAATTCTTTCTATGGAAGGAAATGACCCGTGGCTGGTGAGAGGCTGGGCACAAAAGCTGGAGCACCTCCGTGGCGATGTTGAGCCTCTCGGGCGGGAAAGGCTCTGAACTGGGAGGTGAGGTATTAGAGTGGGGGCCTCCAGTTAAGCCCCCCCCCTTGAAGAAAGCTGCCGGGCAGCTGCAGGAGATGGGGGTGGGCCCTTTCATGGACAGCTCTGGCTAAAGGTAAGTCACAGACCCTGAAGTGACCACCATGGAAGGCCACATTCCCCACACGAGCCTTTCTGGGGCTTGGAGCAAATAAATGGACATATAAGTGAGATGGGAAGCCAAGAGACATTCGGAGTTTGTGAATGACGGACTCCTTCAACTGAAGCCGGCCAATTGCAGGGTGGACCGAAGGTCTGAGCAACGCACACCCGGACACCACCACCACCACCACCACCACCCGAATGCAGACGCACGCGCACAGGCACACCCGGCCCCAAAAGCCAAGGCTTGGTGTTCTACCTTGACCCTGGGGACCCGGAAGGCCACCGGTTCAATGGAGCTCTGCCGGAGGCGCAATGCCCGGGCAATCTCGACTTCCCGCACATCACACGCCGTCTTGGGCAGGAAGTGAAAGCCCTGGAGGAGCCAAGGAGGGAGGGAGAGGGAGAGGGAGAGATTGAACACACACACCCCGTTGTCAGTGCTGGGGTGGGGAGGGGGCAGGCCAGAGGGCAGCTGCCCCACTCTTTTTCCTCTTACGCAAGGTTTCGGCCCTCCCAGCGTCCAAAGAAAGCGAGTCCGTAAAGGCTGCAGCCTGAAAGGGTTCCTCAGCATCCCTCTCTCTCTGGCTCTCTGGCCCAGCAGATGCCTCACCTTGTGGGGGTCGCAGGAGAGGAAGCTGTTGCACTCCAGGAAGAAGGGGGCCTCCGGGACCACCTCATAGACAAAGACCCTGGTGTCGCCCTAGGCTCCCGGAAGAGAGAGGAGGTAGAATGGGATTCCTGCCCAAGCCTTTCGCCAGCCTCTGGCCAAACCAGCGCCACGGGAAGGCTCAACCCAGCCAGGAGAAACGCAGAAGCTGAATCCACCTGAGTGGGGAACCGGGCGCCACACACCAGCCTGGCTAGAGGTAAAAGAAGAGCCACCTTCTTTGTGTTCTCCCCCCTCCCACCCCAAGGATACTGCAGGGGGGGGTGCCGGATGGCCTGCTTTGCTTCCCTGGACCCCAAAGCCCCCCGAGCAGCAGGATACCGTGGCTCACCTTGCCTGTGAAGAAGGCCACGCTGGTGTCCACGTCATAGAAAGGGATGAGGGTGGAGGGGGAGACGTCGAGGCCGATGGTGGCCAGAGGTCCAGCAGCCAGGGCCTCGGCCTGGTGCAAGGAGAGCTGGCGTTCGCTGCGGCTGAAAGAGGAAGGGGGAGAAAGAGATGGGGCCGGCCATGCTTTTGCGGGCAATTGGGAAACAGCAGAGGGGGAGGCCTCACCTGTCAAAGCCGGAGACCAGCAGGTGTTGGCCGCCACAGACCCAGGTGACACGGGCACCTCTACCCCCCTTAGGCCCTGGACCATCCTGTTAGGGCACAAGGGAGGGGGAGATGCTTCAGGAAGAGAACACGCTGCGGCTGCCCTCTTGGCCCATCTGGGATACCTGGGGGGGCTGCCCTCCAGGAGAGCCTGCCCGCACCCTGACCTGCAAGGGCTGGGCAGCCTGCCGAGGCTCGTAAACTCGCACTCTGCCATCCTTGCTGACGGTTGCCAGGCAACGTCCATTGGGGCTCCAGGCCAGGCTGAAGATCTGAAAGGAACAACAGGTCAACCCCCCAGGCTGGCCGAGAGAAACAGGCAGCTCCAGGATGCCGAGCCGCTCGGTTAGGGCGTCCAGCCCTCCCCAGGACGTCTGGGATGGACCGCATGCCCCACCATCACCATGGGCGCTGCATCTGGCGGGGCCCAGGGCTGCCAGGTTAGCTTCACTGCTGGTTATTCTGCATTGCTGGCTCCACTTCGGGTGTTCTTGGAGAGGCCGTCGTGCTCCCTACCTGGTCCGTGTGGCCCTGCAGTCCCAGCTCCTGCCTCCCTGTGCGCACGTCCCAGATCCGGACACTCTTGTCGTAGGAGGAGGAGGCCAAGACATCGGAGGCCAGAGGGTGGAACTTGATGGAGTAGATCTTCTCTGTGTGGCCTGGCGTGAGGAGGAGGAGGAGGAGAAGGGACGCCTTCAGAGCAGTGCCAGGCTCCCTGGGCCGATCCTGCCTAAGGCAGCCACAGGGAGGAGGGGGGGGGGGAGAGAGGTGGGCTGACCTCTCAAGACCACTTCTGGCTCCAGCAGCTGCTTCTGCAGTCCGGTGGGCTCAACCCGCCATAGCCGAATCTTGGTGTCTTCTCCAGCTGCACCAGAGATGGAAGAAAGGAAGAGCTGCGTGGACCTTCTTGGTGGGGCCCTGTGGCAGGGCTCGGCGAGGCCAAAAGGCTAGGGTGCCCCCCACCCCCGAAGAGAGGCTTGCTCCAAGAGCCCCTGGTCCCTACCAATGGCCAGGCGTTGCTCATCAAAGGGATCCCAGCACAGATCCGAGATAGGCGCCCCATTCTGGATGGTGGGCATGGGGGTGTCGGGGAGTCGCCCTGGCTGGGAGAGCTTCAGAGACAGGGAAGGAAGCCATGTGCATGAGGCCCTCGGCCATCCCTCCTTTGCCAAGACAGAGGAAGCCCCCTCCCCCAGCAATCTGTGGCCACTGAACATGACCCTGGCGTTTCACCTCCAAAATGGCCACCTGGCCACCTGTGGCAAGCAGTGGGATGGCGATGCGATGCTGGTTGGCGCAAAAGCCATCACACTCCCCTGGTGTGGTGAGGCTCAAGCCTCGCAGGTTGGTGATGTGGGTGGTGCGAGGCAAGACGACCCCCTCGATGTGCCGGAAGGCAGAACTCGGGCCTGGGGACGAAGGCATGGGATGAGTGGGGCTGGGAGGGAGGGGCTGCCCCGTGGATCTTCCTTGCGCCCCACAGCATCCACACCTCAGCTAAGCACTCTTTCAGGCAGCCCAGGCATTGTCCCTTGCCCACAGACCCTTACCCAGAATATTCTGCAGGGACCGCTGGCTTGGGCTGGAGGAAAAGCCACCGGTGGCAGGGAGAGATGGGGCAACGCTGGATGGAGATGCCAAGGAACTGCCAGGAGAGGACAGGCTGCTGCCCACCTGGCAAAAAGCAATGCTGTGTGTCAGCCGGTGCACCGAGGGGAGGAATGTGGGCATGCCCAGATCACCCCTGCTCAGAGGAAGCTGGGACAAGCGCACCCTGGAAGTGGGCAGAGCTACCAGCGCCCTGTCAGCCACGGCCACTCACACTGTGGTCCGGATCCTTGGCCTGATCCCCTGCCTCCACGTGGGCGGAGGGCGGGTGCTGGCTGTCTTGGTCAAGGCGAGGCAGGCAGGGAGAGAGGAAGCCAGGGCTGGGCCTGTGGGCAGGATCAAGGCTCACCATCTCCACCTGCAGCAAGGAGAGGAAAGGTTTGCCCCCTGCCAGAGGAGCCAAGGCCCAGGAGGGTGCCGCTATGGGGCAGGACAATCGAGAGCATGGGTCAAGGCTGGCCGGAGGACCAGAGCAGGAGAAGCCCTGTGGGCAGGAGAGGCCTGATGCTTTGATGGCGCTCAGCTGTAGAAGCTGCCATGAGCCACGTCCTTGTGGAGTCCAGAATGGCTGGGGGGGGGGGTGTCTTTGAAGATCTTGGGTGTGACCGACTGAGGAGAGCTCAGCCCTCCTTACCTGTGTATTGTCCCCAGCCCACCAGGCCCGAGCAGATGCTGCCGGGACGTTTCCGGGACCGTCTGGAAATAAGTCTTTGTGGAACTCATGTGTGGCCTGCAAGAAAGGCTGGGGGTAAATCAGGCTTGCAGAGGGAAGAGGCCCCCACCTCCTCCCATGCAGGCAGCTTGGCTGCCTTACCTTCCTGGGCACCAGGTAGCTGATGGGCACAACGGCCGAGTCGCTCAGCTGCAAGACCCTCATCACTTCGCAGGCTGTGACGTTCAGGGCCAGCCTGGGCACCTGAGCCGCCCCTTGAGTCCGGGTCTCCAGAAAGCTCTGGTGAACTGAGCAGAGCCAGGTGAGTGGGAGGGGGAGAGGGACGCCCGACCCCCAGGGACCCTGGGCGAGCGATCTGGGCCCGGAGGAACTCACCTTCCACCACGGCCGGCTGCGCAGGCTGCACCTCATAGCAGAAAAGCCCCTTCTCTCCCTGGAAGAGAACGGCTGCCTGAACTGCTGCTGCAGGGCCCCCTGTTGCCTGCCCTCCATTCCCACAGGGCAGGTGGACCTGCGGGGAGCGGCCCCAGGAGACGTGGGCACTTACCTTCCCAGCCAGAACTAGGAGGCCGGAGCTGAGGTCAAAGAGCGGGATCAGAGGCCTGTGAGACAAGAGGCCCATTGGAGAAACGGCCAGAGCCCCCACCCAGATGCCCCCTGCCCTCACCAGGCTGCCTGTGCCGCTCTCGGGATGTGGCCCCCCCCCCAGGCCTCCGTGCTGCCAACTCCCTCCCAGCCTCCCTCTGACCACCTTTGAGTCCTTCTAGGCACTGCAGGCGCCTGGGCAGAGTAGCTGGGACCTCCCCACGGCCTCCATCTCCCATTGAACAAGTGGGATTAAGACTTCCCAGGACGGGGAGGGGGCTGGAATAAAAGTGCCCCTTTCGAGCCCCTGCATTGGCAGCCAGCTGACCCTGCAGCCGGTAGTGCATCTCCTTCTCCCCTCGGCAGCTCTTGCCTTCTCCTCTGCTGGCTTCTGGGTCACCTTAAGGAGAGGCAAGACCCACATCAGCCTCAGGGGCCCTGCCAGCCAGTCCTAACCCCCCCCCCGGGTGGGCAGCAAATAGGCTGGGCAGAGGCCACCCTGGACAGTGGAGAGCCCATAAGGGGCAGAGAGGGAGGGAGGCGAGCATCACAGAGCCCAGCCCAGCCCAGCAGAGCCCTGGGACACCGGGCTGTTCTCGCTAGGGTCCCCCTTCCCCACTGGGGGGTGGGGGGGAAACAGTCTTGGCCACTTTCCTGCCAGGCAGCAGCGAGCGGCGGCGGCTTGGTGCAGCCACCCGAGGGGCACGGTCTCCCCAAAGGGAAGCCCAGCCGGCCTCTCCCGCTCCCCAAACAGGCTCAGCAGGTCTTTCCAGCCGCCTCCTGGCGGGCGACGGGAAGATCTGGCCAAGGCGGCTCGTCTGACGGGCTGCCGGGGGATCCCGGCACGAGGCTGGACCGATGTGGGTGGCTGGCCGGGCCCCGGCGCACGGGAAAAGACGGCCGTCCTTCCACTCCCGAGAGGAGCCTCTGCTCCCGGCCAGTCGGCGGAGGTCCGGCCTCCAAGCCCCTTCCTCCCGCTCTGCATCGCCCCCAGCTGCTCCGGCCCCCAGGCCAAGGCCGCGCCGAGGGGAGGGGCGGGGCGGCGGAGTTTCGCTCCAGGGAGAGGGCTGCGACCCCCCCCCCCTCGCCCCCGCAGGGACCGGGCAGCAGGAGGGCGGGGGAGGCGCGCCGAGGGGGCGGTGCTTGTGGCGCCGGACGCTCCTCCTCGCGGGCTCCCCAGCCAATCGGCGCCCGCCCCCGCCCCCCCGCCCCCCCCCAGCCCTGAAACCGGAGTCAGCAGAGCCGCGGCCAGCCTGGCCGGGAGGGAGGGAGGGAGGGAGGCGCCAGCGCTTCCCGGAGCCGGCGATGGAGCGGCCACCGCAGCAGCCCCGACGCGCCGCGCGCTAGCGGCTCCCAGGCCCTGCCTCGTCTCGGGAGCCCGGTCAGTAAGTGCCCCCAGCCCCGCTGCCCGGGGCGCGCCTGGGGTCGCGGAGGGAGGGAGGGCGGGGGTCGGAGCGGCTCCGCAGGGACCGGGAGGGCGAGGAAGGGCGCTCGAGGGGCTTCCGCCCCTTCCAGCCCCCTTGACCGGAGGCCCTTTCCCTGCCGTCTCCGCGCCTGTCGACTTGTCTCCATCTGGATGAGCCCGGGGCAACTGGACATGTGCAGAGTGCTTTTCCGTGCCGGCGGCCAGCGGATGGCAGCCAGTCCAAGAGCTTCTCTGGCCTCCTGGGTTGGGGTCTTGGCAGACTGCGTGCCCCGTGTGGGAGCCCCTTCTGCCCGGCTCTGGGTGCCCGCATCCCACAGGGACCCTCCCCACTCAGGGTATGGCCACGCAAAGACCCTGAAGCAGCAGAGCAGAAGCCGGCCTGGGAGGGAGAGCCGAGTCAGCCAGCTTCTTGCCAAGGGCAACTGGTGGGATCTTGGCTCTCGCCCACAATCCCCCCCCCCCCAGCAAGAGGAAGTGGAGTTCTTGGGTTGCTCCCTCCTCCTCCCCCAGGTGCCTTGCCTCCACCCCCCCCTCGTCCTCTGTTGAATTGCCCCCCAGACCTCTGCTCAGGAGCTTGGCTGGGCATCTGGCAGGGAAGGGTGCCCGAGTCTGGGGCTGGCAGCCATGGGCCCAAAGTGTCCCCCACATGCCACCTCTCCTCCTGTTCTTCAGGGCAAAGAATTCAGGGCTGGGGGGGCACCTGGACCCCTGCCAGACTCCCTCTGCTCCCTCCTCTCCTCAAGGAATTATTGCCAAGATGATTCTGGACTGGGGGGGAGCACAGGGGGGGGGCACTGGGGGGCTGTTGGACCTCCAGTGCTGCTGCTCAGGTAGAGGAGGGGGCTTGCAGGCTTTGGGCCAGGGAGGGAGGGAGGGGGGTTCCCAGAAGCAGCTTCTGCTGAGCAAAGGCCTCCTTGCTGTTTGAGTGGCCGCCCCTCCAGCCCCTCCGAGGATGGGGGGGAGCTGCTCCTTCCTAGGGAAAGAGCACAGGTCCTGCCTGCCAGACAGGAGGGGAGGCCAGTTTCCTGCTTCCAGGGAGGGTGGGGGGTGAGGAGTCAAAGCGGCCGATGCTCTGAGACAACGACGCAAGGAAGCCCCGTTTGAAGCAGGGAATCTGCCTCCTTGCTTGGCCAATAGTTGGATTGCTTTTCTGGAGGAACCTGGAGGTTCCAAGACTCCACACAGTTGTGGGTTCAAGACGGGTGCACAATACTGTGATTTCTCATGACTAAGCAGTCAAATTGGCCCAGAGGACGCCCAGCTGGGAACACCCACACGCAGGGCTTGGGCACCAGCATGCCTCCTGGGGCAGCCTCTGGCCAACACGGAGACTGGGCTCAGGGGCACCAGGGCGCCTCTCCCTTAGCCAGCTCCCAACCAGAAAAACAGCCCTCGCCAGCCAGCCAGCCAGCCAGCCTCTGCCCCTCTGCTCAGGCAAAGGAGTTCTCTTGGGAGCCCAGGGGAGGGTCTTGAGGGAGTGGCGGGCAGAAGGCCTCCCACACGCTGCAGCTGAGCGCTCCCTGCTGGCTCGCCCCCTCCCCTGCACCTAGGGGGGGGCAGCTGGAGAGGTGGGCGGCAGGAGCGGGGCAGGAATGCTGTGGCTGGGAAGGTGAGGGGCTGCCAAGTCCTGGGGGTGGGGGCAGAATGGAGGGGAAAGCGAGAAATAAAAGTTTGCAGGGAAGGGGGCAAAGTGCTTCTACAGGGCACCTGACTCCTCTTTGACCCCCAAGTGAGGGGGGGAGTTCCTCAGCCCTGGGTACCCCTGCCTGGGCAACTGTCTTGCAATGTGGCGTAAAGTTTGCGATTTCTTGCCATCTCGGGGGGCATGGGGCATGTCAATAGCAATAGCAGTGGACTTATGTACCGCTTCATAGGGCTTTCAGCCCTCTCTAAGTGGTTTACAGAGAGTCAGCATATTGCCCCCAACAACAATCTGGGTCCTCATTTTACCCACCTCGGAAGGGGTGAGATTTGAACCGCTGAACTGCTGATCTAGCAGTCAGCCTGCAGTGCTGCATTTAACCACTGCGCCACCTTGGCTCAAGCACCTTGTCGGGGCTCTCCCCTCAGATCCCTTCCTGGTCTGGCTCCAGCCTTGACAATGCAACCTTGTGCGAAGGCGCCTCAGTCCCAGGCACGCAGGACACCCCAAGCTGGGCAGAGCTGTGCACAGCCCCCCCCTTTCAAACAGGCTTCCTCTGCTACCCCCCGTCCAGAGAAACTCTCACCACTGGGGGGGCTCCCCCTCCCCCCACTGCAAGGAGTGCTGCCCTGGAGCTGACCCCAGAGTCCAAGCCAGGGGGGGGGGCGCTCCCTCTGGCCCAATGCTGCCACCCAACCTGCCCGACTCCTTGCAGCCACCGCCTCCTCCTCCTCCTGCTGGCCACGGGAATGCCGGTTAGGCAGCTCCTCCCTGGCCTAATGAGGGGTTACGCCTGTGCCAGGCTAATGACAGCCTGCCGCCCAAAGGCCCCGGGCCCTGCCCAAGCGGCTCGTGCGTCCTCTCCCCACAGGATCCTCAGAAGACCCGGCTGCCCCTCCTGTGCAGGGCCACGGGGGGGGGGGGGGCTCATTTCCTGGGCTCCCCCACAGCTCGGAAGGGAGGAAGGGATGCTTGGGGGCCCCAGAGCTGAGGAGCAGCCCAGGGGGCTCTGTAGCCAGCTTGGCTGGGGGAGGAGGAGGAAGCAGAGGCAGTGTGCAGGAGCAGGCTTATCCAAGGGAGGGGTCGCCCCCCCCCCTGGCCAGGAAGGAGGCGCAAGGGGAGCCCAGTCTTGGGGACACCTGAGCCTCTCAGTTCTCAGCCAATGCTGCTCAAGCCGCCCGGCAGTACCCTCCTCCCTCCCTCCCTCCCGCTGCTCCCCATTTGAGGGTCCCGCATTATCCATTACCCCCCCCCCAGAGCATTTTAGCCCAGCCGAGGCCACCTACTCTTCACTGGGGAGCAAACCACCTGGACCCAGCGAGTAGCCAGGGCCTCTGGCCTGCTGCGCCCCATAAGCCCCCCTCCCCCCCCAGGTTTCATAGGAAAAAGGATGTGGGGAGGAAAGACCAGAAGGGGGGCTCGGTGCCCTCTAGCTGCTTTGGGAGGTGCAGGGGCTCCAGGTGTTTGCAGCCCCCACCAGCCTGCAGGAGGCGTGTCCTGTGGCTTCTCCCCCCCCCCCCCAGGGCTGGCTCCAGGGAGGCTGCTGTGGGTCAAGGAGCCTCTGATCCCTTGCCAGCTGCCCCACGCTTGGCGCTTTTCTTAGCCTGAGCTTGCGGGGAGCCTTCCCAGCAGCATCTTGGGACCAGATGGCTTTCAGGCCAGGCAGGCGCTCCCAAGCCTTGCGGGGCATGAAGGGAGCCTGCTGGGCGGTGAGCCACGTCTCCCAATATGCCATGGCGGGCAGCAGGCTCTTATCAGCTGCCCAGACCTGGAGGTGGCAGGCAGGGAGGGAGGGGAGCTGCTCTGGCCCCCCTCCTCTGCAGGCCCCAAATGGGGAAGGTTGGTGACATCCCCTCCCCAGCCAGCTGGATGAAGGGATGGGGCTCATGGTGGGTGGGGGGCCATAGGCCAAGGTCCTCCAGCAGCTTCCCTGCAGCCCCCCTGGCCCTTCCCCCTGGCCCCTCAGCCTAAGGGGAGCCCCGTGGCTGAGGGCTGCTTCCAGGGCAATGGAGAAGACCATGGCTGGACTGACCACATGCGAATCAATGCCATCCTCGAGAAGGGGTCAGCCCCGCTGCAAACCTCAGGGGTCTCCAGGGGCTCTGCTCACAGCCCTGGCCCGGACCCCCTGCGTCAGATGAGGGCGAGGCAGAGAGCAGCCCAGGGGCGGGGGGGGGGCTCAGTCTTTCAAAGGGCAGAGAGGGGGGAGGCCTCTCCCCCTCCCTCCCTTTGCAAGCCAACTTGGGGCCCTCCTCCTCCAGCTGCACATTCCAGAGTTGATCACCTGGTGAGAAGCAGCCTTTTAAAGAGCCCCACAGCCAAAGTTAATCATCTCACTTATTAAACCAGGCGACAGACGAGCCGCCTGTGATTGCCTGCTGGCTGAAGGGGCAGGCAGGGGTTGGGGCACACCTGAGCCGGCTGGCATCCGCCTTTCCTTCTCCAAGCCAGGCTGCCCATCCCAGCGCTTGGACAGGGACGGGCAGAGCCACAGTCTTGGTGTCTGCCTAGGAGGGTCCCCCTTTGCTGACTTTCCCTCAAATCAAAATCACATTCCCCTCCCCCGCTAGCCTTGGAGGGGTCTGTGCAACGGCAGCCAGGTTAGGCCGGGGGCCCCCACGTGGTGGTGCATGCCAGTTGCCAGCGAATTGTGGGGGGGAGAGAAAGTTTCTTCGCCCCAAAAGGGAAGTCTGCCCGGCAGCTGCATGTCCTTCGCATGAGCCAGGGTCTCTTCTGCAAATGCCACCCCCCTCCCTCCTCTTGGCCCTCTGGTCCCTCCCCGCTTGATCTCTGGAGAAGGCTGGATGCAGGCAGGACCAAAGGCCTTCTCTCCTGGGAAGGAAGCCCGCTTCTTCCATCCCTGCTGATCCCTGAGAAGGTGCATAGACTGAACCACCGGGGGGGGGGGGGGAAGGGTTATGAGGAGGGGGGGGTATAGGGTAAAAGCCAGGATTGCCTCCCAGAAAAGCCCTGGGCTCAGGCCAATGCCCAGGAGGACTGGCATTAGGAGAAGAGCTTGGGCGGGGGGGGGGCGGGGGGGGGCTTTGGCAATACCCTGAAGGTCAGAAGTGACCCCCTGCCGCTCTGCTTTTTCTCTGCAGAAGCTCCACCATGAGGCTCCCCCTGATCTGGGCAGTGCTGCTCTTCCAAGCTGGGAGCCTTGCCCGGGGCTGCCCGGCCGACTGCCAGTGCAACCAGCCCCAGACCGTCTTCTGCATCGCCCGGAGCAGCCCTGCCATCCCGCAGGGGCTGCCACCAGACACGGCCCACCTGTACATGTTTGAGAGCGGCCTCCGGACGCTGAGCGAGGACAGCTTTGCCGGTCTGCCCTCTCTGCGGCTCCTGGACCTCTCCCAGAACCTGCTCTCTCGCCTGCCACGCAACGTCTTCCAGCCACTGCCGGGACTCCACAATCTCGACCTGTCCTCCAACCAGCTGCAGGAGGTCACCAACGAGAGCTTCCATGGGCTGCGCCTGCTGGAGCGGCTCTACCTGGACCGCAACCGGCTCCAGAGCATCCACCCGGCCGCCTTCAACTCCCTGGAAAACCTCCTGGAACTGAAGCTCCAGGACAACCAGCTGCAGACGGTGCCCCCTCTCAACCTGCCCACCCTCCTGCTGCTGGACATCAGCCGGAACAAAATCGCAGCCCTGGAGACGGGCACCTTCCGCGTCCGGAGCCTGGAGTCCCTGAAGATGGCCGGGCTGGGCCTGGGCAGCGTGGACGAGGAGCTCCTGCAGAGCCTGCGCAACCTGCATGAACTGGACGTCTCGGACAACCTGCTCGCCAGGGTGCCCGGGGTCCTGAGCCAGCTGCCCGGGCTAACCAGGCTCAGCCTGGCAGGGAACGGCCTGATCTCGCAGCTGCGGGCAGAGGACTTTCGGCAGCTCCAGCAGCTGCAGGAACTGGACATCAGCAACCTCAACCTCAACGGGCTCCCCTGGGACTTCTTCGCCTCCTTCCCCAGGCTCCGGGCGGTCACCGCAGCCGAGAACCCCTTCAACTGCGTCTGCCAGATGAGCTGGATGGTCAGCTGGGCCCGGCTCAGCAAAGCCTCGCTCCGGAGGCCGGAAGAGACCCGCTGCCACTTCCCCCCCAAAAACGCAGGCCGCTTGCTCCAGCAGCTGGAGTACGCAGACTTTGGCTGCCCCAGCACCACCAGCAGCACCAGCACTGTACCAGCAACCAGCCCCAAGCTCCCCAGCCCCCTTCCCAGCAGCAGGCCCCTCCACCCAGAGGCCGGCACCGCCCAGCCCACCACCAGGCCTGGCGGCCTCACGACCATGGCCTCGCCCGCCCCAGAAGGACAGCCAAGCCCGGAGGCCCGGCTCTGCCCACCGCACGCCTGCCGTAACGGCGGCCTATGCCAGCCCGGCCCCAACCGCCACCCGGAGTGCCTCTGCCCCCTGGGCTTCACCGGACTGTACTGCGAGGTGGCCGGGGGGCAGGCGACCTCTCCGCCAGAGCCCACCCAGGCCACGCAGGTAGCCGTCAGGCACGTGGGGAGCACTTCGGTCAAAGTGGACCTGCAGAACTACATCCGCGCCAAGCCCCAGCTCAAGGGCATCCGCCTGACCTACTGGAACCTCTCGGGGCCAGACAAGCGGCCCGTCACCCTCAGCCTGCCAGCCGCCCTGCCCGAATATACCGTGCGGGCCCTGAAGCCCAACTCCTCCTATCACATCTGCATCGGGGCCCTGGGTGACAAGGCCCCACAGGAGGAGATCTGCGTGGAGGCCCACACGCTGCACCCGACCCACCAGCAGCACGCCCCCGTCACCCGGGGGAAAGGCCCCGACCTGCCCCTGGTGGTGGCGCCTTCCGTGGCGGCGGTGCTGCTCTTGCTGGGGGTGGCGGTCGCCAGCTCCTACTACGCACGACAGCGCAGGCAGCGGAGGAAGGCCCAGGCTGCGCCCGGGACCCGCAGCCCCAGTCCGTTGGAGCTGGAGGGGGAGAAGGGGGATCTGGTGACCCAGAGTCCCAAGACTGCGGCATCCCTCAGCCTGGAATACGAGGTGCCTCTCATGCACCCGCATTTCACAGGCACTGCCCCCCCTCGGGCCCCGGGCCCTTCCTACTTTTAGGGCCACTGAAGGGTGTGGGTGGCTTCCTTGGTGCCAGTCTGGGCAGTGTCCAGGGAGAGGCCACCTCCCACAGCACCTGGTCCTCTGCCGAGGGCAGCCCCAGCCCTACAGACCTAGGGGGGTAGCTGGAAAACCAGCCCCATGAAGGAGCAGCGCCTTTTCCATCAATCGAGGAGGAGGAGGAGGAGGAGGAGGAAGAGGGGCTCAACACTGAAGCCTTAGTTGTGACTGCCTGGTCCCTTTCCTAACAGACTGATCTCTTTTGTAAAATCAGACGATAAACGCTTTTGTACAAAAATATGTTTTCTACCTATTGTGCGGGTCACAAATGCTTTTGTAGGGACGTTGTGAGTGTGAGCAAGAGAGCCTTGTTCACAGGAGGCAGAAACGGTACACAGTGCAAACACGCAGCCTCTGGTTCTTACCGCAGGCGGAGAATACAGAATGTGCCGGAGGACCCCCCCTCCCTTTTGAGCCCGGCTGCCCCCCCCTTCAACACCCGAGGCAACTGAGCTGCAGCCCTGGGAGCCAAGGAGCTTCCACAGCATCAGAGGTGGGACTCAGCCGGGCCTGGGTGCTTCTGGAGAACCGGGAGCGGAAATTTTGAGTGGTTCGGAGAACCGGCAACTGGGCCCATCTATTCCCTGCCTCCCGAGTCCCAGCTGATCGGGAGGGAGGGGGGATTTTGCAGTGAACCTTTGCAAGCCCCCCCCCCCCCAATGCCTTTACCAAGTAGCTGGAAAGAGGCACCAGGAAGTCAGTTGCAGCCCAGTTGCAGCCCAGATTGCGCCGGTGCCTCCGCTGCCCCCCCCCCCCGTGATTAGAAGCCGGTTCTTCTGAGTAATGCAGTTTGGATGAAACACATGGCTACATTCATGGAATGCAGTGAGACAGGAAGAGGCACCTAATTGGGCCTGATCCAGTCTTGCAGGCTTCCATGGCTGGCACAGCAGGGACAGATCCACGCCTGAGTCAAGGAACCACATTCAGACCCCCCAAAGTGGGTTGAAAGTCAGGCGCAGCCCCTGGGCCGACCTTCGCTCAGCCCGGCAGGCAGAGTCAGCTGGTGCTTTGGGCCCAGACAAAGGGGGGGGGGCTCTCTGTCCGAAGAGCAAGAGTGAGGGGGCCACCTGACTCCAGGCCAGACTGAAGCCCTTCAGCCGGACAGGCACCCGTGGGGATGCCCCCGGAGCAGGCCAAGGCAAGGACAGAGGCCTGCCCTACCCTTTCCTAGAGGGGGAGAAGCCACCCCTTAAAGCAGCCCCCAACTCCAGCCTGAAGGGGCCGCTATGGCCTCCTACCGGCAGTCCCCCCCCCCCTTTGGCAGCCTCAGCCACACTTCTCCTCCGGCCAAGCCTGAGTGGTGTTTACACAGCTGCCTCTGCCTGGCCGGCCTTGGGCCAGCCAGCTTCTCCCACCTCCCAAGCCTGCGGCTGCTGGCACCCTGTGGATCGCATGAAGGGATCCGCCTGATTCCAGGCAGCGCAGTGACCCGGAGCTGCAACACGGCCCTCTCCTCAGGGCTGCAGGAGACGGGCACTCGGCCCTTGGAAAGCTGAATGCTGGCCCAAAAACCAGACCCAAACTGGCTAAATCGCGGCTGCCGGTGTGGAGGTGCAGGGGGGGCATGAATGGACGGTTGGGTTCGGCTGGGAAATGGGGGCTAGTCCACAAATGGCTCTTGTGCTGGGGAATCCGGGCTGTGAGCAGCACAGCCAAAATGAAATCCCCCCCCTTTATCCTCTGAAGCCCCCCCTGCTTTGGCCCCCAAGAACCCCCCCCTCTCAGGGCCCCTGCACCGCTTGGCCTGACCCACAGCCTTCCTGCCCCCCAGGCGGATTCTCTCCAGGCAACTGCTGGCTGGCCAGGCCAGAAGAGCCTCTGGAGGAGGGGAGCCGTTGAAGCCCCTCTGCTCATCGTGCAGCTCTGACCCTTTGGGCCAAAGCAGGCAGGGCCCCCCAGGAGGAGGAGGAGGGCCTGCTGCTCTAAAGAGGCTCCCGGCACTCCCCCCTCCCAGGGAGGCTTCTCAGCTGCCCCAGGAAGACTTTGGCAATGCCCACCAGGCAGATCGAGCAAAGCTCAACCGCCCACCACAAGCGGTGAAAGGGAGAGACAGCAGCTCCCCCTGGGAAGGGGGCACCTGCAGACGGAGCTAAGAAAACCAGGGGGAAGACCCCAAGGGCAGAAGCAGCTCCTGTGCAGCTCCGCTAACCCAGGTTTTTCCAGAGTTCAGCAGGACAAGGCCCCCAGCTCTCCCCAGCCCCATCCCAGCAGTCCTGTGCCAGAGGGCAGCTAATTCAGGAAAGGGGGGGATGCCCCAAAGCTGGACTGTCCTCTGGGGCCGGGAAGCAGCTGGGCAGTCCCCGGGGAAGCCAGAGGGCCCCCAGGAGTCCTTGGCCCACAGGGAAGCCGGGGAAAGTGGGCAGCACCGGGGAAGTCCCCCCCCCCTCCCGGAACTAGCTGACCCTCTGAATGGGCCCTTTGTCATCCCAGGCAGACTGTTCAAATTAACATAGCAGATTCCTGCAAAAGCGGCTGCTGAGCAAATATTTTCCTTATGAGCCACGTGGAGTTTCCAACCGCAGCCGAGAGGAGAGAGGGGGTGGGGGGGTGGGGCAGGCAGCAGCCCTATGGCCAAGCCAAGTCAGCCCCACCCGGGGGTCCCGGCCAGCTCCTCCGGCCTTGGAAAGCAGGGGGCTCACAGCTCACCAGCCGCTTGAGTCACCCGGGAGGGGAAAGGGCTGACTCCGCAGCCTCCAAGGGTGGGGGGGGGGAGCCCCTCCTCACTGCAGGGTTTGGCCGCAGAGGCTTCTGCCAGCCCTCAAGTGCCTCTGCTTGGGGGTGGGAGGACAAAAACACCCCCCCCAAGTGCCCCCTGGAAAGGCTGCCGGCCACAGCCACGGGGGACAGGGACCAGGCGGGAGGGTGCCAGCTGCTCATTCTTTGAGGTGACTCGGAGACCCTCCAGGATGGGCGGACACAAAGCCTGCCGAGACATCCACGTTGGCGATGCGCTTCCTAGAGGGGTTGCCAAGTGGGGCCCCCCAATCAGAAGAGGCTCAGCTCCAGCACAGCCTCTTCCGTGAGATGAGGCAGCCGAGGAGGAGGAGGGCTCCAGCCCAAGACCCCCAGCCCTGGAGTTTGTCCACCCACCTCCAATGAGGAAAGTTGGGGGGGGGGGAGCAGCTCCAGCAAGCCAGATGGGGAGCCTGGCAGGTCTCCTTGGCTGGAAAGGGAAACAACTGGGGGCAAGGCAGGCAGCGGGCAGGCAGGGCTGGAGACAGGCTCCCTTGCTTCAGTGGCTGCTCTGACGTGCTCAAGAGCCCTTCCTTGTGCTAAGCCCCTGGCATTACCTGCACCGCGTTCCCAGAGCAACTCCTGAGCAACGGGGGCCGGCTTTCCCCGCTGCCCCCCGCAGAGCTAATATGTCCCCCGCTGGAGCTTCCTCCATTCCCAGAGTTGCCCTGGGAACCGGACAGCGGGGCGCTGGCACTGAAGGGCTGAGGGCACAGAGGGGCTAGGTGGGCAGAGGAGCAGCTCACCGCAGCTGCCTTCCTTAGCCAGAGAGCTCAACAATCCTCTGTAGCCAAGGAGTGGGGAATGGTCACAAAGGCAGCACCAGTTCAATTCCCCACTTGGGGGTAGGCATGGGGGGAGGGAAAGAGGAGGACCCTGACCCCGCCATCCCTCAGAGGGGCGAGAAGGGAGGCGCCCACCTCCCCAACTAAGTAGCCCCAAAACAGCCCCATTGCTGGGAAGGAGTTGCTTCCTCCCCCCCCCATCCCAGCCCCCCCCCCATCAGAATCAGCCCCTTGTGCCCAGCAGTTCTCAGCTTGATGGCAACAAGACGGCAGCCTTGCAAAACCCGCCAGGGGCAGGCAGAGAAGCGGCACCAACCAGCCCCACGCATTCCTTGGCAGAGTTACACATTGGGTAGCCAAAACAAGCTGGCAACCTGGCGTCGCTTGAGCCCCTCCTCCCTTGGACGGTCCAAGGAAACCAGAGCACACCAGACAGCGATGCCTCCCCCACCTGAGTTGCTACAATGATGCCCCCCAGCCCGCCCCAGGACTGGCTGATGTGCCCTGATAAAGACACTTGGAGACCCCCGAGGTCTGGGGAAGGGCAAAGGCCGAAGGGGCCCGTCCTAGAAGGGGCCGTTGGGGGGTGGCAGCTGCACCTATTCCCCACCTCCTCCCTCCTGCAGTCGATGGGCCCAACTCCAGCCAGCTACTTCAAGCAACATCCTCCCTGCAACTCTGGCAGGGCCCCCTCCACTAGAGGAGCCCAGCGGGACAATCCAGTGTAAAACCAGCCTGGCCCGCCCCTGCCACTCTACCCCTCTGCACCCCCCAATGCTGGGAGTCACCGCGACCCCTTACTTGGGAGAGGCGTCCAGTGTGACGGAGGTCAGGGAGCAGTTCAACCGGCGGCTGTCCCAGAGGCACACCTCCCGCTCCATCATCTGGAAGGAAGGCGAGGCTGAGGGGCTGCCCGGAGGGACCCCAGAGCCCTGGCAGGCTTGCCTTGGAGACATCCTCTCCTGAGGGCTCCGGGCCCCACCCCTGAGCCCCCAGCCCCGCAGGAGAGGCAGGCGGAATCCGCACCTGGTTGGAGCCCACGGAGAGGAAGCAGCCGTCCGCGTTCACCCACAGCAGCCGGACCTCCCTGCCGCCCCTGTGCGCCAGGACAGTCTGTGGGGAGAAGATGAAGGGTTGGGGGGGGGCTGTTTCCGGACTCCTGCAAGTGGGGAGAGGCAGAGGAGACCCTTGGGACATTTCCCTCCCTCCAGGGCTTCCATCCGGTCTGGAGTCAGGCAGGGCACCTCTTTGGGGCAGGGCCCCAGAGGCTCCCGACTCCTCCTTGGGCCAGCATTGCATTGCAGCTCTCCCAGGATGCTGGGTCTCGGGCAACGTTTGTGTGAAAGGAAGTGGGGGGAGGGGCGCCTGCACCCCCACAGTGCTCAGCTGCAACTCTCAGTTGCTGAGGGACTTTGGGAGCCTCTGGGGGGGGGCAGCTCTGGTGTTCCCAGCCCAAGGAAGTTAGGGAGCGGATCCCCTTGGCTCTCCTGAAGGTTGCTGGGGGACGGGGGGCTTCAGGGGACCCTCTTCATCTGCGCTGCCTGGGGGGAGGGGGAGACGGACGTCAAAAGGGCTTCCTCAGGTGGTTGGAGGGTCGGTCAGGTCCCGTCAATGCACTGGGGGGGGGGGCATTGAGCTGCTTTTCAACTCCATGGGAGATTTGCGGCATGCTCTGCTGCGATGGGAGCTGGGGGGTTTGGGCTGCGAACTGCACCCAGGCGGCATGAGCAGCATTTCGGCTTCCCTCGGACCAGGGAGGCCCAGGCGGCCACAGCTGATGCGGGCAGAGCCCTTTGGGGTGCCAACACCTGGAAAGGGCCTCTTCTCTCCCAGCTGCAAGGACCATAATTGGCCCTTTGGGGACTGCTCTCCAGCCCCCCCCTCCTTCCTGGCCCCTCCTTCCCGGCCAATGCTACTGGAGAGAAGGGGCCAGCCCCATTCGCTGGGGGCAGACCTTGGAGAGAGACCCAGGCAGGCTGTGCTAGGAGTGCTGGAGGCTGGAAAGGCTGCTCTGTGGCGGCCCAGGCCCGAACCAGCCATGCCAGACCCTCCGGCCCAGGAAGAACAGGCAGGCCGACTCCCCCACTGCCCCCCCCCCCACTCAGCCAGGCAGGCAGGCGGGAGGGAAGAGACATTCGGCTGCTTGGAAGAAGCGGAGCTCCCCCCCTTTCCCGCCCCCACTGCTCTCCTGCCCTGAACCGTCCCCAGCAAAGCTCTCAGGCTGACGGCAAGGATGACGCACGAGACGGGCGGGAAGTGGGAGCTTCCAGACAAAAGGCAGGCGGCCACGTCAGCGAGGCCTGGAGAGGAGGGGGAGCGGCCCCCCAACCTGCCTCCACAAAGGAGATGAGCAGCTGCTCAACTCCCAGCCGGCCTGGAGACCAGCACTTTGGGACTCCCAGCCAGCCACATCTTCTGGCCGGCCCCAGCTTCCTCTGGCCTCAGCCCCCCCCCCCCCGGCTTGGCTAACTCAGGGGAGTCTCCCCCCTCCCCCCCCAGGCAGCCTGCAACCCAAAGCTCAAGACAGCCCCCCCCCCCCCGGCCTCTTGGCTACAGGGTCCCCCATGGCCCCCCCTTCCCCTGGGGCCCTGGCCAGAAGAGCAACCCTACTCCCAAAAGGGGCCTTGGGCAAGCAGGAGGAGTGGGGGTGGGGGTGCCATGACCCCCAAGCAGAGCAGAGATCCGACCTCCACCTCCGCTCTGGCTTCTCTGCCCCCTCTCCCCCAGATCTGCCATGTGGGGGTGGGGAGATGCACCAGGAGGGGAGTCTCCACCCCAGTGTAGAGGGCAGGCCATGGGGTCCCTGAATGCAGGCTCATTCCTGGCCTCCCACGGCCTCCCTGAGAACCAAGAACCAGGGCGGGTCGTGGCCAGTCTAAGGCTGAAAGGGGGCCCGTAGCCTGAGCTCAGGGGGCGTCTGCCTGGTCCTACTTCCAAGCAGTCCCACTCCCAGCTCCGGACCCTGGGCTGCAGCTGGCAATATGGGAGCTGAACCGGGACTTTGAGGAAGGCTTCCCCTGGGCCCCCTTTGACCCCTGAGCTGCTTCATGGACCGGCCTCCCAGCCTCCTCAGAATGACCCAGGGGTGCGTCTGTGCGCTAGATGGGATTGGGTGCTGTCAGCTGTGTGGAGTCTACCCCAGAGGGACCCTCTGCCCTCCCCCTTGGCATCCCACCCACTCCCAGATACTCTACCTGGCAGGCCTCCGACTTGGCCCGTGGGTCAAAGATGTGCAGCCTTTTGTCCTGCGGAGCAGAGAGAGACCCACTGGTCATCGGCTGAGCCCCCTGCTCTGCTCCAGCCCCACAGCACCCCTCCCAACCCTGGGCATGGTCAGCCAGGCCAGAGAATGTGGGAATGGGAGCGGATCTCTGATGCTGCTGCTAGTCAGGGGGGGCGGGGGGGGCAAGGTGTCATGTAGCTGTGCTGCTGAGTTCCTGGCCTTTGGGGAAGCATCCACCTCTGGTCTGCCCATGGGGGAGGGGGGATAAAGTGCCCCTGACTGATGCCAGGCCAGGTCTCCACAAGGCTGCAGAGAGGGGCAGGGATGACCTTCTCTTTGCAGCTCTGCCTGTTTTGGGTTAGGGTGGGCCTAGGGCCCCAAGAGACCCCACTCTCCCTGGGGGAATGCAGCCATGGGAAACGAATGTTCCTTCCCCAGGGCCTTCTCCATCATGCGTGGGGCAAAACAATGCAGCGCAGGGACCTCTCTGAGGCGCCACTAGATGGCAGCCAAGGGCAAGCAGCTGCTCATTGCCAGGGCGCCAACACCACAGCATGGAGCATGGCGCCCTCTGGTGTCAGCCTGTACTCAAGAGCCGGCTCCTTGTTTTGGCCTCTGCTTCCCCACTGCACTCACCTGGCAAGAGGTGCCCAGGAGCGACCCGTCCGGCTTCCAGGCCAAACTCTGCACCCAGTTCAGGTGAGGCTCCAGCTCTGAAGAGAAGAATGGAAGGGGCCTGGTGTTGTGCCCTCCAGGACACTCAGGCCAGGAGAGCTGCCTCACGTGGCAGAGCAACAGCCTCCCTGGCTTGATTGGGGGGGGGGGGGCGTGGGGGGGGGGCTGGTGCTGCTTTCCAGGGAGGAGCCTTCCCTCCAGCCCGGATCTCTCCAAGCCACAATTATTCATCTTGATTTACTGACAAGTGCCAGAGTTTGCACAAGATGCCAAAGGGACACCCCCACCCCCACCCACTTTGCATGGAGACAACTGAGCAGCTCCTCCTGGATCGTTCTCTTCTGAGCTTTCCTGCCTCCTTCCCACTTCCACATGAGGTTGGGCTTGGCCCACAATGCTGGCTCTGGGGCAGGAGCTGCTGCAAGTGCCCCTGAACTGGGGCAAGGAAGGGGGCACATGTGGTGAGCGGCAATCACCTCCTTGCACCTTCTCTGCAAGGCCGCAGCCTGAGCAATTCCAAAGTTGCCCCCCACCCCCCAGCCTTCTGCTGCTCCTAGTAAGACCCCAATCCTCGGCAACAAAGCCCTTCCTGTCCTCGGCCCAGAAAATGCCCCCGTCTCCTCCCGCCTTCTGAAATCGGAGTGGCAGCACCTGGGCAGAAAGCTGCCACAGGGCCGTCGAGGTTGCTTGGCAACGGGCTCTCTGTGGTTCTCGCGCCTGCCTGGTTTCTCCTTGTGACTGCCAGGGCCGCTCTTCCTGACCAGAGGCTCGCCTGCCGCCCTGCTTTCTGGCCACCTTCTCTCAGCAGCCACCCATGTGGCAGCGGCTCAGGAGGCCAGTCTGCTCCAGAAAGGGAGTCCAAAAATGCAGCCCCTCAGCTGTGCTTCCTGGGAAATTGGTCAGGTCCTCTGGAAGGACCATAACCCTGGGGAAGCCCGGCCAGGCACGGGGAAGCAGCTCTTGGTGCTTGCTTGGGATGGGCAAAGGGAACAGCTCCAGACTGGCAGAGAATTGGGCAGCATGATGAAAGCAGAGGGCGGAAGGGGCTGGTAATGGCTGCTCTGCTTTTTCCGGGGCTAACTGCTCTCACCCAGGATCCCTGGCATCTCCCAGCCCACCCAGAGAGCAATCAAAGGGCGCCCACTAGGGCCGTACCAGTAAGGATCTGCTGCTGCTCCACATCCCAAATCGTCACTGCCTTCCCGGCCGCACTGGCCAGGACCCCGTCCGCCGTGGGGTGAAAGAGGAGCACCTCCACCCGGCTCCCCTCTGGCCCCAGCGTCACATGGGGGGAAGACGAGAGGTCTTGGCCAGATTCAAGGAGACGCCACACCTTCACCTGCGGGAGAGAGAAGCTCAGCATCTCAAGACTCAGGGGGTGGCCGGCAGCGCTGAGGGTGAGGGGAAAGCTCTCCGCTAAGGCATTTTGGTGCCTCTTCCCCTCTGCACCCATCCCAGTTGCCCCAGGAACCGCCCTTGCAGGGAGAGGGACCCTGGCGGGGAGCGAGGCAATGGATGCCGCACTTACGGCTTCGTCTGCTGCTCCGGTGGCCAGCAGCTGCTGGTCAAAGGGGGAGAAGTCAAAGTCTGTCACCACACCTGGGAGGAGAGGAGAGGGAAGGGCAGCGCAAGAGAAGCAGGCAGCCACGGCTGTGGGCACCCACTGCAGGCCCAGAACGGCTTCTCCCACGGAGGAGGAATTGCCTCCCAGGTTGGGATGGGAGAGGGAGGATTGGAAGGGAGATTGGAAGTCACTCTTTCCTCTTCTCCCTTCTGCAGCCAAAGGGCCACCACAGAGGCTGCCCTGGGTTCCTGGCCGGGGCTTCTGTGCTGGGGCCTGAACTGAAGGGGGGGGGGGGGGCTTTGGCTTCTGCAGAGGTGCCAGATGTGGTGCTATCACATCTGACAGCAGGTTTTCCACTGCAGAGCCAGCTGGGCTTGAAGAGGGGAACCGCCCAAGGGCTCCTTATTCACCCCAAGCAAAGGGGCACAGCTTCTCCCAGCCCCCCCCCCCCTGACCATTCAGTCTGACACCAAATCACCCCCTCTGTTCCAGCCAGCGGGATGAAACTGCCTTTGCCTGGGGGAGGAGGGCGGAGGAAGGTCTGGTCCTGCTATTATTTGGTTCACTCTGTCACTTTCCATTCCTTGAGTCTCTGACAATTGCAGCCGAGAAGGCTCAGCCAAGACCCCCCCCTGCCCATCTGGGCCCCCACAACCCAGCGGCTCCCCTTCCTGCTCAGATTCCCTCTGTGTGTCCCTCTGCTTCCACACGTGGGTCTGTCTGCCAAAGTCAGGAAGCCCTTGGAGGCTTGGGCCCGATGCATTGACGGTTCCAAGGGGGTGGGAGTGAGCACAGCCGCCCCCCCGGAGCTCCTCCTGCTTCCCCCTCCCTCCTTGAGCTGCAGTTGACAAGAGGTTTTGGACTGCAGAGCCACCAGTGCAAAGGGCCTCCCGCAGGAAGGAGAGCAGCAGCAGCAGCAGCAGCCCAGTGGGCGCGGGGTCAGACCAGGGGCCTCGTCCTCCGAGACAGGCAGGCAGTGCAGTTTCAGGTTGCAGCCCCTGTCCAGCTTGGGGCTTACAGTGGGTGTAGGGGCTGAGCTGGCAGCCCACAGTCCTGGGCCCGTTGGAGGCGGAGGTGCAATGCCCGCACTTCAGGCTGTGTGTGAAACTCCTGTCCTCACCCACAAGGAACCCCGGTGCGGCAGGGGCTGGGTTGGCCCTGGCTCAGAGTCTGCCAAAAGCAGGACAAGGCTGTGTGTGGGGGGGGGGAGAGGGGGTGTCGGAGTCATGTGACACCCTTCCTTCCGGCAATTGTGCAAGAGGCTGATTGCAGCAGCAACCGCTTCCCTTAAGCAACTGGCCAGCAGAACTGAAAGCAGGTAGCCGGCTCTCCCTTCCTCCCTTCACTGGGGGTTGTTCTCTCACTGGAGCAGTAAACCTTCCCGTTCCCTGCATGGGAGACCTGCCTGCTTCCCCAAAAGGCTCCCCTGCAGCCCCCCCAGCTCACCTGAATGGCAGTGCAGATGGGAGACAACTCTCTTGATCCCCTTTGGGCTCTCCAGGGCCACAGCTCCCAGCACCCCTGGCAAAGGCAGAGACCCCATGAAGGCAGAGCAGCCCACCTCCCAGGCAGAGGGCACCCTCTCCCTGCTCTGCCTTCCACTCACAGAGCTGCCCTGAGGCTGGACAGCTACCCGTAGGAGTCGGTTTTGGGGAGCAGAAGGAGAAAACGGGGGCCAGAAGGAAAGGGACCTCCCCCCCTTCAGAAGGGACGCCTGGGAGGGGGGGGGGTTCTGCAAACTCCTTGCCAGGTCAAAGGGCAAGTGGGAAAAGTAGGCTGGGCTCCTCTTACCTGCCAGGTCTGTGCTGAATGCGATCCAGCGGGCATTGGCCTTGATGTGGGGCTTCCCTGAGGGGCCGCTGCTCTGGAAACCTCCAATCCAGGCCTGTTGGGCAGAGAGGGGAGCAAGCTGGGGGAGGGGAGGAAAGGCCTCCACAGACCCACATTCTCCCAAGAGCCAGAAGGCAAGGGGGTGGGGGTGGGGGCATCTGGCCCTGAGTGAAGGGCAGCTTTCTCACTTGGGGGGGGGGGCTGAAGGGGCAGAGTGGGCGGGGCACAGCCAAGGACAGGCAGAAGGGCTTCTCCCCACTGAGTGGCCAAACTGTCCCAAGAGGGAACCAGAAAAGCCTCCTTGTCAACCTGCGGCTGGAGCGCTGCCAATGGGCTGCCAACCTGGGGGGCGGCCTCCCCCATTCTTCCTCTGAGGCCCAGATTCTATTTCCCTGCCCCCTCCCCCCCTTCAGCGGTTCCTGAAGCAGCTTCCCGGGGAGACGGAGACCGGCTCCGCCCGCTGCCATGGCCGGGAAAACGGCCAGGCCAGCAACTCCCAGGAGGTCCCGCGCTTGCCCGCCGCCCGGGCCAGGCTCCCACACGGGGAGCGTCTCTAGAACAGAGCGCCGCGGAAGCCGGGTGTTCGCTGTCCCAGGCGGCCCCGAGAACCAAACAGGCGCCGACGCAGAGAACGGGAGCCCCGCAGAAACAGCCCTTCGGGCGCTTCCTCTGCAGCCGGAAGCTTCAGCGGCCAAGGCGGCTCCGCTTGAAGAGGCTCTTCGAAGCTTTTTCCGGCGCCGAGAGGAGGGCTAACCCGCCCTCCCTAGCCAGGGCTCCGGCTTCGCCACATGCGATGCTCGGCGCATCCCCCGCTGCTGCTTGGCCTGCGAACCCCGGCAGCTCCGCTTTCCGGCTGCAGCGAAAGCGGCAAGGCACCTGCCGAGCGCCCCAGCCCCGTTGGCAGCGGGCATCCGGTCCCAGCCCAGCCAGCCTCATCGCAGCGAGGGGCTCTCGGGGAAGCCGCCTTGCTCGCCCCCCGACCGGCTAATTTGCAGGGCGAGGCTTCCCCGGATGCAGTCCCGGCGACTTCCCTTCGGCTCGTCGGAGCTGCCCCGCGGCCAAGAAGTAGCCGGGAGGGCGGCCGCGGCTCCCCTGGGCGAGGCCTGACCGTGTCTCGGGAGGCGCCCACGCGAGCACGGCTCAGCCGGCAGCCGGGCGGGCCTCCGGAAGCGCCGGCGTCCCTCTTCAGTGGGATCGCCGAGGGCAGAGCCGCTCCCTTCCTCCCCATGGAGCCCACCGTGGGGAGGGGCGAGGAGGGAACCGGCAGGTGGGGGCGGCGGTTCACCGGGGAGACGATCCGGCGGTAAGCACGGCTGACGACCACGCCCGCCCACCCACCTCCTTGCGGGCCACTTTGGCCTCGGCGTGCCGGAACTTGGACACCCTGAACAGGCTCATGCCGCCGCCGCCGCCGCCGCCGTCCAGCCTCGGTCCGATTCCACGGAGGCCCCGCCCTCGGCGCGCCCACGCGGGCCCCAGAAGCCTCCGAGGGGAGGGGCCGCCCGCCACAGGCTCAGCAGCGTCGCGCTGCCGAAAGCCACGGCCGATCAACCGGGCAGGAGGAGCGCTTTCTTGGGGAGCAGCTGGCCGGGCGCCGGCGGCGGAGCCTCCCGCTGAAAGCCCGTGTCCAGCCGCCACGGCTGCAAGGGGCTTCTGGCGGGGCCGCGCTGAGCACTACTCCCGGCAGCTGCGAACCGGACAAGCGCAGTGCCAGCCAGCCCTCGAGGCCGCCTGAGAAGCCTCGCATCGGCCGCTCCCTCCGACGGCTTCCCCAGCCCTTCTCCCCCGTTTATCCGGCTTTCTCTCTAGACCGGCTTCTGGGACTCTTTAACTGGCTCTCCGTCGGCGATTTCAGCGGCCCTTCGGCCCCGGGGAGCCCGATGGCCGGGCGTCTGTCCGAAGGGCGGCTTGGGGGCCAGCAGGGGCCACCCAAAACCCCTCCTTCGCGGGCGCCTCCTGCCCACCCCACGGACGCTCTGTCCCCAGCCGGCCCTGCTGCGGCTCCTTCAATGGGGGCCCTTCCCAACCATATAACCCCCTTCCACTATTAGCACCGAGCTCGCAAAGCGGGATTCTCTCCGCTCCGGCAGGGAGGCTCGTGGCGAAAGGCGAGAAGCAGCTCCCACCTGTCCCGGGGTGGAGCGCAGCTGCGCGGTCCCTGCCTCGGCCAAGCCCGCCCTCCGCTTGGACCGGCGGCGCTCCCACCCTCTCCCACCGGGCTTAAGGGGGAGACCGCGCCTGGTCTCCGGCTCTGCTTCCCTCTGGCCAGCCCTGCTCCGGGGGCTGCGGCCGAAGCGCCTTTCCCCGAAGCACCTCTGAAGGACGCCGACCAATGACCGCCCTCTGGGCTAGTGGCCAGAACCGCTTCGCGGGAGCCCTGTGGGCGGAGGGGGTGGGCAGGCAGGGGCGCAGGGCCGGAGTCCAGAGCGAAGCCGCCTCCAGACGGTCGCTCCGGACACGCAGCCTGCAGCCACCAAACCCATCCCCGCGCCTCGACCGAGAACAGGGGGGGTTACTAGGACCCAGGAGCAGCCTGTCAGCATCGGCGGGATTGACCTCCGAGAAAGGTCGGCTACGCCCTCTCCTACCACGGGACTGCGCGCTTGCGCACTCGGACTCCCGGCTTACCGGGCTGGCGAGCGCAGGCGCACTGCGGCAGAGCAACGCAAGATGGCGGCCGGGTGCGTCTCACGTTGGCTGGCGGAGGCGGCAACCGCTGCCGGGAGCTGCCGGGCGGGCGGCGGGGAGCCGCGACGCCTGGCGCTGGTGTTGGCTCTTGCCCGCTGGCGGAGCGTGGCCCCCGTCGCCTCTCGCGCGGCCCTGGCGCCGCGGGTGGGAAACCGCTGCGGTAAGAGGCCGGGGAGCCCCGGGAGTGGCAAGCGCGCCTCCGAGGAGGAGCTCCTCTCGCCGGCCCGGCCAGTCGACGCCGGGCCCTCGGCTCACTAGGCTCGGCCTTGGCGCAGCCGACGGGGGGATCCGATCTCCTTCGGCGCCGGCAGCCGCCTTGACCGCCCTCTGCTCCGCTTTGCACAGGAACCCGACCGCTTCCTCTCGTCTGGGCGGCCTCCTTCCACACCAGCCGCTCCTTCTCCTCCTCCAGCAGCAGCAAAGAGGATTATTACCAGATTCTGGGAGTGCCTCGCTCCGCCAGCCAGAAGGAGATCAAGAAAGCCTATTACCAGGCACGGCGGCTTCTCGGAGGGGATGCGGGGCAGCGCGTGTCTGACCAAAAGGGGGCAAATAGCAGTGGCCAGTAGAGCCCCCTCCTCCCCATCCTGCATGCGAGTCTCTTTCCTCTCCGGCTTTAGGGCTGGCATCGTGTCCTGCCCCCTTCTCAACCCTGCCTCCATCATTTGGGGCTAGTAATTGCTTAAAAGCTGGCTTCCTTTATATTTCTGTTCCTTTCATGTACTCGGAAGCAAAGGAGAGGTAAAATGAACGGCAGCCTCCCATCGTGACTGAGGTTTTGTCATATAAGAGTAGCGCTTGGGGAATCCATTCTGTAATGTTGGATTATTCTGACATTCCCAGGCTGATTTCTAAGTGTTTGCTGCGGAACCAAAGGAAAGGAGGGGGCACAATCACTGGCTACTTGTGGGCAAATTACTGGAATAGGAAGAGCTGCATCTGATCCAGCAAGGTTGCAGTTGTGTTCCTTGGCTACTATTGCTGATGAAGGCCACTGAGATTTACCCTGTTGCTTTAAACCCTCTTTTGTTTCATTCGGCTTTTGCAAGGCCGTTACTTCTAAGGATTCTGAACTGCACTACTAATGTGCGGTGCTCAGTGCATATGATTATGATCTGTGGTAGAAATGAAGTAACTTTTTTCGTATCTAAAATACTATCTGAGCCAAAATACCCCAGAAGATAAAAACTTATTTTAACAGTTCAATATAGCTGATTTACGATTCATTGCATGAATTCCCAACACACCCAGACAGGAATGGCAATCTCTTGTCCACAATTTTTACTTTTGTGTTTTTGTTTCTTTGCTTAGCTGGCCAAGAAGTATCATCCTGACACCAATAAGGATGACCCTAAAGCAAAGGAAAAGTTTTCTCAATTGGCTGAGGCCTACGAGGTAGCTTACGGCCCTCCCCTTTACCCTTCTTCACGGCTTGGGAACTGGATCCCCTAGATGACTGAGCTCTTGTCTCCTTGGTAGGTCTTGGGAGATGAAGTAAAGCGGAAGCAGTATGATGCTTACGGTACAGCGGACTTTGGCTTCGGCTCTGGCTCGGCAGGTTCCGGGCAGCAGTACAGGCACACTGGCCCAACCATTGACCCTGAGGAGCTGTTCAGGAAGATCTTTGGCGAGTTCTCGCAGTCCCCCTTCGGAGACTTTAGCACCGTCTTTGACCAGCCCCAGGAGGTAAAGATGAATTGCAGCCCAGACCGCTGGTGTGTCTACTCCCTTAGGCCTTTCACTCCTCCTGTTTTAACATCTGCATAAGAAATCCTATGCAAATGATGAATCTTTAGGAACTACCAGATATTCACAATTAACAGATAAATTCACTCCTCAATGATCACTCAAATTGAGGTTTTGCCATCTGAAGGGAATCAGAGGTGCATTTAACAATTACAATGATTTTACCCACATTCATGGTAGACTGAACAGTATTTTTATTCAAATTCCGTAGTTGTCCTTTCTGATATTTAGATTTTAAGAGGGAAACAATAATGGAGAAATATGTTAAAGATGTGTTTTCAAGAGAAAATAGTGTGAAGAAGTCGGTTACAAATTTGATTTGTGATTTATTATGATTAGCAAATTTGATTTGTATTGTGTTGGTCTCTTTGGTTGGTTGGTCTGCTTTGGTACAAAGCGAAAGAGTTGGCTTCTGGTGATTGCCTGGACTGGGCCCTGCAGTTTTCTTGGCAAGATTTTCTTTGCCTTCTTCCTAGGGCTGAGAGAGAAGGGCTGCCTGAAAGTCACCCGCTGCTTCTGTGCCTAAGGCACGACTGCAAACAGGAGTGCCTTAATCATTGCACCAAAATGCCCCTCTCCCTGTTCATACATATAATTAATTTTCTGAAAGGTGCCAGAGTACTTTTTCTCAATCTAGACAGATTTGTATTTTTTCTTTTGTTCTACATGTTATGCAAAATGTTGGCTTGGACCTATGAGCTCCAAACACTGATTTTTTCCCCCTCTTCTGTAGTACATCATGGATCTGACATTCAGCCAGGCAGCAAAGGGCGTCAACAAGCAGATCACAGTGAACATCAATGACAATTGCCAGCGCTGTGATGGCAAAGGGCATGAACCGGGCACCAGAGTAGTGCATTGCTCCTACTGCAACGGGACTGGCACAGTAAGGGCAGGGAAGGTGTCGGCAAGCTTTGGTGCAGGGAACGACTGGCCACCTCGGTGCTTCAGAAAGCCGATTCCTTGCTACAGACAGTTATGGGTCCTGATAATGATGTGCTGACTGGGGTCCAATTCCCCCACCCCCCCATCTGCCTCCTCACTCCCTGCTTGGAGACTTTGCCGCAACCCCTTGTTTTCTGAGGAGGTGTTGGAGAAGCCATTACAACAGAATGAAATTTCCTGGCACCTCACCTTTCCTCTTCTTTTGGACAGGAGACGATCAACACAGGCCCGTTCGTCATGCGTTCAACGTGTCGGCGGTGCAGTGGGCGTGGCTCAGTTGTAACTAACCCATGTGTGATTTGTCGTGGCTCTGGCCAAACCAAACAGAAGAAGATAGTGATGGTCCCGGTCCCAGCAGGTGTGTATGTTCGCCCATGAGGCCAATGTTGAGAAAAGACAGGAGACAAATTTTCTCGGGATGGAGCGACCCAGATGAGAGTCTCAGAGCCCCTTTTATTGAGATAGGACAAAGGCAGGAGGAGCAATCAGCATGTGGTTAAAAACAGTCTGTAAAAGTACAATTTCTAATCTACTGCTCAGGGAAGTTCTGTCTATATATGGTCAAATCCTGGGCGTCATTGGTAGGGCACATCTCAGAATGTTATGTTATGCACTATCAGGATGTTATGGGGTTTTAGGAGTTTGTTTTCTCCTGTGTGGTTCAGCGTGGCTCTGCATGCCCTGGTATGAACTGGGCTATGGAGGACACACACGTACACAAGGAACTATATTACAACACTGAGTGCTCCTAGGGCTGCTCTTCTGAAGTGAAGCAGCAGGGAAGAATATCGGTCCTTGCAGAAACCAGAGCTGGGCAGCTCCAAGCATTAAGAACGTGATCCTAATGTCTTCAGCCTCCGAATCAGAGTTTCCATGAGAGGGGAAGGGAAAACGAAGCGCTGGGTGAAAGGTAACCCTGAGTGCCTTTGTTCGGCTTTAGGTGTGGAGGATGGGCAGACCATTCGGATGCCTGTCGGGCGGAAAGAAGTTTTCATTACCTTCAGGGTACGTACCGGCCTGCAGCTTTGCCATGTCATGCCACGCTTAAAACTGGTTGGCCGCCCGCACTTGCTGAGTCATTGAACTGTCCCTGCTTCCAGGTTCAGAAAAGCCCCGTGTTCCGAAGAGACGGTGCTGATATCCACTCCGACCTCTTCATCTCCATAGCACAAGCTCTTCTTGGAGGGACAGCAAGGTCGCCCGGCCTGTATGAGACGATCAACGTTCTGGTATGTCCCTTGCCACAAATGCAGGACAAGGAAATGGCTCATCTGTGATTAGAGACCCCCAAAGCATGAAGAGGATGTTATTCTTTTGCACGGAAAGCTGTGTTTCTTTCCTGTGGCTCTGTCTGTGTTTCTGCATGGAAAGGATGAGATTGGTGCTTCTGTTCTGCAGCAGCTGTGGTCATTTGCTGCTCCGTTGGTATTTTCAGTTTCCTGCCCTCATTTTGCTTCAAGAGAAAATGGACATTTTCTGTGATGTTCTATGTAGAGTCCAGGGTGCTAAATCTTGGAATGTTCACTCCCACAAGTGCTTTGGTAACGGTGGCTGATTCTCACATTTACGAGAGACAGTAAGAGTTCAGGAGCATTGAGGGACAAACATCTGAAAAGCTTTAATCTTTTTCCTGTGCTTTCATAGATCCCTCCTGGCATTCAGGCTGAGCAGAGGATTCGGATGAGTGGGAAGGGAATTCCCAGAGTGAACAGCTACGGTTATGGAGACCACTACCTTCATATCAAGATCAAAGTGCCCAAGTGAGTGAGAAGACCGGGCATTTTGGGGGAGAGGGTAGAAGAGGTAATGGGTGGCATGAAAAGGGGCCTTTGAGGCAGGGAGAAGCCTCAGTCTGTCGCTTTTGCAAGACCTCCATGCCCAGAGAGGCTGGCTTTCCTCCGGTGCCCTCCATTGACCGGACTTAGTGCACTCTCTCCATCTCCCTCTCCCTCCCTCCCCTGCAGGAGGCTGACGGATCGCCAGCGAGCCTTGATGTTGAGCTACGCAGAAGATGAAGCTGATGTAGAAGGGACTGTGAATGGCATCGCCAGCACAACCACTGGTGAGGAGGCTGTGGAGCTGTCAGATCTTGGCTATACTTTGGGGCTAGCAGGTCGTCTTTGATTGTAGTTGAACTGCTGGCTCCGGTGGTGTAAATTGTGGCCTTGAATGATGTTGACTGCGGTGGAACTACAAAATTCTGGAAGGCACAGCCTTCTACTCAGATGGGGTGGCCGTTTGTCCTTAGGCAGGTAAAGGTTAACCTGTATTTGCCTAATAGGGGTACCCACCATTAGTTCATCTGTGCTTTGCTCAGTTTTCTGGGCTTCAGCAATGCATTGAACTTTACTGACCCCTGGAATTAGTGCAGTGCACGAGTTGGCCGCATGGCCGGCTGATGGTTTAGTAGTGGGAACAAATCCCCCCAAAACTGAGAGCAGTTTTTGGCCTTCCTGTACAGCTTTGCCGGCCCCATAGTGACCCACAAGATGCAATCAGCTGATTTCCATTTCATCAGCACTCTTGTCTTTCCACGGATTCAGGGCCTGAGTTTTATGCTCACCAAGACATTCAGAGCAGTTTAGTAAGCCCACCAGGGAGAGGGGAGGAGCTCTGCTGTCATACACAGATGTTTCTCCTTGACACTGACGTGTGTTAGAATGCATACCTTTGTTGAGATCATAGTTTTGCAGTCGGTGAAAGAATAGGGAAGCCAAAGGATAAGCGATAGAAATAAAACCGTAATGAGGAGACAGCCAGAATTGTGGCTGTGTGCAGGAAGTCTCAGCAACCATGTATAGTACGACAGGAGCTGTCATTTGAACATTCCCCGTGTCCTGGGCAAATACGGCCTGAGGAAGGGAGGCATCTTCTCAGCTTCAACTCCCCCCCCCCCCCAGGCTGGGAAATGGCCCAAGGCGGACGGGGATCCTTCTCACAACGTGTATTGACCAAGCTCTCTGCTATTTGTGTCTAGGTGGCAGGGGCACGGCTAGCACAGGGGCAGGCGAAGAGAGGCCTGAGGCAGGGGACGGCACAGAGGGATTCCTAGCTAAACTTAAGAAAATGTTTAGCTTCTGATTAACTGCACCAGAGGTACGAAGCCTCTTGTGATCTTTCCATGCACAGGTCTCTGTGTTCGCTGTTTGCAGGAACGGGGGAGGGAGGGAGGGAGGGAGAGAGGGTGAAGCTGTAGGAAAACCTCTCCGGAGCAGCCATGTTCCTTGCTGGTGACTGGACAGACACCTTGGGTCTTTTCTTGCACCCCCAAGCTGCTTCATCTTGCTCCCAGCACTCGCGGGGCAGCAGCTGAGGGATCAGAGGAGTGGGCATTAGTAGCTGTAGTTTCCGTCCCTTGGTATTATACTAAAGTCTCCTGGTATCGTTGCAGAAGAGCTTGCATTTAGCTAAACATCCCTCAATTCTTGCATCTATGAGCCTCCCCAAAACATTGCAGCAAATCCAAGCCTCAGAAGTGACTTTTGGGGCTGGTCGCGGCTTGGCTATTGAGAGAACGGTTGACTAGATCCGCCCACAGTCTCTGTGGAAGTCACAGGCCTCCCTCTTCCTGCAGGTAAACGTTCCACCGGAAACTAGATGATGGGGCAGGAGCAGCTTGGAAGGCGTGATGGAACTGAAGAGGGAGACGCATTGAAAGCCCACCGCCCGATGGCTCCATTGAAGGAAGGAGGCCTCTCCCCTGGATGTTACATTGCAGCCTTTTCAGCCGAAGGAGGGGGGGGGGTTGTGAAAGGGTCTTGGCCTTCCTGGACTTGTTTCTCCCTGAACAGAGCAGACTGCTGGGTGGGTGGGGGGCCCGGAGAGAAAAAATAAAGCTACCTTGTGCCGAGTACAGAGTCCTGTCTTGAGCTTTGAACAAATCCCCCCTCACCCGCCTCCAGCCATCTGCCCACCCCCCGGGGGGGCTCTGCTCCAAAAGGGAGAGGTCCAGCCGTGGACGGGGTGGAAGGAGCCCCTTGGAGATCAGGGCAATGGAAGAAATCGCTGTGATTCTCTGCCTTGGCCTTCATCCCCGGCCCCAGAAGCAGGAAGGGAAGCCCAGCCTGCAGGAACATGAATCAGGCTGCTGAGAAGCAGAGGAGCAGCGGCCAATCTCCAGGGGAGCCTCAGAAGACGGACCGGCCCAGCAGCCCCAGAGCTCTTCGCTCTCCCGGCCGCTGCTCGGGCGGATTCCGTGGAAATCCTGGACTGCCCTAGAAGGACCGCCGGAGGGACCTGCCCGCCTCTGCCCTTCGGAAGTCGCTCCCTTGGAGGGCGAGACGCAGCCCTGCAACCGCCCAGGGCCCCCTCTCGCTCTGCCGACGCCCCTCGGCCGAAGGGCGGACGGGAGCGGCTGCGCACCGCCCTGCAGGGGGCGCTGTGGGCCTCCGGAGGCGCCTCATGCATATTCAGAGAGCTTTGTCCGCGTGACAGAGGGGGGCGGGGCCAGCCGGGCGGCCGCGGGGTGACCGGAAGAGGCGCGGGGGGGGGCAGGAGGAGGAGCGGCGGCGGCGGCGGCTGGCAGGTGAGCGGCGGCCCTCCGTCCCCCGCGCGGCCCCTCGGCAAAGGCGGGGCGGCCCCTTCCCCGGCGGGCCCCCCGAGGCAGCCTCCCTTCGTGGCGCTTCCCATGGAGGCTGCTGCGCCCCCGACGGCCCCGCTCGGGCACTGCGACGCCTCAGCGGGGTCCCCGGGGGGCTAAATAGCGGCGGGCTCTCCCCGAGCAGGAGTCGGAGCTGAACCGGGACTGCAGCCCAGCAGGCGAGGCGCCATGGCGACCGAGGCTACCGAGATGATGGAGGAGCCCGAGAGCCGTTCTTTCGAGGAGGAAGAGGAGGAGGAGGAGGAGGAGGAGGAGGAGGAGGAGGAGGAGGAGGCGAAGACCTCCAGGTAGCGTCTCCTACTTCTCAGAGGGGCGAGGGGGGGGCCGGAGCGCTTCCCCACAGGAGGCGGCCTTGGGGGTGGGGGGTGGGGGGGGCGCTTCATCCTGGCGCACAGAGACGTTGGCCCCCTCCGGGGCTGCCCGTGCCAGTCTGACTCAGCCCTCCTGTGCCTGGCAGGGCCTGGGGTGCAGAAGGTGGGAGAGGGAGGGTTCTTGGTGGTGCAAAGCCTGATCTGCTCGGTGTCCCCCAGAGTCGAGGGCCTGCTCTGCTGCCTGCAGATGATGTGAGCTTGCAGGGGGGCCCTGCCACTCTCCCCAGGACAGACCCCTCTCTCTCCACAGCCCCACAGACCTGTCCGAGCTGCTGAAGGAAGGGACCAAGGAGGCCCACGACCGGGCTGAGAACACCCAGTTTGTCAAAGATTTCCTGAAGGGACGCATCAAGAGGGAGCTCTTCAAGGTGTGTCCAGCTTCATCCACGTCCTGAGTCTTCGGGGGGGGGGGGGTGTCAGGAGACCAATTCAGCCCATTCGGATGGATGCCCTGCTCTGGAGCGGAAGAGCCGCATCTGTGGCAGAAGAGGGTTGGCTTCTTCACCCTCCATCTCAGAAGATCTCTCTGGGCTCCTCGAATGGATTTGTATCTCCTTTCCCTGGCTTACAAAGCATTGAAAATGGAACCTCCTTTGGTCCCGGAGGGGTCCAGCTGGGGGCTGTTTTTGCCACCTTGGCCTCAGGGAGCAAGGCGGCCTCGGGCACAGCAGTCCAATAGCTTGGACAAGAGGGTAGGCTGGTATCCCCTGGCCTCTCATAGTCCCTTTGTTCCCTTGCAGCTGGGCACAGCAGCCCTGTACTTCACGTACTCTGCGCTGGAGGAGGAGATGGAGCGCAACAAGGACCAGCCCAGCTTCACCCCTCTGTATTTCCCCTTGGAGCTGCACCGGAAGGAAGCCTTAGCCAGAGACCTGGAGTATCTGTACGGGGAGAGCTGGGAGGAGAAGATCCAGTGCTCAGAAGCCACCCAGCGCTACGTGGATCGCATCCATCACGTTGGGCAGCAGGAGCCGGAGCTGCTGGCGGCCCATGCCTACACCCGCTACATGGGGGACCTTTCTGGGGGCCAGGTGCTGAAGAGGGTGGCTCAGCGCGCCCTGAAGTTGCCAAGCAGCGGAGAAGGGATCAACTTCTACATGTTTGAAAACATCTCCAACCCCCAGCAGTTCAAGCAGTTCTACCGAGCCCGGCTCAATGCCCTGGATGTGTCCCAGGAGACCAAGGAGAGGATCGTCAGGGAGGCCAACCGGGCCTTTGAGTTCAACATGCAGGTGTGAGGCTGCTAAAGCCCTGAATCCATCCTCCTGGGGCTGGATGGGGGCTCTTCTCCCAAGGCCAGGTGACCCTGCGGGGCTGCCCGCCCGTTGCCTTCTCCCTCAGCTCACGCCCGAAACAGCCAGCGGTGCCAAGTTCAGCTTTCTCTGTGGCCCAAATGAGGGCCATATTTTCTGGCCTCTCGGGCTTAAGCCAGGAGACCTCCAATTGCTGCCGGCCTCCTGCTTGGACGCCCGGAGGGACAGGCCTGGCACCCTCTGGCAGCAAAGCCAGCCTTTCTGCTCCAGAGAGCAGAGAGAGTCCTGGGGCCCATGGCTCTCGGAGGCGGTTGCTGCTATGGGGCGGCTCTGCTTTGCTGCTGCCTGGCTAGAGTCCAGAAGCGCCCACAACGGCTGGGCCCAGATCAGCTGAGCTCTCCTGGCGATGGCTTTCAGCTCAGGGCAACCTTGGACTTTGTCTGCAGGTCTTTGAGGAGCTGGACAAGATCGGGGCTTTATTACCAGAAGAAGCCCAAGATGGCGGCCTCCCAGTGCATGATGGGAAGGGAGACATGCGCAAGTGCCCCTACTACTCCTCGAAACTCGGTAGGTCCCCCCCCCATTTCCCTTCTCCCCCCTCCGGCTTCCTCCAGCCTCTAACGGTCCTCTTCCTCTCAGCCGGCTCCAAGGACGCTGCCGCCTGCCCCTGCCACCTCGCCCTGGCTGCCCTGAAGCTGCCCACCGTCCAGCTGGTCTTGGCAGCCTGCGTTGCGGTCACTGCTGGCATTGCAGCCTGGTACGTGATGTGAGGCTGGGCACCGGCCACCCACCGGCCCTTGAAGAAAGTGCTCCTTTTCTCCATTGACATAAGTGGATTTTTCATGCCGGATTTAATTGAGGAAACATTAAACCCAAACCCAGTGTACAAACGCCTGTGTGTCCAAACAATTAGGAGCAGAACTCATCAGAAACTCTGAGCTATGGGCTGGGGGAGAGAGGGGGCCTGAGCGTCTCTCCTCCTCGCTCCATGGAGGGCGGGAGGTGGGGGGACAAGCCGGCAGTCCTCTCCCCTGGGTGCAGAATGCACTTGGCTCCCGTTTAGTTGCAGAAGGGCTCCCCAGTTTGTACATAGGGAAAGTGGTTTCACCTTCATGTAACTTATAGACTATGGCGATGCCTCTGACGTAATAAAACTGATATTTGGTTTCTGCCGTTTGCGTGATTTGGGGAGGGTGCATTCAGGCTGTGACAGTCCTGCTTCTCTGCCTCATGTGTGTCTTCACTTGGCATGTGAGGGCATGTAAGTGGACTGCCCAGCCTTCTGGAAATACCGGTAAGAGGGTCAGAGTGAGCTCCGGCCCTCCCTTGCCCCCTCCTGCATAAACCCTTCTTCCTTTCCGGGGGCCCCTCCGCCCTCCCCAACAGCCAGGCTCTGGATTATTCCCCAGACACACGGCACACACATTCGCTGAGGGTCAGTCTTTTTATTTGATTACAAACATGGAAGAGCTTTGACAGGTGACTCCCCTCTAAGAAGAACGGGATGAGAATTCCCTGCTGATTCCAAGTGCTTCAGAGAGCCCTCAAGGCCAGGCCAGGCCCATCTGTGCTCTGCAGCCTCCGTGGGCAGCCTTTGGGCGAACAGGTGCCTGGGCAACACCACACACGGGGGCACAAGTGCTTGAGGCAAGGTAGCTCAGGCTCTGGAAAACGGAACCAAGGACTCGGACCAGACACCTGCTATCCCATCACAAACCTCAGGAGCTCCTGGGCCCCCGGTTCCTTGGGGTCAGACAAGGGCTTTTTAGCAAAACTAGTGCAAAATGGCATGTGCATGTGTGTCTATGGGGTTTTCACATTTCCATAAAGTAGTTATTAAGTTTAGTACCTGAAACAACAAGCGATCACAAAGGGAACCTGGGACAGGCACGTTTTCTCGGCTCAGGGATGGCTCGGGGGAATATCTGCGCGCGGGGGGGGGGGGGGGGGCTGGCTCTGGGCCTCCTGCACACCTGGGCAAACGGGATCCAGGTCCAGCTAAGACGGACGGTGCCATTGCCCACCCTAGTTGAGAGGGATGTCTCAGACAAAACGAGGGATGCTGGGAAGGCGGCTCTCGCTGCTTGCCTGTGGGGTGCCCTACACTTTGACTGGGCCTCTTCCTTCTCCTGAATGAGGTCTCTGAGCAACTCTGCCGCTGCTTCTTCGTTCTGCCAGGCAAGAGGCAGACTGGCTTCCGGTGCCTGGCCATACTCTAGAAAGCACGCAGAGCTGTGCAAAATCAAAAAGTCAAACCGCCTCTCCAAAAGTTCAAGGAGCAGCCATAGAAGCGGGAACCACCAACACAGAATGAAGCCTTCCAGCTTTCCCTTGGATAGAAAGGTAGGTGGGCCTCAGCAACGCCTGGAACACGCAGAAGAGCCAACAGCTCTGGACTTCTGGGGGGGGGGGGAGCTTGGCAGAGAGCAGAGACAGACCACAGGAGAGGAGAGTAGTAGACTGGATCTTCGGAACTCCTCCAGAGTTAAAGAGAGGACGAGGGATTGCCCACGTGGGCTCCGGGTAGTTGCTCCTTGTGAGGGGACTCTGTGGGACTGGCCTAGTATGGATCCCAGTTCCAGGAGACAAAGGGATTGGGCTACGCTTTTTAAAGGACACGAAGTTCATTAACATCCCTTCTAAGCACTTTTGGAAATCGTTCATTTGAACATCTTAATGCTGACAGTCTTCAGAGGGACACGTTTGAAATGTCACAAACTGAATAAATGTTTATCGTGAACAAAAGAAAAAACGTAAGTTTCGGAACTTTAAAAAAATCAAAATGAAAGGCAAAAAGCCAAACAAGATTTTGAAATAGTTATAAACAAATTAAGACTCCAGAAATTGGAATATTGAAAGTTCTACCATAAAATTAACTATATAATATAAATAGCTTTTTGTAAGAACCAGAATTATTTTGGCTAACATAGATGATAGGCCCTGTGATTAAATTATAGATGGGACTAAAATCCAGCCCCCTCAAAAAACAATAACTCCAGCTTGTCTCTAGGATTTACAAAATTATACCATTAACATTTAAATTAAAGATTTCTGAAGAATAGGGCCCGAAATCAGTATTAACAGTATCGGTAGCAATCTCCGTTTATCTGGATAGACACTCTAGAGAAGATGAAGGAACGACAGAAGTGCAACAAATTTTACTTGATGCAGAAGTAGTGGAATCAGAAATATTGGGTAGAAAAAGGTATGGATTACAAAATAGACAAAGCACTCAAACTGGAAATAAAATTGAGAGGAACAAGCGTGGATGACAAGAGCCAAGAGAAGGACCCTGATGAGGACTTTTCAGTGGATAAATAATAGGTTAAGGCTTAGCAAATCAAAGGGCAAATGCAAAAGGAAAGCCAAGACAATGACTTGGACAATGGCTTTCCACTGGGCCTGTTAAAGCCTCAAAGCACCAACAGAAAAACGCTGCTGCTGCATCGGAATGAATTGAAGATCGAGATTGTTAGAAGTAAAATAAAGGAATATACGGTTGCTTTGCTTGATCAAGGTTAAATCAAGGCACATTTTTATAAACCTCTCGTTTATGGACTTTGTGGATCTTTTGCTAAAACCAGGACTGAAAAGCTGATGGTTCATGATTTTATGTATGGAAGAGATGGGAAGAAAAACATATTTGTAACTTTGTAGGGGGCAATAGGAAACTGGCTTTTACTTGTGATGAAAACGGGAAGCCACTTTACCTATTTTTCTTCCTTTCCTTTGTCCTAGTTATCTTTTCCTTACTTTGTACTTCTATGCTATCTCTCTCTGACTTTAATGTGTTCGTGCTTTTGCTATGTAAGCTCTTTAATTAAGAAAATAAAATGTAAAAAAAAAAAGGCCAAGAGCACCTACGGACGGCTCCTTCTCGGATCAGTGCCAAGGCCTCACTGCAGGTGGGGCCCTCATTCTCCCAGCCAAGCACCAGCAGCCCCTTGCCTTGGGGGAGGAGAGCCACCCGGCTGGCTCAGCTTCCCCTTCACATTGCCCCCTCCCCCCAGGAGCCAGCCCACAGATCCCCCCCCCTGCAGCCTTTGGGGGGGGGCAGCACAGCCCCCCCCCCCCAGTGCTTGTGGGCGAAGGAAGGAGGAGAGCAGAGAAGCACGAAAGCGGAGGGGAAAGGCAAACCCGGAGGCAGCAGCGGCAGAGCTCTTCAGCCGAGAAGGACCTGCTAGCACATGTGCCTGTAGGTGTAGATGTAGGCCTTGCAGTTGGGACAGGTGTGGGTCACGTCCTTAAATTCGTCAAGCAGGCAGGGGATGAGGCAGCAGCCCAGGCTGCACCTGCAGAGGAGAGGAGAAACGGTGAGGGGCAGGAGGGGCTTCTTTGCATCCACTCGCCGGGGGGGGGGGCAGGGAAACACAACCCTGGAAGCTCCCTCCCTCCACCAGGAACCCGCTAGACGGCCTGCCCCACAGGAGTGGCTTGCAGGGACTGGCATGCTGCCCCCCCCTACCCGTCTCCACCCCCACCCCACCCCCAGCCTGCTCCAAAGCCGGGTTTCCCACCACCCTTACCCGATGAAGCAGCAGAAGAAGCCCAGGAGGAAGTTCATGAGGCCGATTTCATGGCTGGTCTTGGTGGTGATGGCCTGCTGGCAGTGCGGACACACGGTCGGGACAGGGGCAGCCTGGAATATCTCACCCTGCAGGACCGTCACTGTGGTTGCGGTGCCCAAGGGCACTAGCACAGTTGCCGTTTGCCCTCCAGCAGGGGCATAGGGGCCAGGGGGAAGGTAGTAGTCCGTGGGGGCGTGGGGCCCTGGAGGCCCATAGTAGCCGCCTACAAAGGCAGGGAAGAAGGGACCCGTTTAAGGCCCAGGGGGCTCCCAGGCAGACTCCTTGCCCGGCCGCTGCCATACTAACAGGCCAGGAAAGCAGAGATCGGCCTGTCCCGATTCCTCCGTCCTGGCTGCACTCACAGCTTCCACAGCAGAGCAGCTGCTCAGGGCACCACAGTCTGGCCGGCTGCTGCACTGGGTTTCGTGGCCTTGTGACCAAAGGCCACTTGAGGGCAACACAGAGGTAGAGAGCCACCTGCTGTTCCGCCCAGAGCAGCCCCCGGCCTTATTTCTCTTCTCTGGCGCTTGGAAGGTCTAACTGTGTTGGGCCCCGCATTGCTTGGAGATTTATAGGCTGCCTTGATATTGCAGCCACAGGGCATCCTCTTCTGCCATGCTTGGCTTGTGTGCCACTCCAACCACTCCTAACCCTCAGCATCTTTTAGGCTGGCACACACCCAGGGGCGGTGGTGTCGAAGCCCTCCCCGTCTCCCACGCCACTCACCAGGGGGGGAGTAGGCCATCGAGCTCTCGCCCGGCTGGGGGGGAGGCATTGCTTCATAGGGTGGGGGACCAACATCGGAAGGGGGCTGCCCCGTGGATGGAGGGCTCCAACCTGAGAAGATTTGGGAGAAGTGGGTGTCACATGGAGAGGAGGGCGGCCAGGTGGGTGAAGGGTCACAAGCAAGAGCCTCACCTGCGGGGAAGGGGAGCCTATCCTTCTCTTCCAGGAGGGGGGCGGATGGCCCCCCGGGGTAGGGTGGAGGAGGGTCGCTGGACATGCTGAAAGAAAGAAAAGGAGGCAGAGATGCTGAGATGGGAGGCGGGCAGACTAGGAAAGGGGTGAGAAAAAGAGCTGAGAGCTCAGCCAGGGGAATTGGGGGGGGGGGTTTCCTCATGGGATCCTTGACACAAAGACCCCCACAAATGGCCCAACCTCCTGCTGTTGACTTCGGGGAAGAGGAGAAATCAGGGCTTCCCTCCTGCCCATCTGCTGCCCTGGCCTGAAGGCCTCTGCCCTAAATGAGAGAGAGGGAGAGATGAAGACGGAGGACCAGCAGGAGCGGGGTGCTTGGCTCCGCTCCCCAGAAGGAAAGGGATGCCCCACCTTCCCCAAAGGCTTCCCCTTCCAGGCATCACAGAGAGGCTGCTGGCCATTATGCGAATTCATCCCTCTGGGCACAGAGTCCCTGCAGGGGGAGTCAGTCGCCAGCATCAGCCAGGACCACAAATGCATTTCCAGCCCCAGAGGGAGGGGTCCATTTTGAGACTGACCCTTTGGGGGGGGGGCACAGGAGGATCCTGTCAGACTGCAGGTGGGGGCACGACTGTGGGCTCCCTTTAGGACACCTGGTCAAAGGTGGCAGGCTTTGTGCCCAGAAAAGGCCCCTTCCTGGATGGGAATGGGGCAGAGAAAGGGAAAGGAGGCAGGCAGATCTCTTTAGACGCAGGTCAACCCCTGAGTGGGCACAGACCCTCCTGCCCTCCAAGGGACACTCCCCAAATCCCAGCAAGCTCAGCGCAAAGGAGCCGCTCAGCCGAAGGAAAGGCCGGTTACCCCAAAAGGAAATATTCCCCTCCGGCCAAAACAAGAGCAGCAGCTCAAAGGCACCACAAACCCTCCCGACCGCAGGACGAGAGTCCAGGCGCTCCTTCTGCGCAATAGACCCAGCGGCCCCTCGGGGAACAAAACCCGGGCAGCGGGCTCCCCTCGGGGGGAAGGGCCGGCTTCCCCTCCCGCAGACCTGGGCACGCGCCCCGATCGCTCGGGGAGCCCCGGGGATGGAGAGCAGAGCCTCCCGGGAGGGCAGCTGGCACGCGGCCTGGCCCTCTTTCCCACCGGCAGAAGGCTGGCACGGCTGCCGCCCCCTCGGGAGACCCGGCCCGCCCCCTCCCGGGCATCGGAAGCCCCCGGGGGCCCCGCACAAGGGCGGCTGCGGGGGGCCGGGCGGGGGGGAGGGGGCAACCGGCGACGGACGGCGGCCTCCCTCGCCCAGCAACCCGCAGTGGGCGCCCGGGCACAGCACTCCGCTTCGCCCCCCTGCAGACGGCGGGGAGGCCGCTCCTCCCGTCCCTCCCTTAGCGGCTCCGGAGACCCCCCGCCCGCCCAGGGCCCTCCCAGCCCCGCAGCCGCCCCCACGCCCCCCGCGGGCCCAGCGGCTCCCTTCGGAGGGCGACCGGACGGCACCTGCAGCGGCGTCTGCGAGGCCGGGGGCTCCGGAGCAGAAGGTGCGGCGGCGCGGGCGGGGAGAACGGGGCTGGCGGGGAAACTCGCGGGGGCTGCCGGGAAGGGTAGTCCGGGGGACCACAAGCCCCGGCAGGCCGCGCGCCGGGAGCCCAGAAGGCTCTGCCCCTCCTCCTCCCCCCCGCCCCCCCCTTGCCTCACCTGCGGAGCGGGAGGAGGGAGCCGCTGCGGAGGCCGGCAGAGGGGGCGGGGCCTCGGGGCGGACGGGACCAATCCAGATGCGGGAAAGGGCCCCCGCGCGCCGGGAAGGCTCCTCCCCCGGGGCCGAGACGCGTGTCGGCGAGGTTGTCTGAAGGCGGCGGGGCTGGTGCGGCTGATGGGGGCGCTCGGGAGCCCCGAGATGCCGGCGTCCCCGGTGCGAGGCAGGGCACGGAAGAGGCGCTGTGGGAGCGGGCTGGCAGGCCGAGCCCATGCGAGGGGGTGGCGCCAGGGCCCGCCTTGCCCCGGGGCCCCCGGCAGCGGCTCCCGGCTTGCCCGCCTCCGCCCCCCGCGCCGCGTTCCGGGTCTCCTAGCAACCGGGAAAAACTTTCCCGCGAGCAGAACGCCGCCGCCGCCCGCCGCAGCTGCCGGATCCTGGCCCGGGGCCGCCCGCGAGCCGCGAGCCTCCCCAGGGCAGCGGGACCATGAGCCGCAGCCTCTCCTTCGTGGAGCTGATCAACCTGGCCATCGGGACGCCGGAGGTGGGCAATGTCAACTTCAACGCGCTGCACCTGTTCCTGCACAGCCTGGTGGAACACCTCCGCCTGCAGGACCTGAGGAAGGAGGTGTCGGCGGAGGAGATGCAGTTCATCAAGCCGCCCCCCAGCCCCGGGGCCCCTGCAGCCACCTCGGCCACCAAGCCGCCCCCCAGCCCCGGGGGCCCTGCAGCCACCTCGGCCACCAAGCTGCCCCCCAGCCCCGGGGGCCCTGCAGCCACCTCGGCCACCAAGCTGCCCCCCAGCCCCGGGGGCCCTGCAGCCACCTCGGCCACCAAGCTGCCCCCCAGCCCCGGGGGCCCTGCAGCCACCTCGGCCACCGAGAGCCTCCCTGCGGCCCAGGCGCCGGTCTCCATCTTCCACCAGATGCTGGAGAGGATCGGTGCCATGGAGAAGCAGCTCCAGTTCTTGAATGAGCCCCCTGACACGGCCGAGCTGCTGGCTCGCAGCCAGGGCCTGGGCCAGCCCGCCCTGGACATGTGGCAGATGATGCAGCTGAAGAGGAAGATGGAGCTGAACGAGGAGGGCATGACCAAGGTAACCTGGCCACTCGCCCTGCCCTTCGCAAGCAGCACCACCCCCAGGGCTGCCTGGAGCTCCCCAGACCTCTGCTGCCCATCACAAACAGAGAAATCCTTGCTGGGTGAATAGAGGCATTGGGCAACCCAAAATGGGGAACACGCCCCGTGGCTCCTTTGGGCCTGAGGACGGCTTCCTCCCTTCCCCAGTGCCCTATTAAACACTTCCACCATCTCTTCCTTCCACCATGTGAGTTCCGGGCATTGAGTAAATCCCCCCAGAGGGAGGGTCCTTCTCTGGGCAGTGCTCCGAATTCCTACTCCCCCACCTTCCTCTGGTCCAGCAACTGTGGGGCTGCTTAGGCACAATAAAGGGATTGGAGGTTTCCTGTCCAGTTGTGGGGCTGTGGAAGGTTCTGAGAAGGAAGGAAGGCCTGCCCCCCCCACCCCGCCCTTTCCCTCCATTGCAACAACCCTACGAACAGCCTGCACGCGACGCAGAGTCTCCGTCGGCCACTCACTGGTCTTTGGCCCTCCGTGACGCCTCCTGTTTTCCCATCCAGGCCATGAACACGTTGCAGGACCTGCTGAACAACATCTGCTCCCTGAAAATCGCCACGGAAGGCTTTCAGAAAGAACTGGAGAAGCTGAAAGGAGACGTTGCCCAGGTGAGCGGTCCTGCGGGAGAGAGAAGGGAGCTGTTGGTGATCCTCGCCAGGCGGCAGCCCTGATGCTGCTTTTGCTGTTAACAGATCGACGGAGAAGAAATGAAAAAGCAGCTGCTGGGCCTGGACAAACAGGCCAGGATGATGGAAGAAATGAAGGAGCAACTGGTGAGAGAATCCCGAACCCTCACGCCCTTGCCACTCTCTCTGTGCCCCCCGGGCCCGTTAACCCAATGCCCTGCCTCTCTGCCTCTCCCTTTGCCCCTTGCGGCCACCCCTGTTAAACCTCCTGACAGAGGGAGCGTGGCAAGGCCTTCAGGTGGGCAGGCAGGGCACCAGGGAGTGTGGAAAGAGGGATGAGATGATGTGGTGCAACTTCAAGGACCTCCCCCCCCCCCCACACTTCTTCAAAGGCTGGCTAGGCCCGGAGAGCATTTAGGTGGTTACTGCACTCCCCGAGAATGACAGAGTGGCACTTCCACAGGGGGCACCTGAAACTTTAATTAAAAAGATACATAACCTCTTTCATGTGTAGGCTTCCTGTCCAGTTTTGGACACCATTATCCCCTCCTTAGTAGCCCTTTCTCACCTCTCAGCCCCTGGACAGATGCTCTTGGGCTTTGCAGACGGGCCCTGGGCGGCTCCAGTCCTCCTCTCGGCCTCTGTTTAAAACAAGCCTCTGCTGCTTCTGAAAGCAAACGTCTGTCTCGACTGCCCCCTCCCCAGCGGGCTCAACCTTCTCCTCTCCCCTGCGGGCACAGGGCCTGGTGAAAGAAAGGGTCAGCCAGTCTGCAAGTGCCTCAAAGGTGGTGTCCTGGAGTGCCCTTTGTGAGACGCTCACCGGCAAAGTAAGTACGGCTGAATTGCATCCTCACCCTGAAGGCCCAGATGGGGCACCCAGCATCTCTCCCTGCCTGCCTAGTTCCCTTGGCATGATGGGAGCAAGCCCGCTAACACACAGGTGAGTCAATTTGCATCCTTGGACAAATTGGATCCTCTTGACTCACCTGGGAAGGCAAAGTGCAGCAAGAATGGGGTGGAGGCCAGGACCCCCCTTGCTCGGGTGAGGAAGGTGGTGGGGAGCAGTCCCTGCAGCCAGCTTTCCCCCCCCCCCCCCATGCCCTATGGCTGAATAGCAGAAGTGCCTCTTTTGGAGGAGATCCTCCAAGGCACAGCCCCCCTCCTGCTCTGCCATTCCAGACCTTTGAGGAAGAGGAGTGGGACAGAGAAGAAGACTACTGGGACAGAGGAAAAAAGGACAGGAGCCGAGGAGAAGAAGACGACTGGAGCAGAGAGAGAAAGGACAGGAGCAGAGAAGAAGAAGAAGAAGAGGAGGAGGACAGAGGGGGCAGGGGGAAAAAGAGCAGGCGCAGAGAAGAAGAAGAAGAGGGGGGCAGAGGAAAAAAGGACAGGAGTAGAGAAGAAGAAGAGGGGGGCAGAGAGAAAAAGGGCAGGAGCCGAGAAGAGGACGGGGGCAGAGAGAGAAAGGACAGGACCAGAGAAGAAGATGGGGGCAGAGAGAAAAGGGACGGGGGCAGAAGGGAAGAGGACAGGGGCAGAAAGGACGGGGGCAGAAGCGAAGAGGACCGGGGCAGAGAGAAAAAGGACAGGGAAAGGAAGGAAGAGGACCGGGGCAGAGAAAAGACATCTCGGGAAATCCTGGCTGTTCTGAGCCAACTGCCGGAGAAGCATGAAGCTCTCCTGAAGCACATCGCTCAGCTGGAGGCCCAATTGAAGTACCCAGCAGGCCCTGCAGGTGAGCCCGAGGATAGCACCTATTGCGGGGGGGGGGGGGGGGGGCGGGGGGGGGGGCAGCTGCTGCTGCTTCCTGGGGAGAATTGGGATGGATGTCCAGCTGGGGGCGCTGTCTCCTGGCCCTCCGAATGAGGCCCTCTATCTGCCTTCAGGTCCGCAGACCAAGTATCAGCTGGCCTCTTGTTCCTGCTTAATACAGAATGCGGATTCCAGCTTCATCGCCCCTCCCCAGGCTGGTTAAGTGAGCATAAGTCCTTTTCTCCCCCATTTCTAGCTTTTGAAATGCCACCCGAGCTGAAGTCGCTGCTGGAACGGATGGAGATACTGCAAACGCAAAGCCAGCAGGTACCACCCCTCCCCCCCCCCCCCCCCGGGAGCCTCGCCTGGCAGGGGGTGGGCACGCGGGGGGCCTGCATGAATGTAGTTCCACAAACGCACAAAGCCAAGCTACAAAGAGAGGGGGGGCAGGGAGGGAGGGAGGGAGATTGTCTGTTGGGGGCGTGTTTGTGTGTGTGTAGGATTTGAAGGAGACTAGAAATTTAGGGACAACAAGGGGGCAGATCTCACCCCGTGGTCTGGACATGCTCAGCAGCCACTGAGGGGAGGAGGGCACGTCATCCAGGAGGTTCTGGGTGGAAGCCCCCTTTGCCCTGGGCAACAGACAGACCCCAGAATCCTGCCTGCTGGAGGCCTTGAGGCTCCTGCCTGCAAGAAAAGCCCATGGCCAATCAGGTCTAGGCTTGCCCAGGCGCCGCAGAGCATCCCCCTGGGCCTCTTCAAGGAAGGTGCTGGTCAGAGCAGTGGCTGGACTCGGGCCAGAGTTGCTGGCCACCCCGGGGAGCGGATGGAGATGCTGCCTTCTTCCCCAGGGAAAGGAGTCTCTGCAAGAGACGCTGCAGCAGGTGGAGCAGCTGAGGGAGCAGTTTGAGAACCTGCAGCAGGGAGTGGAGAGGTTATCCAGGAGCAGCACGGAGTTGCAGGTGAGGGGCCCTCTGGCCACTCAGGGACTGGCGGAGAAGCAGGGAAGCAGCCCAGGCGGTTTCAGCAGGAGGGGAAAATGGAGCTTTTACTCCCTCTGCAGATCTTACGCAACTTGTTGCATCAGTTGGATGTCAAGAAAGCCGACAAAGACTCGATCCAAGAGGAGATGAATGTGGTGAGGAGTCCCTGGGGACTGGAGGAGATGATCCTCCCCCCACCCCCCCAATCTGGCCTCTGGGGTGGAAAAGAAAAGAAGCTGGCTTGGATGAAGCCTCTGGCGGCTTCTTTCCAACCTGAAGCCAGCCCGTCTCAGACAGAAGAGAAATCCCAGAGATTTCAGTATGTCTGCGGCAGGATCCCCAGTAACTAAGCGAAGTCCTCCTGTCACCATCCCCGTAGAGGAAATGTCTCTCTTCGGAAAAGAGGCCCCTTTTGCAGTCATGGGGCTTCTGTGCCTTTAAGGGGGTGACATTCAACTGGTCTAGCTCCCTTTGGGCCTCCATCCACCCCATCAGTGACTCCGGGAGTCAATTCCCTGCCTCGCCTTCAGCCATCAAAACCACAGCGGCCCTTCTGGAAGCCAAAGGCACTTCCCTCCTCCGCTGGGCTGCCAGGAAGTCTGGTGCCAAGATCGATCCACCAGGGGGGAGAAAGGTTTTTCTCCCAAGGCCTGGTGACCTCCCCTGCCCCCCCCCCCCTCTCAGCTCCTGGGGCTCAGGGAGGACCTCCTTTCTCTGCCCCAGAAAGCCGACAAGAGCGCGCTGGAGGCCATGGTGAACCATGGGCAGCTGCAGTTGGCCACCAGCCAACTCAGCGAGATGATGCAGGAGCTGCTGCAGAAGATGTCCCTGCAGGACAAGGACTGGCAGAAGGCCCTGGAGAAGCTCTTTGTGGACATGGACTGCAAGGTGACCCCTCCCTGCCTAGCCCCCTCCCCCCCCAGGGACCCTCGGCTGCCACAGAGCGGCCCACTCAGCCATCCTTGCTGCCCCACAGCTGGACCGCCTGGCCCTGGACCCCGTGAGCCGGCAGCTGGAGGAGGTGTGGAAGTTCATCAAGAAGTACCTGACGGAGGGCCCCCGCTTTGATGCGGACAGCGCAGCTGGCTTCAAGAAGTGAGGAGGGGACGGCAGAGCCCAGCTGGGGGAGGATGCTGTTGCATAGCCTGCCAGAGGCGCCCCCTCTTCTGTGGGCCCGAGAGAGGGAGGCTGGTGGAGCTGGGGATGTGGCCGGCCCTGGCGCAACCGCCCTTGGTTTGTGCCCTGCAGGCAGCTCTTTGAGAGAGTGAAATGCATCTCCTGCGACCGGCCAGTGACCATGATGACCGGGCCGTAAGTATCCCTGCTGCCTTTCTGGGTTGGGCAGCGGATGAAGGAGCAGCCGCTGCATTTGCCCCGCCCTTCTTCCCAGGCACATGATCACTGTCCGGAAGGCCACGCTGAAGCCCCGCCCAGTCAGCGCCAGTGGCTACGAATACCTCTTCCACCAGCAGAAAAGGTCAGCGACTTGGCTGGGGGAGTGGGGGGGCTCCCTGGGCCGGCTGGGGGGGGGGAGCTCTGGGAGCAGCACTCTGCACACACCCAGAGGAAGCATCTCCCTGCTGGATAGGAGGCTTGCCCCGCACATGGGGCCTGTGTCTCTGGGGCAGGGAGACCTGAGAGGGCAGCCGGCCCACTTGCTGCTGGTGCTGAGCAGGGCCTCTGGCTCCCTCCCCACCAGGGATCAAGATCCGAGCGAGATGAGTGGCAACCCCCCTTTGCAGACCTGCTGGCAGTGCCAAACCCAGCAGCAAGCCTGCGCCCTCAAGCACCTGTCCCGGGCTCAGGACTTCGCCACCCTCTATCCCTATGGGGACCCCACTGCCATCACCTACGACAACGTGAGCCATCCTCAGGGCCTACAAAGAGCCGGTGTGGGAGGGAGGGAGAGGTGCTCCTGAGCCTCTGGAGACGGAGGCTCCTTCTCAGGAACAGCCCCAAAGGCCCTGACCTCCTCCTGCTCCTGGGGTGGGGGCAGGGACTGTGGCCCATGGGAGGCCCCTTCTCTCTCTGTGCATTTCTTGTCCCAGACTGAAGTGGACATTCTGGGGGTGAACGGAGTCCTTTACAAAGGCCGAGTGAGCTCGCATGCAGCTGAGCGGACATTTGCCCTGCAGAAGGAATTTGCAGGTGGGTGAATTGGCCGCCTTGCATGCCACGGAGGGTTGCCACCTTTTCCCAGCCTGGCACCTCCAGATCCTCGAGAGGGCTCTTGGGGGGAGGCACCTCTCTTCTCCCAGGGGAAGCCCAGTGGCTGGAAATCCCCTCCCCAGCCACAGGAGAACCTGGTGGGCTGCTCTGGCTTGCTCTCCGCGTCCCCCAACTCAGCCACGCCTCACTTCAAGCAGCCCACTCTGCATGCGGAGAGTCTTGGCAACCTGCTCCTCCTCACAGCCTGGCTGTTGGCTTCTTCCCCACACAGCTCTGAAGATTCCCCGGCCTCCAACGGGAGTGCGAATGGAGAGAGTCCGCTCTGCCTTTGCAGACATCAGTGCGGTGCCCTACCCCTGTGAGTCGGCCTCTCTTCTGCCAGCAGGGCTCCAGTCGTTCTGTTCTGCGGGGTCCTCCCGCCACGCCCTTCCCTGTGAAATATGAGCAGGACAAGGGTAACATGGGGGGAAATGGCTCTTGGGAAAGACTCCTGAGTCTGACCCTGCTGGTTTCTCCCTTTCCCAGCCTCTGTCCTCCATCGAGTGGGGTCGGCAATAGCCCACAGCAACCAGCGACCGCAACAGCTTAGCTGTGATCCTGTGGACAGAACAGGCATCAGTGCCGCCCTCAGCGAAAGCCACGTTCCGAACGAAAGGGACGTTCCAGGCCTGTGAGCTCAACTCCATGAGCCCAACGTCATTTCACCTCTCTTCTTAAATACCCGCCAGGTTCCTCCCAGACGGGACAGGAGGTGGTCGAGGTGGAGGCGTCTTGTGGGGTTCCCTTCCTTTCCTCTCAACTGGGTTACCTGGGCCGGGCCTTTCAGACAACCTCCATTATGGTGTCTTTCTAGGGGCAGCCATAACTTTTAGCAGACTCCTTCCCTGAAGGCTTTGGTCATTCCTGCCAGCTCTCCGATGCCGTAGCGGAAGAAGCTGCTTCTTGTCCATCTGAAACAGGGGCCACAGGCTTGCCTGGCTGTCAAAGGAGAGCGGCTGTGTCCACACTACCATCATGCCCGACGTACGTCAGATGTTCAGCAGATCATGGGCTAACATGGTGCTTCTCTCCGTGGTGAACCAGGATTAAAAAACAAACATTCATTATGATGACAGTGGAGACAAGTGTCGCAGGGGCCAAGATCTGCCAGGGGTTCCAGTTTGGGCCCTGGCATCTTCAGAAGCTTGGCCAATGAGCCTCTCCTTCCCTTTCCACATGGGACCCCGGAGATATTCCTGATACTGTCTCAGCCTTGGCACAGGAAAGCATTCATCTAGAGAGAAAATGATTCTATAAAGATTCTTTTTCTACACGCTGTGAACTCCTGCCTCTGTTCTGCAAGGAGCTTGGTTCTCATTCCTCCAACCTCAGCAGTTTCCTTTGGAGGCTGGTTAGCAAGAGAGGGAAAGGAGATGGTCATGCGATGCCTTGGTCAAAGCAAATCAGTCCAGGCCGGTCGGTAGCTAAAAAGAGGAAATACTGGTGCCTAAAACCTAGATGATGCTGTGAGGTGCAGTTGGAGGCTTGTGGGGTTTCACATTCCCATAAGTGTGGGCTTGGGCTTGTTTTCCTGCAACAGACTATCCCCCTCCAAAGCCAAAGGCCCTTGGGGACAGAGAGCTGCCTCTCCTCCCTGTCCTGTCTGGGGTGGTGGCTGGGGGTTCAAAGGAAGCTCCTGAGGGGCAGGTAGGCGGGCAGCCTCCGCTCTTGACTCTCTACCTGCAGGGGCCACTGAAGCCTTTCCAGGAGCACCTTGACTCCCAGGAGGGCCATTGCAGGAGCTGCCAGTCTCGTCCGGGTTGGGGAGGTCCCCAGCCCTCGGCCTCCCCGGGAGAGGAGCTCTGGTGGGCAGCTGTGCGGTGCTGCTGCTCCAGCCTGGCTCCCGCGCTGCATTTTCAGCCCTCTATGGCTTTTCTGCCGTGGGGGGGAGGGAGGTTGTGGCGGGTGGCGGTTGAGAAGCCTCAGCTTTGGGGCTCTGCTCGGGGGCTGTCGCTGGCGTTTCCGCCGCGGGCCGGCACCGGCGGAGCTGAGGCGGGGCGCGGCCCCGACCTTCAGCACCCTGGATAGAGTCCGGAGCCCCGTTCCGGCTCTGCCTGTCGAATGCGGACTTCAACTCCCATCATGCTCTGCCGGTGCGCGGCTTCCGCCCCCGTCCATGGCCACAGCTCGGATTTCTCCCAGCTCTCGGGTTGATTGGCGGTCGCGGCTCCCGCCCTTTCCTCTTAGGGCGGCCCCAGCGGACGGGCGCTTGTTGTTTTCCCAGCCGAGCGCGGTGCCTGTCGGGAAGCGTAGTCCACGGATTGTCGGACGGGCCGAGGACTACCGGGCGGGCGGGGAGGGATGACTCGCTTTCCCGTGGAGCTCCGCGCGGCAGCGGCCTGCAGGCCTGCCTGACGGGCGACACAGAGGGGCGACCGCCGCCAGCTCCTGCCCTGCCATGGGCTCCCTGCTCAGCCGCCGCATCGCCGGCGTGGAGGACATCGACATCCAGGCCAACTCGGCCTACCGCTACCCGCCCAAGTCCGGTGAGGCGCCGCGCTGGATCCGGCCGCCCCCGCCCTCCGCCCTTCCCCTCTTGGGGGGGGGGCGTGGCCTCCCGGGCAGAGGAGCAGAGCTTCCCTGGCGCGGGGCAGTCTACCTGAGCCCGAGCAACGGGCGGCAGCCGCGGCCGCGCAGGTCTAGCGGCTCCGGGCTCCCCGCAGAGCCGAGCTGGAGGGCCCCGGAGCCAGCCCGGGCCATCCGCCGCTGGGAAGGCTGCTGCTGCGGCTGCCGGGGTCCTCTGGGCGGTGCGGAAGGGCCGGGGAGCCGGGTATGGGCTCGGGAAGCGGGAAGGCCAGCCGTGGAAGGCTCTCTCCCTCTCTCCCTCCCTCCCTTCCTTCCTCTGGGCACCAGGCAACTACTTTGCCAGCCACTTTTTCATGGGCGGCGAGAAGTTCGACATGCCGCATCCCGAGGGCTACCTCTTCGGGGAGAACATGGACCTGAACTTTCTGGGCAACCGGCCCGTCCAGGTGAGCGCAGGCAGGCCGGGAACGCTTCTCCTCAGAACCCGGCTTCTCCTGGGGGTCCAAGTGAACTGGGGGAAGGTGCCTCCAGGGGATAAGCTCACATTTATATATATTAGTCTTATGTACGTGTCTCAAAAAAACAGTTCTCAAAATTTGCACTGCGTTTAAAAAATCCCCACCGAATGTTGGAAATACTGAATTTTAATGGACGCTTTTTCTAAATTATGAGTTTGAGTGCAGTTCTGTTTTTGTAGTTAATGGTATCCTAAACCCATCCTGTATCCTCCCATCCGCTTTGCCTTTCACTCTGCCTCATAGACTCCCGGTTTGTCTTTCCAGTTTCCTTACGTGACCCCGGCCCCTCATGAACCAGTAAAGACCCTCCGGAGCCTGGTGAACATCCGCAAAGACTCCCTGCGCCTGGTCAGGTACTTCAAGGCAAACTCTGGCGGTTGAGCCCTTTTTCTGCTCCTGGGAAGATTGTGTGATCTCTTCCCTGCGGTTAAGGCAGGGCTGCCTTCTGGTGGGTTGTTTTCCCCTTTGCCCAGGAATCCCCTTGCCACGCTTTTGATTCTTTGCCAATGACTGGCAGATGGGAGATGGTGTCTCTCACTTGTGGCCAAACAGGGTCAGTTCGGTTTGAGCTTCAGCACTGCAAACGCCTGCTGTTTATGCTGCCTTTGAGGCTGCCTTTAGCTGATCTTCCTGTCTCTGACGGCCTCTCATAAATGGCCAGGCGGCAGCTGGGATTTAATTTGGAAGGAAGTGACCAAGAGACTCAAGTAGAACCCGGGCAGAGAAACTAAGGGAAGATAAAGGGTGAGATGGATGTACATGCTGATCAGGGACTCCGTCCCTAGCTATCAAAACAAAGAAACCCTTTTTGTCTATTCTCGTTACTATTTTATATTGTAAACTTTTTTTAAAAAGCAGGTAACAAGTATTAAAGAACTCCTTGGAGGCCCCTTAGCAGAGATTGCCAAATGTGTCATTATAAGGGGCAGTTTCTGAAACAATATTTGGGGATACTGACTGGGAGACGTAAGGAGATCGAGAGACTTCAGCTGCCAAATTGACATTTTGGTCATCCAGGAGATGCAGTGGGGGCATTTTGTTCTGCCGCTGACTTAGCCTTCCTTGGCACAGGTACAAAGAAGATGTTGACAGCCCCACAGAGGAGAATGGGAAGCAGAAGGCTTTATACAGCCTTGAGTTCACCTTTGATGCAGATGCCCGGGTCGCCATCACCATCTACTGCCAAGCAACGGAGGAGCTGATTGGTGGCATGGCTGTGTGAGTGCAGGGATTGTGAGCTTGACCAACAAATGGGCCTCTCGGATCTGGCTTCTTTTGGTGCCACTTCGGGGAATGCTGCTCAGTTGGCTGTGGCTGACAAGTGGCAGCTCCAAGACTCCAAGATTTGCAGAGATGGGGGCGGAGGGAATTAAGAGGGGTGGAGCCAAGCGCTCCTTCCTGGGATGGCGTCTCTGACTTTGTTCCTCATCTGCAGCTACAGCACAAAGAACCCTTCTCTGCAGTCGGAGACGGTGCACTACAAGCGAGGGGTGAACCAGCAGTTCTCCCTGCCCTCCTTCAAGATCGACTTCTCCAGCTGGAAGGATGAAGAGGTGACTCTGCCCATCTTCTAGCTGCCTCCCGAGTAGAGGAGAGTTGGGGCAGTTTCTGATTTGGGAGATTTGGCTTCCTTGGTCTCTCTTCGGGGCCTTGGATGCAGAGCCATGGGGCTCAGGTGGCACCAGAGCCGACCTGCCTGGCTCTGGGAAACGAGTGCAGCTGTGGGAGCCACAGGGAGGATCTGAGGGGGCAGGAAGGCCACGTCTGCCTGGCCTCGATTGCCTCGGTCACAGCTCCACTGCTCTGTCCGGGGAGCCGTTTTGTCTTCCATCACAGAGCAGGAGAGCAATGAGCCAGCAGCTACTCGGATGCCTCTCAGAGGAATGTTCTCTTGTGCTCTCAATCTGTGGCTAATCTCTCGGCCTTTCCTTCCAGCTGAATTTTGATCTGGACCGGGGCATTTTTCCAGTGGTCATCCAAGCCACGGTAGACGAAGGCGATGGTATGAGGCAGAGTCATGCCTGTAGTTGGGCAGTTCTCCTTGGGGCTATGTCAATTGGGGGGGGGGCTGAAGAGGGGGGGCCAAAGGGGCTTGGACGGCCATTTGTTGAGTGGTCTGAACTCCACTAAAGCTGGCAAGGGTGCCAACCTTTCAGTCCTTTGGGATGCTTGGAGAGAAGAGGTTTCCCCTTCTGCCAGCTCTCCTGCATCCCAGCCTCAGCTGCTTCCTTCAGTCCTTGGGATTTGTCCACTTGTGCCTCCATCCCAGGGGAACCCCTTGCCCCCCCCCCTCCGGTCTTGGCTGGGAGAGCTGGTCTCCAGTAGAGGCTTCACCCAGCAAAAGGGTTGCCTGGCTATCTCCTCTCAGCTCGGTCCAGCTGCTGGATTCCTAGCTGGATTCTCACAGGCCTTATATTTGCCTCCTAGTTGTTGTGGAAGTGACTGGCCATGCGCACATCCTCCTGGCTGCCTTCGAGAAGGTAAGAGGTTCTCTTGCAGGACTCTGGATTCCTTCCCTCCCCCAATGGCTGGCCTTGTCCAGAGCTTGGATGTCTACCTTTCAAGGGCAGCGTGGCATCTGGAGGGCTGGGGATGTGCATTCCAGTAGTTGCAGGTATAAACTGGGTTCGGTTGCTGCTTAGCATTTCATGTGGCGCTTTGCTGCGTTTTTCTGCTCCAGCTGGAAACATTTGCATCCCCTGAGCTTTGGGTCTTGTAATGTTTCCAATTCAGGAATCTCTGCAGCAACCTCAGAAATTGGGCTGGGGGTTTCCATTGCAAGCAATCTGGGCTACTTGTGTTCCCTTCCGGCAGGGCTAATCTGCCTCCCTCCTTTCTTGCCCACTAGCACGTGGATGGCAGCTTCTCTGTAAAGCCCTTGAAACAGAAGCAGATTGTAAGTCTTTCCCCACAATCCTGGGGGTGGGGGTGTTGAACACTGCTCCAGGGGAGCCCCTCCCGTGCTCACTCGCTTCCTGGTTTTAGCAGGGCAGCAAGGGGCACTGGGGAGTCCGGCCTCACAACTGGGAAGCTCTGCTGGTCGGCAGGGAAATGGCCAGACTGCCCCCCCTTCCCCCCCCCCCAAGTACTGGCCAGGATGCTGCCCCAGAGCCTCTGAGCTGAGTGCTGGGCCTGACAGCAGGGAGGAGGGGTGGGACCCGCAGCTCCCTCTTCTCTTGGGTCTTGGGGGGTGGGCAAGAATGTTTGGAGGCCTTAGAGGAGGTTATTGCAGCGTCCCTTGCTGCCGCAGCTGAGCTGGACTCCTCCTTGTTCCAGTTCAAAGGAGCTTCAAGCATTCTTTGGGGCCCAAATCTTGAGGGGCTATTTAGAAAGGTTTTTTATTGGGTTTTAGTCGTTTTTTAATTGGAAAGAAAAATTTGGAATCTACTTGGAATGGGCAGGGAGACGTCCACTGGCAGTCAGTGCTTGAGTCTCTGCTTGTTCTGCCCCCCCTCGCCCCCCCCCCCCCCCCGCAGGTGGACCGGGTGAGTTACCTGCTTCAGGAGATCTACGGCATCGAGAACAAGAATAACCAGGAGACCAAGGTAGGGAAGGAGACCAGCCAGGAAAAAACGAGGCCGGTTCTCCCTGGGGGCTTTGAGGAGGGGGCACTCTGGCTTCTCTGCCTCTCCTGTCAGTGGAAGCGGTGGGTGGCCCGAGGGGTCCCGGCTGTCCTTGCTCCAGGGCTTCAGGTTAGCTGTGTCCACTAGGGAGGCCGGCCACTTGGGAGATGTGGATGGAGAATGGTGAGGGGACTCCCAGTTAATTCCCCCCCCCCCATGTCCCAACAGCCCTGTGATGATGAAAACAGCGACAACAGCAACGAGTGTGTGGTGTGTCTCTCGGACCTGCGGGACACTCTCATCCTGCCCTGCAGGCACCTCTGTCTGTGCAACTCCTGCGCCGACACCCTGCGCTACCAGGCCAACAACTGTCCCATCTGCCGTCTGCGTATGTGCGGGGGAAAGGGGCGCACTGATGAGCTCTTCCTTTGGGGGCTTGGGATCAGCCCCCCACAAGCTCCCTGGAGGGGCTGAAGGGAGGCTGCCAGAAGGGCAGGAGTCGCCGAGAGGCCTGACCCTTTGCCACCCCACCCTTAATGCCTTGGCCAGTGGGCGCTTACGGTACCTGACCCTTTGGGTGCCAAGGAATGTCTCTCCCTTCTCCCGCAGCCTTCCGGGCGCTGCTGCAGATCCGGGCCGTGAGGAAGAAGCCGGGAGCCATGTCGCCCCTCTCCTTCAGCCCCGTCTTGGCCCAGAGCCTGGATCGGGAGGAGCATTCGGTGAGCCGGACCCCTGGCAGGGCCCCTTCCCCGCCCACCCAGGGTCTGCCCTTCTCCCAAGTTCCCTCGGTCAGCAGGGAGGCTCCGTCCTTGCCTGGAAGCTGTGAAAAGGGCCGGAGGGAAGAAAGCGCTTGGCCAGAAGCCGCTCTCCCCCCAGGGAAGGAAGTTTGCTCTGTTCAGTCCCTATCCGAGGTTTTTATTCTTGATGTTCCTAGCCAACTTTGAGGGTTGCCCTTAAAGATGGAGTCTGTGTTACAAATTCAGGCTCTGGCAATTTCCTGTGTGGTTGTGAGAGCAGAGCTAGGCAGGTGCTGGTCCCTGTTGACACGGCGGGGGACTCTCCTCCTTTCTCTCTGCAGTGCTCGGACAACATCCCCCCGGGGTACGAGCCCATTTCCCTGCTGGAAGCCCTGAACGGCCTGCGCTCCGTCTCACCCTCCATCCCCTCGGCTCCCCTCTACGACGAGATCAGCTACTCCGGGGTGCTGGACGGCCTCCCTCCATCTAGCAGGCCCCTCGTGGCGCTTGACCGAGGAGGTGTGGAGAGCAGCCACCAGAAGAACAAGCGCAGCAAATCCCCAGACAGGTTGGCTGGCCTGGTCTGCCTGTCCCCACAGACCCCCTCCTGCTTCCCTGAGGGAGGGAGGGATGCTGCCTTTCCCTAACGGCCACTGCAGCCTCCCCCTCCCCACTTGCAGTGCCCTCCGGTCCCCCTCCTCACCGATCCACGAGGAAGATGAGGAGAAATTCTCGGAAGACCTGGCCCTGGAGCCGCCTCTTGCTGGGACCGGGCGCATCCTGGATGAAGACGGCTCCCCTGAGGTGAGCATCCCTCCCTTTCCGGAGGCCTCTCGCATCCTTGGCAGACGGTGGTCAGTCCGGCACCAGGGTTTGTGGAACGAAGGCCGTGTTGAGGAAGAGTCACGTGTGTCTTGCAAGCAGAGTTTAGGCCACGCCGGAGTGCACCGTACCTTGATGGTCGTTTTCTCTGGGTTTGGGAGTCCATCCGTCTCCCCACTCAAACTCCCCCCCCCCCCCCCCCAGGGCTGAAGCCGTTCCCTTGAGCCCTGGAAGCGTTTTCTTTGGCAAAGCGGAGACAGGCATGTAACATAAAAGGAAATATTGGCGCAGCAGAGCTCCCCATCTGAGGGAAGTGCAGAGCTAAGCGTGCCCTGTTCTCCTCTTCCCCAGAGCCTGGCAGCTGAAGAAGCCGAAGCGGTTGCCGCCCTGCCACAAGGTGAGCCCACTGGGGACCCAGGAGGACAGGGGAGGTCTTGGGGAAGGAGGCTGCTGGGGGGCAGATAATTCCCCCGTGTAGAGTTCAGCCCCAAAGGGCCTGGTAGAGAAAGGGGATGGGACCAGAGACGGAGGATGGAGGCCGGGATGCCTGCTGTGCGCGGAGGAAGCCCCGGGGTCAAAGAGGGGGTCCTGGGTGGCCAGAGGAAGTGGCTGGAGCCTTTCCCAATAGGCCGCCTCTCCTTTCCCCCAGGTAGCCAGCCTTCTTCCGGGAAGGATCTTGTCCAGGAGAGCAGCAAATCCTGCGAGGCCCTCCAGAAAACAGAGAGTGAGCTGCCTGCTGACGTCTACCTGCCAGGTAAGGGCCGGGGAGGCGCTCAGGGAGTCCGGCCTGGGCCTTGGGCCTCCTTCCGGGAAGCTGGTAGGAAATAGCCCAGCTTCTCCGCACCTTCCTTCTCCTGCTTTCCTTCCCTCTGTAACTCCTTGGGGGCTGCAGCAATGGGGAGAGCTGGGTCTGTCCCCTTGGCCCTTCTAGCCTCCCTCCACAAGGAAGACGGAGCCTCTCGGGTGCCTTGCAGCTCAGCGTAAGAGGCCCAGCTGTGTGTGGTGGCTCTGAAGAGGGAGAGAAGTGGTGGCCCCAGAGGGGGCCGGGCCAGTGTTTGCGGGCGGGGTGGGGCCGAGGGGAACCCTTCCCTCTTGGAGCTCCATGCTTGGCCTGAGCCTTTTTTCTAACATCTCCCTCCTTTCTGTCTGTCCTCCGGCCCTGCCCCGCCTGGGCAGCCCTTGGCCCAGACGCCTGCTCGGTTGGGATAGAGGAGTAAGCCGGTACGTCTTCGCTTTCCTTCCTGGGCGTCAGCAGGCGTCTTCTCCGAAGCTGGGTTGGGAAAGGGCAGCCGCAGCCGAGCGGGCACTTGTTCTTGGCTCTGGGAAGCCGCGAATTCAGTTGGTCCTTTTTGTCCACTGCCACCCAGGGAGGATGAAACAGGCCCGGCTCTTCCGGCAGCTTTGCAGCGCCAAACGGCTCCCCTCTGAGCCCCAGGAGCATCGGGGCTACCGCACTGCCCAGCTGCCTCTGTTCTCTCCTCCAGGGTCTTCTGACTTCAGCGGTGGCCTCCCGAACCCAGGGAGCAGCAGTTCTGGGCAGCCGTTCCTCTTCCTTCAGCCTCACCTCCGCCTTGAAAGTGGGCCGAACCCACCCTGAGTCCCTGGGCCAAGAACCAAACTCCAAGCGCCTGGGGCCTTTTTCCTTCCCCCCTCCTGCCCTGAAGGGACACAGCTGCAGGCACAAAGCAAGATGGACATGTTTCCCCCCCCTTCCTTGGGCCTGCCTCAGGCCAGCACCCTCTCTCTTTTCTGGATGTGTGTCTTTGTATGGACGTGCATGTCCCCTTTGTGGCCGCGGTCGGGAAGACCCCTTCCGGGTCTGCTGCCATGGGCCGTCCTCTCCCCAGGGGGGCCCTTTCCAAGCCCCTGCTCTCTCGCTTGGCCGTTCCTGGATACAACTGGCCCTTCGGGACCTCTGAGAGAACAGCTGCGCTCAAGCGCCTCCCCATGTCCAGGCGTGCGAGTTAGAGGGCCGTTCTCTCCATCTCCCTGCCAAACGCAGCCCCTGCCACCTGGTGATTGTAGCCACGGTTCTGGGACTTTCTCCCCCTCCAGGCCGGCCCTCATGCCTTGTGCAGGAGGCCCCTTGTCCTGCTGCCCTCCCCACCTGCAAGTCTCTTCTAGTGCCTGTCTTCTTTCCACACCTAGGTGGTGTGTTCCTATATTTATAGTAATAAACCTTTTGGTGTCACTTTCTGGTGCTGCTCATCATTTGGAGCAAGAGGAATGGAGGCGTTGGCTTGTCAGCTGAGATAATCCAGACCAGGGAAGTATAAATTCTAACACCACCGTTATTGTAAGGGTGACCAGACCAGGCTCTTCCTCCAGCCTCTCAAGGTTGTTCGCAGTGTCTCCCATCATCGGCCTTCGCAGCAGCCGGTTAACTCCGCCATTGCTTTGCAGGCAGGGGGTCCCTGGGGTTCCCAGCGTGTGTGTGTGGGGGGGGGGGTGTTGTGTGCCTTGACCAGCTTTTGAGGCAGATAATTGGTGGGGGGGCGTGGACACCCCCACATTCTGGGCCTTCCTGAAAGTGGAAGTAAGGGATTTTGGCAACTGGACTGTGAAGAGGGCTTTGCGTTTATAATGGACAGTGGCTAAGCTTTCCTAGGCTGCCCAAAGATGGTATTTTTATTAATAGCCTCTCAACAGGCGAAGGCCAGATTTAGAAAAAGCTGGGGATTTCCTGCTCCTTAGAAAGCAGAGGCGTCAAGACTTCACCAACCCTAATTCTGTGCCACTTCCACCTGACCCAGCCCTCTGGCAAACGGCAAGGCTGAAACTCTGGTTTTGCCAAGTGCTGGGGAGGGTTACCCTGTCCTGATCCCCAAATCCTGCCCTCTAGAGCAGCATGCTGCAGATGACGCGTTTTCCACATTACCTCACCTCTTGGTACCATTCAATTCACCCCCTCAGCAAAATCCACACCCTCAACAGCCAAAGTTTTCACCCTAATTTCCCTGCTTCTACTTTGGGGGGGGGGGGGGGGAGGCTCAGCAGTCAGCCAGCTGCTGGGCAGATTCACAAGCAGGGCCTTTCCAGCTGCACTTCCTGGAATCCACAGCCCGTTATTTAAAGACAGGTTTCAACTCCCTGTAATTATTTCTGAAATGATGAGTCCTAGCTGGAGATAGTTCCATGCAAAAATGGAAGAAAGGTTGTCCAAATTTGGCCTCACTCTGTGCACCCATCAAGCTCCACATCTGCTCCCAGGGCATCTCCACCTGCTTCAAAGACGACACCGGAGAATCGCCCACAAAAAAAAACCCTTTAATCCAAGACAGTTAAAACGACCGGCTGATGTGCTGTTCAATAAATAAGGAGACGGGCCAATACAAACGCCTTTCGGCGGAGGGAGAACTTGCTTACACGACAGGCAGGCACACAGGAACGATGGAGATGCGCTATTCAGAAAGCATAAACTGAAACACGGATGAAACTGCATCGTGGGCATTTTCAAGCAAGAGGTGGTTGGAAAGCAGAAAACCTTTCAGGGAGATGCTACGCTGGGCCTGGCACGGAAATGGTCCTTCCACTTGGAAGACAAGAGGCCACCTGCAACACAGCCCACAGACGCCACAGGCCTCTGACACAAGCCACCTCATTGCAATGTGGCCTCACCAACTGAGCACATTCTGAAGGGTGTTTATTACATCACGATGGTGTTGCTTGTCCTCATGATTGACCCTTGGCCCTTCTGACGTCCCTAAACTTTCACCTCAGATGGTGCCATCAGGGAGCTGAGGGGGTCCCCAGAGAAGGGCAAGCTCTGCCTGAGGTGCCCGTAATCTTGTAGGCCGAGTTGCCTTCGGCGGCGCAACCAGCCCTTCTGCCCAAGGCCTGCTGGGAGCAAAGAACAGCACCTCTGCACCTCTCCAAACTCTGCAGGGCTCCCCGCAGCCAGCAAGATGTAAACTCTGCCAGCAAGGCCCCCCCTCCCCCACATCTCTTTTTCAAAGCCCTTTTCCTGTGTGTGTGCACGCACACACACACACACAATCTGCCTAAACTCCCCAGGTCCAAGGAAGGTTTCCTCTTGGAGTGCCAGCTGAAGAGCTAAAATGTGAAAACTTGGCCAATATTGGGAGAATGGAACACCTGGAAATGCAACTGTCCCAGGGCAGGCAGGAGAGAGGACCTTCATCGGGGCCTCCCAGACTCTTCCTACCAACAAATACAGGCCAAGAGTTCCAGTTCAGCACTAAAGGTGTCAGCCTGCTGCTTTCTTCAGTGTTTGGGTAAGTGGTGACCAGGAGCACATGCCTTCCGGGAGAATCAGTTGGGTTATGTAAACTGCCTGGGGATGCAGGTCTTGGGGGGGTGATGCTACTTGTGCAGGGGGGAGCGGGGAGGCTCCCCACAGCACCTTTCCAGAAGGATCAGCACTGCTGGCCCTCGAGACAGCTGGAGCTCATCCATGAGAGGGGGAGCCATACTTTCCCTCTGCTACTGAGGGGCCGGAGATGACCTGCAAGGCTGAACGCCCGGCCCTTTGTCCCAAGAGTTTAGACTGGGGACTACTCGCTTGTGCAAACCACGGCTGGCCCCCTGGAGGTCCAACGGGCCAAAAGGACTTAAAATGGCCCATTTTGCGAGGTCTGTTCAAGGCTCCTGCTTCCACTGGGAAGGAGAGGGGCTCCACTGCAGTTGCCCTCTGGGGCCCAAGAGGGAGAGCAGGGCAGCCTTTCGGGCCTTGACTTGGGGGCATTTCCCAACCCCAGCTCTTCCCCTACTTCCCGTCCACACTTCAAGGCCAAGCTCAGACTAGCAGAAAGCAAGATGTACAGGAGGGTCTGTCCTTTGGCACACACACATTTTAGCCTGAAAGAGCCAAAGACACCCCTGGGCATGAACTGCTCAGCCAAGGGAGGAGCTCCTGAAAGGGACAAAGAGGTGCCAAGCAACGGCCACCTGGGAGGCCTCAGCTGCCAACAGTCCACTCGGTTCTAAGGCGCCCCTCGTGCCAAGCATCTCGCCGCTGCAAAAAGGCTGGTTGGGGGCAGAGCAGCCAGGCCATTGCGCTGCAGTGCTGGGGCAGCAAAACTGCCTGTTTTCCTTCTGCTCAGGGTGAAGAGGGGAAAGCAGCAGCAGGAGGAGCAGGAGGAGCAGGAGGAATTCTGCCAAGTCCACAAACGGTTGAGGGTTGGAGCCATGTCAGCTGTGCAACCGCAGGGATGCAGAGAAGGACTCCCTAGAAGAGAAGCAGGATTTGGGCCCGTCAGTGTGCAGGCATCTGCTCTGCCAGCCAAAAACAAATAACTTTACAGGAACAGAGAGGCAGCCGCTACTTGCTCCAACCCAGGAGTGTTTTATGACCCAGATGGTTGATGAATTAACTAGCAAAGGACACGGAGGGCAACCCTCCCAGGAACACCTGAGCCAAACTGTCTCTCCCCCCTCGCCCCATTGGAATGTATGACTAAAATTACTTTTCCCTTATGTTGGTGACAAGGGAGGAAGGCCCAGGCGGCTTTTGGAAAAGAGAAACATCATAGCAATGATGATCACCATCAGCCCCTGCGTGTCCTGGTTCCCCGGGGTCACAAAACAAGGCAGTGGGCGGGCTGGGGCGTTGCCTACCTTCAGGTCACATAGTCCGGCTATATTCAATGCCGCTCTTGGCTGAAATGCCCGACCAAGGCAAAAGGCTGCAGAGGATGCTCTGGGCTTGGCGATAAATCCGCTGGGGAATTGTGCAGGGGCTCAGATTGGCCAAAGTCGAGCCGATGTGCTGAAGATAGTCAGTGCCCTGCGGTTAAGGAAGCCACCAGACCAGGAGAGCAGCTAAAAGCCAGAGGGGATCCTGTGGCCCCCACTGTTGCCCACGAGTGTCAAGGCAAAGACCTGATGATTTTGCTCTGAGTACCAGGTAAAAAAAATGGGCCTCAGCCTTTGGCTCCTCCTCACCTGGACCCGGGAGGTCGTTCCTCAAAACTCACAGACTGGCCAAGGGGCTGCCAGATCATTAGCAAAGGATATAAAATTGTCCACGGCGGGTGTCCCCCATTGATGTAGAGAACGTAGGTGAAGCCATCTTTGAGGACCCCTCGGATGGAATAATAGTAGGGCAAGTAATGATGCTGCTTAAAGTCTCTGTTTTCGTAGAAATGTATTGCCGTGTTGTTGGTGGTCAGGACATGCAGGTAAATGGCCTTGCAATGATCCTGGGCAGTGGTCGAAATGTGATCTTTCAGGCTTTCCAACAGAAGAGAACCTGCCACCAGACCAGCAGCCTTGTTAGAAAGGACCCACTGCCATTGTATTGGCACAGGGTTTAAACAGATCAATTCACAGATAACTGGCTCTTTATTCTGGAACAGGAATTGCTGAACATTCCTTCTCCACTGCCAGGCCATCCACTTCCACACCGGGGAATCCATATAGGGTGGGATCTTGCCAGAACAGTGGACACGCACGATTACACAATAGGGTCAGACAAATAAGATCCACATATACTTTACAATGTAGCTCTTGCTCTCCTGACACACATACGTAGCCAGTTTGTTTATAACATTTAAATACTTGCAAACAATATAAATATTAAAAATATGGTTACCTATGCCATGCTTTCGAAATTCTTTCACCACTCCTAGGCTTAGAATGTAAGCAACTTGAGTATCAACTGGAAAACCAGAAGCTAAAATATCACCATCCTAGAGAGAAACCCAAGAGAAAGACACAGTGAGGATACAAATGCACCAAGCCTCTTTTCAAGCACACTCAATGTCTATTGAATGTCTGGGAATGGTTTGGGTAGGAAGGCAGGAGAGGAGGATTTGGCAAATTTCCCCTTATGCTCAAAGGGTTAAAAGAAGAGGAAAGGAAGCAGGTGGTCCCAAACAAATACCAAGCGTTAGTAGGGCAGACCATGAAGTCCGCCCCAAGTCTCTGTTACTGACGCAGTCTGTGCCCTTTACAGCTTCACAATAAAAGCCTGGAGATTAGGGAGTTGCCCCGTCATTGGGAAGCACAAGAATGATTTGGCGGGGACGCCAGGAGGGTGCAAAGGCCTAAGAGAAGCAAAGGCCGTGCAGGGCGGAGCCTCAGTATTTACCTCCTTGTGCACTTTGGCTCGACTCTTGATCTCAGCAACTATCATGCCCACAATGGTGCCACGGTAAGTCGCAGCCAGGGAAAAGAACTTTTGGTTGGAGGTGATGTCCTGATACCATGAGTCAGGGTATCTGTGGAACAACAGTGCAGTAGTGAAAGAAAGGAACCAATGATTTTCACATATGCAGGGATACCCGTCTCAAACCTCAACATCCCAATAAAAAGAAAATGCTGGTCATTAAAAATGGTAGAGAAAACCTCTGCACTACTTAACGCCCGTCAAAACACTTTTGTTTACTAGGAAAATTTCTGAGATATTTATAGAATTCATTTTAGTAAATTCTTAAAATACATTTTAATCGTATTTACTACATATATCATGCAAATTCCAGTTTTATTTTATCCTAAAATGCAAGATGTTTCCTCTTTAGTCTTTTATGAATCCTACAATTTCACTGTCACTAACAAATCCTCCAAAAACATATGGGCCTCCTCCCCAGTGGCGCCTAACTGTTCTGTGCTCATGACAGGCTCCCAGCAGTAAGATCTAGGCAAGGGCAGATTGAATGGTCTTATTGCTGGGTAGGGAGTTGAAGGAGATGATAATTTTATTCATGAAAACATTATCACCTCCTTATCAACTGTAAGCGGAAACCCAGTTCCATGCTCCCTTTTACATAGTTCAAGGACAGATTTCATTCTGGCCTAGCAAGTGGCTACGGGCAGACAAATGCAACATACTCAATGGGGAACCAATCACCACACAGCTGTTTGACTGTGCCTATGTCATCATGACACAAAAGACGAAGGTATATCTCGCTGAGTGCAGTCGGAGGCACCTCCTCTGTCATTCACACCTGCAAGGAAAAGAGAGACAGTTCATGGGGCTGAGGGTTTCACTGCTAGGATCCTGTTCATCAGTCCTAGCCCAAATCAAGATGTTCTAAAACTGCAGGAGTCCAGGCTCCAAAGCCCCCAAATATTGTAATATAGTTCCTTGTGTAAGTGTGTGTCCCCCATGGCCCAGTTCATACTGGGGCTTGCAGAGCCACGCTGAATCACACAGGAGAAAACAAACTCCTACAACGCCATAACATCCTGATAGTGCATAACATAACATTCTGAGATGTGCCCTACCATTGACATCCAGGATTTAAACCATATATAGACTGAGCAGTAGATTAGAAATTGTAGTTTTACAGGCTGTTTTTAACCACATGCTGATTGCTCCTCCTGCCTTTGTCCTATCTCAATAAAAGGGGCTCTCAGACCCCCAATCTGGGTCGCTCCATCCCGAGAAAGGTTCTCCTGTCTTTTCTCACCATTGGCCTCATGGGCGAACCACGGGAACTTTACACCCAAGCCTGTTATCTACTCAAGCAAATTATCCGCTGCTTCTTTTGAGCTACAATCCTTTTCCCACAGGAAATTACTGATCAATATTAAGCCAGTAAGGTCTGACGGGCTGAGGAGGCATGGCTAAAACAATACTTAGCAAAATGCTATAGTAAGACTAAGCTGCTTGACCAAGTAAAAGAGAGCAAGAGTACATGTGTGTTACATGAGATGGTAAGTTGATACCACACTCTACTCTTAAACAAAAGTGCCAAAAAGCCACATTAGTTACATGACAAAATTAAACCTCACCCAGGGATGTAGGTAATAATTAGGCTGCTATTGCATAAAGCACTATAAATAACCGTGTACACCTACAGCAATGCAGACATTTGCCTGTCAGGATCGAGGGAAATTAAAAATACACGAGGTCAGTTGTACAGATAATGGAAAGGAAAACAGCAAAACTGCTCGTCTTTATTCTCTCCAGAACATCTCTGAAGTTATTCCACGCGCGGATCTAAGGTTGATTTATTTCAATGGAAATCCCTCTTCCCCTACAACGCAACTGAATCCACACTTCCCTCCAAAGTCAATCGAGGCCTCCATCCCCCCCAGGGATTTTGGGGGGCGGGGGGGGGGGAGACAGCCATTAAGCCCGTATTTCCCAGCAAGCGTTACTGGAGGAGGCGCTTTTCTTTAGAAGGGTCCGCCTCCCCGACTGACGCGAAGCAGCCCAGCAAGCGGGTCAACCATTCTCCGCTCCGCTCAATAACGCCGGAGGCTTATCAGCAAAAGGCCTTCCGTCCCGTTGGCTGCGCTTGGAAAACCGAGGCGCGTCTTTGCTCCAGCGCCCTTCGACCCCTTCGCCGCCCGTTCTCGGCCAGCCGAGGCCTTCCGAAGGCGGCTGATCTGCCTTCCCCTGGCCCATCCGGCCGGGGGCTCGCTCGGGCCTTTGGGGAGCGGGGCTCCTCCTGCCCTGGCCGGCGAAGAGGGGCAGCCGGGGAACCTCCGGCCAACACCCGTCCAGCAGGGCCGCGCTACCGCCGGGACCCCTGGAATGCCCGCGGCTGCGGGGCTCCGGCGGGCGAGGCGCGCTTCCCGGGCGGTGGCCAGGGCGAGTCTCTGCCCCGCGAGAAGCGCCGGCCCTCACGGCCGCTCACCTGAGAAGGGGCGGCGGCTGCCCCGGCTCCTCGCTCAGCGCATCCCGGACCAGACGCAGCGAGACGGCGGCGGCGAAGCACCCCGCAACAAGGCACCGCCCCATTGGCCGCCGCAAAGGGTCACATGACTCGCGTGACCCGAGGAGGCGGGCCGACGCATGCGTAACAGCTCCGTCGAGCGCCGCTTCCGCCGGCCGATCCTCCACGCCCAGAAGCAGTCTACCGGCTGCGCCCTTCGCCCGGTCTCCCGGGGGGAACGGAGCCCGCAGTCCAGCTCGGCTCTGATCCCGACCGTGAAGGCGCCATCGTTGCCGTTCTCACTCCCCCAGGCAGAAGCCCAGGAGGGCAGCTCCGCTCATCGGCAGAGAAATACCGGAATTCCTGATCTGATGGCTCTGAACAGAAGCAGCCAAGGAGCAAATCTTCCTGGCATTGAGGTGCAGCCTATTGACTTCCACCTCCGGCAAACCTCAGCCTCCTCCCTCGGTGGCATCAGAAGCAAAACCCTAAGGAAGAACTCCAGCCAAAAGGTCACCGGAATAAACTTTAAACTTTGCTGCCTCTCAAAAGAGAAATTAAGAGAAATAAGTCGTATCCCTTTGTCCTAATTATTCCTGGGTCAGAGCAGAAGGCTGCTTCCCAAAAGCAATTTGGGCAAAACACCCACTCTTCTCTGCTGCAAAGCCGATTCCTTCCACTTTGATTAATATATGTCGTCCAGCCATATTTCAAAGACTGAAAGAGCATCACTGTTTACATCATGAAGTAATCTGGGCTTTAAAACAAGTTCTTATTAACACGTTTCTGATTTCTGTGAAACTTCAAGGCTTCAACATTTAACCATGAAATGCATTTAGGACTGGAAAGTCATCTCTTGATGATGTCATATACTTTTAAAGGGAGGGGCCTTTGCTACAGAATGCAAACACTTCCAACTACTTTTCATAAAATATTCCCAATCATAATTTGCCAGGTAACTAAAAAGATATTTCAGTGAACATTTTCTCTAATCAAATTTGGATTTACTATCCAACTCCTTGTATAGAAAATGCTAGAGACCGCACGTTTTAAAGCAGAAATCTGTTTTTAAAAATGCACTCAGGTTTTTCACATAAAAGCTTACAAAAGCTTCACCCAAAAGCTTACAAAATGTAATTTAGCTCTCCTTTTGCCATTTTTACATAACTATCCACTCCTTTTGGTTAGGGGACAGGAAAAAAAAAAGATACCCAAAAAGGTAACTCCCCCCCCCCAAAAAAAACCCCACAATCCTGCCTTCCTCTGTAGTTAAAAATCATACCAAGTCAACAATCGGAAGGAAAAGACTCTTGCCCATTCAAAAACTGGAACTGTACATCTTGTGGCCAATCCATTATGCCTGCATCAGTGATAATTCCGCGTTGTTAATATCCAGCACCATCAGTTCTCTCCTCCGAGAAAAGACAATCTCTTTCTCTAAGACTTCTTTCTCTAATAAATATAAAAACCCACCCACCCGCCATCCCAGCAGGCCCCAAAACCATGGCCTCTCTTTCTAAGGCTTCCACTCCAGCGGCATGGAAAAGATGAAGCGCTGGAGCCTTCAGCGAATGGGCCGGTATGGAAATGCCATGCCTGGCATGAAGGCCTGCGCTGGGTGAGCAGGGAGAGCGGCGTGGGCAGGGTATCCAAGCGGAGGGGTATGGATGGCGGGATAAAATCCTGGGGGCAGAGCAGCGTGGGCTGGCGGTTGGACGGGACCTGAAATCACCAGCTGGAGCAAGCTGCGGAGGAAGGAGAGACACGCCTCAGTGGTGGATGGGTTAGCATCGCCCCCCCTGTCCCGCTTCCGTGAAGCATGGCACACTTCCTTACTTGTTATGTGGCAGCCCAGAGCACACCGTCCTTAGATTCTCTGAAAGCAGAGGACAAAGTCGTTAGAATAAGGGGTGAAAACCAATGCGGTCCTTCTGCTGTATTAAAACTGCCCCACCCAAGGCTGCCCACCCCCATTACGTAAGAGAAGGCTACGGGAGCATTAGGGAAATGAGCAGATCTGGAAATAGAGATGTTCCACTTTGTCCCCCGCTTTCCTCTGCTCAGAAGCGCATCCTCGGGTTGACCATTCATGCAAATACTTACCTCTCGTCCAAAGCAACACTCCAGAGGCCATGGCCACCTGCAAGATCTGGGCCAGCCGGTCCAGGGCCAGCTCGATCTCCTCGGCTGCGTGGAGAGGGTTCAGCTTGTCGGAGAGAAGGCGCACGTCCTCCACCAGGGAAGCCATTTGCTCCCCCGTCACCAGCCCCAGGCGTCCATAGAGGTTCTTCTCGGTCAAGTGCCCCTGAAGCAGCATCAGCACCTGAAGGATGCTGAGGTGCAGCTTGGAGTAAAGCAGGTGGCAGTCCCTGTCGAGGCTGTCGGGCAAGCCCACCTTCCCGCCAAGAGCCCCGTTGGAGGGAGGCGGCTTCTGTCTCTTGCAAGCCAACGGGGCTTTCACGCACCAGCAGATCAGGCCACAGAGCGGGGTGAGCTCCAGAAAGCCAATGGGTGGGCTTGTTACAATTGGTGCGTTCAGAAAGGTGATCAGGATCAACCGGGGGTCTTCAAAGATCCAGGAGACGACCATCTCCAGCAAATCGGGGGAAGGGATGAGCTCATCTGGAAAAGGGTGGTAAAATGTTGGTGAGGAGATAGCCAATCAACATGTGGCTCAGCTACCAATACTCTTGGACCCTTGGCTGGGAAACAGGTTGGGATTTTTTAAATCTTACCTTTATTAGTAACTCAAGGCGGTGAACACAATCAGTGCTCCTTCCTTCTATTTCCACACAACCACAACCCTGTGAGGTGGGTTGGGCTGAGAGGCAGCGACTGGTCCAAAGTCACCCAGCTGGCTTGCTTGCCCCCAGGGAGGTCTAGAACTCCCCACCTCCTGGTCTCTAGGCCAGTACCTGAACTATTAAGCCAAAGTCGATCTCCTTTGTTCTAGATCTGGACATTAGCTTCTCCTTACTTCCAGATGCCACCTCTGCCATTGTCGGTCACAAGCGTTTCAACAACGGTCACATTTATCTCACTACAACTGGTGGGAACCTCTCCATACCATTTCCCTGTGAAACACCCAAGGCAGCTAATAACGCATAAAGGTGAATAAGGACTGAATAACTTCGTGTTAGCGAAGTAAAAGGAACACAAACACTTTGATAGGCCAGAAGAGAAGAGCCAACTACCACCGGGCGGATGGGTGCACACAAGCACTCACTGCAGCAACTGGGATCCCCAGAAGGAGCCCCGAGGTTATGGGAAAGCTGGATCACCCCTGGCCCTGCCCAGGAACCTGCAGGCCTTTGTACAGCCAATAACAACGTCCCAGGCAGGCGCAGGCATTGGGACCAGCTGGGACTCTTGGAGCAAGGACCCCTGAATGTGGGCAAGCAGCCCCCGCGTACCCGAGGACAGGTCGTAGAGCATGGCGGCGGCCGTGATGAACTGGCAGCAGAACCGAGGGCTGGCGCTGAAGATGTGCTGGAGGGTCTGGACCGAGCCGGGCCCCAGGCTGCAGTAGTCGTCCACTAGCGCCCGCGCCAGCCTCACGCAGAAGACGGCCGGGGTGCGCTGCAAGAGAGGGGCCAGAGCCGCGTCAGGGTGAGGCCGGCTGGGCTCCCCGCCCACCCGCCCCCCCCGCCCGCCTCCCGGGGGCGCACCTGCAGCCAGGAGGCCACGCACTCGAGCACGGGCACCCGGCCGACGGCCACGGCCACGGAGACCAGCTTGCCCAGCAGCGCCATGCGGCTGTCGTCCGCCTTGTTGCCCTGCGGGGCGAAGAGCGCCGAGAAGACCACCTGCCGCACCGCTTCCTTGCTCTGCTCCTGGAAGTAGCCGCAGAGCGTCTCCAGCAGCTGCAGCTCCTGCACCGCCGTCAGCCTCTGCGGGGACAGCGGGGCGTCAGGCGCGCAGCCCCCACCGCCCCCCCGGGACCCCCGCCCGCCCCCCCTCCCTCCCTGCCTCCCTCCCGCCCACCTTGGGCTGCGCCCCGCTGCGCTCCTGCAGCGCCTGGAAGACGAACTCCTCCAGCAGCTCCACCGGGCCCGCGTCCCCGGCCGGCAGCGCCGCCGCGCTCTGCAGCTGCCCGCTGACCAGCACGTCCAGGTGGTAGAGCGCCTCCTTGGCGGCGCTCAGCGCGTCCCGGCGGAGCAGCGCGTGGCGGACCTCGCCGCTCATGGCCGACCTCGCCGCCGGCCCCGCCGTCGCGCACGACGGAGGCCCGCCCGGGCCAAAAAGGGCGCGCCTCCGCAGCGCCCCCTGCCGGCAGCCCCGCGCGCCGCGCCCGCCTGTCTCGGGGCTGCGTGGTTGATGGGGGGGTGGGGGGGCGCGGAGAGCGGGGTTCCAGTCCGCCCGCCGGGAAGCCAGGAAGGGCCGAACCCCGACCGCGATGCCTCGGCCTTCTTGCCCCCGTCGTTCCGGGGAGCCGCCCCTGCCAACCCCCTGGGAAGCTGCCACGCTGGCCGGCTTGGCCCGGGAGCTGAGAAGCCGGCAGGTGCGCTTCAAGGTCCCTCTCGGCCAGGTGTCGCCCCGAGGCCTTGATCCGGAGCTGCGGCCGCCAGGGCAGAGCGTGGTGGGCGAGGAGGCGCAGCCCAGAGGGCGGAAGAGCCCCGGGGGTCCTGGACATCCTCTTGGGGGTGGGCAGCGCATCTCCTCGGTCCTCCCCTGGCAGAAAGCGCCCTGCTCGCTCTTCAGCCTTCCCCCCCCCCTCCACACGATCAGACTCCATCCGTCTGGAGGGTCTCCGTGCCCTCCTTGTCTCCTGCCCCCCTTGCTCTGGTCTTCCACGCAGCCATTGGGCATCGGTGTTAAAGCGCTTGGCATTGCAAGCAGCGGTCTGGGTGCTGCTGGTAGAACCCGCATTCGTATCACTTAGGGAGTTTCCCCACATTTTCTCTGCCGTTGGGGCAAGGCCCCTGTGCATGGGGCCATATAGCTGCTGACATTGTCAAGGAGGGACGTGCCCAATGCCAACAGCTGCTCAGATAAGAAACAGAATAAACAGCTGCCAAGGCCAGGGGTCCAGCCTATTTAAGGGAGCTGGGAAATCTGTGATCCCCCTAGCAGGACTGGACCTGGGCAGGTAAGGAGCAGCTCTGTCCCTCCTGGAGCATTTTTTGTAGCCCTCCTTTGGCTGACCCAGAGCATCGGGGGACACCAGCACTAGGGCCGAGATATTTCTGACCCTCAGAGCTTGGCTGGCAGAGGGAGCAGGATACTCCCATTTAGGCATCACCTGCCTCCTGAGCCCACCTAGAGAGCCAGGTGGGGGTGAAGGTGCTGGCCTTAAAACCAAGAGCGGGTAAGTTTGGCCTTCGGTACCTCTCAGATTGGTGCTTTTGTCCCCAGTTCTGGCATGCCTTTCCATGCCTTCACCTGGCTACCACTCTGCCCTATCTGCCTACCAGGGAAACGGGCCCTAACAATGCAGCAATGCTACCTTTAGAAATTCCCAGCCACGGGACAGCAGAGCATGCAAAATCCTCTTTGGGGGGAAATGTTCATTTCCCAGCTTGCTTTTAGCCCATTCTTTGCCTGGCTGAGATGCTCATAATCGCCAATCCCCAGGGCATCCTGTTCTGTCAGCTAATCAAGTGAAAACCTTCCAAATTCTCCTCTGACTTTCCCCAGGGGTGGTGAAGCGCCCTCCCCTGCCCCACGTGTAAGTTTCCAAATTCCAGTGGTGCCACCTCCTGCCATTTGCAACGGTTCTGTGGCATTTGTGGGTACCTGAAGTTACAGAGTGTGGCATATGCCCCTGTTGTAAGTTAACAAAGCGAATTCCCCTTGCATTTGACCAATGGCCGAGCACATCTGCTGCAGAGGTTCATGCCACTACAAGCATTGTTCCAGGCCAGCTTTCTTTTTCACCCTGTTTGGATAATGTCCTATCAACGCACCGGGAATGCTTCCCGTTTGCCCTGAAGTGGAAAGGCCGAGAGCAGCGCAGGGCCCAGCTGCCTCCTGGGGGCGCCAGTGTCGCACCCTCCGTGCTCCCTTCTCTTCTACAGGACGAGGCCATGAAGACCCTCTTGCTGGCGCTCCTTGGGGTGGCTTCCCTCTTGCAGCTCACCCTCTCCCTGAGAATCGGCGCTTTCAACATCAGGGCTTTTGGGGACAAAAAGCTCTCCAACCAGACCATCTCCAGCTCCATTGTCAGAGTGAGTCCCTCTGACTGCACCGGGGAGGCTCTCCTCGGGCAGCCTGGCCCACCGTCCTCTCGTGCCCATTCGTGGCCCAGGAGCAGCCTTCCTTGGGCTGAGGGTCCAGCTGCCTCAGAGCTCGCCTGCCCCACTGGGTCAGATCCCGCTCTCTCGCCCTGCTGGCCCAGAGCTGCCTGCCTTCGGTTGCTGCAGACAGACAGGTTCCTCCGCTTTGTCCCTCCAGATCCTGACAGCCTACGACCTTGCCCTGATCCAGGAAGTCCGAGATACCGACCTGAGTGCGGTCAAGAAGCTGATGCAGCTAATCAATGGGTGAGTTTGACAGCTGCTGAGGGGGACGAGCCCCTTTTGGCATGTGGAACAAAGCAGAGTGTGGAACACACACACACACACACAGACACGGCATAAGCCCAGGGAAGGAGGGCAAAGTCCTAGCAAACGCTTTTTCCTGGCAGTGGATTTTTCCTTTGGGGGACCCTTGAGTACGTATAGAGTTCGCCAGGCCTGGTGGAGATGACCCCCCCCTCCCAATATGATCTTTCTTCACCAGGGCATTGCCAGATCCCTTCGGCTACCTGATCAGCAAACCACTGGGGCGCAACAGCTATAAGGAGCGGTACCTCTTCATTTACAGGTGAGGCCTCAGATAGGACCCAGGTGGAAACATCACCCGGGCAGCTGCCAAAGAGATTCGGAAGATAGGTGCCAATCTCCTGCTGCCAGTCAGTTTCTGGATCTCAGCAAGTCTCCTTTTGTTCACTATTCCGTGCATTTCTCTTACACACACACACACACACACACAGACACCAGGCTTTGAAGTCCTTTGCTTTGTTTTGTATAGGCTGTTTTTCTGGTTTGATCTTAATGCCCTCAGACATCCTTGTTGGAAAGATGGGAGACCAATAAAAATAAATGCCCGGCGTCCCTCTGGTCCTCTCCCTTTCCACCCATCTGCCCCTCCAGCTTCCGAGGGGAAGATCTTTAACAGTGGGGGAGGACAAGAGCCATTGGAGGGAGAGAATCCAGTGGCCGCTATTCTCTTGGTCCAGGCAGGACAGAGTCTCTCCAGTGGACAGCTACTATTACGACGACGGCTGTGAGCCCTGTGGCAACGACGCCTTCAGCAGGGAGCCCTTCATTGTCAAATTTGCTGTCTCTCAAGCAGGTGAGCGGCGGCCCTGCTGGGCTTCTCAGGCGGCTGTAAGCTTGGCAAGCCAGACTGTGGCCGGCCGGCATCTCGGTATGGCTCAATGCAGCAAGGAGTAACGGCTGGTGCAGGAGAGTCCTCCCAAAACACAGGCCAAGCAACCTCTGGGGGAGGGGCAGCCCCACCCAGAAACCCACAGGAAGCACTTGGCAAAGGGAAGCATTTCGGCTGGTGGGGGGGTGTCTCTTCTATAAGCCACCACCTCTGTTTGCCACTCCCCCCCCCCCAGCGGTGGAAGAGCTGGTCCTGGTGCCCCTACATGCAGCGCCCGAAGCCGCAGTGACAGAGATCGACTCTCTCTATGACGTCTACCAGGATGTGAAAGACAGGTGGGGGACCACGGTAAGCGCCTCCCTTGGAGGGGCTACAGCCCCCCCCCCCATCAACACGAGAGCTGCGGCTGGTGTAACAGTTGCCATCCACCCCATTGCCGGGTAGACACATCCTACTCGTTCCCCTGGCAGGACGTCCTCCTCCTGGGAGACTTCAACGCTGGCTGTAATTACGTCCGGGCAGAGGACTGGCCCTCCATCCGCCTGCGTTCCAGCAAGGACTTCCAGTGGCTCATCCCAGACACGGCAGATACCACGGTGACCAACACCATCTGTGCCTATGACAGGTGGGGGGAATGGGGCCGCTCTCCATGGGGCAGAGGGGGGGATGGCGGGCACCCTTTTCTCCCCACCTCCCACCCTGGCAGCCGCTGCCTTCAGTACTCGCCAGTTGGCCATGGCTGGGACTGACTCCCACCCCAGCCAGCGCTCATCAGAGGCCCCCCTGGGAAGGCCAGGAGCAGCCTCAGAGCATCGACCTGCCCAGGTGCTAGAAGGCGCTAGCTCTTATTTGGGGAGGCGCCCGGAAGGACTTCCTTCCCCACACAACCGGCACAGTCCCGTTTTAAAACCATTTCCCTTGCTCCGCCCATGGTTAGCAAGCACACCTCTAGTTCCCTTCACAAAGCTTTCCGCTCTCCCTGAGCTTCCAGTCACCCTCGGGCTTCTTGTGCTCTTTCCCAATTGTGTCCGGCTGCAGAATTGTGGCAGTGGGTTCAAAGCTGGGAGAGAGCATCCTGCCTGCAACAGCGCAAGTGGACAACTTCCAGAAGACCCTGAAGTTGAGCTCCAAGGATGTGAGAGTTCGCAGCCTCTGGGGGAGAAGAGAGGGGAGGGGTGGAATATCTGGCAGGGGGTCAGGAGGGGTTGTCCGAACCTGAAAACTGCCTCCTTCCTGGGAGACACCCGGGGCCTCTCTGACCCTTCCCAAGAGAAAAACCACTTTAGTGGGTTGAAGCGGTTTGAGGCCAGGGGACGACCGCTGCTTTTGGGGCCCGGCTCTGCCACAGCCCCCCTCCTCACAAAAGAGGCCTGGAGGTTCCAAGGTTCTCCACCCTAAATAATGTGTCTCCAACACGAGACGCATTATGGAAGGTTTGTGGCCGGCTGCCCATTCTTGGACACAGCAGCACTGAGCCTGATCCAGATATTTGGCCCCTGCTCTGATGCGTGTTTGCCCCTGGCAGGCCTTGGCTGTAAGTGACCATTTTCCCGTGGAGGTGACCCTGAAATCCACCTGAGCCCTCCAGGCCCAGCCAGCCCGTCCAAAGAAGCCGCTCCGGTTCCCTCGGAGCTCAGCACAGCTCCCTTCACAGGCAGAACCTCGGCAGGCTCTCTTTCTGACACAGCGGAAGCTTAAATAATAAAAAGATCAACTGCATTCAAAGGCCTTTATGGATTTGATGAGCGACGGCAAAGTGCCAAAAGAGAAGCATTCACGGAGAACAAATGAGCACTTGGAGAACATGAATGGCCTGCTGGAAAGGTGCCTCTGCCCGGCCAGACACACCCCTCCAGGGCAGCCAAGGGCGTGTCCCTTGCAGCCAGAGTCTGTCCAGGCCCTTCTGGGCCCAGAGGCTGTGCAGTCGGTCACCACCCTGGCCGGGCTGCTGGCCATTGGGACATCCACCCGCCCATCCCTGGAAGGCCAAAAGGGGCTCTTCCACCCCCTGAGCTGAGGGGCTGCCAGCGCCAGTCGTTGCTGCCCTGGCTGGTCCTCAGCTGTCCTCGCCCCTGGCAACCCCTTGAGGGCCTCGGCCTGTCTCCAGTGCCTCAGGTGATGGGGAAACTCCAGGGTGGTCAAAGAGGCCCAGAGATTGCGAACCATCCGGCCTTGCAGCAGCCGAGGGCTCTTTCCCAAGGCCCCCCTTGCATCCGCTGGAGCAGCCAGTTGTGCAAAGCGCAGCAGCGGCAGCAATTGTGAAAGGTGGCCGTTTCCAGCTGCTCTCACCAGTCAGGCCTCCCACACCCCTCAGCCAGCCAGCACCCCCCCCCCTGCTTCTCCTGGGCTTGTCTACCTGTCAGGCCAATGGGCATCCCAGCTGGACACACACATCACGTGAGACCATAGTTTACGCTGGATACACAACGGAGTCCCTGTAATCCCAGGACAACCCACCGTGATGACGGGGGCCACCTGGGACACCCAGCACAAAGCAGCTGCATCGGGTGTGAATGCAAAGGCTCGGCCTGGTTGGACGTCTCTAAGCAGGCTCTGCTGAGCTGCCAGGGGCTGCCCGCATTCCCCTGGGCACAGCTCTTTGGAACTGGGGGCAGCCACCTTGGTCCCCAAACTCCCCATCGCTGCTTCGGATGAGGACCTTTATCCCTGCCTGGGACGAGCCATCGGGGGGCTCTCCCCCTCCTATCCCCAATTCGCTCCCCACTTCTGCCTCCACTGACCCCGGATGGTCTCCCCTTTATCTTCCAAGGCTCCTGTCCCAGTTGCTCTGCGCTCCCACCCCAGCTGGCTCCTTGCATGGCACGCTCGGCCCTCGGCAATCCTCCGGCTCAGCATGTTTTCCACATTCCATTCTAAAACTGGGAGAACATTTCAACCCGATTTTAAAATCTTGAGTGACAGTTTGTTTTATAATTGAGAAGTCCCTGGACAAGCCCAGCATGGACTCATCGCTTTGGGCAGCGAGTCTTCAGCTAAGATCCAGCTGGTAAAAGTTCTCGGGGAACCTGCAAGCTTAGCAAGTTGAACCTGTTGACCCTCCAAGAGTTGAGCAATGGCGTTGTGGGAAGGGAGGAAGCACAAGCCCTGCGCAACAGCTTCTGCGGCTTTGATGAGCCAAGAGCTGCGGGGGCTTCCCAGGGTGGAGTCAGCAGCACCAGAGCATCCTCTCCACTCCCACCAGGGCAGGGCCCTTGCATCACTGCAGCCAAGGGGCAGGAGGGGGGGGGGCGGAGGAGGAGGCATCTCGCTTCTCCCCTTAATACCTGGCGCACTTTCAAACCGAGGAGGAAGCTGGATGCTCCAGGGCTCAGTGGGAGTCCAGACTCTGCCAAGCCACCTTTGGACTCAATTCACGGTAGGCACCTTCTTAATGGAGGCCTTCGAAGCTCCCTGGCTCTGCCCTCGCGGGAGGGAACGGCCATTTCTCACCTCTTGCTCCCTCTTCCCTGGGGTCCCTTCAAGGAAATGAACTGCTGGCTGATTGATTTGATTTATTTGATTGATTGATTTAATTTGTATGCCGCCCACTCTCAAAGAGACTCAGGATTGGCGCAAAGCTTGGAGCCGTTGGGCAACAGGCAGCAGCTGGGCTGGCTCTAATGGAGAGTAAAGTCTCTCGCAGAAGGGGGAAATAACCCTCTAACCGCCCCCCCCCATCCCTTTCACAGCCCTGGGGTGCTCTGTAGGGAGGCAGTCCAAAGGCCGAGCTGCAATAGCGGCCAGGAAGGGGGCTGGCAGCAAAGCGGTGCCAGTTGGAAGTGCTCCGCCAGCCGCTTTCCCCAGGTGTCATGGGTGGGGCAGGAGCAGAGCACGGCTGCCCCAAAGGAACTGGGGAAATGAAGACGGGCAGTGCAGCTTGAGCACGCATCCTTTATTATGTTACTGAACCGGTTTGCTTGGCATTTATTGTGAGTAATAAATACGCGGTGACATCAGGCCCAGTTCAATGAAATCTGCTGGGCTTTTCTGGTCTTTGCTGAATCTCTCAAGAGGCCAGAGGTGCCATCTGGGGAACAGAGCAGATGGGCAGGGGAGCCACGGGCCAGGAACCCTCACAGGCTCTCGATTTGGGGGCGAGCTGCACATGGTCAGGCGAACAAGATTCCCAGTCTGTTCTTGGAAAATTCAGGAAGATCCGGGCTGGCCCCCCAAGGGCCCCAGCGCTGCTCCTGTCTGCGTGGCCCTCGAGGGAGCCTGGGGGAGGCTCCAGAGTTTTCTGCTCTTGCATCTCATGGGTTGCATTGGGAACACGGCTCCAGTATGGAAACGGCAGCCATTTGGGGGCTCTCAGTGTTGCCCCACCACCGGTTGGGAAAAGCCACAGCAGCAGCTGACCATGAAGTCGAATTGCGGGTAGCCACTCCGCCTCGTCCACACCCCTCTTCTCTGTCCCCCCGCCCCCCGCTTCAGGAAGCAGCATGAAACTAGCAGCTGCCCTCCCTGGGCTGGCCTTGATGCTCCACGCAGCAGCAGCAGCAGCCCTGAAAATCTGCACCTTCAACATCCAGAGTTTTGGAGACAGCAAACTGTCGGACCAGAGCGTTTCCAAAATAATTGTGAAGGTGAGGGCAGGTAACTGTTAGTGGTCAGATTCCAGACCAGCTTAGAAGCAGAGGAAGGTGACTTGTAACCACTAGGCATCAAAGTCAAGAGCCGGAGTCTCCCTGCTCAGAGGCATTGGGGCTGGAAAGCCTGTTGGGACGAAGGGCCCTGCCAGAGCTCCACCTGTGGGGGCTGCTGGCTCCCATCTGGCTAGAGGGCCCTTCTGCCCTCCTTCCCGTGCCAGCACCTGCCACTCACACCCAAGCTGTGCTCGCCCCTTTCAGATCCTGTCCCGGTACGACCTTGTCCTCGTGCAGGAGGTGAGGGATGCTGATCTCAGCGCAGTCCAGGAACTGCTGGGGCGACTCAACAGGTAACCAAGCGGCAGGGAGCCAACCGGGCTGGGAGTGAGGCCCGTGGCTGGTTTTCTCCCTTCCCAAATGCACTTCCGGGGGCAAAATGGGGCCCGCCTGGTTTACGCACCAAGGACTAAACAGGAGGAACTCTGGGCAGTTTGTGATCCCCGCCCGGGAAAAAACACCCCAAGTGCTGAAAGGACCAGCCTGGGATGGTGGGTTGCTTGGGTGCCCCGTTCAGACCACGACCCCGGGGCTGCCCTGGTCCTTGTCTTGCAGGGCCTCCAAGCACTCCTATGACTACGTGGCCAGCGAGACGTTGGGCCGGGAGAACTACAAGGAGGCGTATCTCTTCCTGTACAGGTAGGACTTGCAGGTGCCCCCTCAGAAAGCGAGCTGGGCGAGTGGAGGATCGTTTAATCCGCAGAGTTCTCCTTGTGGGAGCCGGCTCCTTCCCCACTCCTCCCCCTTTCACTGCCTGGGCTTTCCTTCCAGGACAGAGAGCTTCTTCCTCGTGGACCAGTACCAGTACCCCAACCCCGACAGCACCTTCAGCAGGCCTCCTTTCGTCCTGAAGTTTGCTGCTTCTAGCCCAAGTGAGTGAAGCCAAAGGCTGGGCCAGTTTCATACCAGATTGAGAGCGGGCGCTGCCTGCAGTCCAAGCCAGAACAGACCTGATCAAGGAAGGAATGCTCTGGGGAAGCAGGCAGGAGGCCAAGGCCCCAGGACAATGGCGAGGAAGAGAGGTCCACGCGGCAGCCCCTTCCAGAGCAGCCATTCCTATTCCTTCCCTAGAGGGTTCAGGCCCTTCTCCCCGGGGGATAATCATGGGGCCAGGGACTGACTTGGTTCTTTTGCAGAGAAGGAGCTGGTGCTGGTGCCCCTTCATACGCCCCCCAGTGACGCTGTGGCAGAAATCGATGCTCTCTATGACGTCTACCTGAAGATCATTGACAAGTGGCAGACTGATGTGAGCAGCTGCCGCTCGCCGTAGGCGATGCATGCAGGGAAGCCATTCTTCAGGATACTTTCTGGCCCAGGCAGAGGCTCCCGATGGATCCGCTCGCCTGCTTTCTCCAACCTGGCCGCCTCCAGAAGGGCAGGGAGTCACCGTCACCCTCTGGAGGACGCCAGGAGGAAGGAAGCTGGGTGTCCGTGTTGCAACAAAAGTAGCATCAGCCTTTACTGTTGCAACTGCAGGGTTGGGAAAGGGCGAGAGGAGGGGGGGGTGTCAATCAGAGCAGCAAGCTGGGCACCCAGAGGCAGGGAGAGCCCCACCTGGCGAGATCCAGGAAACACGCAAGGAGTCAACCTCCACGCCTTTCCCATAACCTGTTGCTTGGCAGAACATCATGTTCCTGGGGGATTTTAATGCCGATTGCAGCTACGTGGGGAAGAAAGACTGGAGCTCCATCCGTCTGCGCACTAGTGAGGTTTTCCATTGGCTCATCTCAGACGACACGGACACCACCGTGGGCAAATCCGACTGTGCCTACGACAGGTGAGGGGGGCGGCGGCCTTCACAAATGCTGAAGGCAACAGCTCTCTGGTACCCAGGACAGCCGGCCATCGGAGCCCAATTGTCCCCGGGCTCCTTTTCCCCTCCGGCTCCCCAGAGACCCCCTTGCATCCCCAAGGAAAGCTCTCCTTCACCAGCCTCCTATTTGTGCTTTCAGGATTGTTGTGAGTGGCTCGAAACTAAGGAAGTGGATTGTGCCCAAGTCCGCCAAAGTGTTTGACTTCCAGAGGGCATTCAAGCTGAGCCAAGAGGAGGTAAAATGTCACCCTAGAAGCCCTGACCAGTTGTCCTGCATTCTAACTTAAGGCCTAGAAAGCTGCCCATCTACAACTAAAGACTGTTAATTAAAAACATTCCCTGCCTTCTGTATATTTCAGATCCCAGGCAGAGAACAATAAACGGTCACCATTAAAGGATGCCAGTGATTTGACGAGTGTAATCACACTCACCCTGGTGTCCATTTCCTGGGTGGGTGGGTGGGTGTCACAAAGGCTCTTTTTGCACTTCTACCCAACGTGAATCCCTCAGATCAGGGATGCAGTCAGTCCTTGGGTGTAGCTCCATGCCCTGAATCACGCAAGCAGCCCCTCTGGTGATTCCAGTTCTGCCCCACATCCCTTTTGTGCTTGTCACAACCACCTCAGGACGGCTCCCAGGGGCAGCTTGGCCATTCAGAGCTAGACACACCAGCGCCTCCAGGCAGCCAAGCTCCTAATGCTGAGCGCAGAGGGCCTCTGCCTGCTATCCCAGAGCCCCAGGCAGCCTCCTTATGCTCTCCAAGGGGGGCCCTGACCTCTCCTGCTTCCTCCTTTTCGCAGGCTCTGGCCGTTAGTGATCATTTCCCCGTGGAAGTGGAGCTGACGTCCCCCTGAATCTCTCTGTTGCCGGCCTGTTCAGCCTCCAAGGGTGGGGCGAAAGGGATGCAGGGCTTCTTGCTGCAGCCCCCACCCCTCTGCAGGCACCAGCACCACACATCCTGCCTTGCAAGCCACCTCTGGATTTCCAGTGACTTGGATTCCCGCTGGGCCTCGTCTTGACTGGGGCCTGGGATCCTGAAGGAACGGCCTCTTTGACGTTTCTGAGCTGGAAATGCGCTTGAACTTCCTCCACAACTGCTCCAGCCTGAGTGGCAGCCGCTACATCCAACGAGAGTCCATCTTTCTGACCCTTTTTCTGCTGGGTCTCCCCCGCATCCCTCCCCTTTCCAGCCCCTGCTAAGCCAGAGGCAAGCAAAGGATGCTGGGAAGGCTGTGACACCTGCTTCCCGAGCCGGGTTTCCCTCCAGCCAACTGGGCAGGCCTTGTCCCAATGGGGAAGGCCACGGTGAGGTCTTGTAACAGGCTGGAGATACACAGCACAAATCCTTAGACAAAGGTCTTTTGAGAACTCTGAGACCCTAACACTCATTAACTTACCTTATGTAATGATGGGTTGTGCAACTATGCCTGCAGCTCTTGGACAAACAGCGTGATAAAAAATATACTAACGCAGCAAAACAGTTGACTTCCATTTCTTAAGAGGCAGAGCCGTCCATTCAGGACACAGCAGAACTCAAAAGGAATTCTGCTCAGGGCAGGGAGTGAAGGCCAGTCACCTGGTAAGCTGCTCGGGGAAGGCCAGCTCTGCTCCCCCCGGGGGATGCAACTGATGAGAACAATCCCCATCCAAATAAAGCGGCTTGAGCTGCTCTTGAGAACACGCAAGTCGCTCCCCAAGGAGAAACTGCTCTAGAGAATCAATCCCTAGATCTGAATTCCCCGCAGACTGGAAAAAAAGAGACCAGTCAAATAGAAAAACACACGCATAAAAAACTTGGGGGGGGGGTTCTAGCAGTGGCCGTCTACCCCCTTTTACTCACACGACCAGACGCCCCAATGGGTGCCAGCCTAGGAGCACCTCACAGCAGCTCCAATCCTCTGAGGCTTCTGTAGCGGGGGGTGGGTGGGGGCACCAGTGTACAACGGGAGAAGCTGGAAAGGCAGCCCAGATGAAGCCCATGAAGGCAGCCAAGCGCACGCAGTGGGGCGGCCAGAGCAGCCGTGGTCGCCTCGCTTGCCTGGTTTAAAGAGGCTCAGAGGGATCCCCAGCAGCAACGGAGCAAACAGTCTCTCTACTGTAAGCTTTTATTGGCAACTGGCATCCCGCCTGTTTCTTAGGAAAAGCAGCCCGGGTGGGTGGCTCAGCTGCCTCCCTCCCCGCCACCCTTTCCAGCCTTAGCCACCCGCTGAGCCCCGCAGTCCAAACTCCAGCAACAAACTAGGCAAAGGCCACTAAAGTCAGGCACACCACACGTTCGGTCTCCGTTGAGGAGAGGATGGGGCAGCTGCCAGGGAGAGCCTCCAAGAGGGAGAAGAGCCTCCAAGCTCTGACGAGAGGAAAGCCCCCCCCCCCCTCAGGCTTTCTTCTGCTTCAACATCTCCATGTACTTCTGGAGAGACTTCTGAATGGCATCCCTGGAAATGAAGCGCACAAAGTCCTGGATGTCAGCCTCACGGTGCATCAGCATGTGGTCGAGCACTGGCTTCCGTAGGGCGGACTTGGAGAGCTGCCGGGCGTGATCTAGGCACAAGGATGGGGAGAGTAATGAAGCGAAGGGCTCCCCGAGGCCCAGGCAGGGAGCGGGCTGGCCACGGGTCCCGGCCTGGGTGCCCCACCTGGAATGGCCAGCCACTGGGCCACGACTTCTGCAGCTCTGGCTTGGATCTTATCCTCAGGCACGATCTCATCCACCAGGCCAATTTTGAGGGCTTCTTGTGGAGAATACATGAGTCCCAGCTGGAGAGAGCGCTCGGTGGCCCTGTGGCCAACAGTGTTCAGCAAAGAGTCCTTGAACCTGGGTGCAAAAGAGACATTCAGACAGCTACTGGAGCCAAAGCAAAGCTGGCCTGGAAAGGGCTTGACGAGAGCCCTGAAAGTTCCTGCTGTTTGCACAGCTTCCTCCACACCTCACCAAAAAGGCGCCACGATGCCCAATCTCGTCTCATTCAGACCGATGCCGTACTTCGGGTTGTCAGCCATGATCCGGTAGTCACAGGACAAGGCCATCAGGCAGCCTCCCGCGGGGGCCGAACCCTGCGGGGAAGAGAGCGGCGTCGGCCCACAAGCGGCCCTGGGGGGCGGGGCGGGGGTCCCGGCCTCACCATTCCTCCCCCACGACCCCGGGCCCGAATGCCTCGGAAGGGGGCAGGAGGGCGCAGCGGCTGCGGAGCATTGCGGGCAGCCCAGACGGAACAATGCGGGGAAACCCTCGGGGTAGGGGGGGGGCGCAACGGCCCCGGGCAGGCAGGCCTTTCCCGCTCGGGGGGGGGGGGCGGGGAGGGGAGGGGGCGGCCAGCGGGGCCTCCCCGTAGCTGGGGGAGCCAGTGCGGCGGGGGCGGCTTACGTTGACGGCGGCCACGGTGGCCAGGCGGCTGCCGTAGAGGAGGATCCAGAGCTCCTGCACGGCCCTCCAGAACTCGCTCAGGCGCTCCTCGCTCCTCCCGCACATCTCCGTGATGTCCAGCCCGGCCGAGAAGATCCCGGGGACGGCCTGCGGGGAAAGCGCTCTCAGGCTCCCGCCCGGCCTCCCCCGACGCCCCGCTGCCCCGACGCCCGACCTACCGAGGTGAGGACGAGGCCGCGACAGGCCCGGCGGTCCTCCAGCTTCTGCAGAGCCAGGCAGAGCTCGGTCAGCATCGGCAGGCTCAGCCCGTTCACCGGCGGCTGCTGCAGCCGCAACACCGCCACGCCTGCGGGGAAGGGCCGGTCAGAGGCCGCGCAGACGCTCCGTCCCCGCCGCCGCCGCCCGCACCCTACCCACCCGCGCGCTCGTCCAGCTCCAGCAGCACCGGGCTGGCCCCGCTCATCCGGCGCCTCTGCCCCGCAGGGAAGGCCAGGCGAGTCAGCGGGCACCGAAGAGCCGCGCCCGCCAGCCGCCCCGCCGCCATCGCCGCCGCCGCCGCCGCCATCTTGCTCGGGAGGGAGGGGGAGCGAGCCGCCCGCCCCCCCCCCCGACAGCCCTGCCCAAAGACGGGCGGCCGCGGCTTCGCGGGCGCTCCTGAGCATGCGCGGGACGCGCTGCTCTCTGGTCACGTGCCCGAGACGCGTCTGCGCGCCCGGCCGCCGCGTTTGTTTCCGGAAGTGCCGGCGCGGCCTTGTGGGGGGCGAGGCGGCGCCAGGCGGGATGGAGATCACCCGGGGCAGTGAGTGGCGGCCGGGGGCGCGGGGGCGGCGGCGGCGGCGGCGGCCCTCGCTCTGACCCTCGCTCTGTCCGCAGATTTCAAGAGCGCGCTGGGCACCGTCTACGCGGCCGTGGAGGACGCCGATTTCCTGGCCATCGACGGGGAGTTTTCAGGTATCTGGCCGAGCCCCTCCCGCCCCCCTCCCGCCCTCCCCGCGAGCCCCCTCGCCCCGGCCGAGCCCTCAGGACTCGCTCTGCTTGCAGGCATCAGCGACGGGCCGTCCGTGAGCGCGCTGACCAACGGCTTCGACACCCCCGAGGAGCGGTACCAAAAGCTGCGGAAGGTGAGCCGGCGGGCGCTGGGCCGGGGCCGAAGAGGGGCAGCCTCGCCCGAGCCCCTCCGCTGCTCCCGCTGTAAAACCTCTGGCCGCCGCGCCTCCCCCCCCCCCCCACAGCCCCAGTTTCTCTGAATGAATCACCGGTTGCTTAGAATTTCTGTTCTTTTTCCCCCTCCCACCCAGCACTCCATGGATTTCTTGCTGTTCCAGTTTGGCCTCTGCACTTTTAAGTACGATCCCACAGAATCCAAGTATGTCCTTTTCGTGGTGTTTAAAATTAAGTGTGCTGGGGTGCGTAACTTGTAAACTGACTTTCAACTGTGTTTTCTTTTAGGTATATTATGAAATCATTTAACTTCTATATTTTCCCCAAACCTTTGAACAGAACATCACCAGATGTCAAGTTTGTCTGTCAGGTATATATGTATTTCCCCCCTCTGATTCCAAAATAATAGAGAATCCAAAGCAAAATCTTACACAAATGCAGTGCTGCGAATTGCATGTTTTATTTATTGTTAGGAAGGTTGATTATAAATTATTAAAAAGAAGTTTTTTGTTAAAGTCAGAAGGATTTTGTCAATTTGAGAGAAAGTTTCATAAACGTGAAGTGGCTGCAGCGTAAAGTATTTTTTTCTTCGCTCTCTCAGTACTTCTAGCCTGATGTTGGAGAAAAGGAAGGTAAATTGCCTGGAAGCTTCCTTAGGTGAAGGCCAGCAGTTTGAATTGTAACTGGGAGATTGTAATTGCTTTGTCAAATGAATAAAATATATATAGGCCATCGTGAATTGGCATTTTAGTAGTGAAAATTAATTTCATTAGATTGAAATAATTTGTAGAATCATTTATAAACTGTTTTTCTGTTTTTCTTTCAGAGCTCAAGTATAGATTTTTTAGCAAACCAGGGATTTGATTTTAATAAAGTTTTTCGAAACGGTAAGCATTTTGTAAATATTTTAAAAGTAACTTTGCATTTCTATAGCTGTAGCTTCAACCTCTTTCTTTCCAATTTTGTGCAATCTGATCATGAAGAAAATCCTGTTTCTGTAATTGTTTGTGGTTAAAGTTTAATTCCTGTCACTGAGAATTCTCTCCTACCAAGAGAGTTAAAAATGCTACTACAAAGCATCTGGGGGAAACCAGGATAGGAAAGGATGACTAGATGCCCAGATGTTTAAATTGGAACAGTTTTAAAACAGAACTTCATCTGAGTCCACCCACCCACCCACTCATTCCCATCTTCCCCTCCTTTTTCTAAGGTATCCCTTACTTAAATCAAGAAGAAGAAAGACAGTTACGGGAGCAATATGATGAGAAGCGCTCTCAAGCCAATGGGCTGGGGGGCTTGGCATATATGTCACCTGGTGCTGCCAAGCCTCCATCAGCTGTTCCTGAGGATCAGAAGAAGTTCATCGAGAAAGTTGTGTAAGTGAATATACAGTCTCCGCTTGGAGAAGAAATCAGAACCCCACTGGTAATTGTTGCGTTTAGGTTTTCAATTATTTCCTGGGCCAGACAAAGTTTTGCCAGGAAGAGGATCCTCCTCCTGTCGCTGTCTGACAGACTGGAAATGGATTGTCAGCTTTTCTCATGCAGTGAGGGCGGCTGATGGAGGCTGACCACCTCAGTGCATTACTCTGGAGCACTTTCAGCTACAGAGGCCTGGCTTTGGGCTCCGGCATGATCAGGATGTGGGGGTTTTAACTAGGTTCAGGGCCTTCGCAGGTGTGGTGCCCGCAAGAGGCCCGTCCATCTGCATTTGCCTACTTAGAATCTATTGATGCTTCGTTTTTGCTGATGCTACATTTGTGGGGATTCAGTTATATTGGTTCCTTCCTCATTGTTTTACCCACTCGCCCCATTTATGTTGAATTTCTGAAAGTACTGACTTAAATAGTGATTTGCGATAAGGTACACAGTGTGGATCCATTAATAGTAAAACTTGCCAGCTCTCCCATTTGGGAGAACACGAGCCATTGTGCACTAGCAGCGGGACGGTGGTTCTGCCTTGCTTGGGCTTGTACTCTGCTGGTTGCAGACAGCCCTCCCCATTGTGGGAAGAGGCCAGCCAGAAAGAAGACGCCTTCTGCTTCTCTCCCCCTTTTCAGAGAAAGGATAGAAGACCTCCTGCAAAATGAAGGAAACACCACCGTGCAGCTGGAGCCTTGCACAGGGTTTGTTCCTCCGGGTCTCGGGCAGAGCGTTGAGTAGAGGAGGTTGGCTGGGCAGCAAAGAGGAGGAGGAGGAGGGGAGATGGCAACCTGAGTCTCTTTCTCTACTTCTCTGTAGATTTCAGAGGAAACTAATCTACCAGACGCTGAGCTGGAAGTGAGTACTGCTGGTTGCTACAAGGAGAAGTAGCTGAAGCAGCCTTCTCCGCATCTGGGGAGCCACAGCTGGGAGTGCTGCGTTCCTTAGAGGGCAAGCTCCCCGTCTCCTGGGCGGAGTTGATGCAAAGCTACTGGCCAGGGCCAAAGAACCAGGCCACTGAGTCTGCTTTCCCTTCGGGCATTTCTTTCCCCTTCCTTCACCAAGCATGGAGTTTACACTGATGTTTCTGTTTCTGAAGTTATTGCCAAATGTGGCATTTTCTTGATTATTTTCTTTTCTGCAAACCTAGGGAGGATTATTGTTAATTCTTCTTCTTCTTTTTTTCAATTTCGCCATAGGTTTCCAAAAGGCATCCATGTTGAAACTGTGGAAACAGAAAAGGTGACTAGTTCTGCATTTTCCATTTTACACCTTGGTAGGACTGGGATTTTCCAGGCATCACCAGGAGAGTTTCAGTGGGCAGGTGGCAGCGGCTCCTTTGGTGGCCTGATGAGGGGCTGAGCCCTTACAAAAGAGTGGGATGGCTCATGTGCTTCTGAACCTTGGAACAATATTTTAAAGGCCTGCTGCCCCTCAGATATGCTGGGGTGGGAACTTGCAGGATTCCCAGCCGGGGAAAACCATGTGAGGAAGTCAGATTGATTCTCCCTCCTCCCCCACCCAGGAATTTGACGCACGTAGCTGTGTAGGAGCGCTTGGTCATTGTGCTCTTGCTTGCTTGTGCCCGCATTAACCTTTGTGGCTCTTAGAAGGAGCGATTCATGATCATCAGCAAAGTGGACGAAGAGGAGCGCAAGAGAAGAGAGCAGGAGAAGCAAGCGAGAGAGCAGGCAGGTGCCTCCGAGGCCTCTGCTGGGGCAGGGACTGCCTGGCTGGGCTTGTGGAAGCCTCTCCGCTCCAGTGGGAGAGACTGATTCGCAGGGACGCTGGGCTGAACCAGGCAAAGGACTCACCCTGGGCTTCTCGCTTGCAGGAGGAGCTGAAGGATGCGGTGGGGTTTTCCCGAGTCATTCACGCCCTTGCAAATTCGGTATGTTTGTTGCCTTGAAATTGTTAGCAAAAGTAGGCCTGCCATCGACAGCTGACGTTAGCCAGGAACATTCTCAAACCCAGCGTAGCAAGAGGGGAGGCCGGGGGGGTGGGGGGGAGAACATGCTCTGCCTCTGCCTGAGCATTGGGCTGGGTTTGCCTCTCTACAGGGCAAACTCGTGGTTGGACACAACATGTTGCTGGACGTCATGCACACCATCCATCAGTTCTACTGCTCCCTCCCCGAGGTTGGTGGATTCTTCCTTGCACTGAGATCTGCTTTTCCTTAACATGCCCTTTGCAGGAAAGTCACCTCCTCCCTACTCACCTGTCTGGGACACACCTAGACCGGTCGTCCTGGGTGGAAGGTGGGCACCAGCAGCACCCGTCCTGGGTCCAGTAAGGATGATGCTCCACTTCCCAAAGGTCCGACTAGATTGGTCTGGGATGTCAAGAGCTCCCAATGTGCTCCTCCCAGTAGTTGATAGTCAAAGGAGGACTGCTTCCCTCTGCGACCTTCTCTCTGCTCTTCCCTGGAAGCTTGCTAGCTTTCCTAACTTCCAAAAGGTTCTCATTAGAGTTCTCTTAAGCTGGCATCTTCAATGTAACATCCAACCTTTTCTTTGGCGTTGCAACCTTTGCTTTCCTCAAATAAATTGTGCATTGAAGCAGTTTACATCATCTCTTTTGGTCTCAACAATCTGATTCCTTTTAAATTTCAGGATTTCAGTGAGTTCAAAGAACTAGCAACGTGTGTCTTTCCAAGGTGAGTGCTTCTGTTTGCTAGTATGTAAGAACACAAGCTGATTCGGTTCAGTCTGTTTTCTCAGTGGCCCTCGAACTATCCAAGGAGCCCCCCCCCCCACTCCCTCCAGCAGAGAGAGCCCCTCTGCCATCAAGGCTAAGAGCCATGGATGCCTACAAGGAGCATCGCTATAATCCTCCTCTTACGGAACATTCGAACTTAGGGTCCTGCTGATTCTTCATTGTAACCATCTTATTTCAGGCCTGCCGCCCCTAATACGTTTTCCAGAATTTGTAACTCTCAAATCTGTTTTACAGGCTATTGGACACTAAATTGATGGCAAGCACTCAGCCATTCAAGGTGGGACATTTGCATTTCCCGTTAAAGTAGCATCATTATTAGCAAAGTTAATGAAGTGAAATAAGACTGTTTTGCAACAAAGATAATACGCCATTTTTGCACCCAGTGAACTGCCTTTTCCAGGCCACAGAATCCTGTCCTCAGGAGCTCTGGCTGCTTGCCAGAAGGCAAAACCGCTAAGCACAAAGGAAAGCTACCATCACCTAAGTGCCTGGCTGTTGGTGGGGAGGGGGGTGTCCTGGAAGGTCCCGAGTGTCACTTTCTGCCTTTAGCAGGAGTTCTTGGTTCCCCTGACATGGCCAGTCCTACCTGTTGCTCAGTTGGAGCAGTTCCTCTGGCCATCGGGGGCCCTTTAGTTGTCTTTGCTAATTCGAGTGAAGGCAAGAATAATACTGGTGAACTTGCCTTGGAAGTGTTTTACATGGGGCTCACAAGTGGATGTATATTTTGGTTAATTCCCAAAGTTTAAGACATTGGTGAAAACATTAGAAGAGATTTCATCATCATCTTGCTTTCTTGCTATCAGTTGGTATTGATAATCATGGCCCAAACTACATTAGTGGACATCCATGTACAGTTTGTGTGTGTGTGTGTGTGTGTGTGTGTGTGTGTGTGTGTGAGAGAGAGAGAGAGAGAGAGAGAGCGCTGACATCAGCTTGCATCAGAGATGCCTCATGCTCTCTTCTCTTCTCAGGAAATCATTAAGAACACATCCCTGGCAGAGTTGGAAAAGCGTTTGAAGGAGACGCCCTTCAGCCCTCCAAGAGTTGGTAAGGCAACAAAGAGCAGCTGAAATCTGGCTTTTAGTAGACATGGCAAGTGAGCATTTAAAAATGTCCTTTCGCTTTGGTGGGGAGAAATTTACTGGATTCTCTCTAGCATTTCTATATAATTTGGGTGGGGAGTTTAGGTCTGGCCTTCAGAAACACACAAAACTAGTAGCACTTTTGAACCCGTAGCTGGATGAAAAAGGCTGGAATTAGAGCTACTTTTTGATCAGAGGCAGAATAAAGACATTCTTGAGCCTGCTGGGTGGGGTCAGCAAAACAGTCTCTGGGAGAAAACGGGGCACCTCAAGCAGTCTCTGCACCCCTGTCTGGACTCAAGTGTTCCTCCTCCTCCCATCCAGGTGACTTTGAGTAAAAGCATCCTTTCCTTCCTCAGAAAGCGCCAAGGGGTTTCCCAGCTACAACACGGCTTCAGAGCAGCTTCATGAAGCTGGTTACGATGCCTACATCACGGGCCTCTGCTTCATCTCCATGGCAAACTTCTTAGGTACTCTAACCTCCGCCCATTGCGCCGCGGCCTCCACTCGGCCCATCGTGGTGATTTTTGTCATATCCTTTGCTCATTAGGTTCATTTCTCAACCCTCCCGCAAATCACGTTTCTACCGGTTCAAAGCTGATCGAGCCTTTTTTCAACAAGTGAGTAATAAGCATCCTTGAAAAGGATCCTGCTGCTTTCTGAAATTCTGCTGTGACTTTTTCAGTGGGGTTTGTGTTGTAGTTTAGAGCTTTGGCATTTAGAGCAGCGCCAACCTGTTTGCTAGAAAGGTTTTCTTGCCCCGCCATTTAGTGCAAGTTGCTGCCTTCGGCTGAGACCACCAGGGCGCAACTTCCGGGAGGCTAGCATCCCCCTGATCTTGCCAGGTAGTTTAGAGGTGCCCTTTTGCTAGCTTTTTATGGAGCTAACTAGATAAGCGGAGACAAAGACATCTTTCCCTTTTCCTTTGTGTAGATTTATGCCCTTGATTTATGCTCTTGCCCAGTGTAACATCCAAGTGACTCTCTAACTTTTGCTTCAGATTATTTCTGATGAGGGTGATGGACATTCCATATCTCAATTTGGAAGGACCAGATTGTAAGTGTTCCCCCCCATCTTTAAGAGCGTCAAAATAGCGGGATGGTTCACACCTTTTTGGTTCTGCAGCAGCCTGTGAGAAACATTTTCCTCTTTAGTGGGGACTGAGTTGCAGAAAAAGGAGGAATCGACTGAATGTTGGGAAGGAGGAAAGGTTGGGTAAAATGCGCATGAGCCGATCCAGGTCTGCCTCTGGATTTAAGTCTGCCGTCCCCAGAGGGGTCTTTCTGTGTGGTAGCCCAGTGGGGGAAATCTCGCATGGATCTTAGCTACTTGACTTTGGCTCCTGGGTGTGTCAGGGGTGAATGCAGCAGATCTCACCAAAAATATAAATCCCTCCTGAAGCTCATATCAGGTTCTTCTGGTTTTGTAGTACAGCCAAAACGTGATCACGTCCTTTATGTTACCTTCCCCAAAGAGTGGAAGACAAGCGACCTTTACCAGCTCTTTAGTGCTTTTGGTAAGCAGAGCCCTTCCAGGGACAAATCCTTACAAAAGGGCAGCTGGATTTGGCCGCAGGGCTTCTGGGAGGCTGGCCAAAATGGAAGGCTAAAAGCCAAGGGTCCTCGCATTGGTGGCTAGAGAGTAAATGGGGTTTGTGGGTCCCTTTCAGGCAGGAGAACTCCGCAAAGCCTCCACCCCTCCCTAGACACGTCCCTGTGGAGGGGGGTGTCGCTCTTCCCTCTGGCCCTCCCTGCTTCAGGGGCATCAGCCTTCTTCTCCCTCCAGGATGAGAGCTGCTGCCCCTGTTCCACATGGGGTCATCTTCACTATGCTTGGACAGATCTGATCAGAATAGAGTTTACATTCCCCTTCCAATTTTAGGAAACATTCACGTGTGTTGGATTGACGATACATCAGCATTTGTATCCTTGAGTCAGCCTGAACAAGTACAGATTGGTGAGTCCCATAGAACCTTGAAAAGTAGCCTTCGTGGCTGGTTATTTTTACTAAACATCAAGACCTTCCCTACATCTTTAGCCCCTTCTCCACTATTTCTCTTTCTGGTGGTCTACCGGGTGGGAGTGGCCAAAGGCCAGGAGAGGAAAGGCAGGGGATTCAGGCTGCTCTGCCTTTTGGTCTTGGAAAAGGAAGAGAAATGAAACCGTGGCCCACAACCTGACAGATGCCTCCAGGTGACTCTGGCAGAAGTCAAGGGGTCAAAGGACGGAGGTGGTTTTTCAGGCAGGCCTGGGCGGACGGTTGTGCCCGAGGGCCTGCAGAGCCGCTGGGCAGCCTTGGGAGGCAGCTGAGGGGGACCAGTTTTGCGGACTCAGCTGGAGACTGTCTAGCAGATGGAAGATTGCAGGTCGTGGGGCAGCCAGGAGTACAAGCAAGCACTGAGGCCAGAGGATCCCTTCCATAAGCCTGCTTGGTTCCGGCACAGGAGAGGAAAGGAAGCTTTGCCTGCTGGGCTGTTTCCTAACAAGCCAGACTCACTCTTGAAGCAACGGGTGGGTGGGGAGGGAGACCCTTGACTTGGGCCCTGCTCATGTCTAGCCGACCTTCTTTCTTGAATCTACCTCTCTGCCCTGGGGACACGAGAGATGCCTCTTACATTGGGAAAGAGAGTTTTACAGCCCCCTCCCCCCCAACAATTTGTACCTGAACCCCCTCCTCTCTTGAGCTTTCTGGTGCTTTTCCTAGGAACAGGATATTGGCTTCTTTCACCAGGCATCCTGGTTAGGCTCCCCTGAATGTAGCCTGAGCCTCCCCCCGTTCCAAAGGGCTCCCCTGCTCCCTCCCTGGAAGAGGAAGCGGAGGGGTGTCCCTCCCTTCAGCTCTTTGGGCCGGGAAGATTGGAAGCTGCCCTGGGGAGGGTTCCCTTCGGAGGGATTTTGTACTGAACTCTTTCCACAGCTGTTAACACCAGCAAGTATGCTGAAAGTTACCGGATTCAGACTTACGCAGAATATATTGAAAAGAAGCAGGAGGAGAGAAGGCAGGCGAAGAGGAAATGGGCAGAAGACAGTTGGAAGGAGATGGAAGTCAAGCGCTTAAAGACGCAGGCCAGCCCCTTCGCTCTCCAAAGCCGTTATTACAGCGTTTGCAGGTGAGGCACGTTGGGGCCCCCCGGCCAGTTCTGCACCAGGCGGGTTCCAGGGGCAGGAAAGTCACTCGGTTCGGTGACTCCTGCAGCCCGGAACCTGCACAGCCGGTTCAGCAGAAGAGAGTTCGCCCCAGCTGGGAAAGCACGAAGCCCAGTTGCCTCCTGGGGAGAGTTCAACCCGGGGAAAGGAGTCTGCGCCAAAAGCCGGGTGCCGGCCTCCCTCCTTCCATTCCGAGTGTGAGAGGGCAGAGGAGTCTGGTCACATGGATGCCAGATGGTAGCCCCGTTGCCCCATGAAGGATCTAATAGGGCCAGTCCTGCTAACAGCCGAAGAGTTTGAAGATGCAGGTGAAGAAGCAGTTCTCAGGTGTGCTGCTCCGCCAGGGTAACATTTTAAGGGCTAGATAGAAACTTGAAGCATTACTATGTTGAACTGGCACAAGAAAGATGGCTGCGGTTGGGGCTTAGCCAAAGAGTAAGTGTCGATGGCAGACCTGCCCCTTCCAAGGGGACACAAAGATCAGCTTGGATGACCGGGGCCGGTGCAGTGGCCAGTCCGGCTTGAAGAAGAGCCAGGTTAGGCAGCTGTTTTGTGACACAAACCAGGATTGTGCCGGCTAGTAATCAGGACGGCCGGAGAACAGGTTGGTCCTTCTGAGAAGAGCTGCAGGCGGCCTTAGGGAGGAAGGCAGGGCAGGGCGGGATAGCATTCCTCCTCCTTGCTTCAGGATATGCTCCCTTGCAACACTTCTAGGAAAGGCCCCACAGGAGGTCTAAACTGGAGGACTAAAATATCTCCCTTTCGGGCTTCTTCCACTACCCCAGTTTTTCAACCCCCAGCTCTGTGGGGAAGAGAAGCATGAGCCCCATCCAAGAGGAAAGCATCACGGATGACCTGGAGGAGGTCACAGTGCAAGAGGGGGACCTGGCCACCCCAGGCCCCTTCCAGGAGACCCCCGGAGAAGAGAATAAGCAAGCCAAGAAGCTGAAAAAGGGCAAGAGGGAGCAAACGGTGGATGGTAGGTGGTCTACGTCGGGTGCTTGATCTGACAGCTGTGGGCATCCTTGGCCCGTTTGCTGACCGGCAGGCCTGGCGTAAGGGGAAACCTCCCGTTTCTGGTTTTCTACATTATCTGGCAACTTTGAACAACTGATAAAAGAACATGGCAGAGGAGGTGGCTGCACCCCAGTTGTCTTTATTTTGCCCAGCATTGGGGTTCTCAAAGCACACAAACGGAGCTGCTGAGGCTGCTCAGATTCAGCCCCATCCTCTGAGTACCCAAGGGAGCTGCACAGGGGGAGTGGGGGGCAAGACGGTTGCTGGCCTGGGAGTCATCCCAGCCAGCATGGAGAGACTTTGGCCTGAACGGGTTGGGTTTTGTGTTTGTTCAGCTGTGTGGTTGTGTTGTGCTTCTCTAGGGGGGCTCAAGGCCCCTCCCGCCAGGCTCTTCGATGTGCCGGACACGTGGTAGCTGCCAGGAGCACCAGTGAGAGAGAGCTTCCCTTCCAAGGAACCGGTGGTGGCGGCAGTGTCCTCCCAAGCCAGCCAGAAGGAAGGAAGGAGGCTGGGCACAAAGGGGGGGCAGGAGGCAGTTTTGTTTTTTAATCTCTACGGAACAATCACAGTCACTGTTTTTATGTGTATGCATGCATGTACATGTCCGTTTCCTTGATTATGTGGAGGCCTTTTGCTGTCGTGCGTATTGGGTCAAAAGGCCAAACCGTGGGGCTGGACCATCCATTCATGTAACGTGGCAGAGTCTATGTGCAGCTTGCTCTGCTGGTCCCCTCCGTCCCCTGCAGACATTCAGGCACATCAGTGGCCAGTCGGGCGCCTGGCGCTTTCAACCACTTCCTTCCCTGCCATCTTCTGCAGTCGTAGAAGTGCATTTTATTCCCCCCCCCCCCCATTAAAGAGAAACTGTCTGTTTAAGAAATAGGTCTCTCTCTTCATATCCAGTTTGAGATAACTGGCTTCCTGTACCTGGAGGGGAGAGAAGGGGCCCCTTTTCCCTTCATCTGTGACTAGCATTCTGTATTGAAAGAGACAAAGATAAACCAGCAGCTTCACCGGCTTTTATTAGTTTGAAAAAATCAATCCGCTTTGGTAGATTTCATAAACGTGGTTTGATATTTAACATTTTTGTATCGTGGAATGAAAAATGTTATTTCCATACAGTGAATAAATTAAAGAATCTTTTTCTTAGGAATCTAACTCTGCTCGTGTTTCTACAGCTGGGCCCTTTTTTCCTGCGGCCACATAAATCCTCTGCCTGGAGTGGCCCTTTGCCTGATAAGCAGCTGGCCTGGCTGCAGAAAAGCCCCCCCCCCCAAACAGGGCTCTTGTGGAAGGCTGATCCTGAAGGGGGGGAGGGGGGCACGGGGAAAAAGCCCGTCCTCTGGTGGCAGCTGGCACAGCCAAGGGGGGCCGCTTTCCTTGGGGAAAGGTGGTCTCCCCAGGAGAAACTGCCTGCAGCTCCTCCCCCGAGTTCCCACTTTCTGGGAGCCGTTCCTTCCTTTTCCCTGCCTCTTCCGGAGGCTCTTCTGGAGCTGCTTTTCCCAGGAATCGCTTGACAGGTTTCCTTTTCAGCCTAGATAAAACTGTGTTGGAGAGACAGGAGTTGGTGTTAATTGTGGGGTTATTATTCCCTGGTGGCCTTAGGGGTGCAGGGAGTCCACAAAGGACAGGAATATTTGCTTTTCGGCAGCCCCGCTTAGCAAAGAATTGGGGGGGGGGGGAGAAGAGTCAGGGAGTTGTCAAAGTCTGAAGTCTGTCTGGTCCTTGGGGAGGAGGTTTCCCTGATTCAGCAGCTGCCCCAAAACGTCCACATGGTCCTTGGCCCCAGCTTTGAGATCCAGCAAGAACAATAAGGATTTTTAGGAGCATTACGGTAGCATGGAAAAACACAGCTGCCCCCAAAGTCCCTCATTTTCCCCATGGAAGGAGCCCTGAATGTGTGGGCCTCCTCCCCCCCCCAGCTGACTTTCCAGTAGTTCCACCTAAGGGAGGGGTCGGCCCTGTGCAGACAATGCATGCATGAACTCTCCAGCCCCCCCCCCCCCCCAATATGGCATGCTGCTGGTGCCCCTTCTGATCCCCATTCAAACAGGGACTCTCCAGCACCTGGAGGGGGGGGGGGGGCTCAGGCCCTGCTGCAACTCACAAAGGCCAGTTTGCTGGTCTTGCCACCCCCATTTCCCTAAGACTGGGACCTTGAGACGTTGAGCCCCCCCACACACACACATCTGCACAGAAGCCTGATGAGAGCGGAGGGGCTGGGCTGCCCCTCCCCCACTCCCTCCAGCCCCTCCCCTGGGCTGCCCAGCTAGGAGCTTTTCTCCCACGGCCCCTTCCGGGATTCCTAGCCCACGTACCCTCCAAGTGAAGCCTCCCCCCCCCCCCCCGGTTGTCCTGTGCTGGCCTCCCATCAGCGCCCCAGAGCAGAAGGTGAGGCCAGAAGCGGGACTTTGTGGGCCAGTTGGGTACCAGGCAGCTCATCTCGCCCCCAAAGCCCGACTCTGGATTCCCAGCCTCCCACGGGGAATCCCTCCTGCAAGAGCCCCAGAGCCGCCCCGTACGCGAGGGGAAGAGCGGGCTCGCTTCCACCCGAGGCAGCCCGGACGGCTGTCAGCCCCGGTTCTTCCCAGATGGGAGCCCCCCGGCTCCTCCCGCCCGGCGCCGACCCGCAGCCGGCGAGCCCTGCCTCTCCCGGTCCTTTCCCCTCCTGCTGCCGTGGGAATGAAGGGGCTGAATCGGGGCTTCAAGGGAACCAAGCGGAGCGTCCTGAGCAGCAGAGCTCAAGGCTGGGCGGGGGGGGGGGGGGGGGGGCAATGATGAAGCCCCTCGGGCCTTTGGACTGCAACTCCCAGAATCCCCAGCCTGTGCAGCGCCAGGACCCTCCGCGCCTCCCCGGGTTTCCTTCGCCCAGCCAGAGGGACCCTCGCCCACCCGCGGAACTCCCGGCCACAAGAGCAGCTAGGCGGCGGCTCCCTCGGGGGAGGGGGCTCCGGCGGGCAGCCGCGCTGGATCCTGGCGGGCCACTCACCGCTGTTTCGCTCGGACTGCGCTCCTCGGCCGCGGGGCAGCCAGTGCCTGGCCGCGGGGAGGCTGGCCGGGAAACTCCCCCCATCCGGCGGCGGCCGCAAGAGATCCCGCGCCCCCGGCAGGACAGCCCCTTGAGGACCAGCCGCTTGGAAAAGGAGGCCTGCTCCTCAGCCCGCGGGGCAGCGACACGGCCGCGTGGATCCACAGACGGGGGGCGGCTGCAGATACAGGCGGCCGTCCGTCCGCTCTGGATGTCTGGGGGGGGGGGGTGATCTCCCCAAGAAGAGGACGTGGGCGCCCCCTGACCCGCGTGGGCAGAACGGAAGGCTCTGGGGGTCCTCCTTGAAGTTGCGCAAGAAATAAGTTCCCTTCCCTCCTGGAAGCCCCGCGGAGCGAGGAAAGCTCCGTGTCCGCCGCCGGACCGCCCTAAAAATGAGCCCCTCCCATTCCTCCAGTCGTCCCCGCCGGGGAAAGCCAAGGGGTAGCTGGAACTCGCGAGGCACGGACGGGGTTCGAACCCGTGATCTTCGGTTTACGAGACCGACGCCTTACCACTTGGCCACCGCGCCTGCGTTGAACGGGGCGCTTCGCTCCTATCTAGGCTGGCGGCGCTCCCGAGAACCACGCGCTCCGCCCCCGCCCCGCCTGCGTCAGACGCTCCGCCCCGAAAAGGGTTCCGGAAAAGAGCGGGAAGGTCTTCGTGCGCATGCGTCCTCGCCCCGTTGCCCCGGAGTCGACCGCGTAGTGCGCCTTTGCCGGTCGCTCGGGGCTGCCCGGATTCCGCCGCCGCCGCCGCCGCCGCCGCCCACGGAAGACACCTCCGGACTCGGTTGTCAAGCAGACGGTTTAATGGCGCCCCGCGCGGCCCCGCGCGGCCTCCCCCGGGCGGCCCTGCCCAGCGCCCCGCCGCCGTCTGGCCGGTCGCCGCGGGCCGCCTCGCCGGAGCTCCCCGGACCGGCGCTCAGGGCGGGCCACCTGCGGCACCCGGCCGCCGTTCTTGTCCAGGATGCGCTGCGGCAGCGCCCAGCACACCGTCTTCCCGGCGGCCCCGCGGGGCTCCTGGGCCGGGCAGGCGTAGCAGAAGGGCCGGGCAGGCGGCGACCCCCGGCGCTCCCCCGCGCCCGTCTCCACTCGGAGGCTCAGGCCGGCCCTCTGCCGCGGGCGCAGCGCCGCCTCCAGCCGCTTCTGCAGGTGCAGCTGGAGCTTCCCGCGGGTCAGGTGCAGCCGCAGGAAGAGGCTGGCCCGCGTGGGGGGCGCGCCCCGCTGCCCGCCCGCCGCCTGCAGCCCCACGGAGAGGGAGAGGGCCCCGCCGCGTGGCGCTCTTTCCCTGGCCTTCCGCGGGGGGGCCCGGCCTTCCTTCAGCCCCGCCGCCCCTCCTCCTCCTCCTCCGTCTGCCTGGCCTCGGCTTTCGCCTGCGGGGAATCTCTGCGCGCTCCCGGCTCCTTCGGCTGCCCCTGCCGCCCCCTCTGCCTCGGCTGCCGGCTGCGGGGGAGCCGAGCAACGCATCGTCCCTTCCAGCTGTGCCGGTCGGAGCCTCCCGCTCGCTCCCTTCTCCGCGGACAGGGCGAGAGGCCGGTAATGCAGCGTCCCTTCCAGCTCCGCCTGGTGGTCCCCGTCTCTTTGGCTTCCAGTCCCGGCTCCGGTGGAGGCGTAGCGCAGGCTCCCTCGCAGCTCTGCCGGTCGGTCCGCCTCTCTCTGGCCTGCCGTGGCTCCTTTCTTGGGGGTCTCTGAGGGAGCCCCGTAACGGATCGTCCCTTCCAGCTCTGCCCCTTCGTCCCCGTCTCTTTGGCCTGGGCCCCTCTCGGGAGACGGTGCAGGGAGGCCCCGGTAATGCATGGATCCTTCCAGCTCCGCCTGTTGATGCTCCCCGCCTTTGCTTCCAGTGGCTGCTCTGCTGCCCGTGTAGCGCATCGTCCCTTCCAGCTCCCCCCTCCTCTCGGGGGACGGGGCAGGGAGGGCTCTGGGGGGCTCTGCCTCTTCACCTGCCTCCCTTTGGCTTCCTGCCCCTGCTCCCCTCTTGGAGGCCGGCGGGAGAGGCCTGTAAGGCAGCGCACCTTCCGGCTCTCCTTGCTGGTCCCCATCGTCCTTGCTTCCTGCCTCTTTCCCACCTGCCTTCCCTCCTCCTTCCTTGAGGACAGCTGGGAGGTCCTGTCGCTCCTCCGGTGAGGTTGCAGCTTTCGGAGTCCTGGTTTTGCCCTCCGGGGCTTCTGGCTTTGGGCTGGGGCTGCCTTTCCCAGCCGCTCCCTGGCTCTTGGGACACAGCACGGCAAGAGCCACTTTCTTAGGCCGGATCCCTTCCCCTGGTGCCCCTGTTTCCTGGGTGGGGACATCTCTAAGAGGCGTGGCTGGTAGCCAGGGAGGGGGTCCCTTGGCCTTCTTGGAGGGGGTGCTGGGAGCCAAACTGCTCTCCTTAAAGAGGTCTGTGAACTGCACCTCCTGAGGTTCTTCCGTAGGAGGCAGGGGGGCCCTACGGGGGGGCTGGGCCTTTGGGATCAGGAGGATTGGCTTTGACTCGGGCCCCCCGGGGGTCAAGGGCCCTTTCCGAGGAGTCTTCAGGACCAGGATGGGAATGGGGGGCTTCTGAGGAACCCCCTTCTCGGGGCTGCTGGGGTACTGGGGGGCCTTTGAGGGGCCCCGGGTGGCCTTTTCCGTGGGTTTTGAATGCGGCGCAGGGATTCCCCAGGTGAAGACCATGAATTTGTGGCTGATGTTGAAGTCGATGATGCAAAGTGCCTCCTTGGCCACGAAGGTCAGCGCCAGGTGTTTGGGCCTGGAGATTTTGTTGCCAAAGCGGATCAGCTTCGGCAGAGGCTTTATGGAAAGGATGCTGAAGGTGCGGAGGGAGTCCTCGACCATTTCAGGGAGGGCTCCCTTCTGGATTTCCACCAGTTTCACCGTTAAATGGAAAAGCAGCTTCCGGAGTTCTTCGGGCTCCACTGAGAGGAGAACGTCGTTTGTTTGGCTTCTCTGGGCATCTCTTGGCTTAAGGCCCAGGTTCTCCTCAGGAGCAGGGAAGCCCCCTTTCCCGATTTCCCCCGGCTTTGCCTTGTGAAAAAGGTAGTAACCTTGGGCTCTTGGAGGCTCCTGGAAGGGTTTCATGTAGCCAGCCAGGGCGTTTCTGGGGAGGGGGGGAGGCTGCGCGGGAGCTTCCGGGATTAGTAAAACAGTTTTCGTAAGGTCCCCACAGAGGAAGGGTCTTTTCCCCAGAGGCTGGAACTGGTTGACAGAGTTGATGACGACAGTGGGAACGCCACAGCGTCTCTGGACCATTTTCTTCTTGATGTGAAATTCCAGGAAGTCTCTGCTCTTCTCCTCCATTCCTTTTAGCACAGTGGGGACGTCCTCTGGGCGGGGGGGCAGGGCGCCAGCAGGCTCTGCGGTGACCTTTGGTGGAGGGGGCTCCTCTTCCTCTTTTGCACAGGAAGGTTTCGGGGAGGATTCATCTGTTGTTTTAGCAAGTTCCTCTTTCTGCTCCTTCACCTCGACGGAGTCCAGACACCGCATGGCCACTTGATCCAGCAAGGGGAGAGCAGGAGGTTTCTCTCCCACTCCCTCTTCGTCCCCGATCGTCAACCTGGGAAAGGAGCCCGGGGCCGGGGGGGATGGCAGGGGCCCCATGCGGATTTCGAGAGATTTCTCCACCAGAATGACCTGGTCCTCCTTTTCAAAAGTGGAGCTCTGGACAAAGTTTATGTGGGCAAAAGACGTCTGTGGGACTCCCTTCATTCCAGGATGACTCTCCGGAAGCAACTGTGCGCCTTTTATTTCAGGAATTCTTTCTGGGAATAAAGGGAGAAACGGCGGCCGGCGTTGTTTCCTTTTCTTTAGAAAGCGAAGGGCATCCGATTCCGAGGAAGAAGAATCGGAGCTGCTGGCTTCGGAAGTGTCCGAGGAACCGTGTATTGTCCAGGAAGCATCTGTAGCCACACGGCAGCACAGGTTCAGGTGTTTCAGGAGGGGCCAGCAGGAGGAGGAGCCGGAGGGGAGGGAGGAGGAGGAGGAGGACGACGACGAGGACTTTGGCAGAATCACGGTGCCCCTTAATAAAGGAGGTGGACAGGGGAGGTGCTTTGGGTATATGTTCTCATCTTGACACAGGCTTCGTGGGGTTTGGTATGGCTCATAAGGATGCCGGGGCACCTGACAAGGCGGCTCATAACTGTAGAAATAGAGAAAAAAGCAGAATTTTCCTACACTGCTAGACATTAAAAAAGTCTTTCCATTTCCAGATGAGCCCACTGCATTTCTCCAATGCGCCCCTTCCTCCCCTGTTGGGGAATCTTCCACAATTCTTCAGACCTTAACTTGTCTGAAGAACTGTTGGGGCTGTTTTGTGATGCCCAGATAGGTGGACCCGCCTGGCCAGCCCCACTCAGCCTTCCCCAGCAACGCTGGGAGCCCAGGCCCAGCCAGCTCTGAGCAGCCCCCACAATGGAGTTTCTCTGCCGTGAGTGAGAGGGCAGAAAGTGCCCTTGCAGAGAACCTCCTACAAAGACAGATTTCACCTACCTTTCAAAATCAGGTGTTCGTTGCCTCCTGCAAATGCAGCCAGAGTCTGTAACCGAAAAAAAGGATATATTTGGAATTTATTTTTAATCCACATGGAAAGTATTTTTAAAACATCCATCAAGCTGCCTTGGCTATCTTGTCATTGAAAAGAAAAACCTGCCAGCCGATCCTCTTTGAACGATGGAAGAAAGAGGAGAATCGATGCTGGCTTTGGAAAGTCTTAAACCTGAGTTGGGCAACTGCAGGAATTGGAGATCTGGCAAAAGGCCTCCTAGGTCAGCAAAATGGGGAGCGCTGCTGAAGCTGGGGGAGACCAGGGCAGGTTCTGAGGGGAGCCCCATATGGGGAGTGGAGGGGGCAAGTCCTGTGTGCCACCAGCTCTCACAGCACAAACAGCCACCCTCCCTGGGGAACCTGGAGGTCATGCCCCTGGGGCCCAACTCTCATGCAGGGAAAGAGGAAGCTGGAATAAACCTACCTTTTGCTTGTGTGGCTGGAAGGTCTTTCTCGTCTTCGGACTCTGCTTCAGGCTGCAATGGGGGAAAAACGTTACTGGCTTTCCCATTTTCTCCTGCTGAAAGTGCATTCTGGCTTCCCAAAGGGAGATCGCAGCCATTGGCATCTCTCCTGCTTCAGCGTGAGGGGGGAGAGCCCTCTGAGGCTCCTGGGCTTCTGTCCAGCTGCCTTTAGCATGGCACCGGATGCCCAGGTTGCTCCTGCTGCCCACCGGGTGCCCTCTGGTGGCTCTGGGGAGGGCTTGGCTGAGTTGGCGCCTACGCTCTGGAGGTCCCCCTACAATTGCCTCTCTGGGGCCATCTTGACTTGCGTGGCCTCCTCTGGGCAAAGGGGTGGGGAGGGTCGATGTTGCCTTCTGATGCCCCTGCCTATGTAAGAGGCCTTCTGAATGGAGATGGTTTCTGTGGCTTGGATTTCTTATCAAATGTTGTAGTTTTATTTGTTAACCATGCTGACTTGTCCTTGTATGGTACAGGTCATCATTTCAGAAAAACCAGGATGCTTTGGGTCAACTGGGGCGCATCTAGGCCCAGCGTCCGGCCCCTGGATAAACCTCTCCCTGAAATACAGCCAGTCTCGGATACAGTAGATCCACAGAAAATTAAGGACAACGTGGCTCAGCATTACCTGTTTTAATACCACCCAATATTTGAAGGGCATTCTGTACCACTGAAAGGTGGCCCCTCCATGTTCAGAGGCAGTCTACCCCGTTGGCTTTTTGCCGGTAATTGCAGCCAGGAAGCTGGATATGGTGGGGGTCTGCTTTCACCCTGCAAGGCTGGTCCCACACTCTCCGCTGAGCCCTCGTGCCCCCCCCCAAAGCTCACCCACGCAAGTGAGCGTTTGTAGTTGCAGTGGCTGATCTCCCTGCTTTCCCTTTAGTTCTTGTGGCCCTTTGCAAACGGAGGCTCTCCCTCTGCCACTGCAGGGCGGCCTTCAGTGCCGGGTTCAGGCTGGGCGAAGCTCACGCAGAAAAGTCTTGGAGGGAAGCTGCTTTTGCTCAGCCCTGGGCTGGCGTGGGTGTGTGTGGGTGCAAACTGCCCCGGGGCTGCGTCAGAGAATGCGATACGCAAAGCCATCTCTTTACCAGGGGAGGAGGGCTGGGCTGCGCTGCAGGGCTCTCCGTTGCACGGGGCTGCCGCAGCTGGGCTTGCCACATGGCCAGGCAGGAGGAGGTCCAGATTTCAAAGCCCAGCCAGAGCAGCACCAGGACTGCCCCGGCCAGGGGGAGCCCCCAGGTGGTCTCCGAGATCCAGCAGAAGCCTTGCGAACACAACATGTGCCGGAACTGGGACAGCAGGCTTCCCTCCGGGCAGAAGCCGGCGGGGCCATCTCTTCCGTCTGCTTCCCTAGTGCGGCTCCAGAGAGGGGGGGGCCCGCTGAGGTCCTCCTGCAGCACTAAGGAACCGAACACCAAGGCTGCATAGCCAGACCTCATGGCCCCTCCAGCCAGCTGTGTCCCCTCTCCATCCCTTCCCCTGTGGGCCAATGCTGCTGCCTGATGGGTCACAATAGGTGCCCTGTGGGTGCGGTTGCTAAGGGGCCTGGCTTTTGTGCTGGCAACCTGCTGCTTGGCCGGAGGGAACAGAGGGAGCCTCACACACCCTCCCGCCTCCATCCTCCCCTCACCAGGCTCCCTTTCCCTCCTGCCCCAACCCTCTCCGCTCCACGGGTGGCTCAGCCAGGGCAATAAGAGGAACCAAGAGCAGAAGGGAGAAAAACCAAATTCATTTTTATTTCAGCACAAAAAAGGACTTCCGAGGTACAGTGCGTGCGCATGCTGTAGAAGACAGCAAAGCTTTGAGGCCTCGAGGGCAGAAAAAAGGATAAAATCAAAGTCTCGGGAAAAGGGCTGCTGGTCGGCTCAACAGACGAACCCCCCCCCCCCTTCCTCCAACCAAAGGCTCTCCTGACGTCTTGGGCGAGGCAGAAGACGGGCCTCGCTTGGTCCCTTTCAACCACAGAGAGAAAAGCCCCCCCTCCCCAGGCCCCTTGCTTGCTGCGGGAGAGGGAGCCGAAGCAGGCAGGCTCTGGGCCTGCTGGGGACAGTTCTTGCCCTTGGGGGGGCTTGGAAGGCACAGTCGGTGAGTGATGGGTCGAGGAAAGCGTGCCAAGAGCCGGTGGATGCGTGAAAGACACAGGAAAGCCACGCCAAGCCCGGGTGGCAGCAGATCTGCCTGCCGTTGCCTCTCTCTGGGGCCCCCAGCTCTCCCCGAGGAGCCCACTGCCCCCATCCCAGGCAAGGCAGTGGAAAGGGCCATGGAGAGGCGGGTGCAGCCGGGGGTGCCTCCTGTGTGCCGGAGGGCTCCAGCGCCCCACGCACGTCCTGAGCAGCCCAGCAAAGTCACGTCTTGGCCGTGGGAATCTCCTCGATGCCCTTCTTCCCCAGCCGATAGCGGGCCAAGTCCTTCCGAGTGACCAGCCCCACCACCTGCAAGGCAAGCGGGGCGCTCAGGCTGGGCAAGCAGCCCCCCCCCCCCATCAGCCGGAGGAGCCGCTCCCTGCAAGAGAGCCCCCCCCCTTCCCACCCCCGGAAGAACCAAAGCAGGAGCCCTACCTGGTTCTGGTTGTCCACCACCACCAGGTGGCGCAAGCCCAGGGCTCGGAAGAGCTTGAAGACCCTCGTAAGGGAGGCCGCCTGCAAGGCAACCGGGGCTGCTCAGGTGGAGGGAAGCCAGACACGGAGGGGGCTGGCAGCCGGGGTCCCCCCACGCCCTCCCCTCCTGCGGCCGTGCCTGGCGCTCCGGGCCCCTCACCTGTGGCACCGCGTAGGGCGAGGGGTTCATGAACTCGGTCAGGTCCATCATGCACTCGCGCTCGTCCTGGGAGACGTGGATGGACTGGATGGGGGGGAAGCGGGGGTAGGCGTCCCGGAAGTCCTTCAGCTTCAGGTGCCGCTGCCGCAGAGACAGGCTGGCCCGCTCCACAAAGACCTGCAAGGACACGGGAAACATCCTGGGGGGCCTCCCACTTGGCCCAGGCCACGGGGAGTGGACCAGCTGCCCTCCCCATGAGGGCCCGGGGCTTCCCCGAAAGGCCTGGCTCAGGTGGCTGCTGGTCGGGCAGCCCCTCCTTGCCCCAGCATCCGCACCTCCCAAGCCCCACAGGCTGCACCCATCGGCCAGACCCCCCCCCTGCTCCCCCAACCCAGCACCCCCCCTACCTTGTGCTTCAGGAGCACAATCAGCTGGGAGCGCAGGATCAGCCCCCGCAAGCCCATTGTCTGCAACGAGAGAGGATTTCCTGGATCACTGCAGAATTTGGAGCTCTTCCCACCGCAGCAACGGGGAGGTCCAGAGAGAGGAGAGGCTCATCCTGGCCCTCAGGAGACGCTGGACGCCATGTGGCACGGAGGGCTGGGCTGCTCCTGCCCCCCCCCCCGCTCTTTTGGGCCAAGGGCTGCTTTGGGTTAAAATGCCTGAGGAGGCCCTTCAGAGGCCCCACATCAGGGAGGAAGAGAGACTTCAACTGCCCTGCCAGCAGCAAGCCCTGTCACAGCTGCAGCGTCTCGCTGGGGTTTCAGAGAAGGCCCCCAACCCTCTCCCCAACTGGGGTGCCAGCCCATGCCGGCCACTCGCCCACCTGGTTGCTGCCAGGGCTGCTCTCCACCACGGGGAAGCCGTTGTGATTGGAAGCCGCGTCGCTGAGGATATCCACGACGGTCCCCACTTTCTCGCTCTGCCGCAGGCAGGTGACCGGGGTGCTCATCACCTGGCTGGAGGGGGGGAGCCCAGACTCAGCCCAAGGGGAGCCGTTGGGGTGCAAGAGGGCAAGGCTCCAGCCCGGAACCGAGAGGCCCTCGGCCCTCCCTCCCCCCCCATTGGCCTCTTCCAGCGCCCCTCCCCTACTCCAGCCAGACCTGGGGGGAGCCCAGTCGGCTGCTCAACTTACGTGGCAGTGAACGAATGAGAAGTGACGGGGGCCTCCCAGTGCAGGAAGGGGACGCTCTGGAGCTGGATGTGCATATCATACAAGCCCTGGAATAGGGGATGAAAATGGGCAGAAGGGACCCTGAGGCCACAAAGGGGGGATGGGTTGGGGTCTCCAAACAGAGGGAGCCCCCCGCTGTTCCTGGCAGATTCTTTTTGCGGAAGGAGCAACGCCAGTCCTGCCAGACGGACGCTGGAAAGTCTGGCCCGGCAGTCGGGAGGGGAAACTGAGTCACAGAGGCCTGAGTCATGCCAAGGTGGCCTTGAGGGTGGCTCTCTCCCAGCCGCCATGGGCATTCCCCGGGATGAACTGTTCCTGGCTCTCTCCACCTCCCGCCGGAGCCCTTCAGTGGGGGGGGGGGCAGCCTCTCACCTCCGCAAAGAAGTCCCCCACGATCTTGGCCGTCATCAGGACCAGCATGATGGGGAACCCGTAGGTGACGTTGCCTGTGGCCTCCATCATGATGACGGTCAAGCTCAGCGTCATCCTCACGATGCCCCCTGGAAGAAGAGCCCCTGCTGGCACTTCTCCTGCCTCCCCCAGGAAGAGGCCCCGCTCCCTCCTCAGGCGCCAGGCTCATTATGGCCCCCAGCAGCCCAAACAGCCAGGAAGGCACCGCCTGGCCCAGAGCCATTTTCCCACCCAGACTGAGAAGCCCCCCCGGCCTGGCTCTGCTCCTCCCAAAGGGACCAAGCTTCCCCCCCCCCCCCTTCTTGCACACACACATGGACCTGGGAACTGGACTCTGCTGAAGCACAGCCAGCCCCCGCCCCCGCCCCACACTCACCCAGCTGTGCTGCAGCCCCCATCAGCGCATACTTCCCTGGGTCGGGCCTGATCTGGAAGCCAGAGAGAAGCAGGCAGTGGGGCAGACGGCTCCCCCTTCCCCCACGAGCTCCCGTAGTGCGGGGGAGGGGACCAGCTCAGAGCAGCCCAGAGCCACATCCTGGGCTCCGGCCGGCCCCCGTCATGAAGCCCCAGGCCCAGCATTCTCCGGCGTCTGACTTACCAAACCGTTGGGGATGTAGGACAAGGAAATGCCAAAGAGGCGGCCCCAGGCAGCCCCGATCAGCAGGGAAGGGATGAAGACGCCCGCGGACACCGTCAGCCCGTAGGTCCAGCAGGCCAGGAAGAAGTAGACCAGGGTGAACAGGCCCAAGGTCATGGGGTCATAGGTGCCTGGGGGGGGGGGGAGAAACAGAAGACCCTTCAGACCAAGAGGAGCAGGGGGGGGTGAGCTCAGCCCCGGCACAACCCCGGGGGCTGCTCAATTGCAGAAAGCTGAGGAGGCCACGCCAAGCAGCCCCCGTGGCTGATAAAGGTTTGCGCAGCACAAGGACAGTCTCTGTGCCCCAGAGAAGCCCCGTCTGTGGCCGCAGAGGCAGCTGACCTGGAGGGTCGTGGAAGAGGCGGACCACGCTCTTCTCGGGGGTGTTGAAGAAGGCAGCCGCCATGGAGTTGTACTGCCCATCAGGGCAGAAGAGCTGGGGAGAAGGAAACGGGCAGCTAGAGGAGGCGCTCGTCACTGTCAACGGGGAAACGCAGGAGCATCCTGTTCCGGTGCAGCCTCAGACCCCAAGAGGAAGCACGGAGCCCCTGGGCAGTCCGGCCACACCTCCCCCCTCCCCTCCCCTCCCCTTTAAAACTCCCACCCTGCTTGCTGTTTGCCCACCAGCTGACCCCAAGCCTGGGCCCTTCCGCACCGGGGCTCAACAGCTGCTTCCGGCTCAAACACACACACCCCGTGGTCCCCTACCTGCAGTGGGTAGGCCATGCTGTTGTCCTGGAGAGGCTGGCAGTCAGTGGAACTGTAGATGAGGACAAAGGCAATCGCGGCCGTCACGGCCCCCACCAGCACGGCCTCGATCACCTGCAGGCAGGGGCGGTGGATGTACCTGGGCAACCGGGGGGCAAAGCGCAGGTCAGCTGGGGGCTGGCAGGGAGAGGCCAGACTCGCGGGCTGAGCCTCACCAGCTTCTCACCTGATCCGGAACATCGTCAGCCAGTAGTTCAGAGCATTGAACATGGCGCCAAGGATTCCCCCTGCAGCGGGAGACAAGAGGCCGGTCCGGAAAGGGGCGCCGCAAGGGCCCAGGCGCTCTGCAGAATCTGGGTCCCCCCGGGGTCCCCCCACCCCAGCTGAACCCACATCGCTGCATCCGTGGGACTCAGCAGCGCAGACTCGGGGAGGACGGCTTGCTGACCAGCAGCCGGACAGGGGGGGCCGGAGGGGGGAGAGCAGCACCAACAAACGGTCCCACAGGGGACTCCACAGGTTGTCCAGGGAGGGGCAGCCCCGTCGCCCGTGGGGCCTCCTCCCCAAGCCGAGCCCGTTCTGGGCCAAAAGGGCTTCTTACCCAACACACCAATGAAGATGAAGATGGGGATTTCTTGGAACGTGTACCCCATTTTCTGAAACAGGGACAGGAGAGCTGTGAGTGCCAGGAATACTGAGTCTGTGGCCAAGAACCCAGCAGCCGCCTGGCATTGCCCTTCCCCCTCGGTATAGGACCCTCCGCCCACCTGAGGGGTAGCAGCAACTCCCTGGCCTTCCCCAATGGGGCTCAAGGGATCCACCAGTCGCTCCATTTTGCAAACACACCCCACCAACCCACAACCCCCCGGCACTGCCCAGGCACCTCCTTCCCCAAGACAAAGGGAGACCCGGCAGCTCCAGCTGGGTGGGGGCCCCACCTCGGAATCGAATCTGCCAAAGTTGATGAGGCCGGGGCTGGAGAGGTCCAGGGGGTTTCCCTTGTAGACGCTGAGGATGGAGTTGAGGGTGAAGGTGGAGATCATGGAGGCAAAGAACTGCGGGGGGAGAGAGGAGAGGAGATGGGCAGCAGAGAGGCTCCTGCGGGGGATGGACCACCGGCTGCAGCCCCTTCCCCTCCCCTGCACTCACAATCCGCCAGGTCAGGAATTGGTTCCAAAAGGAAGCGCCTTCTTCCAAGCTGAAGAGGACCCCGCCTGCGGAGGAGGGGAGGGGGCACGGGTGAGCAGGCACCCAGGGTGGGGCCCCTGTGGCCCCAACCCTGCCCAGCTCTGCACTTGCTAGGCATCCGCAGAGGGACCCCATCCGTGCCCAAGAGAGGCCCAGGGAGGGAGGAGGAAGGGCCTTTACCAACAGGGGCCCCAAAGGCAGCCGAGACGCCGGCAGCGGCTCCAGCCGAGACAAAATCCCGCTTCTCCGTATCTCTCCGGAAATACTCAAAGATCTGCAGGCCGACAAAAGGAGGGGTTTGCGTGCAGGCCGGACACACCGGGCCCCTCCTGCCGATGAAGCTCCCAGGCACACACACCCCGTCCCCCGAAGGCTGGCTTCTTCAGCCCAGGTCCCACCCAGATCTCGGGTGGGGCTGGGGGGGCTACTGACCCTGAAGTCCCTCTTCAAGGAAGTGGAGCGCCCTTGAGAAATCCCAGCTGCGATGACGGCCCCCGAGTGGATCATTGGCCCTTCCTGGAAGGAAAGCACAGAGGGGTCAAAGAGGGGAAGGGTCTCTCCAGTTGGCAATGCCCGTCCTCACTTGCTGCTCCACCCAAACCAGCAGCCTGGCATCCGTCATGCTCCGCTTAGCCAGCTCCCCCTTCCCTCATGGGGCTGCCTGGCGCGAAGGCAGGCATCAGTCCATCCAGGGCCACAGCTGAGTTGTTGGGGAGGGGAGCAGCCGGAACACTGTTTCCCAGAAACCCCTGGTGCCAAATCAGATGGGCAGCTCCTCCCCTCCTCCTCCTCCTCTACCTTCCCCACTGCCAGGCCTCCAACCACGGAGAAGATCACGCCACAGACTTTCACCATCAGGGTCTGCAAGGAGAGCACACAGAGGCCACAATAATCTCCCTGGCCCCAAAGACCCCAAAGACCCCAGACCCTTGCCAGGAGCATTTCTGCATCCCAAAAGGGAGGCTCCCCCCTGACCCGCTGCTGCTTGGCTGCTGAAGCCCCCAAGCCGGAAGGAACACCACACGGCAACCCTTCCTCCTCAGAGTCGGCGGGTGTGCGCCCTTGCGAAGAACCACAACGCAACACAACCCCACGCTGCTGACCTTCAGCCGAACCACGTGGGGGATCTTGACTCCGTTCAGGTAGCACTTGATCTGAGGGATTCCGCTGCCGGCGGCCACGGGCTGCGGAGGCAAAGCACTCGGTCACGGCGGCCCCATTCCCAGCGCAGAGGGCGTGCGCAAGCCGAGCCCCCGCTCACCTCCAGAAAGGCGACAAGGATGGATCCGGCCATCACAAAGCCTGCGTTCACCGTGGCCCAGAGGAGCAGAGAGAAGGAGAGGCGCCCCGTCTCTGTGAATCTGTCAATATCTGGGCAGAAAGAAGCTGAAAGGAAAACCTCCCGGATGCCGATTAGGCTCCTCCCGTGGGGACGAGTCGGTTTTCAGTTGGGCCCCCACGTTTACAGACCTGGGGGGAGGATGCCAGTGCCGGGCAGAGCTGATCTCCCCCACAGCATCCCTTGGGTGACGAGGCTAGACCCCCCTCCCTGCCCCCCCCCAAATGTGCCCCTGAAGGATACTGCCCTTCACCAGCTTGTACTTCAGCCCTGCTAAGGTCTCGACCACGATGTCAATGAAGCAGGCGACCAGGCCGGTCAGGATGCCGATCATGGCACAGATGAACCAGCGCTGAATTTCCACCGTTCGGAATGCCTGTATGACGGGGGAGGAGATCAGAGCCCACCCACCCGCCCACCCCCCTTCCTCAAGCAGGCTTTGATCTTTGCTGGTGGTGGCCCAGAGGGCAAAGCAAGGTTCCGACTCTGACCCTTTCCTGCAAGCCCTTAATGTGGGCAAAGCAAGGTCTCCCTCCTTGTTCTATGCCGGTGGGCTCCCCACCCCCTTTCAAGGCTTGGCCCAGCCCTCTGCAGCCGCCCTCATTCCTGGCAGCACGGATGAGAACTGGGGACCCAGCATTCAAAGCTACACTTGGCTGCCAGAAGCCCCTTTCCAGGCTTCCAGGAACATTAGGAAGCCAGGGAGAATCGCTCCACCCCCGGAGGGAGGGAGGGAGGGGCCCAGAGCTGTGGCTGCAGCAGGGAAAGGGCCCCTGCTTTCCCCTTGAGGCTCTTCGGGTGCGCGGAGGGTTCACCCCAGAGGGGAGAGGCCCAGGGGCACCAGGAGAGGCAGACTCACCGTGTGGTTTATTCTCTTCTCCTCCTCCAAGAAGAGCTGGTTCTCACAGTTGTCATAGTCCAAGCTCTGCAGGGGGCCAAAAGGCGGGGAAAGCCTTCAGGGGAAACCCAGCTTTGCCTCACTGGAGGAAGGGCTCCCTTCCCACTGCGGCCCCAGCCCCGCACCTGGCCCTCCCAGGGAGGCACTCACTTCGTACTTGAGGGAGAGAAGCTTGTTGCTGTGTGGAATCTCGCTGGGGAGGGACCGAGGGGCCTCCGTTTCCTGCAAGGGACCAGGATTCAACCAAGAGCCCAGGATTCAGCCCCATTCTGCTGCCCCCCCCCGCACCTCCCGCCAGGAGGCTCGCTCACCCTGCTCTCCTGGTCCCCAAGATCCACGGTGCTCAGGCGCCCAACTCGCGAGGACGACGGAGAAGGGCTCAGCTGCAGAAGCAAAAAACATCTGTCTTGCTTGAGCTGCCCAGCTCCTCCTGGGGCTGGAAGGATCCCGGGCAAAGACGCTTCATCCCTGGGAAGCCCAACAGCTCTACACGCAGCGGGGCTGTTTCATCAACAGCATGTGGCTGCATGAACAATTGTTAAGTTTCCCCTTTCAGCTCTGAGCGTGTGACGCTGCAGCAGGGAATGAAAAGCCTCCTTCTGCTGCACTGGGGAGGGGTGCGCAAGAAGAAGGAAGAGCAGAAAAGTCACGCGGGACACGGATTCCCAAAGTCACCACAGGCCTCTTGCCTGGGCCAATCAGGCAGCGCTCGGGGGCCTCGGGATCCCGGCCTTTCCCGGGGAGCCTTTGTGCCACTCTCTTGGATGAGGAGGAGGGGCCCCAAGTGGTGGGTGGCAGAGACAGCCCTTTGCCCATCAACTTTGGGGCAATCTGTGGGCAGTTTCCGACAAGTGGCCTGCCACTTCGGGTCCCTCCAGAAACAAACCCCTCATTGAAGAGAGTGGCACAAAGGCTCCCCGGGAACGATGCCCACAAGCACCGTCCGATTGGGCCCAGGCAACAGGCGGGGGAGGGATTCCTGCAGCCCCACTGGATCACCAACGGGCATCACAAGAGGACCTTTGCAGGCTGTCCCCGGCCGTCGCCCCCAGAACCTGTTCAGCGCCTCTTTCTCACTCCGGCGCTTTCCCCCTCCTGGAGCCCAGAGCTCAGAACAAGAGGCCCAAGAGCGCCCGGCCACCCGCTTTGGATGCCAGAGCTTGGAGGCCGGCTGTAGCTGTGGGCAAGGGACTAGTCCCGGCTGAGCCCCAGGGAGCCCTGGCCAAGGTTGCTCGGAAGCCCAGCGTGCGCTTTTTCCCGTAGGGGCGGGGAAGGCCTTCTGCACTTGCTCAGGAGTCTTCCGAAAGCCTCCGATCGCCCAACCGTCCGCGCATCGGGCTTCTCCCCGCCCAGCGGTAGACTTCTCCCGGCCACGGGGGCTCCGCCAGTCTCACCTGCCCGCCCGTGCCGTTCAGCAGCGGCGTGGTCTCGCCCCGACCCTCGGCCTCTCCCTCCCGGCCAGACCACGACACCCGCGTCGCCACGTTCGCCATCGCCGCTCCGCCGCCGCCCGACTGGATGGAGCCCGAGCGAGCGAGCGAGGCGGTCATGTGACCTTCCGCAGCTGGCGAGGCACGTGACCCGCCGCCTCGCCCGCCCCGGAGCATCACGGGGAATGCAGTCCCGGCGCCCTGCCAGCCCGTCGGGACGCTCGTTCCTCGGGGCCGCCGAGCGACCCGCAGCCGCTTCCCGGCCAGGCTGGCAGCTGGGGGGGGGGGCGCCGTCCCTGCGGGGAAGAGCTGTACCGGGGGCCGGGGGGCTGACTCAGGGTCCGGCGGTGCCTGCTCTCGACCGCGGAGGGCCGGGCTTTCGCAGGCTGGGGCCCCGGCTGGGCTCTCGCGGACTCCCCGCCGCAGCCTTTGCCAGGGAGGGGAGGGGAGGGGAGGAGGCGCCCGCGTTCCCTCGGCTCGGCCGCCCGGTGCCGCCCTCGACGGACGGGGAGATGCCCCTTCCGCGGTGGTGGCTTTTGACGGGGGACGAGGTGGGGCGTTGCGGGGAAGGGACGTTCTGGAGGGACCCAAAGGGCGCCCAGCAGCCACCTGGAGGAGCAGCGCTTTCAGGGCCGGCCCTCCTCCTGCGGGCTCCCCAGCTGCGGCGCCCCTCAGACGGAGCCAAGGCTGCTGGCGGGCGATGCCTGGTCTCCAGCGTTCAATCTGGCTTTTTTCATTTTAAACAAGGAGAGAAATTCAAGATTTTAAACTCCATCACAATGAACATTTTTTACTTATCTGATAGAAAGAGAGGAAGGTCCGAGGTCTTGAATAAATATTTATTGCTTCAAGTCAAAACCACGAAATGAAACTCCAATATGCGTTACACAAGCTAAGCAAGGCAGGGAGCCAGCATCGGCTTCAGAAATGTAAGAAGGAAGCAAATTAATGTAGGCAGTGCTCGAGGCAGGTGCAATCCACCTTCCGTACAGAACCGCTGAGCATGGAGACGTTGGCCAAGGTGAGCACTGTTCCGCGGGGAAGGCCTTCTCCAAGGGCGATGCTGGAGACCTCCCCAGGCAGCAGCGCTCGGTCCCACATGGCAAAGCCTGCCAGGAGCCCCACGAATGACTCGGAGGACTCAAACCCTCCGCCAAGCACGTCCTGATCCTGGCCAAGGAGGAGCGACCCATGGGGTGGAATCTCGTAGCCCTTCCGGAAGTTGGTGCCCAGGGAGGCCAGCCTTCGGTCCAGGTAGAACCAGTAACGCCCCTGGAGGGAGGACCAGATGACGCAGGCGTGGTGCCACCTGCCATCCAAGACGGCCCCCACCGGCAGCTCCCGGAAAGCGGGGTCTCCAATCACGAAATGGATGGCGTTCCGGGGGGCAGCATCCCTGCCATGGAGCACCAGCTTGTTGTCGTTCTCCTCTGTGGCGTAAGACAGGATGGTGCCCAGGTAGCGGGCGCTGGTCCTCACCCAGCTGCAGAGGCTCAGCTCCAGCAAGCTGGTCTGCAGGCTGGGCTGGAAGGCTGCGAAGTTCTGGGTGGAGGCATTGGGGAAGACCAGCATGGCGCCCACGTTGCACCCTGCAGGGGAGAGAGAGCGGTGGAGCGGCTGCCAGGAATGACCCAGGGGCTCCTATGCGCAGGCTGGTGCCTGAGCTATGGAGCCTGGAAATAACTGGGTGAGTCTGGGAAGCAGCCCAAACCAAAAGCATTGAGGGGATTTCATGCACACAGCTGGTTGCAGCTCTGGCCCACCACAGCCTGGGGCTCCAGTTTGGAATTTTACATCCAGGTGGTGAAAGTTACATTGAGGATTTCTAGTCTAAAGCGTGCAGGTCACTCGGCGGCCGGCCAGTATTTAAAATCAGTACAGCAGATAAAAGACAACAAGCAAAGTGCCAGAGCAGCTCCAAGGTCAAGACAGGCAGAAGCAAGCGGCGGTGGCAACAGCAGCTCCTGCAGTCCATACAAACGTCTCTCCAGAGGGAAAGCCAAGCCCACCTGCAGAACCAACTTGCCTCGAGCCTCCAGCCCATTTTAAGGCCGAGAACGGCCGCTGTATCAGAGGAGCCTCGCAGCATTCATGCATCAGCACACCCTCCCTCTATATACGTACTTGTTCCTGGCTTCCGGGTCCCTCCCGGAGGCTTCTCCCCCACAGGGACTTTGGCCGGGCCAGGGGGCTCTTCTGTGGGGGTCTGAGGGGAAGAGGCCGGGCCCGGATCCACCTGCAGGTGGGAAGCCACCTGGCCCAGAAGGGGGCCCCTCTCGGCCGGGGCCTCCAGGCGGCCCCCCAGCTGGCGATGCTTGGCACGCAGCTTCTTCAAGGTGGGGCTCTGCCCTCCAGCCGCCTGCGAGGCTTCCTCTGACCCAAAGGGATGGGCTGCGGTCCAAGGACTGGGCAGTGCCTCCTTCTGCTTAAGGCTCTTCAGCTTCCGCTTGATGCTGCCCAGCTTGCTTCCCTGGCGGTGGAGAAGATCCTGCAGGCTCTGCAGGGTCTTTTGCAGGCTCTGCTGGCGGGCGGCCACGTCCCTGAAGTCCTCCCTGTGGCTCTCGAGCTCCTGGGTAAGGTTGGACAGGCGGCTCTCCTGCTGCTTCTGCTGCTCCTGCTCCTTCCAGGCCTCTTCCAGAGCTCGGATCCTCAGTGCTTGCTTCTCGCCCTTCCTCTCCAGCTTCTTCACCCAAGTCTGCAAGCGGTGTAGCTCCTCCTGGGTGGAAGCCCGGGACCCGTTGGCCACCAGCTGCAGCCTCTCCTGCTTCTGCAGCAGTTGGTCCACCTTGGTGTTGAGGTTGAGAGAAAGGTTGTAGTTCTCCCCCGTCTCCTGGAAGTGCGTCAGAGTGACCGCCTGAAACTGTCGGAACTGGGAAACAGGAGTCCGGTCAGCCCCTCAAGGCTGAGGGCAGAGCAGCATCAGGAAAGGGGTGGGGGCAAGGCAAGGGGGACCCTCCCCTGGGAAACGCACGGGCACGGTGGGTTATGAAGCACCAGGAGCCCCTGGAGGCCCTTCAATCGGTGTCCCTGGCATCCCTGCAGCAAACGCCCACCAGAGACGAAGGGGGCAAGACCCCAGGACTGAAGGCACCTTTCCCTGCCCGGCTTTGCAGCCTCACTCCAGGGCACCCACAGCACTGGAAATATGCCCTTCTGGATGCGCCCAGAGGTGGGACTAGGGCTTCAAGCCCTGCTCAAGATGCCCCCTGAGAGCAAAGCGAAAGGACCAAGTGAGGGTCCCAAAACTGGAACAAAGCAATGTGTGTGTGTGTGCACGCGTGTGTGCTTCCCTCACAATACGCGTCGATGGTGTTGAGCTTTTATAGAAAGTTTTTATAAAGCATTTAGACATTTCACTGCATAAGGACAGCAGCCAAATCTTTGGACCAAAATACAGCATTATATTTTTCCATCAGCTTCCTTGGAGCTATTGAGTAATCTCAACTATATTTAGGAAATGATATTTTTACAATAACAAGTACAATTATTTATAGCACTAACTGAAAATGGTTGACAAGTGCAACTCTTAACAACCAATGTGCTTATTTTGCTATTTCGGGTGGCAAGTAATTCATTGTTTACAGCTTTGAGATGTCCTGAGATTGTTTTCTTGTCTTCTGAAATGGTCAGGCTATTTGTGGCAATCTATATTAATTCATTTGCTACTCTCCTTTGTCCAGCTCTTCTAAATGTGGACGCCTAGCTCACATGGGGAGTGGACTCTCTGGCTGTGCTTGATGGGAGTTGCAGTACAGGACTCTAGAGGCCCAGACTCAGGAAAGACTTTCACAAAATAACTTTATATTTAAATCCATCCAGAAACGTAGAAATATATTTTGCTGGGCCACTCTCTGTGGCTAATCTTAGCCTAAAACGGCCTCTGGCAAAACTTGAAAGGCTTAAATATTACAACACCAGCTGTTGCCATTAACTTTTGCAGGGAAACCTGACCTGAAGAGCTGGGTGGGTGTCCGAGGGAGGGAGGGAGGGAGCCACCAGGGGGAATGGGCTTTTGAGCATCCCTCCAGCCCTCACCCTCTCCCAGGCAGCAGAGGCCAAGGAGCCCAAGGGGGAGGGTTGGCAACCTGTCCCCCCCCTCATTGTTGCCTGTTGGGACCTGTAAAATCAGAATCTTTTCTGAGCTGCGTCTCCTCCTTTATTTTCCCTGAATCTGTTCCATCACTTTATTTATTTATTCTTTATATGCGGCTGCTCTTTCCCCTCTGGGGACCCCCCTCCTTCTGTACCCAGTTGAATCTGGCTGGAATCAACCCCGTCCCCCGGCGGATGTTGGGGCTGAAGAACAGAAGGGACTCCATGGGCTTGGATCGCTAATTTGCTGCAGGTTGAAAAAAGGAGAGCTTGGATAGCAGAACAAGAACCACATAATAAACTCTCCGCCTTTCCTGCTCCCGATTTCTGCAGGTGATCTACTCCAAAACGGCGACTCTCAACACCCAAGCAGGAGCTCCGCCCGAGAGAGAGCAGGGACCTCCCGGGGGAGTCGCTGTCTTGTCTCAGGAGATCAAAGCAAAGCGGAAAGTCTCCCTAAAGAGAAGGACGGGGAGACCCGCCGAGCAGTCCTCCCCCGGGGGGAAGGGGGAGGCTGCCCGGCCCGTCTGCATTTCGGGGGCCAGGAGAGGAATAAACTCGGGGGCTTCCCGTGGACCTTCCCCAGGAAAGGGGATCCCCTTGCCCGCCGCCCCTGCCAACTCCGGACAGGGACGGGAAGGAGGGAGCGGAGCGGCTCACCTGGGCTTCCAGGCGCCGGAGCCGCTCGAAGAAGGGACGCCTTTGTCCGGCCGCCCCCGCGGACTGCAGCAGGGCGCCCCGCAGACAGGCGGCCGCCAGGACCAGGGCTACTGACACGACCCCCGCCGCCGCCCGCATCCCGAAGCCGCCGCGCATCCTAGAGAGACGAGCCTGCGCTGCCTGCCTGGCTGGCTGGCTGGCTGGACCGCCTGGCTGTGCCCGGAATAGACCAGACCCGCCGGGACCCCGGAGCCCAGTTTAGCTCCGCCGCGGGAGGGGCAGAAGGAGCGCGATCCCAGCCCAGGAACAGGACGGGAGGCCACGCGGTGCTGCGTCCCGCCGAGAGCTGTTGTGGGCGGGCAGGACAGGCCGAACGAGCCACTTCGGACGGGGCGGCGGGGACACCCCAACCCAGGACCCCCGAAGAAGGATCCCCGGGGTGGCAGGAGACAGTCGTCCGCAGAGAGACCCGGCCCGGGAAAGAGGCGGAAAAACTCCCCTCTGTGGGGAAGCCTGGAAGCCTTCTGAGCCTGGACCACCTCGCAGGGCTGTTAGCAGCTCGCCACCCCTCCCGAGCCCCGCTGCCCAGGAACGATCGACAGGGGGCGCTGTGGCGGGTCGGCGTTTGGCAGAGCGCTCCCTCGCGCAGGCGCATTGTCCTTCCAGGCGTGAGACGGCGCGGGCGGCACGCATGCGCGGGCGGAAGTGGCTGTCAGAGGGGCTCCGCGCCCCCCCCCCCCGGTGAGTGAGCGGCGCTCCGGGACCCCCGTCGCCCCCCCCCCCGGCCGCGGTTGGGAGGCGGCCGTTGCGGGATTCTCCACGCCAGTTCGCCCTGCCTCGCGGCTTCGCGTCGCTGCGGGCCTCCCTCCCGCATCCCCAGGTAGACTGCCCCTGCCTCCGGAGGCTCCCGCCCCCCTGGACCCCCTCGCCCCGGGGCGCCTCCCAGGAGGGTCCTGCGGTGCGGACGGGCCTCCCCTCCCTGCCCGGTGGCGCAGCCGCCCCGAGGCTGAGCGGGGGACGGAGGGTCTGAGTGGCCGGGCGGGAGGGGGGCGGGGGGAGGTAGACTGCCTCTGAAGCGGGAGGCTCGACCTGCCCGCGACTGAGCGAAGAGCCCGGCGAGCCCTCCGGGGTTGTGTGCGGGAGGAGGGGAGGCGCAACGTTCCCGCATGAACGCAGCGGGATTCCTTCCCTGCCTCCGCACCAAACAAGGGCCGCCCTTTGAGCCTCCCTTCCCCGAAGGCTGCAGGACTCGCCACCCGAATGTTCCCTCCGGTCCCAGGCGGGCCCGGGAGGGGGGGAAGAAGGGAGCTCGGAGAGGCCCAGGCGGTCTGGAGCAAGGTAGGAAAAGGAGCCAAAGGCCGCTTTCCCTTCTCTGCCCCCAAGAGCTTCGCTGGGGATCAACGGCCGAGAGTGCAGGCAGAGAGGAGCTGCTTTCCCAGGCCGGTTTGCACCGAAGTAGCAACAAAGGTGCCAGGTGTGTTCTTGACGCCAGGTAAGGCACATCGGCCGTTTGCACCGCAGTAAGAAAAAAGCCACCCGTTGATTGATTTTCAGCCCTGGGGATTTATTACGCAAGCAACCCCACTTTTCCTTTCCAGGCCCAGGGTCTCTGGGCTTTTTGTCCTATTGCTTTAAATCAAGACACAGTTCTAGGGGGACACATTGTTCAAGCCTTGTAATGCTTATGTTGCATGGTTCATGTTTTCCCATTTCTACCCAGAAGGAAGGCAAAACTGGAAATAGTCAACATGTAAAATGAATCTAAATTGCCACAAATTATTAACTTAATCCGTTACATCCAGAAAGCATTTCAGGAGCCGCTAGGATCTTCTGCAGCCCTCAGGATGGCCCCAGTAGGGTAGGAACTGAAGGGCCTCTTTTGCCCTCTTCCAGTTGCCCTCGGGGCTGGGGAATGTGAGGCCACCTCTGCCAGCCACCGGAAGGGACATGGAGGAGGAGAGTCTTCCTTCGCCAGCGGAGAGGCTGGACGGCCCAGGGATCAGCCGGCGGATCTCGGTCAGCGAGTTCTCCTGCCACTGCTGCTACGACATCCTCATCAACCCCACCACCTTGACCTGCGGACACAGTTTCTGTCGGCACTGCCTGGCATTGTGGTGGGCGTCTTCCAAGAAGAACGAATGTCCAGAGTGCCGGGAGAAATGGGAAGGGTTCCCAAAGATCAACATCCTCCTCAGGTGACCGCTACCCTGCCAGCTTCGCCCTGCCCAGTTGCCGGGCCGAGACCCACCCAAGCGCTGGTCCCAGGGCACCCAGAGGCTGACGGGGGGGAGGGGGGCGAGCAGGCCTGAGGCTTGAAGATGGGCCTCTTTCTCTGCTCTGGCCAGGAGCCTCGGTGCCTCACGTCAGGAGGGAGGGACCGAACACCGTCCTTTGGCCCGGTTGCTCCTCTTAGCAGGGTGCGGCTTTGGTAAGAAGCCAGCCTGAGGCCGCATTGCTCCCTCCCAGGGCAGACGCTCCTCTTTCCCCAACCCTCTGCAAGGCAGGCAGAGCCAAGCGAGGATTGCTGGGAGGACGAGCAAGGGATTCCTGCTGGAGGGCTTGGGCGAAGCTGGCGAATCTTCAGAGGCCGCACGGCCACCAAAGTCGGCTCAAGCAGTTTTTCCCCTCCCAGGAATGCTGTTGAAAAGCTCTTCCCAACCGCCATCGAGCAGCGCAAAGACGACATCCTGCAAAACCACGAGGCAACGCAAAGCCTGGCCGCTTTTCAGAAGTACGGAAGCGACCAGCCCACGGCGGCTCCCAGTGCCAGGAGGGTGAACCCACCTGGAGGCGGCTTTTTCTCCGGTGTCCTGACCGCGTTGACCTGCGTGGCGGTACGGCTCCCCGAGAGCATTTTTCACAAGCACTGTCACACTGGGGGGGGGGGGGGAAGGGAGGAGGCTCTGCAGGGCACCGATTGAGCCCTGGAGCTGAGCAGGTTCTGCAGGGGAGGCTGAGCTTCCGGTGGGCTTTCCTTGCTGCCTGCATGGAAAGGAGGGAGGGGGCTTGGCTGCCTGCCCAGTTTCTAAGAGCTGGGCCAGCCCTGAGCTTTCTCTTTGGCGCTCGGGGAGCGAAGCTGAAGGACGGGGGCTCTGGCTGGCTGGCCTCTCGTGCACCTGATCCCAGAGAACTGCCCACCTGGGGCTTATTGAAAACAACGGGGCCAATGGCACCAGGCAGGGATGGCTGGTCTGGAGCAGCCTCTGAACAGGACGCCTATTGTGGTTGCTTTGAGCACACCCAGCCCCCCCCCCCCCCCAGCCCAGCCTCAGGTGCTCTCGATTGGTCTCTTAGGTGGTCTTGCTGGGCTACCACTGGAGCAGCCGGGAGTCAGAGGACGGCCTGTTGGTCCACAAGCCGGTGGCCAAATGGACCGCAGAGGAGGTGGTCCACTGGCTTGGGCAGCTGGGGCCCTGGACGTCCCTCTACAGGGAGAGGTTCCTGCAGGAGAGGGTGAATGGAAGGTGAGTCCGAATGTTTGGGTGGAGGGAGGGGGGGAGGATTTGAACAAAAACCCTTGGCTGTCATTCCCTGACCCCATGCAGACGGGGGATGAATGTTCCTGGCCCGCTTGGGGGCCTGACTGCGGCCTCCTCCTTTTAGGGCAGGCGGTTTTGCTTTGCTCTGGCTGAAAACGTGGCTCCTTAAGAGAGTTTCCTGACGGAGACTTTGGGGCTTTGACCTGCTGGAGCCGGTGGGCTTTTCTTGCAGGCTGCTTCTGACGCTGACCGATGAGGAGCTCAGGCAGGCTCCTTACCAGGTGGAGAACAGCAGCCACAGAAAAGCCATCGCGATGGAACTCGAGCGGGTGAAGATGCTGGGGGTGAAGCCGCCCCAAAACCTCTGGGAGTACAAAGTGAGTGTGTGCTGCAGGGGCCCCAGACGGTCCAGAGGACCCAGCAGCCCCGGCCTCTTCACCCTCCGGGCTAATGGGACTCAGACGGGGGTCTTTCCCCACACCTTACGCCCGGGCCTCACAAGCGGCACCGTGCCTGGGAGAGGCCAGCGGAGCGAAGCCTTTCCTGCACAAAGCCCCCTTGCCTTGCAGGCGGTGCAGCCCGGGAGGTCGCTGTTCCTGCTCTACGCCTTGAAGAGCTCCCCTCGGCTCACCATGCTGTACCTGTACCTGTCGGATTACAGCAACACCTTCCTGCCCTTCATCCACACCGTCTGCCCCGTCTCGGAGGCCCAGGAGCTAGAAGACGTGATTGCAAAACTGCACGTAAGCCTGGAGTCCCGGGCACTTAGGCCTCCTCCGACGCGGGCGGCCCCCCTGCCTGCGCCTCCAGCGGTTTCTCCGGCCCTGCTGATGCCCTGCCAAGAGGCTGGCGAGGCAGCTGGCGCTCCTCTTCTGTCTCTGCAGGACCACAAGGACCCCGTGTGGAAGCAGTGGCGGGAGTTCCTGATGAAGTTTGCTTTCCTGCCCTATCAGCTGCTGGCCGAGTTTGCCTGGGACTGGCTGGAGACCCATTACTGGACCTCCCGCTTCATCATCGTGAACGCCATGCTGCTGTCCGTGCTGGAGCTGTTCTCCTTCTGGCGGCTCTGGTCGAGACGGGAGCTGAAGTGAGCCCCTCGTCCCCCTCCTGGCCAAGGGGGGAGGCCTGCACGGCAAGAGGGCCTGCGAAAGACCCAGGATCTCCTTTGGGAGAATCCCAAGGCCAGATATTCACCCTGTTCTCTCCCTTCCCCTCCTCCCCTTTCAGGAGAATTCCCTACCGGATGTGGAGCCACTTCTGGAAAATGTCAACCCAGGGATTCCTGATGGCCATTTTCTGGCCAGTCATTCCCCAGTTTGCCTGCAATTGCCTCTTTTACTGGGCTTTGTACTTCAACCCAATCATCAACATTGACCTTGTGGTGAAGGAAGTCCGTCGCCTGGAAACCCAAGTCCTGTGATGCGGAGCGCCCCCCCCCCCCTTCCAGGGCCTGGATGCTGAGGGGGCAGCCCCGTCTTCCTGCTCTTCCAAATCCAGCTGATCCTTCCTCCCTGGATATCTGAGCAGTCTAGTTTTCCAGCTCTTTCCAGGGGCAAAAGGCACTTTTTCCTTGGGTCAAAGACGATGTAAACTTTGCATCATCCAAAATCTCCCTTTGCGACGACTGAGGTTGTTGCGAACTCTTTGGAAAAGGACCCCTTGCGTGTAAGTAGGCCAATTGGTTTCTCTGTGTGTCTAAATTTTCTCCGTGTTGCTTTGTGTTAAATCTCTGGTGAATCTTTCTGTTAAATGTGATGTCCCTATAAATGAAATTGGACTCTGCATTTGTATCAATATGATCTTTAAATTTGCATAGAACATTTTTACAAATTAAATAATGTTTTCTAAAAATAGTGATAGTTATTTTTTCACCCAGTGTTCCTCCTTCCCTTTCTTCTTTAGATTGTGAGGTAGGCTGGGCTGAACCATGGCAGGTCTTACGGCTGCCTGGTGCCCATCAAGGTCCAGGCTGTGATGACTTAACTTTGCAATATTCATTAAACCAAGTACCTCCTATCCCCCCCTTGCCACCCTGGGAGCTCTTGCTTTCTGGACAGTAATGGAATGTGGGAATGGGGGGTAAGAAGGGCCCCCCACCCTCGAGTTTCGTGGACTGTAAAGGAGACAGGGAGAGATTTGGAGTTTCAGATTTGGAAGATTCTGTTAATGCAGCTTTGCAATGAAGTAGAAACAGCCCACCTGGTTGTGTTTCCGCTCTGACACAAGTTCTCAAAGTCCTCTCCCATCCCTTTACAAGCCCCAAACTAGGAAGGGGATCTTCTAGCCCTCTTGCTGCTCCCACTTTCCCCCCTGAGGGCTAGGTGGCCTTTTTTCTGGCCTCCCCAGGCTGCCTCTCTTTGCCCAGCCTCATTCCCACATGCCAGGACTTGTTAGTGCAAAGCTTTGCATCCCAAAGTGAGCTGGGTATCATCCTGCAAACGAGACCCCAGAGCTTCCCGCAGACCCTCCTGGTGCGGAGTCCCTGCAGCAAGACGAGGCCGGGACGTCCGAGGGGAAATAGCAGCTCAGGGCCTGGATTGGAAGGTGGGCAGGCAGGGAAGCCGTGCGAGGGCCAGGTCAGTCGTCTGGGCACGCGGGGCTCCTCTCTCCACACTGGGCCTCTGGCCAGAACAAGTAGGTCACGTTGTAGGGGGCTTTTGCCAGGCACTTGGCTGCGCTGCGGTCACACTCACAAGCCATCTTTTGGCACTTGTCTTCAATGTCATCTGCAAAAGGAAAAGAGAGACTGAAGCCGCCACCCGGAGCTTTGAAGGACAGCTTTCCAGGCAGGTTAGCCCTGGGGGGCCTGGAAGGGGGGAGGTTCTGGCCCGTCCTCCTGTTGGGACATCCCGAGGCCTCTTTTTCCTGGGGGAACTCACCGCACTTGGCCTTGCTGTCCCTGCACTCCCAGGGGTACCTCCGCATCTTGGGGGCACAGTTCTCCTCCTCCGCCTTTCCATAGCAACAGTCATGCTTAAAGCAGCACCTGGCAGAACCAGAGGAGACCCACTGAGCCCAGGTGAGCCCCCTCACCTGTCCCTGCCCCCCTCAGCCTGCTGGCCAGGAGGGGAGGCTGGGTTCACTGCAATAGGTAAGGATGGTTACTCAGGTGGGTGGGTCCTTTTATGTCTCTCATGTAGAGAGCTTGTGGGTGGCAAAGACATTTTGGGGGGAATGATTTACTGTCCTTTTGGACAGTTGGAGCTCCAGGCCTCCTTCCTCGTGTCACCTCCTCTCACCTGAAATGGCTTCTGTGCAGAAAGCCCATGGGGGAGGAGGGGGGCTCTTTCCCCAATTCCCCAACCCTGTCGCTTCACCCCAAATAATCCTGAATAATTTACAGCTCAGCTGGACTTGGAGGCATCCCGTTCAAGGGCAAATCCCAGGTGCCCATTAGGGCAGCCAGCCAGGGGGAGTGCCCGGAGGCCGTCTGAGCCCCCCCAGTTACATGAGGTGGTGATGCTGCAGCAGCTTAATTTGGGGCGAAGCCGGTGCCAGCTTGCCTGTAGCCATGTTGTTAAAAATGAAGCTGGGCAGCTGGCCCACATCAGCCAGGATGTGGGGCAAAACATTAACCAAAGAAAACGTGTTTCCTGGCCCAGATGGGTCCGTCACTTCTGGCTGCACTTGACCTTCGTGACTGAATCAAAGGTCTCATTCTGCCAAACTAGCGGAAGCCGCAGAATGTGTAAAGTTTCCAAATGCTTAAAATACAGTCGAGCTAAATATTGTCCTTTGGGGAAGCTTCTATTTTGAGTTTAGTTTATAGCGATGGCAGGATGTGGTGAGAGGAGGGTGGCTTGGCATCCCCAGGGCCTTCCACGTTGGCACTTTCAGATGCAGGCGTGAGCTCAGCCGCTTCCCAGAATCCCTCCAGCTGTGCACACTTATTGTGCAGATCCACCATACCTTACGAGCAAGTTTTGCTTTTTAACTCTGCTCCCCAAGAAGGAGCTTCCACTTCCTCTGCCCCGGGGTTCCAAGGCAGCAGAGCCCTCGCCAGCCACGGGTCAAGAGGCCAACCAACAGGGCACTTACCAGTCGACCTGGTCCTTGGGCCAGCCGTGGCCTCCCCAGCCACAGTAACACCCATAACGGATATAGGCCAGGGGAGTTCGGCCTGTGGTGCACTGGACCATCCCGGCCAGCTGGAGGATTCCTCTGCGGGGCCGGGAAGGGGCCTTGGCCACAGGGTGTCCTGTAGTGGGGGAGGAAGGAAAGCATGGCATCAGGAGGGCAGCTCTGGAGGCAAGGAGGGATGCCATTCCCAGCTGACTCTGCTCCTGGGTGCGTCTGAGAGAGAGAGAGAGAGAGTCCAATAAAGCTGTCTAGTGCCCCTCCCCAGCAACACACTTGGAGGGGAGGGGAGAGAAGATATACAGGAGGAGAGCCCCCCCCCCCCCACAGGAGCCTAACCTCTAGTAGCGGCAGGAGGGGTCCCAGGAGACATCCAGGGCTGTTTTCAAGGTGGGCTGCCAGGGTTCAAGCAGGAGCGTGGGACATCTCCCCCCCCCCCACACACACACACTCAGCTTCCCTGGGGCACTAACAGGCGCCCTCTGCCACCAGTCACCTTGCTGGGCATTTGGAAGCTGTAACAGCCTCCCCCCACCTCCCCCTTTGCTTTGGGGCGTCAGGTAAAGCAGCATAAAAAGGGCAGCTGCCTCCTTGGCAAAGGGGGTGGGGGTGGTCAGGGCTGCTGGCAAGAAAGATTCCGTCATTGTAGCTTTACAGTAGAGGAGAAATGGGTGGTCTGGTCCTGTTTCCTAGCTGGTCTACCTCACAAGTGACCCCACAGGAACCCCAACGCCTCAAATGAGACCCACCCATCACAGGGAGGATACAAGGCACCCCCCCCCAAAAAAGCTGCAGGGTCCCTTTCTCTGGGACCTCCATTTGGACAGCTCCCCTCTTATGCTGGGCCTGGAAATCTCCCCCCACCCCAATTAGGTGGAGGAGGAGGACTCTCTGCTGCTCCAGTGGGATCAGTGCAGGGAGAGGCAACCCAGCTTCCCCCAGATCTTCTCCATGGGGAACCAGAAACCAGGAGACGCGGGTTCTAGTCTAGACACCGGCAGAATTCACCAGCTCCATGACTTTGGGCCAGTCCCTCCCTCCGGGCCCTAGGAAGGAGGCAATGGCAGACCCCTCCAAACCGCCTGGCCAAGGAAGCTGCAGGGGCCAGGAGTCAAGGCTAACTCGGAGGCCACCAATCCTCCCCTTTACCTGGTTACCGAATTAACCCGCCCTCGGGATCCAGCCAACGGGGGAGTTCCCCCAAGGCCAAGGTCCCTCACTAGGGCCGCCGGCAGTGGGGCGGGGTGGGGGGGACCCCGCGGGGAAAGCGCGCTCGCCGCCACCTCACCGGTCTGCACCAGCAGCAGCAGCAGCAGCAGCGGCAGCACCAGCGGCGGGGCCATCAGCTGTGATCCGGGGAGACGTCCGTCCCGTCCAGGCGCCGCCTCGGGAGCCTCTGCTTCTCCCCGTCCCGTCCGGCGCTGCCCTTCTGCCGCCGTCGCCGCCTCTGCCCGGTCTCCATCCCGTTCTCCGCCCACGCGCCCGGCCGCGCCCACCCCGCACGCGCCACGCAGCCCGGGCGCAGCGCCTCAGGGGGCTCTCCCGGCCTCGGCAAGGGGTGGTGGGCGGCCGCCTCCGCGCTGCCTCTTTCCGGTCGGCGGCGCCGTGCGCGCGCGAGGGGCGAGCAGTGGGCGCTTCTGCGGGGCGGCGGAGCCCCCAGCCCCACCTGAAGGTCTCCGCCGACGCCCTCCTCGCTCTTTCCCTCCGCAAGGCTGCGCTTCGCCAGCGCCAAGGTGGCCTCCCTGGCTTGGGGGGCTCAGCTCGTGTTCGGAGGGAGGCGGGATCGAGCTCAAGGACAACCGGCCCAGGAACCAGGCTGCCAGCCCCCCCCCCCCTAAACACGCGTCCTTCCACCTAACTGAGACTAAGGTGGTCCCCACTTCCAGTTGGACAGGGCTTGTTCTAGAGTGCTGGGGGGGTTCCTGGCAAAAGTCCCCCTGGTCATTCTTGACATTCCCAGCCTTCTGGCTTTCAAGGGTCTTTGTGGCTGAAGAATCCCAAGCAGCACCAGCAGCCGCTCAACTTGTGCGTGTTTGCAAATCATCTGCTGCAAAGTGAATTCCTGCTCCCTGCACCTGGTCTCCCCAAAGGCCACCGGCACAGCCCATTGGTGGGACAGGCTGACCTGTAAATCTCCTCCTCTGCTTCTCTCCTCAGAAAGGGCCGGTGAGCCCGTTCCTTTGGGTCACCTCCTCCTGTTTGACCAGCACCACCAAAGCAGGTTGGGCCAGTTGGATGATCAAGTGTCTTACGTCCTCCAGCCTGCCCTTGGCACCCACCCTCCCCCTCTAGATCCTCTTCCAGAGGCTCTCCTGCTCCCTAGCGGGAGGCCTGCTTGGAGCCAACTCAAATTCTCCCTCATCCTTTTAATTGCTACTTAAACTGATGGCGGATGAGGCACTTCTCTGTCTCGTGGCTTCTTTGCAGACCGACAAGAAATTGCTGACGACAGCCTCTTTCATGGGGGGGGGGGGGGCTCTGTGCCCACCTCCTTCCCCGTCTCCCTTGCAATGGAAGTCAGGTTCCAAGCACACAACCAAGATTCCTCTGGGAGACAGCCTGAGCACCAACAGGCACACTGAAACTTTCTCAATATTTTTTTCTCTCCTACAAATAAACCCATTCTTCTGCATTTCCCAGAGGCGGCACCATGAACGGCCAGCTAATTAGGGTTTGGGGCAGGAGGCGTGCACTGTACTTTCTGGAAACACACCGTCTTACACAAGTTGCCAGCATCTCCTGCCTGCACTCAAACTGGCTCTAAAGTAGAGCCAGTAAACAGAATCTGTTTTACTTTATTTGTCCAGTTGGCAACACAACAAGGTGCTTCAGCAGCAGCAGCAGGAGTCAGTCAGTAAATCAGCAGGTTCTGTTTTCTACATTCCAGACACAAATAATTGTGTTCTCGCAGCTGCGAGAACCGGCATGAATGCAAACAGCCACCCTGGCAGCTCTGGCTGAATGTGTCCCTTGCTGTTGTTTGTGTGTTGCGTGTGTGTGTGGATTATCCCTCTTCCTATGCAGAGGCCCAAAAGACGGTCCCAGGACCACTCCCGTTAATCTGAGCCTGAGGTGATATTCCTCACAGCTGTGTCTTGCCGAGATGTTGCCATCCGGGATTCCAGGGCCTTGCAAAAACCTGGAGTATCTGAACAGCCCAGTGAAAGCTTAGAGGTGCATCACCTTGCAGGCTCCCATTGCAATCCAGTAAAACCCCTTTCCACCTGTGCCCCAGCCGAAACAGGATGTGTGGGGGCTTCTTTCAGTGTGTGCCCTGGTGATGCTGCCCCACCTCCAAATCACGTGCAAATTGGGTTGATTTTTATTTATTTATTTTAAAGAGTCACATGGCTGGCCATCTCAAAAACAGAACTCTGCACAGCTCACAACAGCATAAAACCGCAAACATTCGTAAAACACCACCCAACTTGGCACCTCCTCCCTCTCCCAGAGATGTCCCCCAGCGCCTGGTGAAAAGCCCATCTTGGTGGTCCCCTGGAAGGCCAGGCGGGGGAGGGGGGAGAGGGGGTACAGGTACCACTGATGAAGAGGAAGCCGTGCACTTAACACAGACTTTCCAGTTTAACGATTATAAAAACGGGGGCGAGTTTCATTGTAACAGTCACATGCATAAATGCAATTAACAAATCATTTAGGCCGGATACATTTTGCAATTATATATTTGGTTATCATTAATATATTAGTCATCATTTCCAAATTGATTTTGCGTGTCTCATATAAATATAATCACTGAATTAGTAACTCAATTAGTTTACCAAGAAGGCAACCTATAATTTCCTACCCGATTGGAACTTTCCCCATTTAGTCAGAAGATATTAAGTAAAAGGCTAATCCTACTCCGATTACTTCCTGCCCCAACCCTTCCGATACTGCATGTGAAAGACTGTTTCTCACGTTGACTTCCTTCCCTCCGGAAACCCAGTTTGCTGCAAAAGATTCTAGGATTTCCCCAATTCCCACAAGGCCCAATCAGAGCACTTCAAGGCTCCCCAGACGGTGCTGGCATCAGTCATGTCACAGTGGGTCTTTCAGGGACCCTCCAGGCTGCCCTCCACGTTTCGATGGGCAACTGCAAGATGGCGCATTGAGACCCCAAATTGGCAGCTTCTGCACACTGAAGTGGTAGCCACAGTGGTGGACATTAGAGCAGGGAGATCCCCAGGATCATTTATTGCGGCTGGCCTTCTTCCGCTTAAATAAGAGGCACATTCTAAAAGTCAAAATACTGAAAAATAATACACACGCAACACTGTCAGGATTCAGAATCGATGACTACAATCTAGAGATGATCTCAAGGCAACCCCGATCAACTGAGTCAAGGCTCCTCCCTTTCGGCTTCCATCTTCCTGGGGTCTGCAAGCCCTCTGAGAGAGAGAGAGACCGGGGGAGCCCCCGGCAGACCCTCAGCCACGGGAAGCATCTCCAGCGTAGTCAACACATCCAGGGTCCCTTCGAGAGGGGTTAGTCCGGTGCCCAAACTGGCCGCTGCCTGGGTTTCCAGGACACCCTCTCGGGCCTCCGCTCGGGCTGCACTCGCCTTGCAGAACACGGCTGCTTTTCGGACCCTTTGCTGGCTCTGCTGGCTGCCTCCCTCCGAGTCTCCAAGCTGAATGTGGCCTTTCAGAGAAGGTTTCTGTGGGGGAAAAGGAGATTTGGGGCTGGGTGAAGGGAAACCGGACAATCGGAGACGTCTCCCCTCCTTTCTGAACCAGAGGAGCATCTGCAACCTGCAAACATGGCAGCCCCCCCCCCCACACCCCCAGCAAGGAAATGTCCCTGGTTCCTTGGCTTCCTCTCATTTGGCCCAGCAGGTGAGACACCTTGGAGGGCAGGTGAGCTGCCCCATCCCCCCTCTGTGGTTTTTGGAAGGCAGCAAATACTGGATTACTGGAGTGACTGAAATAAGGACCATTTAATTGCAGGGATGATGAGAAGCTTCTGGATTCACCCCTGTTCAGAAAACAAGGGGATGCAGGCAGCATCCCGGCATGTTCCTGCCTTCTGACGGTCGCTAATTCCCAGGATGCGGAGCTGCTATGGGCCTGCTTTGGTGCCTACAGTGGCAGCGAGACCTCCTTCCTTTGCCCTGGTGAACTGGGTAAATAAAACGGCTCTTCAGAGATCGAGACCCCCTTAGGAGAAGCAGCACCAGCAGGACAGTTCGTGAAGGGTGGTGGTCATTACCTTAAGCTTCACTGCAAGGAGGAAGCAGCCGGTCCTTCCCAGAAACGCCCCTGGACTCCCTCGCCCTCCGCAATGGCAGGACTAGCACAGCGGGTTCAGGAAGAGGAGCAGCACCCCGGTGGGCGTCACCTTGGCACTGATGGTGTCATTGAAGGCGTAAACGCCCATGGACAGCCTCCCCAGCACATCGTAGAGCCTATAGCCGGCTCTGCAGTCCGGGATTCCCAGGAGGCTGGGAGTTGTGGCAAATGACTGTGGGGCACCATCGGTTCTGTTGTTCAGGACTGCGACCGCATACTGGCCGTTGACAAGGGGCCTCTTCCAGACTTCCAGGTTCTGCTTCTGTTCGAGAGACAAGCGAGGGGCAGAGCAGTGAGCAGCCTTGTCCACACCACAGAAGTGCTTGTTTTTCACCTGACTTGCTCAAAGATTCCCAAGCCAAAAAATGGCTCCTGTGCCCGGAGGAAGGCTGCCACCCAGTGGCAGAAGTGCCAGGGCCAGGGAACCGTTTCCCCAGGCACAAGACGCAGGTGAAGAGAGCCTCCCAGGCGCACCCTGGCAATGCGTCTGCCTTGAACTCCCCGCAGGTCCTGGTTAATGTAGATCAGGAGCGGGTTCTGCAGCATCTCCTTGGCCTCCTTCGAGATGTTCCTCAGGTTGCAGGAGATGAAGAAGGGGGCTGCCAGGATCGCCCACAGCGCTGCCTGCACTTTCGACTGCTCGTGGCTCAGGCCAAAGTCGCTAACAATCAGCTGGAAGGAGACAGGATGCCAGGCGGCCTGACCCAACCCATCGGGGAGAGAAATCAAAGGAAGCCCACTTTGGGATCCTGCAGACCCAGAAAGCGGAGCTGCCCCAGAACCGCAGAGTTGGGCACCGAGAGCAGAATTTCCCGTTGTGCTTCTTCCAGCCCTGCCTCTGCACCTCACCTCTCCTGCCACCTGACCTCCGGGTCCCCGAGGAGTGGCCCCCAGACCTTGAACCCTTCCCTGGGCTCAGAGCCTGGTCAGGTGGTCAGGAAGAGGGTCTCACCATGTCGGGGTCATTCCACCTTCCGGGCCCCGAGGCCGGCTGCAGGGTATCCTGGTGGTCTCCATACCACTCAATGATGTGGAAGAGGCTCTCCCAGGTATCTTCAATATCGGCATAATTCCTCCAGAAGTTACAAATCTGGCCCAGTAAGGTGTAATTCACCTTAATTAAAAGAAGCAGATTTAGGCTTCTGAAGTGAGAGACAGGCCCTCCATGTATGGGGAGAAGCAATTATGACCACTGCTCTCCTCGAAGGAGAACCAGAAGAAATGCCACAACTGATGGGGTGGGATCTATGATGTTTAGATGTTTGTTTAGATGTTTATTAACATTTGTAGGCCGCCCTTTTCCCTGAGGGGACTCAGGGCGGCTCACATAAAATCAGGGAGGGGGAATACAAACAATAACGTAGACACATATAATAAAAGTAATAAGCAACATACATTCATCATTCGGGAGGGGCGGCTATCCTTGTCCCCAGGCCTGACGGGCTAGCCAGTTCTTAAGGGCTGTGCGGAAGGCCTGGACGGTGGAGAGGGTACGAATCTCCACGGGGAGCTCGTTCCAAAGGGTCGGGATTGACTGGATTGCAGATTTGATTTTGGTTTATTTGCCATTTTATGCTCTCGGGAAGTGTGGCGGGAGGTGAAACAGCCACCAGAAAGAGGCCGATGCAAACCCTGGGAGAGATGCTGGCTTCTACTCCCCTCCTTCTGCTGCCATCCTTAACAAACCGCATCCTAGGCCCACAAGGCAGCCGTGAAAGCAGCTGTGCCTGCAAAGGGGCCCTTTGCTGGAAAAGCGAGAGGGGGGGGTCTGGGATTACCTTCGGAGGAAGACCCCCTTCGTACGCTGGCCAACTGCAAGACAAGGCGATGGGCCGCCCGGTTTGGTTCAGCGCTCGGCTCATTTTGGGGTAGCCTGGAAAACACCCAGAGAAGGTGGCAAGGAGAGACCCTGCCAGCTGCCCAGGCAGAGGCTGCCTCAGGTACTTCAGCCCCCACCTCCCCCGGGGGTCCCTGGAAGCCATTGGCCTCCACCAGTTGCATGGGAGGGGGCCGTCTTGGACGCAACCAGCTGGCATGTCATTGGAATGAATGACAGCAAAGGACTTTGAGGCCCCCAACTCAAAAGACGAAGCCTCGTCTCCTGGCTTTCACCGGGAGCAAAGCCGCTCTGTCTCTGGCACCTGAAGGGTGAACCCCACCCCCAACACCCCCAGCAAATTGGGATGTTGCCCTAAGGAGCAGCAACAGCCTCATGCAAACTCTGCCCCTCCCTGGCTGGCGGAGGCTTCTAGAATGGCCTGGTGTGCCCTTTCCCACAGAGCCTGCCCCTCTGCCCCTTGTGCTCCCCCAGCCGCTCTGCCGCCCCGGGGGCCCCACCTATGGCCTTGAGGGAGGAGTCGGAGTAGCAGCCGTCCAGCTTCAGCATGTCGACCCCCCACTCTGCAAAAGTGTTTGCATCTGTCTCCACGGTGTCCAGGGTTGTGCCCGGATAACCCGCACAGGTGGCGTTGCCCAAGTCGCTGTAGATGCCGAATTTCAAGCCTTTGGAATGAACCTGGTGGAGGAGGAGGAGGAGCTGGGGATGCCCAGTGCAGTCACCTGGGATGAGGGTCCGAGGGGCCCAGCTGGCAGCTGCAGCTGAGCCAGGTCGCTGCATCAGTGGTCTCCAACCTTGGCCACTTTAAGACCTGTGGACTTCAACTCCCAGAATTCCTCAGCCAGCTTTGCTGGCTGAGGAACTCTGGGAGTTGAAGTGCACAGGTCTTAAAGTGGCCAAGGTTGGAGACCACTGCGCTGCATGATGAGACCTTCCCTGGATGAACGTGAGCCCTGGATCGTAAGGCCCACGTTCCCTTTTCAAATGGGTGCAACACAGCATACCCACCTCCTGCACTGGGCTAAAGAGGTGGAGCTTTCCTATTTAGGTGCAGCCTCGTTTGGCCACGAATGATAAAACACGCACAGGTGCTTCGTGTTCCATACGTGGGGCTTAAAGTTAGGCATCAACGCAGCTAACCCGAAAGAGACGGCTTCTTACACCCCCGAAGGCTTCTGGCCCCAGGGCCATTTCGGGGCAGGCCCTCCCCTGCACTCACATAGTCGGCCAGGGCCTTCATCCCGCTGGGGAACCTCTGGGGGTCTGCCTGGAGCCTCCCGCGGGTGTCCCGTTTGCCAGCTGCCCAGCAGTCGTCCAGGGTGACGTACTCGTAGCCCAGCTCCTTCCAGCCGTCCGCAGCCAGTCGGTCTGCCATCACCTTGACCAGGTGCTCACTGTGGGCAAAGGAAAGGCGGCCTTGGTCTCCCAGGGAGGCGGCAGGGGGGGGGGATCTCTTCTTCCCTGCTAGCAGAGCCATCCAAGCCCCCAAAGGGCCCTCGGGGGTCTCTGATCCGGGCCGCACCTGATGCAGTTCTCGGGGTCCTTCTCGCAGTCCGTGTTGCACTTGAAGCGCAGCCAGGGCTCCCAGCCCATCGGGGGCGTCCTCAGCAGCCCGTTGTCCAGCGGGGAGACGGCGGGGCCCAAGCCCAGCAAGACCCCCAAGGACAAGGGCAGCAGCGGCTGCACAGGGAGCCACAACAAGGCGCGGCGGCCGGGCATTGCTCAGCTCTGTTGATGGGCTTTGGCAGCGACACGCGTCTTCCCCCGGGGGTCGTCAGAACAGGCGCCGAACCTCCGGTCGCCTTCCGCGCCGGTCCCGCCCGCGGGAGTAGGATCTGGCTCCCAGCCCAGCTGGAGGGCTTCCCCCGAAGGCGCATTGCGTCACAGGGAGACCCTCTGTGACGTCGCGAGTTCGAACCACGCCTCCACTTAGCCCCGCCCACGCGGGGGGGGCTACTGGTCGCTTTGCGGAAAGCCGCGCGCAGGCGCACATCCTCCCCCCCGTAGAGGGGCAAGAGTGTGGGCTGGGCGTCTCACGTCCCCCCCCCCTCTTGTTAGCCTCCGGATTGCAAAGGGCTCTGCCTATAGGGCGGGGGGGGCAGTTTCATCCCCCTCTTTAACCTCCCTCCTTGCTGAGACGCCGGTTGCCCCTTAAAGGGGCTCGGACAGTGCGGGACCCCAGGATCGAATCTATTGATGCCCACCCATACCAAGTAACCAATGGGCAGGGAGCAGCTTTTCGTCCCGACCAATGGGAACGAGAGGGAGAGCAATCTCGGCCCGGCCCTCTGCCCGAGTCGTCCGCGGCCCCGCCCACGAAGCTGCTGCCCGCTTCAACCGCCGTTTCGCGTTGCGGCGCCTACAGGCGGCCTCCGGTCGAGAGGGGGCGCTGCAGCTCGCGTGGCCAGAGGTCCTGCCCGGAAGGGGCCGCCGGCGAGGCGGAAGCAGCGGAGGGGGGAGGGAGGCAGAGGGCCTGTCTCGTCGCGACGCTCCTCCGCAGCCGCCGCCGACCCCGCCACACGGCCCCGGCCTGAGGGCGCCGCAGAGGCCGCGGGCACAGCAGGCGCCGGCGCCACAACGGAGGTGAGCTCGCGAGGGGCCGCCCAGCTCCTCCCGCGGCGGCCGAGGGTCTCGGGAACGGCCGCTTCCCCCGCGCCCACCGGGGCAGCTGAGCCGCGCGCGGCCGAGGGCCCGGTGGGGCGGGGGAGAGCACGGGCGGGAGGCGGCCCCGCGGCTCTGCCCTCCTGCCGGGCCCTTCCCTGCCCGAGGCCGGCGCTCCGGAGGCCTTTCCGGCCGGGGGGACGGAGCGTCTGGCCGCCGCGCGGACCTGTTGCCGTGGAGGGCCGCCCTGGGCCGCTTCGCTCCTCGGGTTCCCCGGCACTTGGCCGCCTTATGCTCTGGGAGCGACTCCCACGTCCAGTTTTATGGCGCCGTAGCTTCCTCCCTCCCGCTGCTGCTCTGGCCGTGTTTGAACAGGGAGCGTTTCCCGCGAATGGGCCGGAAGGGAATTCTGCTCCCTGCTGCTCGGAGCTTCTGGGCAGGAAAGCGGCTTCTAAACGAGATAAAATCAGGGCATTTGCGGACTGTCCGGGCTCTCTGAGGCCATGGAAGGAGACTCACAAAGGATGATCCCCCCCACCTGAATCCCCCCCCCCACCTGATCAGCCTTCCAGGGGTTTGGGCCCTTCTTTGACAGACAGGTCGGGAGGAAGAGGGGGATGCAGGTAGTCCTCGACCTATGACCACAATTGGGCCCAAAATCTATGTTGCTAAGGGAGACAGTTGTTAAAATGAATTCTGCCCTATTTTGTGACCTTTCTTGCCACATTCGTTAAGTGAATCACTGCAGTCGTTAAGTTAGTAACACGGTTGTTTTACGTGAGTCTGGCTTCCCCATTGATTTTGCTTATCAGAAGGTTGCAAAAAGGGACCACACCACTCCAGAACACTGCGCCCGATATAAATGTGAGTCAGTTGAGAAAAAACAGCTGAATTTTGATTAGGGTGAGAAAATCATGTTGCTTTTTTCAGTGCTGTTGTAATTTTGAACAGTCACTAAATGAACTGTAATAAGTCGAGGACTACCTGTAGCCTTGTTCTTTGGTTTGGTTTTCCTTTCCGCTTTTGGTGTTGCTGTTCTCGGTTAAAATGGATTATATGTTGAAAGGGACTCATGATTAACGGTGACCCTCTTAATCCTATTTTAGAGTAGAGTTTCCTAAAATATGTTGAGGTAGACCAGTTGTCTGGAATGTTTCAGAAATATTTCAAATTGTTATCTTCAGTAAACCCAAATAAAAAGTCCTCATTATTTGAAGTAGTTTGTTTTGCTCCCCTAGATGGTGGGACTTATCTTGAGAATTTTTTTACAAATACGGCTGTATTTATTTGCATTTACTTTTCCTGTAATAGTTTAGATTTATGTTGCAATATTTAGAATGATTGGTTTCCAACTAAAACAGTGAAAACTTTTATCACATCTTAATGTGCAGCATATTTTTGTGAACCAGATTTGATTTTGGCAGATAAATGAAAGGGTTTATTGCTGTCCGCTGGATTGGTTTAAATATATTGCAACAACATTGCTGGGTGGATATCTTGGAGAATTGTAGTCCCAAGTATTGGGAAGAGAACTGCTAGCAAAGGTGCATTATAGCTTCCCCCCCACACACACTTGGAATTAGAAATATGTTGGGGTTTGTTTTTTTTGAAAAATGAGATTTTGAAAGTTATTATATCTATCACTTCACTTCAGGTGAAAACAACTCTAAACATTGTTTATCAATATAGTCAATATTAAAAAACAAACTTATCTTGTAAACATGGATTTATTTTATAAGAGTTGATATTTTATAATTTAGGCTGATGTCGGAACTGAGTATTTCCATAGCTTCTCACAAACTGTTTTGCAAGCCAGCAATGAGTTGTTACTTTTTTTTCAGAAGCTGCCTACTGGAGAGGAGAGTGCTCAGGATAACATGTCCAGTGTTGCAGTGGACAGGAGCATCAGGCTACAGGACATTAAGAAAGGGCTGCAGTTTATACAGTAAGAGCTTTGAGTAACTAGACTTCTCTGTCGGAGAACTCTTGAGTCTCTGCTTAAAACATGATGCCACATACTTTCTTCTTACATTTCTTGTGTTGAGTTTATATTAAAGATCAGCTAACTTTGCTGTTATAAAATGAAACAAAGGCAAACAAATTCTCTTGGTGCACAGTATCTCATATCTTGTGCTGCAGAGAACTCTTTAATCTTATTTGAGTACGTCTTTATTTTGAAATATGTGTTACACATGGAAATGCACATTCTGCCCTGTTAGTAACATTATGCTCCAATCATATTTTCTCACTGGTGTTTCTGGAGATAAACTGGATTGCAAAGTTCATTCTGGTGGCAAGTGCACGGGTGCAAGCCAAGACCGAGAATTTCAGTGGCAAGTGCCTTGGGTGTGCAAGATGCTTGAATGTGGTCTTATATTTATCTTTGTGATTTCTAGGTCTACTCTACCATACCCTGGGTCTCAAGAACAATATGAGGTAACTGATACTCCTTTCTGAACTTCTTTACAACTGAGGCATTGTGGTCTCAGCAGTGGGTAGAAACTTCTAGAACCTTGGCTGTTGTAGGATGGGATGATTTCTCTTGCCTTATTGACTATGCCAGCCTTGTCTAATTTGTGCTTGGTTGTTAGCAGTGGTTGTGTGGAGGTAGCGAGCGGAAGGACAATAGGTTTCAGGACTTTATTACCGCATTTTGTCAGTTGGAACCTTGCTCCGAACAGATCTAAAGCTTTGCTGTGAGATGCGCTACTTGGTGCCTCTGCCTGGATCCCCTCCGGAACAAGTCGTTGGCGATAGCAAAGCACCCCTTGTTGAGCTGCAGAACGGTCTGTGTGACTTAACCCAGGATTTATGTTTCAGCTCTTCATACGGGAACTTGTTAAAAACCTGTTTGATGAAGGAAACGATGCATACCGAGAAGGTGATTGGGAAGGGTCACTGAACCATTATTCTGAGGCTTTGAACATAGCCGATTATGCCAATTCTGAAGGAATCCACATTTCTGATGAAATATTGGAGAAACTGCATGTTAATCGTATAGCCTGTTACTCCAAGAAGGTAGGTACTTCCTAAAAAACCTCATGGCTTATCAAGAACTAAGTTTCCATTCTGTAACCCTGGTGGGTGCGATAGAATCAGCATTTTATCAGCCCTGGCAGTTAGCAGTACAGTAATAAAAACAAACACTGTACGATTCTTAACACAAATGTAGCAAAATAAACCATTTCATCACCTTGAAATGGCAGTAATAATAGCAGTCTTGGCGATGAGCATTCTGAGCTCCTAAGAGCTTAAAAAGGCCTTGCCTGATCTCCCTGATGTTGTACATTTTGTGTTAGTGTGTGCGGCATGCGTTGTCTTGGAATATGCTTGCAGCCTGAGATTTGAATCACAAAGTGCTTGACACTGTTCTGTCCTTCATTCTTACAGGGGTCGCACGATAGAGTTCTAGAAGAATGTGGGATAGTTTTAAAGTTGAATGAAAATAATTTCAGAGCCCTTTACCGGAAATCCAAAGCTTTAAAAGAACTGGGAAGATATAAAGAGGCTTACGATGCTGTGGCAAAATGTTCTCTTGCAGTGCCCCAGGTGCGCATGTCACATCAGCTGGTGTTGGGTGGGCATTAATAGGGTTTACCTGCATGTGGCTTCAGAACAACAGAGTAGAAAATTCCTGTAAAATAAAAAGCTGCTAGCAATCCTATGGCTGGGGAGGGAGTGAATACATGAGAGGTTACTATATATTGTTATATTATTTTTTTGGAATGTTGCACATGGCCTAGAATCATAGCTGATGGAGGTGATAAATGAATCTCATGAATGCCTAAATGTATATCATTCCCCTTCCACTGCAAGAATTATTAATTTAGATTTACTGGCACCCCACCCCAGAGGCCTCCAGAAGCCTCTCGGTACATAGGGTTTACTCATGGTTGCTACCTACAGAACCCAGATCAGGTGCAGGTGGCATTGATGTGCCTGTGTGACACTTCTGACAAAAAGGTTGTTGCTAATTTGCATTGGATCCTGTTTTTATTTTAATTTCTAGGATGAAAGTGTGATAAAATTAACTCAAGAACTTGCTCAGAAGCTTGGATTGAAAATAAGGAAAGCCTATGTTAGGGCCAAAGTAAGTGAAAATAGTTGTGGGCTGCTGTTCTGAAGTTTTGCCCAATGTATTTGTTACTGACAATGATATGTTTACTTGCAGACTTCCCCCAACTCTGTTTCTGGAGAAGTAGCAAAGGTAAGATTTTGTTTTGCTTTCCCTTTAGATCCTATTAGTGAAGTAAAAATGTGGCATGCTTAAAAAGATACATGGCTTTCTTAATTTTTAGATATTTCAGTTGGAACCTCTGTCTACTAGAGGTTTGTTTGATTTAAATACTTAGAATAACTAGCTGTTGAGTGTGAATGGTCTGTGTAGTAAGATTTTTACCTGAGATTCTCCTTTAATCACTGAAAATAGAAGTAAGGTTTGATTTTGAAAGGAGGATTGCTGATTTCAAGCTTCCCTTAAAGTGCACTGGAGTCATGCTTCAGTGGCCACTTTGCCAAAAGCAGTTTGCAATTTATTGAATATGTATGCCACCTGACTCCCAGCAACTTTCAGTGGTTAATTGAAAGGATATGTGGTATCAACGTCTTTTACTTAGCCAGGTCTGATACATTTTATAAGATAGCTACTCTGTGTTTTGCTGCTTATACTTCTGGATGATAGATTTTTTGTTTGCTTTCAGAGCTCAAGTTCTTCTGTGGAAGATATTGAATCAGGTGAGGCCTCCTGGGCTTAATGGGAGGAAGTGTTTGAAAGAGTAAACAACGGCATTACTTGGTGTGGGTCAGCTTGAGGTGGCTCTGTCTGTTCTTACTGCTTTGAATTTCTTTGGGATGGAGATACATTTCTCCCCTCCCAAAGTCTCAGTTGGGTTTCATTGGCTTCTAAGTGGGCAGGAGACAGTTGGGGATGAATGGTATCCAAGAACTTAACAGCTGAAGGAAAAGTCCCTCTATGATTTTTCCTGCAGCCTTCTCCTTGCATTTCAAAGTATGCTGCTTGTTTATTTATTTCTTTATATATGTAAGGGGTAATGTTTGCTTATGTTTTGGACGGTCGCACTTCTGTGGCTCTTCTGATCTGTTGCACAAGCCTTGCCTCTCTTCTGGGGAAAGCATCCATTGGTGACTTTTTTTTAAATCGAGGGGGGGGGGGGCTGAGAAAGGATATGGCAGCCTCCAGGCTCTTGTCCTTGAAGAATCTCTGCTAAGAGCTCTCTTCCCCAACCAATATCTCTTTCAGATTTTTCCAGTTGGACGGAAAAGATTCTTTCTTCCTCCTCCACTTCCTCTTCCCCTTCCAGTTTTGCTCCTGAATTGCCAACTGACCTGCCTCCCTTAGCAGCCGTGCCCCGCATGGCTCTCCCGGCAGAGAAGGCCGCTCTCTCTGCCCCTTCGCTGGCCAACGGAGGGCCCTTCTCTATCCCGGACAGCTGCTTGGACTGTGAGGACGGGGACGACATCATTGGAGATGAGCTGGACGAGTTGCTGGATTCGGTGTCCGATCCTGGTGAAGGTGGAATGGTCAGTCCTCTCGCTTTATGGGATGTGGCTGGGGGAAGGGGCTGCCTTCTCCTCCAGGGCTTCTCACGAACTCTTCAGTGTGGCTCTTCCCTTTGGGCAGCGGGAGGTTAGAGCCGGGGGTTTCTGCACAGCCCCCGAGTCATCAACTCTCCGGCGGGCTTCTTGTGAAGCAGAATGAATCTCAGGAGGGGGTGAAATTTTGTCAGGGACCTGGCAAGGATCAGTTGGTGTTGAAGGATGCAGCCTTTTTCTCTTCCTTGCTTAGCCAAGTGCCGTCGTCCGAGGAGCCATGCCAACCTCCACCATGGCTCCCAGCATCCCGTTCTCTGCCCCTCTGCTTGGGACGTTGTCAGTCGGAGCTCGATTTGTTCCTGCCGCCTCTCTTTCCGAAATGTATTCCCAGCCCCTGGTTTCCGCCCTGGACAACTTTTGTTCCTCTTTAAATAGTTTCTCAATCGGCGACTCTAAGAGAGGTAAGACCAGTCTTACGCAGAGCCTAACGGGAGACGCGCTTCTGTCAAGGCTGCAGCCCCACCTCGAGGCCCCGGGAAGGCAGCACCCGATTGGGGCATCAATTTCAGGGGGCAGAAAGCTCTGACTTCTCCACTTGAAATCAAAGGGGGTGCTTAGAGTCTCTCAGAAACAAATCCCGTCCCGAGTGAAGCCATTGCCTACTTTGCTTTGTGTGCATAACGCATATGTACCAAACTAACGTGTGGTGTTCTTAATTCCAATAGATCTACCCAATTCTCTTTCTAGAGATGTCAACGCAGCATTAAGCAGTAATTCCCCTCTTCGGCTTGTAAGTATCTTTCGCAAACACTTTGCAGTTCCAATATTGTTTCTTTCAAATTTTAGATGGGTTTCTTTCGGTTATCTCTTTTTTTTATTGGAATTGGAATCTCAATACATTTTAAAGCAAGCTAGGATTTGAGGCCTGGATTCAGGTTGTCAGGCCCTGGGATGGCCTTGGGGTCAGCTGCCAGCTTGCAAGGTGGTGGTAATGATAAGTGGCAAAAGGAAAGAGGAAAAGACCCCCAAAGAATTCCCTGGGTTCCTTGAAAAGAGGGCAGGGTGTGGAAATGGATTCCGCAGCTGCAGTGAGACTGTTTTCCAGCAACAATGCCTCGGTCTCCTCCAACAGATGAACGGCCCCACAAGTTTGTTTGGGTCTGAGACCTATATGGGGATTGCAAGTCCAGCTCGCAGTGACTATTCTGGCGTGTTCAGCAGCACACATGCCAACGTGCCCGTGCCAACGGCAGCATCCTCTTTAGTGGAGAGAAACCCCCTGGAAGGCACCCATGAGCTCAGGCAGGCCTGCCAGGCGTGTTTTATCAAGAAGGGTGAGGAGCTGGGGGGGGGGGAGGGGGGCTTGGGACAACTTGGGCTTGGATGTGGGAGGTGAAGGCAGCTTCCCGCATTTCAGTCTTTTCCTGAGAACAGAAGGCCCCTCACCCTTTCTGCCCCTCTTCCTTTCCTTCTTTGAGCTCTTAACTGCTCTTTCTTTTGGTTCCTAAAAGCATCCCTAAAATACAGGCTGACGGGGTAAGAGGACGTTTTGGTCAGCATATGCAGCTGTGTGTATGACGTTTGCTTTCTACGCATGAAACCTGCCGTTTTAGGTTTTATAACTCAGTTTTTCCCCCTTCGTTTGTTTTTCAGTATATATAACTTGTAGAGATTATTACCCTGCCGTCCTTTTCCATGTGTTAGTTTCAGAGCATTTCAAGAGCGAGAATGTAAATGTAAAATGTAAACATTTGTTGCTTTTGGAAAGAAAATGATGCCCCAAGAGAACAGCCTCCATTGATGGAGACCATACACGTCTTACGGACCCCGTTGTGTTCGGCTCAGCTCCCTCCTGTCAGACCCTGATCATGTTAGCTTCCAAACTTCCCCCCTTCCAGCACTTAGCAGCAGCAAGAGAGAATCAAGTGGGCTGGGAGAAAATGGGACAAGCTTTGCAACCTGTCTCCCGTTTCCCTTAGATCCCAAATCACTGGAGTACACTTACCATCCGAGCTTAGAGCACATATGTAAGAAGGACCTCTTAATTGGTAGAATAAAGAACTCTGAAGATAAATCCTGGAAAAAAATAAGGCCAAGACCTACAAAGACCCAGTACGTGGGGCCATATTATATATGTAAAGGTAAGGGCGCCCTGTCTTGGGTTCCTGTTTGGGAGCCCCATTCCCCAGGGGGTTTGGGGTGGGGGGGAGCAGCATTTCCTTACGGAGACTTCTTGATAGAACCTTCCCTGGGAGGTGCCTGGTTCCCCACAGGGGAGGCTGAACTAGGACCAGCCTCCTCCCTGCCTCACTTGCTGTCTGGTGGTGCTGCAGATGTGGCTGCGGGGGAGGAATGCAGGTATTCTGGCCACTGCACTTTTGCCTATTGCCAAGAGGAGATTGACGTGTGGACCCTCGAGCGGAAAGGAGCCTTCAGCCGCGAATCCCTCTTTGAAGGCAGCGGAGAGATCAGCTTGACCGTTTCCCGGCTGCTGCAGGAGCATCACGGACTCTTCATGTTTCTGTGCGAGGTGCTTTTCTCCTTGGGCCGCCTGAGAGAGCTCCACTGTAGGGCCCCCTGTAGCCCTGGGGAATGGTCTCATCAAGGGTGGGCCGGTGGGCCGGGCTTTGGCTGCCAGTGTCCCCTCCTCCTGGTGGTGGTTTTGTCATTAGTGTCTTTTAGCCACATCAGACCAATTCATCCTGGCTGCAATGTGGACCCCACAAGGGCCTTGCGTGGGCTTCTGGGAACGAAACCTGCCCCTCATAAGTCCTGGTTGCAGAGCCAGGTGGCTCCTCTCCCCGGGACTGTTATTTCCTCCCCAGAGTCATTCCTTCCCCCCAGATTTCTGGCCTCGGCTGCCGTTGGGTCGGCCCTTGCGAGCAGAATTGGCCGGGAGTGGATTGCCTGTTTTGCTGAAGCACCTTGGTTTTGCATTCCAGAAATGTTTTGAGCATAAACCCAGGATAATCAGCAAGAGGAATAAGGATAACTCCTCTTCCTGCTCCCACCCGGCTATGCACGACTTTGAGGAGAACAAGTACGTCCCTTTCTTGCCTTGCAGTTCAAGTGATCAGGTGCACGGCTTCGTTTCTGCACGCCTGCTCCTCCGGGGCTCCCGTTGCGCCCCTTTCCCGGTTGGGAGTGCGAGTGTGCAGGAGGGGAGGGCTGCAGTAGGACAGACGGGTGCAAGAGTGTTAAGTGACTAGAGAGAGAGGTTGCTAATTAAAATGGCTTGTACGATTTTCAAAAGCTTTCTTTACTTACACCGGACCTTTCTCTAACCCCCCCTCCCCCCCCCAACCCAACCTAGGTGCCTTGTCCACATTTTGCGAGAAACGACCGTGAAGTATTCTAAGATCCGACCCTTCCCCCCTCAAGGCCAGCTAGACCTGTGCAGGCACGAAGCTCGCTATGGCTGTTCACGGGATGACGAGTGTTTCTACGCCCACAGTCTTGTCGAGCTCCAGGTGTGGATGATGCAGAGCAAGACAGGTGAGACTCTGCTTTTAAAAAGCTCCCTCAGCCCCCCGGGAATTAGGCAGACGGTTTCTCACCCGCTGTAAAACCCTTCTAAGTGCAGTTGCTTTTTAAGCCGAAATCTTTTACGAACCTTTGCTTCTGCTTTGGTGTTCTTAGGCAATAGTACCTTGTGCGGTAGTATGAAAGCAGAAAACAATTTGTGTGTAAAATCACCTGCGATCTGCTTGTCTTATCTGAAGGTGAGCCCTTGCAGAAGGAGAAAGTCAGCGCAGAGATGTCTACCATTGCATTGCTTGTATCCCTGGGCAAGATCTTCCCTCTCGAAGCTGGTTTGAAACAATGCATCACAATGTTGAGCTGTTCGTAAAATAGTCTTCCTCCTTGCAGGTATTACACATGAGGCTATTGTTCAGGAGTCAAAAAAATATTGGCAGAATCTGGACTCTGCTACACACGGAGCACAGGTATTTCTCAGATTGCCTCCCAGAGAGATCAAAACACAGTACTCTCTTGCAAAAAGACCCCACCAACAACCATCACTACCAAAAAAATTCCCTCTCCTGAAAGTGCCTTTGCTTGCCGAAGGATTTAGGTTTAATTCCTGTAGGTGTTACAGCCATCCCTTGGCTCAGAAATACTTAAAAAGCAAAGGCAAAAGCTAACAAGCCCCCTAAAAGCTTAAAATGCGGCCTTCTCTGCATTGGTTCCCTTCATTGCTTGCTGAAGAAGATATTCCATAAATGCTGCCATAGAACTCTCCCCATGATTGCCATCTGCTGGGCTGCTCCTGGCCTTGCATTGGGGGCGGGGGGAGGCTTTGCACCAGATTTTAAATTTCAGGTAGAGGCACAGAATTGGAGAAAATGGCCTTCATGGCTTTGTCCCTTCTTCGTGGGGGGGGGGGGGGGGTTAGTGGCACAAATAATCGTTTTGACCAATTTGAAATTGTGTTCTGTTGTATCTCTCAAGATCATCAGCAACCAGGTGAAGCATGGCTCCCTGAATTTGAAAATGAAGTTTGTCTGTGCTCAGTGTTGGAGAAACGGCCAAGTTAGCGAGCCAGACAAAAACAGGAAATACTGCAGTGCAAAAGCCAGGCACCCGTAAGTCTTTTCTGCCTCTCAGAGGTGCAGAAGGGGGCAGCAAATGGGTTTACCTGAGTTATGTGGTGTCTTATTCATATAGCAACATTTGCATTGCCCCCCCCCCCCCCATAGAGGGAGTTTATGGCTCGCTGTGTTTGCAGGCTGACCCTTAGCAACGGTGCAGACTGTAGATCAGGTTGCCTGTCTGTCTCTGTGTTGGCTGACCACACAGCTGTCACACCAAGCCGTGAGTCTCCTCCGCCTACCTGATCCGGAAAGCTGCTTTCTTGGCCCCGAATAAAGTCCTCAGAGCCACGGCAGAGCTAGAAGAGGCGCAGAGCTCTTCAGCGGCCTCGATCAGGGCTTCTCAGCTTCGGCAACTTCTTCAAGTGTTGCTGATGGGAGAATTCAGAGCCTCCATCCGTGGGGCTTCCGTTTTGTTTGTGGGGCAGCATCCTGAGTCAGTGATGTAGCCGAGGGGGCCTTTCCTTTACAGGTGGACCAGGGATCGCCGCGTTATGCTAGTGATGTCAAACGAGCGGAAGAAGTGGAACACGATTCGGCCCCTTCCCACAAAGAAGCAGGCGCCTTTACAATTTGATGTGAGCATCTCTTTATCGCCTGCTCCTTTTTCTTTTCCTAATTTGTCCTTTGTTATCCTATTTTAAAATGTCTTTCAACCATTTGAATATTTTTTTAAAATCCTAAACTAGGAAAATAAGTTAAAAACTTAAAGGAATGGAGGCAATTTATTTGCCCCCCCCCCACTTTTCTCTGAAAGTACCCGAGGCGATGGGCTGACTGACCCAGATCCATCCAGGGGGTACATGCCAAGCCTTCTGTGCCACAGGGACTGGCGTCAGAACCGTTTGCAGAGCAGGCGCTGGCCTTGCTTCCTTTGTCTCTCCCTCCCATCCACCCCCTTGACTGCCCAGAGCTCTTTCTCTTTCCCCTCGCCCCCCCGGGTAGAATACGTCTCCACTGACTTGTTCCTTTCCTTTGTCCAGCTGTGCAACCATATTGCGTCAGGCAAAAAGTGTTTGTATGTTGGGAACTGCTCCTTTGCTCACAGTCAGGAAGAGCGTGAAATGTGGACCTACATGAAAGAGAACGGCAGTAAGTAAACAATCAGGAAGGAGCCAGGAAGTAAAGTCACAGGCCTTCTGCCTCAGAGCGTCCTCTCCCTTCCTTTCCCCCTCCGTTCAGTAGATGTGTCTGCCCCTTTCCGTCTCCTCTTTCTGGGGGTGATCTGGTTAACATTTGGCTTCCGGCAGCCCAGTTCCCAGATGGAAGCATTACCATAAAGATATAAGGGAATAACCCCAGGTTTCTATGACAGAATTAAGTTGCATTAATACGAATCCTTGAGTTTATTCTGTTGGTAAGTTAATGCCCCCTCCGAGAGTTTCCTTGCTCAAGTATCCATTGCTGTGGACTTACGGATGCCCCTCTCCTTCAGTTCAAGACATGGAGCAGCTGTATGAAATGTGGCTGAAGAGTCAAAAGCCGGAAAAGGGAGAGGATCCAGCCCCTCAAGCAAGCAGAGAAAATGGGAAACAAATTCATATGCCAACCGATTATGCTGAAGTCACAGTAAGTCCCAGAGACAGAAGAGTTAGCCTGGATTCGGCCGCCTTGCTTTGCAATGCTTGCTTGATGATTGCGTGGCTTTTTGGCAGAGGAGAGAGAGCTTTGTGAGGGTCTGAAGTGCAAGAAGCTGCTGTTCTGGGTGTGGCCTAAGCACGCCTAACGCCAGCCCTGGAGGGCTACTTCCTGGTTGGTAGCCACGCCTGGCAGCTTATACGCTTAAGCCCGTGGCTCTTGGGGAGGGAGGAGCCAGCAGGCACTGCGAGGGATTCACTGCTGAAAAGCAGCCGGTTTGGCTCTGCAAATCGCTCAGATTCCCCCGTGTCGCCTGCCCTGCAGTTGTCCTTTGGGTTTGTATCAACAGGTGGACTTCCATTGCTGGATGTGTGGCAAAAACTGCAACAGTGAGAGACAATGGCAAGGCCACATTTCTTCCGAAAAACATAAAGAGAAAGTTTTCCACACTGAAGACGACCAAAATCGCTGGCAGCATCGCTTTCCAACTGGATATTTCAGCATTTGTGATAGGTAGGTTCCTAGTGAAAATTTGGGATCTGCTTATCGTATCCACAACAAGCCAGCTGTGTCGAGTTATGAGTCCTTTAGGCTCCCAGTTTAGCAGAGCTGAAGTAAAAAAGATGAATCCATTTCACTGTCTGTGCATGCCAAACAGGGGCCTTCTCTGTTTCGCCTTTCCCGTAGTGAGCAGAACTGATGTTAAAGTTGGCAGCAAGGCAAAACCACAATAGATAAGCCACCCCCCTCACCCCCACCCCCACCCCTTTCATTGCCTGCTTAGAGGCTCAGCCAGGTTGCCAGCTGGCACTGACAGCGAAAGGTCTCGCCTGGTGTCCGGCATTGCATGGGGCCCCTAACGCTGTGCCCCGATGTTGTATTCGGAGGAGGTGTGACTCGCTTGTTCTTTTGTGCAGATTTATGGCTGGTGCATGTGTCGAGGGGAATAACTGTAAATTTGCACATGGACCAGCTGAACTCCGCGAATGGGAGGAGAGGAGACACGTCCTAAGGATGAAATTCAACAAAGCCCGAAAAGACCACTTGATTGCTCCCAACGATAATGACTTTGGAAAATATAGTTTTTTGTTTAAAGATTTAAACTAATGATAACGATGCATTGTGTTGCCAGATGGAAGCATAAAATCAGAATTTGACAATAATCAAAAAGCATGTGACAGAAGCTGCAGATTTTCTGCTTTTATTGGCCCGTATTGTTCCTCCTGAAGATCAAAATGTAGTAGATGTGTTAGGGGGAGTAAGTCGGCAGGTCTGTCTCTGCTCTCATGAAACAGAAGGGTGAAGTCATAATAAAAACCACAGCCTGAAGTCTTACGTGCTTATTCGCCTTCTGTTGGACAGAAGAAAGTTGGAAAACAGCCAGAGGAGGAGGAGGAGGAGGGTGTTGTAATGCCGAGGGAGCCCCTCCGGCTGGCCTTTCAGCTGAAACCTTTTAAGGTAAGCTTCTTAAAACAGAGGGTTTGAGCTCAGAAGAAAATGATGGATGAAATTCTTCAGATGTTTTAACAGAAAGGATTTCTCTAAAAACCAGTTTACTATTTATCTCTATGTAGGTTGCTTAATAAAAGGATTTTCTTATTAAAAAGATTTTAAGCAAAATAACCATTTAACGACAATATATGTTGAATGGGGTATTTTTCTCTATTTGTATGTTTCAATATAACTTACCAAAAAGGATCTTGGAAGAGAGATGCGTTATTACTTTTTTGAGAATCAAGTAGTTAAAAATTGTTTCTTGGTCTTTACTGTTAAATGATGATTTTGAAAGATTCAGCTTGTATGTCAGTATTGTGTATTGTACGGACCAATATTGCCTGTAATAAAAAGAACTTTACATAAAGACTTTCCTAAACCCATTTGCTGCCTCCCGAGAGGATCCTTCATGGGGGGGAGCCCAGGGGTGAGGGGGGGGGGGCTCTCCAGAGGCCCGCGGGAGGGAGGGAGGGGGCGCTGCCCTTCCATTGGCCCGCTGAGGGGGCCAATACCCGCGCAGGGGCCTTCCCATTGGCTGAGACGCCTCGGCCCACCCGTATAAAAGGCGGGCGGCGGCGGGGGGCCGTTGCGGCTTCGGGCCGCCCGGGGTCGGCGGCGGCCCGGCGTCAGGTAGCGCCTCTCCCGTCCGGAGCGCTCGTTCCCTCCTCACGTTCCACCTTCCCCGCGTCAGCGCCCGGACGGGCTCCCGGGGAGGCGGCCGCCCCTCCACCGATAGCCGCCTCCTGGCGCGGAGGCTCCCGGCGGGACATGGCGGCGGAGGGCGGGCCCGAGGAGGGGGAGGCCGGGCGTCGCGCGCCCCCGCCCCGTTACGCCGTCATCAGGCGGGCCGGGAGACGTGGCGGCGCCCCGTTCGGCTTCCGACCCAGAGGCGCGCTCGGCCCCGCCTCGGGCAGGCAGGCCCGGCCGCCGGGGAGGGGATGTCGTCGGCCAGCGAAGGCCCCGCCGCCCCGCCGCCGCCGCCCGCGCAGGAGAGCGCAGCGCCCGCCGCCGTCCCCCGCATGGCCCGGCGGCCCGAGGTGCTGTGCGGCGCCGCTGTGGTGCTGGGCTGCGCCTGCCTGCTGGCGCTGCGGGCCTCGTGCAGGTGAGCGGCCCGGCCGAGGAGGCCCCGCGGCGGTCCCTGCGGTCGGGCGGGGAATGCGAGTGCGGCCCCGGGGGCTGGAAGGGGCGGCCCGGCCACGCGCCTCCGTCCCCCAGCGCCAGGAGGTCACACCGGGCTCCTCCCGCCGGGCTCCCTTGCTGGGAGTGGGAGAGGCGGGAAGGAAGGAAGCGAGCGCTGCCTGGCCCCGGCATCTGCTCGGCTGCTGACGGGACTCGGGGCGCGCGTGAATGCAAGTCAGCCCCCCGGGACTCCCCGTCCCGTTTGATCCGCCGGTGCTGCCCTCCCCGTTGAGCTGCCATCGAAAAGGCTCCCCTGGGCCTCTTTGGAAGCCAGCGAGCGAGCGTGAGAAGGATCAGAAGGCCGGGAAGATGCTGGGGCGGAGGAGCCCCGGCCTCTCCCTTCACCCTCCGGCCGCTCCCTTTGGGGAACCCCGGGGCAGGTGCTCAAGAGTCCAGAGGCGCCACTGGAGCATCTCCGGCCTTCGGACGGTCCTTCTTCACGGGCTGCGGGGCAGGAGCCCAAGCAAGGCGGCTTGGAAAAGAGGGTGGCAGTCCGGGGGCCCCAGGCAGTCTGTCTCTAGGGACCCCTAGGGCTGCCCCGGCCTTTCAGGAGCCGGGCGAGGGGGCGAGGGTCTCTGTGGGCTGAGGAGGGTGCAGGGCTTTCCCTGTTTCTCCCGCTTTGCCTGCTAGTGGGGAGAGGGTGCCGTTCTCTTGGCCTTGGTCTCTGAGCCCCCTTCCCCCCCACCAGCCGTGCAAAAGACGTGACGATGCCTGCCAAGCTGCCCATCAGCTTCTTCCCTGCAACGTCATCAGTCCACGATCTCTTTCTTGGGCAGCTGGACCTAGCGGAGGACATCCGTCAAAGTTCAGAGATCTCCCTGGTTTTTTTCTACGCTCCCTGGTGCGGCCAGTCAGCCGCTGTGCGGGAAGAGATCGAGCAAGTAGCAAAGAGCCTGGCGGACCAGGTAAGGGAGGGGGGGCTGTGGTCAGCACCGTGCCAGGCCTCGGGGGGGGGGGATGCCACTTTGGATCCGCTCCAGATCCTTGAAGGTGCAGCCTGTCCTTTGGGATCGCCTTGATTGCGTCTCTGAAAAGGCTTTCTGAATTGTGGTTGCCTCTTTCACGGGTCCCCCCCCCCCCTTTTAGGTGTTGTTTGTAGCCATCAACTGCTGGTGGAACCAAGGGAAATGCAGAAAACAGAAGCATTTTTTCTACTTTCCCGTGATCTACCTGTACCACCAGAGGTGAGAGCTCCCGGGAAATACATGTTGGGGCCGTGATGGGAGGGGAAAAGTCGGACTGACCTTCGCCTAAGCGGCCTGAGCCAAGGGACGGAGGCGGGACTTGAGGGCAGCTCTGGTTTCACCTGCCGCGTCCTCTGCCTGTGGCCAGGCGCTTCTCCAGTGCTGCTGCTCGGGCTGAGGGCCTTTCCAGCAGTTTCTCTTTGGGGCCCGGCAGGGAGTTTCTGCAGGCTGCGGAGGGCATCAGGCCGACCGTGAGCTCCCCTCCTGTTTGGGATGCCCACGGCCTCCTTCCCAGCCGGAGACCGAAGAGAGAGATTCTCCGTTTATGTGAAATTCCTCTTTGGCCTTCGATGCTGGGCTCCTGCCTTTGCCGCCTCCAGCTGTTCTCGGCACAGCAGTTCGATTCTGATCTCTGTTTTCTTCCACGGCAGCTTTGGGCCCATCGAATACAAAGGGCCAATGAATGCTGTTTACATTGAGAAATTTGTCCGCCGGGTGATGACTCCCCTCCTCTACATCTCATCTCAGTCCAAACTGCAGTGGTTCCTCTCCAGTTACGAGGTAACTTGCTCTGTCCTGGGGTGACGGGCCTCCCAACGCTGGGCCTGGTTGCTTTCGATCGCCATCCTACCCTCCCTCACTGCCAAGAGCCGTTTCTTTCGAGGCGCCTAAAAAGTTTCTCATTGCAACTTTTTAAAACTGGAAACTGGTTGGCATCTTTCCTGATTGTCCGAGTCCGTTTCTGTCTGATAACGTTGGGAAAGAGGGCCATAGCTGCGGGGGGGGGGGGTGTTTCGGCATGATCATATTCTGAAATACCTGCACCCCTCCCAAAGTCAGAAACCCACATCAACTAGTTGCTGGAGGAAATTATTAGCTCTGCATTTTCAGAGCAGAGGTTTCAAGCCCAAGAGTCTATTTCCGTTCAAGGAATGGGTTTTTTTTTATTTGGTACAGCACAGCTGGCAGCGTCTCAGAAGCAGCTCATCATCCTGTGCAGCAAAGGGAAGGATTTCTTTGCAGGCGGTGCCTGCCCTCCCCCCCCCCACCCCCATTTTTGAAATTGTTTTTGTGCTTTTCAAGGTAGAACAGGAAACAAAAGTCACCTGGCATTCCAGTTGTTGCTTCCGTTTTTAGTGGCTGTCTGCCTAAGCAGAGATTGTGGTCTTGCTTTATGGTTTCCCTCTGTTGCTCCAAGCCGCCAGAGGAGGCCAGCTGGAGAGACAGAGGCCGCTGAGCCAGCTCTCTGTAGCTGCTCTTTAGCTGCTTCCCTCCCGCAAAGAAGTCAGATTTTAACTTTCCCAGCTCTTGCAAAGTTTGGGCATTTGCTGGATCTTGGCGCAATTCCCCTTCTTTTTGTAAACTGGGGGTTTCTAGTCCAGCTCCCCTCGCCCAGCATGGCAGGCAGCAGCGAGTCCGGCCCCCTCCCTGCCTGCATTCATTTTGCCCCACCTCTCCCTCCTCTTGCAGCCCAGCATCCTGGGATATTTTGAGTTCAATGCTTCTCCGCAGCCCCCCGGCTACCTCACCTTCTTCACTTCGGCCCTGCACTCCTTAAACAAAGGTCAGTGACGCCCTCTTGGCTTGTGGCCTTCCAGGTATTTCACCCTTATGGGAGGGGGGGGGCTTTGTGGAGTTGCACCGATTCAGGTTGTGGCATGCTGTGTCCTGAGGGACAAGCGCTGCTGCTCTCCCGGAGGTGCCATTTTCTGCCCTCCATGGCAACAGAAGCAGCGTAGGCGACAAACAGCACAGCTGGATGCTCATGGGGGGGGGGAGTTTTCTGCAGGGACTCCTCATTAGCTCTGTTCCAGCCTGAAGGCGGCTCTTCCAGCCTGGCCAAGGGGGGCAATGGTGGAGCTGATGAGGAATCTCCCATCCTGATCTGTCCAAGGGCTGCAGGGGCTTTTTTGGTGGTCCTCGGGCATCCGGCAGCCTTCATTCTCCATGGCAGCCAGAGGTCAGATGCTTCCCAGCCGCCTGCTGCGGTGGCTGCACCAGTCGCGCAGGAGTCGCAGAAGGTGGGAAAGCCGCTTCCCCTGCCTGCCGAGAGGGGAAAGCCGTTTCCTGACGGGATCCCTGATATGTATCCCGACAGATTACCTGGGAACCATTCGCTTTGGGGTGATCACTGATCGGCTGCTTGCCAAGGAAGTCGCACTGACTGACCCGGGCACCATCTACTTGCACAGACACATCAACGCGTCCCTTGTGAGTATTGCCACCCCAGTTGGCAGCCCGAAAGCCAGCGGAGCCCCAGCGGCCCCCGAGAGATCCTCCTGCTTGGCTTGAACCCTCCTCTCGGGCCCCGGCGCCTGGCTCAGCCCCAGCAGCTGCCTCTGGGCTCAGCCAAGGAAGCGCCTGAAGAAACGGCCCAGGGAAGCAGCAGCTGGTAGGCAAAAAGTGAGGGGAAGGTAGAGGAAGGCCTTTCATTGCTTCAACCCACCCATAATCCCCTTCTGCTCAGCAATTCCCGGCCTCAGAGCTGGGCCTTCCCTGGGGCTCCCTTGTCAGGTGGGATCCCTTGGGCGATCCTGCCTGCCGGTCCGTTGAGCTCCTTTGCTGGGAATCGACCCAGAAACGTTTCCTCCCTGGATCCGCTTCTTTGGGGCCCTTGCAGGGGTTTCGCGCACAGGCCTGCGATAGAGGAGGTGGGGGGGCAGCACACCTGTTGGGGGGGGGTCGGTCCAGCTGCTCGTTCTGTGACTGGCTTGCAGCCCCCGAAGAACCAGCCCTCCTCTCCTTTTAGCTCTATCCCCACAAAACCCTGAACTTCACTGCTGAAAACGTTTGGAAGTGGGCCCTGGAGAACCGTGAGACCTTCCTCCGCTGGCTGAGACCCCACGGGGGGAAGAGCCTTCTGCTGTACAACGAGCTGAAGAAGGGGCCGGCCCTTTTCCTCTTCCTGCCCTTCGATCCGCTGGCCGAGAGCCACCCCCTCCTGGATGAGGTGAGCGAGGGCTGCCCTGGACTGGGCCCTGGTGGCACAGCTTCCCCTCCTTGGCCCTCTGCTGCCCTCAAGCACTGTCACAGAAACGGGGGGGCCGAGCCATTGTTTGGCCAGGCATCCCAGAACAAGCCCAAGGGGGGAGGAGGAGGAGGAGGCCTGGCATGGCTGCCCCCTGGAATCCTAGGCCTCCTGTGCGTCAGCCGCCGGGCCCTCCTGCTGCCGGGTGGGAGCAGAATTACGGTTTCCTCTCCTGTTCTTCAGATTTCCCAACTGGCCTTAGAGTACAAGACCTGCAACCGGAGCCAGCAAGAGGACGTGGAGCCCCAGTCCCTGCAGGGAGGGGCCCCCCCGGGGCCTGCCGGTCTCCGCCTCCCCACAGCTGAAAGCTCCTCCAGCCCCTCCTGCTGCAACACGGTGTTGCTGCCCGCCCAGTGGCACGGCCTCTCCCGGACCCACAATGTCTGCGAGCTGTGCATCAACCGGACGGGCGGGGTGCAGCCCAGCCCCCTGGTGCGCCTGCGCTGCAGCTTCGTGGCCATCAAGGCAGCCATGGACTCCTTCTGCCTCAAGGAACAGACCTTCTTCCACGCCGTGTCCCAGACGGTGTCCTGGTGCAGCCACTTCCTCAGCTTCTACAGCCCTTTCGGCTCCTACAGCGCCTGCTGCAGGACGATGAGCAGGGACCTGCTGGACTTGGCCGAAGGGGCCTCCCTCGCCCCCCACGGAGAGAGCCAGGCGGAGGGCGTCCCCGAGCCTCTTCCTCACATTGAGGAGCCGGCCGGCCTCCCTGGCCTCAGCTGCAGGACCAACAAGAGCCTCAACCTCTACCTGCTGGACTCCAACCTCTTCTGGATTTATGCAGAGAGGTTGGGGGCCGCTGGCTCTCCCCCCGTGAAGGAGTTCGCTGCCATCGTGGACCTTCAGGAAGAGGTGCATTACGTCCTGGGCCAGAAACGGGCCCTCTTGAGAGCCAGTCTGGGTACGGCCTGCTGCTGCCCCCCTCCACCAGCTGCACCTTCGCGGCAGGGGCAGTGGGAGGAGGACGACGGCAGCCGGGAATATTTGCCCGGGAAATGCTGCCGTTTCTTTGGCTCCTCCTCTCCTCCCCCACGACCCTTTTGCGCCTCTGTGCTTCATCCCAAGGGGATCCAGAGCAGACCTCGCTCTCTCGAGCGTCCCGCTGACTTTGCGCCTCTCCCTTGCAGAAGCCTTCATCCGCAACTACACCGTCCTCTTCAGCCCCTTGCAGAGGCACCTCGTGGGTGACCCCCGGCCCAGCCAGACCCGCCTGCAGCCGCACCTGGTTCAGGAAGTCACCACCGGCACTTTCCACCAGCTGATTCTGAGGAGCCCAAAGGTGACTCTGGCCCAGCGCCTGTTCCGGGGGCTGCTCTGCATCCCAGCTGTTTTACGCAGAAATTCCCCCCCCCTCCCCACAGCCAGCGGTTGGGGAAGGCTGCCAGGGTGGCTCCCTCCCGTTCAGGGATTTGTATTTGGGGGAGTTTGTCGAGGCACTTGGGAGGGGGTCTCCCCGCCCCTACATGACAGGAGGGGCTTCCTCCCCAGGTTGGGATGACTGACATGGGGCTGCCTATGTGGATTCCTGACCCGCCTCTCCCCATTTCTCTCCTGCCCCCTCGCCCAGGCTGTCCTGCTGCTGTATTACGCCCCCTGGTGCGGCTTCTGCGCCTCTCTCAGCCACGTCTTCATCCAGCTGGCTCGGATCCTGCCCCCCAAACGCTTCATGGTGGCCAGGTAGGCCAGGCACCTCCTTCCTGCTCTGGAATCTGCCTTTGGGGGTCTTGGTGCCATTTGGGGGGAGCGGGAGGCCAGGAAGCTCCGAGGGGCTGGTGGGTCTGGGTCCCTGCCTGGCTTTTCTGTCTGCAGCCGGGACCCCTCCTGCCTGTCCCTTGCCCAGCTGATCCCCACTAGGAAAGGGACGGAAACGGGGGTCTCTTGGAAAAGTCTCCCCCCCCCGCCCCCTTTCCTCTCATGCCTTTCTAGGGGAAGACGGGGAGGGGGGGGAAGCCATCAGGAGTGACCCCTAATCGGCAAGTGCTCTGCAGGGCTCGGTGGCCAGAGAAGTGGCTTTGCTCATTTTTGCCAGGTGTGATCTGAAAGCTGCAGGAACAAATCCCAATTGTGTTTAAGTCCAAATGAAGCCTTTGTGCTGTTTTTGTGTGTCGGAGATTCTGAGCAGAGCTTGCTATGATGATTGACTTAGCACCCCAGTTGCTCTTCCCTGGAAAGGAGGGTCTCCATGGGAAGAAGCCTGTCACACCCTGCGTCCTTCTCTGTCTCAATAGGATCGACGTCTCTCAGAACGATCTCCCCTGGGAGTTCATGACCGACCACCTCCCCAACATCCTCTTTTTCCCTCATGACCGGCAAGTAGCTCATTTTGCATCTGGGTTGAGAGATTTTCATAAGATATGTCTACAATGTGGGAAGGCAACTCAATTGCAATAATGCTGTGTTGGATTAAGTCCCGAGTAAAAAGCCTCGATTATCAAGGGGAAAATGTATTGCAAATTGTACAAGCAGGATAACCGAAGACAAAACGGCCCGCAGATTCCCAGGCGCTTGAATACTCATGGAAACCATAGTTCGCACCCTACTTTTGTAAATCATTAGCATAAAGTACTGTATTTTTCAGAAAGCAGAATTTCAATGCAACAAGAGACCACTTGGTGTCTGAAAGGGCTGCCTGCTTAAAAGCAACAATTTTGTTGTTGACGTTGTTGCCTCCAAGGTAGTGTTGATTCCTGGATGAGCAGTTTTCTTGGCAAACCTGGAGGATCGTTGCCTCTTTCCTAGGGCTGAGAGAAAGGGCCAAGTCACCCAAGTGGGCAGAATTGGAACTCCAGGGTCTTAACCAAACTGGCTCCCAAAGCCACACGGCCGGCCGGGATAACCGAGCCTTTCCTTAGTCCTGGGCCTGATGTCATCACAGGCCCCACTGCATGGAAGAGGCCAGAGCGCCTTTCTCCAGCAATGGGAAGCGGCCATTAAGGAAACCCAGGTGGGGATTTCCTGCTCAGTTCCTTCCCACACCTGGGCTTCAGGATTAAAGGGTGATATTTTAAGGGGGTGGGGGGCCTCCCTAAACGATGCCTGCACAATCTGCAGAGCGCCCAGGAGGCTGCTTCTCCTCCTCCCCCTCTTACAGTCATCTGAAGTGTTGGTGGTGGGTGGGAACAGGGACGGAGTTCAGCCGCAATTAATGTAATTGTTGTGTTGCCTCTGAAGAAAAGAATGCTGCAAATGCCGGCTCACTTGCCCCCACTTGTGTTTTGCACCTTGAGAGCATCTGTAGCAGTTCAGGGACTGTTTGGATTTGGTCCAGGCCCCAAAAGGTCTCAGAAACAGGGCTGATGCGACTATATCAGAACCATCTTTCTTTTCCATTCGGGTTGGGAAATCAGGGTGGAATTTCAGCTGTTGCGAGGTCTCGGGAGCCCCGGCCCAGCCGTGGCTTGGAGCTGCAAACAGGAGGGATCCAGGTCTTGCCAGCTGGGCTCCTGGCCCAGAGGTTGGGCAGGATAAACAAGCAGCTGCTGCCGCTGTCCAGAGCCTGTATTTCCTGCCCTTCTGGCTCCTGGGGTAGAAACTGGCAAAGCGGCTCCCTCCCTGCTGTGTGCAAATCCTTGGGAGTCTTAAGTGGCCACTGGGATCAGCTGAAGCCAGACTTGTCCCAAACCAGGGATCCCTTCCCCACTGCCGCCCTAGCCTGAACGTAACCTATACGGAGTTCAGCCCCTGCCTTAACCCGGGCAAAGGCGGCTTCTCATCAGAAGAGACCGGACAGCCGTTTCTCTGACAGGGTGTGGGGTTTCCTGCTTGACCAGGAGGGGGTTGGACTAGAAGACCTCCAAGCTCCCTTCCATCTCTTCTCATTCCACCATTGGCCCCCTGTGCCCAGCAAGGCTCACCCCTCTCTCTTGCTCTCCTAGGAAGGACCAGAGCTCCAAGTTCCCCGTGACTTCCCTGATCAGCCTGCCCAACCTACTGAGGTTCATCCTCCGGCACTCCAGCCCACCCTTCCTGGCTGAGGGTTGGGGGCCCAGCCTCTGGCAAGAGACCGACCTCCAGCAGGCACGCATCGCCCACTTGGAAAAGGAAATCCGGCTGCTGAAGGCTGAGATCCGGGTCCTTCACCAGGCCCAGGGGCAACTGCAGGGGCAGCTGTCTGAGACCCGGAGCGAGAGCCAGCGGCTGCAGCGAGAGACCCACGCCCTGAAGCAGCAGCAGAGCCACCAGGAGCAGCTGCAGGGGCTGTGCAGCAAGAGGACCTGGCAGCTGGAGGATATGGCCGAGAAGCTGCGGAAGCTGGCCGAGGCCTCCGAGACCCTCCTGACCGAGAACGCCTTCCTGAAGGTCCTGCTGGCCATTGCAGAGAAACACCGGGCGGCAGAGCCGGGCTCGGAAGGCGGCAGCCGGCCCACCGAGGACCCCACAGGCCTCCCGTCCCCTGGGCGGGACCACTTCCCCCAGGTGGAGGAGGGGGGGGCTGCCCCACTGGACTCCAGGGTCCCCACGGAGCACAGCAAGGAGAACTGGACAGAGTAGCTCTGCGAAGCCTGGAATAACAAGGAAGCAGAGTCCGGGGCAAACTTTATTGGAAGGTCACCAGGTGGCCTCCCTCCCTTTGCTGGGCTGGAGAAATGAGAGTTTTTTTAATGAGCCATGGACCCACAGCGGGAGCTCTCGGGGTTTGTGAAATTGTCAAATTGCAGGGATTCTTCTTTGCACTTTAAGATTGCACTAATTTGATAGATTTTGTATCAGTTTAACCTAAATTAAACAATTTGGAGGGTGGCCACCACCAACAAGCCAAGATGACTCTTATCTGGGCTTTTCCTTCTTTGGCTCAAAATCAGGGCCGGAATTACACAAAAGATCCAACCTTCAAGATTTCTCTCTAGAGAACTTCCAGGAGTGTCAATTGCAGAGCTTCCACCCCACGCTTTCCCCCTTCTCTGTGCCTGGCCCAGGGCTGCTCTGCCCCTTCTGGCTGAAGGAGCCTCTGCCGTGCCTGGCGGGGAGGGGGCTTGGATGAGGGGCTGTCAGTGGGAAGCAGCATTTACGCAGTTGAGGGCAACAGGATGGGCTCCCCAAACTGCCAGCCGTGAACAGGGAAGGGGGAGCTCCAGGCAAAGCTGTGCCAGAGGCCCCCCCTTGACTCAGCAGCCAGTCAGAGGGGCTGAAATGGGGGGGGGGGTTTCTAGGTTTCTCCCCCTTGCAGTGTGTTACTTAGGCCAAAGGGGGGGGGGTTGTTCTCAAAGTCTCAGGGTCTCCCTTTGGCCATCAACGCACAAATGGAAAGGATGCTGCGAGGGGGGAGCCCTCTTCTTCCCCTGGGACTTGGCTGGACATTCCCAGAAGCCCCTTGGAGGGGACGGGTTTAACTACAAAAATACACTCACTGGGAACTGTACATCTGAGGAACAAGAGCAAAGCCCCCCCCCCCCCCCAAAAAAAAAAACCCAGAGAACTCCACAGGCAAGGAAGTGGCTAGTTACACAAGGGCCTTTTACTGCACCCCCCACCCCCCAAATCCCAGCCTCTGACTGCACCCCAAAAGGGAAGCAGTCGTCACTGGCTGTAGGGGTGGGTGGGGGGGGGGCTGCTGTTGCTTTCAGCAATCAAACGGCTATTCCCCCAAGGCCCCCCCACTTCAGGGACAGCAGACTCCCATCATTTGATTACAACTCCCATTATCCCCAGGCAGCATTGGCAGGGGCCTCATGGAAGTAGGTCCCGTCTGCACACTGAGGCCCCTATTAAAGTACACCAAGAAAACGGCCATCCAGAACCAGCCGATAGCAGCCCTGATCTTCTCTCCTGGAACCCCAGATGCAAGTCCAACATCGCCCCCCTCCCCCCACTGGTTTTGGAGCAATCCCTGCGGGGCTGATGGAGCATCTCCTGAATCCAAAGGTGGCTCCCCCCCAACGTCTTGCTTCTTCCCAGTTCCTGGAGAGGCGGCCCGGCTCCTCCACACGCTCCCTCCACAGCTGCTCACATTATGTCAGGGCTCAGTGGGCAATTCAAGTAGCAGGTTGCGTAGCTGCCCTGTCCATTGCCAGCAACAGACCTCGTGCCGGAGAGGGGCACAATGTCCCAGAGCAAGGAGGGTCGTCTTCCCCGGGCATGCATGGCCGCGACTGGTGGGCGCAGCCCTCCGTGTCCTTCACAGTATCCGTGGGATCCGCAGCCTGCGCAAATCCCGCTAGCCGTGCGCCTTGGGGCCGCTGGGGCTGAGCTTGGCCTTCCTCTCGGTGCAAGGTCCCCGCGCAGAATACTGGACCAGGAGGAAGGGCTCCTTGGTTTCGCCTTCGCCCACGATGCTCTCCTCGTCCTCCGACTGGCTGATCCGCTGCAGGCGCAGGTAGCACCAGCAGCCCAGGATCAGGGCGCCCAGGGCCGCGATGGCAATGAGGATGACGATGACCGTCACCACCCCTGTGGTTGGGCTGTGGTCCATGATGGACATGGCGGGCGGCTGCCAAGGGCCCCCGGGGCCTCCGCGGTGGAAGCTGCTCCCTCGGCAGACGAAGGGCTCAGCGCCTGCAGGGACAGAGACTGCTCAGGCCCCGAAGCCCAGACCACCAAGCCCACGCCCGCTTCGGCTTCCCCCTTCCCCAAAGCCTCGGCCGGCTTCGCCACGGGCCCAGAGGGAGGCAGGAACGAGGCGCCTTCCCGGGTGACGCCCCGAAGGCTGCGGCTCCTCCGCTCGCCCTACTTCGCCCACGCCAGCCTGCCGGCCTCGGCCTCTCCCTCTGGGCGGCTCAGAGAAGACCCCCTCCCGCCCCCTCGGGAGGAAAGGCCGGGGCCGCCGAGGGGGAGGCGGAGGCTGGCTGGGCGCGACCGCAGCCCCGGGGCAACAACCGCCCCCGCCTGCCTGCCTCGCCCCCCGTCCCCAGCCCGGGAGCAGCTGCGCCGGAGCGGCCGAGCCCAGTGCGTCACTCGCGGCGCCCCGGGGAAAAGGCGGCCTTCGCCGCAGCCGAACAAAGGAGCCCGCCCGGCGCCCCCCACCCGTCCAGGGGAGGCGGCGGCGGCGGGGGTCTCGGGCGGCCCGCGAGGACGGAGAGGAGGGGCGGGCTGGGCGCAGCAGCAGCGTCCCTTTGTTCGCCCAGCGCGAGGCCGGGGAGGGTCGCCGCTGCCCTGGGCGCCCCCGAGGCCCTCCTGCCGCAGCCGCCCCTCCCTCCCCCGCCTCGGCGCGCGGCAGCCGGAAGCGGGTCTCGGCGTCGGCCCGAGGAGCCCCGGCGGCCTCGGCCCTGCAGCTCACCAGGGGGGCCGCGCTTCCGCCGGGGGAGGCGTCGAGCTGGAGCCGCCGGCCGCCCTCGTCGTCGTCGTCCTGGCCCGGCCCCGCGCGCGCCGCAGCCCCCGCACAGCCACCATGCCGGAGCCGCGGAGAGCCCGCACTGCCGGCCGCCGCCTGGCGCTGCCTTATAAGGAGCGCGGGCAGCCAATGGGCGCGGGCGCCGGAGCCCGCTTGGCAACAGCTGACGGCGGAGGGCGGGCCGGGGAAGGCGCGGCGGGGCTGGGGGCGCCCTGCCGGGTGCGCTGCGGCTCGGCCCCTCGCGGTCCCTGCAACGAGGCCGAGCGAGCCGCTGGGAGCCGGCGGTGACTCCTGCGCAGCTCGGGCGCTTTGCGCTTCCTCGGCTGGCTCTTCCTTCTGGGGATCCTTTCGGGGGATCTCCTGCCCGCGATCCCCCCAGCATCCCCTCGCCCTCCGGGATCGTTGGGATCTGGCCGGAGCTTCCTGCGCATCCCCTCCCGATGATTTCTCATTAAAATGGCGATGGGAAGAAAGGCCGAGAGCCGAAGGCGGCCCCCGCCAGACCCCCGGCCAAGAAATCCTCCGACTAGCCAGGGGTCGCAGGGGCCCAGAGCACAGGGAGCCGGCTCAGAGGCCGGGCGCCTCCTTCCGCCTGGCCCGTTCCCTTCCGCTTCCCAGGGGACCTTGGGATAATTGGGATCAGCCAGGAAAACGGGCTGCCTGTGGCACATCTCCCCTGGCTGGTTTCTGTCTTTCCTCCAGGACGGCCCTTCGTCTGCCGCAGAGAGCGCGGCAAGGAAAGCGGCTTTTCTGGAGGGTCCCACAGATCCAGGCAGAGGCTCCTCCGGTCACTGAGAGCTAACCGCGAGTGCAAGAACCCGCCTCCCCCTGCAGTTCCCTGTGGAATTCACCCCACGGAGTTTCCAATCCAGCTGGAGGGAATCTCAAAGCTGGGAGGCGCAGCAGAGTCAGGGCTGAGTACCATGAGCTGGTCAACCTCCTTTGCCAGCGGGTGGTCACCTGGCCCAACCATCCTCCTTCACAGCCATGGCCCTATTTCTTAACCTTTCTCTGCCCAACAGCTCCTCTTTCTGGCTATGCAAATCTCTGCCCAGCTCTGCTGAACACTGGATAAAAGTTGCTTCCTTGTTCTACTGGTTTGCACCACGTGATTTCAAAGGATTGGCCATTTGCCTCCTGAGGAAGACTTTTAAAAAATGCTTTTCTATCTGTTAACGTTGTCAGATTATACTGTATTTTTACACTGAGCTATTTTTGCATGCGCTGCTACTATGGAAGAAACTTAGTGTGGCACATTATTTAAAACAAAACAAACGGGGGGAAAATTCTCTGCACTTTCGGCAGAGAACACCAGGCAGCAGTGAAGAGAAAGGGAGTCATGCAAAATCTGGTTTTGCACATTGCAGCATCACACAAATGATGAACCTGGACACACTCGGTCCCTTAAATAGACCTGATTGGAGGCGTCTCCTGGCCTCTTTGGTTTTTCCTGTAATGGAAGCTTACATTGTTTATCCTTTCTCTCCAGCAGAACAGGCTGGGACGAATTCCCTCTGCATCCAACCTTGGCACAGCTGGGAAACCAACCTGACTCGGGAGGGGCAGCGAGGAAGCTGCTCTTGGCCCCAAAGGGTCGGGGGCTTCTTGGCCGTTTGAGCGAGAGAGCCCTCGACAGCCTCCCTGGGATCCCATGCGCAGGAACCGGCAGGCAGAGTATTTTTAGAGATGGTTGACATGTCACGATGCTCATAAGTAGACCAAGGGGATTTTATCTGCAGGAAATGCAACGGACAGCAAGGAGACGGCACAGGTTCTTGGCACATGCTATGTGCTCTTTAGCAAACAGGTAGAGAATGTTGGAAGCCAAGGAAGTGGATTTCAAGCGGCCCTAAGGAAGATCTGGGAATAAACCGCCTTCTGCCCTGCTTTTTCATCCAGTTCCTGCCAAACGGTTAACTGAGCTCTGAGCCCCTGGGGGCAGCTCTCCTGGACTAATCCCCAAAAGCTGGGCTGAGCTCCTGTGGCCCTTGGGTGGCAGAGCTCGATGCTTGGCCCAGGGGTGCGGGTGCGAGGGGCGTTCCTCCCCCCCCCCTTGTACATTTCTGCAGCCTGCTTAGGGGCAGAGATCCTTGACTCAGAATGGAGGCCCCAGCATCACCAATCGGGTGGGGGGGGGGGCTAGAAGAAGGGCCCACCTGGCTTGAAATGCAGCTTGGGAAAAGAAGCGCCCTTCTGCCCACGTCGTAGTAGCCCCTCCCTGCAGCCTCAGGGGGAGGATTTGTTCTGCTGCAATCTCTGCTGGGGAGGCAGAGACAATCTGGTTGCATCTGGAACAGAATTAAGCACAGTGGCAGAAAGGCTGCATCCCTGTTCAGTGTAAGGTGGACTAGAGGCTCTTCAGGTGTCCCACCAGCACCTGAAGAGCCAGGTGTCCCACCGTGTTTTGGGAACCACTTCCTCCTCTCCAGAGAGGAGGGGCTTGGGGGGGTGGCAGAGGAGGCTGCTTGACTCCCACCCTTGGACCTGCAGGATGCTCTGGGCCATCCCTTCCCAGGATTCTTTCTCCTGCCAGCCCAGGCAGGACCACCACCACAGACCCCTCTCCAGCTTCCCAGTTCAGCATTGTCTCTGGGAACACAACCTGTAGAAGGGGAGATGGGGATGACTCCTCCCCCTCCCCTCCCCCTCCTTCTTCCAAGGGGGAGCCTGAGAAACAGCTTGTGATGGGGTGGGGGGCAGGATTGTCTCCAGGGGCTGCAAAGCCAGGAAGAGAGAGAAAAATGGGTCAGTTGTCAAGAAAGGAAGGAGGAATGCAGGAGCTTTAATTAGCAGGACCGTCTTTTTATGGAAGTCTGAGCTCAGCAAAAGGGGGGGGGGTATAAAAACTGTGTGAGAAGCAAAGAGGTGGGGAAATGAAAGCAGGTGGATGCGGAAGGAGCCCTTCATTGTGAGGCGCCATCTAGGTTCCCCATTTTAAGCCAGACTATAACCATGAGACGCTCCCCCGCCCCACCCCTGGCATCCGGGGACCTATGCCAGGAGATCAGAGATCACCTGGTCCTCCAGAGGCTGCAGGTCTCTTGCAGGGATAGGTGCTCTGGGTGCCCTCCTGCCCTCCCTTCGTCCGGCTGAGCCTCGGTTGCCCAGGGCTGTCAAACAGAGGCCCCCACCTGCCTCCAGAGAAGAACCGAAGGAAGGAAGCCAGTGACCCCCCCCCAAGAGGCCGATTCAGCTCAGGCCACCCTATCAACACAGGTTTGAACATCTCCTAAGGCAGTGTTTCCCAACCTTGGCAACTTGAAGATGTCCGGACTTCAACTCCCAGAATTCCCCAGCCAGCATTCGCTGGCTGGGGAATTCTGGGAGTTGAAGTCCGGACATCTTCAAGTTGCCAAGGTTGGGAAACACTGTCCTAAGGGAAGGAGGACGAATCGGGCTCCGGGACATGCAATGGCTCCCTTCGTGGCCCTTTGATCCTGCCAGCGCCTGGCACACTTGGGCACCAAAACCCCTTGAGTCCGCGTGGGCATGGATGAAACCGCCCTGAGCCTCCCTGGGCGAAGCTTAGTTGTGCCTCGCCTGGGAGCACCCTCCCCGGTTCCCGACTGCTGCCGCCCGGCCACCTCCAGGCCCTCGGAAAGGCTCCGCCAGAAAACCTCTCGCTTTCGCTTGCTCGACGGCTCTCCAAATCCGGCAGGAGAGCAGCGGAGCAGAGGAACCGGGCCGGGGGGGGGGGGGGGGGCTGCCTTCGCCCGCATCTATCGGCAACGCGGCCCGCTCCCCAAGCGGGCGCCCTCGGCGGGCTAGTCGGGCGGCGGCGGAGCCGTCGAGGCCTCTTTGGGGTTAGGAGAGTTCCGAGGCTGGGTGGTCTGGCGAAGCATCTCTGCCGGTCTTTCTCGGCTTGCTGCCCGGGACGGCGGCCTGCCAAGCCGGCCGGGAGCCCAGCGGGGATGGGCGGGTGTGGCGGGGCGGGGCGGGCCTGCAGGCGGGGAGGGGCGCGGGAGGGGAGGATGGGCCGCGATCCAGCTAGGCGGAAGAGCCCGACGGCCAGCAAGTGAAGCGCGTGCCTGGCGACCAGGAGGTAAGACGGCCTTCTCCCTCCTCGGCCCTGAGCGGGAGGGCGCGGCCGGCTGAGCCCCTCAGGGAACGGCGGGGAGGGCCCGGGAGCCTCGGCTCGGCGGCTTCGGCCCCGCGGGGTCGGGGGAGAGGCGGTTTTGCGAAGCGCGGCCGCGGCTGGTTCTCCCCAGTCTCGCTCGGGCCGACCTTCGGCTGCCGGACGCCTCCCAGCCCCAGCGCGGTCGGGTCGGGGCGTTGCCACCTGTCGCAGCGGCCCGGAGAAGCCCCGCGTGGGACGGGAGGGCGAGGCGGGGCGGCGGGCTGCTTCTGCCGGGCTCTCGGCTCGCCTTTCCGGGTGGCCGGTCGGGGGCGCCGCGGGGTTTCCTGCAGGGGGAGGGGGGAGGACGAGGGGAGGCCCCGTCCGGTTCCCCCTCCGGCCCTCGGCTTGGGCGCCCGAGCGGGAGCCCCTAGGAGAACGAGGCGGGCGAGGCTCCAGAGCGGGGGCCGCTGGACCAGAGCCCTCCCGCCCTGCTCCTCCGCCGGGCCTCGGTACGGCTTCTTTGGACCCCGCCAGCAGCCTGGCAGAGGTGGCCGCTCCGGCTCCAGGAAGCAACTTGTCTTTTTGCCCTGCTGGAACTCCCCGGATCCCGTCTGGGGGCAGCGCGAACAGACCCTTCGGCCTCTGCTCCTTCCCCGAGTGACAGGCGAGTCCGTGGTTGCCCCTTCTGGCCTTAAGCCTGGGCAAATGTCGGCCGCTGGTGGGGGAGGAAGTGGGGTGGAGATTGGGGGGGGGCTTGGGGAAGGGGCTTTAAAACTTGCTTTAGCCGAATTTCCTGCTAAAGCAAAACAGCTGAAACGTTTTCCCTCCTTTAAAAATCAATTCAGGGCAACGCACCACAAACCCTCGGAGCCACACAAAGGCTCCGGGTGGCCACGTGCAGATGGAAACGTTCTAGGAGCTTAGAATGGTTAGAGAAACAGAGTGCAAGGGCTGAAGATATTAGAGATCCTCTAGTCCAGCCCCGTCCCATAAGGAAGAGAGAAAAGGCTTTCAGTGGAGAGGCCTGACCTCTGTCCCATTGCCCTGTGCTTTTGAAGCAGCCCCAGCAGTCAACCTGGAGGGGTTGGGCACTGAAACTTTCCACTCACTCCCTTCTGCAAGTGAGGGTTTATTGTATTTGTTTATGTGTTCGTCACTCTGGTGGTTTAATCATCATCCTGGCATCCTGGAAATTGCCGCACAGGTGAGGCTCACTGGCACAATCACAGCCCCGGTATGGATTGCGGCATCTCCCTGGCGAAGAAGCCCCAAACCAAAAGGCAGTTTCCCCCTCGGTGGGTTCCTGCCCTCCCTTTCCAGGCTGCCTTGCAACAGCCCCCTCCCATCTTCCACGCTGCTTGGGACAGTTGAGTCCTTCCCCACAAATTGGGGTCATGGTCAGGGAGCATCACTCCCACGGGAGGCGGTGGGCTTGACAGTGTAGGGCAGCCGCGTTGTGACCCAAGGCAGATGAGCTGCCTTGCCCCACAGGCAGGCAAAGGTCTGCCCTCTATGAGGCTGGCATAGCTGTGGCTCCTGCTGATCTCACAAAGGCTGGCTGGCTCCCTCCTTCCCCCGGCTCCTTAGGGGCATCTCCAGAGCCACTCTGGGGCCTCAGCAGGTGGGTGTGTGGTCTCCTCCTCTGCTCCCCTTGAGGAATTCTGAGAGCAACTGGCTTGGCTGAGATGGAAATGCCTCCCCTGGGGTCCTGGAGGGAAGGGGGGGTAGCTGCTCCCATTGCAAAGAGTGGGACCCCTCCACCCCCTCTCTGCCCAGGGCTCTTCTCTGGGGAGGGAGGAGGCTCTGGGGGGGGGCATGGGGGGGCCTGCACAGGAGGGACTGAAGGAATTGCACTGTCAATGGGAGCCAGGGGGGGGAGGGGCGGGCTTTCCTTCATTCCGGGAAGGGTTGAAAATCAAACTCCGGGATTGTGCAATGAGGAACATTGCAGAAGAGCAGCGGGGGGGGGGGGGGGGGGGCAGTTCCGGGCTGCTTTCTGGGCTTCAGGGAAGGGTGGGGATGTTAGTCAAGCTGTTGGGGTGGGGAGGAGCTTCAGGCTGCTTTCTTGGCAGTGAGACGGAAGCCATGAAAAGAGGCGGTGAGAAGACGGGGCAGAGAGAGGCTGGGGCTGCCTTCAGCCCCTGCCTGGTTCCCTTGACACCTCCCTGCATGGGGGGGGGGCAGCCCCAAGAGGAAGGCTAGTGCAGTTGGGGGGAGGGGCTGCAAGGGTTCTCCTTGCTGAGAACAGGATGCTCGGACCAGGCAATTTTGCACACTCGCAGAGTTGTGCAAACTCCTCCTGGAGCCCCTTTCGGGGCTGGTGGGGTCTCTGGACCCACAAGCACATTGTTCTGGGGCTGCCCCATCCTGCCAAGGGAGCGAGCCAAGCAAGGACCCGCCCGTCACCCACGTCTTATGATGCCTGTTTCGATATTACAGAATCCATTTCCCCAAATGGTGATTGGTGTGTGTGTGTGTGTGTCTTTCCCTGAAGCTCTTCCTCTTCCTTCTGAGGAAAACCCCCATGGAGCCTCCTTTGTTCCCCTCCGGGACAAACACCTGGGGGCCACCTCCTCCTGGGGTGAAGGAGATCCCGGGTTAAGGGCCTGCTCTGGGTGGCAGCATTCTGGGCACCAGAGGGCCAGCCCTTTGAGGTAGGCCAGGCTAGGAAACCGGCAGGGCAGGGACTCCAGGAAAACCAACCTGAAAGGCTGCCCCAGAGCCTGGCCCTCCCCCTCCCCCGCCACTAAGCCCGGCCAAGGGGAGTCGCCGTGAGGGTCTTCCTCACCCCCCGGGGCAGCTCTCGGCTGACGTTACGGGGCCTGTTTGGGAACCACTGCTGGGGGAGGGGGCAGAGTTCCATTCCTGGAAGAGCCGCCCATGAGGAAGCGCCTGTTTCCTGGGGATGAAGGCCGAGGGTTTCCGAGAGGAAAAGGGCGAGAGGGGGAGGACCAGGAGTGTGGAGCTCCCAGCTGCTCTTCCCTTTGGGGCAGCGCTGTGGCTGCGCTGCCCCCCCCTCCTCCAGGCAGGGCTCTTTCTCCGAGGGGCTGGCCAGCACCCCAGCTTCCTTTTGGCCTCTCTCCTAGAAACATGGCTGCTCCTTCTTCAGCTCCTCCGCCTTACGAAGAATTGGCCGGCGGGAGTAATCCAGCTCCGTCCCCCTACCCACCTGCAGGGAGAATTCCTGAGAAGGGGACTCCGGACCCCTACCAACCCCAGGCCTATGGCATGCAACCCCAGGCCTATGGCATGCAACCCCAGGCCTATGGCATGCAACCCCAGGCCTATGGCATGCAACCCCAGCCAGGCCAAGCGGTCCCTCCAGGTGAGTCCCAGTGGCGCCTGCAGGAGGCTGCCTGGGGGGGGAGGGGAAGGGAGCTGTTCTAGGGGCCTCTATGGGAGGCACCCCAGAACCTCCCGCCCCTCCATCCCTCTCTCTCTCTCTCTCTCCAGTGCCCCACCAAACCGTTTACATCCCGGGGCCGCTGATCTTCCTGGACCAACCCATGCAGATCAGCTGTCCTGCCTGCAACCAGATGATTGTGACCCGGATCTCGTACCAGCCTGGCGCTCTGGCCTGGCTCTCCTGTGGCGGCCTCGCTCTGGTGGGGTAAGTTGGTCCCCTGGGAAGCAGGGCAGCTCCCCTTCTCCCCCCTCCCTTGCCCAGCTGGAATGAACCGGCCGCTCTCTGCCTCCCCCCCGCAGGTGCTGGCTGGGCTGCTGCCTGATCCCCTTCTGCGTGGATGCTATGCAGGATGTCCAGCACTTCTGTCCCTGCTGCAACGCCTACCTGGGCGTCCACAAGCGCCTCTGAGCGGATCCAGGCCCCGGTGCTGGGAAGGGCCCCTTTCGTACGGCGCTCCCCAAGTCCTCCTGGGCCTCTCCAGCCCCTCTTCAAGACCTTTGGAGCAACGCAGACCACCTCTCCAGCCCCCCTCCCAAACTTCGGCCGTCCGTGGGATGAGCGGGTCCTGGCTTCCTGCGAAGGAGCGAAAGGACCACGCGGAGGCTGCCGCCACCCCTCTGTGCCAGGCCTCCTCTGCAGGACAAGTGTGCGGCACAACCTCTGAGGGCCGAAGGGAGGCCATCTTCAGCATTCGACACAAGCCATGCAGGACTCCAGCTGGCTCCCACCGTTCCCCCCGTGGCACGTGCCTAGTAACGGAGCCACCAATGTGGGCGGCAGAAGCTCCTGCTGTGATGCCAAGGCCGGGCGTTCCCCCCGATCTGAGGGGTTCCAGTTCAGGGAACATAGACCTTCGTTCGGCCCAACGGGGGGAGAGAGGCCCTGCGGCTGCCTTGGGGAGCAGAGCGGGGGCTTCCGGCACCCCAACCAGGGCCCAGCTCTGCACTCGGGGCTTCAAGGCAGCTTCCTGCCCCCAGGAAGGAGGGTCTTTTGTCCTGGGGATTTTGGGGGTAGCTAGAGAGCAAATCTCCGGAGCACTTTAAAGATGTTGGCTCTGCAAGTCCAACTTTTTTCTGATTTGCTTCCAAGCTTAGTCCTGACTTGTTCAGCTTTTGAAATAAAACCGCCTTGCAAAAGGGAAAAAGGACTGCAGGGGATCCTAGTTTTTCCAAAGGGCGACACCCGGCCCAGCCCTCCTTGCTGTGGGGGGAAAGCGGAGGGGCTCTGCTGGGAGCCTGGCCAGTGCCGGGGTCCTCTGTGGGGCCAGTGCCCTTCAGGGAGGCAGGGCTGGTGGTGCAACTGGGGCCAGGCAGCATCCCCATAGCGGCTACAGAGGCGCCCTAGATGAGGGGGCCTGCAGAGAACCAGCCTGGGCTCATCTGCATGGGGGAAAACGGTGGTTCATCCTGGCAACCTTCCACCCTCCTTCCGGGCATCCAAGGGGCCTCTGATGCGCTTGGCCTTCCTCAGGGGGCCGCGTGGGCAGCTGTGCCGGCCACTGGGCTTCATAGGCGGGCATTGGTCAGATCCCCCCCCCCCGCTTGCCTTTATCCGACCATCAAAAGGGGCACTGCCAAGATGAGGCTGCAACCCCCCTCATCCAGAGCCCAGGCAACGGGTGTTATGGGAATTGTGACCCCCCCCCACCCCCTTCTCGGCTTGAAGTGAATGGGGGCTGCACAGAGGAGGGATCCTGGCTTCACAGGCCTTGGAGGGTTGCTGAGCCTTTAAAGCACTTTCCAGTTTTGGTGCACAACTTTACCTGTAAACAGACTGGTGGAAATGTGCCCCCCCCCCCCCCGGAGATTCCCCCTCCCCCGGTCACTTGAGAAGGAATCGATAGGGCCATTCTTTTAACTCAAAAACTTTACTACAAAAGTACCAAAGAACATTTCAGTCTGCTGAACTTCAGAGAAATTTATTTACAAAAATTAAATAATTATCTTCTATGAAAAGAGATCTCTAGAGTGTTTTCCCTTTAAAAAAAAGGTCCACATTATTCAAACGGAAGTTTCTAAACTCCCAGGCTGGCAGAGGCCTCCCTTCCCTTCGCAGGTGACCAGGCAGTGCCAGGGGAGCTGCGAAGGCGGCTGGGGCTGAACCTGCCCTGGGGGGTGGGGGGGGGAAGAGGAGGTTTGCTCTTCTGCATCTGAACCTTGTGTAACCCTTGAAGGAAACAGGAAACCAGAAGGGCCTTTTCGGAATCTGCTGCAGCTGCTTCTCTGCATCCTTTCTCCCATCACCAGAATAAGATAATTTTTTTGGTGCAGACGGTGATCCCAGCAAGATGCTCCTTCAAGTCAGGGGGGCCCTTCTGTGCCCCAAGCCCCCGTGCTGCTCCTCTCGAGCGAGGAGGAGGAGGAGGAGGAGGAGGAAGCCTCTGTTCTACTGCCCTTTCTGCAGAACGGGTCGTGTGCCGGCCTGCCTGTGCTTCTCCCTGGGCATGGGTGGGGGTGGGGGAAGGCCGGCTTCACCTGGTCAAACCAAGCCGGCATCTTTGGCCATGTTGCAGAAGACGCCCCTGCTCTCGATGAGGTCAGCAGGAGCCCCGCACTCCACGATCCTGCCTCTCTCCAGGACGATCACCCTACATGGACAACCGTCCCATCCGTCACCGTCTTCCTTGCCCTGCACGAGGGCCGCCCCGTGCCAACCCCTGCCAGTGGCCCACCACCCCTGGCGCCTTACCGTGTGTAGTCCATGATGGTGTTCAAACGGTGCGCGATGGTCAGGACTGTGCAGCCCTCAAACTGAGTCCGGATCGTCGACTGGATGAGGCTGTCCGTCTCCAGGTCCACCGCGGCCGTGGCTTCGTCCAAAACCAGGATTTTGGATTTCCGCAGCAGGGCCCGGGCAAGGCACACCAGCTGCCGTTGACCCACGCTTGAAGACAGAAAGGGCAACGTTAGACGCCAAAGGACCAACGTGCTGGATCCTCCTTTTGAGTGGAACAGGGATTTTCTAAGCGAGAGAGGCTGTGTGTGTCCTTGTGCCTGTTGCCCAGACACAAGCAGAGATAAGGCTCTGTGTGTGTGTGTGTGTGTGTGTGTGTGTGTGTGTGTGCGTGTGTGTGTGCAAAGCCTGGTTTCTGTTTATCTCAAAACCGACTTTCCACAGCTGCTCCTAAAAGGGTGGAGCTGTTTTTTTCCTGCATCTGCTGGACTCTGATCATTTCGGCTGCAATGCTCGGCTCAGGCTGGCATTTTCTGGGCAGAAACTGCCCCAGATTACAGCCCGCGTCAGAAGCCAATTTCCTTGAATACCTGAGACATCCTTTTGCAAGAAGGCTGCAGGCAGAAAAGGGCAGCTTCACTTCTCTCTGCCCCCCCCCCCTTTGCAATTACAGAAAGATAAGAGGGGGAAAAAAAAACAGAAAAAGATCCAGAGGAAAAAAGGAACATCAAAGAAGAAAGAGAACTAATTATATTAAGAAACGCGCTCTTTGTTATTCCACTGAAAGTATTAAATGTACAAGGATTATATCAGTTCAGTGTGTGACCATAACAACACGATTAGGAGAACACAACTATCTCCAAGGCCTCTGAGTCAGCCTGTCCTTGAGTTGATGACTAAACAGGCAAACTCTGGAGGAGGAGGGGGGGGGGGCGCCCCTCCCCTCAGGAAAGAGAACCAAGCAGGTAAAACGCCAGGCACAGTTTTCCTCCTGGCAGTTGTGTTAAGACAAGGCTGAACATCTCTCGGGCCACCTGCTTCTTTCTTCTCGGGTTCCCAAACAGCCAGAATCACTCCCGATTCTTAAGCCTGTGAATCAGCCCCAGACGGACAGCTGGGCCCATGGCCAGAGACCGGCCAAGACCTCTCCAAAAGTGTGGAACTCCTGCAAAGCCAGCGATGCTTTCTGGGCAGTGCCAGTTTAACCAAGGGCTGGCAGAGCCATAGTTTAGAGGCAAAGAAGCTTCGCAGAGCTCCGCGCCCTGCTCTTAAGCACCTGCCCAGCACGCAGCCCCCTTGTGCGTGGCAAAAGCTCTCCCATTGCCCTGCGCACCTGAGGTTCTCCCCGCCCTCCGAACACTCGTGCAGGAGCTTATTGGGCAGGGAGGAGACGAAGGCCTTCAGGTGAGCCAGCTCCAGCGACATCCAGACGTCGTCGTCAGAATACTGGTCAAAGGGGTCCAGATTCATGCGTAAGGAGCCGGAAAACAGGATGGGATCCTAGGTAGGGAAGAGGAAGAGGAAGGAAGAGAGCCTGGCTGGTCGCCCTCGGAGCTTCTCCGCCGTTTCCCCCCCTTTCCAAAACGGCCTCCTGGGTGGGAAGCTTAAAATCTCCAGGGGGCCCTGAAGCTGCAAATGCCCCACGGAGGCACAAATGAGCTTTGCATTTTCCAGGGGCTCAAATCGAGTTCTCGGCTTGCATCCATTCAATCCCAGGCGATTCCCTTAAATGGGACTCCAGGGGGATTTTTTTTTTGGGGGGGGGGGGGGAAGAGACCTTGCTGAGAAGGTCAGCCCCCCCCCCCCAGGCAGCCCCTACTGACCTGGGGGATGATGGTGATCTTGAAGCGAAGGTCGTGGAGCCCAATTTTGGCAATGTTGATCCCGTCAATGAGGATCTCCCCTTCCGCCGCCTCTTTGATCCGAAACAAGCCCAGCATCAGGGAGGACTTCCCGGCCCCCGTCCTTCCGACTATGCCCACCTGCCGAGGGCGGAGAGCAGAGAGAGAAGCCACTGCAAAGGGCCCAGCCTTCCTTCCAAGAGGAGTTAAGCCCACTTGGGGGGATGGGTGGGCAGCACCGGGCGGACATCCAGGGAACCCCCCCAACCTCTGCAGGCAGAGACGGTTCTCCTGATGGAGCTTGAAGGGGTCTCGCCATGCAGGCGGCATCTGTGCTGCTTCCCGGTGATCCAGATGAGCCCGGAAGGAGCTCCTGCCTCCACCAGCTCCTCTGCTGCCCCTCCCCCGGGGCCAGGAAGCCTCTTCCCTCCCAGCCCCCATCCTGAAGAGACACGGCTGCCTCCAACCCCCAGGGCCGCCTGGAACTCACTTTCTCCCCTCCCTGGACCACGATGGAGATGTCCCGCAGCACAGGGTCCATGTCGCTCCGGTAGCGGAGGCTGTAACCCCGGAACTCCACCCGCCCTTCCTGAGGCCAGCCGGGCGGGGCAGCCGCTGGCGCAGAGGTCCACTCGGCCTGCGAGAGATGGGAATTGGGCTCATGCGCCCCAGCCGTAGCCCGGGGGCCTTCCCAAGAACCTCCACTGGCTCCTCCTTTGGGCCCAACCCCCCTGCCCAGCACTCGGCCTCTCACCACCCACGGGATGTTTTTTCTGGAGGGTGCAAACAGCCGATTCCCAGCAAATGGACCAAGGGGAACAATGCCTCCTCTCTTGGCCACCAGAGGGCGCTGCTGCTGTGCAAGTTGGGCGGCCGGGAGAAGGGACGCGGCCACTGGGACCCCTTGGAGGGACAAGACCCCTCCTCACGCTGAGAGCCCAGGGAGCCTCTGGTTTTGCTTTGGAGACTTCTAAAGAGAGGACCCTGCCGATTGCAGGGGGTTCCTAAGCATTAGCCAAATGGAACCTTCTTGTTTAGGGGCAGTCTATCCCAAAGAACTATCTGCCAGGAAGCGAGAACAGAAGAGGCCTTTCTTCCTTGTGGACCCCAGAATTAGTGGGGGGCTTAGAATCTGTTCTATGAGCGGTTCCAGCATTTCAGCAGCTCCCTGAGGCTGCAACCCCTCCCCCCCAAAAAAAGTTTCTCCTGGGAGAACCAGGAAGGCCAAGGCCGTCCTGTGCCAGGGATGCCCCTTCAGGGTTCTGTGCCCAAAGGAGAGAGGGGCGGCTGGGAGCAGAGACTGGCCTCTTTCTCCTTCTCCGAGTATTCCTTCACTCTCTCCACAGCTACAATGTTGGTCTCCATCTCGGAGGACATTCGGACCAGCCAGTTTAAGTAGGTGGTGATCTGCAAAGGAAGGACCCCCCTGGTCAACCCCCGAGGAATCTGAGCCCCCGCAGGGCAGAAGCAGGCGGCCCCTTTGGGAGACACCTCCGAGACAGCCGCCAGCAGGGCCGGGATTTAAGGTGAACGAGAGGTGGCAGGGAAGACCCCAGACCAGGGCAGGAGTGGTTCTCAGGGGCCAGAAAAACCAGGCCCTCCAGCCGGCCAGCCAATCCTAGGAGGAGCCCCCGTCTCTCCTGCGAGAGGCTTTGCCATTACATCCATTCTACCTATGCTTATAAAACACCGCATTTTGCCACAATCCTCCCAGGGCAGATGGTTCTCCCACCGGAGAAGGTCCGGCTCATGAAGAGGCTGAAACCGCCTCCCTGAAGCCGCCCTACCTGTAGCGAGTAGGAGATGGACAGGCCCACCAGCCCGGCACTCAGGCTGTGGCGAGCGATGACGGCAAACAGGGCTGCGAAAAGGACGATGCAGTTGCCCACCGACTCCAGCCGGACAGCCAGCCACCTGCGCAGGCCAGGGAGGGCGGGGTTAGAGGCGGGCAGGGAGCCTCCCTCCCTTCCGAGCGCTTCAGGGCTCCCTCGTCCTCCCCCAACTGGATTACCGGTTGGCCACGATGCTGGGGTAGTAGGCCTTCTGGTTCTCGTCCACTTTCAGGTCACTCTGCCTGATGAACCGCTTCTGCTCTCCGAAGGCACGGATGACGCTGACGCCCAGCAGGGTCTCGTTGAAGTGAGAGTAGATCGGGGAGCGGCTGACCGACTCCAGGCGCTTCAGCTGGCGCGAGGTGGCAACGTAGAAGCGCTGGGGAGGCACGAGAAGCGGAGGCCGTCAGAGGGGGCCCCGGGGCCAGGGAGGGAGCCCCGGGGAGGGCTGTGTGTGGCCCCTACCTGCACGAAGAAGTAGATGAGGCCCAGGGGCGGGATGACCACGGCTACAATCGGCGTGGCCAGCAGGATGATGATGCAGGCGCCCAGCACGTTGAAGAGCGAGCCCATGAACATCTTGATGACCTGCGGCAGGGTGGAGTCAATGATGTCCATCTCCTTGGAGAAGCGGTTGACCAGGTTCCCGCTGGGCGTCTGCTCGAAAAAGCTCACTGGGCACCGCAGGACGTGGTGCAGCAGGTCGAGGTGGAGGCGGCGGGAAGCAAAGATCCCCCCCACGGAAACCGCCATGGAGTAGCCAAACACGGCCACGCCTGCAGGGAGGGAGAGGGAAAAGGGTGGGCCCGGCTGGAGCCGCCCAGGAAGGCCAACGCAGCCCACCCACGAGGTCTGGGTCACGGGGGGCCCAAGAGTCTTCTGGAAGATTCCAAAGGCTGCCCGCTGTCGCCCGCCCCCATGAAAGACGCTGCCCTGCCCGCTTCCCCTGCAGAGGGCGCCTTTGAGAGCGCCAGCCGATGTGCCTCAGCTCTGCTTCCCAACCATAGAAATGCCCCACTCAGGGCAAAAGGCCACATGAAGCTGGCACAGACACCAGCTTTGGGCACCCAGCCCTGTGCCAGCTCTGAGGTTGCTGTCAGCCCAGGAACAGGATCAGGGCACCCAGGCGTCTCTTGCTGGGCAGACTATGAAGCGCCTGGGGTGAAGACGGGAGAAGACGAGGCCACACCTGGCACACAGCCCCACCCCCCCGCTCTTCTCCCGTCCCTTTCACCGCATCCTGCTCCCCAACAGACCTTCCCTTTCAAGAGACGGCACAGATCTCTGCCCGCAAAATGCAGGATTCACACCCTGGAAGAGGGGAGCCCTCCCTCCCCACGCAGGGACCCCGGGATTGTCCCCAGGGCAGCTGCTGGCCAGAAGGAAGCAGGACCCCTGGGGGTGGGTGGGGGGGTGAAGGGGCAGACCTTGAGAGATTCCCAGGGCGCCATAGACCCCCAGGCGCATGTTGGTGTGCTGCTGCGTCCCATTGAGGACGGGGTCGTCTGTCCACAGGCTGAGCCAGTAGTTGGAGGCCAGGGAGGCCACGTGGTTGCAGAGGAAGAGGAAGATGCTGAGGAAGGCGATGCCCAGCCCGATGGCCTTCATGTACTCCCAGTAGACGGTCGTCTTCACCTGCGACGCACAAGGCGGTCATCAGAGAGGTCTGCCACGCCCCCAGGACCCTTCTGCCCCCCAGGCCCAGAAATCTGCTGCCCAACCATATCACCCCCTTCTTCTCTGGTGGCAGGAGGCTTTGGGGGGGGGCCTCCCTGCTGCTCCTGGATCCTGTTCCAACTCTTCCCCCCCCCCCAATTCCCTCTGCCATTCTCTGCCCATCCCGGCTCCTTCCCTCCGCCCAGGGCAAGAGATGTCCACAGCTGCCACCTTCTCTCCTTCTGGGTCCCCCCAAAAAATCTGCTCTCAATCTGGGGGGGAGGCCACCCCCGGCTGCCACTCTGCAGGCGCTCGGCCATGGCCGGTCAGAGGACAAAGGCAGTGGTGCCCTTTCCACCAGCCGTGCCCTCCCTGAGTGCCAACCTCCCTGCCCGGGGGGAGGGGTGAGGGGGCTTGAGAAGGGGCCAAGGAAGATGGCATCCAGGCGGGCAGAGCGAGGGCAGCCCTGCGTTGTCTCCGCCAGCCGGTTCACAATCTCCCAGTGGGGAAAGGAAAACAGACACGACCTTGGCGGCAGCAGTGAAGGGCTGAACCTGAGCCTGGAGCCTGGCCTGGGGCCAGCCGTCCGAATGGCCGCCAGGAGCCTGGGCCAGCTGGAAGCCTTTTCCAGAAAGAAAACAGTTCAACCCCCCGAGTGGCTCCTTCAACTGTCAGGCGCTTGTGATTTCTTTTCACAGGAGAGAACTGGGCCAAGTTATTGTTGACACAAATATGGATAATACCCTGAATAAAGGAATCCCTTTAATCCCTGGACCTAATCCCCAAATAAAGGGACCGTCGGCCCTCCGAAGGCCGGCCAGGGGAGCCCCTCAGGCGCATCCACGCCCTCTGGAAAGAGAGCCTCTCTGCCAAACTCCCTCAGGCTCCGGCAGTGGAAGCCACTGAGCCCTCCCTCCGGCCCCCTCCCCTTCCCCCCACCCTCTCCAAGGCTGCTGCTGCTCCTCTTTTGGGGGCAGGAGTTGCTACGGCCAGCCCCCAACTCCAAAGGGAGCCAGTTTTCCTGGGCTAAACGGGCGCCAAGGGGGAAGCCCCGGTGGGTGGTGGCTGGGGCCTCACTTTCCCCGTCTGCGCAGTGTCCGCTTCGGTTAATTTCCAGGTGTTCTTGCCGTCCGGCGCCTTCTGAGCCTGGGCCAGGCTGTTCTGCACCAGGGACTTCTCCGTGTCGCTGCTGTAGGTCGAGGAGCAGCTCAGCTGCCTGCAAGGCCCACATGCCATGCTTGAACCGGGGCTGCGTGGCTGCTTCGTGCAGCGCTCTCGCCCAGCCCAGAGCCCTCTGCCCATGCTCAGAGCAGCTCCCGCAGGCGCCCCCTCCCCCAGCCTCCAAGGCCCCCCGCCGTGTGGGCAAAGGCCTGGGATCGTGGCAGGGGACACCTGGCAGGGGCTGAGCGCTCCGCCCTCCAAAGCAGCAGAAGCCCCTGGGAAGCAGCCCACTGAAGGGGGCGCCCCAGGGACTTCCCTGCATCCCCACCAGCAGGGAGGACAGGAGAAACCGGGCTGATCAGGAAGTTCCTCCCTGTGCTGGAGCAGATTCTGCCTCCAGGACAAAGAAGACCCCCTCCCTTCCCCGTGAGACCCCTCAGCCAGCAACTGAAGGGCCCCAGGTGGGTTGAGGCACCTGCCGATGCCAGGGAAGGAAGGGAGCAGCAAATGGGTGGGGTGGGGGGGGTGTTGTTCCTAGCCTAGGTGAAACTTTGAGTTTCAAAGTCTCTGGGAAAAAGGCGCCCGGATGTGCCCCTCCTCCCCGAGGGCTGCTCCCCTTGCCCACCTCCTCACTTGGACCGAGTTTTCGCTGGCGAGGACCCCGTTCTCCAGCAGCTTCTCTTCCTTTGGGACCAGACCGGGGGTCTCTGCAGGAATTAAAAAGAGGGTTGGTGCACGAAACGGAAGGGCCAAAGCAAAGGAGAGATTCCCAATTAAATCCGCTACTATCTGGCCCTGTCCTCTACTCTGCGTCCCTGCAGGGATTTAAGAACTGAAGCTCTTCGCTTCAATCGACTCGCTGAAGGGGGGTTCGGTGAGAATTTGGACAATTATTTTTTCTCCTAGCAAAGAATACAAGTCATCAGAAATTATTTTTGGGGGGGGGATGGGAATTATCAAGCTTTTATTGCTGCAGGCTCTTTCAGCTGACTGCCGGCTGCCTGCAATTTGGCAGTTTGACTTTCACCAGGCTCCAGGTCGACTCAGCCTTCCGTCCTTCCGAGGTGGGTCAAATGAGGACCCCGATTGTTGGGGGGCAAGAGGCTGACTCTGTAAACCGCTTAGAGAAGTGATATATAAGTCTAAGAGCTATTGCTGTTGGGAATTTTAATAACTTCTCTCCACCCTCCTCTGTCCAAAATGCTTTTTATAAATCCAAAGAAAGAGGAGAACGAACAAAGAGAAGAAGAAGAAGAAGGTGGTTTAAGCTAAGCTCTTCCCTCTTAAGCTATGCTGGCTTGTTGAAGGAGAGCAGAGTCTGCAAAGGGCAATTCAATCTGGGAGCCTCAGGCAAGAGTTAAGCCAGCGACTTCCAGGGCTCCCTTCACCCCGCCCACTTCCCACAATCAAGGAAAGTGGAATTTTTATTAGCTTTATAAACGCCCAATTAAGCAACTCTCTTTCCAGGGCGTTAGATGAACCCGCCTCGGTTCTGCAGTGCCAGCTGGCAAGCCCAGCAGCTGTTTGCCCAGCGGAGCAACGATTTGGGCAACAACAACACCTGAGTCCTGAAGGCTCTGCAGAAACCTGGGCAGTTTCAAGACCCACGAAGGGTTTGAGGGGGCAGCTCCAGCCCTTGAGCCGGTCAGGCCAGCCTTGGCAACTTCAAGACTTCGACTCACAGAATTCCCCAGCGGACACTTAAAAGTTGCCAAGTCTGAAAACCCCGATTTAGGAACAAGACAGGTTTTTTCCAACTCAATTTCTGACCAGCACAAGCTGAAAACCCCTCCAGGGTTCGGCCCCTTCCCCTCCTCTTCGGCCTCGGAGTCCGCATGCTTAGGGCCCCCATTCACACACAACAAACCGAGCTAGCTTCTAGTAACAAATACCCATTCAACAACTGCTGGAAAAGGGCAGAGAAGGGACAGGGGAGCCGCCCCAGGAGGCACCGAGGGACGGAGAGGACGGAAGCTGCAGCTGCCAGCTGTCCGAGGGATTTCCCCACCAAGGTGGCTCAACAGGAACCCCGGCGGTCTTGCCCATCTCAGCAACCCCAGAGGCAGCAACGGGGCAGGGGAACAAGAGCACCCGTACAACGGTGGGAGACCGACATCGGCCGCTGCCCGCTCCTTGCCTTCGCCAGCCGCACTGTGATCCGCCCCAGCGTACGTGCGCAGGAACTCCGCGAAGGCCCGGTCTTGCTTGAGAAGCTCTTGGTACGACCCCATCTCCGATATTTTGCCTTCGGACAAGACGACGACGGTGTCCATCAGCGGCAGGTAGCTGACCCCGTGCGTCACCAGGATCCGGGTCTGGGGCACGAAGGGAGAGGGAAAACCAGGGAGGCTGGGGGACGGAGGGCCTTGCGGTGCCCACTGGAGGGAACCAGTGCAGCTTAAGAGCAAAGAGGCGGCAACAAGACCGGGGATGATGAGCCCCCCCCCCTCTGCCCTTTGAGTTCCCAGAGGCTGCGGAAAGACCCTCCCCCACCAGCCTCCCCACACACCCACTTTGTGTCTCAGGAGGCCCTTCGGCCCAATGACTTTGTCGAAAATGTGCTTCCCGACGTGGGCATCCACGGCCGACAAGGGGTCGTCCAGCAGGTAAATGTCAGTGTCGGCATAGACGGCCCGGGCCAGGCTGACCCTCTGCTTCTGGCCGCCCGACAGGTTCACCCCCTGCGGGAGAGAGAGCAGCGCCCTCAGGGCCGGGCAGGAGCCGGAGCACCACGGAGGGGCTCCCCAGAAGGGGATGCGGGAGGGAAATGGCGCCACACAGAGATTTTGGTCTGGCCAGAAGCGAGTGTGGTGCCCCCCCCGCAAGTACCTTCTCTCCAATCTCCGTCTGGTCTCCCGAAGGGAAGAGCTCCAGGTCGGGCAGCAACGCACAGGCCTCGACCACCCGCTGGTAGAGCCCCCCGTTCAGCTCCCGCCCAAAGAGAATGTTCTCCATCAAGGTGGCGTTCTGGATCCAGGCTTGCTGGGGGACGAAAGCCACGGAGCCCTGCCGAGAGGAGACCCCCCCCCCTTGAATTTCCCTTCCAGGGAGCCCACCGCTGGCCCCCCGCTGCTGCCCTGAGACCCCACATTTGCCACCAGGGGAAGGCGGCTGCAGCCCCCCCAGGAAGCCCTGCAAGGGAATTCCCTTCGGCTGAAGGACATCATAGATGCCCCCCACCCCCTGGGGAAATGAGACCCTCCTCTATTTGCAAACCCGAGGAAAGGAGCCGCTCCAGTCAAGGCAGGAGGGGCCTCAGAGCTGCCCCTCCCTCTGCCAGACCACCCGATAAGCCCCCCAAGCTCTCCATCCGCCCATCTGGGGGGCACCTTGAGAGAGACGTGCCCCTCCTGCTTCTCCATTTCCCCCAGAAGAGCCGCCAGGAGGGAGGATTTGCCGCAGCCGACCTGCCCCACCACGGCCACCAGGGAGGCCTCCGGGATGGCCAAGTGGATGCTGCAAGAGGAGGAGTCGCCAATTCAGCCTCGACCCCCGGAAGGCGGCAAAAGGGGGGGACCCTCCAGGGCCACCTCTGGGGGCCTGGCTGGAGAGCCAAAAGCCCAAGCCCCCGGGAGGGGCAAGGGGGGGGCCATCCAGGGTCTCACCTGCTCAGCACGGGGGGCTCCGTCCGTGACCAGCTGAAGGAGGCACTCCTCACGCTGACGCTGTTGCTGCCCGCTAGCCAGTGGCAAAAGGAAAGGCGCCCTTGAGCAGGACGGAGGTGGCCAAGGGCAGCGGCTGCCCGGGGGGGGGGACCCTCTGCCCCTCCCAAGGGGCGCCTTTCTGGGCTCTCCCGCCCACCCTCCACCGCCAGGCCCCACAACTGGGAACCCTTGTGCAGAGGGCGCAGACGTTGGAAGATACCAATGAGCAATGCTGGATTTAATTGTCTGTGGGGGTGGGGGGATCTGGCAGCTGCTCCGAGGGCCCCCTTGGCTGACGGTGCTCCACTCACCATTCCGGAGGTTCCCTCGGATGACATTGTCGGGGTCCAGCTCTTCATGGGACAGGAACACCCGGAGACGCTTCAGGGACACGCTGGCCTGGAGCCCAAGAGACAGGCCCCTCCTGAGACTCGGCCCTGAGATTCTGGGGGCAACTGGGGGAGAGGGGGAGCTGTGGGCTGCCCACCCCAGAACGGCAGAGTTCGGAGGGACTGTGGAGATTGTCTAGTGCAGGATAGAGACCGTCTCTGCTTGAAGCCTCCAACCAAGGAGGACTCAGCCTGTCCTGCTGGTTGACACTTGCCCCCCCCCCCCGAAAGCCCCCACTGTCCCCTGGCCAGACCTGCTGCCCCCCCTCCAAAGCGGCAGAGCCGGGAGACCCTCACTTGCACGATGCTGCTGACCACCATGGGGAGGATGTTGAGGGGGAAGCGGAGGATGTTGAAGAGGGCCAAGGACACGAAGGCCTTCTGGGCGTCCAGGATGTTCTTTTCCGAAACGGACACGTAAACGGCGAAGGTGGACAGAGCAACCTAGGGACAAGCAGGCCGGGCGGAGTCACACCTGGAGGGAGACGCACCTGCAGCTCCCGGGTGCTGGGGAGCCCCTGGAGGACCCTGAAAGGCTCACCAGGAACGGGGCGCAGACCCAGGTGAAGGTGCCGATGGCCGCCAGGTAGGCGGATTTCTTGAGGACCTTCAGCTCCTCCTGCCGGATCTCCAGCACTTTCCGCTTGAAGGCCAGCTCCCAGGCGTAGAGCTTCAGCACTCGGATCCCGTTCAGGATCTCGTTCATCAGCTTGATGCGGCTGTCCTTGCTCTTCATGTGGGCCACCTGCAACGGCCACGGGAGCCCGTCAGGAGCCCCCTCGGGGGCAGCGGCCCACATCCCGGACTGACTGCAGCTGTGCAGCTCTGGGTTGGAGCCCCAGGGAGCCTGGCCCACAACCCCTGGGCCCCCCTGCCCGCACTCCGGTTCCCACAACCTCCACCCAGTTAACTTGGGTTCCGGGAGCCAATTTCCAGCCCCTCCAGGCGGCTCAGTCGGAGGATGGTGGGGCTTCACGGGGGTTTAATTGCTCTTGCATTGAAAAGGGAATAATTGAAAATTGGTATATATATATGTAGCGACTATTTAGAATATTTTGTTGAAAAATGAAGGAATAAGATTTCTGTTTGAATGTATGATGTACAATAATGAACATAAGCATCCCTGATAGTCGATTGGTGGAATTATGCATAATTGAAAATAGTGACATACAAATATAAATGGTTGGTAAAAAAAAAATTTCTATCACATGGGGATCATATAAAGGTATACTGTTATCAAATAGACAATCAAGAATGTAAGGGAATTATGATTTATTGGGGGGGGGAAAATAATACTAATTGTAACTGAACATATACTGTACAATGAAAGTGAGGTATTTAGTTATACTAGATGAAAAATCTGAGATGGTAAATGTTATTCGGGAACATGGATGTTAAAACACCTGTAACCAAACGACATGCTGTATGCGATGATGGGTTTTTTTGTTTTTCTGTTTTTTTTATTGTTGTGTATGTGTTGTCTATGTAATGAAAATAAAAATTTATATTAAAAGAAAAGAAAAGGGGAGGCCGAAGGGCAGCTCTGACCAATCCCAGCCAGCGTCTCTCAACGGCAGCATTTCTCCCGCGAGTGGACGTCAACTGCTGGCCGAGGAATTCTGGGAGTTGAAGTCCAGCCGCCTTAAAGGTGCCGAGGTTGAGAAGAGGGCAACCCCAGCCCCCCCTCCCACCCACCATGCCCGAGCCCATTTGACGCCCCAGCAGGGCCCCCACCTGGTAGGCCTTGGTCTTCATCGCTATCACCGCATTCACAGGCACCAGGAGCAGCATGACGGCCACGCCAGCCAACACGGAAGGGCCCAGATTCTGGGGAGACCATTGGAGGCGCCTCAGTCCTCACGATCTGGAGAGGCCTCGCAGGGTGTGAGCAATACCCCCCCCCTCCCTCCCCCTGGGCCTCAGGGAGCCCCTCCCCGCCTACCTGCCACAGCAAGTAGAGGGCCAGCATCACTTGGAAGGGGGCCGACCACACCATGTTGATGTAGGTCGCCAGGTCCATGAAGCGCTGGGCATCCACCGACATCAGGTTGACGATCTCCCCCACCGTGGAGGTCTTCCGGGCCGAATTGGTGATGACCAGGGCCTTGGAAGCAGAGAAGGGGGTGGGATTGAGCATCACGGGAGCCCCCCCAGCAAGAATGAGCTCCCAGGACAAACCGAGAACCCAGAAGCCTCCGGTGGATTTAGAGCTGGAGCCGAAAGGAGCCGAAAGGAGCCTCAGGAAGGCAGCCTGGGGTTTACCATCCCCTCGCCCTTCTCTCTTGTGTGGGGGGGTGTGGGGGGGCGCAGGGATTGGGGCAAGTAAGTGACATTTCCCCCTAATTAAGTTTTACTACCTTTTCAGCACAGTTAACATTAACCATGATTTAGGGCTTGGATATCGTGGGATTTCCCCATCTCCAGCCGAGAGGGAAGGGGCACGAGAGAGCCAGGATCACAAGCCGGGTCTCCCTTTGGGGAGGTGCCAATGGAGCCCATCACGGGCAGCGGAGCGAGAGGGCGATGCCCACAGAGCCTTTCGCAAAAGGTCACCAGGGGCTTTTGTGATTAACGAATTGCCAGCTCTGCTCCCAGCGATTTGGGGCAAGCCGCGTCCACCCAATGCCCCCCCCCCCCCGGTGCCTGTTTCAGGAACGGCGCCTTCCAAAGACTCTGCTAATGAAGCAGGGGGGGAAACGTCCCTTTGTCCCCAGGAGCCTCCTGCCCCGCAGGCTCTCCCTTCCTGCCTTTCTCCTCTCAGCAGACATGCAGCTGCCCCCCCCACCCCCCCGCTTCAGGGGTGACCGTTGCGCAAAGGAGGGGTCGTCTCGGGCTGCGGGTCCCAGTCCCCTTGTCCAGTCAGAGACGGAGGAGGCCCCACCCTGGCCAGAAGGCAACCGCCGTCCCCCCCACCTTTCGGTAGATGGCCCCGATGACGGCCGTCTTGAGCCTCATCCCCGTCACAAAGCAGATGTGGAAGTACTGGTGCAGGACCAGCGTCTGCAGGCCGGCCGTGAAGAAGAGGAGGCCGGTGTAGAGGAAGCCCTGCCAGCTGGGGGCGCTCTTGTCGTTGACAAAGTTAATGAGCCGCCTAGGAAGGAGAAAACGGAGACGGCGTTGCAGGAAGGAAGGACTGGCCGGCCCAAACACCCCCCCCCCAAAGGCCGGGAGACCGCAGGGGGCTCCTGGGACAAAGACAGAGACCCCTGTGAGGCTCAAAGCAGCAGAGGAAGCCCAACCGAAAACAGCTTGCAATTCCCTGGCATCAAAGGCCAGAGAAGGGGGGGGGGGGGCGCGATGGCTGGGATGCCGGTTTAGCCGCCTGAAGTCCCGGAGGGAGTTTGCCACCCAGGAGGAGCCCTGCAAGGGAGCAGCCAAGCCCTCCAAGGGCAGGGAGGGAGGGAGGGAGGGTCTGCCACCCACTTCAGCAGCTCCGGCCCCGTGAACATCATGAGGTCGTGGAAGGCCTTGAAGAGGAAGCTCATCAGGAAGTAGGGCCCGAAGGTCTTGTAGAGCACCCGGGTGAGCGAGGGCTCCCGGCCCTTTGAAGGGGGCTCCAGGATCAGGGCCTCCGCCTCTTCCGCCCCGTCGGAGCTGGCCGGCTTCTTGGGCGAGTAGCGCATGGGGGGGCTCAGGAGCCTGCGGAGGCAGAAAGGGGCCGGTATGGAGGCCTCTTTGGGATCACGACCCAAACACCTGCTCAGGTCACCAAAGCCGGCTCCCAGGGTGGATTGTGGGGCTTCCCCCCTTTGGGATCAGGGACCCCCCCCCAGCCCCCCCCCCACACACTTCTGGCCAGAACCACCAGCCAGGATGGGAGTTGCAGCTCAGCGCACCCCGAAAGCATCAGCCAGGGACAGCAGCCACAAGACGGTTTGTGCTGTGGGGGGGACAAGGGACCCCCCACTTAGCGCTGGAAGGCCCCGGGGGCTCCTGATCATCACCCACTTAATTTAAGGGCCCCAAACCAAATGAGCCTCCCACGCTTGCCTTCTCTGTGGAAGGAGGGGAACTAAAGAGCAAGGGAACAAAGAAAACACTTTTGTGCAGGTGTGAGTAGTGTCGCACAAAAGGGGTCCTCCTGGAAAAGCCCCCCCCCCCCCCCCGGTCCTCAAAGCCAGGCCGAGCACTAACAGCCTCCGGGAGAAACACGCACTTCCTGGCCCGGGCATACTCCCGGGCCCAGTGGGCAGCCAAGCCGGGCACCACCTCCTCCGATGTATCTTCCTTGTTCAGAGACCATAAATCCTTGGCTTCCAGCGGCTGCCGGTACCCGTGAATCATCAGCCTGAGGGGAAGAGGACGTTTCGGCCTCAGAGTCACACGGAAGGGGTCCTCTGCCCCAGGGCCCTCCCAGGGGACCTGCACTGTGGCCCCGCAAAACATCCCACGAATCCACTGGGCCACGGACCGAAGGGCTTCTCCGGCCTCGCACCCTTCAGGTAAGCAGGACTACAACCTCCAGAATCCCCAGCCGTCATGGCCCATGGGCAGGTGCCGTCCCCTCTCAAGGCTTCCGACCGGAGAATCAAGAGGTTGAAGTCTATGGAAATATCTGTTTTCTTACCCAGAGATCCACCAAAACGTGATCTTGGACAGGAAGGAAGCCCCGGACTCCGGGCAGGGATTCTGCGGGGAGGGAAGGGATTCAGCTGGTTACTGAGGGTCACTGGCTTCTAACGGCCTCCTCCAGGCAGCTGCCGGGTGGAGGGCAAGCAGGAAGCGGGGCAGCTGTGCCCACACATCGCCAGCTCAGCTGCCAGCAGCCCTGCCGCAGAGCCCACTTAGAGCAGAGCCAGTTTCAGGGTTCAGCCCCTTCAACGGGATCGAAAGACGTAACTGGCTCCCCCCATGAAGCAGAAAGTGGGCGATCCCAAGCTGACAAGGAAGGAGGGGGCTGCCCTGTGTGGCCTTGGGGACAAATTCTGCCCGCAATTGGTTTATTGTTATGGTGGATCCCAGCAGGTTCCCCCTTCAGCCGGTTATTCAGCTCCTGCCTGGTTTGGCAGGTACGGCTGGAGCTCATGAACTCTCCGAGGCACCAACTGCGCCACACTCTAAAAACAGCCCACAGCTGGGAGCAGAATTAGGGGTTCAAGGCCACAGTCCAAGAGGTTATGGAAGGAGATGGTCAGACCCTCCTCCTGCCTTTCTGAAGAACTCGCCCTCCCCAAATACTCCCCAATGGAATAAGAGCCGAGGTGGCGCATGACTCAAAACTGCGCCCGACTAAACCGCGTCGCTGACGTCATCAACAGGGCGACAACAGCCAGCACGGAGAAAAAAGGGTGCTTTAAATAGCGCTTTGAAAGCAAGCCGATTCAACTTAAGGTAAGGGTTAGGTTTAGGGTTAGGTTTAGGTTTAGGGGTTAATTTTAGGTTTAGGGTTTACAGCGTGCTTCTGTCTCCGCGCTGTTGTCGCCCTTTTGATGACATCAGCGACGCGGTTTAGTCGGGCATGGTTCAGTCGAGCGCGGTTTTGTCGGTGAACCGAGGTGGCGCAGTGGTTAGGGTGCAGTACTGCAGGCCACTTCAGCTGACTGCAGTTCTGCAGTTCAGCGGTTCTAATCTCACCGGCTCAGGGTTGATTCAGCCTTCCATCCTTCCGAGGTGGGTGAAATGAGGACCCAGATTGTTGTTGGGGGCGATATGCTGACTCTGTAAACCGCTTAGAGAGGGCTGAAAGCCCTATGAAGCGGTATATAAGTCTAACTGCTATTGCTAACTGCTATTGCTATGATACCAAGAGCCAAGGTGGCGCAGTGGTTAAATGCAGCACTGCAGGCTACTGCAGGCTACTGCAGTTCTGCAGTTCGGCGGTTCAAATCTCACTGGCTCAGGGTTGACTCAGCCTTGCATCCTTCCGAGGTGGGTGAAATGAGGACCCGGATTGTTGTTGGGGGCGATATGCTGACTCTGTAGACCGCTTAGAGAGGGCTGAAAGCCCTATGAAGCGGCATATAAGTCTAACTGCTATTGCTATTGCTAATGGGAGGAAGAGATCACATTTGCACCAAACAACTTTAAATCTCCCGACTCTTCCCCAAAATCCTCTCTCTGATTTGGGAACCTCATTCCTGGCAATACAAAACTTTGACTATTTGCACAAACGCAAAGGGACGGGACAACCTTTTGAAAAACAAACAACAGACCGAAACTGTAGCCAACAATTGACGTGCAGGAAATTCAGGCAACCGGAGTTGGACAAGCGGTTGCAAACAGTTAAAAGTTGTTTACATGCAATTGAGCAGAAGATTTAAAAGAGTTTCGTTAAGCAAACACATTAAATACCCAAGTATGACTCATCCAGCCAATTGCCGCGATAACACTTACCGGGCCACGAATGTTTTCGGAGAATAAAGGTGGGCGTTCTGGGAAACAGGACAGAATAAACTGGATTAGCACCAAAGCGAAGTAGATGTAGAAAGTGGTATAGCGAAAGACGTCTATTTCCGCATCCTGGGGAGGAAAATAAGAATATGCCACTTAGGGAGATTTGTGGAATTGCCCTGGGAATATCAGCACCTTTTCCCCCAATAAGAGAATTCAGGGTTGTCCAAAGAGTAAACTTTGGTTGAAGCTGCCCAGGCGCTAAATTCATCGAGGGGAACTCATTGCTACGAGATGCACATTGTGCTCGCTTCATCTCACTGAAAAGCCCAGAGCAAAGTCTTCGAGTGATCACCAAGAAAGGATCCCCCACCAGCTCTGGCCACGGGGTGGGCAGAGGGGTCCTTCTTCCCAGAGAATGGGTCAGCTCAAAGGGAAGCCTGGTCAGTCTCAAAACCCCAAGGGGTCAATTTCCAGCCTCTGAAGCCACAAGACCCCTGAGCATTAACCCCAGCCTCCCTCCTTCAGCTGCCCCTCCAGCTCGCCAAGGATTCTGCCCACAAGAAGCTGGCACTCACCGGGCACAAGGCGTGCATTGTTTTGGATCTGAATACGATGACTGCACACAGGAATGCAATCAGCCAGAAAAGGAGCATAACCCCCGAGGACTGGGCTCCTTTGATCCTCTCGTACTGTATCAAAAACGTGGCAAGCAGCTACAGAGAGGGAAGTCAAAAGAATAGACTGTTACCACCTGTGGAGGCTCCGGGATCACAGCTGCTCACTCCGCTCTGGAACTGGAACAGGCGAGGTCTGAGATTCGCTTCCCAGGGTGATGGCAACGCAGCCGCCATCAGCCACGCAGACGGCTGCAAGGGAGAAAGTCTGACGGATAAAATGTGCGAAGCCCAACAACCCAACGTACTCACCATTGTAATGCCCACAATGGTAGGGCTGATTAAAAAAACTGGAGCTTGAACAACGTGGTGATTTCTTTCCCAGAAAGAGTAGAAAAGGTCTGTCCAGCAGACGAGCCACAGGAAGAGGCCCAAGGCCTGCAAAAGAAGAGAGGACGGGCTCTTCCTCTGGGCAAATCCCTCCCCCCCAAGCAAGGACCCAGGAGGCCCCCAGAAGGGCAGGCAAGCAAAGGCTGAAAACCTCCATTCAAGTCACTCTGTCCCCCAATTCCCCTGCGCAACGCAGTCTCACAGGAGAGGCCCCTCTCTGCAGGGTTCCAAGCGGGGGGTGTTGTACGCCAAAGAAGCCCCTCCAGCACCCCCCCGCCCCCCCCACCCCCCAAGCACGAGGGCAGCGACAGTGAAACTCTTTTGGCTTGCATGCCATAAGCAGGGGGGGGGAGCGCAGGGGGGTTATGTGTGGGCGGTCCACAGGCATAATGCAATGCGCGACACACACCCCAGCGCACATGCGTGCATGACAGGTGCTCCCCCCCCATTTGTTTTCATGCTTTTTTCGCCCTCCCCAGGCTCAAGAGGCTTTATAGGAGCCTGGGGAGGGCAAAAAACAACCCTACGAGCAAACCGGAAGTCACTTCCGGGTTGTTTGTAGGGCCGATTTTAGCCCTCCGGAGCGTTCAGGAGCCCTCAGGAGGCTTCCCCAAAGGCTCCGGAGGACAAAAAAGGACCCTACGGTCCTCCCGGAGCCTTCAGGGAAGCCTCCGGAGGGCTTAAACCAGCCCTATGAGCAAACCGGAAGTCCATTCCCAAATTTCCGGTTTGCCCATAGGGCCGTTTTTTTGCGCTCCGGAGGCTTCAGGGGACTCAGCTTGCCCGCGTGGCGCGTGCCAAGAGGGACCAGGGGGCGGAGCCACAGGGCTGGGAGGTTGCAAAGGGCCCCGACTCACCGTTTTGGCTTTGTTGAGGTGAGACATTTGGATGTAGCCCCGGTCATGGCGGCGGAGGTAGGCGAAGTAGATGGGGAAGCCCAGCCAGAGGTAAACGCAGGGGGTCCAGGCAAGGACGGTGATCTGGAAGCAGGGAGTGAAGTCCGGGCGCTCCGTGTACCATGTCAGGTTCCAGTCCTGCGGAAGGAAAAGCAGAGCCATCAGGCGAGGCCAGGCTGGCTCCCCGGTTTCCCTCTCTCATCTGGGGGACTCGGGTCGGGCACTGATTTTGCCTGCATTTCCGGGAGCAGCATTTCAATTACGCCCCTCCAGCTGGGAATGGAAATCTCTTGGGCCCCAACATGAACGGGAGACTCACGTGGCAGCCTTGAAGTCTGCCTTGTTCCAGAACCCCCAACCTGCTGGGGGGGGGGCTCCTGCCTGGAGGGTCAGTCAAGGGTCTCTCCGACTCTCTTCGGCTCTTTGGGGATTTCCCAAAGAAATCCCCCTGAACCAGAGAATTGCAGCTCCCCCAACGCCTGGGCGACTCCATAGGTGCTGCAGGGCCGCCTCTTTCAGAGGGCCAGGCAGTAGCCCCCCCCCAACTACTGCACGAGGGGAGGGGAAAAGCCTTTGGGGGGGGAGGACGCCTCCGTGTTGCCTCTGTTCAAAAGCACCACCTGCATTTTGGACCCTCCCACTTCTTTCTCCCTTTTCTTTGCAGCCATCCCAAAAATGCGGTAAGAAGATTAGCTCCGCTCTTTCTCCAGAACCCCAGCAGAGAGATTAACAGCTATTTTTAATTGCAAAAGGATCAGACCCTTTGGGGAAGAGCCCTCAGCCCTCCTGGGGGCCTTGCGTGAATCTTCTCCGTCCGAAAAAATTGAGGCTGGTAGGCGTGAGGGCCAAATGTCCTTCAATGGAAGGAGAGGGACTTTAAAGATAGGCGAACCGGAGAAGGGACGAACAGGAATGCCAAGGAACCTCGGCTCTGGGCACCGTGCGAAGGGAAGAAAGGCTGGCAAAATTCCGGCAGGCCTCGGGCTGTTGAACCCATGTTTGCGTTCCAGCCCCGATTAGACTGGGTGTATGTTGTGGTCTTTTTAACTATGTTTTTTTTTGTGTTTTTTAACTTCTATTTTAATTGTATTGTTATAAGCCGCCCGGAGTCCTCCGGGATTGGGCGGCCTATAAATTTATTAAACATTCAAACATTCAAAACCTCCTTTCTTGGAGCTCGGAGGAATCAACCACAACAAGGAGAAAGTGCGTCACGCTGGCCGGCTTTTCGGGGATGACCTGAGGTGACTCGCTGAGCTTCCAAGCCGCCAAATTTAGCAAAGCATTTTGCACCCAGCTGCTCCTTGCCCTGCCCGGCTCCTGCTTCGAAGTTTAGGCAAAGATGAGTCAGCCGGGCCGCTCCCTCCGCCCACCCAGCCACACGCACCCAGCAGCCTTCATGCCCCAACCTGAGCACAACAAACCCACAGCAGAGCAAGTTGCTCCCCCAGTGACAGAGCCTGGCAGCGTCTTCTGAGTGCCAACAGCTCCGCAGCCCTTCCTGCTGGCCCCTCTGCCCCTGGATTGCTGGTGGGGAGTGGGGGGAGCTCCAAAGCCACAGGACAAGCAAACCAAACAGATTCTGCTGACTGCAGAGCTCTCTGGGGTCAAAAGGGAAACCCCTACAAAGCATCAGAGCCACTGACCACCTGGCCCAACTCAATTCCGTTTTGAACTGGAGCCCCAAACATCCCAGGCCCAGAGACTGGCCGTTTGGCCTGGAACTCTTTTGCCTAAAATGCAGTAAACAAGTTGGTGCTCCTGTAATTCAACTCTGCTTGGCCAGTGCTCCGGTTTATTGAAGTACAGCATTTTGCAGACAAAACAAGTTTAGCTGTGAAAAATAAGCAGGAACATCCAGCCAAACTTTTAAAGCAGCAGCAGCAGCAGCAGCAGATAAACGGGAAGCCTCATATTGACAATGTGCGATTGTGTGCCGTTTAACACTACAGGTGGCTACAAGTTGAGGACAGTCAACCTTTCTGGATCACTGATTATTTGACAACAAAGATCCTGTTTCTCTACCGCTGACTTTTAATACTGGGAGTTCACCTGCCACTCTGCAAACAAACCAACTGGCTTCCCGGGTGAGATTTCTCAGAATTTGAGACTCAGAACGTGACTGTTATTCATTTTTTTCACACTGCAAAGCCAAGATTCTGCAATTGTTGGCACACTTCAGAAGCACGAAAGTATTCGCCTGGATACTTAAAAAATGACACCATTTTTCCAAGCGAATCAGAGGCAGGGAGCTCAATCATTAGGGTGAGGCCAAGGAAACCAAAACACTCGAAAACCTGAGTTTTGTCCAGAAATCAACACCACATAATGATCCCTAATTTCCACAGGGACACAGCCTGCTGTATACAACCTTCAACAGGCTAAGGAAGAGAATTCTGTCCCACGGCTGATAAATGGCTCTTGAGGGGAAAGTGGGCCCACGGGGGATGCGTTCCCTCAGCCAGACTCTCCCACTCAAGGTCCCAGGAAAGCCACTTTGGCCAAGAGGGATCCTGCTGCACTTAGATGGGGATCTGGGATCAGAGGAAAAGAGAGCGACTGAGCACTCGGGCAAGGAGAGCTCCCAAGCAGAAAACCTCCCTCCAAAGGCTTCGGTGATCCCTCGAGCCGTCTGGTCACGTCTTGGACCAAGCCTGGCCTGGGGAGACTTTCTGAAGGTGGCTGCCGGTTTGGGAGCAAGGACTGTTTTGTTCCCGTTAACTCTCCTGCCATAAACAAACAGCGGGCACAATTCCCTGGCAACCATCTACTCCCCCGCTTCAAGCAGAGGGAATCCTTACAGGTCGAGACATGCGGGATGGTGAATGCCAGCTGCTTTCTGGGCCGTTGCAAAGGCCACCTGCAACGCCCACAGCAGTGGCTAACGGATGGGGGTGGGAAGCTGGGCATCGAGAGAACCAGCAGGGTGGCTGGCAAGACGCAACAGGTTTGCTGGAGGGGGAAATATGCAGCAGCGCATTCTCCGAGGGTGAAAACCAAGCAACTGGTCACCCAAACTTATATATTTATTGCACGGCTGCCTGCAAACTACGTTTCTAACAGCTTAAAGGCCGACCTGGTTGGAAGCCAAGGAAGATGCCAGCCCCACGGGTGCCAGGACAAGGGACTAGAGGAGCCGCCCTGGGTGGAGGCATCACCCAGCACTGTGGAGCACCTGTGTTGCCTGCAGGAGGGTCCAGGCTTGGTGCCCGCACCTGCCTAGAGGGCATCTAAGAGGCAGCAGGGAGAAGCCACCTTTCAGCCCCTGGCTCCCTTTCCAGGCACAAAGGCCGGCTGAGAAAGGCTGGCATCTCAGCCTCTCCTTCAGCAGTGGGCGAGCAGGACACCGCTGCCCGAGGGCACACCAGCGGCCTGCTTCTTCTGCACCCAACACGGGAACCGGGCTAAGCCTGCCCAGCGCCCAGCCCTCCAACTGGGGAGTGGCGAGCTAAGACACGGCCTCAGCCTTTGGCCTTCTCCTTCTCCCTTTGCAATTGGCGGCAGCCGACACCGGCGCAGCCTTGCCCAAGGCTCGGCCACCCACCGCCGCCGCCGCCGCTCAGCCCCCGCTCCTAGGGATGCCCCGGCTCCCCAGGAAGCCTCCCTGCTCTCTCCGCCTCACCCGGGCCAGGGGCCGCTGGGAAACCCTTCCCCTCCCTGGCAAAGCAGCCTGGTCGCCCGAGCGGTGCCCGAAAGCGGTTTTTGCGGCTCCTGCCGCGGCCTCGGCTGCCCGCCCGTTACACCGGCGCCTCTGCGGGGGAGGAAGGGCCGCGCTCCGCTCAGCCGCGCCAGGGGACGGCCGGGCCCCGCAGTCGCCCCCGAGACAAGTCCACGCGCGGCGGCAGATCCTGCCCGGGCCGCCTTCCCCCGCGCCTCCCCCAGGCGGCCCAGCCGAGCAGAGCCGAGCAGAGCAGAGCAGAGCCGGGCGGGCGGGCGGGCGGGGGCTCCCAGGGGAGCGAGGCGTCCCTTCGCGCCGGAGCAAAACAAGTCCCGCTTAGCGCCAGCAGCAGCAGCAGCAGCCGCCCCTCCACCACCAGCACCAGCACAGCGCTCCTCCCGCCCGGCGGCTCCCGGCGATGCCCTGGCGAAACGGCCGGTGCCGGCATCTCCCCGCGCGGCCGCTTCCCGCCTCCCCCTGCTCGCTCGCTCGAGGCAGCGCATCCCGGCAAGGAGGGCGCGCCTGGGCCGCCGCGTGGCCGGAGCCGCCGGGAGGCTTACCCAGAAGGGGCCGTCGCAGAGCCCGGGGGCGCCCATGGGGCCGGAGGGCGTCGGGCGGGGCGCACGCGCTGCTCCCGGGCGCTCAGCTCAGCACCGCCGGCAGCGCAGCCGATGGGCGGCAGGGCAGGAAGGGGGCGGGGCGGCGGCGGGGGGGCGGGGCGCTGGGTGGACGCGGAGGGCGGGGCGACCGGGATGCCCGGCAGAGCCGCGGGGGGCGGGGGGGGGCAGAGGCGCCTCTCTTCCCGGGGATTCCCCGGCCAGGGCCGTCCGCGGACAGCGGCAGAAGAGCCCGCTTCGCCTGCGGACGGGGCGCCCGGGACGGGCCCGCCTGGCTCAGAGGAAAGGCCGCCCCCGCCGGCTGCAGCCAAGCGACCCTCCCCCGCCGCCCACGGAGTCCCCCCGGCCCATCCCGGGGGCGCCTCGCGTGTGCGCCTCGAGTTCGGGCACCGCCGCCAGAGGGCGCCAGAGAGCGAGCGAGCGAGCCCGGCCGCCCTGACTCAGCATCCCCCCCCCCCCACTCCCGCCGCTGCTGAGTCAGGGCGCGCTGCGAATGGCCGGCCGCGGGCCAATGAGGGCGAAGGGCGGGCTTCGGTCTCTCCGGGCGCCCGGCTTCCGGCCCCGCCTCCTCCCAAGATGGCGACGGTGGCGGAGCTGAAAGCGGGTAACGGCGGCGGGCGCGGCGGCTTCTCCTCCCGGGGGCGGGGCGGGGCGGCCGCAGCTCTCCTCGCTGGGCCCGCCCGCGCAACGGCCGGCGGGGACGGGGCGGGCGGAGGGCGGCGGCGGCGGGGCTGCCCGTGTTGTTGAAGGCGCCTCTGTCTCCGCGCAGCCCTGAAGGAGGCGCTGGGTCGGAGCGGGGCGCTGGGGCAGGTGCGCGCCCGCGTCCGGGCAGAGGTCTTCGCCGCGCTGGACGACCCGGGCGAGCCGCGCCCCGCCGCCCCCCGAGAGACGCTCCTGCTGAACGAGCTGATCCGCGAATACCTGCAGTTCCAGCGCTTCCACTGCAGCGCCTCCGTCTTCCTGGCCGGTGAGGGAGGGGAGGGCCCCCCCGAGGTCATCCGTCCGGGCCCCCGCAGGAGGCGCCTTTGCTGAGAAGGGCTCCGGGGAGGGCAGGGCCGCCCCTCTCAGGCTAGGGGACTCCCTCACTCCCTCCCCCGGCCAGACCCCGCATCTCCCTCCGGCCGCCTTCGGAGCTGAGCCCCCTCTCCCGCCCCGCTCCTCCCGTGTGTTGCAGAGTCCGGCCAGCCCGAAATCCCCTTGGACCGAGATTTCCTCGCCAAGGAGCTGCACGTCGTGGAGGACACCAGCAGCAGATCCGTGTAAGAAGGCGACGGGGCCTCCCGAAGGTTTTTCTCCCTTGGTCAAAGATCGGTTGCCTCCTCGTCCAAATCCCAAATCATTTGCAAGCAGGCCCTGGTCATTTTTGCACTCTTGGCTCTAAAAGCAACCCTTTCTCCGGCTGGAGGCTGTCCGGTGTTGCATTTGGAGGCCGACATCCCAAAGTCCTTCTGGTGCAATGAGCCATACTGGATTTGGAGAGCTCCATTGCTGAGTGCCTTGTGCCTTTATTTCCCCTCCGGGGGTCCCTCTTACAGACCCCACTGAAGTGGGCACCTGCAGCCCTTTCACAGAGCCTCCTCTTTAAACATTGGGATTCTTTTCTTTCTCTTAACAGGCCGCTTTTGTATGGAATTCTAACTCAGCTGTTACAAGGCAGCGAAGAGAAGGCCCCCCCACACGTCCCCCAGAGGCCCCTCGGTGGCACCTTCAAAGTGGACCACCAGAAAGCCCTCTAATTGAAGCAGTTAAATGGGTACAGCACACGCGAACTGACAAGACTTGTGTATATATTAATAATACTTTATTAAACATATATGCTGCCTGACTCTCGAGTGACTTTGGGCCGTTCAGAAGTTACAGGGAAATCAGTGAACGGTGGAGCCAGGGGTCTTCCTCACCAAATACTTGGGAGAAGAGCTAAGGCTCTTTTAAACAACGCTTGTCTGTCTTTGGGTCACCACGTTGCAGTCTGTGCTTGGACACTGATGCGTTAATGGCTTTATCTTAACTTTCAGAAACTGTTGCAGACTCGGAACGTGGTGTGAGGCTTTTGAAGATACATGGGTTTCACAAGACATCCATAAATAAAGTAACCGCATCTTTTTATGAGTAGCAGCTGTTTACATTTTTTCATTGTGGTAACCTCTTTCGTCCGATAAAAAACAGTTGATTCAGAAGGGCCACAATCATCTCTACTTCTTTCAGATCACCCCACAGGAGATCTATGTAGAAGGTAAAAGTTGACTGACTTGATGGCACTGAAGTCATCCGGTCGTTTAACAGCACAGTAAAATAATCAAAAGCACAATAAACCTCCGGGCGGGCAGTTCCCCTTTTTAGAGGAAGGCATAAGTCAGCTTTGTAAGGGAGGGGTGAACCCCCCCAGCCGGCCTTGGCGTCTTTTGAGAAGTGTGTGACACGTCACGGCCAGACTGATTTCCCAGGCGTTCATCTGTCGCAACTCAGCCAACAGATCTGGCAGAAAGCAAGGAGGGTGGACCCAGGCCAGTCTCTTGAGAAAGGAGCCCAGAGGGACTCCTTCGATTCTGCAGCCATCCTGGGATGGTGAACGGGGCCTGGGCAGCCCCCACTCCTCCCCCCCCACAGCAGCTGGCTTTTCCTTTCTGGCCATGAGGTAGTGGCCACTGCCTGTCCAGGGCTGTCCCTCCCCCCCCCCCCCCCCAGGACAGGACAGGGCGCTTCAGCCTTGTGATCTGCTACTTTGGCTGGAGGAGAGTTGCTCTCTGTGATAGCTTCCCCTTTCCATACCTTTTTTTCTTACCCTTTCCAGCTTATTTCTGACCTCATCAGAGTCTGGTGAGCTCCTGTGGTGCATGTTGGTTTCCTTGTTTCCCTTCATGAGGAGGAGGAAACCCCACCACCTTCCCGGTGGCTTCTGTCCACCAAGCGTCCCGTGAGCTTCTGCAAGGTGTCCTGAAGCTGCCCTTCCTCCCCGTTCCAGCTCAGTCCTCTCCTGCCCATAAATCACCCCTTGCTTGGGATTCTTGCCTGTCAGCCAGCCGGGTAAAGGCCGGGAAAGGGTTTCCACTCCTTTTTAAGCTGTAGCCATTGAGAGGGGCAGGTGTTTATAAAACAGCTTCAGAGCTCTTCCAGCAGGGCTGGCTGCCCACCTTCCAGAAGGCGTGTGGTGTTAGCCCACCGATGCTCAAAGAGGCCCCCTTGTGAGGCGGTGGCTGCTGGCCATCCGCCCCTGGGCATCTCTTGCCTCTCCCGGCAGGGACCCAAAAAGCAGTTGATCATCTCACTGCAGCGCTTGAATTACCAGATCCCGTAGGGCCTGAACTCTTCCCAGTGGGGCCAGCTGCCTAGCAACATCTGGCTTGGCTTGTGGGGCAGAAGAGAAAGCAGGCTCCCCCACAGTGGGGCTGCAGCTTCCAAAGGGCTGAGAAAGGGGCATCTGGACTTCTAGGATAGTCCCTGAGAGCTCCGTGCCCCCTTCCTTAGCAAAGGGTGGGCAGGGGCCCCACTGGGCAAACAGCCAATGCCCTGCAAAAGCTGAGGGCCTGTTCCCCTGGCAGAGCCCAAGGCTTGGGAGGGGCAGTGGAGTTGCTGCACAGCTGGGGGGCATCAGGCCAGGCTTGGCAGGCAAGGGGGTCAGCCAGGCTCCCCTCCTTTCCTGCTTGGGAAGGAGGAGGCTGTGAGAGGTCACCACCTTGGCCCTCCCTGCCTGCCTTGGGCTCCATATTTAGGCTGCTGCTGTTCTGCACATCTGCAGAGGCGTGTTTGCATCTGCAATGCGGACGGGAGTTGCTGGAGGATCCTGGCGTTCCCTATTTGGGATGCCCCAGCATGTGGGACTGGAGCTGCGGATGGAGGGAGGGACCCGAGGCATTGGGGGGCTCAACCTCCTCCTGCAGGACCTCTTGCCTCCTTCCCTGCTGGGCCGAGGGGACCCACTCCGCCCCTTCTCCACAGTGCCCTGGGCTCTCAACCGCTGCTTTTTGCCATTTAAGGTCAGCGAGGCACTGGGGAGATTTGCAAGGTTCTCAGGAAGGGATCAGCAGGCAAGGATTCTGCAGAAACAGCCGGGCACGAGCTGGGAAACAGCGAGCCCTTCCACTCCCCAGAGACGGGCCAGCCCAAAACAGCCCAAGGTCCCCAAATGTTACATAAACAGGCCAGGGACAAGCACGGCTCCTTCCTCCTTGGGAACGGCCGGCCCCATGGAGAGGGGCCTCCGCTTGAGCTCTGCATCAAAGCCGGAGCCAGATAAGAGCTTGCTGACGGCCAGGGAGAAATGGGGGGGCTGCCTCTTATCTGCCCCCCCTCCCGCATCTCCCCTTTGCTGGCCCTGGCAGCGCATGAGAAAGCCGGAAGGGTTAAGCGGCTGCTCGTATCTCTGGGCCAGATGAAAGAAAGCTCCATTTTGGGAAATAGTGTTGCAATGGGAAGGCAGATAATTTCTGAGCCATCCCATAATGCCACCACACAAGTTATTAGGGGGGAAAAGGAGAGGGAGAGAATGCCTCTTAGCTGGTGGGGGGGACTCTGGCTGCAAACCCATAGCTGGATCTCTCCCTCCCTCCCCCCCCGGCACAAGCCTTCGTGTTTGAGCCCCGGAGACTCTCTTGAGGGGAGGAATCTGTGGCCCCTCCCCTGAGCCCGTCACCTCTATATAGAGGGGACAGAGCACATCAGGCTCTCGGTCTGCCCAGCTGCTCGCAAACACCCGTCCGGACGCGCCTGCATCTTCGGCTTTCCTCCTGGACTTCTGTAAGTACCCTGGCTGGCCAAGGACCCTCCTGCACCGTCCCTGGACGAGAGCAAACCCCCTTCAGGCTAACTGCACCTCGGGGAAGGCAGTGAGGTTGATGCCCCCCCCCGGGGCACAGACAAGCCGGTGGCAGCGTGGCTGGACCCCGGTGGTCCTTCTGCTTCTAAGCACTGCCTGAGGACCCTCCAGCCGGGACGGAGGGCTTGCTGTCTGAGCCCCTGAGAGGCAGAGGCACAGGGAGAGGGCCAGTGCAGGCGCTGTGCTTCGTAGCTTTTGAGGTGGAGGGGACCCCAGGGATCAGCTAGTCCAACCCACTGCAGGAGTACCAGTTCCACTGTCCTGGGAAGTGGGTTGTGCACCCGCTTCTTAGTAACCCCAGAGATGGAGACCCCCATAGATGGACCCCCTCTGCTGCAGCCCAGATTTCCTTACTGCCAGGAAATGTAGAAATGAAATCAAACTGCAAAGCAGAGCTAATAATTCCACCTGCACAGAACTTCAGAAACCGAGAGAGCATTCAGCACCGAAGACAATCCCAAATAGGAAGAATCCATTGGTGAAATGATCCCAGATCATTTCCTTCAAACATTATGACAGGACTTAAGGCATCTGTTCAAATTGCCTTCATGAATCCCTGAATGTCATTACCTGCCGGCAACTGAAATGCTTCTTCTGGCTCGGGTCTCCCCCCCACCAACTCCAGCGTCCACCCTGGGGCAGATGAGCTGGTTGCTCGGCCTCTCAGGGCTGAGGAGTGTTGGGCCACTTGTGGCAGCATCCTGCGATGGCAGCTAGTTCGGTGGAGGCTCAGTAACTTAGTTGCCGGGCGTGGTCTTAGGTTTCCCTGAAGAAGCCAAGGATGCTTTAAGGGGAGACCCAGTTGCCGCGAGTGAAGGGGGAGAGCAGCAGAGGGCAACAGAAGCCCCCTCTCTCAGCCGGGGGGGGGGCTCAGCGCCTGCTCTCAACAGCTCAGAGTAGAAGAATCTTCTTACCGGCAACCTGGATGTCAGCTGAGCTCAGCACTGAGAACCAGCAGCAGCCGTGCCGGCTTCTGAACCAAAGCCTGTCCTCTGTGCACGTCCCGCATTTGGAAGTTCCCTAAATCATTTCTTTTGGCAGCCCATCCTTGACTGTATCCCTTCCTCCTTCCCTCCTGGAACAACGAGAGCCTCCCGTGCAGGTGAAGGAGCCGGGCGGGGGCTGCCCCCAAAGGGAGGCTTGGTGGGAGGGTCTCATTGGCAGGGCTGCTCAATTCCCACCCTGGAAGCCACAGGCAGAGCCTTCCGACCGGAGGTGGCTGGTGAGGGCAGCTCCTGCCGGCCTCCCTCCTCTGCGGGGATTGTGGTAGATCTGGCCTTCCAAGCAGAGCCATTGGATCTAATGGCGACTTCTTTTAATTACTGTCTTTGGAAAGGATTCCTTTATGCCCTACAAGGTATTTGTTTTGAACTTGTTATCATTAGGGTTTGTTTTTTTTTCCCTGTCTCCCTTCTTCTTCTTTTTTGGCTGGATCTGCTCATAATGAGAAGAACGTGGCCATATATGGTAGCCTGCCTGCATCAGTGCAAGCGGAGAGCTTTGCAAACGGCCTCTCTGCCTTTGGGGGCCTGGATCCCTTTGAAGCTCTCTGTGAGGTCAAGGGAGCTCTCCTGGCTTCTCCCCAAAACGTCCCCTTATGCCGTAAATGAGGGGAGGCCAAGGGTTTTAAAAGAAACAAATGAGCAAAAGGTACTTGGAACATTTCTTTCTGCCCCTTAAAAGGGACTTTTCCAAAGTCTGCACTCTGGATGAAAAGGGCAAGGATTGGGAAATGGAGCAGGAAGCCCTCAATCTTTCCATCTTCATCGTGTCTGATGAATTCCTGTCTTTTGAACCCAGCAGTCGATTGGTAGATGCAGCTGACAATGTTTATATTGTCTGCAAATGTTTAGAACCCGCTTTCCACTCTGCAGTGCAGGACCTCCAAGGCAGCTAAGAAATCCCAAAGGCAGCAATAAGGAACAAGGCGGCCCAAAGAGATGCCGTCAAAACAACCTCAGCGAGGCAAATACTTAGCCAGCCGAGCAAAAGTGGAGACAAAGCCTGAGGCCTGCCTAAGACTGGGCCAACCCCGAGAAGGCCACGCTTGCAGTTCTATGGGGCATCGGTGGCTGAGCAGGGCTTTCTCCAGGGACTCAGCTGACCTGTGATCATGCCGTAAAATATCTTGACCAAAGGCCAGCCAGTCTTTCCAAACAAGAAACAATCCGTTGGTAACACAGGGGAAAGAGACCCTCCATGAAATCGGCAACAATTTCCCAGGCGGTTTTCCTGGAGAAAAGTTTGAGTTGCCACCAGCAGCCAGGCCAGGCCTGCTTGGCTGAGGAGCTGACCGTGGGACTTCCAAGGCAGCAGATCTTTGACAGAAGGAGGTCTATTTTCTCCCTGCTTCCTTCAGGAATTAATTTTCTCTTGAAAAGAAGAGATATTGATCATTATTCGGTGCATAAAACAATACCAAGGAGCTGGGCTTCATTGCTAAAAGTTCCCTTGATTCACTACAAAAAGTATGCCCTTTAATACAGCTTGATGTAAGAATTAAAACAAAACCCCAAATATAGTGATGCTTTCCTAAGTGATGGGTCTGCCTGGAAGGTCCCCCTCCTCTAGCCAAGTTGGGGGGAGGGTTTTCTCATCCAACCAGAGCAATTATTCCAGCCATCCTGTTCATCAAAGCATCATCCTGATCTCTCTGCCAGATCCCCCCCACCCCTTTTTTTCCCTATCCCAGGCTTTGCTTAAAATGTGGCCGTGGGGGGATGTCTGGCCGAGTCCTGCATCCCTGCAGAGGCCATCATCTCTTTCGGGCAGAGCCACACGTGGTCCTGTGTGGTACCAGCATTGTGTTGATGTCTCTTATTATGTGGTTCCAAAGGGCCCCGAGGGAGTGCCCAGCCTCTGTCCAACCCAGAGGGAGACACGGTGCCAATTCGGGGCTTCATGGGCAACAGAGTGGCATTTGGGTAACCCACGTTCTCTCCCCCAGGTGCCCTTTGAGCCAAAATGGCACAGAAGAGCCAACTCAGCGACGATGAGAAATTCCTCTTTGTGGATAAGAACATCCTCAGCACCACAGTGGCCCAGGCCGACTGGTCGGCCAAGAAGCTGGTCTGGGTCCCTTCGGAGAAGCATGGCTTCGAAGCCGCAAGCATCAAGGAGGAGAAGGGGGACGAGGTGCTGGCCGAGCTGGCCGAGAACGGGAAGAAAGTGACATTCAGCAAGGATGACATCCAGAAGATGAACCCGCCCAAGTTCTCCAAGGTGGAGGACATGGCCGAGCTCACCTGCCTCAACGAAGCCTCCGTCCTGCACAACCTCCGGGAGAGATACTTCTCGGGCCTCATTTACGTAAGTCTCTTGGCCCGGGGAAGCAGGGAGGTGGCCCCTGGGCTGCTTGCTGCCGATTGCCAGCCCAGCCTTCCCCAGCCCCGTGTCCTCCAGGTGGGCAATGGCTGCACAGCCAAAGGGAGGGGAGACGCACAGCCAAAGGGAGCACAGCCAAAGGGAGGGGAGACGCACCCGGGGACAACTGACCGCAGCATCTGGGCTGGGAGGGATGGAGGGTTTCCTTTATTTTGGTTGCTATAATGCACGAGGAAAGAAAGGGAAAGGAAGATGGCTGGTAAAAGAGGAAGACTAGAAAGCTGAGAAGAAAGTCCCAAGCAAAACCACACACACACACACACACACACACATGCCTGCTGCTCTTTCCATCTGGCTGCTTGTCAGGATGATCTGCAGAATAATTCTGCAGGAACTTGGCAGGATCAGTTTCCCCCCTCTTTTTCCTGGGGGTTTCCTGGGAACTCAGGGGTCTCCTTCCTGTCCTCTTGGAGGGTTTCTCTTTTAGAGGGTCCTCTTTCTGGGAAAGAGAAGCAGCTTCTTCTGCCATCCCCCCTCCCGGCCAGATGAGGTGGTCCACCCTGGTGGTGGTCATCCCTTTTCCAAACTGAATTTGCACCAAGGCGGAAGATGAGATGGACACGACTGAGACGTCTCTTGGTTAACAATTTACTTGCCCAGACTTCCATGCCCAGACTAATCTTCACGTGCCGGGAGGGGCCGGGGGGGGGGGCTCAGAAAGTGCCATTTTCCTTTCGAGGGGGCTGGAGGGTTTGTGGCTGAAGGCTGGGGAGAAGAGAGGTGGTACGGGCCGGAATGGGTGTCTGAGTCCTGCGCATGAGGGGAAAGGTTTATGCCCTTGTAAATCTGTGAGCCGCAAACACAGATCCACAAGTGGGACATCATAAAGCTCCTTCCCCCCGTTTATGGGCCTTTGGCAGGCCTTGAGAAGAAGGGAGTTTCTTCCCAGTCGTAATGAGGATGGGCGAGGCTGCCAGGCGTCCCCTGGCAGAGTCTCTGAAGACAGCCATGAGTGAGAGGCTCAATCCAGGGTGGTGTTGGCAGAGGCAGACTCAGGGAGCCACAATGGCAAAGAGATGCTGAGAGAAACACGGAGGAGAAAGCCCCCCCTTCCCCCCTTCCCCACTGCAAGTCCTCAGGGCTTCCCCTTCATCCGCGGCCCCAAATACGGAGGCTCTCTTTCCCGTCTCTCTCAGTTGGAAAGCTTCCCGTCAGTCCCCCCAGATGCCCAGCGAGCCCCCCCACCATGCAGCCCCCCCTTCCCGTCCTGCAAAGCCCTGGATCAGCCCCCGCAAGAGGTCTATTGCCAGAGCAGCCGGGACCCTGGCTTCCCTGGTCGGCTCAGAGCCATCCTGGACTCTGCTTGGTCTGAAGTCTTTGGGACATTTCCTAATATGGTCAAGAAGAGGAAATCCAGGCCACAGATTTTGCCTCAAAGCCTGGCTGGATCTGAAGGGCAGCCTGCGGGCATCGCTGCCATTGCGGGCTTGGAAGCTTTAATAACAGATTTTTTGTGTGTGGGGGAGGAACAGGCAGCAGAAAACACCCCTAGGGATGCTGCATTGGTTTGCCTTGGCCCCAAATCTTGATCAGGAGCATGGGGGGGAGAGGAGAACGGACCCCACCCTTCAAAATGGGGTGTTATTGTGCAAAGTGCTGGGCTGATCCAGAGTCCCTTCCCATACAGAAGTGACTTTAAACCTGAGGCATTCCCCTCCTTCTCCCATGAGATCAGTGAATAGGAGGGGTCCGGGGTGAGGGGGCTGCAGAGAAGAGCCCAAAACCTGAGCAGGATGGGGAGGATGTTTCTAGCTATGGCTATCCTGGCTGTGATGGAGCTTCCCTGTTCAGAAGCAGTCCATCCCTGGATGCCGGACCCTGGGGAGGAGAGCTCCCCTTGACCTGTCGGCTTCCTGCCCCTCCCCCCTGCAAACAATGGGCCTCCTCCAGAAGCTTCAGAGATGTGGGGCTCCCAGGTGAGGAGGCTGACCACTCCGGGGGGGGGGGGTCTTCCCTTGCAGACCTACTCAGGGCTTTTCTGCGTGGTGGTCAACCCTTACAAGCAGCTGCCCATCTACTCGGAGAAGATCGTGGACATGTACAAGGGGAAGAAGCGCCACGAGATGCCGCCCCACATCTATGCCATTGCCGACACTGCCTACCGGAGCATGTTGCAGGGTAAGATGGCAAGCCCTTCCAATGGGTACCTGAGGGCGGTTTCTGCCCCCCGGGGGCTCCATCTGGCTGGTTGGCTCCTCCATCACTGAGCAGGGGTGCCAGGGCATTCCTCCCGGTCTTTTGGCATCGGTGTTTGCCATCCTCCACCAGCTTGTGCCTCGAAAAGGAAAAGCTCTCCTTCCACCCGCCATGCCGGGGCACGTGGCCAGAGAGAATCCCAGGGCACAGTTGGGCAGGCAGGGGCATGGGGAAGGAGGGGCAGGCAGGCAGGAAGGAAGAAGCTGCCACTGCGGCACCTAGTTGGCAGCCAGGAATCTGCCAGGGAGATGGAATTTCTTCTCCTGGAACCGTTGCCCAAATCAGAGAGTCCGCTGGTGGCCCGAGCAGCTCACTTAGGCAGCCGGGTTCCTGCAGTGGAGCCCTAAATCAGCCCCCACCCTTTGCAAAAAGGCTTCTGGTTGGCTGGACAGGAGTTGGACTCATGCGCAGCTTTGTGGTGCAGAGAGCATGCGGGCATCCCACAGTGGCTTGTGGTCTCTGTTCTCTCCGTTGGGCAGCCATTCTGAGCCTGGAGCCTGGGCAGAAGCGATAGCTGGCACCTGTGGTTTCCCTTTCCTGCCGCTCCTTCCGACCCACGCGGCTCCCTGTCGGGCGTCGTCTCTGGCAACCCCAGATCAGGAGATGTCGGAGCACCTTTGCTGGCTCACCCATGGAGTAATCTACTGTTTAAATCCATGGAGATGAGGCTGGCCGGGCAGGGGGGAGGACGGGCAGGGGGGAGGAGAGCAGCCTGGGTCTGCAGGGGAAGCTCCTGTGGGAGAAGCCAGGGGTGCCAGGGCCAAATCCTCTCAGTTACTGGGTCCTTCTTTTGAGTCCGACCTCGGAAGGCCTCCGCCGTCGATGGTTTCGCCCACAGTCTGAACTGTTTGGGTGGCATGTAGAGGGCTGCTGCCGCCAGGCCTCCCCTTAGAGGGGGAGCACGCGAAGAAGCCTCTGCTCTTGGGAGGGGGGCATGTGCTGGGGCTCCGTGGCTGCTGTTGGCGTGGCAAGGGAGCAAAGGAGACATCTGGAGGGTTCCTACCAGGCACCATTGCCCTGTTGGTGCTCGTGAGAATCTGCTTGGAATCTGCTTGTAGCACCATCATCAGAGCCAAAGGCTCTTCAGCCTGAACTCCCTGCCTCCCTGCCGGCACAGATGCCAAAAGGACAGAAGGGCTAACGTATAATTTAAGATAGTTTACAAGCCAATGTTTGCATCCCTCAAGCGTGTCCAGAAAGTGTCTTCCTGCTGATTTACTAGTAAACAATGCTGCTTGGTTCCTGCCGCATTTGTGGGTTCTCCAACTTCACTTACGGGCTTCCATAAATGTTTATCTTTGGAAATAACATGGAGAGGGAGCAAGGAAGAAGAGGGCTGTGTGGAGAGCTGGGGGTTTATGTCAGCCTCTGGCAGGCTAGGAGGGGCCTTGAGGAAGCTGGCTAAAGCTTGGGGGGGTCCAGGAGCCAAGGCAAAGGAAGGCGGTCAGTTGTCCATTGCAGCTATGAGTGGCCGCCTCTCCAGCCTTTCTGCAGACGCAGCTCCCTCCCTCCCTCGGCTCCCCTCTGGACACACCTGGGGACACGGGGGGCCCTGGCACCCGAGCCGAGGAAGCTGCTGCCAGCGTCTGGGTCTCTTCTTTCTCCTTTTATGGCCTGGCTGCTCTTTGCAGGAAACCCACAAGTCTAGCAGTGCTGAAGCGAACAAGCCGCTCTCTGGGGTGGGAGCAGAGGCTGCCAGGGAGGGGTCCCGTTCTCCCGGGGGAAGAGGAGCTGGCAGGGGCCTCCATCCCACAGGCACAGTGCTCAGCCTCTTATTGCAGGGGGCCCAGGAGGGAGGGGATGCTAAAGTAGGAACCCCCAAACCCCAACGGCTTCCAGCCTTCAGCGAAGGGAGACAGACGGTCCGGAAATAAAACTAAAAACATGTTTCTTATAGTCACAGACCAGGGATGTGAGCAACGTGCTAAAATTGACAACCTTGGAAATTAAAAATGGAGCCCTCCGTCCTTTCTGAGGCTGGGAGGGATTGGGGGAAGGCTGGTGCAGAAAAAGAGGGAATTCCCCTAAAAGTTGCATGTGAAAAACTGGAGCTGCCGAAGTGCCTCCCTCCCCCTGCACCAGCCGGTGCTTCTTTCCTGGTGGCAGCTCAGTTGGAAGTCCTGGGGTGCCTGGCGTTTGGCTGGCATTCGCCTCCCCCTCGGGTGCCCTGGAACTCCAGGGAGGCGGCTGAGGGTAGGATGCAGAGAGAGACTCCCCACCCCAGACGCCTTCCTGCTCTGCCTTTGCCAGCTACCTCCCGTTCTACCTCGACTCTGGCGTGGAGGTGTGGGGGGGGGGTCTCTGGCTTTCCCCCTGTGGGTTTTGGAGCCCCTGAAGCTCTGCCTGAAATCCACCCCAGTGGGCCAAAGTGGACAGCTGGATCTCATCCATAAACAGAACTGTTTGCGCCTCTCATCCCATTTCCTCAATTCTTTCACTCTGGACACAAAAGCAGGAGATTGGCCTCCCCGCCAGCAGGGATGGGCCGTGGGGGAAAGGGGCCCCAGCCTGGTCTCTCTGTGCCTAACGGGAAGCGTCCGCCCTCTGCTTGGCACGCGGAGCGTCCCAGTTCTTCCCAGCACTCCCAGTTTCCAAAAGGAGCAGGCACTTGATGGCAGAAGACCAGGATGACTCTACCTGGTAGCCCATCTCCGGGGGTCTCTGGACCTCCCCATGAAAGGGCTCTGGGGCCGGGATCTCATGACTTTTTTTTCTGTCCACAGATCGAGAGGATCAATCCATCCTTTGCACGTAAGTAGAGCCAGGAGAATTGGCCCGCTCCCTTGTCGGTTCCAGTTCCCTCCCAGCTCCATTTCTGGTGGCCTTTTAAGGGCTTCTAAGCACGTCCTGGGCATCCGGCTGATGAGTTGGAGGGTGCCCAGCTGGCAGGGGGGATGGAGGGTGTGCAGGGGGGGGGGGAAGCCCAAGATAGCTTTAGATCTGCTTTAGATTCCATCCTAGCAGCTCTCCTGCTGTGGAGAACATCTGGGCACTTTCCAGGTGGCTTCCTCATCTCTCGCCTGGCCCGGCCAAGCCCAGCCCCTCCCAACCCCTCCCCCTAGATTGAAAGGCCTTAGGAGAAGCAGCCCCTTGGCTTGGGGAACATCTGTGCTGTGCTAAGACAACAGCTGGAAAGAGGCAGAGACCCTTTGGGGGGAAATCTGGTACAGCAGTTCCTGCCCAGGTGGTGGTGGTGATGAAGGAAGCTCCCAGGAGACTGTAGGGACGGGGTGTGATGGGGCTTGTAGTCCAGCACATCCAGGAGAAGCATGCTTGGAAAGGTGGTGGCTGGTTCTTGTCTCTGGGGAAAGAAATGCAGCAGAAGGAGGGAGGGGCAGAAAGCAGGGCGTTCAAAGGATTCGGGGGCAGGAGGTATGAAAGCCCAAAGGCGGTTCTTCTTTTCCCAACAGTGCGTGAGGGGGGGGATTTGGAGGAAAGCTTTTTCCATCAGTGCCCTCTTTGTTCTGGAACTCTTCCTGGAGGACTTCATTTCCATCAATACATGGTCATCTTTGGGGCTTCTCATCGGCCTCCTGCAGCCAGAGGACCCCCCCCGCCCCCTCAGACGCAGGGTCAGCTCCACCCAGAGCCCAGGAGAAGCATCGGCCCTCCAGCCTTGGCAGGGAAGGGAAGCTCCCCCTATCCTTTAAAGGGCCGAGAAAGACTGGCTGGCACAGAGGGAGAGCTCATCAACCCAGCCTCAGGACCGGAGATGGGCTCCCTCTGGCCAGGAGGGTCCTATAAGCTTCCTGCAAAGCTCAGGATGTGCCAAGGCAGCTGGCCTGAGGGCTAAGGGGCAGGGGTTGCAGAGCCCCCTCCCTGAAGCTGGTCTGCAACCCTGGGTGACCCTGAGCAGAGCAGAGTTCCTCAGAATCTCCTCCTCCACAGCCTGGGCATCTTCGGCCACCCTGGGGTGATCGGAGGGGGTCATCTCGCAGAACAAGGAGTCCCGCAGGAAGCAGCTGCCTGGCCTTTTAAGGCTCGCCTCCTCCCAGGCCTCTACTGCTTCACCCCCATCCATCATTGGGGAGAAAGGCACCTCCAAATTAGGAAGAAGAATCAGCCAGGCGGCCGGCTGCGGGTGGGAGCTCCAGAGCCTCTCCTGGCCGCCCCTCCCTTGCTTAGCAGGGAACGGCTGGATCCCTCCACCCAGGAGCACCTCTGGCCCTTCCTTGATCTGAGCCCCTGGGGCTTCCTCGGCTAAATGTTTCCCCTTGCCAAGTCACTAAAAAGGTGGCAAAGCCTCACCCGAGACGGATGCCCTCCAGATCCAGAATGGCTCTAGACGATGCCGTGGAAGGAAGAGGAGAGTCCGGAGCCACTTTGGCTTCCTCTGCATTACTGTCCACTGTGCCAGGCACCCCGACATACGTGGGCAGCCAGACAAGGGCAGAGCTGCCCAGCTTCAGTCCTTCTGCCACCATCCTAGTCCACACGCAGCATAAGGAGGGGCTGGGCAGGAGCGTCTGGGGTGGCACCTCCATGCAGGGAGAGATTTCCTCCTTACCGGGCAGCGGCTGTCAGGCTGCCAACCACCCAAAAGTGCCCACCAGCCCCTCCAGGGAGGGCCGGGCAAAGCTCCTCGTAGAGGCAAGGAGGGAATGCGCGGAGGGGGCAGCTGAGCGTGCCAGCAGGGAGCGTAGGAGTGCCAGGCCACAGAGCCTGCAGGGCTGGAGGTCGGCTTCAGTGGGAGACCAGAGGCTCCCAGGGAGATTCCCAAGTGGCTGGAAGAGCTTAAAGGAGCTGTGTTTCTGCTGCAGCTTAAGGGTCCATTCCATTCCATTCCCATTTATTAGACTTGTATGCCGCCCTATTCCCCGGAGGGACTCAGGGCAGCGAACAGACATATGGGAAAGGGGACAGTACAAAAAATGAACGAAACAAGACAGGATACAGAGACAAATTAAAACTACACAACAGTCAACAATTCGAGTGGGGCTGGGAACTCATCAGTCCCTGGAGCTTCCTTGCTCTTCCCTCCTTTCGGGCATTGGCTACGCAGGAGCCCCCACTACTACTCCATGAAGGGTGTGTGTGTGTGTGTGTGTGTGTGTGTGTGTGTGTGTTCACAGTCTTTTTCCTCCTCCTTCCCCTAGGGGAGAATCGGGCGCAGGCAAGACAGAAAACACCAAGAAAGTGATTCAGTATTTGGCCGTGGTTGCCTCCTCGCATAAGGGTAAAAAAGACACCAGCATCACGGTGAGCAGCCCCTGACCCCCCTCCCGTTCAGTCGGGGGGGCAGCAGTGGGTGAGGGGGGGCTTCTTCCTCTAGGGCCACAAGCCCCCCCCTTTTCAGACCAAGTTTCAGCAGCAGCAGGAAGAAGAAGAAGATGGCAACGTGGGGAGAGTCTTTCTTTTCCTGACTTGTAGATGACACCACTGGCTTCCCCAGCCTGACTCCTCTGGGCGATTTGGACTCCACTGAGACCAATCTGGCCCATCCACAGGCAGGCAGGCAGGCAGGCGGGAGTGATGGGAGTTGTAGTCCTTGACTTCTGGAGGCTGCCAGTGGGGCAAGGCACGTCGGAGGGTGCCTGCTTAACCAAAGGTGCCCATTGCCAGGCTGAGAGGGCACATTTTGGGAGGGAGCACAGATTCCAGAGGTGAAAGAGAATCCCACCCCGTGGGTCCTCTGGTGGCGATGCTCCCTGCGGAGATGCCTTGCACAGCTGGAGACAGAGGTGCCCAAGGCGAAGAATGGCGGAAGGCTTTGTAAAGAGACTGACGCTTCTTTTATGCCCTGTTCTTTGACTGCAGCAAGGCCCCAGTTTTGCTTACGTGAGTAACCTGGTTCAGTGTGTGTGTCAAGGCACAGCCTGTAGACCTGCATGGTGTTCTTGCACTCCCTCCCCAAAGAGGTCTCGGGGGGCCTGGAGGTGCCCCGCCCAGAGCGCCCCATGGCTAACCCCTTGGTTGCCCAGCCGGATCTTGCCCACGCAGGCCGCTCCTTCCCCCAGCTGCTCCCGGGCGAGCAGGATGGCGGCCTCTCCAGCACCAGGGCTCCTCCTGGAAGAGCATCCTCTGAGTTGCACAACGGAGTGCTTCGTTTTTGGCCTTGAGAGGGGGGGCAAAGGGCAGCTCCAGTGGGCCAGCCCAGAGCAGGGGGGTGGGTGGGTTGGGGGGCTTATGGAAGCCGGTCTTACACCCCGGATGATCACCGTGTGCCAGTAGAGTGACTGATCTGTTCTTCTTGGCTTGCTGTGTGCCTCTTCCCCCTCCCTTGCCTGCCACTCTGCCCTTGGGGTGGGGGGTGGGGGGCGTTCCTGAGTCTTCTGCATGCAGAGCAACTGGCTGAGCCTGCCGGCCTTTCTGCTGGGCAGAGGTTGGAGGGTCTGCAATTGGGGGGATATGGAGGGGCTGCTGGTGGGGAGAAGCTGGGATGGGGAACGGAGCTAAGGGGAGGATCTGCCCAGCCGAAGAACCCTTTGATATCAGTGGAGGCTTCTGCCCCCCCTCCATTGTGGAGCAGAGACCCTCCCTATCCTTCCATATCTGCTTCTTTGCCATAAATAAAGGGGTGTAGAAGCCAATCAGGTTTTCCATGGCAATGATTTCTTCAGATCCATCAGCCTCTGTCTTTGCTTTGAGACGGGGGTGGGACAGCCCCCTCCTCCTCCCAGCTTCCCCTGTGACGAGAGGTTAAGGGAAAGAGGCCGCTCTTTCGCATGGCTTGTTCATTGGTGTGTTACCTGCCTGGATGTTCCTTTTTCCGCATGCAAAAGTCGCCTTGTTTTTAAATATAAACCATGCATTGTCCCAGCCAGTATTTAACCCAATTAATAGGCGCCATTAATGGTGTCATCTGCTTCGGGCTGCGTCAGAAGGAAGGTTGTGTGCAACCATTCCTTCCGCCCCCCCGCCCCCCCCTTGCCTAATTTCTCTTGTCGTTTCCTTGGCAAATGAACGCTTTGCCGGCAATTGCAAAAAAATTTCTTTGATTTGCTTTGGCCTAATAAATAAGCTGAAAAAGAGATACGGGTCACAACCGATTGCCTCCGTGGCTGAAGACCGTCCAGAATGCGGCAATCGGCTGCCTTGAGCAGCTTCACGAAACAAAATAGGGGCCGAGTCCCACAAAGTCCGGAGCCAGAGGCCAAAATCAGCCCCAGGGAATCTCCCTGTAGGTAAAATGCGTCCAAGTTGTGGGCGCTTCCCTGCGGCAAGTGCAGCTGGAGAACGACGCGCCTCTCTCTGCATTCGATCCACACGAGATGGTTTCTCTGAGGGCAACTTGAATTACAGCCCCCCCCCCTTTCCCATTCGCCCCCCCCCCTCCTGCCCAGCCAGGGACTGACAGCCAAATGCTTGGATCAATTTTAGGGCGAGTTGGAAAAGCAGCTTCTCCAGGCCAATCCCATCCTGGAAGCTTTTGGAAACGCCAAAACTGTGAAGAATGATAACTCCTCCCGATTCGTAAGTGAACGACCTCTTGAATGGGGAAAGGCGGGGGGGGGGGGGAGGGAATGGTGGTGGTGGTGGTGGGGGGGGGGATGAACCAAATAAGTACAGGAAAAACTGGCAAGTGGAGAATAGGACTCCTTCACCCCTGGAAGGAGAAAGGGAAGGAAAGGATTATACTTAAATGGAGAGAGAGGATGTCAAAACTCTCCGAAGCCCCCGAAGCCCACCCAACCACGCTGCCTCCTTTCTCCAACAGGGCAAATTTATCCGCATCAACTTTGACGTGACGGGGTACATCGTGGGAGCAAATATTGAAACCTGTATCCTTTTTTCATAATTCCCCCTTTTGCTTCAGGCAACTGCCTTGTTCCACCTAACTGTGGCTAAGTTAGCATTTCTTTTAAACCATGGTTTGCTTGCTGAACCTTCCCGGACAGATTTGCTGGAAAAATCTCGCGCTATTCGGCAGGCCCGAGAGGAAAGGACCTTTCATATCTTTTACTATTTACTTGCCGGAGCCAACGAACAAATGAAGAGTAAGTGGCCTCCTTGGCCGATTTCAGGGGAGGCGCCTGAGAGAGCGGTGGGGGGGGGCACTTCAGAGCGGCTGCAGTGTCTGGCGGGTGTGGGGGACGGACAGGTTCTCCCTTCCCCAAAGGATGCTGGCATTGAAGTCATGAGGACATTTCTGCTCTCCGAGGCCAGTGGAAGCCTTGTGCCCAAAGCCGGAAGCCCTGCCATGGGCTCCCCACTGAAGGAGACTCCCTGGGGGAGGGGAGGAGAGTGGGACTTCCCCTTCAGCCCCTTGGTTAGGAGCAGGGCTGCCCAAGTGGACCTTTCAGGACCAGGGCGGAAGGAAGCGACGTGGCCAAGAGGCCCCAGGAGTTGGGAGCCAGAGGAAGGTCCCGGGGGGCTCCTGCCCCGGCTGAGGTTCTGCTCTCTTGCCTTGCAGTGGACCTCCTGCTGGAAGGGTTCAACAACTACACCTTCCTCTCCAACGGCTACGTGCCCATCCCTTCTCAGCAGGACAGCGAAATGTTCGAGGAGACCCTGGAAGCCATGACTATTATGGGATTCACGGAAGAAGAACAAGTTGGTAAGAGGAGCAGAGAGGACTTTGCTGGGATTCTGGCTCTGGATGTTTAGAATGCAGCGGCCTCCCTCGGGCTCCGGGGCTGAGCTGTGAGGCTGCTGAAGGGTCTCCTCCAATTGGCACACGGGGGACCTGCCTGACCCTGACCCTCTCGGAGCTCAGCAAAGCCTCTGGTGGGATAGTTACGGGGAAGGAAGCCCCCGGGACCGAGAGGGAGAATCCACTCGCCTCCCCAGAGGCCTCCTTTGAAATCCTCTCCTTCCTAACCTCACAGCCATGCTGAAAGTGGTCTCATCGGTTCTCCAGCTGGGCAACATTGTCTTCAAGAAGGAGAGAAACACCGATCAGGCATCCATGCCGGACAACACAGGTAAGTGCCCAGCGGTGGCGGAAGAGTCTCACCTCCTGAGGGTGAGTGGAGTCCCCGAGGAGCCCGGTCGGCCACAGGGGCAGCGGGGAGATGTGATCACCCGGATGGTCTTCATGGTGGCGTCTCTTGTTTCCAGCTGCCCAAAAGGTTTGCCACCTCACGGGCATCAACGTGACCGACTTCACACGGTGCATCCTCACCCCGCGGATCAAGGTTGGCCGAGACGTCGTTCAGAAGGCCCAGACCAAGGAACAGGTGAGGAGGCCGGCCCAGATCCCTGGCATTGAGTCTTGACGCTTGACCGGCCTGAAGCCCCCCAGCAGCTCAGCCCGGCTCCCCCCTTGCCTCCTTAGGCGGACTTTGCCATAGAGGCCTTGGCCAAAGCCACCTACGAGCGCCTCTTCCGCTGGATCCTCACCCGGGTCAACAAAGCCCTGGACAAGACCAAAAGGCAAGGCGCCTCCTTCTTGGGCATCCTGGACATTGCCGGCTTTGAGATTTTCGAGGTAGGTTTCCTGGGGAGGCTCCGGGGGGGCTTCTGTGCCAGCCCCTCCTCGCAGGGAAGCCTGACCGTCCCCAACTGCCCTTCCAGATCAACTCCTTCGAGCAGCTTTGCATCAACTACACCAACGAGAAGCTCCAGCAGCTCTTCAACCACACCATGTTCATCCTGGAGCAGGAGGAGTACCAGCGCGAGGGCATCGAGTGGAACTTCATTGACTTCGGGCTGGACCTGCAGCCTTGCATTGAGCTGATCGAGAGGCCGGTGAGGAGGCCGGGGGGGGGGTGGGGGGCTTTGCTGCTTTGCTGCCCTCCAGCTCCCACCTTCAAGAACAGGGGAAAGCGGGCAGGGAGAAGGGGGCGTTCTGGGCAGCGCTGGATTTGGGAGTTAGGGTTTCCTGCCTGAGCAAGGGGCTTGACTAGAAGACCTCCAAGGTCCTTTTCAGCTCCTTTAGTCTGCTCTTCCCCAGGACGCAGTGGGTCTGCAGAAAGCCTGAATGCTCCCGTCCTTCGTTTCAGATAGAAGGGGTCAACTTGGTTAACTGTTGAAGTCAATGTTGCCCTTCATTCCTCAGAGTAGCCCCGTCTCCACTCAGGCCTCTCCTGCTGAGTAAAGGAGCCGAGCGGAGGCTGCTCCTCTCTCTGCCGATGAGTTGGCCAAAGGCTGCTCCCCCACCAGTCCACAGAGCTTGAGGTGGTGCCGCAGCTGCTCCTCCACCAGCAGCCTCGCCCTAACCCCCCCCCTCCTTGCTGCTCCAGAATAACCCCCCTGGCGTCCTGGCCTTGCTGGACGAGGAATGCTGGTTCCCAAAGGCCACCGACACCTCCTTTGTGGAGAAGCTGTGCACCGAGCAAGGAAACCACCCCAAGTTCCTGAGGCAGAAGCAGCTGAAGGACAAAACCGAGTTCTGCATCGTCCACTATGCCGGAAAGGTACCAAACGGGCCGAGGTTTCTCTTCCTGGTGCCCAGGGACGCTCTCCCTGCCTTCTTGAGGAGGGCAGCCTGGCCGGCCTCCCCACCACCTCAGCTACTCCCAGGGGGGCCCTCTGACCCCTGTGGCTCTCGTGCTTTTCCTCCAGGTGTCCTACAACGCCAGCGCCTGGCTGACCAAAAACATGGACCCTCTGAATGACAACGTGACAGCCCTCCTCAATCAGTCTTCGGAGAAGTTTGTGGCAGATCTCTGGAAAGAGGGTAGGGAACAAAAGTCTGGGTTGCGGGGAGGGGACGAGGGGAGCTGTAGTCCAGCTTTTAGAGCCAGATCAGAGGCTCTTCAAGCTGCTTGTGGGGGGGAGCTCCCTGGAAGTGGGGGGGAAGCGCAGTGGTTGAGCCTGGCTGGGTGAAGGCGGCCCCCGTCGGACCTTCCAGCCCCCTTCTCTTGCAGTGGACCGCATTGTGGGCCTGGACCAGATGGCCAAGATGACCGAGAGCTCCCTGCCCAGCGCTTCCAAGACCAAGAAGGGCATGTTCCGGACGGTGGGGCAGCTCTACAAGGAGCAGCTGACCAAGCTCATGACCACCCTGAGGAACACCAACCCCAACTTCGTCCGCTGCATCATCCCAAACCACGAGAAAAGGGTCCGTGCCCAGCGGGGGCCCCACCTGGCAGAGGCCGGGCAGCCCTTCCCTACCTCCATGCCAGACACCCCAACTCCCATCATACCCAGCCAGCCACGGGAGTTTGGGTTCAGTGCATCTGCAGGGTAGAGATCGGGGAGGGCCAGCACAGCTCTACCCGGGGATTCCCCGCTTAAAGGGGTCCCAGGTGCCGCCCTGGGTCTCTTTTGGGGAGGAAGCCTTTCATTCCAGGCTCTGGAGGGTTTTCCCTGCGGGTGTCCCAGCCCACCTTAGGACACCAGGAACCTCTCTCCCTCCTTCCTCCTCCTTCCTCCTCCTCCCCCCACTCCTTCCTTTCTTCCAGGCAGGGAAGCTGGACGCCCACCTGGTGCTGGAGCAGCTGAGGTGCAACGGGGTCTTGGAGGGGATCCGCATTTGCCGCCAGGGCTTCCCAAATAGGATTGTCTTCCAGGAATTCCGGCAGCGGTAAGGGGGGCTTCTGCGAGAGGCAGGCTGGGGGTCCTGGAGCCCTTCTGGCCGTAACACAAGGCGAACCCAATGCATTTGAGGTCTGGGGTTAGGGCTGTCTGGGGAGGGTCCTGTGGTTGGGGAGGGGGACCTTTCTCCAGGACGGGAGCAGGAAATGGAACAGGTCAAGGGTCCAAGCTGAAGGCTGACGGGAACAGAGTGACGGAGCTTCCCCCCCTCCACAGGTACGAAATCCTGGCTCCTAACTCCATCCCCAAGGGCTTCATGGATGGGAAGCAGGCCTGCATCCTGATGGTGAGCATCTTCCCCCAGGCTGCCTCCCCTCCGCCTCCTCTTAGCTTTGGCCCCCTGCCTTAAGCACAGTTGGGAATTCATTGAGACCTGCAGGAATTGAAGTTCAAACGTGAACTGGAGAAAAAAATATATACTTTCCCTCCCTCCCTTTCTCCCTCCTTTCCCAATGAGGCTTTTGTGCCCTGAGGAATGGCTGCTTGGCCTCAGAAGCCCAAACTCCACCCGTTGGGCTTCTGCTGATCAAGTGGCGCCGGCCCTGCTGGGAAGAAATGGGGGGAAGCCACGAAGTCCCTCATTGCGCCTCCCCCTCCTCCGACAGATCAAAGCCCTGGAATTGGATCCCAACCTCTACAGGATTGGCCAGAGCAAGATCTTCTTCCGCACAGGCGTCCTGGCTCACCTGGAGGAGGAGCGGGACCTCCGGATCACAGACATCATCATCTCCTTCCAGGCCCAATGCCGGGGCTACCTGGCCAGAAAGTAAGGGGAGCAGGGCAGCCCGTGGTCTCCCTCCTGCGCGCCCAGCGGTGCTTCCAGGGCTCAAATGCCCAGGGGCTCCTCAGGGGCCCAAAGGGTGGGAGAGGAGGCAGCTGAGGGAGGGACGTTGACGGAGGGATGAGTTGGCCTATGACGCCCCCCCCCCCCCTACTGGCTCATGGCAGACCTCTGGGGGTGCAAAAGGTTCCATGCTCCACTCCCGCAGGGCTTTTGCCAAGAGGCAGCAGCAGCTGACCGCCATGAAGGTCATCCAGAGGAACTGTGCTGCTTACCTGAAGCTGAGGAACTGGCAGTGGTGGAGACTCTTCACCAAAGTAAGCAGCTGGTCCTTGGAGAGGCCCACCCACCCCTCAGACCCCCGGAAAGGCCAGCCTCGCTTCTGCTGGGCCAGGCAGGCTGAACCCCAGAGTGGTTGGGAAGGAGTCGCCCCATAAACCCTTGCTCCGCAGGTGAAGCCGCTGCTGCAGGTCACCCGGCAGGAGGAGGAGATGCAGGCCAAGGACGAGGAGCTGAAGATGGTGACGGAGAGGCAGCTGAAGACCCAGGCGGAGCTGAAGGAGCTGGCGCTCAAGCACAGCCAGGTGTGAGCCCACCTGCTCCTCCTGAGTCCCCGCAGGGAAGGGCTGGCCCACAGCACACCTGAGGGTGGGCACCTGCTCTCGAGCTGTGTTGCCCTGTGGAGGGCTTTGCTCAGGGTGCCCGGCCGACCCTGGGATGCCCGGAGAAGGAGCCACTGGCCAACCGGCCCTCTTGCCTTCTCAACCTACTGTAGACGTTAGAACAGTGTTTCTCAACCTTGGCAACTTGAAGGTGTCCGGACTTCAACTCCCAGAATTCCCCAGCCAGCGAATGCTGGCTGGGGCATTCTGGGAGTTGAAGTCCGGACATCTTCAAGTTGCCAAGGTTGAGAAACACTGCGTTAGAAACATCTGGAAGCCGAAAGGTGGGGCGCTGTGGGAGGTGCAGGCGTGGCTTTCTCAGCCCACCAGAGCCCACCAGGGGCGGTTAGCCAAGCCTTCGGTGCCCCAGGCAGGGCGTCCCCCCCCCCTCCTGCAGCTGAACGCCCTCCTCTCCCTCCGGAACAGCTGAGCGAAGAGAAGAACCTGCTTCAGGAGCAGCTGCAGGCCGAGACCGAGCTCTATGCGGAGGCCGAGGAGATGCGGATCCGCCTGGCTGCCAAGAAGCAGGAGCTGGAGGAGATCCTGCACGAGATGGAGGCCCGGATCGAGGAGGAAGAGGAGCGTGGACAGCAGCTGCAGACCGAGAAGAAGAAGCTGCAGCAGCAGATGCTGGTACCCGGGCGGGGTTGGCAGCCGGAGGGCAGCCCCAGTCGGGCCCTTTGCCTTGAGCCTCGCCCGCTGCCTCTTCCAGGAGTTTCAGAGCAAAATGGCTTTCCTGGGCTCAGAGGCTCCGGCCCCATCGGAGGGCTGGGAGGGGAACCAGGGAAAAGCCACTCCGAGCCATGCTGGCACGGTTTCTCCTAAGATTCACCTCCGTGAGGACTAGCGGCTTGTAGGGAGTGCCTAAATTCTGCCTGCTGTGTGCAAGGCCGAGTCGGAGAGGCCGGAGACGGCTCAGCTGGGAGCTTCCAGGGCTTCCCAAGGAAGAAGCCAAAGGAGGCTTTAGGGGCAGGAGCTGTGAGTGGCCACTGGGCCCGTCCCCACCTCACTCCTTCTCCCCATTCTTGTGACCCCAAAGGACCTGGAGGACCAGCTGGAGGAGGAAGAAGCTGCGAGGCAGAAGCTGCAGCTGGAGAAGGTCACTGCGGAAGGGAAAATCAAGAAGATGGAGGACGACATCTCGGTCTTGGAAGACCATAACAGCAAGCTCTCCAAGGTCGGTCCCCTTTCCCCCTCCCCTTGGGCTCCGGGGCCAGGGAAACGAGGAGAGGGACCCCTCCCTGCCCCCTCCCGTGCAGGCCGGCCCAGGGGGCAGCTGGGGGGGCCAGCCAGTTCTGCAGTGAGGCTATTTTGCCTCCGATGGGTCGGTCACCCAGGACGCATCTGGGAGACAGGCAAAACCTCTCGGTCCTGGCTGGGGGAGCCATTTCAGCGGTTGCCCAGGCCCCGTGGGCACCCCTGCCCGAGTGCCTCTTGCTCCAGGCTTCAGGGAAGGTGTCTTTCCGCCTCTTTCCCCCCCCAGGAAAGGAAGCTCCTGGAGGAAAGAGTCAGCGATTTGACGACAAACCTGGCTGAGGAGGAGGAAAAAGCCAAGAACTTGACCAAGCTGAAGAACAAGCACGAGTCCATGATTTCGGAACTGGAAGTCCGGCTGAAGAAGGAAGAGAAATGCCGGCAAGAACTGGAGAAAATGAAGAGGAAGCTGGAGGGGGACTCGAGCGACTTCCACGAGCAGATCGCTGACCTCCAGGCCCAGATTGCTGAGCTGAAGATGCAGCTGGCCAAGAAGGAGGAGGAGCTGCAAGCAGCCTTGGCCAGGTGGGGCTCTCTCTCCTCCCCCACCCCGGGTCAGCTCTCCTGGATGGCCGGGAGCCTCGGGACGGTGAAGGGGCCAGGTGGCCTCCAGGGGACTGGAGTGCAGAGGACGCCCTTGGCTGCTGGTCTTCCAGGGCCGTGGCGTTCCAGAGGCACGTCCACCTGGCCAGCTGCCCCCTCCGGCCCTTCTGCACGTGGGGATCCCTCAATGCCCCCCAGACAAGACCAGCATTTCCGCATCAACCCGGCTGGCCTTGTGGGTTGAATCTCCTCTCTGCTCCCGTCACCCAGGCTGGAAGATGAGATCAGCCAGAAGAACAATGCGCTGAAAAAGATCCGGGAGCTGGAAGCCCACATCTCGGACCTGCAGGAGGACCTGGACTCTGAACGGGCCGCACGCAACAAGGCCGAGAAGCAGAAGCGGGACCTGGGCGAGGAGCTGGAGGCCCTCAAGACGGAGCTGGAAGACACCTTGGACAGCACGGCCACCCAGCAGGAGCTCAGGTGGAGCGGGGGAGCCCAGGGAGGGGCCGGGCGGGAAGGGGGGGGCGGTCAGGGGAGGACGGAGGGGCTTCATGCTCCTTTGTGCTGGGGCTCAGGGCGAAGAGGGAGCAGGAGGTGACGGTCCTGAAGCGAGCGCTGGAGGAGGAGACGCGAGCCCACGAGGCCCAGGTGCAGGAGATGCGCCAGAGGCACACGCAGGCCGTGGAGGAGCTGGCTGAGCAGCTGGAGCAGTTCAAGCGGGTAACCCCGGACGGGCGGAAGCGGGAGGGGGCCCCCGCCACAGAGACCCTGCCCGGCCGTCCCCCTGCCCGGCTGAGCCTCTCCGATGCTTCCAGGCCAAGGCCAACCTGGACAAGACCAAGCAGACGCTGGAGAAGGGCAACGCGGACCTGAGCAACGAGATCCGGTCGCTCAACCAGGCCAAGCAGGAGGTGGAGAACAAGAAGAAGAAGCTGGAGGGGCAGGTCCAGGAGCTGCAGGCCAGGTTTGCCGATGGGGAGAGAGTCCGGACGGAGCTCAACGAGAAAGTCCACAAGCTGCAGGTAACTCCGGAGTGGGGGGGGTGGGGGGATGACGAAAACAGCCAGCCGGGGAAGGGCCCGGACTCCCGACCGGCTGCTGAGCCTTCCTTGTCCATGGCGGGTGGGAGGCAGAGCCGGGGTTCCATGGTGCTCTGCCTTCCGTGGGGTCAGCTCGGAAGGGAGTCCCCTTCAGCCCAGATCCCACCAACCTCCTGGCTCCCCTTTCCTGTCGGGGCTGCTTCCCCAGCGCAGGTGGGGCTGGTGGCTGCAGGAGAGGGGCTGAGTGGCAGAGAGGCCTCCGCTGCTGAGGAAGGGGGCCCTCCTCCCTCCCCAACCACCAGCCCGGATCCGCCTGATGCTCTTCTTCTTCCGAGTGGCCATTTCCTAGAAAGGCAGGCGATCCGTGCTGGAAATCGAGTGCAAGGCAGATCAACGCTCCTGATGCCGCTTCCGTTTCTAGGCAGAGGCGGAAAGCATGGCGGCCCTCCTGAACGAAGCCGAGGGCAAGAGCATCAAGCTGACCAAAGACGTGGTGACTCTCAGCTCCCAGCTGCAGGACACGCAGGTGGGTGCTTCGGGGGGGCCCCGATCTGGGGAAGGCTGAGGTGGGTCTTTGGGAAGGGGCTCACCCAGGGCCGTCCCGCCATCCAGGAGCTGCTGCAGGAGGAAACGCGGCAGAAGCTCAACCTCTCCACCAAGCTTCGGCAAATGGAGGACGAGAAGAACGGCCTGCAGGAGCAGCTGGAGGAAGAGCTGGAAGCCAAGCAGAACCTGGAGAGGCAGGTGGCAACCTTAAACGTGCAGGTAGGAGCAGTTGTGATCCTCGCACAGTTCTTGTAAGGCTGGTTGGGGTTTATGGCTGTTTCAGACCCACCGCAAGTGGTCATTCAGCCCAACAACTGCAACATTAGGAGCGGTGGGTGAAGTCTTCCCTGGGTCCCGCTATCTGGCTGTCCATTGGGGACATTCAAATGCCTGTCAGTGTTCCAAAACATGGGGCCATCCCTTTGGTTGCAATTGGCCTGAGAGAAGATGCAAAACGGGGGGTGGGCCCACGCTGCCCAGGAATGAGAGACCCTCCCCTGCTGGCCTTTAAAGATGGGGGCTGCCCGGTTGAACAGACTCGAGGAGTCCTCCTGCCTCTGTCTCCGGATGCCCCCTGCAGCTCTCGGACTCCAAGAGGAAGACGCAGGAGTATCTTGGCACCATCGAAGCCATGGAGGAAGGCAAGAAGAGGCTCCAGAAGGAGGTCGAGGGCCTCACCCAGCAGTTTGAGGAAAAAGCGGCTTCATACGACAAACTGGAAAAAACCAAGAACCGGCTGCAGCAGGAGCTGGACGACCTCGTGGTTGACCTGGACAACCAACGTCAGATGGTTTCCAACCTGGAGAAGAAGCAGAAGAAATTTGACCAGGTGAGAGTGATCGAACACCTTCCCCCCCAAGCTCTGTTCTAGGGCAACTGGACATTCCACGGATGCAATTGTTGACCTGTGGTCCACTACATGAACACATATGTTGCATTCGTACAAAGGTTTTCGTAAATTAGCATGTCCCATCAAAGCAGTTTTAGTAATGTTAATGTTCCACCCAGTCACCTGAATTGTGTAGGCAGGTAAGAGGAATTCCAGGGGGGGGGGCTGCTCCTTAAGCTTCCTTCCTTCCTTCGTAGATGCTTGCGGAGGAGAAGAACATCTCTTCCAAATATGCTGAGGAACGAGACCGAGCAGAAGCCGAGGCCAGAGAGAAGGAGACCAAAGCACTCTCACTGGCCCGAGCTCTGGAGGAGGCCCTGGAGGCCAAGGACGAGCTGGAGAGGACCAACAAATTGCTGAGAGCAGAGATGGAAGACCTCGTGAGCTCCAAGGACGATGTTGGCAAAAACGTAAGTCTCTTCTTCCTCCTTCCTCCTTCCTCCTTCTTCCTTCTTCCTCCTTCCTCCTTCCTCCTTCTTTCTTCTTCTTCTTCTTCTTCTTCTTCTTCTTCTTCCTCCTCTTCTCCTCCTCCTCCTCCTCCTCCTCCTCCTCCACCTCCTCCTCCACCTCCTCCTCTTCCCTCCTCTTCCCTCCTCCTCCTCCTCCTCCCTCCTTCCTCACGCTCTTGTCTCCGAAGGTCCATGACCTGGAGAAGTCCAAGCGGGCCCTGGAGCAGCAGATGGAAGAAATGAAAACCCAGCTGGAGGAGCTGGAGGATGAGCTGCAGGCCACTGAGGATGCCAAGCTCAGGCTGGAGGTCAACATGCAGGCGCTGAAGGGGCAGTTCGAGAGGGACTTGCAAGCCCGGGACGAGCAGAACGAAGAGAAGCGCCGGCAGCTGCAGAAGCAGGTAGAGGAGGCCCCGTTTCCTGTGGTGGGCATCCCGCCCATCCCAGCGGAAGGGAAGGGACCTCTTCCTGAGTGGGCGCGGGAGGCTTTGGGTGCAGCTGCAGACTCCACGCTGCATGGCCTCACCCCTGCCGGCTTCCCCTCCCTCTTCACCAGCTGCACGAGCTGGAGGTAGAACTGGAGGACGAGCGCAAGCAGCGGGGCCTGGCAGCGGCCGCCAAGAAGAAGCTGGAGGTGGACCTCAAAGACCTGGAAGGGCAGGTGGACTCCGCCATCAAGGGCCGCGAGGAGGCCATCAAGCAGCTGCGGAAACTGCAGGTCGGGAGGCCCATCCGCCTTCTGGAGCAGCCCCCCGCTTCTCCAGGGGGGGGCTCCAGACGCACTGTGGGGACAACCCCCGTGCTCCCCCTGCCCCCACCGGTCCCGGAAGATGGGGCTGTCTGGGGGAGGAGGGGGTTTGCCTCCTGTCAGGGAGGGGGCAGGGGGAAGGCCTGAGCTAAGGAGTGACCCCCTGACTCTGCCCCCAGGCCCAGATGAAGGACTTCCAGCGGGAGCTGGACGATGCCCGGGCCGCCCGGGAAGAGGTCTTTGCCACGGCTCGGGAGAATGAGAAGAAGGCGAAGAACCTGGAGGCAGAGCTGATGCAGCTGCAAGAGGTCAGCTGGTGGGACGTTTGAGTGTGTGAGAGAGAGGAAGGGAGAGAAGGAGAGAGGGAGAGAGAGGGAGGGAGAGAGAGAGGAGGAACAGTGAAGGGCTGAAGGGAGAAGACCTAGCTCTGCCATCAGTCATGGAAGTCACTCCGGCCACCCTCTGCACAGAGTGGTTCTGGGGCAGAAGGTTGGGGGGGGGGAGATGCAGAGCCCCCCCCCAACCCCAGGGGAAAAACAGGAGTGAAATCTGGCCAAACAGCCATTTAAAGCACCTCCCTTGCCCAAGTGGGGAATCCCATCAAATTGAGCCCCCTCGGGGCGAGTTAAATGGCAGCCCTGATCCCCAGAGGGGGGTCTTGGGGAGTCCAACCTGTCTGTAGGGAGAGGTGCTCAGGGAGCCTCTTCCTTGGCAGGACTTGGCTGCCGCTGAGCGGGCACGGAAGCAGGCGGAGCAGGAGAAGGAGGACCTGGCGGAAGAGCTGGCCAGCTCCGTCTCCGGCAGGTAAGGACCCGAGGTGGCTGGCCTTGCAACCTCGGATGAGCTGCCCAGCACTGGGCCTGGGAGCTGGAGGGGGCGGGGGGTGGATCTCAGCTGCTGGCCCCTTGCAATGTCCCCAACCGCCCCCCCCCCCCCAGGGCCAGCCTGCAGGACGAGAAGCGCCGCTTGGAGGCCCGGATCTCCCAGATGGAGGAGGAGCTGGAGGAGGAGCAGGGCAACATGGAGGCCATGAGCGACCGCTTCCGCAAGGCCGTGCAACAGGTAGGCTCCCTCCCTGGGGGGCTGGGGGGGGCTTGGAAAAAGAAGCAGGGCTTGCAAATCCCTTGGCTTCCCCCCTTCCAGTCGGAGCAGCTGAGCAACGAGCTGGCCACGGAGCGGGCCGCGGCGCAGAAGAACGAGAGCGCCCGCCAGCAGCTGGAGCGGCAGAACAAGGAGCTGCGGTCGAAGCTGCAGGAGATGGAGGGAGCCGTCAAGTCCAAGTTCAAGGCCACCATTGCGGCCCTGGAGGCCAAAATCAGCCAGCTGGAAGAGCAAGTGGAGCAGGAGTCCAGGTGGGACCCCAAAGGGGGCAGTGGGGGGGGGCTGCGTTGTGTGGGGTGTTTGTAGTCTGGGTGTCCAGGTGTGCATCCAGCTGTTTGGCACCAAACCTCCCGGCTGGTCTTGGGAACCTTCCGAGGGGAACCTTGAGGTGCCATCACTGAATCGCTCAGCCAGACCTGAAAAGTGCCCCCCTTTCAACACTGCCCTCCGTTCTGGGCAAAGAGGGACCCTTTCTCTGGAAATCCACGCAGCCTCCTTGGAAACCATTCGAGCAAAGCGCATCCCTTTTCCTTCCTTCGGCCTGGATGCCACCCGGTCTCCTTCCGTGAAAGGAACAGGCCGGCTGCTCATTTGAAGGCGGAGGATTGTCCTGTTTTTGCATTGCTCTTCAGCTCTGGAGAGCTTCATGTGGACTAGCCCCTTTGAGCCCCCTTTTGCCTTCCTCCAGGGAAAAGCAGGTGGTGGCCAAGGCCCTGCGCCAGAAGGACAAGAAGCTGAAGGAGAGCCTCCTGCAGGCCGAGGACGAGAGGAAGCAGGCCGAGCAGTACAAGGACCAGGTGGGTGCCAGCTGTGCCAGGCCGCAGGCATTCGTGGCCAGGTGGGGAGCGCTGTGGCAGAGCTGAATGGGACCTCCACTCCCATCATCCCCTTCCGGAAACACTGGGGCGGCTCGAAGTCCCCCTGGACCGGCTCTGGAGCCCCTGCCGGCCTCTTCCTCTTCCCCCCTCCCCAGGCAGACAAGGGCAGTGCCCGGGTGAAGCAGCTGAAGCGGCAGCTGGAGGAGGCGGAGGAGGAGTCCCAGCGCATCAATGCCAGCCGCCGGAAGCTGCAGCGGGAGCTGGACGAGGCCACGGAGAGCAACGAGGCCATGGGGCGGGAGATGGTGGCCCTGAAGAGCAAGCTCAGGTGAGGCCCCTCCTGCCCAGCCCCTTCACCCCCTTCCACCCACGGTGGGAGCCAAGGGGTTGCCCGGCTCCCTTCGACCCGCTTCCTCTTGGCGGCTGAGTTGGTTGGGCAGGACTGAGCAGGAGCTGAGAATAGGAAGCCAGCCCTTCTCCTCCGGGGGCCCCCCAACCAGGCCCCCTTCTGCCAGCAAAGGTGCCTCCGGCTGGGGCTGATGCCCTGGGACACTTCTCTCTTTCAGAGGGAACCCAGAAGCTCCGCAGTGACTCAGCAGGTACCAGGCCTTCTCCTTGGCAGCCTGCTTGCGATGGCAAAGCCCCAACCTGCCTTTAGCCCCCCAGGAACCCAAACTCCGAGGCTTGGAGGCCTGGCGGGCTTCTTCCGAGAAACAAATATTACAGTTTGCTCTGCTCCGGGAGGTCCCTGCGCCCTTCCATTCTCGCCCGGGGGCCCCCAACCCAGCAGCCACGCGGGGCCTGGCAGGGACTGCGCAAAGGAGCAAAGCCCCCCCCCATGGGATGCAGACGGGGGGCGAAAGCTGCCCCCTTCCGTTCTGGGAGTCGAAGCCCAGGAGTGTTAAAGGGCCCCAGGGTGGAGACTCCCGCTCTAAACAGCTTCTTCCCTCCGGTGCATGTGGGAGCTTTGGGAGGAAACCCGGCTGATTTCATGAGCCACGGAGCCGTGCGGAGGAGGCCCAAAGTGTTTCCTTCAGCTGCTTTTGAAGCATGAATAGCCCTGGCACGAGGGGGGGCGGGGGGAGCTGCCCCATCACACTGCCAGGCAAGCCACCTCTTTGTTTGCGAGGCAAAAGCAGCCAGCCGGGGCCGGCTTCCTTGGAGCCTGGGTCTGGTGGGCAGCCAACCCCAAGCAATAGCAATCAAAGTTAGACTCATATACCGCTTCATAGGCTTTCAGCCCTAGGCGGTTTACAGAGTCAGCCCCCAACAAGTCTGGGTCCTCATTTCACCCACCTCGGAAGGATGGAAGGCTGAGTCAACCCTCAGCCGGTGAGATTAGAACCGCTGAACTGCAGATAACAGTCAGCTGAAGTGGCCTGCAGTACTGCACTCTAACCACTGTGCCACCTTGGCTCTTTAACCCTGGTGGACCCCTGGCGGCCGTCCGGTTTTCTTCCTCTTGGTGCCCCTGCCAGCCCCCCCCTCCAGCTGCAACCGTGACTGTCCCCCACCCTGAGATGGGAATTCACGCATCAGCCCCAACTCCCCCAAACCTCTCCCGATCGGTTGAGCCACTTCCTTCTGTAATATTTGTAGATTCTCCTTGGCAGGAAACCTTCACCACCAGCACTCGGCTTTCCTGCCACCACTGGAGAGAGAGAGAGTGTGTGTGTGTGTACTCAAAGCCAAACTCCTGCTGCTGCATTTCACACACCTTTTCCGCTGGCCTTTTCTGTTCCTGCACAAGAGCTGAGCAATTAGAGCTCCCCCCCCCCTTCACGTTGTTCTCCTGCTTTCACCGCAGAAAAGGCGCACCAGGCGCTGGGAAAAGGCTGCCCCCGGCTCAGTCCTTGATCGAAGGGGGGTCTCCAATGCAGGGAGAATGTTTTGCCCTTTTTCTCAGTGTAGAAAAGGCGAATTGCATTTGGAGGGGGAGGGATGGAGGGGGCTAGAAAGCAGCCAGCAGGGAGTTTCAGTCGGAGGAATGCCCCAGCGGCTCTGGGAACTCTCTGCCACAAGGCATGGAGGGCAGGAAGAAGGCTAAAGGAATTTGGGGAGCCAGCAGCATCTCCGAGGCCTTTTTCTGGCCAGACCTTCTGAAAGGATCTCTCTCCTTCCAGGGGGCACCTTCTGCTCTTAAGCCCCCACCGGCTCCCTAGAAGTGGACCCCCCACTGCCCCCCTTTCGCCAAATGATTCTCCGCTCTTCATCCTCAATCCTTTTTCCCAACTGCAGGCGCGGGAACGAGCCGGTGTCCTTCGGCCCCTCGCGCCGATCGGGGGGTGCCGGTGGCGGCAGGCGGTCGGTCGAAAATGCCGCCGAAGGCTCCGAGGAAGAGGGAGACCCCCGGGACGCAAATTTCAACGGCACAAAATCCAGCGACTAACCAGCACCCCCCCCCTCCGCCTCCACGCTTGCCCGTTTGACTGCTGCACCCGAAAAAGAAAAGGGGGGCCACTCTGGGTCTGTTCGCCTGTCCCAAAGCCACGCCCTCCCCGATCACAGCTGCCTTTACTCCCCTGTAGACACTAGTTGGGCAGCTGCCCTTCTGCGAGGGCCACGCCCATGTCCTGTCTGACCACACCAGAAGCGCTGCGTACCCCTGGGAGAGGAAGCCCCCTTGCCCTGGCCCCCCAACCTCTTGTGCTTTCCTCTTGGCCTTTCAGAAGGCACCCCAAAAGTTGCTAAAACCCAGGGCCTTTTGGAGTCACTGCTTTGGGGGAGGGAGGGAGGGAGGGAGGGAGGGAACGAAGGAGAAAACAATTCTTACTTGGGATGACCTTTGTGCTTAACACATGCGCGCACACACACACAAATAAAAGTTGTTAAAAAATCACCCAAGGACAACTCACAAACGTCTCTCTCTTCAGGCAGAGGACTAGAAACATACTGCCTTTGCAAAGATAAGTTTGAAACCGCAGGGATGTCAAACTTGATTTCACTGAGGGCTGCATCAGGATTGTGTTTGACCTCGCAGGGCCGGGGGGGAGTGTGGCCAGCTCGACTTTGGGGGCACCCGTGGTGGCCCAAGGACTCTGCCAACAAAAACGGGCTCCCGAGCTCTGTTTTCGACTCTGACGGCCTCCTGCAACCCCCCCGAGCTCCATTTTTGCTGGCAGAGGCACCCTGGGCCGGTCCTTCGCTGTTTCCAGATCCGGCCCCCAGGCCCTGTGTTTGACACCCCCCCCCCCCCCTGTGTTAAGAGGAAGCTGCTTCCTTTTGTCAAGACCACAGGATGGTTCCTTGCTGCCACTTTTCCGCTCTGTTCGGTGCTAGCCGAGGAAAATCAAAGTGGAAACAGAGGCACAGCAGTTTTGGATGACAAACCAGTTTAATAATCCTACTAGACCCCTTTCCCGGTGCACAAAAGGCCCCCTCCCCTCAAGTGGCAATCGGAGCCTCCTCAGGGATTCTCCCCAGAGAAACTTCTCATCCGCTGCCTGGGTGAAAAGGCCCAGCTTAAAGGGGGGAGAGGATGAAGGCACCAGGGCAAAAGCTTTGAATGGCAGACTTCCAGATGGGTTGGACTACAACACCCATCGCCCCAAGGCCTTGTCGGCTGAGGAGGAGGGGAGCTTGCCCTTTTTTTGTTCAGAAGATTTCTCTGCCGGGGCCCCTGAATTCCCTGCGCTCCCAGCAAGAGAAACCATCCAGTAAGGCAGAACGGCTGTTGCTGAGCTACCTGAGACCCCAACCCCCTTTCCCAGCCAACGGCCCCCAGCAGCGTCAGAGGGAGCCCCCTGGGGGGCACTTCAGGGGCTCAGCAGGCGCTTCGGGAAAGGCTCCTCCTTGGCCAGGCCGGCCGCAGCTTCAGAGGCCCAAAAGAGACACTTGTGGTGTCCAGAAACGCTGGGCTCAGAATCCCTGGAGGCTTCTCCAGAAGGAAGAGATGAAGAAGAGGCTTCTCCTTCTTCTCCTCCTTCCCCGTTCAAGGGCCTCTGGGGGCCCATCCGGAGGCAGGAAGGCAGCCAGGGCCAGAGGGGGACTCTAGTCTCCCCGGCAAGGAAAGCAGAGCCCCCTGGCTGGGCAAAGAGAACCGTCTCTGGCTCTCCTGCGAGGTTCTTGATGTGGCCCTTCAGCCGGCTGGACCCAAGACAGGCTCCCTCGTCCTCCAGACACAGACGGCTTCTCTCCCCCGTCGCCGGCTGGCCCCAAAGTCCCTCAGAAGAGCACCTGGGCTGCCCTCTGGGCTGGAAGGCTCGCCGGCCCTGCCAGGTTGGATGGCCGTGTGCCTAAGTCCAGTCTTTTGGCCGGCCTGTGGAATCAGAAGGGGCAAAGGGCCCCGGAGCCTGTGAGGGGCCAGGAGGGCAGACAGTGGGGGGGGGGGGTCAAGCAAGGGAAGGCGAGGAAAGTGCTCCTGGGGCAGAAGAGCCAGTCCCAGGCAAGGGACTGCCACCCCCACCCCCCCCGCAGTTCCTGGCCCCTCTGAAGAGCGCCAGTTCCAGAAGGCCGTATCTGCGGGCGCTTCCCTCCATGTTTTTCAGCAAAGGGCCAAAGGCTTCAAGTGAAAAGAAGGCGGGAGCGATTTCCTCCGCTCTGGGCCAAGGGGGGGGGGGCCTCCCGGAACGCCCCTCTTTTCACCAACAGGCTGAGAAGACCTGTGCTTGTAAGGCACGGCCGAGGCCCGTTCGATCCCAGCGCATCCGGGGGACACGGAGTGAGTTGAGAGGGCGCCCCTTCTGGGGGCGAAGGCCTCCCCCCCCCCCATGGTGCTCAGCACTTTCAGAGCCACACCGACAGGCGGTTTCTGCACTGCCCCCTCCCCCCGCCCGCAGGGTTTCCCGCAGACTCACCCCTGGGGGCTGCTCAGCCGCCTCTCGAAGGTGTCCAAGTAGGGAGGAGGGGGCGCTGGGCGTCGGGAGGGGCTCTGGTCGTAGACAAAGTTTCGGCAGGAGGCCAGCTTGGATTCCAGGGCCTAGGAGCGAAGGGCACGGCCGGGTCAGTCCTGGGACAATCCCGCCTTGGTCCCCTGCTTGGTTAGGGATGGGGGGCAAATCCAGCTTTCCCCCAAAGCCTCACCCCAACTTTCCGCAGGAGGTCCCCCACGATGTTCAGTGCGGATATCCGTGCGGCTGGCGTCAGCGGGGTTGCACCAGAGCCATTCTCCAAACCTCGGTTCAAAAAGAGGCTTTATTTGCAAGGGGACCACGGGGTGGATCCCGGATCTCCCTCAAGAGCTTCGTCCTGAACTGATGCCGGAACCAGATTTGAGGTTTTTCTACCCAGATGCTGTTCCAGGCCACCAGTGACCCCAGCCCCCTTCCCCACTGGGAGGTGGACACTGGCCATACTGGGGCCTGGAGTACAGCCACTTCTTCCCCTTCCCCACCAGGGGGCGCTACTGCCTCATGGCCTCTGTGTATGTGTGTGTGTGTGGGAGAGAGGGGGGAGGGGGGGAGGGAGAGACTTCTCACCTCTCCTGAAGGCTCCTGGGGTATTGAATCCGTTGCTTGGCCCTTGGGGGACCCCCGGGGTCGATGGCCTGGAGGAGGAGGCTTGCATGGCTGTGTCCGTCCGCCCATCTTGCAGGGAGCCCCCCACCGAGGCCTTCGGCTTCTCCTGCTTCTGCTGCACGGCCAGCTCTTGGCGCAAATCTAGGGGGCCAAAACAGCTAAAGAGCGAGACGACCTTGCCCCCCACCCCACCCAAAGGGCTCTGAAGCCACAACTGTGGCCAGGGAAGGGTGGGCAGGCGATTCGGGGGGGGGGAGGCTCCCTCTGCCACTGGCAGTCGGAGTAGTAGGGCTTGCAAGGGGGCTGATGCCTGCACCGCTCCTCCTCCCTCCCCGGCCTTTCTTCTTCTGTGCCGGGCAAACCCTCCGCCTTTCCGAGGCTTCTGGCACGGAGAGCGGCTGGGGAGCGCCAGAGGGCGGACCGAAGGAGCTGTCCACCCACCTCTGGCTTCATCCTTCAGCCGCTGCACCGACTCCAGCAGGGTCTCCTTCTCATCCAGCTCGCTCTCCAGGAAGGCGTTGCGCTCGATGGCCTGGTTCAGCCGCTGCTCAAAGTCCTCCAGGGACATGATGGTGGCTCTGCGAGGAGCCCAGGCCGAGCGTTACCGGGCCTCAAGGCCTGGGAGGGTGAATGGGGAGACTCCAGGGCCCCCCTGAGAGCAGCCAGCCCTGCCCCCACCCCCCCCCCGTCCGCCCGGGTACCTCTTGGCCCTCTCCAGGTCATCGTTGCACTGCTCCAGTTCCCGGATGTACTTCTGCAGCTGGTCCCGGGCGGCCCCCACCTGGCCCAGCTCTTCCTCCAGGGCCGAGATCTGCTGGTGCCCCTCGGCATGTTGGCTGGCAATCTTCTCCTAGCCCCAGACCATCACGCAGGACAAGGTGTCACTCGCACAGGCTGTGCCAGAGGGCCTTTGCCCCCCCCCTCACCTGCAAGTCCTCACTTGCCTTGATGTCTCTCCCCCCCCCCCCCAACAGGGCTCTGAATGCCAACGCTGCCCCTGAGAAACAGAGCCCTTCCCTCGGCTCGGTCTCCCTCTGCCACCTGGCAGCTGGGGCAGCTTCAATGGGTCTCTGTTCCAGCACTGCTGGGGGGGGAGGGGGATGCAGGAGGGGGGGGGCATGGATGAATGACCCAATTGTCCAAATGGCCCTCCCTGTCCGAGAGCCGCTTCGTCAGGTGATGGGACTGTGGGGTCACGACGTTAAAAACAGGGGCCCCGAGCACTTGAGGGGAGGACAGGGGAGGGGCAGTGTCCCTTTTCCCTTCCTTAAATCTTTGCTGAGCCTCGCATTATCTACACCCCCCCCCCGTTCCTTCCACCAGCCCCCAGAAGCGGCCAATTTCCCCTGGCCAAACTCTGCCAACATCCGGAGCGTGAAGAGCAGGCAAAGCTCAACCATCCAGCTGAAACTGAGATGCCCATCTCTGCATCTTTAAGTGCCCTGAAAGGCCACACCTGCAAACCCCCCCCCCCTCTGTGTAAATGAAGGCAAGACCTACATGGAAACGTCCCTGGCTGAAAAGTAAATCTTAGGCACAGGCCACCCCTGCAAGGTAGGCCTCTGCCTCCTCCAGTTCAAAGAATGCCTTAAAACAGCCCCTGCAGCCCCCATTTTCCCCCTCCGTGCCCACCCAGGGCTCAGTTCCTCTCCTCCCCCTCCCCTCCCCCAATAGAAAGCTCCAAAGACGCCCCCTAATGGCCAGGAGGGCCCTTGCAGGAGTGAAATGTTTTCTGCACCCCAAATTGGCTCTAGCCCCCCTCACAGGCGACGCCGGGACTCCCAGGGCCCCGGCTCTCCTCCCCCAGGCGGCCTGGCCTACAGGAGCGCCCCTGGCCCCCCCCTCCTCACCCTGGCCGTCTCCACCTCCATCTGCAGCCGGGCGTTCTCTGAGAGCAGGTCACGGTTTCGAGTCTCCAGCTGCTGCAGCTGTGTCTCCAGCTCGGCTTCGTACTCGCGGCTGCCCTCCTGAAACTCCCGCAGCTCCTCCTGGGCGCTCTCCACGCTGAGGGCAGAGGGGGGCAGGAGCCGGTCACGCCGAGCAGCCTCAAGGCTGACCCCGGGCAAGGAACCGGGCAGGTGGCTGTGCCCCACTCCGCCCCATGCTGGGTCCCCATGCCTGCCCACTGCCCAGGAGCTGCTCGGTGCCCGGGGAAGCCGGAGGGGGAGGTTTACCACTGCTTGTATTTGCCCGAGAGCTCCTTCCAGTAGCTGATCTCGTCCTCTGCGGAATGGAAGGGGCTCCTTTCAGGGTCTGTCATGGTAGAAGCCGCCTGGCATGATCCTCCTGCAAATGGGGGAGAGCAGGCCGGTTGCAGAGCCCACCAGGACCAGCCACGCAGGAGAACATCCCTGCCAGCCTTCTGGTCTCTTTTTAAATAAAGATGCGCTTTTAAAGAGAGATAGAGGCACTTTGTGGCAAGAGGGAAGAAGCAGCAGTGCATTTGGGCTTGTGGTTGGTTGGTCCGAGAGATCATCATCCGGCTGAATTAAAAAAGGCATTTAATAAGTTTCTCTCTGCTCCTCCAGTGGATCTGCGTGTGGCTTGCTGGGCCAAAGGAAGAGGCTCAACTGCCTGGAGTGGTGGCAGCAACATGAAGGCCACAACACGGGGAGCCCCTCGGCCAGGCGGGCAGGAGGTCCCATGGGGCCAGGCGCAGACTGCCTCCAGATGCTTCCCTCGAGAGCCCAACGGAGCAGATTGTGGGGCATCTTTGCAAGCTGAGCCCTTATGCCAGGAGGCTCAGGGGATGCCCCACAGCTGGACTGTTGTTGCCTGGGCATTCAAACGGGAGAGGGGTGAGGCTGCCCACCCGTCCCACCCCTTGGCCCAGGTCCCTCCCCATCACAGGTTGCCCCTTCCTCAGGCCACCCTCAACTCTGAGTGGGGGGGGGGAACAGGCGTCCTCTGCTGGCCATGCGCCTTTCCTTCTATTCAATTTTCATGGCATGAATTTACACGGACTTTACAGTTTTTCTGGATTTATTTTTACACTGCATATGGATTAATTTAAAGACAAGCCCCTTCCCATTGGTACCTCTGTACATTTCGCTCCAAAATACGACTCAGAGGTCAAAGAAAATGTTTCCCTTCTACTCGTAAATATTTTTGCCCGCTCAACCCATGCCAGAAGCCTCTGATGGGGGAGCCCAGGGGTCTCCGGCCAAGAGGGAAACGCCCCTCGGGTCTGAAACTGGCGCCATCCCTTCCCCAAGCGGCCAGAGGGGGGGGGGGGTCAAGGCCGCCACCGGAGGACCTTCGGCCAATGACTTCGTACTGGGCGCTGGAGCTTCAATCGCCAAGCCCTCCCGAGCGGTGCGAAGGGTCGCTAGAGCCAGAGGAGGGTCGTGCATGGGAGCGAGATCCCTTCCCCGAAGGCTTCTGGCTCTCGTCTCGCCCCGCCCGGCGCTGGCAGTGAGGGCATTTTGCACCCCCGGCTCAGCTTCCGTGGGTCACTTCCTCACCTGCCCCCCCAACGGCGCTGAGAAAGGGGGGCTGGCCGTGGGGGACCATCTGCAAGGGCTGGGGGGGGGGAGGACCCCAGCAGAAGAGCCCACCGGCCAAGCTGGCGTCGGAGCGCCCCCTCCGCTCTCGGGCACACAGGACCCCCCTCCCGACACGGAAGTTGCCTACCGGGGTGGCGGGCAAAGGGGAGCCAGGAAGCGCGACCCTCGGCCTCTCAAGCCCCCTCCCTCCCCCCGAGCCGCGGGAACGGCGGCAGGGAGAGCCCCCTCGTGCCCTCGCTCCCGGCCCCGAAGCTTCGGCCCCGTCTCTGCGCCCAGCCAGCAGCCACTCACCGCGCCCGAGGCCAGGAGGAGACGCCGCCGCCGCCCCGCTCAACTGGCAACTCTCGGCCGCCCGAAACAACAGAAGCGGCCTCTGCGCGGGCTCCCATTGGCCGCTGAGTCACGCGACTCTGCCGCGCTCCTCCAATCGGCGCGGGCCGCTGGAGCGTTGAAACTTTTGTATCTTTTCTGGCTCTTTTTCTCAATGGGGGAGGCGCGCGCGCGCCAGGGCGGAGATGGAGGGAGGAGCTATTGAAAGCAGCCAGCAACGGCGGAGCAGACCCCCCCATCCCCCACCCCATCCAAACATCCATCCAATCATTCACACATCAGGCAGGGGGGGGGGAGGCAGGAAGCCACCCACCCACCCACTCATCCATCTATCAGACCATGCATCCAATCATCCAGGCAGGCAGGCAAGGATGAAGGCGGCCAGGAGCCAGCCTGCCAGCCACCCATCCTTCCATCCTATCACCCATGCAATCATCCAGGCAGGCAGGCATGCAAGCAGGAATCCATCCATCCATCCATCCAGGCAGGCAGCCAGCCAGCCAGCCACACAAGTCCCAGCTCCCTCCCTCCCTCCTCCTCATTCCAGCTGCCCACTGAAGGCAACATGTGGGCTGGCCAAGATTGTTAGGAATGGCCCACACTTTAATGTGGAGCCCACGTGTGGCAGGAGCAGGCTGGAGTAAGTAATGACCACATCGCTATCAAATGGCCTCTCCTCAGGTCAATATTTAGACTGAAAGCTCCTTGGGTGTCCCCTGGCCTCCATCCTGCACACCCCAATGTGTCTGTGGGTCCAAAAGACCAGAGGTGGCTCAACAGCTTCACTTCCTGATGCTACCAGGCCTCTGGAGCTGATGAGGGAGGGAGGGAGGGAGGCCATTCAATCGCCCCAATTTCCTTCTCTCAATTAAGAAGGTGTGCTAATTCATGGGTCTCTTCTTCCTTGTGAATCAAGATCATAATAACCTGATAATTAATGGTGGCTCTTCCTGTTTGCCAGAATGCAGAGTCTCACTCCCAGCCTCTCTGGCCCTTTTGCCAGCCGGGGCACCTGAAGGAAGGGCAGGCCAGGGAGGCTGGGGTGGAAGGGGGCATCCAGGCCACTCTCAAATCGCTCTTCTTATTCAAAAGAATTTCCCTGTGTGAAGGGGAGACTGGGGATCATTCTTCTCTGCCTGGGGTGGGAGGGGGGCAGTGGGCAAAGGCCCCCTTGGGCAAGGAGTCTCTCAGCCAAAGCACAGGAAGAGGGCATTGAGGGCATTTGCACACACAGAACTAAACTAGGCTTCCCAGCTTGCGTGGAGACAGGCAGAAAAGCCGGCTGTCTAATTTTAGCCTGGCGTGGGCGTTGCAGTCTAGATTAAATCCCCATTTTATCTCATTACGCCTAATGAGTTCACAGTTCTTCCTGCAACCTAATAGTCTTAAAGCATTTAAAAGCTGATTTATTCACACCACAGCCACCCACTTCCCTTCTCTTCTTTGCCCTGGAAAGGTTTTTGGTTCTAAATAGGGCTGCCTTGCATGGATTTGGTTCCCTCCCCTCCGGCCAGGCCCTGCTGTGGGGGGGCCTTGCAGTTCGGTCTCTGCAGAGATCCACTCCAGCCTCACCTTGGCTGAGCTGCTCCGTTCAGGAGGAGCCGTTTCGGGGGATTCAGGTGGAGAAAGGGGCCTTTGCCTCAACAGCCTCCTCCTAACCTCCTGGCTCTCAGCTCAGTAGGTCCAACATGGGTGTGAAGTAACCATCCTCTGCTACCAAATGTGACGTTCCCGTGGTTCGTCCATGAGGCCAATGTGGAGAAAAGACAGGACACGATCTTTCTTGGGATGGAGCGACGACCCAGATTGGGGGTCTGAGAGCCCCTTTTATTGAGATGGGACAAAGGCAGGAGGAGCAATCAGCATGTGGTTAAAAACAGCCTGTAAAAGTACAATTTCTAATCTACTGCTCAGTCTATATATGGTCAAATCCTGGACGTCAATGGTAGGGCACATCTCAGGATGTTATGTTATGCACTATCAGGATGTTATGGCGTTCTAGGAGTTTGTTTTCTCCTGTGTGGTTCAGTGTGGCTCTGCATGGTCTGGTATGAACTGGGCCATGGGTGACTCACACCTAGACAAGGAACTATATTACAACACATGGGCAAAAGGAAAAGAATGGGAGGGGGAGCTCCAGACACCTTCCTTGCTGCACAAAAAACTAGCAGGAACGGAATGTTTTACAAAGCGGCTTCTTTCTGGGGTGAAAAGGTTTAGGCCTTTGTCTGCCCCCTACGTAGGCAGGCAGCCTTGGATCTCTGGGATCAGGCCTGACAAGTCCCCTTCTCTTTCTCTCCCCTCCTGTCCTCCTCTTCTCTTCTCTTCTCTTTCCTCTCCTGTTGAATTTTCCAATTTCACCAAAGAAGAAGGGAGGGGGGAGGACCAAGGCTGCCTTCCAAGGGCAAAGACCTTACAGGACCATTCCTGGAAACAGACCCAGTTGACAGGCAGAAGGAGCCAGGCCACTGATGGTGTCTCTGAGCTGGCTAGAGGACAAGGAGAGGCAGATGAGAGACGAGCCGATCTACGGTCCAGCCTGGGCTCTGGCCCTTCTAGCCGACATTTCTCTGTCCCCACTGACCAGCCTTAGATTCCGGAGGGAGAACGACTGCGGCAAAAGCTTCGGCCGGCCAGGAGGGGGCGGAAGCGTACAGAGGTGCCTCTTCTTGACATGCTGGATTTCTTTGGAAGCTGAGTAATCTTTGTACCGTTGATACTTCGGTCATTTCTGCCTCCTGTGTATACACAACCGCTCTTCCTCAGAAGCAGAGCCACAAATAAGCAAATTAATGTAACTGCTTTCCCATTTCCTTCTCTGAATCAACCCCCACCTATGTATTATGTGCGCTCAAAAAGTCCACCCCTCCTCAGCCTCCAAATCCCTCGGCCATGTCCATTCTGCTCTCGGGATTCATGCAGACCGAATGCCCAACCAAGCGGATTCCCACTCCCCCAGGGCACATCTGCTTTCTGCTACCGTATGTAGCGGTGGTGAGTCTGTGGGCCGTGAATTACGCGGAGGTTGGTGGCCAACAGTTTAATAAATTTATATGCCGCCCAATCCTGAAAGACTCCGGGCGGCTTACATAAAAAACAGGAAAAGGAATACTAAAAAGTTTAAAAAGTGGAAGACAAGAGAGATACAACATGCACTCAACCTTAATGGGGCTGGACCTCATTCAAGACGTCCATCTTCGCAGGGTTCTACTGCCGGACTCTGCTTTTTTCCTCTGTTTGAACCCCTCCCCTGCCTCCCCCTTCTGGGCTTCTGGGAGGGGTGGAGAAACCCCCTTTGCAGTGCTGAATGGCTGGAGGTATCCATGGCAGCTGTGCTCCCAGAGGGCCCCCATGGTCAGAAGCAGCCTATCCTCTGCAAGGCCACCCAGGCCTGGCTACTTCTGGGTTTTATGGGAAGACAGAAACCCCCCCCCCCTTTCTAACCCAACAGGTCTGTCAAAGGTTTCCTCAGGTTGGTGAGTTTCCAAGCTTTTCCTTGGAAGGAGCCCCCAGGCCATCCCCCTTCCTCCTCTACCATCTGCCCCCCCTCCCCCCCGGCCTGGCCGTGACCTAACAGACCAGGAACCGCTTCCTGTGAGAGAGCGAGACCACCACCTGACCGAGTCTTCAATGCAGAGCCATCTCCAGGGAGGAAGTGGGGGTTGCATGGAATCCTGGGACTTGCAGGCGTCGATCTGCAGTCCAGCTCAGCTTTGTCACTTTCATCTCTGCGTGGTTAGGTTTCCCTGAAATCAGCCTCTTCAGAAGAGAAGATAGAAAGCGCAGTTTCAGTCTCTCTGGAGGATCAGAAACCGCTTCAGAAACAGAAGTGACTTTGATGCTGGTAAGATCAGCACCCTGAAAGTCTAGATTTCTTCTGAAGCGCCTCCTACAAGAGAAACCAGCCTCCCTTTTTTAAGAGAGCAAAAAGTCTCCATGGCAGCTTCGGTTGCAAACCTCTGCTCAGAGCCTCTGGGGCCTAGCTGCAAGTAAGACTGAGCTAGTCCACTACTCAGACATTTATTCCCAGCCTGGAAACAATCCTGCCTGTTCAGAACCGTTTCAACCTAAAAGATGAAGCCAGGAACCTCTCAGGGAAAGAGGGATTCCCGAGGCTCCTTTTAGTCATAGTCACTTTATTTGTATGCCGCCCTTTTCCCTGGGGGGACTCAGGGCGGCTCACAGTTCAAAAGGGGGGGGGGAAGAACAAACAATTTACAACATAAAGACACTACATCATTTAAGAACACAACAGTCATACAATTCGAGTGGGGTTAGAGTCTTTAACCCCAGGCCAGCCGGGACAGCCAGATTTTAAGGGCTTTGCGGAAGGTCTGGAGGGTGGTGAGGGTCCGGATCTCCACGGGGAGTTCGTTCCAAAGGGACGGAGCAGCCACCGAGAAGGCTCTCCTCCGGGTAGTCGCCAGTCTGCACTGGCTGGAAGATGGAATTCGGAGGAGGCCTAATCTATGCGATCTTATCGGTCTAGTGGAGGTAATTGGCAGTAGGCGGTCTCTCAAGTACCCAGGTCCAGTACCATGAAGGGCTTTGTAGGTGACAAGTAGCACCTTGAAGCGCACCCGGAGATCAACAGGCATAAAAATACTGTAGTTGCTGTTTGAAAGTTGGAGGCTCAGATCTGCATAGGATTAGACTGAAGACCCAGTTCAGGTAAAACTTTGTCTTGTGGAAAAAAGAAAAAAAAAAAAAACACAGGAAGACATAAGCCAGCCACAAAGCCTATGTTCATGCTGGCTTGAGCATCCTTGCCAATAATAATCCAGGACTTGGAGGTCCTGTAAGACTCTCAAGTGAAAACAGGAGTCAAAAGCCGTGGGCCTCCGCCCAGTTTGCCCCGAGGGCTGTGGAAGCCAAGATTCCTGGCTTAAAAGTGGCAAGAAATCCAGTGGTTCTCTGGAAGTCCTGCAGATTTCAAGAAGCAGCAGCTGCAGGCTCTTTCCAGGAAAAGAAAAGTAACATCCTGCTTTCATTCTCCCATCACTTATCTCAACCTGATCAGCTTCTAATGGGATTTCCAAAAAAGGTCTTATTGGAATCTGGGACGGTGAAGCAAGGACTTTTGCTGGAAAGCCTCTTGTGAGAGGGAGGGAGGGAGGGAGGGGCAGGGGACAGAGAGGACAGAGAAGGGGGGGGGACCAAAGGAAAAGTGGCATCTACTGAGAAGCAGAACAGGGACAGCTGCTCTGTTCCCAGTTATGGAAACACTGAAGTTTTTTTTGGGGGGGGGCAGAAAGGACTCCCTGGGCCTGAGACCCCCCCCCCCCTACTCAGAGCAGCAGTGGATTATTGGACACTCCTGACAGGATCTCCTACATTATTTCACTGCTCTGCTAGGCCCTTTCCAGAGAAAGTGAGGAGAGGAAGACCCCCACCCCTTCTTATGAAAAGATCCCCGGCTCCTTCAGCCTCTGCTGGAAATTAAGTGGCAGGGCAGCCAGGCAGCCCCCTGGTCCAGCCCCCTGGCATAGGATGGGAGGGGGCTGCCCGTCAGCTACCAGCCCTGTGAACAAACTCTCTGCAGGATAGCCTTCAACTGGGGGGGGGGGGCGCATCGGGTGGCCTTTATTCTCCAAGAAATCCCTGTTGATTTATTGATCCAATTTGTGCCCCCCGCCCCAAGCCGCGCTGGGCAGTGGGCAAATTCACTGGAAGAGCCTGGCTGTTAAACAGGAAGTGGCTTTTCCAGGCTGGAGCCTCCGCAGTTCCTGATGCAACACCCCGCTCTGGGTTCCCGTGAAAAACCCTCGGCTGGTTCTTTGGAACCGGCGCTCCTTCACCTGGTCCGGCAGCAGCCAATGCGGTCCCGGATCGCCTCCCCACCCCTCCCGACCTCCGAGCCCAGGACATCTTGTGCCGCTCCGGCTGCCAAGTCATTCTTGTCCCTGGGGGGCGGGGTGGAAAGGGAAAGGAAAAGTCACCCAGCGGGACAGCTGACAGCCCGCCTGTTTTCTGAGAAGTGGGTCGGCAGAGGAGAAACCGGCGGGGCTTCGAGTAAACAGAGGCCTCTCTGGAAGGCTCCGCGGCTGCAGAGGCTGTTGGGGGCGAGGGGAGGCGATAGGCGACGCTTCAGGCCACTTTGGGACCCCCACCCTCCCCTCCCCCTCAGCCTGCCCGCCTCCCGTTGCCCCCTTTCCATTGAGCTCCCCCCGTCCACCGCCAGCATTCGGAGCCCCCCCCCGGGCTTGGGGCCGCCCCCTGCCCTTCCACAGCCCCTCCCGCCTTCGCCCATTCCTAGAGTGGGGCCGAGGGAAGCCAAGAGGTCGCGCAAGGCGAGCCTGCCCCGCGTTGCCATCTGCTGCCAGTTGCGATTTCCCAGCCCACGGTGGCCCCGGGGAGGGTGGGATGGGGGGGTCGCAGTTCTGGTCCAGGGTCCCATCGGCCCTTCCAGAGCCTCCTCCGGGCACGAGGACTGCGGGGCCCAGGAGGGGGGCACTGGGGGTGCCCGTTCCGCCTGAGCGGCAGGGCCGACTGTGCCGGCAGAGGAGAGGGGCAGCCCGCCAGGAGCCCCCTCCCCAGCCCCCTCCCCGCCCCAGCCGCTCGCTTTCCCTTTCTTTTCCCCGCAAGCGCTCGCCTTTCCCGGAGCCGCCACGACTCCGCAGCCGCCCAGCCCCCCCCCCGCCCAAGAGGGAAAGCGAAAGTGGGGGGCGGGGCGGGGGCGGGGCCTGAGCTCCTCAAAAGCCCCCGCCGAGGGCCGGCCCAGCAGACGGGCGGTGGGCGCCGCGCCGAGAGCAGCTCCGCAGCAGCCCCAGAGCAGCACCAGCGGCCGGTCCCGGCGCGGACGATGCGGCTGCGGCGACCGCGGCGCCCCGACCAAGCAGCGCGCAAAGGCAGCGGGGCCCAGCCTTGGCGAGCCGCGGCCGCCGGGAGTCCTTTTCGCCGGAGAGCTGCGGCGGCGGCGGCGGCGAAGAGAAGGCGGCGGCGGCGGCGGTGGCGGTGGCCGAGGCCCGGCCTTGAGCGGCCCCGCCGCGTCCCCCATCCGGCCCCGCGGCTCCGGGCGGGGAAGGCAGCCGGCCGACGCCCAGGCGCCCCCGGTAAGAGCCTTGGGCGGGGAGGTGGTTGCCTGTCTTTCCGGGACGCGGCCGAGTGAGAAGTCCCCTCCGGCGCCTGCAGGAACCCGCGGACGGCGCCTGTTAGGGGAGCCGGAGCCGGCGGGATCGGGAGGCCAGCAGCGGCCCCTGCGCTCCGGGGAAGGGCGGCCGCCTCCAGCGGAGTGGAGCAACTGGAAGGGGCGGCTTCGCCTCGCCCTCCTCGCCTCCCGCTGGCTGCTTGAAGGCTCTTCCCCCGCCACGCGCGCCTCTCTTCGCCCTCCCCACATGCCAGCCTGCGGGGCAGCTTCGGGCGGCGCGGGGCTTTCCTCCGGCCCAGCCGCTGGGGGCTCCTACTTGCCCTCTGCCGGCCTCGCCCCTGGGGCGGGCAGTTCAGTGGCAGCCCCATAAAAGCCCCCCCCCCCCCAGTCTCCTTGGTTGGTTCAAGGAGGACAATTCCAGTCGGTCCTTATCCCGAAGTTGCTCCCTTAAGTGCCACTAGGCGCGCCTGCTCTTGTCGGCAGGCCAATGGGGCTGGGGGCGCTGCTGTGACCGCCCACCTGCAGAAGCCCAGCATCCCTCAGCCCAGAAGGGGTCAGCTGTCCCCTTCTCCCCTTCTGCTGAAGGGGAGGCTCCTCCTTTTACTGGTTGCATTTACACGCTGCCCCTCCCCAGTGACTCTCCCCCCCCATGAGTCCTGGATTCTCGGGGCTCCCCTGGGAGAACCTCCTCCTGCCCCCAGCTGGGAGACCCCTCGGGAAACGGCAGCAGTGAGGAAGAGCAACTGAGGAACCTTTGAAGGGGAATTATCCTCTTTAGGGAGGCCGATCTGAAAGGCTGCTTTGGGGGGGAAGGGGCTGCTTGAGAGGGAGAGCTCAGATTACGCAGGGATCTGGCAAGCAGACAGGTCCCAAAGATGGCTGGGCTTTGAGGAAAGGGGGGCATTGGGGTCCACCTGGGGGGGGGCTTTAGGGCGGAGCAAATTCTTGTACTCTTTTAGGGGGAGTTTCCCACCCACCAGAGAGGAGGAGAGAAGAGATGGGGCAAAATCTGCCCTGCACAGGCTTTGCAGGGGGGTGGGGCTGGGGGCTGCTTCTGTGCCAGGAAGCCTCTGTTCCATACATCACTTGGGGAGCAGAGATTCTGGTGGATGAGACTTCCCTCCTTCTCGTAACCATTCAGACTAAAACCAGAAAGGGGGGGAAGGAGCGTAGGCACAGCAACTCATTGTGGTGAGGGAGGGGAGGCCGAAAATATCTTGCCGCGAAGGTTGGTCTTTCACTCTGCCTCTGTTCCTGGAGAGAAGCTGGGCGGGGGAGGGCTGGCGGTCGGAGCATCTGATGGAAAAGGCCCGAAGCTGAGCTGGCGGTTTCTGTCAATGGGCCTCTGTGGCTGAGAAGGGGAAGCCACGGCAGAGAGGGGTGCCTCTTTCCTGACCAAGGCAGCCATGAGTTGGGTTTGCCTGGCAGAGCTTCGGTTCCGGATGTTCCTCTTTGTGTGGCCCAAGCGGGGCTCCTTTGACCTCCTGCGGTGGATCCCAAGTGACCTCTTTTGTTTCTCTCTCATTGGCAGGTGATCCCCAACACAGCAGGCCCCCCCTGGGCCCCCCCGCGATGGGAGGCAGCTCCAGTGGGTCTCGGTTGTAGGATGGTAGCACACAGCAGCGTCACGCCTGAGCATGGAATTGCAGCGGGGCTGAGAGGCCGGCTCCAGCCCCCCATCCGGGCCGCTCTGCAGGTCCGGCCCCCCCATGGCACAGTGCAAGGCCCGCGGGACACCCACTTCCACACCTTCCGCTCACAGGAGGACTTTGGCATCATTGTCCGCACCAGCACCTTGTTGGAGGAGTGCGGCTTCTACTGGGGTCCGCTGTCGGTCAGCGCTGCTCACGAGAAACTGAAGGACGAGCTGGTGGGGACCTTCCTTCTGCGCGACAGCCGGCAAAAGAATTGCTTCTTCAGCGTTAGCGTTAAGACGGCCACCGGCCCTACCAGCGTGCGGGTCCTCTTCCAGGCCGGCCGCTTCAGCCTGGAGGGCAGCAAAGAGGCCTTCGACTGCCTCTTCAAACTGCTGGAACATTACGTCCACTCGCCCCGGAAGGTCCTGGTGGCCCCACTACACAAGGACCGCCTGCGGTCACTCCAGGATCTCTGCCGCAAAAACATTGTGGCGACTTTTGGGAGGGAGAATTTGCCACGCATCCCGCTCAACCCGGTCCTGAAGGCTTACCTGGAGTCCTTCCCCTTTAAATTGTGAGCGGGAAGCATTATGCCGGTGGATGCACCGGAGACCAGGAGGAGGAGGAGGAGGGTCCCTGCGCTGGAAGTGGTGCCTTGGGGGGGTGCAGTCCAGGGAGCCAGTTGTGGCGCGGACGTTGTGGGAGAAACGGAGCCCCTGCGGGGGCAAACCGCCTGTGGCGCTGGGCGTTGTGCCACTCTGGGAAGACGTGAAGCAGAGCCCTGGCTGGATTGTTTTACAAGCCCAGGGACTGAGACCTCTCGATTCTGTAGCAGTTCCACTGAATTTGAACACTTGACTTCCAATGTTTACACACTTGAACTGTTTGCACAAACTGAGGCCCTCAAAAGCCTTTCCAGTCATTTTCTGCTGTGCAGAAAGATTTTTGTTACTTTATATCTATTTTTTCTAAAAGTTAATAATAAACCTTATTATGAAGGTGCTTTTTCTAAGGGAAAACAAACTCTCTCTCTGGTCTTTGTGTCCTGGGAGTTGTTGGTGAGGAAAAAGCCAAGAGGAGGATGGATCCCCCTCAGCTCCCCACCTGGGCTTCACACTGGATCCCTCTCTGACCCAAAGGGATCTCTGCCAAGAACCCCCCAGCGCAGAAAGCCCCCTCTTGGGCAGGGCCATCTCCATCCTTCCTGGGGGAGGGGCAGGAGGAGACAGCCGAGGGGCCCCCTGGAGGGTCCCTTGGGCCCTGCCCACTGCTGACCCCTCCTGCAGGAGAGCCTCCCTGCTCAGGGGTGGGCAGGGGACCCTGCGTGGCTCATGGGCTTCTGAGTACTTCCCAGGCACCTCTCCTGAGCCCCCCACCCCCGAGAGTTGCAACTCCAGGTCGCAAGAGCAAGTTCTGAAGGGATGCAGGGAACCCATCTGCCGGGGAAGCGTGCCTAGTTGTGGGTGGAGGAAGGGCCCCCTCCTCCAGGGGGCCTGGCACAGAGCCTGGCTTGCTTGGTGGGAGGGGGGAGCATCGAGGGGCTCTAAAGCCTGGAGAGAGTCAGGCTGCAGATTTTGTGCAGGGGAGATCCAGGCAGTTTTCTCCCTCGGCTGCTCAGAGCAGTGATGCCAGCAGAGAAATGGGGCAACTTAGAGCAAAGCTGGGTTTTCTCTCTGCTCCTTTCCCTGAATCAGCCCCAGGGTGTGTGTGTGTGTGTGTGTTCTGTGGGTCTCAGCCAAAGCAGAAACAAAAAGGCTACAAAGCTGCTTTCCGCCCCTTTAGCCCCCAGGGGGGGGGGGCGTTGCCCTTTTCTCCTGAGTGATGGGTGTGTCTGAAGGCCAAAGCTCTTCTGTGTCACATGACCTGGAGGGTGGGGGGTTAGGCTGGGAGAATCCGCTGCCTACACTAAAGGGATGCCCCCCTTCAGCATCCATGGGGGGGGGGGGATTTTTCCCTCTCCACCCCCAGCTGGATCCAGCTTTATTTGAGTGGCTTCTCCATCCATACCAATCCTGGCCTTGGCCTCCTCCTCCTCCTCCTCCTCCTCCTCCTCCTCCTCCTCCTCCTCCTCCTCCTCCTCCTGTGCACTCATTCTATGTGCGGATGGGTGCTCCCGAGTTTATTTTGTTCGCATTTTCAGTCAGTTGGAGAGAATAGAAAGCAGGTGCCCTACCTGAAGGTGAATTAAAATAAGCTCTGTGCGCTGCCGAAGGGCAAAGAGCCCCTGCCCCACTGCAGCTCTGGGGGCAAGGTGGCCCTTGAAGGCTGAAGGCGCATGGCAGGCGGGAGAGCAGGAGCCGGAGCTGAACTGGGGACAGGATGAGGGCCCGGGGCAGAAGCGGAGAGGACGGCTTAGGACTCCCTTCCCCAGAGAAGATCTTTCTGCTCACCTTCTCCAACTCCTAATTGGTTTCAGTGCTCCACTAAATCTGGGCCCCTGGCCAGCGCATTCAGCTGCACTTCCTTCCTTGCCATGATTTCCAAGTAATTTGGGGGGTGGGGGAGGGAATGATTGTGCACAACAAAATACACGAATCTGTTTAACTAGCAAAACTGGGCTTGACAAACAGAGCAAACTTCTAAGAACTTTTTCCCCAGAAAAAAATCCACTTGGCTCCACGGAACGGCTGAGTAAAGCCTAATAATAGAGGAGCCATAAGGAGGTATCTCTTATATGGAACTGTGGAAAAATGGGAGCATCTGCAATTTCCCCTCATTCTGAGCAATGCCTGCCGTTTCCAAGGAACCCCGTTCATTTCCTTAACTTCCACCAGCTTTCTCTCTCTCTCTCTGTTTGTTTGTTTGTCATTCTGTTCTCTTTCATTTCTCAGGAAGAGCAGGTCGGTTTCCCCAGAATCAACAAGGCTTTTTTCAGTCTGCAACGGAGGACTGAGTCCCTCTACAACCGTCTTTGGTTCTGTCTCCATCAAACAAAGGGAATTCGACCCTAAACAAGGTTTTGTAAAAAGAGAAGGGGGGGGGAATAAACAGACAGAGGCCCCAGCTGTGCTTTGGTGCCTCATGCAGAACTGGGCATCCGTTTCTTGGAGTGCAAAGCTTTCTCCGTCTCTCTCAGAAGACTCCCGTTTCCTGGGGGTCCCTGATGCTCTGCTGGCTTTCTCCAAATCTGCTTCAGGCAGCCGATTGTTTGAAGCAAGTTGAGTCCTCCGTCCATCCTTGCTCGGCTGGATTCTCCCCACACGCACCCCGGCTTAGTTTCCCCTCAGTTGAGGAGGTTTGAATCCTGGCTCAGCCGGGGAAGTCCCAGGAGAAGATCTTGGCCCAGCCTGCAGCCACCCAGGGTTGACATGAGGTGACAGGAGGAGGAAGGAAGGAAGGAGGGAAGGAAGGAGGGAAGGAAGGAGGAAGGGACGTGCCGTTCCCTCGCCTGGTCTGGCAGAAACTGAAAGCAAAGGCAGCCCAATCAACCGTCATCTGGGAGGCTGAGCTGTCGCCAGCCTTGGCAGAGGCTGTCCAAGACTCAGCCTGCTGGGTTGCCCAGGTGCCTCTGCACCGTCCCCCTCCTTGCGCCCTGCCCCACGGGAGACTGCAGCCTCCTTTGGGCTGGGAGCAGGCCCTACCTGCCCCCATGGCAGAAGCAGCCCCTTCCAGCCAGCCACGCCTGAGGATCCTGCAGCCGGTTCTCCTCCCAAGAAGAGCCCAAGTAGGAAAGGCCTCAGAGACCAAAAGGGGGGCTCATTTTCTGGACCTGCCACTCAACAAAGTGGGGGTGGGCTGGGGGGGGGACAGGACAGGCCCAGGAAGACACCAGCACGGAGGCTGCCCTAGCCTGGATGTCGTGACTGCTCTCATAGCCAGAGCCTCTGCTTCTTCCTGGCTTCCCAGGAATTTAGCCCAGAAGCTCCGGGGCCTCGTCCTGGGCAGGGCCAGGCTGGGCCGCTTCCTTATTTGAGCAACGCCTGGACAGGGAAGGGAGCCAGCCTCTACGGAGCCCAGGAGGGGCTTTGCCAAGGGACTAGATTGGCCTGGCAGAGTTTATCCAGAAAAGCCCGATTGGTCTCAGAGCAGAGTTCAAATGGCTTCATCAACTGGAAGCATCGGCAATCAACCTGAAATCGATATCCTGATCTAACCAGGATTTGGATTCTTCCCAACCCGAAGGGATGCTGGGAAGACGCTTGCTTTCCAGGGCTCTGCTCCTTCGCCCCCAAGAACCGGAGGGGCCGTTTTCCAGCCCTCCAGAGGACCCACAGGCTTCCAAGGGCCAAATGGTGTCTCCTTACCACGGCAGCCGCCCTCCTGGAAGGAAGCCCGTGGCAGGCTCCGAGTCTCCTTCTCCAGGGGGTCTTCGCTCCACTCAGATGTTTACAAACTGCTTGGGTCTTTCAAGGGGGGGGGTGAGAAAAGCAGCGGGTGGGAACAATGCAAAACAGGATGCGGAACTAAGATGCCATCAGTGCCACTTTTGGCTGTTTGGGTGCCCCCACCCTCTTCCCTGCCTGCCTGCCTGCCTGCCAACCCCAGGACAGGCCTTGGGGGCAGAGCTTCCTGGGGCCCTGGGAGGTCCTGGGGAGGCTGCATTGCCACCCACTGTCGGCGCATCTCCAACACATCTCCTCCTGGGTTGGCAACACCTGGCCGAGGCCCCTCGTGGCACACAGTTCACAGCTGGAGCAGCTGCTTCTTCCCCGCTTACTTGGTAGACAATAGCAAGAGAGGCTCAACCTATCCTGATCTTGGCGATTAAAAGAAGCCACTTCCTTCCTGGCAAACCTTCAGGGCGGCTCTGCTGCCTCCCTCCAAGGACGGCACAGGGGCACGAGGGCAGGGAGGGAGCTCCCACGGTGACTGCTCACCTTTGCTTGGGGCCCAGCAGACGCAGCCATGGCAGTTAGAGAGATGTGAGACGCGGGACCTCCAAGGAGGAACCAGAGGCCCCACAGCTGCTGAGCATCCCCAGGGATGTGTATGTTGCAGCTCTGTGTGTGTGTGTGTCCCACCATGGCTGAACCGCACCATCCTGGAAAGGCCAAACGCATTTCAGATCAACAGATATTGGGGAAATGCCGGGTTCTTCCCAGGGTTCTCTTATCCCCGCCTATCCCAGCAAGGCATGTTCAGTTCTCTCCGGGTTCCATGTAAAATTAGACGAAAGGATCCTCACCTAGGAAACCCTCAGAGGGGCTGCAAAGGGTTCCTAGGAAGCGCTTCACACAACCGGCCCACTGCAGCGCCTCTGAACCAGGGCTGGGATCTGCGTGTGGGGCCAGCACCCCCAGAGAAGCCTCTCTGACTCTGCGGGGGTTTCTGGGCGTCTGCCTTTCTTTGTGGGGAGGGGGGATTCAACAGGTAAAGCTGCGGCAGGGAAGGAAATGGGGGTGTGTGTGAAGGGTGAATTTGCAGGCGGCAGCAGCCCCTCCTCTGCCTCGAGGGAGCTCTCAGCTGCTGCCCCACGGATCTCGCTGGAGTAGAGCTCCCTTTGCTTGGTGAAACCTCTGGTGTTAGTAATCTTGTTATGACGGAGGCCATTTACAAGAAGTCAGACGCCAAGCGAGGGTTTCATTTCTTCAACAGCAGATGTCAAAAGGGAAGAGAGGGCATCCTGTCAGCCGGAGCAGGCTGCCCATATCTCCCCATCAGAAGGGCTAATCAGCAAGAGCACAAACAGCCCCTCGCCATCTGGGTCCCAACCCACTGCCAGAGATCAAGTAGGTGGGGGGGGGATGGGGAGGATCATCTTGAGGCAGCGAGGGATCCCTGCAATCCCTCTTAGGAGAGATCCCTCTTCAACCGAGGGATCTTCAAAGTCGTGCTCAGAAAGGGGTTACTAGACACGGGAAGGGGCACCTCCTCCTCCTCCTCCTCCTCCTCCTCCTCCTCCTCTAGGGGAGGTTCTCACCTGCTTGCTACAAGGATGTCTTCACCTGCCTGGCTGGGAGGGAAGCTACACCTGGAGAAGCAGTGGGCAGAGGGAGTTTTGGCAGCGCAGAGCTTTCCCAGAGAGGGGCACGGATTCAGAGGTGGGGGGGAGGTCTGAGGAGCCACAGCTCTCCCTCCCTCCCCCCTTCTTTCTCCCCCTCCCCCTCCCTCCCTCCCTCCCTCCCTCTGCCATCTTGATGCCCGTCCTCATTTCAGAAAGGGAAGAAGGGTTGAGCTGGCTTTGGCAGAAAGTTGAAGGATGAGAGGGAAGTTCAGAGGTTAAAACTCACCCTCTGTGCCAGGCCCTGCACTTAGGCAGGAAAAACCGAGTGCCTAGACAGGAAGGAGGAGCCTCCTGGCTCAACATTCACAGCTGTGAGGGGGGTCCAGGCGTCCTGGTGGACAACCGCTGAAGTAGGAGCCAGCCGTGGGCAGCAGCAGCCAAAGAAGCCAACGCAATCCTGGGATGCCTGAACAAAGAGGGGGGTGGTGGTGTCAGGATCCTGTGAAGTGGCAGTACTGCCTTATACCGCACCGCTGATGCCACCCTAGACGAGACCTACTGTGCCCAGTCCTGCTCACCACGATACAAAGAGGGTGCTGAGACCCCTGGCCCCCTCCAGAGTCTCTCCCTTCTTGGGGGAACATTTTGCAGCACCCAGCCTTGTTCCTGGGCACAGCTCCCTGGCCCAAGATGCCCAGGGGACATTCCTGGGGTGACCTGGGCATGGCCCAGGCAAGGCTAGCCACTGCCTCCTCCTCCTCCTCCTCCTCCTCCACATGTGGCTCCCCTCGGTCTCAACCGCTCTCCTTTCATCTGCAGCTTCTGCTTCTCCAGCCAGGAAGCAACTGCCAGGATCTGCCAGGATCTCCTTCTGAGAATCTTCTCTGTTTATTTCTTTTGAAGGGCAGCTCTTGCTGATTACTCAGAATCCAGGGACGTCCTGTGGCTTTTCTTCATAAATGCTCTGCCCTCTTCATTCTCTGGACCTCAGAGGGGAAGGCAGGATGACAAACTCACGCAAGGGCATCAACAAGATTTAATCAACCCCAGCTGAAGCTCTTGGAGAAGGTGGAGCGGCCCTTATTGCGTCCCTCCGGAGGGATCCAAGGGCTCCTGTTTCTTCCAAGCCCTCAGAGCCATTCAGAGCTCTTGTCACGAAAGTCAGATAATCACAACAATTTTCTCCGTAATGATTTCCAGTAAACGGTCTGCTTTCACTTTCTCCAGAATATCACCGTTTACTCTAAAAGGGAGGCTCTACGCTGACGTTGGTGGCTCTGCTCACCATCCACGGGAGAAATACCTGCCCATCCTCTCTGCTGGACCGGGGGGGGGGCTTTTGAGAGCCCCTGGTAAAATGCTGCAGGGTGGCCCTCGGTGGGTTGATTCTGTGGAAAGAAAGGGGGGAAAGCTAGGAAGAGGAGAGCTCTTTGGGGAGGAAGAGAGAGCAAGCAAGGGATCCCGGGATCCAGGGCTTCCACAAGGCGTGGGAAAAGGCCCTGCTGAATGGGGAAGGAACCACGACGGCTTAAACATCGAAAAGCGTCCCACGTGTGGCAGGCAGGCAGCCGCTCTGCTTGGTGGCCTTGTGGGATCTTTCACCTGGCGAATGGCAGCTCATCGAGCTGCTCCCAGGGGTGGGCGGGATGTGCTTGGTTTACAAGAGCCAGAGGGTCTCTCTCCAATCCCCCCCACTTCCCCCGCCTGAGAAGGGTCACGGAGGCCTGGATGTGGCGCTGGGGCTAGGAGGCCCTGGGACGGCAGAGGCTGGGGCAGGCCAGCCCCCTGACCGGCTCCTTTCCGAAGAAGCGGGGGAGCCGAAGGGAAATGCCCCAGTTGCCTCGTCTTCATCCCAGGCCATCCTAGTTGCGCAGCCTGGAGCATCTTCGCACTTCCTCCGGGTGACTCACAAGTGTCTGGTTTTCTCCAGGGAGATTTGGAGCCACTCAGAGAAGTTGACAGAGCAGCCCAAGGAATCGGCGCTTCCTCTTTCTCCTGCGGGTCAAGTGGCCCCTAAAAAGAGGTTTAAGCCACTTCTTGCGGGGAGGGGTCAGGCCCACCACCAACCACAGAACACAGGGATTGGCCCTCCTGCTGTGTCAACACCTGGGCCAGGAGTCTGCCTCCCCCCAAAGCCCAAGGCCAGAGCCAAGGATGACAGAAGACCCACACCTGGAAGGGCAATCAGCACAGGTGGGGCTGAAGGGAAGGAAGGGGCAAAACTAGCTCCTCCTCCTCCTCCTCCTCCTCCTCCTCCTCCTCCTCCTCCTCCTCCTCCTCTTTCTTTGCAACTCAAGGTCACGATGCTCCTAAGCCTGAACTAAAATCTCCCCCCCCCAGAGGGAAACGGGGGCTGAGAAGACCCCCAGCGGTGGGGCTTATTTTGAGCTGAGTGCTTCTCCCGTAAGGGAAAGGTTTGCAGCCTGGTCCCCTGCAGGCGAGGGGCAGTTCCTGTCCTGGAGACCTCCCAGAGGTCCTCTCCCATCCCTCCCTTCCCCCCTCGGAAGGCTCTGCTCTCAGATCTCGCCGGCGTTCACTTCTGGTGTGGCTTTTTGTGAACCTCAAGGGGTACAAAAAATGGGAAGAGCTGAGCTTATCGGTCCCTTTGTATGAAAGCAAACACAGGGCACAATTCCCAGGAACCAGCAAGGGGGAGGAGCTGCCCTTGGCTAGAGGGAAAGAAGGTGGTTGGGCATCGAACCAGCTGAAGGCCCATGCAAGAAAACAGCTAGAGTGGCATCACCCCTCGTGAACTCTGCCACAAACGCAGCACCAAGAGGAGGGAGCAAGGCTGGCCCTGTCCACAGCTCCTGAACAACGCAGCCTGTGGCACCCAGAGGGTCCCAGGAAGGTTCCAGAAAGCGGCTGGGGTTGCAAGGAAAAAAACCTGGGCTCAGCCGCTGGCTGCCCTCCTTCCACGGTTCCTTCTGCTTCTTCTGAAGAGGAGCATTGCTGCTCAGCGCTTCCCTTGACACGCCCAGCGGCCGTTTCTTGAGAAAGGCCAAGGGGACCTTCAACGGTGAAGTCAAGATGGGCATCGAATGCCAGCTCCTCAGGTAAGGTGGACAGGTGATAAAATCACAAGGAACACGAGCCGGCCTTTGGATCCCGGGCTGGTCCTAGACTCTCCTCCACCGGCTCCAGAGGTCGACCCCTGCTGCCCTCTGCTGCTCCTGCTCCCGCAAGGACGATGCATCCGAAGCCTCCGGAATTCCAGCTGTCGGCGCAATAGCAGTAGCAGTTAGACTTATCTACCGCTTCATAGGGCTTTCAGCCCTCTCTAAGCGGTTTACAGAGTCAGCATATCGCCCCCAACAACAATCCGGGTCCTCATTTCACCCACCTCGGAAGGATGGAAGGCTGAGTCAACCTTGAGCCGGTGAGATTTGAACAGCCGAACTGCAGAACTAGCAGTCAGCTGAAGTAGCCTGCAGTGCTGCATTTAACCCCTGCGCCACCTCGGCTCTCTAAGGCAGACGTGGGGGATGAGGCCTTTTCCTGCGGGGTTTTCACCTTCCTTGCTGGCTTCCATTTTCTCTCCTGCCCCCATTGACCCCCACCAGATGCTCCTCCGTCCTGCAGTTTGAGCCCTGTGGTGCCGGAGGCCCTTCCCCTGACCCCTCCACCGAAGGGGCAGCCAGGGACCAGTGCAAAGACCCCGGCTGACTGTTGGAATCCCGGCAAGCCTTCCTCCTGCTTCGCCCTGACCAGCCGAGGGCAGTTCCATCGCCCGGTTCCAGAGCCAGAGCAAAGAGGACTGAAGGAAGCAGCGGCCGGTGGGACAGGCCTTCAGCCCACCGAAGAAGCCCAGGCGGCCTCGGGCTGAGATGCGAGGAGCAGCAATCAGGAGGACCAAGGGGTCGCTTATGGGGCAGGACCCCTTGTGCCCTCAGCCTCTGCTGCCCTGGTTTGGAAGGGGAGCTGTGGGCGGCTGCTGTTGCTTTAAGGCAAAAAGGGAAGAAGCCCAAAACCTTCCTGGTGGCGACTCCGTGTGCATCAGCCTTCTGGAATCTGTTTATCTGGACTTCGTGGCTCCGTGGGCTTCCAAGGCCCTGGGGCTGCAATTCGACTCCCGGAGGCTTTTTTCCAGGGAAAGCGGACTGGAATTGCAATATTTATTTACTTCTTATTGTCTCTCCAATGTTTAGACCGGGGTTTTTTCCTCAGAACCATCAGGCGTGTGGGGCAGGGGATCTCTTGCTGTCCCGGGTGGCTCATTGTCCCCCTTTCACAGCTCTGCTGCTCGGCTCCCTCCAGCTGAGGACAACCCCTGTGGGGCAGGACATTTCTCCAGGCGGGTGGATGGGACCAAACCCCCAGGTGGGGGTCTCCCACCAGAGGGCGTCAGGGAATGGCCAAGCCAAGAACCATTGGCCACAGGGATGGGGAGCCCACCAGGACATCTGGATCTTAAGGGACTCCACCAAATGCTGCTTTTGGGCCTTGGCTGCTCCCTGCCATGGCCCTGGCACAGCTGAGGACAGCTTGGCATCTTACTAGGCAAGAGGATGCCACCAATTCATCCATCTCTCTCTCTCCCCCTCCCCCCCAGGAGCCCCGCAGACCCTCCTCTTGCTTCAGTCCAGCAAGCAGCTGGTTCCTTCTGCTCCTGCTTTCCTTCGCAGAGTCTCCCTGCCGGCTGCTTCTCTTGTCAGGACCGTCCTAAGTTGATGCCTCAACCCGGGTCCAAATCACCAGGCAGCAGGGAGCAGCCCCAAAGGGACCCAGGCGGCCCCAGGCGAGAGGCAGGGAGCAGGAGGCTCAGCTGGAGGCAGGCTGGACTCTCCCGCCAGCCCTTCCTCTCCTGCTGGGCAGCTTTCGGAGAGAGGACGAGCCGAAGGCCAAGGCTCTTGCCAGGATAAATGGAGCTCACTTCCCTTGGCTGCTTCACAGGGCCCCTCCTTCCCCTGTTTTCCAGGAACTCCGACCGTGACCCAGGAGGGCAACCAGCCAGGGCCAGGCTCTGCAAACAGCCCCACAGCCCCACGGAGCAGCCACGGCCAGAACGTCTTCAGGTGGCCCTTCACTCTTCTGCCCCAGTTTCAAGGAAGGGAAGCACTTTGGGGAAGGGAAAGAGAAGCTGGGGGGGGGGGAGAGGGGCTTCCCCCACTGCCAAAGAAGACTCTCTTGGGAGCCTGAGGCCAGGAGGAGGCCAGGAGGTACTTGAGAGACCGCCTACTGCCAATTACCTCCACTAGACCGATAAGATCGCATAGATTAGGCCTCCTCCGAATTCCATCAGCCAGCCAGTGTAGACTGGCAACTACCCGGAGGAGAGCCTTCTCGGTGGCTGCTCCGACCCTTTGGAACGAGCTCCCCGTGGAGATTCGGACCCTCACCACCCTCCAGACCTTCCGCAAAGCCCTTAAAATCTGGCTGTCCCGGCTGGCCTGGGGTTAAAGACTCTAACCCCACTCGAATTGTATGACTGTTGTGTTCTTAAATGATGTAGTGTCTTTATGTTGTAAATTGTTTGTCCTTTCCCCCCCCCCCCCTTTGAACTGTGAGCCGCCCTGAGTCCCCCCAGGGAAAAGGGCGGCATACAAATAAAGTGAAAATGAACAAAAAAAAAAATGAGAGGCTGGCGCGGGATCCCGACTCATCCCGGCTGCTGCTGCTGCTTCGGCTCCAGACGGTCTGAGCATCATCCCAGCCCTGCCAGCTCAGCAAGGCCTGTGAGCCAAGCCCAGCAGGCGCTCCGGGACCCATCCCCATCCCCCTCTGCCCTTGCCATGGGGAGCAGGAGCCTTCCTTCCCCTCGCCTTTCCGAGGGGTTCCTGGGAAAGGTCCCACCTGCGGCACTTGAGGGACGGCTGCTTGGACGCTTCCTCTGTCTGCGAAGTGGGAACGTTTGGCAAGTCAGCGCATTGGCCCTGGGGCCGTCATCTGTAAGGAGACCATGAAGCCATGGGGGCCAACCCAAGGTGACCTCCGTGAATGGGCAGAGCGACCACCTTTCCAGCTGGTAATCAGGGCTATGCACCGCAGGCTGGCTGGGGATCCTGGGAGCTGAGGCTGCACGCCTGAATTCTGAGGCTGTGAGACTCTGGGCTGATGATGGAGCGACTGTGAGGAACACGTAGCCACAACACCTGCATTGGGCACCTCCCATCTGGGTAGTGAAGCTCACATTGTTTTGTGAAAAGCCTTGTCAGAAGAGAGACGGAGGCAGCTGCCCGACTCTGAATAAGCAAACTGCTTGCCAGCTGACCTCAGGAGGCCTTTCGGCATCACGGCGCTTGGAGAAATGGCTCTGCCTTCTGCACAGGCTGCTTCCCACTGTGTCTTCCGGACACGGAGGAGGCTGGTCAGTGCCCTTCCCAAGCTCCGTTCACTGCCTGGCAAAGGGTAAAGCCGCTTCAGCCCAGGGGTGAAATCCAGCAGGTTCTGGAGAACCAGTAGTGGAAATGTTGAGTAGTTTGGAGAACCGGCAAATGCCACCTCTGGCTGGCCCTTAGTGGGGGTGGGAATGGGGATTTTGCAGTATCCTTCCCCTGCCACGTCCACCAAGCCACTCTCACAGAACCGGTAGCTATTATTATTTTTTAACCACTGCTTCAGCCCTGTGCCCAGCGTGGCCTCTGCCCCCTTCGCCCAGGAGCAAAAAAGGTCCCCACGGAGAGCCTTCCTGGGCCACGCAAGTCTCCCCTGCCCCACCACTCATTCAGCCCCTGGCCAAGAGCACTTCCAGAAGGTCTCCATTTTGCTCTTCTAAGGAAACCGAGCCTCCTGGACCCTTTCCAGCAGGAAATGCTCCCAAGAACAAACACTTTTTGGATGTATATAAAAAAGGAGCCCTCAGAATCTGAGCAACAGATTCTGCCAGAGACACCCTCCCCCTGGAGTGTCTGCAGCAGCCCCCCCACCGACTCTGTTTGCACAGGGGCTGCAGGGGGGGGGGGGCTCACTGGCTCACAAAGCCCATGAGACTTTGGAGAGTCTGACGAAGAGCTTATTACGATGGCCCAGCCAGCCAGGTGCATTTGGCATTTTTGTCTACCTATCGAGTCTGTCCTGGGACAGGCAGATGTCCAGTTATACGAAAGGTCTCGTCGCAGGATGTCAGCTGTTCCAAGCATTATTTTTACTATTATCGGCACGGCTGGATCCGCCTCTGGTCCTCCTGTCCTAACGAAGGTGCAGAAGACCAGGGAACCTGGGGCTTCCGGGCGTGTGTGCAGGGGCACCAGGCCCCACGCCTGCTTGGCCACCCACATAAAGCACGCCAGCACCCACATCCCCCCCCCGGCTCCGTGAGGGCCAGGTGTTGCCTGGCTGAAGCCTGCCTGGACCCCGTGCAGAAGTGGATGGCCGTCGCCGCCCCCCCCCCCTCCTCCTGGCAGCCCCTCCTCCAGGAAAAGCCGTTCAGCTGAAACAGGGCCAGCCCGGCTGGTATCGGGGCTATTGTGGTGTGTCTGGCCCCATTCCAGAACGTGCTTCTTACTCAGAAATAAGGCGGCTTCCAGAGAAGTCGGGGTGATAATTAAGGAGAAAAGAGACTCGCACGAAAGAGCTGCAGGCTGTGTTCACACAAGCGTTGCCCAACAAGGGTTTCGCAGGCAGCGCATTGCTGGCAGCCTCAGTTTTTAGGGCAGTGTTTCTCAACCTTGGCTACTTGAAGATGTCCGGACTTTAACTCCCAGAATTCCCCAGCCAGCATTCGCTGGCTGGGGAATTCTGGGAGTTAAAGTCCGGACATCTTCAAGTGGCCAAGGTTGAGAAACACTGGTTTAGGGGCTCCTTCTGACAATTGGATCCTCCCTGCCTGCCCCAAACCCCGAGCTCTCCTTCTGCAGGAAGGACGGGACGAGAGTCCCAACGGCCCAGGCAGGAGCAGGGAAAGCACACCACAAGGAAATGCCCTGGGCACCACGGTTAGGTTTGCCATAGGGTGCCCCTCCTCTGCTGCCGTTCCACGTTGCTTGACTCAGGGGCAAGAAAAGGCAGATCTTAGCCTGCTGGATTTTTCTCAGCGCCCAACTGGGGCCATTTCATCAGGTTTGCTTCACTTTTTAAGGAAAAAGCCAGCCCCAAAATGTGCGTATCCCTGAAAGGCACTTTTTCATCAGACAGTTTGGGCTTTCAGTGTTGCCAAGGATGTGCCCAGATGCAAAGCATGTTTCTCAGGAAGAGAGCAATATTTGGAGAAGCAAGGGCATTCTTTTCCTTAGAACTGAGCTACGCCGTTGGTTCCAAAAATTGGAATTAGTTATGTCTAATTAATTAAAATTAAACCAGACTAATTCCTCCCTTAACTCTAGTGAAGAGAGCTTTACTGCAGTGGACGTTTCTGTATAAATTCAACTGCGGAGTCCTAATGAAAGGTGTCAAAATGAGCACCTGCTTAAGCTGTCTGAATGTGGGGAGGTTTGCAGGTCAAGGTCAAGGCTGTCTGAAGGTCCTGCTTGTTTTCCCCGGGGACTTTCTGAATAATCAGAGGCCTGGAGGAGGAGGAGGAGGAGGAGGCCCATCCCAGCGCAGGCAGCCTTGACAAGGGGAAAGTGAAAGAAGCTTCTGTGAAGAAACAGAAACTGCCACTTGATCTGGGCCTGAACTGACCGGTTGAGACAGGCCTCTGGCCAGCTCTAAGCTCCAGGGGGGGGGGAGACCTCGTGCTGGGTCCCAAAGGCTGCGTGCAGGTGGTGGGAGGGGACCAGGGTTGGGCAGGAGGCCTGGCAGGCCTGGCTCAGGACCCTTCGTGGCACAGAGGGCAAGAGGAGAAGGTGAGACCCCGGGAGGGAACCCAAGATGGCCTCCCTCGGTCGGGCTCCTCTACGGAAGGCAATGCACCAATGAAAGAAAGTGGAGCTCCCACACGGGGCACAGGCGGTAACATCCACCCAGGCAACCTTGTGCCAGCCTCCCTGGCCGGGGACGATGGGCTCTGGGATGCTACCCGCCTGGAGAGTCCAGGGAAGCAGTGGAGCTGCTGCCCTCAGCTACTCGCTCTGGTCGACTCGGGCTGAGCCCAGAGGGCTTCTGGTGCCCAGGCACACCCGGCGTCTGGGGCAGGGCCAGGCAGGCCAGGAGGAAGCCGAGAGAGCAGCCCATTGCAGGGGGCTTGGCAGGAAAAGGAGCCGGGAAGGGCCACGCCAGGCGGGGGCAATTCCTGGGGCTCATGGAGGGCAACCTGCATGGAAGCCATCTCTGCCTCTAGCCCCAAGGGCCCCCTGCGCCTCCGTTTACGCACCCAGGTCCCCAGGAGGCTACAGGAATTCTTGGCTTTCCTTCCTTGGCCATTTGCTCTCAGGACGGGGCTGGGCAGTTAGTGAAGGAAAGATCCAGGGACCCCTGCGGGGGGGGGGGGGGGGGCTTTGGGCTGGCTTGCTCACACGGCCCCCACCCAGAGTTTGTTTGGAGGAGGGGTCAGGGCTTCTACAAAAGAACCCCTCCCCCTCACGAGGAGCCTGGGGGAAACCTCTGCAGGTGGGTGGCCATTTGGCCTGGCTCCCCATCCGCTGGCCACAGGGGGAGCTTAGACAGTCACTGGGGGGGGGGAAGCTCCCCCTCATCCCCACTGGCACACCTGCAGACGTGGCTGATGCCTCTTCTGGGCCAAAGGTGGGGCCCTTCGTGACTCTCCCGGATTCTGACTCAGCTGGGACCAGGACAGGGCCCAATTCCAGCCGTGACTCAGAGGCTATTGGGTGATTTCACAGAAATGCCACGTGCCACGTCATGCCGTGAAAACTCTTCCCCACTTGGAGGGCTGGACTACAATTCCCAACATCCTCAGCTGGGGTGACAGGCTGGGCCCCGGGGAGAGCCAGAGCCCTCCCGCTCAGCTAACGTCCAGCCCCCTTGATCCCCCCCCTTCGTGGTCTGCCGCTGGGCACCTCGCTCACAGAACAGGGGGGGGGGAAGGAGATCTTCCTGAAAACACAGCAACCACACCCCCCCCCTCAAAGTTTGCTGTGTCTTTTTGTGAAGCTGCTGATTTCCCAGGAACTTTTTTCAGCCGCTGCTGCCTCGACACGATCAGCTGCTTTCCTGGGAAATCAAGAGTCAGAGGGGAGGCAGCAGCCTGGGCAGCTGAGCTGGCAGGGATGAAAAGAAGCCCTAATTGTTTAAAAAGAAATCGGGGAGAGATAATGGAGGGCAAAGGTAACGGCTTTTGTAGCAGCATCAGAAAGGAAACTCTGATTCAACCCAGGATGAATCACAGCTGGGAAGAAGATGGCCAGGATTGGGAGGAGGGTCCCCAGCTACTTGGGATGAGGGCGGGTGGGTGGGTGGGTTACAGGGAGTCAGGGCGCTCGGGGGAACCCCCTGCCAGCCGCAGACTCCCAGGCAAACCCAGCCGTGGCTGCCCCAAAGCCCCCCTCAAGGGAAGCGAGAAACAAGCCCCCTCCTCTTCCTGGGGCTTAAGCAGCTGCCCCCCCCCCCCCCCCGAAGAATGAAGCCCATGAGTTTTTCCGGGTGAAAACCGCAGCAGCCACACAATGAGGCCACCCAAATACTGCAACCCTCACGAAGCTCCAGGTGAGGGGGGGGGAGGGGGGAGGCCTGGTCCCATGAGCTGCTTTCAAGGGCTGTTCGGTGAGGCTGGGGGGGGGGGGGGCGTACAGCTCAGCCTTGCAGCCTTCCTGGGAGGGAAGCAGGGAGGCGACCCCCCTCCTGGGTGTTGGGAAAGGGAAGACCCAGCGGTGGTCAGCTCAGGGGGCAGAGTGAGGGGCGAGCCCTTCCCCAGCCTTTCCAGCTCCACCAGGGGACACGAAGGGGGCAGAAGCCAAAAGGTCCTTCAAGAAAGGCCATTTTCCTGTTTCTGGAGCCAGGAGAGAAGCTACCAGAGTTCCCCCCCACCTCTTCATTCATTTGAATTATCTGTGGCTGAGAGTCTACTCCCCCCTTCTCCCCCCCACCAGAAAAATGAAACGAAGGACAGGATCCGTAAGCTAAAATATTTTACATTCCTCTGAAATCCTTTGCACAAAACTCTTTGACGACATTCCTCCGTCTCTTCACCCAGAGCAGCCCCTCCGGGCGCACGCAAGGAAGTCCCGACTCCGTGTCAGTAATGTGTGCGTACAACTTCAAGTTAAAATTATTCCACAGGGAAAACACACGGGTGGCCTATTACATCTGAGGGTGCTGGGAGGAGGAGGGGGCAGCTCAGGGGGGGGGGGATCCCCACGGACTGTCCGGCCCTCTAATCAAAGGAAAGAAACCAAGAACAAGGAAACTGCCAAGGGCTGCCAGACCAGAGGAGTCCTGCTCAAATCGTGTCCGTGTGTGCACGGTGTGTCTGTGTGTGTGTGAGGTTCATGGGGCAAATCCCCCCGGGGGTCCTGGAGGGGCCTTTTGGGCCAGAGGGAGCCGAGTGTTTGGTGAAGGCCCACCCCAAAGGGCCCTGCAGGGGGCTTTGTTGCAGGGAAACTTTCTGCTGGCAGCAGGTGGGACAGCTCCTTCCAAAAGGTCCCCACCCCCTCCAAGTGGGCCCCACGGGCAGCGCCCCACAGCTGCCTCTCATGGACTCCTCCCTTCGAGAAATGCTGGTTTATTGTTTCAGGGAATTGGGGGGCTGGCTCCAGCAATGGGTCCCCCGGCCCTCCGACTCTGCCTGAGCCAAGGACGGCTAGGACTGCTGCTCGGGGTCTGCGGAGGCCTCCGACTCGGCCGGCAGGGACTGGGCAGCGCCCACGGCAAGGATCCTGTCCGCAGCCACGGGGGGCACCAGGGTCAGCGACTCGATGCTCAGGCTGTCCGTGCTGTCCTCGGAGATCAAGGAGATGGTTGGCTGCGGGGCAGGAATCAGGCTGGGCGACCAGGTGGCCGTCTCCGCTTTGCTCCGGGAGAGGTTCTTGCCAGGCTTCGCAGCTGGCGGCAGCGAGCGATCGGCTGCGGACAGGTAACCGGAGGAGGAGGAGGAGGAGGGCAGAGACTGCTCCAGCGTGACCGAGTCATCTGTGGGAGAGGAGGAAAGGGCAGTGCCCGTCACGCTCGGAGGGAAGGAGGCCAGGCGCCCTTGATCCGCTTCCCTTGCCCAACACCCTGGAGGGTCTGCCTGGCAATCTAGGCCGGCCCTGCCAGCCCTGGATGAATGTTTGCCAACCCGGGGCTGACTCACCACTCCCTGCCCTTCTCTTTCCCATCTCCCTTCAGGTTTCTCCCTTCATTCCAGGCTTTCTCTGACCTCGGAGCTGTCCTCTTCCTTCCTGGATGCCTCCTAAGGAGGTTTGAACTTTGCCTGGCTTACAAAGTGACCATCAGCGGCCCTGATCCTCTCCTCCCCACCCCCAGCTCAGGTGACACAAAGAGGCATTGGACAGTCCGACTTTGAACTTGAGGCTGTCGAGCATCCTTGCCTTGGCATCTGTGCCCAAGGGTGCAGGCGTCTCTTTGAAGCAGAGTCTGGGCCGGGGCTTCCTTCTGGAACTCACCCTCAGCAACAGCCACCCCCTCCCCAAAGAACCCCTCACGCTCAGCAGGACCCTTGCTCGGCAGGGCGTGCCCCCGCAGACCCCTCCCTCCGAGAGGGCAGGGGGGATTCTGTTCCGGCAAACCAAAAGCTTCAAAGGGGCAAAGCAAAGGGAGGGGGGCCAAATCAAGAGAAAAAAGCCAGGAGGAGGCCCAGAGCGCAGAGGGGCAGGCCGGGCAGGAGCCCCACCCTTTCTCGGAGGCTCCCAATCCAGGAAGAGGGGCAGTGAGGAAAAGGACCCTCCGTTATAACCCTCCTGGCCCCCCTCCTCCTGCAGCAGGGAGAGCAGAGGCTGCAGGAAGAGGAAGGGAGCAGCGCAAGGCTTAGGGGCACCTGCTCTGCTCTGCCCAGCCAGGGAAGGATGCACGGCCTCAGCAGGTGGGGAAGGCCGTCTGGAAGCCACCGAGGGGAGGGGGAGCCCAGGAGGCTGAGCTGCTGGGACCTGGAAGCCCCTCCTCCCCCGGTCAGCCTTTGCACATGTCCAGCTGGGGAGGGGAGCGCACTGACATTCCGGGGAAGGCTGCTCTCAGCCCCTGCCCAGACCCCTCTGCCTCCCTCTGCCAAGGTGTCCAGGGCCAGCCGCTCTCCGGACAGGGTGGCTCTGCTGCTCCTGGCATCCCTCCTGCCAGGGAACGGGGCCATCTCTGCTGCTGGCACGCCAGCAAGCCCGGCCCTTTACTCATCCACGAAGGCAACCTGGGATCCGGCTGGAGAACTGATCTTACAAAGCCTCCCCCGTAAATGAACCCGGCCCTTCCGACCGTCACAACGCATCACCAGGAAAAGACCGAGGACCAGGGTCCCAACAGGCCGGGGCCTTCTTGGCACCTCCAGCCACGGATTCGGGTGCCAGGAGGAGGGCAGCTTCACCGTTGCTGGGTCAGGCCCTGGGGAGACCGGCAGAAGGAAGCTGGAGGAAGGCCAAAGACCCTCCTCTGGGCTGAGAAATTGGCCGAACGGCTTGGCCGGACTCCTCTGGGCACCCAGGAGCAGCTCCCGAGAGGGAAGGGCAGGCGTGGCCAGAGGGAAGAGGGGGCTTGCTCTGCCACTCTTCCTTGCTGGGAAGGAGGCCTCCCGAAGGGCCGCTCTTTCGGCAAGCCCCCGGCACCTGAGACTGGGGAGGGGGCCATGCAGGAGAACGGAGGGGTCTTGGCAGGGGCCCTCCCCATGGACCCCCCCTCTACAAGGGGCAAGGAAAATTAAAAGGTGGGAAGAAAATCACCCTGGGCTGAAAGCAGAAAGCAAATAAAACCACGTAGCCGACACACACTGAAGGGGGGAAACACGGCCAGCCCCCAAGGTGGAACTTGCAACCAGGAGGAAGCCCCTCCCTCCCTCCCGCTAACAGAACCGGTGGCTTCCATCCAGCCACGTTTGACGTTTCCAGGTTCCGCCGTGTTTCCCTCCGAGCAGCTCCTGGGGTTGTGGCAGGAAGAGAGTCTCCAGGGGCTCCCTGGATGTGACCCCCGTGGCTTTCTCAGAGCTCACCAGACACCACCACCCCCCGCGCCCCGCAGAGACCCCCTCTGCCCAGAAGGGGAAAGCCGCCTTTCTTTCAAAGGAAAAGGCCCTGTGAAGGGGAGGAAGGCCTTTTGGGGCGGGAGGAGGAGGAGGAGGAGGAGGAGATTAGCAGAGGACCTGGGTGCGAGAGACGCGCGCACGAAAACACATCCGCGGAGACACCTGCCTGAAAGGGCCTTGCCAGGACGGGGGCCACGGCTGCCGGACGGCCTAAACCCAGTGTCCACCATGACTGTCAGCCTCTGAAAGACTAAGCACTCGGCGGCGTCCTTTCCTGCCCGGCCTTACTAGAGGGAAGCACAGGGAGAGGTCATTGGGCGCCTTTTCCACCACTGGAGCGGGGAGGGGGGGGTGACAGGGGGAAGGAAACAGGAAGCAGCAGACGTTAGAGTGACAACAACACAACCGCCACCGAGGCAGAGACCTGCGTGGCCCAGCAGCCACGTGGCCTGCCTGGAGGACGGGGCCAAGACAAGGCCGGCCTCCCCACTTACAAAGGAAGCAAGCCAGCCCCTTTCCCCAGAGATTTTGGCACGAGCACAATAGGTTACACAGTGGAGAAATGGATCCTTTCGCACAGCTGGCCTGAAATCCTGCACTGGAGGGCAAAGCGAAACGCTTCCTTCGTTTAAGCCAAAAAGACAACACCGGAAGCAGGATGGAAAAAGGCCGAAGGGAGAAACACGGAATTTAGCAGGCTAAACGGCCTGGAAAGTTATGGGGAGGGAGAGGCAAGAGTGGGAAAAGAGGGGGGGGGAGATGCACTGATGCCTCCTCCTCCTCCTCCTCCTCCTCCTCCTCCTCCTCCGTTTTGTGAGGCCCGAAGCTCTTCCCAACGCTGCCCACGGGGAGCTCCGCTCTGCCTGCTTTCAGGATGCCAAGAACTCTCGACAAAGGAGTTGTGTGGTTACACAACCCAGCTGGATTCGCCCTCTGGACGGCCCCAGGGGGCCTGCCGGTGAACGGAAGAGCTTGTAACACCCCCCCCCCCCCGGGCACTTCCAAAGACGGCTGTCCGTGAATGCTGGGCCCTGGAGGGGGGGGCTTCTTTATGAGACTCCGAGGGCCCCCCTGGCCACCTCTGCTCCCACTCCACACTCAGGGTGCCGTCGGCCAGACAGTGTCGGCTAGCGACCCCCCCAGGGGGAGAGCCTTCTCTGTGGGGGCGCCTTCCCTCTGGAATGAGCTGCCCCCGGAGCTTCGTATAATCCCCGACCTTTGGTCCTTCGGACGTGCCCTAAAAAGTTGGCTTTCCCAGCAAGCCAGCCTGGCCTGAACAAAACAAATCAAAGTATTGATCATTATTAGTTTTAATTCGAATTTTTTAAAAAATGTTACTGTTAATCCGAATTGGGTTTGTTTGGGATATTCTATTTAATTCTTTTTAACTTTTGTAATATGTGTTTTTTTTGCCCTGAGTCCTTGGGAGAAGGGTGGCATGTAACTCCAATAAACCCAACCTGTTAAGCAGCCTCTGCCCTTTCCTTCCCCCCAAGGGGATTGTCCGGAGGCCTCGAGTGGGGAAGCTGCTGCAGGAGGACTTTGCTTCCTCGCCGCCTGGGCCTGGTGCCACCTGTCCTTGGTGGGGAAGAGCCAGGCGGAGACTCAGCCCCTTGGAGCAGCCTTCCTTCTCTGTTCCCCCTTTCTGAAGAAACGGAAGCAGCACCAGGGGCTTCACAGCCGTTCTCCCCAACGGCCACCTTGGTGGAAGCAAAGGGCTTTGCGGGAGGGGCTGTGATCCCAGCGAAAGCCCTGAAATCCCCTCCTGAGCGTTGCAGCAAAGGACCGAAGGGACTTTCCGGGCTGCCCGAAGGAAAGCTTCCTCTTACAGCCGCCCAGGGGCCGCCCAGAACTTTCCCTGCAGGGCAATCAGGGTGCAGCCGGAGCAAAATCCCTCCACTGAAAGCCAACAAGAAAGAAAAGCCATCCTCTTGGGCGTTGCCCCAGGCCGACTCCTTCTCCGAGCAGACTACACCTTCCTCCTTTCTAATCCCTTCACCTGAAGACACCTGGGAGGGAGGGGCGTCCAATCACAAAAGCATTTCTCCCCATTTTCATGAAGGTCTTGCTACTCGGGGGCCCAACCCTTCCCCCCCCCCAGACCTGTGCTTGGGCCGAGTCCTGCACCCCCATGTTGGCGCCCTGTGGGGTCCACAAGCCGAGTTCCACATGGGCAGAAGCAGAAGGCCGGCCGTTTGGCCAAAGCCTCCCCTTTTCATGCCCTCCGTCCGCTGGGAGAGCTGCTGCCAGCCTCCCTCTCGCTCCAGGCCACACTAAAAGGGAGGCTTTTCCTTTCCTGGGAAGGGCGACAGAGCAGCCTTGCTCAACCATGGCAACTGGAAGGTGGGTGCCCTTCAACTCCCCGAATTCCCCAGCAAAGCAGATGCTGGCCGGGGAATTCTGGGAGTTGAAGTCCACCCATCTTCCGGTTGCCATGGTGGAGCAAGGCTGCTTCAGAGAAACGACCGGCATGTGGCAGGCATCCATGGGCAAGCGTCCCCCCCCCCCCATTTCCTGTTTGAGACCTCCAGGCCTAAGCTCTCTAAGACAGAGAGGAAGTAAATATGGGGCGGGGGGGTGTTTCCCCTGGAATCCTCTTAGGGAGGGTTTAAAGTCATCGACACAGGAAGGCCTGGAGGAGGAGGCTGGGGCAGACGGAGCTTGATAGGGATCTAAGTCTGAGTTTTGCAGGAGGGATTCTGACATGAAGCTCGGCCTGCAGGTTCTCCCCCTCTCCCCAGCCTTAAAGATCAACATCCAGGTGGCCCCACTGCTTTGTCTCCAAAGGACACAATTTTGAAATGTTATTTTCACTCCTTCTCTTGCAGCTGCGGCCTGGAATATATCTACCCAAAAATTAAGAGCCTGGCATCGAAAACATGTGTATCGAGAAGCGGGGAAAAAGAAATGTACAGGAATCATTTTGAAAGCTTTTTAAAAACACACATGGCATCTGCAGCCCTCCTGATCCTTGGGATTAAGCTGGCCTCCACATTCCTGCCAAAGAAGGTGGGAGGTGGACAGTGGTGTCCACACATCAGCCTGGGACACGGTGGCTCCGGGGCAGAGAAGCCGAGCCGACTCCTCGGGGCCCAGACTGGCGGAAAGCTTGGAACCACCTTCTGGCTCAGGATGACACCTCAAAAGATGTGTGGCCTTCAGTCACGTAGCGAGTTAATTGGTCCAAACTGCAGAGAAGTCTTTCTAAGGAAAAACAACTTGGCAGATGGCTTTCAATGTGTTATGTTTTCCAGAGCGGCTCCTTCAAGAATGACTGCATTTGCACAACTCAGCAGCTTCAATAAAGCCTCAAGAGTGAAGTTCAGACAGAGTTTATGAGCTGCCTGCTTGCCCCCAGCCCAAGTCGCCTGCGCTAGAAGGCCAGGCGCGGGTACCTGATGGGCTCTGTGCCACGGAGTGGGTGGACGTGGAGCTGGCCACAGCCGAGTCGCAGCACCCGGTGCTCCTGCTGGAGGACGGGGACGACAAGGAAGAGGAGGACGGGTTGGGCTGGTCGAGACACTGGGCTACGGCAAACCCTGCAAGAGAAGAGGGAAGCAGAATTCACACAACACACACCGACACCCTCATGGTCAAAGGAGACGCTGCAGGGGGGAGAGAAGGGCAGTGTGTGTGTGAGGAGGAAAATGGGGCAGGTCCCGCTGGGCAACTCCGAGGCGCCTTTCCTTCTGTTGCTTCTGGAGAGGCGCAAGTGCCGCCAGCGAGGACTCCGACATATGATTGACGGGGGTGTCATTCTGTTTGCATCCCGCCCTTCTCCCAGGGCAATAGCAATAGGAGTTAGACTTATATACCGCTTCATAGGGCTTTCAGCCCTCTCTAAGCGGTTTACAGAGTCAGCATATTGCCCCCAACAACAATCCGGGTCCTCATTTCACCCACCTCGGAAGGATGGAAGGCTGAGTCAACCTTGAGCCTGGTGAGATTAGAACCGCTGAACTGCAGATAACAGTCAGCTGAAGTGGCCTGCAGTACTGCACCCTAGTGCCAAGAACTGCTGTCCCCCCCACTTGGGCAACCCAAAGCCCCTGCTGGGGCTGAGCACAGCGCAACGTCCTCCGTGGCCACCACGATTGTTCCACGCCTCCTATGAGGTCACGGAATGAACTTTCTGTAGCTTCTCCAGAAAACTCCCTGGAATCCTCCTCCAGCCCCCGGGCTCTGCTTCTGGAGGAGCTGCCGGGGAAGCCCCCTTCCCCCAAGGGAGCCGTATCCACGTTTCCCTGCAGCCCGGGATCGCTCTTTGCATCCCTCTTCTGGCCGTCCAGAAACCCCACAAGAGGAGGACCACCGAATCAAAACAAACAAAAATCCCCACCAGATGTTGGACTCTGTTTCACGAGAAGATCGGCTGGCATTTAAAAATAGTTCCTAGCTCTTGTGACTCTAAGCCCAGTTCTAAAAATATGAGGAGGAGGTTATAAAAAGCTAAGCGGCTGCAGAAAGGCTGAGAAGGGCCCGCTGGGCAGAACCGGCTGGGGGTTCGCCTAGCCAACATTCGTTCCCCTACAGACCCCTTGCCCTCCTCCCTGGTCGGACGCTCCCTCCGAGGCTGCTTGAGAGCAGCTGCCCAGGCTGGCTCTGGAATTCTGGGTGTTGAAGTCCACCCCTCTTAAAAGGGCCTAGGCGGAGAAACATGGCTCCAAGCTCAAAAACTCCCTTCCTTCGCCTGGGTCTCTGCCTGAGCCCCCCACTCCTCTCCATCATTCTCACACATCAAATCCCCCTCCAAACAGGGCGGCCTATCCCTCAACAGCCAACATGGGGGTGGGGGTCTCTTTAAGACCGTTCTCCAACTGCTGCTAACTAGGGAGGCCAGAGACTCCCCACACCAGCCATACACCAGCTGGCTGGCAGATTTCTCTGGAAAGGGTGGGGGGAGAACATGATGTTCCTTGATTGCCCAAGGCTGTCCCCACTCAACGGAACATTTACAGAACTTCTTTGCGAGGGGAAGGCTGGGACCGAGTGGGGGAGCTCCGCTCTTAGCACACTGTTTAATCTGCATGAGTGACTCACTTCCAACTTCCTCCAGTTGCCCCGTTTACAGGGACTGAGAGGGAAGCAGGCCTCCCTCTCCCTCCGGGAGCCTGGAAAGGCTGATGGGCAACGTGTGTCCCCCTCCCATTTGCAAGGCCCTCCCGGGAACAGGACTTCCGGGAGCCCTCCTCCCGAGCGGCCACCGCAGAGGAGAGGAGCCGCAGCCTCCGAATTGTGCCTCTGTCCCCCTTTGCCTCCCCTCAACAGGACCACACTCGCAAATGACACAGGCTTTACATCACCACAGCTCTATTGGCATCCGCCCTGTAAGTTGAGGGGATGCCCCGGGAGGGCTCCACCTCATCAACGCCACCCAAGTGATGGCAGCTTTGTTTACTGTTCTCCATGGTGACTCTGCCCATAGGGTGCAATCGACTGTGTGCCAGCCTCTAGCTGGCACCTGTGTGTGGAGGCGCTGGGGGTCTTGCCTTGGAGGCTCGGCAAAGGGGCAGAGTTTATGGGTGCGTCATGCCGAATGCTGGATGGAACCAGGCTGAGCTCCTTGAAATCCTTGTGTAACTCATGGAGCTCGTTCCATGTGAAATGCACCACAAACGATGGCCCCTGGCAGGAACCAGGAGAGGAGAAGGGAGCAGGCTTGCTTGGCAAGGCCCAGCCTCCTCCCGGCACCAGCTCTCCGGCTGAATCCCCAGCCATCGGAATGCAGGGCAGAATTTTGAGAACGTGATCCGGTTTAGCTTGCCACCTTCAACTGAAGAGATAAGAAATCTATGAAAAAGATTCTTTTTAACAAAATCAGCAACAGGAAATAGCACCCTTGTCTGCCAGGAAATACAATACTTTTGAAACCCGCAGCTTCACAGAAGTCGGTAAACCCGCTGTTTAGGCAGACCTTGGGAACACTCCGTGGCCTAAAAACCAGCTGTTCACGGCCCCAGTGGAATGAAGGCATTTGCAAAAGGAAGCCTTCCGCCCCCACCCCCACTTCCCCAAGAAAATCACTGTATCGGAAGGCCAACTTCTAGGAACAGAAATTTCAGTCAAGAGTTGGAAGTCAATAAAATCTCAAGGATAGAAAGTTCAGAAAGTGAGTACTTTCAAAAAACGTTAAGCAATGTGGGGAAATGGTTGGTATTTATTATTACTAGTAGACCGTGAGAAGACAAACATCGTTGCATCCGGATCACCGGGCGTCGCAAAAACTCAGGTGACAGAATTATTTCCTTAAGGCAAAACTTTTCAGACCGATCCCTTCTCATCTCCTCGAGATCCTTTACGGCCAAAGAACGTCAGAGGGGACATTTATGGAAAACACTTTGATCTCTGGCTTCAGAAATAAAGAATGTTTTATTTTTTTAAAAAACGAGGAACGTGGCCGGAAGGAAATTGACGGGGAAAGTTAAGGGCACCAGGCCTCTCCAAAGCGCCACGACCCATCTCCCTCTTCCTCTGAATCAAGCGATGGCTCTCCTCCGAGAGACTACTTGGCTTCAGTAATCTGGTGGCTGAACTTGAAATAGAATATTCCCCCCCCCCCACTTCAACATGGGAAAATCAGTAGCTGCATGGAGAGTCTTTAAGACACGCAACACCCCCTCCACACACACATACACAAAACCCCACCTTTTCTTGTGAACCACAACCATGAATTACGGTGATTCAATCAACAAAGATGACACGATAGCCTGCCCTAAGCACTACTGGAAACTGGCAACAGCAGCGAAGAGGCATCCCAACACCCTGCCCTCCAGGGAGAAGCTCAGAAACACCCGGCTCAACCCCCATGTGGGTGAGGGGCATTGAGCTGGCTTCGCATGGCAGCAGCCTTCCAAACAGGAAGGTTGCAAAACCCCACAGCCCTAAACTTTCCCTGGGGACGGGGCTGTGTCCCGGGCTTCCAAGGAAAAGGGAGCAAGGCTCAGCCTCCGAGGTTCCTGGACGGGGTTTATGGGAAAGGAGCCTGGAGGCTCACTGACTGTCACCCAATTTCTATCATTAAAAGTAACCAGCAGCGCCGTAAAGCAGAATGTTGTGAAATCCCCTGCCTTGCCTTGCAAATGAAGAAACAGGACCTGGGCTTATCTCACTCTGAGCTTTCGACACCTCCTCCTCCTCCTCCTCCTCCTCCTCCTCCTCCAGAAAGGCTCATTTGTCTATCAGGAGGCCAATTAGCCGCCACCTCACAAACCTATCAGATGGATTGTGCCATTTATAACTTCTATGGGAAGAGACATCATTCTGCTGCCATTGTTCCTGTTTGCAGAAGGGAAAGGAAAGCTAATCACAGCCTCTTGTTTACCTAACGAAGGCATCTCTTTCCTCTCCTGGAACGCTCTGTGACAGGGCCGTAAACTTGGCTGACGTGAGGTGGAGTCAGCCTTCCAGCTAAGGTGGCTTCGAAAGCAGAACTGGGAGAAGAAAAAGGGCCCTTTTGAAAGGGTCAAAGGACAGAGGCCTCGGAGCGTCACCTTCGGCCTTTGCCCCCTGCCACTCCTGCTCTAGGCCAGCTGGACGGATGGACGCAACCCCTCTCCACAGCCTCCCCAGACCTCCCTCTGCCCTGGGACGGCTGGGCCACTCAAACCACACGTTGGGTCCCCTCCCTCCCCTCCCCACCACTGACGGCCAGGCTGGTGCAGAATCTGGGCTGTTTTTAGTGTTCCACGCTTCCGTGCGTCCTTTCCCCCCAGTCCACGTGAGCCTCTTTCTTCCCATTCGGCAGCCAGCTTCTCTCGCCTAGCGCTTCCTCAAGCAAAGGAACTGGAAGTGGTGGCGGCGGCGGCAGCAGCGAGGAGGAGCGGGGTCCCTTCTGAGGAGGAGTCTCTTCCTCTGCGCTCCTGCTTGCAAAAGAGAGTTGCTCTTAGGGAAGGCGTCTGCCCGGGACGCTTCTTTAGCCACACCTGATCTGCTTGGGGCCAAAGCCGTCCCGGGCGGTGCCGGGATGCCTCACCGCAGCCTCAAGGGAGCCAGGGCTGCCGAGGGGCGACAAAGGGAGGCGTCTGACCCCAAACTGCCAGGTTTCTTTGGAAAGCCTGGCCCAGAAGGCTCCCTAGCCCAGGAAACCGTGGACGGCCGCATCCTCCTGCGGGGAGCCGATCCGGTAGGCTTTCCCCCTTCAGAAGCCGTGGGAGGCGATGGCTTGGCAGCCTTCTCGGTGCTGGGCAAGTAGGGAGGGCAAGGGACGGGATCCCCACATGCTCCTTTCCAGCCAGGCGGTGCTGGGATGAAAACTGGAGGTCTGAACTGAGCTACAGTATTTTTTTTTAAATAGAATTTATTTTTATTTTCAAAACCAACACAACACACAAAATCTTCCTTCTTTACACACTGTAGAAAGTGTATCAGTTGGTTACAAAAGGTTTTTGCGCATCTCTTCCACAGTCATCAAGCATAATTCATATTAACTCAAGTATTTTAACTCAAATATTTATATATGTTATCCTTATAACTCCATTTTTATTTGACTATAATTATTTAAACGTCCTTCATCATAAAATATACCAAGATTTAATACATAACCACATACTGGCGTTTCATTTAAATATTTCTAAAATCCTCCAATAACACTGAATCCTTATGTCCTATTCTAGCTAAACATCCATAATATTTAATAACAAACTTTTATAATCCTCCTTTTCAAATCGCTGTTGGCAATTTTCATCTAGTTTCCTTATATTATACTCCTACATATATATAGGTTGTCATCATTATCCCTCCTTTATTTGACTATATCCTGTATCATAACATTTTCCCCCTAATAATCAAAACTTAACTGTATCTAACTTAATTCTTTTTTATTAACTTTTGTATATAATCCAAAAGGATTTCTAATCTTCCTTTCATGGGTACCATTCAATATTCAGATCCAATTATTACTTATCATAACACTACACATTGTATACATTATTATCATTATCAATTATTTCTTTAATTATATCTATTATCCCTAAGTTTCACTAGTTTTAAGTTATATTCTTCCATCTATCAATCTGTATCTTTCCAATAACAAAACAATCTCATATCTTCTGCCATTTGTGATACCAATCCTCTAGTCATCTTCTTGATCAGCTTTGTATGGACTTCTCTTAGCAACTCCTTGCTTATAAAATCTCTCATATAATCTTGATGCCCTCTTTCTGTTTCCTTATTCAGTTTGTCTTTGATTGTCAGCAGTGTTATCAAAACTTTTGCTAGTGGAATTTCTTTCTTTAAGTCCATAGGTTCTTTAATTTTATCTTCTTCTATATCTTGATCTTTGGAATAGATTTCTTCTCCATTTAATTCCTCTTTCTGTATTCCATTCTTTCCATTTTCAGGAACAAACCAATTGCCATAGCAGGTTTAGTCTCTGTATATTCATTTTCCACTTCGGTTTTTTTGAGTTTCAATCACCCCGTTTTGCACTTGATGAACATCCTCAATTTTTTCATCATATTTTCTTGTTATGTGCTCTAGGTATTCCAGTTTTTTCTCTACTATATTTGATAATTTCTGTAGTTTTGAAAATATATTTTGCAAAGTCAAGACCTCTATTTTTCCTTGGGATTGTGTCATTCTGACAAACACAGCTACTCTAGCTTGAAAGATCAACAAAATTAAAGCATAGATTCACAAAGAACGCTGCTCTCACTTCTCTCTGGTCGAAAACATACTTCAAAAGGACATCTATGCGCTCTTAGCAGTCTGTAGCCAAACAGTAAAGCCTTGTGGCGCCAAGTCAAAGCAATCCGTGAAAAAAATAAAAACGTTCCGTTTTGAATACACAAAACTCCGATCAACGATACCTCCCAGCCTCTGGAGCGGAGACACTATTAAAGAATTTCTTTTGTATCTTTTTTGTATATCAAATTAGAAAAAGAGGTCCAATCTTTAAATGAATTAGAAAAATACCCACAGCAATAAAAGAGGAAAACTTTAGTCTGTAAATTACAGAGAGTCACAAAGAGAAGGTAGAAGAAGAAAACTTAATCCATCCGTTTCAAAAGGTTCGCGTAGATTCGATCCATATAAGTAACATTTAAAAAGTAAGATAACCACTGTCCAAAAACCATTCCCAATTCAATTCTGCCGCTTGATTCTTCTATTCTTTAATTTAAATTGGTTTTTGAGTTTTTATAGGCAGTCTCTTTTTTAAAACAATAAAAATTCCGCACCAGCTGGAAACTCTTTCTCTTTCCGTATCCTTCTGTTTTGGAGCCGCCCCGACTTTGTCAACCTTGGCTGGATTTTTTGTCACCAGCTAGAAGAATTTCTCTTGCTTCTTTCGAGGATTTTGCGATATCCCCGAGATCAGCAAGATGTATTCTTCCTGTTCACCATCTCTTCGGGACGGTTTAGGTCCGTTTGGACCACCCAGTGGCAAAAGTGTTGGCTGTGGTCTCAGAGCATTGAGACCACACAACCATCTCGTCGCGACATTGGCTCCTCCCTCCCTGAACTGAGCTACAGTATTGAGGGCTGGCAAGAGGGCGCATGGCCTGCTGGACAAACTCTTCCTTGGGCCCCTCAGCCAAAACACGCCCACCAGATGCCAGAGGCAGATTTCTGTGGATGCCGTTGGCTCTGCCAAATGCAGCCTGGACGGGGAATCCTAATGAAAGGGAAGCTAAGGGGGGGGGGGACACAGACCCCTCCCTCTTCACAAAACGACACGCCTCGCCCCTACTGCCAAACTCCTTTGTTCAGAGCCCAGGAAGCTGCAACTGGCCCACCTGGGAGGATGGCCCTTGCCCCCGCCCCATTCAGGGCCCCGCTTGATGGGGAGATGTCTGGATCCACAACCAACTGCTTCAGCCCAGACCTCCCCTCTCCACAGAGCTGCTACCTGTGCAGGTGGGCCCTCTGAGGACCCCTCAAGGCCCAGGCCTAGGGAAGGCACCAGTCTGGAGGGAAGCCGCAAAGGGACCCCAATGTGTGGCTTTTCCTTTCACCACAGCCCCCCTTGACGGAGCCAAAGCAGAAGATCCCCTGAAAGAGACTGTGGCTCAGCTGTCAAATCCAAAGCCGACCTCAACGTTCTGCCAGAGCAGCTTCCTGGAGCCCAGGAGTGCCAGATTCATCATTAGTGCAAGGGCCTCCCTCCAGCTGTGGCCTCTGCACCGTGTGACACAACTGACGTCCTTCACGTCCCTTGTGCAATGACCGCACTCTTGCCCACAAACAAGCAACAGCTGTGTTGGTCTCGTCCTCCAACTCTAGGCGGGGTTGAGGCAGAAACTCTGGAGCTGCACCTCCACGCGGGCTCTGGAGGCTGCCCAGGCCTTTCCCAAGCACCAACTGGGCTGCCTCCTGAGCTCCACGCGGGCTCTGCCTGCAGCCCTTCCAGTCCTTCCCCCCCCCCCCCCCCGGCTCGTTTTCTGAGCTGGGGTCCCTAGCCAGAGTGCACGGCTGAAGGGTTTTTTAGGAGTGTCTAGGCAATAGGCCAAAAATAATAGTAATGGATTGAATAAACTCTGGAACTCTCAAGGTCTTGCTTTGATCTATCAATTTGGGTCGCTTCATTTTTTTAAATATCACTTTCTAACATTATAGGATCTTTTTTCCATCGTAAGAAAGAGAATCACACCCACCTTATAAGAATGAATGCTTATAAAAATTCAATTTTAAAATATTCAGTATTCACATGAGCAGTTAGTACTCTTAGGCAGTAAGCATTGGTGGCAAAAGGAAATTTGATTTAAATCCATGGTTTAAAAAGCATAGTTTCCTAGCTTTATTAAGTTGAAGATTTTAAATAACTTTTGAGTTTAATTTGTTAATCGACAAAAGCAGAGCGTTTTAGGAGACTACTTTTACGGGATTCACAGACCAGAGACAAAAGAAACACAACACAGCCAACTGCAAATAGAAGCACCGGGTTTAAATGCTGCATATAAATAAAACAGAACCAGAAATGATGGAAACAAAGGATATTCAATAATCTAACACAACAGTTGCCACCCACGGGGTTCTTCCTGTGGAGCCCGTTCTCACACACCTTTAAGCCTCTCCCATCTAGGCTCCATCACAAGCAGGCTCTGGTAAAGACTTCTTTAGAGAAACAACAAGGGAACATTAGTACGTACCTGCAGCGTTTAAAAAAATCTTGCAGGAGAGATTCCAGGTTGCTATAAGCCCTCAAGAGTCGTCTCCCCCCTCCCCACCAACAAGGCTCCATCAGGACAGTTCCTCAAACAGAGGTTGTTTTTTTTTGGGTTTCTATGTAAACAGCACTATCAAGTTTTAATTACTTTTTTTAAAAAAGGTTACAAATTTTTATTTTTGCATTTTTAACTCAATCCATTTATGGTGGTTTTGGATTCTGAACTTTCTTACAATTTACTCTGGCTGCATTCTTGATACAGAGGAGGAGCAAAGGAAGACTTTTACATGAAGATGGCGCTAAAAATAATGCAAATATTATCGCAGAAAGGGAATATCATTTGCCACCGAGTCACACCTTCCTCTGCCACAATGCCGTAACCTCACTGTGGCATCTTACCTAAGATGCACCTGGGGGAAGCGGGAGGTGGAGGGAGGGAGGAAGGAGCTTACCTGGAACTTTGTCGACCGAGGCAAACACCGAACGCTGCACAGTTGGGTCGCAGCTGCTCCGCCGGGCTTGCTCATAAAACCGGAATGGCAGGTGTGATGTGGCAGCTGAGCTGTGTCCAAAGCCCATCACTTCATTGGCTGGCTGGATGGGCAGGTCCAGAAGTGCTGGGTTCAAGGAGACACACGTTACGTTTTGGCTAAGAAACTCAGAAAGCCAAGACTGCACCAGTGCGCCGGGACACCAGGTCCCTCGCATGGAAGGCCTTAAGCTCTCTCCCCTCTGCAGGTAAACGCTCCTTCCTGGCTAATCTACTATGACCTGGGAGCTGTGATCCCACAACGGCTCTGCCAAGACTAGGAAAGCCAGAAGAAAGAACAGCTTCTGACTTTCTTGGGGAAAAAGCAGGCCGCCAAGCCCCGTGGGACCCCGAGAGCAACGAGGGGACCAGGCCGGTACCTGCGATTCTTTGCATTTTCATCCGCCGAGCCTGGATCCTTCCCTTGGCCAGGCGCTGCTTGGCAATGATGCAGCGTATGTGATCCGAAAAGACGAAGGTGGCCTGAAGGATGGGAAAGGGCTTGGAATGCGGGCTGGAAGCCGGCTTGTGTATGACGATATTCAAGGCCCGGCTGTCATCTTCCACTCCTGTCACCTGCATGTCCTGCAAGGGAAGGAAACGCAGGGGGTCAGCAAAGCCCCGAGCCGAGACCCAGCCCAGGCGCCAGAGCTCCCTTTGCAAAAGACGAGGCAGAGGCAGCCAAACCAGCCCCGCTTTCTCCTCTCCCCCTATGAACGGAGAAGGCCAGGCAAGGGGGCACCAGAGGCTTCACACACTCTAGCCTAGCTTCGGAAGTCACCTCTCCTGCTCGCACAACACACAGAACGGGTTTGCCTACCGAAGGGGCCGAATTTCCCCAAGACCCTAAGCAACCACGAGGAATACAAATTGGGCTCCAGGGATTCTGCCAAGGCAGCTGCTAGAGCTGTCGCTGAGCTGGCTCCCCCGGGTCGCGTGGAGCCAGTCAATTACGGTGCTGGTTAATCCTGTTTCTTTCAAAGTCAATAAACTGGAAGCTGCTTAGCCACAAACAAATACTGGCAAGTCTCCTCTTGCAGGAAATGATGTGCACCAGCAGCTGCTCAGGCGTATTCGACCCAATAGCAGTTAGACTTATCTACCTCTTCATAGAGCTTTCAGCCCTCTCTAAGGGGTTTACAGAGTCAGCATTATCGCCCCCAACAACAATCCGGGTCCTCATTTCACCCACCTCGGAAGGATGGAAGGCTGAGTCAACCTTGAGCCGGTGAGATTAGAACCACTGAACTGCAGATAGCAGTCAGCTGAAGTGGCCTGCAATACTGCACCCTAACCACTGCGCCACCTCGGCTCTTGACCCAAAAAAGGTAAGCCACCTGGCTTAGCGAGGAACACGGTGAAGGAGAAAACGGCTCTGAAAACATCCCTCTTGCCTGAAAAACTCCGGAGTAGCCTTGGCACCTTCACCCTTGGGAAGCCCCTGAGTCTCCGGTGGCTCCTCTGGGCAGGGGAGGGGGGGGGGGGAGTTGCTCAGCACCAGTGGCCAAGGAAAGCTTTGCTATAAAGCGCCTGCAGGCTCAGCTTGCCAGGACCCGCAGCTCGAAACCTGAAGCCTCCGCCAGGTTTTATGCTCACCTGGAGAAGGCCGGCAAATTTAACGACTCCCCAGCCTAAGCGCCCAACATCTGGCTCCACCAAACTCATCTGGTAAATATCCACCGCCAGAAACCTCTGGACCTGACCGCTGTCCTTGGTGATGACGGTGCAGGCAATCAGATCACTGTTATCTGAAGGAAGAAGAGCAGGAAGGAGAGCCATGACCGAGGTGATCCCGTCCAACTACTTTTACTGGGAGGTTTTGATCCCTTTTTGTCTGAAGGCCCCAAAGGAGACCCAGAAAAGGCCCCTTGCGTAATCAAGGCCTCTCTGTTGCCCATCGACTTCTACTTGGCTCAGCTTTGAATATCCTTCGTCCCCTCTAAAAGAGGGAACTCAGTGCAAGTTGGGCGCGAGAGACGTCAGCCTGCCTCTTTAAAGTCGATGGTTATCACCCAGAGCAAAGGGCCAGGACTAGCGCTTGGCACGGGCGGAAGGGAAGTCTGGGGTTGCAATCAGCGGCTGAGATGGGGCAGCATCACCACTGCAGCTTCTGCCTGGTGCATGGTTTGAAGTGCCAGGGGTGAATCTCTCGCAGACAGAACCTACAGACTAACAGAGACTAACAGGTCTCGTCGAGGCAGAAGATGACTAATCTCCACAGAACAGAATTTGGCTTCCAGGAAAAATAACTAGTATTATTTAAAATTTGCAATAACTGTGATCGGAATGTTGGGAATGGCATGTTTGGTCAAGGCAGACTGGGAAAATGAATTGCAAAATGCGCTTTAATGCTCCAGAGCGCAATTGTGACTGTTCTATGAAACAGAGTCAGGGTTACAGGAATAGATATTAAAACCACATCAATGGGCATTACTAAAAATTAAAAAAAGAAGAGGAGGGAAGGCAAAGCAGGTACTAATCAAAAAAATCAATATGCAAGAAACAACAATATTTCATTTTGAAACCCAACAGGAATATTGTAATTTGATTTGTTTCAAGCACATCCATATAAAAGAGTTGGCAGATATAATTGTAATTACATCCAGTTAGTTTGCAAGCTTATTTAATTTCTGCTCTGGGAAGCCTTTTCCCGAGGGGACAGAGTCCAGAGCAATTCACAACCACAACTCCCAGGAAGGGAAGGTGGGAGCCCAGAGCAGCCTCCTCCTTTCCCAGCGCAAGGGCAGAGAGCATCATCTGGCCTGAAGCCCAGCCCTCCACCTAGGCCTCCTCCTCCTCCCAAGGGGTTCCCGTTCCCCTTATTTCCATCCTGTTTCCCAGCCCTTTGCAGTGGGACTGCTGAGCAGAACAGAAGACTGGGACAGAAGAGATGCTCCCGGCCAACCACGTCAATTTGGCCCGGCCTTCCCCTCTCCTCTCTCAGCCACTGCTTGTCCAGGAGTTCTTTCCCTCGATCTCTGCCACTGACGCAGGCTCCAGATGGCCTTTTCTATGGACTTTGGGTGAGGAAGCACTCGGCGGGGGGGAGGAGGAAGAAGAGAAGGACTGAAAGGCTGCTTGGAATCATCTGGGCTTCCTCGCTCGCCAGGTCAAACAATGCAGGGTTCAACTTCCTAAAATACCCATTACAGTAAAATAAATTATTTTATAATGACTACCGTAAGTGTGACTGACATTTTTCTATTCATAGAGGTTGTACCCAAAGGGAAACAAGGGCCCTGCATTTCCTAGCACACCCAATTTATCCTCATCGTAAAGAGTTATTTACCAGAAGGCCATGGGGCTATTTTGGGACTTCCAGTTAGAGTTACTGTCACAAGTGATTTCACCTCTCCCAGACCAAAAACAAAAAAAAACCTGTGGGGGAGGGGATTAGGAGACACACACACAGAGCCATAAGGGACGAAATGGCCTTCCTTCAGCTCGGCTGCTCCTCCAGATGCTGCGTAGATATGATCTGCAACAATGGTTACCATATAGAACAGCTGCAGATGGACCCAAATCTTTTTCCCTCCTGACCAACTGAGACCCCACTATGCACTGAGAGAAGGCCATCAATCAAGCAAGGTGTGTGTGTCGGTGTGTGTGTCTGTGTGTGTGCGGGTGGGGGGGGCAGCATTTTGGAAGCCGAGAACCTGAAAGCGGGCGGAACCAAAACAACGATGGAGAACCCATTGCCTTTCCTTCGTTATTTTCCCCAGGAAGCTGAGCACCTGCTTGTCTTCCCTCCTGGGGGGCTACTCACTCAGATCAAGGACATCGTCTGTCTTAATTAAGTCTTCCTCCCTCGTCAGAGGCAACTGAGTCTCTGGCTCATCCTGGAGGTGCAGGGACAGAGAACGCAGCATGAAGAACACTCGGATGGCCTGAAGGCACAAAAAGGCAAGAGAGGTTCAGGATGAGCGGTGAAAAGATAAAGAATGTCTTAAAGCCCTGAATATTCTGTGTAAAAACACTTTTCATTGCCAGCCAAGCCGTTTCTTCTTTGACTTTTAAAACTGCTTGGAGTAGCCTGCCATACAGGTAGACAGGAGCAGTTCAGGATATGGCAGCAAGGGGGCAAAAGTAGGAACGGCCCATGATTCTTTGGTCCAAGAACTGCAGGCTTCTTTAATCATCTCCCCAGGGCTGGATGGAAAGAGCCAGCCGCCAAGGCTCCACACCAGCAACCCCCACCCCCTTCAGGGGAAGGTGGCTCCAAATGTCATCCTCTCTGGCCAGAATGTCAACAGAACTGAACTGGGTTCACAGGCCAAGCTGGCTGGGAACCATTTGAGTTGTCAGAGGGTTGACGGGGAGGAGAAAGGCACTTTACACTGCATTTGCTGGGCCCATTTTCTGAGAATACAAAAATACAGAAACCCAGCCAAAAAAACCACCCTCCCTTTGCAAATGGCTGCCGCTGCTTTCCACTTCATAGTATGACAAAGGATAGGTGGAAAAAAAGATTTACTGTAGGTCTGTTTGGCAAATCATTAACTCCCAAAGCCATTGTGGATTTGCTGCCAGATAAAAACCGCCAGTTCTTATCAGCAGAGCAACAATTGAAATGAAATTGAAATGGGTCCTCAAACACCAGCTTTTGATAAAGAAAAGAAAAGAAAAAAGACCAGCATGTAAAGTCTTGTATTTTCTGTTTCTGAGTCCATTTCAGGCTGCTGGGAGAATGAGACAGATTCCATAAGATTCACGTTGGAAGATGGAAAAAATGGTTTTAGGCTACCTAATGTTGCCCTGGAACGTTCCAGAAGAAGCCTCACCCAGAAACTGCTAGGGCTTGTAGTGGAGTCTCTCTGTACGCACATGCACATCTGGAAACAGGTGTGAAAGAGAGAGCAAGAAGCCCATCCTAGGCAGTTGCAGCGGGCTTTTTTTCAAACACGGCCCTTGATGGGACCTTCAAATGGTGGGTAAGTGGAGGAAGAGGCCCCGGAGGTCTCCGCTGGTCAACCCCATGGGTGGGTCCCAAGCCAAATAGGTGGCCAGCGCTACGGTTCAGAGCCTTCGTTTCAACCAGGTCTCCTCCCTGAGGTCTTTCCAAAGGGAGCCCAAACATGCAGGAAACGGCAACAACCGAACCAAGAGGATGAGCTTTCACTAGACAAGGCTTCATAAACTAGTCGACAGAATGCATTAAACCAGTGTTTCTCAACCTTGGCAACTTGAAGATGTCTGGACTTCAACTCCCAGAATTCCCCAGCCAGCATGGGGAATTCTGGGAGTTGAAGTCCAGACATCTTCAAGTTGCCAAGGTTGAGAAACACTGCATTAAACCTCCCATTTGACTGCAGGAGGATGTGTTTGTCGGCCAAAGGATGTGACATTGCCGCAGCAATTACATCTCATTTATTCAAGGATTTGGTGGGTTTTGTGAATTCAGCCCGAAAATGTCACTTGGGTCATTTTTAAGTAAGCTAGCAAAAATCAAGAAGTTACTCAAGGCTCAAACAAGAGTTTGCAAAAGGATGTGGTTTGTGGCTTCCTACAGAGAGATAATTTTTAATGTACTTTATTTACATGCATTAGAATGCAACCTTTGTTTTTAAGGACAAAATCTACGTACAAAGATTACCACCGCCTTGTAATTCTGGACCGAAGATCTAAAATCTCCATTTCCAGGAAGCAGACACTCTTGCTTCAACTATGATCAAAAATAGGAACCTTAACCATTTTTTAATCGTTCCAGACTAAACGACCCGAGATTCATTACATACAGATTCACAGTATGGCTTTCCTTCATGACCTTCATGGCTATGAAGAAACCCCTTCAAAAAGAGCAGGTTCTATTCTAGGAAAAGGTTCCTTTGCTTTCCCAGAAGCCTGTTATAGTGAAAAACAAGATAAGAGATAACGCGGTGATAAAAGCTGTATAAACCGAACCATTCAGAGAGCAGCCCTGCAGCTGGGATTTCCAAGAAAGCTCTTCTTCGCTCTCGTCTAGCTCCCCACCCTCCACCTCCCCAGGCACGACCCACTCGAGGAGGCAGCCGAGAGCAGAGAGCCCTCAGCCTCACATCAGCCCAGCAGCCAGATCCGGCATTCAAACGCAGGGCTTTCTCAGAAGCGCCTGTCTGCGCGCGCCAACAGGGCTTGGCATGCTTCAACACTTTTGTCATGCTCTACATGCACTCACAGGTGGCTGCGCACTTCCCTAGTTTGCATCACATGTGTGGGGCAAATATAATGCCCCCCCCTCCTGACTCTGAATGCTTCTACCTCTCTAGCTTCATGGCAACCCCTTATTACTTTCTCTTTTCCAATCATCCTTTGCAAAAGCTCATGGAGACAATTTCCTACCAGGGAGGGAGGGAGGGAGGGAGGCAGGGAGTTGCTGGCACAATCACTGCAAGCCCCCACAGTAGCAAAATCACGTCACTCCCGCAATGGAGCGAGCAGGGTGGCCAGAGGGGCCAGCTAGGAGAGACCCAGGCAAACCTCCACCCAACCCTGCAGCTGTTCCAGGAGAAGGCAGGGGACGCTGCGTCCCTTGAGCACTTAGGACTGGAGGTCAAAGCCCCAAGGAAGGCACACTCACCCGCCTGGTTCTCTCCACGTCGCCACAGGGGAGCCTCTTAACGAAGTCGATGCCCGTGAGGGGGGTTCCCGTGGGCGGCAGCAGAATGGAAGCATCCATCATCAAGTACTCCACATTCATGGGCTTCAGCTGGTGGAAGAAATGCTACCCTCAACTTCATGTACAAACCCCATCCACCTTACCTCTTCCTCGGAGGAGACCGTAACAGGACAAAGAGAACCCTTTCTACAGAAGGCCACAGAAGGGGTCCTGTCTCTCAGGCCGTGGCCAACACCCACCTTTAGAGAGAGATGCAACCTCTCAGGGTTTGGTGCATTTCCCTCCACCTCAAAAGAGCCACTGGGGTTGACTAGGGTCACCCATTCTGCAGCTCAGCTTCATCCCTTCTCCCGCTTTGCCAACGCGTCCAGCTTTCTCCCTGTTCAACTGTTCCATTTACACAGCACTATTAATCTTTAATTCATATTTTGCCTATTTTTTGGGCATCTTCTTCAATACCCCCTTCTCTTTCCTTAAAAGGTGACTGATAACAATAGCGCTTTTAAACAAAACTTTAAATGTTTGCAACAATGTTCCACTTTGCCAGTTTCGTATTTCTCTGGCAATCTGGTCGTTACTTACGGTCATAGTTCTATATTCATCTTCAAACATATCCAGAAAAATTTCTTCTCCCTTTAAAGGAAGGAAAGGGTTTCATTTTCTCTCCCTGCGTGAGCATTCTTAGAGGGGGGGAATGTTACTTCTTTACTGATGGCCTTAAAGCAGCCTTCCTTCCCATTATCCCACTTCCCTGAGGATCCGCTTCTCTCCCACGCAGGGATGAGCACAACTCCAACTCCCATTTACACTTCTTCTATTTGAAGAAACATTTATCGGGAGGAAAGGTTATACCGCCCTAACTTGCCATGCCTGGAGCGGAGGGCCCTTGCTGAACCAGGCAGCTGCTTTTGAAGTGCTTCTTGTGAGCGAGAGACCAATTCAGCAGCTTCATAAGAACCTCCTCCTCCTCCTCTCGCCAACTGAAGGACCCCTTGTCTGAGACAGATTCTCCACCAACCATATCTAAAGTCCTCGATTAAATCAGCTGTGGACATGCTGGGACATCTGGCTTTCCCGGGCAACTCTTTAAAGCAGTGTTTCTCAACCTTGGCAACTTGAAGATGTCCGGACTTCAATTCCCAGAATTCCCCTGGCTGGGGAATTCTGGGAGTTGAAGTCCGGACATCTTCAAGTTGCCAAGGTTGAGAAACACTGGTTTAAACCTTTTAAGTGACGACCCCCCTGTCCTCTGTCAGGCAGGCCCCAATGAGGGGGCCCTTCCAACAGTGGTCAGGGACTCCTTCCGCACAGCTAATCTGCCGTCTTGGAAACTGTCTTTTGCTCCGCGCAAACTTTGTGAGGAGCCATTCAATGCAGAAACATCCAAAACCTGAAGTGGCTCAGAGGCCACAAACGATCAGAGCCAGGCAGGCGCTTATGGAAAGGTTCTATCGAGCAGGAGAGAAACGACCGAGCGCCTGGCGTCGCACTGCAAGAGTTTCTGTGGGAACCAGAACAGCCGCGCCCAGCTCCCTTGGATCTTTCCAGAATTCAGCTTGGGAGAGTTAAGAGGCTGGGAGGTTACCTTGTAAAAACGCCGCACCAGGTGGACGCTTTCTTCTCTTGCCCCCTTAAAGAGAGAAATGAAAAATCCTCCATTCAGGACACAAGATATTGAGGATAACACGTCGCATGCCGCCTCCCTGCCTGATTTCCCTTCCCCAACACGAATGATTTGCTCCCTGAAAATGATCAAGGAAGACATGGGCCATGGCGTTCCTTCATAAGGACCACGTAGGCTGGGAGAAATGGGTGGAAAGGAAAGAGGGAACGCCTACGAAGAGCAGCTGGCTATTGGCAAGGATCACAAATCAAAAGCAGCACAGGGTCAAGAAAGGAATCCCTCTTCCGAGGAATCCAGGTGGGGCGGCTCAGACTCAGCTGCCGAGGGATGGAGGGTTCACAGGGGAGCCCTGAGCCTCAGAGTCCCGCTATCCACCACCCTTGCTGGGAAAAGCAGGGACAGGCTCCAGCTGCACAGAGGGGTCTCCTAGGGGGAAAGGCATCATTTGCGGTTCGGCAATTTACTTCGGAAGAGAGATGGGCCTAACAGGACAAATCACCTCTGGGAGACAGTTTTGTCCTTTTGGTTTCGTTTTGAAAAAAAGAGAAAAGACTCACTTCCAAACAAGCAAGGTGCACATCTTTGATAATGCTGCCGTGTTTGTTGAACACCAGCTGCTTCAACAGGAGGCAGCCGAGCTCCAGGGTGGCCAGACGGATTTTGCCATCTGTGGGGTGGGGGGGTGGGGGAGGGAGAGGGAAACAAAGCAGAAGATTCAGAGAAAACTCATTGAACTGTTGACACTTTTTCCTGGCAGATTCAGTTTCAGTTCACATCTGTCCCACACCAATTCAAGGTGTGTGTGTGTGTGTGTGTTAGTTTAACACCCCAATAGTGCAATGCTTTCTTCCCCTAAATACAGAAACATTACCGAAAAGTGGGTGGAAATTCCACCAGGCATTAAGAAGCAGGAATTTTATTCATAGGCAGAAAAGGGGCAGAATGATTCAGTCCTCTACCCAAAACGCTTTGTGTGGGCTATTTTTGATTTCTTTTTTTTACTAGCCCAAGAGGGAAATAGCAGCCAATCTCTCTGCTGATTGTGGAGGGAGGTTCTTGCCTACACAACTCTGGGCAGTCGGGGATCTTTTATAAGCTCCCATCAAAAACTGGGTCGGTTGGCTGTCCTGGGAGACCCAGGCTGCTTGGAACTGCCGCAGGCCAAAGGCGGCGAGTAGCAATGGCAGTTAGACTTATATACCGCTTCATGGGGCTTTCAGCCCTCTCTAAGCGGTTTACAGAGTCAGCATATCACCCCCAACAACAATCCGGGTCCTCATTTCACCCACCTCGGAAGGATGGAAGGCTGAGTCAACCTTGAGCCGGTGAGATTAGAACCGCTGAACTGCAGATAGCAGTCAGCTGAAGTAGCCTGCAGTACTGCACCCTAACCACTGCACCACCTCGGCTCTTACTAGTGGGCTTATAAGGACTCTTCCCGATGTCTTTAAACCGCTGCTTGCTGGTTTCTGCTGTTATTGTCCAAAACTGCCCTTGGGGGAAAAAGCTGCGTGTTTCCTCCTTTTTCAAAAGGGTTTCTTAGACCACCCACCGCTGCGCAGTTCCAGGACCGAAGGTGGTTCATGGCGAACCCTCTACCTGGCTGAGCAGCGTAGCTCATGATCCTGATGAGCCTCTCCGCAAGGCCGGGGTTGTAGGAGTTCTTCTCCTCGGCGTCCTGTGCCCAGAGCTGAATCCTCTCCAGGGTGATGGGCTTGATTCCTTGGGAGGAACAGGAACGGAATGCTGCCATTACAACTCGGTTTGGCAAAGCAATTCCCAGAACCACAGGAAAGACAAAGGGCAGCTCGGCTTGCAGTATAATTCCTCAAAGCTGACCACACAAAAATTTGGAAAGCTTCGGAGGCGAGGATTTAATTATTTCATTAGACCCAACTTTAAGCCGACTCTGGGCTGCTAATAAAGGTGGTGAAACAGAAGCCACATTCAGACAACGTGAACAGCCCGCCTTCCTCCCTCTCTCCTCTCCACTGAATTCATCTTTAGCTTCCCTACAGCTCGTGACCCTGATAAGCATCTTGAAAGTCTTGGGACCACGTGGTTCCTCTCCTTCTCAAGTAGCAGCTCCACCACCCCTCCTCTGGTCAATTCCTCCTGTGTCTCCTGACCCCTGGATGGTTTTGACCCTTGGGAGGGGGGAGAAAGGGCTGATGAAACCTAAATCAACCTCTTGAGAGCCACTTCAAGCCTCCCTCTGGATGTGCTTCTCACTTCCTCCGTACAAAGAATGTTCTCACAAGGCACTCTGGTACTCAGAGAGGATGCAGAGCCAAGAGGATGTCTATCCCAGGGGGCCAAAGGGGGCCTCTGATGCCCGAGGCTGCAGTCTGAGTCAAAAGCTGCGTCCGTTGGCGTTTAGCCATTGGCACCAGGATCTCAGTAGCCCAGCGAGGTCACAATCAGCACCTCTTTTGCCTTCCCTTGCTTACTAAAAGGCCCCTCGGCGAAGAGGAAGCCCCACAGGACAATGGAAAGGCAGAGGGGGAGAGAAGAGAAACAGAAAGCTACAGATTGGCACCGGTATCCGTATTGCTTTCAGTACAGTTACAGGCACAGCATCATGAAATGAAACTAAGGTCCCCAGCAGTTGGGGGTTGAGAGTGACAGCCAAGATCAAGAAAAGCTACAGATGTTCCTTTGCAAGAGCTGAGGAACTGAGAAGATCAATTAACAGATGCTGGTTGCAGCAGAGAAGTTATTAAAAAGCCACATTAACACAGCAAGCTGTTCCTGTAATGCAGTGAGGTTATTTCTCAGAAAAAGCTGCTTTGAAACAGGCCAGTCCTCATTCAACGACACGTGTGTCAGTAACGACCTTTGGCCAAGCGTTAAGGACAGCACTCAAGACGTTCACAGCTCTACACAAAGGGGGACACCTTTTCGTGATGCATGCAAAATAGTTTGCAACTCTCCTATCCACCAGCCCTAAATTCCGTGGCCGCCCTGAATTTTCAGGAGAATCATTTATGAGTGGAATTTAAGCAATCCGGGGACGCCAACCTTTAGTGCTTTAATGCCGCGGTCCCCAAACCTTTGGGCCCAAGGGACTGGTTCCCTGGAAAAGCTGCATCTTAGGGCAGGAGAAACCAGAGAGACCAACGGGCTGCCACGAGTGGCTGAGCTTTCTGCCCCCGAGATGGATGGCAGATTTTCAGTCTTTCCCCCGAGAAGCAGTGTGGCTCAAACACCCACTGCTTCCCCTCCAAAAACCTCACTCCTTTTGCTAATGCAAATGAGGACTCAGGTGGACAAAACCCGGGAGGGAGGGAAGGGGGACTTGGCTGAAATGTAATTCCGTGAGCCGACCGAAGGGCTCGGAGCAGCAGCCCTTGGACCACCCCCCCCCCCCCACAAGGCAGCACAGGCTTACCTTTGTTGTGAGACATGGCGTACAGAAGACACAACACAAAAAGAGCATAGTAGTCAAAGTCGGCACACTCCAGGGCATTATACGCCATATCCAGAAACGGCCTGGGGAGGGGGGGAAAAGAGGATTTTTTTTTTAATTAAAAGAACCCCCCCTTTTCTGAGGATCTGCCTTTATGCCTGAGGGTGACCTATCTCCCTCTGTGGGCCTGAGTTATAATGGGCAAGAGAGTCCCTGGAGGACTCTTCATCAGAGGAGGGGCCCTTGGCCTTGCTGGGTTACATGGGTCCCACCGCGGAATGGGGGGGGGGGAGAAGACCTCTCGCCCACCTGTTCCAGCTGCACATTTCGGAGGCAGCTGCACTCTTCTCCTCATCTGTTATGTTTTGCTCTGTGGCAGAAAGGAGTTTGCAACGCTCCATGATGACCATCTCAATTTCTGGAGAGAGAGACACACACACACACATGTGTTTTAGAGAGACGGGTATATTCCACAGGCCAGAGGTGGGTAGATGATGTCCATGGGGGGGGGGGGGAGGCTGCGATTCTGGTCAAACGGAAGAGGCCATGGGGATCTGGTCAAAGGGACCCTGCAGAGATGCCTGGTGCCCCGACTGTGAAGAACCCCTGCTGACGTAAACGCAGGGATTCTACTCAGACGATCAAAACCAGCAGGTCAGGAAGGGCTGAAGCCAGCCTCCTATCTGGGCACTCTGCAGAAGGAAGGGGAGCCCTGTTTCACCCAGGAGAACCCAACAAGGCAGAAGCCGCCAGCCACCCCGACATCAGCCCCGCAGGCACAGGAGTGGAAGAATGGGCAGCCGGCAGGTGGGGCCCCCGCTCACCTTCATTCTCCCCATTGGGCTTGAGGCCCTTGGAGGGGCTCTCGGTGCCTTCCAGGGTGTCTTCCGGGCCCCTCTCCTCCTCCTCATCCTCCCCAACGTTTTTATAGTTGGGCCTCTTCTGCAGCCTCTTCCTTCCCTTCTGCTTATTAATTTCTAGCGAGCGCTCCAAGGTCTCGGAAGGTTTAATGAAGCACCTGATGCCCGCCTTGGCCTAAAACATCCGCACAGACAGAAGGAAGTCAGCTCCGTGACCTTCCTGACCCAATGAACGGGCCAAGCTCCAAAGGGAGAAAAGCCAGGAGTCCATCTGGGTATTTTAGAACTGCAAAAGAAACGGCAAGCAACCTTTCTGCTCCCAAAACACGGCCTCTCGGTGGCTGATTCCTAGCCTGTAGCAATAGCAATAGCAGTTAGACTTATATACCGCTTCATGGGGCTTTCAGCCCTCTCTAAGCGGTTTACAGAGTCAGCATATTGCCCCCAACAACAATCCGGGTCCTCATTTTACCCACCTCGGAAGGATGGAAGGCTGAGTCAACCTTGAGCCGGTGAGATTTGAACAGCCGAACTGCAGATAGCAGTCAGCTGAAGTGGTTGCAGTACTGCACTCTAACCACTGCGCCACCTCGGCACTGTAGCATGTGGCAAGAATGGGACAGGACAAGGGATGCCAGCAACTCTGTGCTCTTCCACCACAGCCTTTAAGGGGCCACCCCCATCTCTAGTGGAGGCAGAGGGACGTGACGCTGTCCTCTCTTGGGAACCTATTATGGTTACACTGGAGGGCAGTAAATCCACCGGAGCCTCGAAGAAAAATCTTGCAAGGACCATTACAGGCAGCTGGTCACACCGACTCCTAGAAACCTGCATTTTTATTCCATGCCAAGAGTCCTGTTCAACAGGAGCCAAGAGGATGATTCAAGCCCCACTTCACAACAGTTATTTCTCCCCTTTCATGGAAATTCAATCAATCCCCAACCAAGGCGAAGGACAAATTGCCCCTTCTTTTTTTGTCAGAATGTGAGTGGTCAATGAGCACTTGGACTGGCTTAATTCTTGGCCCACAGATCTTTGACACACTCCAAAAGCAGATTAAAGGGTACAATCCAGGAAACCTCTGATCTTCCGTGGAATTGAGACTATGTTTACAGTCCGAAAAAGAAAGTTTACTTTACTTTATTGTCATTGCAATGGTACAACGAAATTAAATGCCATCTTCAGTGTACAATTATAAAAATAAAAACACAAACATACACCCTTCACATTCTATAAATTAAATTGAAAAACCTTAATACTGCATTAATATTACATTACACAGTAGAATATAGTTACAGCTCTGGGACAGAAGCTGTTTTTCAGCCTATTTGTTTTTATTATCCGGTACCGTCTGCCAGATGGTAATAGTTCAAAAAAGAAAAAGAAAAAGGAAGAAGGCAGATGGATGCCGCAGTTGGAAAAGCTCTATGCCTAGAAAAGGGTTTCTGTTTTATGGTTTCTGAAGACCCGACTCTCGTTCAGTTCTGGTGCGCAGTTAGGTATTCCTGGGGACCCTGTTTCCTCCCTCTGCTGGGCTTGGCAGAGTCTTTCAGCTGAGACTGAGAAACAAGCCAGGCAGGGACAAATGTTTATCACGGCTTGTCTCCTTGGGCCAGGCTCCTGTATACGTTTCAATGTAGGCTGGAGCCTCTGCTTGACAAGCCCAATCTTTCCAGGCCCCCCTCGGGGTTACAGGAAGGAGCGAAAGTAGGTTAAGCCTAGGCGCAGAGCCAGCCACATCCGACTGGGGCAGGAAGCAGAGCAAAACCAGTTCAAAGAAGGCCAGGCGAAGGCCGAGTGTGACTTTGGGTCGCCTTGGGTGGGTGTCAAGCGAAGGCGCATGACTCACGGCCCCAGACAGCGAGGAGGAGACCACCACCTTCCTCTGGCACTTCCCACCGCTGGAAACACAAGCGGCTTCTCGGATCTGAGAACTGCCTCATAGCAAGAAAAGCACTTTCCTCCAGACCACTCAGATTTCGACCAGAGAGTGCGTCAGGGGCGGGGGCTGATCACCCAGCTGACTGAGACAGGGGAAGGTGGGGTGGGAGCCAAACTGCTTTCCCAATTTTCTCAGCTGCTCAGGGAAACAAAGCTTTTCCCCACCACTTGCTACCCCCACTTCATCTGAAGATGGCACGGCCCGAACCGAAGACCTGCCTCCCAACAGCCACGTGTTCTGTGATGCCACCTGTAAAGGGCAACCTAAATCAAAGCCACCGCGGCCGCCAGAGCTGCTTTGAGGAAGCGGGCAGGGATTCTCCCAAGTGGCAAGGCGGTCATTTGAAATTCCCACGTTCCTTCTGCTCCGCTGCACCACTTGCCTTACTGCCATCAAGGCTGCTGTTTCCTTCGGTCTTTCATTCGTTCTTCCCCTCCCCCATCAAGTGAGGGAGGGGCCTCTTTAAGCCCACCGGCATTACAATAGCCACCCCCACTGCTTCTAGGGTGGTCATCAAGGCAGCCTCCACTTACCAGCCCTTCTCCCCATCCTCCCTTAAGAAGCTTCTCTTATTGGGGGGGAAACAAATCCAACTACGTTTTGGGAGTCGCAGGGCAGCTGCCCCACCTGGGCTTCTTTCAGGGCGATTATCAGGTCTGCTCAAACTGAGCCAGATCATATTTCTGCCACCGACAGATTTCCAATAACCCTCCTATTGGTTGGTTGGTTGGTTTAATTTATTTGTATGCCGCCCTTTTCCCTGAAGGGACTCAGGGCGGCTCACAACTCAAAAAGGAGGGGAAATACAAACAGAGTTACAAAAACATAGAAACCATACATAGTTAAAAGCACAACAATCATACCATTCGAAGTGGGGCAGCGAGTCTTTAGCCCCAGGCCTGTCGGAACAGCCAGGTTTTAAGGGCTTTGCGGAAGGTCTGGAGGGTGGTGAGGGTTCGAATCTCCACGGGGAGTTCGTTCCAGAGGGTCAGAGCAGCCACCGAGAAGGCTCTCCTCCGGGTAGTCGCCAGTCGGCACTGGCCGGCGGATGGAATTCAGAGGAGGCCTAGTCTGTGGGATCTAATTGGTCTAGTGGAGGTAATTGGCAGCAGGCGGTCTCTCAAGTACCCAGGTCCAATACCTATTCCAGATCTGTTTCCAAAGCTTCAGGAAATCACCCCCATCTTACTTAATAAACGCTGTGAGCTTGTTAACGGTGGTTGCCGGGTGGAATAAAGAAGAAAGCAAAAATGCCAGGATTAGCTCTTGAACATGGTCTGCTTTTTGAGGGATTAAATTTACCTAGAAAAACTACTAAAATAACATCCACTCTTGTTACCACCCACTGCGAGTAATTCAACCTCTCACATACTTAAAAAAACAACACCACCACCAAATAATTCTGCAAAAGACATTCAGTGGAAGTCAAACTGCTAGAGCAGAAAAAGGCGACAAGCTTCTAACCACAGATTTCCCAGTAACAGAACCCGTTGAACAGAAAAGCGGGCAAAAGCCCAGAATGAGTCTGCCTGCTGCAAAGACAAGATCATTTCCATGTGCCACGGTGCTTTTTATCTCTCAGCTTGCATGCGAGATCGGGCCTGATTTTTTTCTGAAAAAGCACCAAGATAAAGGGTACCCAGGAACCCTTTAGATGCCAGGCAGATCGCTCCACGGCCCCGGCCTTGCCAAATGAACCCCAGCCCCCAAGGCAGCCTCTGAGAGGCAACAGGCCTTCGTTCTACTTACAGAGCTTTTCTGGACGTCTTGCTCCACTTTTGAGGAAAACACCGCGAGGTCTCCGTTCAGAATGACTTCGGCCAATGAATTCACCAGGGGGGCGTAATGGATGATTAAGAAAACCTGGGGGGGGGGGGAGGGGAGGCAGAGAAGCAAAAACTGTTGGGGAGGGAGACTCAGAGAGGGCACACAGATTAACTTCCCATTTATCTTGCTACTTTCCTCTCCGCTACAGTAGAAGAGAAATTACTTTAGGCTGATTTCACCGGACGGTATTTCTTTCAGTGCGTGGGAGAGGAGAGGAGGACAAGGGAAAATATCTCATATTTAAGGGCTTCCTAACATCATGCTGAAGGGCAGCCAGTCTTCCATAAAAGGGAATGTGGTTTGGAAAGCCAGCTGTAACTAATTCAGGAGATCTCACCCCCCACAACCATTAAATACCCATCCCGCCTATTTGCCTGGAGTCTTCATTGAGTCCATTTCTGACCCTAGTCCTGTAGTCCCCCCCCCCGTCCTTACCAAACCCCCAAATCACAATTGCAAAATGACTGACACCCCCCCCCCCCTTTCCCGGCACAGTCAGTTTTAACACCATTGCTATATCGCTGTTAAAAAGTAGACGTGGCCCTCTAACAAATTCTTAATAGAGTCTGGAGCAGAATTTGTCAAACCTGAGCAACTTTTAAGATGGGTGGGCTTCAGCTCCCAGAATCCCATGCTGGCTGGGGAATTCTGGGAGCTGAAGTCCAGCCATTTTAAAAGTTCCTGAGGTTGAGAAATGCTGCGCTAGAATCAGTACTGGATCATTCGCACTTACTTGTGACAACAGATAGAGAGAAACCTGGAGGCTTATCCTTGGCTGTTCTGCAGTCTAAGGAGGAAAAAATTAAGAAACAGCTTTTAACTGTGGAACAATTAATGCAGGTATTGACCGACGGCATTTCCTTCCATTTTTGAATTGCACACAAAAAGTGCTCTTCAAAACATGAACGACTGCCACAACCTCCCCATTGCTTCCCTCTTTCTAAAACAGGAGCATCACTCAATTGCACAACTGTTTGGGGAAAACATGGGAATCTGGACCAAGTCATCCTCTTGTCTACAGAAATGGGGAACATCCTCAAGGAGAACATCCCCAGGGAACTAAAGGAAGCATCACCAACGGATTACAACTCGGTGCATGCACTCATGGCCTTCAGGAAAGCCGTTAAAACCTGGCTGTTCCGGCAGGCCTGGGGCTGTTGACCTTAGTGATAAGGTCCAGCCCCGATTAGAACGTATGTGTGTTGTGAATTTCAAACTATTTTTTTTACTTATTTTGCTTTTCTTTTCTTTTGTCTTCTTTCATTGTAAACTGCCCGGAGTCCTCCGGGATTGGGCAGCCTATAAATTTAATAAATGAAATGAAATGATGCGCCTGTTTGATACGTATTAAGTCACTCAGAGGAACTCTACATAAAAACCTTGAAAAGGTTCCAGGAGTATTCAGGGAGTTTTTTTAAAGACCAAACACCTCTGTATAGCACTATGCTACAGACTGACTTCTTTTAATTCATTTGGTGTCTCTAAGCCTGTGCCTTCTCCTTGTCCCAGAGACCACGGAGGGAGCTGCCTTCCAGAGCAGAGGCCTCTGCTTTTCCTTGGAGAAACAGCCAGGTGTAAACACAAGGGAGGCAGGCACATGCCACCGATGGGCGCAAGGGCCTCCTTTCTTGCTTGTGACGGCAAACAGGTGTCGCCCCCTTGCCCCTTGGGACAGGGTCTGCAAGGAGGAGAAGCTTCTGGCAATCAAGCCAGGAGGGAAAGACAAAAAGCTGAAGCTTTAATCAGAACCCATGAAGTAACTTCTGCGGCTGGCCAAAAGGCGATTACCCAAGGAAAGCCACAGGATGATTCATGCACATTATTACATCAAGAGGGGTTTAGAAATCTTGGTTATGAAAGGTGGTAGCTGCTCTTTGTCACACTTTCAACCGAACTGACAGTCCAAAGATGACGCTTGTTGTGCTGTCACCACCACCCTCTCTCCCTCGTTTTGCCCTGACAGGGGAACAGTGGGGAGAGGAGACCTCTGTGACCCGCTTCTCCCTCCCTCCCTCCCTCTCTCCCTCCCTCCCTCCCTCCCACAACATAAGCGATAATGACGTTAGTATGGTCATGCAGGTTTGCTTCTGTGACTCCACAGAGAGACTCCAGCGCTGGCATTATTTCAGAACGACGCCCCAAGGCAGCCACCTCGAGCAAAGGAAGGGACCCCTCACCTTCTCCTGGTTGACGAAGGAATAGACGTAGAGAGGCAGGAAGAGGCTGTTCAGCAAGTGGTCCGTCAAGACATCGTTTAAGAATTCACAGTTGATAATCAGGATGTCGTTCAGGTAATGGAGGTGATCCAGGTGCTCGGCTACCAGGTCACTCAGTTTGCCCCGATTTCTGTGCCTGCAAAAAAAGAGAGCAGACTAAATATGCAGTCACTACCCCCCCCCATTGCCCCCCACCCCAAGAAAGGACTCCGGGTGAACAAGAAAGGCTTACTCCTCGTCTGTTTGGACGCAGTTGTCCAGCTCGATCACGTGGCTGCCGATGAACCAGACAAGGTTGGAGAAGTAAGGGACGGCCGTCTTGTCTCGAATGTAGTGCAGCATCGGCTGGTTGTCCACTGAAGGCAAACAGGCTGTTATCATTTTTGGTACTTTTCTCCCCAAACGCTTTAAGGACGTACCCCTTCCTCTAACTTGCTTTCGGCAGCGTGGGCCAAAATCAATTCTATTTCTAGGGCAGCTTTTGGGAAAGGTCAACATCCCCTTTAAGATATTAATCTAATAATAAAGCGGCTGAAAGCGGCTGGATTCTGCGGTCGCCGAGAACGGCCCGCTTGCAATCTAGGGAACCGGGCAACAGCACCAGGCGGGAAAATCCACCAGCAGACTTACATGACACTGTTTTAAGGGAGACGGGATGCACCAGTGAAGAGAGGACGAGGGGAGACAAGAAAGACAACGTGGTTAACAGGGTTAGGAGCTCCAAAGAGGTCAGTGGTTAGAGCAGCAGGGCATCTAGGCTGGAAGAGAGCAGTTAGAAACAAGCAGGCAGCCCACGGAAGCCCCTGTCCCAAGGCCAGCCACCAGGGGGTGCCCTCCCCTCAACTTCACATCCCAGGGCAGGGACTGCTCAGTAGGATCGCAATTTTATTTACTTATATCCAGCCTTTATTATTTTTTATAAGTAACTAAGACTCTTGACAGTTTTTTTATCGCTCACAGACGGTCTAGAAGCCCCGCAGCTGTGAACAGAAGAAATTCTGTCTATGTCTGACTACCTGGAAGTGGCCCAAGTCAAAACTACGTGTTTTTTTTAAAATGAGGGATGGGCAAATCCGATGGGCCTCCCTCTCCTCTCTTGCTGGATTCCATAGATTCTGGGCGCCAGCTTTACATGGACAAGAAAACCAGCCCAGAATCTACCCCTACCTGAAAAACTTCTTCTACCTCTAATGTCTGGATTCCTAGGGCAAAATGAAGAGGCACATGGCCTCTATTTCTTTGCAATGGGAAACATCTGGATGAGTTCTAGGTTGCAGCTGACATTTCCTTCACTGATGAAAAAGAGTGTGCATGCATGGGAGGGGGGGGAGGGAGAGAGAGAGAGAAAGGGGTCAAAAGTTCTAATAAATATTTCAGGAAGCGGCTCTGGGTCCTGACCAAACAACTTTCACTTTCACATTCTCAAGAAAGATCCTTCCTGGAGTGCAAAAGCCAAGAGCGCCCTCCAGGGGACATTCCCTGAGTATCCGCCTGCTTCTATCGCTTCCTCCTGGCTGAGATGACAGCAGCGCTGGCTTAAAACGCTGGTTCTGAGAAGAGGCTCACGAGATCCACTAGGTCAAATTGGGGTCTGCCTCACTCTCACCCGATGAATCTGGGAACGCCGGACGCCCCGGCTCCTTCCTCCCAAGGGTTAGTGCTGAACCCCCCCAGGAAGACACTTACCCTTGTAGACGTTTAACGTGATGGTTCTCACTGCAATCCTGACCATGCTCTCTGGGTGGTTGAAGAATTTGATGGCCTCCGTGTACAAGGCAAAATCGTTGGTATGCTGCGGAAGAAGGCAGTAAAGAATAGGCGCTTTGGGCATTTTTATTCTGCCCTTTCAGACTCTGGACTGTTAAGGCGCCACCTGGGGCCTTGGTCAGTACAGGAGGCTTCCCTCGGCCCCTGCTGTGCCACACAAGTGTTGGCACAGAATGTTAAAGCCTGGTCCCTCAGGCTGCCTCCCTCCAGACGTTCTCAGCTACAACTCCAGCAGATACCCCTATTTTCTTTTTTAAATATTTACGGATTTTGAAATAAATTAGGATGCACAGTCATGTCTGAGGTACACATTTGGCAACAATATATACATCGTTCCAGAAAACGTTTATCCGACTCTCAGCGAAAAGAATTGACTGAGAACGATGTTCTGTTTCCAGCCTGTGACTCACCTCATTGTAAAAAAAGTGGACAGTGTGATTGTTGAGTTTCAGAGAAAGTGTTTTTAAGAATGAAATATAGTAGGCCATGATTTCTTCATCCGAGAAGTCAAATTTGTGCACAATGATAGAGTTCACGTAGTTGTTGGACAGTAAATAGTCTGAGGGGAAAAAATAGAGATGCGTAAAATGCTGTTAGTCCTCTACTTATGACCACAATTGAGCCCAAAATTTCTGTTGCTAAGTAAGACATTTGTTAAGTGAATTTTGCCCCATTTAACCACCGTTCTTGCCACAGTTGTTAAGTGAATTGCTGCAGTGAATAACTTATTAACAGAGCTGTTAAGGGAATCCGGCTTCCTTGTTGACTTTGTCAGACGGTCGCAAAAGTGGATCGCGTGACCCCAGGACGCTGCAACCGTCATAAGTATGAACCAGTTGCCAAGCATCCAAATTTTGATCAGGTGACCATGGGGATGCTGCAAAGGGCGCAACTATGAAAAACCGTCATAAGTCCCTTTTGTCAGGGCTACTGTAACTTTGAACAATCACTAAATGACCCGTTGTAAGTCCGAGACGGATTAGTATAAAAATTAACCCAGAAAACTAAAGGACAAGCACGACACCTTCTAGCAGGCAGGTTTCTTAAACGATCATGGTCACCTCTGAACTGTCCAATCACAAACAAGAAGAAGCAGAGAGAGAGAGAGAGACTTATACGTCCCACCTTCTTACTTCTGTTCTCTGCCTCCTTCTCCTGCCTCGTCTGCCCATGTTGACATGCATCTAAGGAGAACTTTCTGTCTATAGTTCACGGTTTCTTTTTTCAGGAAAAACGAGTGTCAAAACATTTTAGAAGCACATTTAAAAAAAGCTTATGTTTTATCTCATAGGTCCTTTGCAAAATTTATGTCTCCATGTGAAAAGAGAAACCACCTGGCCTAACACAGACAACTTAATAAAATTAAGTGGTTGAACCGTACTGTATGTTGAAGAATATTAACCAAGCCAAGTCCCAATTAATTTAATACATTTAGTACCCAATACATTTAAAATGTCTCAAATCCTGTAACCTTCAGGGCAGAAAACAAGAACCTCCATTACACGGGTACCTTATGTAGCAAACGGTGTTCAACAAAAACGTTGCTTTGCATGAGGAGAAACGAGCATACTTACAAAGGGACGTTTCGTGACTGATGTTCTCAAAGAGGATATTTAAAGTCTGCAGAAGCTGCACACAGACGTATCGGCCCGACTTCTGGCGCAGAATGTTCAGAAAGAACACAAACATGTTTTTCTCCAAGAAAAAGCTGGAATGCAAGCATTTTTACTAATTTACTACATCTTATTGGAGAAATTTCATTTATTGCTGGAATGTAATAATAGTGAAGATAGTGATAATATATTTTAACTAGCATTAGAACTATATTGATATATTTGTTAGCTTCTCAGGCCGCTGCAGTTGAATAATTCTCAGGAGTTACAGAAAACAAAACATCCATGGAACAATAATCTGATAGATACACATAATGGAAAGAGTCTGTATTAAGTAAAATCCTACAAGCTCTTACTCAAACACTGAACTGTCATTCTGATCTCCCCATATCAGGATCTCGGTTATCGATCGAATGGTTTCCACCAATAGGTTGCGGTTGTGGTCAGTCACAGTGGTATTTTTGGTCAAAACATGATACATATACCTGAAAGACAAGAAGAGAAAGTAAACATTGGGCCTTCCAAATGGTCCCGAGAGGATTATGTATGTTGAAGGCTAAGCCTGGGGGAATCTGTTGCTCTTTCGAACCACTGCAGAAACAATCCAAATGTTCCCATCGCTTCTTGTCTCTTCTTTGGATTTGTTAAATGTTCTTCATTTAGCATAGGCCACCCTGAAATCAAATTCCCTGGCACCAAAAGCACCCACTGTACTTCTTTCTCTGTTCCAGGCATTTTCCCTGCAGAAATGGCAATCTAGAGTTCCATCGAAATGGTCTTTCAGCTAAAGGGAGGCCAGAGGAAGCCCCAGGAAAGCCAGCAAGTACCGAAGGGGGCCAGCTGATGCAAATAAAACTTGGGCATAATTAGCTTGAACTATATGTTTGTTCACACAAACTGCTCATGGATGGTTTTACAGAATTATGGAATCTATGAAAATAAACAAACCATGGCCTGTGTTTCAGTATCTTTTATACCTGGGATGCTGGGTATTGTGCACCTCAAGTAATTCCTACAGGCATGGGAGGCTGATAAAAAATAATCTCCAAGATGGTCAAGGTAGGTAATAAAATATCCAAGCAGAATTTCTGACCCTTTATGGGGGTAAAAAATAACAGAGAGGCCTGACAGATTCTGCCGGTTGAGAAAGTGGCACCAGGAGAAACACCTTCTTCATTTTCTTTAAGGAATAATCCGATAAAGCTGAAATGAAGTCACTCTTACCACAAAACAAAATTGTCAGATTGGCTACCAGAAAATAATTTTGGCAGCCTTTGTAGTAAAAAGCAAAATAAGAATAATTTAAATAAAATAAATAAATAAAAATATAGTGCTGACCACCAATCTTGACCCCTTTAGAAGTACATAAATGCTCAGCAGTTAAAACTGCTGGTCATGATGATTCTGTTGCCTGCCTCTCCCTCCCAAAAGCAAGGAGCTGTCGGAGGGGGGAAGGGGCTGTCAGCCCAGGCTGCTTTGCTTAGAGGCCTCCTTCCTTTTAGTAATAGCACTTAGACTTATATGCTGCTTCATACTGCTTTACAGCCCACTGTACAGAGTCAGCAGCTTGCCCCCAACAATCTGGACCCTCCTTTTACCAAGGGTTGAAGGCTGAGTCAGCCTTAAGCTTCAAACAGGATGATCTTTCAGCCTTCAGCTCAGGAGGCAGAGAAGATCATCCTTGTCTGAAGGGCCCGTGACCTGATCCAGCTATTACGCCTTGTGACCTTATGTTCCCTTGCACCAGATGACAATTGCAATTGTCCCCACTCCACACACACACTTCCTGGAATATTAAAAAAAAAAAAAGGGAGGGGAAACATTTATGGTCATCTGGGCAAATTGTCTAGCTTATCTCCTCCACCCTGAGAGTCTCACTTTGTATGGGACGAGGCTGAGAGAAGCACAGGGTTGACTTTGGACCCACAACCTCTTTTTCTTATTAGACTTTGGCTGCTCTGTGCTTCTCTGCCCCCCACCACACACACAGAAACCCCCCCCCCGCCCTCCAACCCTGGGAAAGCCCCCAGCAGCCCCGCCCCACCAGGAGAGGGAAGCCCCTCTGCTTCCTTTAGCCTTCCCTGCTTCAGTTCAACTCACATAGAGGGGGTGGTGGTGGTGGTGGTGGTCCTGAAGCCCTGGGGCAAAATGCTCCCTGCTTTTGGGGAGGGGGGAACCGACACAAAACCAGACCCCAGCGGTGATTAAATCCTGTTGGGTTTCAGATGGGAGAAGCGGGGGGGGGGGGGGGGGAGAGGGAGGCAGGCCAATTCCGGGAGGGGCCCTTAGACGCCCTCCCTGTTTCTTAGCCGCGGCCCCTTTAAGAAGGCGGGGCCTTTTCCTTCCCAGAATCCCCTCCCCCAGCTAGCATGGCCGCCCAGGGAACCCTGGGAGTTGTAGTCCACCTGTCCTGCAAGGGCCCGGGTTGCCGGCTCTGCTTCAGAAGCGGCCCGTCCGGCAACCGCCCGTAGAGAAGCCCCGCAAACGCCCGGAGGCGGCGCCCAGGGAGCCCCGGAAGAGGCGGCCGAAGGGCTCCGCGCGACGCTCCAGAGGCCTCCCGACAATCCTCGGGCGGCGGCCCAGAGCGGGGCGAGGGGCCGCGGCTGCGGACGATGGGCGCGGGAGTCCGCGGGGCCGCCGGCGCCTCTGAGGCGGAGACTCACTTGAGGTGCTCGAGCGAGTGGATGTTGCGCGAGGCCTTCCCGCCGCCGCCGCCGCCGCCGCCCCAGCTGCGCGACCGCCCGAACATCGTGCGCGGGCCCCGCAGGCGCCTCCCCGCTCCTAGGGCCGCCGCCTCCGCCTCCGCCGCTGCTGCTGCTGCCGCTGCTGCCGCCCCTCCTCGGTCGCCTCGTCCTCGGCGGCCGCCGCCGCCATCCTCCCCTCAGCCTCTCAGAGTAGCCGGACGCCGCCGCCCTTTCGCCCACCGCGCAGGCGCGGGGCACGCCGGGAAGCGCAGTCCTACGCGCCCGCGCCCGCCCCGACGCCCGACGACGGGCGGGCCGGCCGCAAACTCCCCTTCCCGGCGGCCCCCGCGCGCGGCCATCCCGGAAGACGGGCGGAGCGTTTGTGACCCAAGAGGGGCGGGGCGCGCATGCTAATGAGCCCTCGGCGTCACGCCCCGCCCCCTCGCCGATGCGCAGGGCCGCTGGGGGGGGGGCGGCGGGAGGCGCGATGCGGGCGCTGCGTGCGGGGCGGCGGGCGGCAGCCGAGCCCCTCTTGCCCCGCAGCCCGGCGGGTGGCGCGGCAGCCTTGCGAGGTGGTCCTGGGCTGGGCATGGCCGGGGCGGGCGCAGGGAGGACGGGCGGCGGGGCGTAGCAGCCCCCGCGCAGCCCCCGCAGCGGCCCTTCCGCCGCTCCCCGGCTGAGCCCGCGGCAGGAGAGTCCGGGGCCCCGACGGCCCCCGTTGCACCGGCGCCCGAGAGCCGCGGGGCGGACACTGCGGCGGGCGGCGCCCTTGTGCTGCGGGGCTGCGGCTTCCAGCGCCCGCCGTGCCCCGATGTTCTCCGCGGGGCTGTTCCTGGTCAACCTGCTGATCCTCTACTACGCCTTCCTGCTGGAGTACATCGCGCTCAACGTGGGCATCGTCTTCCTGCCCGACGACGTGGACCAGGCGCTGGGGGAGCTCGGGCTCCTCTCCGACCCGGCGCTCGGCCTCTACCGGCTGGAGAGCGAGGGCGGAGAGCCCGTCGACGCCTACTGGGACTAGCGCCGGCCGGGGCTGCGGGCGCCCGTCGAGGGAAGCCGGCCCGGCGGCCCCGGGCCCAAGGAGGTAGGGGCTGCTGCCACGGAGGGTCAGCTGGAGGGCAGGCGAAGGGCTGAGCCCAACCCTGAGCCTTGGCCTGCCCTCCGGCGGGCTGTGGTCCAGGGAAGGCCGGAGAAGATGGGGCAGAAGGGCCCCCCACTCTTCCTCTCTTAAGCCAAGTTCCTGGGGAAGGAGCTGGGCTGTTGGCCTTTCTGCCCCACGGGGCCCAAGGCCTCTCTGCAGCCCCCTGCCCTCGCCTCCTGCAGGGTCAAACCTTTCCCTCCATCCCCATTTCTACAGGAGGAAAAAGGAAGGATTCCAGAAAGGACGCCTGGATTCGGAAAGGCTGCCTGGAGCCTTCCAGGGCCCCCCCAGGGAAGCTGGACTGAGGATGGGACTCTGCCATCATCCTGAGACTCTGCAGGGATTCATTGGACACAAGGGCCGGGTTTACCCAGAGAGCCTGGAGGGATCCTGGTTTCTTGCCCTGAACACAAGGATTTACTCCTCCTTTCCAAACTTCAAGGAGCAGGACTTGGTTCTTTTGTTTTTGGGGAGGTAAAGGCATGTCGGGGGCCAGCCTGGGTTCTCTTACGAGGCGAGGAATGGCTGTGATGGGGTCACCAGGTTTTAAGGGGGCTGGAGGAATAAGCTCCGAGAGCCCGAGGTTGCTTGCAACAGCGCATGTTCCCCAACACAGAACTGACCTTGCATCACTGTGCAGAAAATCCCCCAATCATGTTTTCCCTGTAGAATTATAGCCCTCACATTATCCATACTATCCGTATCTGTGAGAGCTTTTAAAAAAAGACCTTCACTCCTCTTTAATGAAATGTTTTCCAGCACCTGGAAAGGTTATGTGACATGAACGTTGCTCCCTGACGGGCTAGGTTTCCGGCTGCAGGGAGAGAGGCAGGTGTGGAAATATGGCGAAGGCATCGATTTGCACAGGAGTCCTTAAGTGTTATTAGCCACGAAGGCTCCAGTTTCTGCTCTTTCGGAGCGTGGAAACCTTGGCAGTCTCCAACCGGCAATCTTAATTTGCTGTGAGTAATCAGGTTGCCCTTCTTAAATTTTATTTTTTTTATTTTGGGGGGATCCCCCAAACCTTTGCAATACCCAGAAAAGGTCTGCTTTTTAAAGAGTAATAATTTAAGAAGAAGAAGAAAGAACTGCAGGGATGTTTCTGTCACTCCGTTACAGAGAAGAATTGATTTTGTAAGTATTTTTATAACTTGGGGGAAGGAAAGAAAAGCCTTGTCATTGTCACGGCAAGTTATTTTGGAAAACGTTCAAATGCATTGTTATGTAAAACAGAAAATGTAAAAAAAAAAAGCAATATCTTGATAACTGGACCTCTGGTAAATACAGGTGTGTGCAGGTGACTACAACTGGCTTTGCGTATTATTGCTGGAACCAGGGTGGCCGCTGGGGGGTTTCCCCGGCAAAGGCTGTGGCTGGAGGGCTGCCTTGGGGCCTTTTGTGTGCGTTTGTGTCTGTGTAGGTTCCAGTGACCCTAGCAGAAGGGCGCAGACAGATCCTCTTCTTTAAGAGCCGAGGTGGCGCAGTGGGTAGAGTGCAGTACTGCAGGCCACTTCAGCTGACTGCTATCTGCAATTCAGCGGTTCAAATCTCACCGGCTCAGGGTTGACTCAGCCTTCCATCCTTCCGAGGTGGGTGAAATGAGGAGCCAGACTGTGGGGGCGATATGCTGACTCTGTAAACCACTTAGAGAGGGCTGAAAGCCCTATGAAGCGGTATATAAGTCTAACTGCTATTGCTATTGCTTCTTCATTATCTCACAGTTCCTTCTAGGACCACCCACCCATAACTTTCCCCCCTCTTCCCCAATTAGCTTTGTCTAATCTCAGTGGAATCCTTGGCAAAAGCTGCCACCCTTCCTCCGTTTCCGCCAGTCTGTTCCTAAAGGAAAGGATGCATTGGCAGGAAATCAATTCAAAACTGCTATCTTAGCCTCTCCCCCCCCCCCCCCGGGATTTTTAATCCAAGACTCCAGCAATATTCCCACTTTAAAAAAAAAAAGAAAACAGACGCTTCTAGAAAAAGATTTATTGACAGTTTCTCAGGGATATGAAAACTGTACATTAGAGTTAACTCTCAAAAGAGGCTGTGTGCTCCGAGCCCTAGAAAAAAGCTTCTAGGCCCTGATACACTCCAACACATACGCACCCGCAACAGTTGCTGAAGCTTAAAATGACCTTTGGGGGGGGGGTAAAGGATTCCAGTTCTGCCTCGCCTGCTTGCATGTTCCTCACATTATTCCTCCAAACCTTTTAGCAAGCTGCAAGAGGCTGATCATACATTCATTCATGCATCTCTCAAAGGGAGAAGCGTTTATTCAGAAAGCACCAGCATTGTTTTTTCTTTTCTTCTTAGAACCAGTTGCTTATTCTCCATAGATCTCCCTCCTAAGTCAAATACCTTTTGATGCACCCACCTATGCGCACCCACCCTCGCCTTTGACCTTCACAAAATTTGGGACATAAAGTCCAGCTGCCCTGGAGGGGATTCCTTCAGAAAGGGGATCCAGGGATCATGTTGATGGAGAAAAAGAAGCAGCCTTTATGGATCATCCAGATTTAATTTAGCAGCAGAATTTCCTCCTGCGTGAGAGAAAATGGGGGGGTGGGAGGGGAGGCCTCTCTTAAAATCATGTGACCCCCCATGATTTCCTAGCTTTGGATTCGGTGAGCCATGGGAGGGGAGGGAAGCTTCAGCCTGGCTGAAGGAGGGGGGGGGGGCACCGGTAATGCAATCTTATTAATTAGCTATATTGCTGACATTAATTGAAAGAGATTTTCGTCCTAGGACAAATGAAAGGGTTTGGATAGCTGGGGGCACAAAGGGCCCTACTGATAAATAGCTTCTTGTCCCTTCGGGGAATAGGGCGGCTTACAAATCGAATAAATACCAAATAGCTTCTTACGATTGATGAGCCAGGGAGAGCATCGACGCCCCCCCCCCCCCCTTGTGAGAGTGGGAAGCCTGCAATTCAGCATGTTCTCCACAGGGGGGAGCATTTAGGAAGCCTAATGTTGAACCTCTGGAAGAGACTCACCCACAGCAGAATCCGAAGTGGTCCCTAAAATCTCCTGATCCGAGAATCCAGCTGTTGCAGGTGATCCAGAACCCCGTGAGGGATCATTGGGTTCCACAACCTGGAAGTGGTTTTAAAAAGAGAAACATTAAAGGCAACTGGGATCCGGGGGTCTCCCTCCAAAGGATGCCACCACCGGCAGCTGCCACTGAGGGTGGGGGGGGGGGCTTTCTTGGTCCTCTGTTTCTGATGCGGGGGGGGGGGGGCTCCCACTCTGCAGTGGGCCAGGAATTTGGGGGCGTCGCAGGCACCCCGGATTCTCCTGCCCATCGCCTCTTCCAAAGAGGCACCTGTTGAATCCAGTGCAGTTCGAAGTGGCCCTTTGGGTGTCCCCGAGATCACCAAGAAGCCCAAACTTACGCCAAGCTCCGGATGCCGGGGCATCTCCTCAAGTGCTCCGTCAGACACCGGGCTCCGGCGGCAGAAATCTGGTTGCAGTGCAGGCTGGCGGGGGGGGGGGGGAGGGCAAAGGAGGCAGAGGCAGAATTACAGGGACCCCCTTTGCCAGAAACCCCCCTTGAGGCAGAGAGCCAAGGGCTCAGCGGGGGTGGGGGTCTTTCGGCACCCTTCTGGCTCTACACGGCCTCCTGGTATTTGGGGGTCTGGGTGGGGCACGTGGCTGAGCCCCTCAAGAGCTGGGGGGCAGAGTCCCTCCTCTTTTCCACCCCATTGAACGTCCAAGCAGCTGGGGTGACAGTGCAGTGGCTAAGGGGTGCCTGCATCAAGATTGGGGGGTAGCAGTCCTGTGCGAAAGTCTGACTCTCGGGAATAAAACCTTCCCCACCCCCCAGGTCTCAGCCACAGACCACAGCGCACTTACTCCAGCACCCGCAACGCACACATCTGGGGCAGCACCTCTGCCACGCGCTCCGCTCCTGCGTCCCCAATGTTGTTTTCGTACAAGCTGTGGGAGGTGAGAGAGCATCTGAGCCAGACTCTTCTCATTCCCCCCCCCGCCCGGAACTCTGTCGAGGGCCACATAGGAGGCAGGGCAAGGAAGGGGACCCAGCCCCAGAGAGGGGGAAAGACCCTTTCCTAATCTCCCTTTGGTAGGCGGAGAGCAAGAGCCAGCTTTCTGATCTGCTCCTGGGGGGGATCCAGGGGGATCCAGGCTGCTGGTGTCTGGCACTGGCTGACTCACCTGAGGGTCTTCAGAGAACCCAGGGAGGGGAGGGCTCCGGCCAATAGCTCAGCGCCCTGGTCGGTGATCTTGTTCCGGGACAAGCTAGGGACAAAAGATGGTTAAATTCAGGATGTTTTAGGTGGAGGGGGGGTCCTCTCCCTCCGTGACCCGTCAAAACCACGGAGGACAAAAGCGCGCTCGACGAAAGCGCGCATGTGACGTCATCACAGCGCGACGAAAAAAATTAAAAATTGAAATAAAATTAAAATTAAAGCAAGCCGATTCACATAAAGGTAAGGGTTAGGTTTAGGGTTAGGTTAAGGGTTAGATTTAGGGTTAGGTTTAGGGTTAGGTTTGGGGGGGTTAGGGTAAGGTTTTAGCTTTATTTTTTACATTTTTCGATCACAGCGCGATGTTTTCGTCGCGCTGTGATGACGTCAAATGCGCGCTTTCGTTGAGCGCGATTTTGTCCTCCGCGGTTTTGTGGTGGAACCCTCTCCCTCCCTCTCTGGAATGTCCTGTTAAGTGAGGCTGGTGGGAGAGAGACCCCCACTCAGGGCAGCTGCTTCCTGAATGAATGTGACTCTTATTATTTTCTGTTTTTTAAAACAATTCTGTTTATTAACCTGTCCCAAGAATTTTGGCTGTTAGGCGCTTTGTAACTCTGACGTGTTCCTGCCTGCAGACACAGAGAGCCTCCAAGTGACTCTCTGGGGGAGGCAATGGGGGCGAGGTGGGGGGGGGGGCTCCCTTCTGTGACAGTTCTGGCTCCCTGCAACCGGGAGCTGCGGAACAATCGACTTACTTCAAGGTCTCCAGAGACGCCAAGCGAGGAAGGACGCGGGCGAGGGAGCCCACCCCTTCGTCTCCGATTTCGTTCTCATCAGGGGAATCCAAGCTGGGGAGAAATCAAGCCAGAACGGCTGCAGATCCTGCTTCATCCGGGGGAGTTTTGGGGGGGGGGACCCAGGCCAGGGGACCAAGGGGGCAAGGGTTGGGGGGCTTCCCTGGGACTTGGCTTTCCTTCCCAAGCTCGGAAGGGGCTGCCTACTGAGAAGCCCCTGGGGGCAGCTAGGTGTAAAGGTGTGGGGAGGGGGCCGGCAGGATTGGGAATAGCCCAGAAGCCCCTCTCAGCTCCTTCGTGGAGGGTCTTGCTTGCCAGGCCAACGTATCCTGGAGACCCAGAAGGGCAACCTTGATGGGGAGGGAAGGACCACCCTGGGAGTCCCCTCCCTCTTCCTGCGCTCCTGATGAGCTCAGAACTCAACTGGCATCTGGCATCTGACAGAGATCCCCCCCCCCAATTAAAAGACACTCCCAAGATGGAAGCTGGCTCAGGGAGGGGCCCTTTGGCTCACTTACTCCAAGTGCTGAAGAGCCGAGAAGGCGACCAAAGAATCCGCCAACTTTCGGAAGCCCTCCAAGCCAGAGCTGGGCCCGAGGCTGCAAGGCAAGTGGGGGTTGGGGGTTGGTGGGGGGTGGGCTCCTGACCCACGGCCCCTCCTGCCCCCTGCCAAGCCTGCCCTCCCCTTCTTCCTCTTGGCCTAGAAGTCCTCAACCTCCCTACGGCAGCTGACTGGCAGCCCAGGTGGGAAACCACGGAGGTTCTGAGCACGAGGAGGTTCTGCTTTCAACTAGCTCCTGCTGCTGCTGCCGCCTTCTGCCCTGAAGAGCCACAGAGATGGACTCACCTGAATTCCAGTCGCAGGAGCCCAGCGATGGCTGGAATAAGGCGGCCGCTGGAGCCCGCGGCGTCTTCCCTGCTGAACCCAAATGGGGTTGGGGGCAAAGAGGGTCAGGGCGTGAAGGGCCCAGAGGGCCTCTCCAGCTGCAGCTGCTTCCCTAAGCCAGCACCCTCCATCTTCACACCCCACCTTCAGCCACACCTGGGGAGGGGGGGGGAGGCCACCTCTGGTCAAAGTCGCCCAAAGTTTCTCCTGCCGGTCAGACTGGGCCCCTCCCCTTCCCCCCCCATTCCCTGACCCCAAAGCCAGGCCTGGAGACAGCCGGGCTTTGGGGCTGCCTGCGTGGCACCCCTGTGGCGAGCCCCCTCACCCTTCCGCCATGTCTCTCTGCAGCTGCACCAGGCCGAGAAGGGCATCCACGTCCCCCATCGTCTTGGCCCTGAAGGGCCCCACCAGGAACTTCTCCATGGCCGCCTGCAGCTCTTCCCTCTCCCGGACGTCCCACAGGTGCTTCCAGAGGGCCACGGCTTCCCCCAGGGAGACCCTGCAAGAGGAGACCCTGAAGTGGGAAGTGCCCCTCCCTCTCCCGCCGGGAGCGCCCGGCTCTCTCTCTCTCTCTCTCCTGTGGCAGCCGAGGGAGGTGGCATCGCCCAGGGCGGCTCTGGCCCTGATGGGCACACGGCCACGCTAGATGAAGCCAGGGCTGGGCCCGAGGCTCCTTCCTAGGCACCGTCAGCCTCCCTCACCTTCCCGGGCGGAGGATCGGTCCCCTCCCACCCGTGACAGGCCTCCAAGTGAAGATCCTCCCAGTGGTTGCAAAGACAATGTTTAGGTGCCCACTCAGGTGACGGGGGGTCAACCAAGAGGCCCTCAGGTTAAGGCTAAATCCCATTGGCAGCCTCAGAAATACCCTCTTAGAAGCATTCCAGATGTCCTTCCGGCCAGCTCATCAGCAGCCTCCTCCCCCAAGGCCGGCCCTACCTAGCCTGCCTCCCGAGAGCCCTTTCCTTGGCCCTTCCCTCCTAACATCTGGTCCTTGGTTCTCGTGACCCTCACCCAGACGCAACCCTCCAAAACCCTCAGCCAACCTGAACTTGGCGATGCTCTTCAGGCCGACCAGCTTCCTGAGCCCGTCCAAGGGAAGACAGCTGCCCCTCAGGTCTACCGAGAAGGTCTTGGAGGATGTTCTCAAGATGGAGTGCAGGACGCTGACATCTGGCGGGGGCAGCGGGAATCCCAAGAAAGAGAGGTCCGGCCCCAGCTCCAGGCTCACGTGCTTCAAGAGGTAGGGGTCTTCGGTCTCATGGACGCAGTGGAGCAGCTCCAGCAATTTGTCTGGACTGAAATCCCGAATGGGAAGTTTCCGGATGAACCTGGAGAGGCTCCTCTGCTTCCTGGCGACCATCTTCTCTGCATCCAAGTCGCCTTCCTTGCCAAAGAGGAGGCGGCTGCTGAGCTCGTCCTTGGAGAACAGCAGCCCAGACAGGAAACGGGGCACCAGGCCCCCCGAGGAGAGGAATTTCCTGACCCTGGCCCCCCAGCCCAGGTATTGGGTGAGCTTCTTGCCCTTCATCTCTTTGGAGAGAGTCAGGTGCAGGGCCAGCAGGAAATCCTGGACCGCGAAGCTGGAGAAGGCGCAGACGCCCCGCTGCTCCTCCATGAGCCCCGTTTTCAGCGCAAACTCCTTCACGGCTGCGGAAGGGAAGTTCCCGCTCAACAGGGCCCTTTGGCACCTCTGCCCGAGACACCAGGAGACCTCGGCCAAGGCAGCGATGCCCTGGCACCTCCAGGCCCTGCCGTCTGCTGCCGCGCTTGCCGCCTTCTGGAGGAGGTGGGTGACGAAGAGGCCGGTGAGGGTGGAGGGCAGCTCTCCCGCTGTGGCCTCAAGCGCAGCCTGGCAGATGAACCGGCAGAGGCCGGGGTTGCCACAGTGGCTGAAGAGGTAAGGGGAGGCCCTGATCAGCTTCGCCTGCTGCTCCGCGTGGGCAGAGCCCTCCAAAGAGCGGGCCAGGCAGAGCGAGGCCTCCTCCGCGGAGAGGCCCACCACCTCCAGGACGGTGTCCACCCGAGGGAAGTACTGGGGGAGCCTCTCCTTGGGCCGCCCGGTCAGGAGGAGGGTGCAGCCGTTGAGCAGCTCCCGTTGGAAGAGGGGGCCCAAGGTGGCGCCAAGGCCGGGGGCTTCCCTGCAGGGCGGGCTCCCGGAAGCGGAGGGGGAGCCCTCGGGGTCCTTCAGGTCTCCCACGCAGTCAAACAGGAGGAGGACCCTTTCCGGCTTCCGCAGGAGGCTGGCGTAGGCGTCATCCAGGCCCTGGCAGGAGCCCCCCAGGGAGTCCGAGAGCAGGGACCTGAAGTCAGGGCAGGTGCCCTGCAGGAGGCTCAGCCTCCGGCAGTCGAACCGGAAGACAAAGTCGAACTGGGGCAGGAGGCCCTCGGCCCAGTCCAGGCAGACCTTCTGGACCAGCAGGCTTTTCCCCGTGCCGGCCTTCCCCAGGACCACGATGACCCTGCTGCCCGGCTCCTTTCTCCTGGCCGTCTGGAACAAGCGGCTTCTCTCCACGGAGGCCTTGCGCTTTTCTCCCAGGTGGCACCGCCTCAGGTCTGCGCTCCTCCCACCCCTGCTGTCCAGGTGGTGCTGCACCAAGTCCCTCTCCAGGTACAGGTGTCCCAGGGGCTGCCCAGGCCCCGAACGGCATTCTCTGCAGAAATGCTCCTTCAGCCCTTTGCAGAAAGCCCCGGGCGAGCCTGGAGGAGGAGGAGGAGCAGAGGGAGAGGGCCGAGGCTCAGCCAGGGGCAGCGGAGGAAGCCCTTCAGGGGCTCCCGGACTCCCACATCCCGCTCTCAGGACTTCGGTGCTGCTCTGCCGGTCTCGGGGTCCCTTGGAGTCGGCCGGTGGGCAGGACGGACGGGAAAACTCACCTGGGCAGGTTGCTGCATCCGGAGGCCGGCAGGGCTGAGGGGCACTTTCGAAGGTGAAGATCATCTGGACGTTGCCCCTGTGGCGAGGGAGGCACCAGAGCTCCCCGCTTGCAGAGGGCCCTGGGGGGGGGAGAGAGAGAGAGAGAGTGGAGGAGGGTTGCTCCCGGCCCTCCTTCCTTCCCGCAGGAGAAGCGGGAACTGCGCCGGAGTCAACCAGGAATCCCGGCCCAGCCGGTCCAAGGGGGCTGGGGTCTCTGGACGAGCTTCCACGTACCAAGCGCTTCTGGGGATCTGCCCGCAGGCCCCACGGTGGCCACCAAAATTTGCACGTGGAAGTCTGGTGGAGAGTCGGTGCCATCCTGGCCGGGGTTCAGCGGGAGGGCGAGGGGGTCCCTGTTCACAATGCACAGAGCCGGCGGGTGGGCTGCCAAAGAAAAGGGAGGTTAGGCACGGTGGGCTCCCTCCCCTCCCTCCCTCCCAGGCAGAAGCCGCCATTTGCACCCAAAGGTGGAGCAGGGAAGTGGAAGCCCCTGGAGGCCCCCCCCCTCCTCCGCTCAGTCAGCGCCAAAGACTGAAAGTTTCCCCTTTCATTTCCTTGCAGCCTTCAGATGCACAGATGACTTCCAAGCCAGTGGCTGGGGATGATGGGAGTTGGAGGGCTTGCCACTTTGTACGGAGGGGAGCGCTCGGGGGGAGGGGGTGGAAGGCAGGAGTAACAAGGGCATCTTGGAAAGCCCCCCAGGGGGAGGGGAAAGGAGCAGGGCAAGGGGGGGGGGTTGAGAAGGCTTGGGGCAGGGCTCCCCATCTCTGCACACCCCAGGTACAGAAGGAGAAGCCCCCCCCCCCCCGAGGGAGCAGCCCACTCACCCAGCCTCAGGCGCTTGGCTTCGGGGCCGTCCGAGGAAGGGCCTGCAAGGGGGGAAGAAAGCCTGGATGGAGGCCCTGCTTCTTTGGGCAGGGGGCTGGTCAAGGGTCTTGGCAGCCCTGCCCAACCCAGCTCCAGGCGGGGAGGATCTTCCGTCCTCTGGAGCTGAGCCGCCCCCGTCTTAATCCAGCGCCTGGAAGCTCCGGAGAGCCTCCCGCTCCGGCTGCCCCTCTCACCTCGGCTCCTGGCCTCTGCGCAGCCCCCGGGCCCTTCGGCAGCCCCCCCATCCCAAAAGAGCCTTTCTGGCGGGGAAGAGAAGAGCGAGAGAGGACGATTAGCATGGGAGGGGGGGAACCGATGGGAAAATAGGAAGGTGGGGGCAGACATCCCAGGATTAAGCAAAGCCCAAGGAGCCGGTTCTCATGAAGGACAGGAGGGAAGGAGGAGCCAGGGGCGCACGGAGCCCTTTGCCCCAGGAGGCTCTCCTGTTTAGGCAGCGGTCACTCTTCTGTCCCCCACAAAGGCCCCTCTTGATCCCGGGAAGGCCGGGCTCCCCCTGGGGAGGCCCGGGAAATCCGGGGCTCACCAAAATGTTCGTCTGCTGGAGCATCTTGCTGGTCTTTCAGCAGATATTCAGCCAGGGCAGCTAAAGGTGGGAGGGGGGCAAGTGGGGGGGGGAGGGAAACATGGTTGGAATGTCAGGCACCACAAATCCTTTCCAAAGCGCAACCCGCCCCCTCATCCAAGCCTTGTGCCACCCCCTTACATTCAGCTCCTGAAAGGGAGGGGCCCTTCACTGCCATGGAAAGGGGGGGGCGATGGCCCAAGCTGGCCTCCTGCCCTGCTGCACCACCCCCCCAATGTCCTCAGTTGGGCATCCCGGGGTGCCCTCTGGGCAGCTGGGCTCCTGAGTCGGGTGCAGTTGCTGCCCTGACTGGAGACGGGCATCGTTTCCCACCAGCTGCTCCTCCAAAGGTTGCGGGGCCCTCTGCCCCTCTGGGGTTGCCCTACTCGCCCCCCCCCGGCCGTCTGGGGTCCCAGCTGTGGTCTAAGGGAGGGGCCGGCCTCTGCTCGGACGCGCCCTCGTGCCGCTGACCCTCCAGGAGGGACCCACCGATTTTGTCGTAGGCCTCCCCCATGTCGGCGCAGAGGGAGAGGACTTCTCCGCTTTCGTCCCTCTCCACGGTGTAGAAGACCTCCGGGTTGTCCTGGTCGTCACTGGCCGCCTCGGACGCTTGGACTTGGCGGTGGGGGAAGAGAAGAGGCCATTGGTGACCCTTCTCTGGAGGTCTGCCCCACGGAGGCCGGAGCTCCCTGCCCTCCTCCGCCCCCCCAGCAACTGCGGAAGGAAAGGGGGGGGCCAAGCACCTGCAGGCGCCTCCTCCATCTCGTCCATCGACGCCGGGTGGGCCTCGCTCTGCAGGCAGGGGGTCTCCGGTGGGATCCCTCCAGGGCTCACCTCATCTGGGGCAGGAGCGTCTGGGGAGAAAAAGGGGGTGACGCTCTGAAGAAGGCGGGGGAGGGCGTTGCTTTGAGGAGATCCCACCAGCTACTTTGGGGAGAAATGATTAAAGGCCACTTTTCTTTCCTCCCCTTTACGCCTGGGGTCTCTTTCCCAAGAACTGGGGAGAAGATGCTCTGAAGGAAAACGGCATTTGGGGGGGGGGGGGTTTGCAGGAAAAGGGACGCAGGGACGTGGCTGATCCAGGCTTTGCTTTCTTGGGGTTTACTGAATAAACCCCAACCAGATATCCGCCTTCCCAGTGAGGCTCTAAGCTATAAAACAGAGCCTGCAAGTTGGCTGGGATCAGTTTATTGAGCCTCTGAGGGACCCCCAGGTGGGAAACACGTGTGTCCCACCTGCAGAATGCAGCCCCAGCCACTGTTCTACACCCCTTCTTTTGGCCCTGAATGGCTCAAAGGAAAAACCTCACAGCTGCATCGGTCAGAAAAGGAGAACAGAAAGTGGGCTCAGATCTTCTGCCTTCTATAAATATCTGGGGGGAGGGAGAGGGGGGGGCGACTCCAGCGTGGCTCAAACAAAAGTCAAAGAGGGCAAGAAAAGATCCCATCTCCTTGGGAGACCCCCCCCCCAAAAGAAGGAGAGCTGTGCCACTCATAGCAACCCTAAAGTTTCCCCTGATTCGCGCTTGCAGTTGTAACCCTGGGGTCTCTAACAGGATGGGGTGAAGAGCCGAGGGTGAACCACTTCCCCCCCGGAAAGACACGCAGGAGTAGCGGCTGGGGGGGGGGCGGCCTTGAGCTCCTTTCAAACCCCCAGGTATAGCCAAGCTTGCCAGAGTCAAAATGTTTTGGTCAGCTGCACCAAGCGAGCCTCCGGCCGGCCCGAAAGTCTTGACTGAAAAGTGAACCACGTTTCTCCTGTTGCCTTCCTTGACGAAGAACAAGGGCAGCTCACTGCACACACAGATCAGGGATTCTCCCCGAGACAGAGCTGCGAGCCCCCCCCCACAATACCCAGCCTTTAACAGGGGAGGGGGCTTCCCCTTCTGCTCTCCCCCCCCCCTGAGGATTTGAGGGCAGGGCCAGCTTGCCCTCTCCAGGGTCCCTGGATCTCTCTCCACAAGCAACGCCACCGGCTAACCTGGATGGCATCGATGAAGCGGGGGAGAGGGGGGGGGGCTTCCCACAGCGCCTTTCTCACACTCTGGTTGGCAAAGGAGCCGCAGGAGAACAGGTTGGGAAGCCAGAAGCAGAGAAATGAGACTCTCAGGGTGCAAGAGGGGGGGGAAAAAAAACCAACCTTGCAGGAAACTTTCAAACCATCCTTTCTGCAAAAGGGCTGGCATGGCGAGTTCCGGATGATAAGCCATCCTGGATGCCCCTGGGCAAAGTGGCCAGGCTGCCAGTGCTTTTATCTTGCCGCAGGTGACTGCCCGTAAACGGGAGGAAAATCCCAACAGGGGAGGGAGGAGGAATTCCCCTCCGTTTCAACACTCTTGTTTCAAAAACAATCTATGTCGAGAGCTTCCGAGGTTGGCAGCTCCCTTCCCTGAGAAGAGATGCCTGCCTGGCTGATACCTCAGCTTCCTCCTCCGCCCGACCCCCCCACCCTCCCTGCAGGGCCCAGGTACCTACCGTCCAGGTGGCCCCACACACACTACTTCAGGCTCATGCGGAGGAGAGCGTGACTCCAAAGTGCTCCTCACTTGCTTTCTGTGTGCAACTGACACGCCAGAAGTGAAAGTGGGCTCTGGTTTCATTCTCTCCTCTCTGTGACTCTGAGTCTATCTGGCCCACCCACTCACCTCTTTGAACTCTCCGGAATCTCCCTGTGGCTTCTTGGGCTGCTCCTCCCACCCACGGCCCTTCCACGCAGGACAGTTCGGCCTCCCCGAGGGCGGCCAGTCTGAACGCTGGCACCAAGACGACTGCACGGGCATCAGTGCTCAGGGGAGCCCGGGGATGGCAAGGGCTGAGCTGACAGCCGGCCCAGATCATCTCACGGGCGGCGGCTGTGGGACCCCCAAAGCCAGGCCCCAGGGGACCAGATGAAGGGAATGGGACGGGTCAGGCGGAGGATGGAGTTAGCTGGCGCCCTGGACTCCAATTCCCATCGTCCTGTCATCCAGCACATTTGTCTGTCTCAAATTAAATTTTTTTTTTTAAATGGTTTCAAGATTTTAAAACGAGGTTCTAAAATGTCCCCCTGCCCTATTTATGACATTAAATTGAAGCTCGACAATGTTTAAAAGGTCAGATCCAAAAAGGCCCTCACCCGTTTAATCCTCAAAAGGGATAAATCCTACCGATCAGGCGGATGGACGGGAGAATTCATTGATCTTTGAGTGAAATTTAAATTCGTGCTAGGTCTAAGTGCCCACCTGTCTGTCTCTCTGTTTGAAATGCACAGCCAGGGAAGTTATCCAACTGGCCAGGAAGGAGGGGCTCCTCGGAGGGGGGCTTCGTTCCCTTCCCACAGACATCCTGGGAAATCTGCAGGGCGCTGAGGATCATAGGACATTAGCCAAGCTTACCGGTCCAGTTTCTAGTCCTCAGTGAGACCGCTCCGTTCTTAGCAGGTCCTCTAGCATTGCCGGAAAGCTGTAAGGGGGGGAGGCGGGTGGGGGGATCCGAAGGCCCGGCCCGTTTCCCAAGCAGGGTCAGAGCCAGCTTCCTTGCCAGGTCATCGGCGTCTTTTTCATCCAGTAAAGTCTGATAATATTCCCGGGAGAGAATCCCTTCGCTCAGCATGGAGTCCAGGAAGGCTTGGACCTGCGGGGCCGAAGCAGTTAATAAAACCTCCCGCACTTCGGGCAGGATCTGCTTGAAAAGGTCCATTTGGGCAGCAGGAGGACTTGGGTTTCTCCGAACAATTTCTGTGGCACTTCCTTGTTTTTATAATTATTTATACGGCGGACGCATCTTTCAAAAAGATGAAGTGAAAAAAGGAAAACTAACGGAGGCTTTGATTTGGGGAATCATCACTAATATTTCCTCATTTCGTGGAAGGCCTGACAGCGTCTTCCGAGGATGCCGTCCCCCCCCCTATTTCACGCCCCCCCCCGTTTTAACCATTTCTAAAAACAAATCTTAGCCATAATGGACGGATTGCTCAGTTGCAGTTAATAGCAAAACTTCACAGGGCAGGTGGGAAGGTTTTATTTCTATTTCTGAAAAAAAACCCAAGATGGGAAATTCACCCAAACGGTTGATGGAGTCAAATAGAGACTTTGTTCGGGGGGGGGGGGGGGGGGAGCGTCTTGCTTGTGAAATTACACATTTAACCACATGGGCCTATTTGCAGTTTCTGGACCCTCCAACAGCAGAGTGGGGGGATGTTTTGCCCCCTCCCTTTAATTCACCCCAAGAGACGCCAGAACTGCAGCAGTGGGATCGGGGGAGGGGGGAGGGGCTGGCAGAGACACCCCCCAGGGAGATGGGGGTGCGTTTCCCCCCCCCCCAGCACAAGTGGCTGAAGCGGACCCAGGCTGATGGGAGCTCTGTGACGCTTCTCCAGGGGGGAGGGAGGGGGGCACTCCCCCCCCAGGAGAAGAAGCGGGCACCGCGGAGGCTGCCTGGGCTTTTAGTCCCGGGATGAAGCTTCCTGCGGCAGGGGCAAACGCTGCTGAGGCTTGGGGTGCATCCCGGGGTTCCCAGGGGTTCCCCCGACCCAAAGCTGGGAGGGCAGCTCAACAGCACCCAGGGCAGGAAGGGGAGAAGCGGGCTCCCCACTGTGCGCCCGGCAACCTCGCGGCTCCCCCTCTGGCTTCACCTGCGACCACACGGGAGGCTCCTCGGGGGGGGGGAGGGGGGCGGCCCCCACATCACCTGGGGGCGTTTCTGCCTCAGAGGGCAGCCGGCCAGGAAAAACACCTCCTGAAAGGCGAACCCGTCTGGCGGGCGTGTCTCCTAACAACCCAGGGGAATTCCAGTTGCTCAGCCCTGCAAATGCCCGACCCATGCGGACAAAATGCTGCCTTTACGAAGCTTGGGGGGCTGGGGGGGGGGGCTAGGAGCCCCTTGCCCCTTATGCCCGGGTATTCTGCTGCAGATTTTCAGGCCAGGATTGGCATTTCGGGCTGCATTTCAGCTGGTGAAGTTGCATTAGCTCCTTGGTCGCCATGAAGCCAGGCTGGCAGAAGGGCAGGTTAAGTGGAAAACCTCACTAAACAGCTCAGGGCAGAGCTCCGAAATTGGGAGGCCCGAAAGAGCAACCCACACCGGGGGGGGGGGGGGGGGGGCTTTGGCCCGTCACCCAGGAGCTGCCCAAAGCCAGGCCGTCTCTGGGCCAACCTGCTCCTGGCCGCCTGGGCACCAGCATCCCTGCTCTGGTCGCCATAGCAACGGCCAGGAGGAGCCAGGATGCTGGGTGGATCCTGCTCACATCCGCAGAGGCCGGAGGAGGAGGAAGAGGAGAGGGAGCCAAGAAGATGAAGCAGGTGGGGGAGAAGGGCTGGGGGAGGGGAGGGAAACCGGGGTATTATGGGCTGGCTTTGGACTGACAGGATGCACCAGGCTGTGTGTACAGCGGGGGGAGAGGATTCCCTGCACCAGGGGGTCTGGGAGCGTCTTGGGTACCGAGCGCAGAAACAGCGGAGACCGCTAGGAAAAACAGGCAAGGGGACAATCAGAGCTGGGAGCGGATTATTTTGAATGGGATCCGTTTTCTGGAGGGGGGCCTTGAGCATTGGGGTGTGTGCACACATGGTGTTTCTGGGAAACAAGAGGCAGGGAGTCTCTCTGCTTTGGGAGGCACCAGGAGTGACTCAACCCTCCAGTCAAAGCAGAGGCTCGGGGTGCTTCCCAGACCCGGAAGAGGCATCTGCACGCAGGTAGGCAGCCAGCTGGCAAGAGTGAGGCCTGGCATGAAAAGGGGAAGCCACGCCAGCTGGGAGAAGCCCCTTGGAAACATTTAGAAGCAGGAGGGGAGCAGCCTTGCCAGTCGCAGGAGGAAGGGGCCCGGGGGGGGGGGGACACTCTGCTGGAAGAGGAGGACAGAAAGAGGCCTGGTTCTGCCAGGGTCTCCAGGGGTGGCTTTTGGGGGCTTCATTCCCCCCACCCCCTTCTCTGTGATGCCCTTCTGAGCTTGGGTGTGCCCTGTGATACTCACACTGGGTCCTTCTCTTCCAGATCTTAGCAGATGACACGGAGGACGTCTCCCTGGACTTTGGGAATGAAGAGGAGCTGGCCTTAAGGAAGGCGAAAGTCAGGTAAGGAGGGGGGCCTCTTCCAACTGCCCCCCCCCCACAATGGCCTTCTATTGGTTTTATAAACAGACCTCTTTGCTACGCCCGATGATGCATGCACAGGCAAATTGGGCTGCACACAAGTTTAGTATTGTTCCTGTAATTGTTCAAGTGCAGCCTAAACGTTTTGGATTTGCTTTCAAAAATACTGGATTAAATATGGTGAGCTTTGCTGTTTGGGCCCAGCTTCTTCTCTGAGATTCACAGGTGCCGCCTCGTGCCTACTGTTGCCAGGCGGGTAAATATTAGATATCATCTCACAATGTCCCAGGCGTCCTTGCAGTTCACCTTTCTTCTCCTTCTCACAATGGAAACACACCCTATGGGACTGGCTCGCTCTGGCAGCTCCACCGGGAAGTCAGTGTGCCAGCGCCCAGCCAGACCCGTCCAGCCTCCGCCCTCCGCCCGGGAGCCCCAGAGCAGCAAAGGAATCCCCCGTCACCCGAATCCTTAAAGCAGGGCTCTCCCACTGTGGCAGCTTCCAGAATTGTTCCTTCCTAGGTACCCGCTGGCCACCTTCTTCCACCTCTTCTTCCGCGTGAGTGCCATCGTGACCTACCTCTTCTGCGACTGGTTCAGCAAAAGCTTCATTGCCTGCTTCCTCCTCATCCTCCTCCTCCTCTCCTTTGACTTCTGGTCTGTGAAGGTAGGCCTTGTGCTGGGCACCCCCCAAGATGCCCCGCTGGGTTACCTTGGCCCTTCACGATGCCAAGGAAGGCGGGCGGCCACTAAGCTCCCTTCTCAGCTTCATCTGCTCTTCCTCAGCTTCATAAAACCTACGTGCACTTTTGTTGGCGGGCAGATAAAAGCGGCACCAAGGAAGTAAACATGGCATGTGCTTTATTGGGTGCTAGTTTGTTATTTAACAGATGCCAATTATGGAAAAGGAACTTTGTTCTCCTAGATAAAAAGGGGAGGAAGGGTAAGGTGGTATCTTGGGCATCACCACTAGCCTAAGCCGGGATCAAGCAACTGGAGGGATGAAGGCAAAGGCTGTAGTTGCAGCAAATGCAGCGGAGGAGACCTGCTCTTCCACAGCTTTGCAACCCAGCGCCTGCCAGGCCATTGGCTCCCTTCTCAGCAGCCGGCAGTCACAGGGTTGCAGTCCCTCCCCCCCCCCCCAAGGGGCTCTGATGGGCGAGTCACGGCCGGCTTCTCCAAATTACGGCACAGGGAAAGGGAGGGTTGCTGGTTCTGGTGGACCCAACCTGGCTTAGGTGGGATGAAGGAGGGCCTCCTACATTTCTGTAGTTCAAGAAACTCCCCAAACTCCCCTCTTTAGCAATAGCAGTTAGACTTATATCCCGCTTCATAGGACTTTCAGCCCTCTCTAAGCGGTTTACAGAGTCAGCATATTGCCCCCAACAACAATCAGGGTCCTCATTTTACCAACCTCGGTAGGATGGAAGGCTGAGTCAACCTTGAGCCGGTCAGATTTGAACCGCCGAACTGCACATAGCAGTCAGCTGAAGTGGCCTGCAGTGCTGCACCCCTAACCACTGCTCCACCTCGGCTCTTTGTTCCCAGCAATCTCTCCCTAAAGGCCCCCCCTGTCCTTTATCTGCCCCACCAGAACGTCACCGGGAGGCTGCTGGTCGGTTTGCGATGGTGGAATCAGATCGACGAGGATGGGAGGAGCCACTGGGTGTTTGAGGCAAGGAAGGTAGACCTCACAGCCGTGTTCCTTCCCTTTCCAACACCTGAACCTTTGGCTCAGTTCATGAAGTGGAGCCATGCGCTCTGGAACCGCAAGAGAAAAGCCTCCAGGCGAAGCTGAGCATCTCCTCCCCAGCCCAGGGGCAGCGAGAGGGCAAAACCCCCAGCTAACCTCCCCGTGGTTGGAAATGAGGGGATTTTTCGTTTCTGGCCTGGAAAAGGGGGTGGGGGGCTGAAAGCTTTGGGCATTTGGGATGGCCTGCATTTCAGATTGTTTTGCCTCTTCTTCTGGACCACATAAACCCAATCAAGACATCACATTTTAAGGAAGTTTGCTTGCCAGCATGAAGAAGTGAATCTGCTTTCTTAATATGAGACGGTATCTGTTCCCATTTCTGCTGAACGTTGTCGTCTCGAGGGCAATCTTGCTTTTCTCTTCTTTTGAGGGCCCATCGAGGGCGGCTCCCCCCACCGAGGTCGAAGCCCGGATCTTCTGGCTGGGGCTGATCATCTGCCCCGCCATCTGGACCCTCTTCTTCTTCACCACCTTGTTCTCTCTGAAGCTGAAGTGGCTGGTAAGGGCCGGCCTACCTGGGCAGCGTCCCCATGAGGCTTCCGCTCAGACGCAACCACCGCTGGGTAGTTTTGTCAGCAGGGGGGGACGGAGTAGAGCCTGCATGGGGAGGGGGGGCACACAGGGCCCTTGTGCGCTGGGGGGGGGGGGGGCTAGAGCACTTTCTGGGCAAGGAGACGGGAAGAACCCGCTCCTCTTTTGCATGGCCTCGGACAGATCGGCTGCCACCCCGGACTCTGGCAGATTTCACTCAGCCGACTTCCCTGAAGGCTCTGCTTCCAGCTGGGGCTTTGCAGCCTCCTTCCGGGGTAGAAATTAAAAAAAGACCCCCAGGGACTTTGATCCTACAAAACATCCTCGTGATTCTGCGAGGGTGCTTTGCACAATCGTAAGAAAACCAGCCTCTCCGAAAGCCGTCCTTATCCACCAGTTCATGCTGAGGGCTGTTCTCCCAGGTCCTGGGTGGGGTGGGGTGTCTCTCCTCAGGGGTCTCCCCAGTTTCCTGGAACCTTTCAGCCAGTAGGAGCCTACCTACGGCTCTGCTGCCCCCCCCCTTGTGTTACAGGCACTGGTGATCACCGGCATCTGTCTCCAGGCGGCTAACCTTTATGGCTACGTCCACTGTAAACTCGGGGGCGCCTCCCAAACCATCCGCAAAGTCGCCCCCCACTTCCCGGCCCAGGAGATATTCCAGAAGGTGAGCGGGAGAGCCCCCTGCCCGACTCTGGGGGTGAAGCCTCGTCGGTGGGGATGAAGAGTGGAAATGTAGAGGGAATGGCTCAATAAACCCTGGCAATGGGGGGTGGGGGGAGGGGCTGTGGCCCAGGGAGGCCTGGATTCATTGGGGGGGGGGAGTGGGGGATCTACTGTTCCTCCAGACTGGCCTTGGCTGGGTTTTCCACCTCTTTGGCAGCCAGCCTCCTTTTATTGCTCCTGCAGGAACGATCGGAGGACTTCCAAAAACACCTCCTGAAGCACCTGGGGACCCAGAGCCATTAGGAGGAGGAGGCCTGGGGGACGGTTCTTGCGCTAAACACCCAGGCAGGCTGCATTCCGCTTCAGAAGGGCCAACGCAGCACATCCAGCCACAGAGGAGCAGCTTCCTCTTGGCCTCCCATCCCTTGTGACGCTTCCTAGAATAGCAGCCCTTTTCTAGGAAGCTGTTCCGGCCTCTCCCCTGTCTGCTGATGCCGAGCTCCGATCCCACCCCAAAAAAGAGGGATTCTCCCCTTGTGAGGCAGGCCTGGCTACCTCTCCCTACCCCCTTGGCAGCGTTCCCTTAGCAGCTCCCTCGCAATTGGGCAGGAGGCCTCCAGCAGGCCTGGCATAAAAATCCAGCCCATCTCCATTATTCCGTCACCCATCCCTTCAGCCTCTGTGAGAGGCTTTCTATGGCTCTACAGCAGGGACTGGCGGTGCTCGCCACGCATTTCTTTCTGCCCCCGTCCCCCTGTGGAGGATGCTGGGGGCGCTAACCAGTCATTCTTCCTGCCAGTCTCTCCCTGGGGAGCAGCAAGGGCCACGAGGGGAGGGCCTCTGCCCACAGCCTCTGCCTTCGCCCTGCCTGATCTGAGAGGCAGATGAGGAAACGAAACTGTGATCCCTCTGCTTAGAGCCAGACAGAGGCAAACAGAGTTGTTGTTTTTATTTGCATTCTTAAGAGAGCCGAGATGGCCCCACGCGGCATTTCCCGTGAACAGGACCCTGTCGGTATCACCCTTTCAAAACACCTGGAGGGTGAGGCTAAACAGAATTCAGGAAACACCCTTTACATAATCCTCAAATAGAAAAAGACAGACTTACGTTTTTCTCAATAAAAGCAACCTCTGAACTTGTTTCCAGTGGCTGATTTCACTAGTGAAGGTAATTACTAAATCATGATAAGTGGATCTGCTCCCAGGAACAAAACGCAGCCTGTTTTGGGAAATTCAGAAAGGCTTCCCTCAGAAAAAACATCTCAGGTAGGCAAGTATTATTCAAAGGTATTTATTTCCACAAACGTGTTTATGCACCTATATAGATTTGCACAAAGGATCCACATTCCTCAGTTACTCAGATCGTGTCTTCTTCCTGTGGGGAGTTCTGGGTACAGTAGTCCTGGATTCCTGCGAAAAGACCCGAAGAATTGGACTCAAACTCCACGATGCCTCCCTCTCTGGCCGGCTCCCACAGCCACAGGCACGAAGGCCACAAGGTGGCCACTATTAGGTAATACGCCACTATTACTCAAAGGAGTGGCCTGTGGCTGAAGAAGACTGCGGCCCACGGAGATTTGCTGTCCAAAACAATGTTAAAAAAAAAAGGACGACGGACGAGGCCCCCGAAGGGGCTGAACTCACTTTGGATAATGTTCCTGCAAGACAGGGTGGCTGGAGAATGGGGTGCTTCAGCTAAGAAAGAGTGGCCTCTGTCACAGCTTTTTCCTGCTCGAGGAAAGGGGGAGAGGGAAGGTGCAGATTTAGTGAAATGCTCCCTCCAGTTGCCCACCAGGGTGCCTCGTCCACTTCGAGGAACAGAGATTCTCACTGCCGATATGCTGCTTGGCGCCAAAAATGCACCAATGGATTGTCTTACCTATTTGAGGGTCGAGAGGCATTTTTCCCAGGAGAGGCACATTCAAGGTGCGGCACATCATCTCTGCACCCCCTGTGGTGAGAGGAAATATTTGGGACTCTTTCTGTAAAAAAGGGGGGAAACTGTCACACAGGCTCCGAGATGTACCAGGAAGGAAGGGCCTGAATGTTTGTGCCACAGAGGGGCCTCCTCATGACAGCCCAGAGCAGTGAAACTGAGCCTGCAGCCCCCTCCAAGGGAGGGAACACCCCTCCCTGGCCAGTGGGTTGCAAAAGGCTCTCTGGGATTCGTAGGAGAGCCCTTTTGGAAGCTGGAGGCCTAAAGGGAGAAGAAACTCTTAAGGACTGGGTGGGGGTAACAGAATCTCACTGTGCAAGGACTGGACTCGGCAAGAATTAACTGTCCTGCTTAAAAGTTATTAAGAGAGATGTGACGATACCTTACATTTGGGGCATACGAAGCCGCTCATATTTTCCACCACTCCGATGACAGGGAGCTTCACCTTACGGCAGAAGCTGATCTCTTTCCGAACATCTTGGAGCGCCACTTCCTGTGTGAAAGAAAAGCTGACCATTAGCCCAGCTCTCCCGCATCAAAGCCGCCCTTGAAAGGAAAAAGTGGCCACTGACCACAGTGCCCTTAAGGTTCGGCCCAGGGGGTCCTGCAAGCATTGCTGGGGGAACTCCCACCTGGATCTCTACCTGCTTCTTCTGCTCTTCCTGCCCTTCCTCTTCTCACGAGGCCTCCTCTCCCAAGCCCCAAACGGCTGTTCCCCATATTATTTCCGCAATTCTGGCCGTATCTACTGATTCTCCTTCAAAACTGGCTCATTCACTCCCTGCTCTAATTGTGCTTCCCGCTTACTTGTATGCTTACAGCCCCACTGAAAAGCCATTTCAGTCCCATTACTGAGGTTCCGTATCTCACCTGTGGGGTGGTGATGATCACAGCCCCATCGACGCTGGTGCTGCTGAGGAACTGGACTATGGACATATGTTCATCTGAAGTTCCCGGAGGGGTATCTACAATCAGGTAGTCAATTTCACCCCAGTCCACATCCCGAAGAAACTGCTTAATCATCCCTAAAAATAATAACAATAAAAAAAATAAAGGGAGGAACTGGATCTTTGGGGGTGCCTGAAGTTTACCTCAATCCTGTGTCTCTGTGCTGCAATGTATTTGTCTTAATATATTTTCACATGGCCAAAATAGACAAAATAATTATCAACTAGTTATCAAGCTCTAGAATTAGAGCCAGTTTAATTTTAACTAAACTTGCGGAAGTTCCAGAAGCCGCTGGCATTCAGATGCAAATCAGGGGCTGGTATTCTCTGCAAGGGCTGAGAGACACAAACCGTTTTTTTTCGGTCCTCTCCAAATAACAGCATCGTCAGGACTGCTCAGCAGAAACCCCACTGACATCACACCCAGGTTTTCTTCCACATACTAGAAGACAGAAGCACATACACAACTGATAAAATAAAATAAAAAAACATAGATGCATTATTATTATTTCTGTGTACGAAGCAGCTGCAACCTTATCACTCCTAGAGTTCACACAGAGATCAAGAGATCTGCATCTAGGCCAAACTTTTTCAGAAAGTAAATCTGTTTTCAGTCAGCAAATTAATGTAAGGGACTTCAGCACCAAAATAGGGGAATATACTACAGGCCATCTAGTGCTTGCTTTTTCTTGGCTAAAATATAGTCATTTCTAATGACTGGGATTGGCAATCAGCAGAAAAGACCAGAGTTCTCCTCACATTGAATTAAGAAACGGCCACAGCAACTTACCACTGGAGACCAGCCAGATCCACTTTGATGAACCTGAAAGGAGGTTTGGAAATGTTAATATGAACATAGCATCTAGCATCACAACAATTTGCTACGGCTCTAAATTTGTAATTCAAAGTGACAGATGATTTATTACGATGATGATATTCACGTAGTTAGAAAAAACCCAATACATAAATTTTCCAAGACTAGATATTGGTAAGAGGTTGACAATCAACAAGCATTTCTCCCCCCCCCCGCCAAAAAACCCCACCCAGGCGCTCTGTTTTAGAAACACGCAAGTTTGCTACAACAGAATTTTCTGTTCTGAGATAGACCTTTTAAATACATTGTATTATTAGTTTCAAAAAGGCCAGTTTCCCACTTTGTAGGACCACAAATCAAAAATAAAGAGTGTCCATGTTACTTTAGAAAGCTGCATTTTAAAAAGGACTGCAGGGCAGAAGCAACACAACCATTTCTGACATACAAAGCCACACCTGTTCTCCTTCGAGGCCCATGATTTTTGGCATGGATGGTCCACAAATGTCAACGTCCAGCACGGCAACCTGGCATGGGAAGAGACAGCCTGGATTTGCAATTTGCAAAAGGACATAATCACTATTTGCTATCAAGCCACGTTATTTATGTGCAGCTTTCCTCACGAAGCCATCCCGAGAAACAGCTTGTTCCTCCTTGCCTCCAATGTCAGGCCACTGTTACAACCAGCTCTGCGACAGAGAAAAACCTCACCTGCGTTGTTTCCTCCTCTGCTAATCCGTGGGCCAAGAGAGCAGTGAATGTGCTCTTTCCCACACCTCCTTTCCCAGACAGCACCAGCAACTTGTGCTTGACAGCTTTCATTTTTTCCTTGATTTCCTCAATAGCTTCACGGAGGGGGAAACAAAACAGAAAAAGCTTTAATAAAACATTTTGCATTTGAGGATGGAGGGAGTCAGATACAGTACGAAACACGGTCTTCCTCCCATGACGGAGTGGCGCTGCAATAGGCTTCGCCCCCAGCCTGCCATTAAGTCCCCCCCACCCACCTCTTATAGCAATAGCACTTAAGACTTATATATTGCTTCACAGAGCTTCACAGCCCTCTAAGCGATTTACAGAGTCAGCATGTTGCCCCCTACAATCTGGGAAGGATGGAAGGCTGAGTCAACCTCTGGAACAAGGTCCCCGTGGAGATTCAAACCCTCACCACCCTCCAGGCTTTCCGCAAAGCCCTTAAAACCTGGCTGTTCCGACTGGCCTGGGGCTGATGAGTTCCTGTCCCCCTCGAATTGTGTGGCTGTTGATTGTTTTTAAATTGTGGTGTTGTTTGTCTGTTGTCTTTTTTTTCCTGTTTGTATCCCCCCTCCCCTTTACTTGGTTTGTGAGCCGCCCTGAGTCCCTCTGGGAATAGGGCGGCATAGAAATACAATCAAATCAAATCAAATCAAATCTGAGGATCGAACCCCTCACCCACAGCTCAAAGGCAAATGAAAAAAAAAAAGCATTGAGAACCCCGCAAGCTGCCATCAGGGGATCCTCCCCAATCTCGTTTCTCCACGCTCGGTTGCGTAATGCCCGCATATCATACCTGGATCGGGACCAGCAGGTTGTCCCAAGGAACACAAACCCTGGTTGGGGCATCCTTGGCAAGCATCAGCCTTGCCTGCTTCATTGCTGTCGGTGCCCGGACAATCTGGTGGGGATATGAAAAAAAGGAGAATATTCACACTGGAGGAAGAGGAGGAGCCACAGGCTAGCCTGAATGGCAACAGGTGGTGGCTGAAAAGTTAGCATCGTTTTTTAGGTCAGGGAGAAAGAGTGTAGAGCAGTGTTTCTCAACCTTGACAACTTGAAGTCCTATGGACTTCAACTCCCAGAATCCCCCAGCCAGCATAGCTGGCTGGGGAATTCTGGGAGTTGAAGTCCATAGGACTTCAAGTTGTCAAGGTTGAGAAACACTGGTGTAGAGAGAGAGAGAAAGGCTGGATGCTATAGAAAAGATAAGCAGGATGGGGTGTGAGTTCCAGGTGGAAACAGCACCAAGAATGCTTGCCCAACCTGGTTGGAAATCCACAGAAGGGGGATTCCTTCCCTCCCTCTGGAACAGTGTTTCTCAACCTTGGCCACTTGAAGATGTCCGGACTTCAACTCCCAGAATTCCCCAGCCAGAATTCTGGGAGTTGAAGTCCAGACATCTTCAAGTTGCCAAGGTTGAGAAACACTGCTCTGGAAGGACAGAGGACCTTCCCTGCCAGGCTCTTCAGGGGCCTTAAAATTGCTCTCCTATCACTCCCCACCACAGCCGTCTTCCCCCCCTCCCCAAGGTTCAAATGCCCCCCCCCAATGCTACCATTTCAAATGGACCCCAAAACCCGGCTCTTGGCGAGGGTGACTGGAGCCTCTTATTCTTCTTTGGCCCAGCTGCCCCCCCCCCCCAATTGGGCCACCTGGGATTTTAGGGGCTTCCAGCAATTTACAAACTGCCCAGAGAGGCTGGCCGTCCGGAAGAGCATAAATTTAATCAATTAGATTTTTGTCCCATCTTTTGTTCTCTCCCTCACACACACACACACAGCGGAAGGCTGCAAAAACGGCTCTCTGTAGTTTATATATTTATTGTTTATTAAATGTTTATGTCACCCGTTCCCCTACAGCAGGAGCTGGCTGGGGAATTCTGGGAGTTGAAGTCCACAAGTCTTAAAGCGGCCAAGTTTGAAGACCTTGAAGGCAGGATGGGCTCAAAGAGGGCGGCGCCAGCCGCTACTGCGGGCTCGGATTGGCGGGAGGTTCGCAAGGGGCAGAGCCTGACCAACCCACGCCCCGCCCCGCCGCCATTTTGCAGCTGGCTGGGGAATTCTGGGAATTGAAGTTCACAAGCTTTCAGGCTGCCAAGTTTGAAGAGCCTTGCCCTACAGGGTGACTCTGGGCGGCTTAAGAGTTAGAAAACAAATAACTCGCCCTCCCTCTGCGGCCGCGTTCCCAGGCCTATCCAGGGGCTCCCCTCGTCCGCCCGGCGCCCCCCTCCTCACCGTGAGGCCGCCCGTCGAGAGTAGGCCCGCTCCCCTCGGCCATAGCGGCGCCACTGCCGGAAGAAGAGCGCACTTCCGGCCATTGGAGACGCACCAAAAGGGCTCCCCCCCCGCGGTGCAACCGAAAGAAATCCCCCGGAAAAAGAGAACGGGCGATGCGGTTCCGGTTGGAGCGCGGAGGGAGGCTGGCTTGGCCGAGCGAGGGGAAAGAAGACCGGCCTCTCTTTTCCGGCCTTGGTCCAGCCCCGCAGCGTGGACCAGTGCGCTCCCTCAGCGTCCCCAGCTCTTTGGCTTGGGGTTATTCAGGGGGGCTGGGAAGCTGGCGGCTGAGGCCTGACATCCCCCCCCCCCTGAAGGGTGGCCCATCTCCCAGAATTCCCCAGCTGGGATGCCACCCGGGGAATTCTGGGGGTTGAAGTCCAGCCTCCCTGAGGTTGCCCAGGCTGAGAAAGCCTGGCTCAGGGCAAGCAGGGAGGCAATTTAAGCAGGCAGTGGGGAGGGGCCCCCTGCAGGGCCCTTTTGTGACACCAGCGCCAAGTCACAGTGCCAGGCTGGGCTGCAGGGACAGAGACCCCCCCTCCCCCCCAGGGCAGCTGAATTGCTTTGGGGCCTTGAAGGGCTGCCAGGGAGGTTGGTGACGGCCTGCAGCGTTTGATGGAATTCTTGGGCACCACCCAGACGGCCAGCTACTGCGGACCGAAGAAGAGCTGCCTGCTGCCGGAGGTGGCCCCCACCAGCCTCAGCCATGACAGCTACCAGGCTTATTACCTGCCAGGCTATCGCTACCTGAACTCATGGAGGCCCAGCCTCTTCTACAAGGTCTCTGCTTTCCGACCCGGGGATGAGGGGGCCGGGCGCCTCAGTGCCCCGTTGAGGCCCCCGACCATCCTGCCCTCAGTGAGGTCGTCCCTCTACGCCCGCTACAGTCCCCACGACTGGTACAAGGCCAACGCCGTGCAGATCAAAGGGTCGGAGGCGTACCGGCACTGGGCCGGGCGGCTGAATGCGGACAGTGCGCGGCTCATGCAGGACAAGGACCAGCTGACTCGGCAGCAGCAGGAGGATTCTGGGAAGAACCTTGGGCAGAGGCTGGCCGACATCGATTTCTGGCGCTCCGAGCTGACGTATGAGCTCGAGCGGCTGCTGAATGATACCCGTGCGCTGGACACTGCTAAGCGGCGCCTGGAGTGTGCGGCTGACGAAGCCCAGGGGCCTCTCCAGGCAAGTGTGGCACCCCCGGTGCTGTCAGGCTGCTATCAATGTGGGGTGCTGGAGAAAAGGGACTGGCCCCTCTTGTGGCCACCGCGGAGTGATGTCTAGCCAGCCGTTTCCCTGGTGGGAACTAAATTCTATAACATTCTCCTTCACTGTAACACTGCAGCAGCCTTCGAATGGTAGGCAAGCCCTTGGAAAGATAGCAACATACTTTTTATTATTAACCTATCCCTCTACACTAGGCCATCAACAGCCTCACAAAATGACAGGCAAGATAAAACGACCTGTGCTCTCTGCCAAAGGCGGTTTGCAGTGGACATGTGGAGAAACACTTCCAAATTATAGATTCCGCCATAGAAGAGTGGAATCAGAAGAGATTAAAAATGCTTAGGTAGATTGCTTCAGAAATGGCAATTCTACTTTTTGTATTAAGGGCCAGAAGAGCAAGTTTCTTTTGAGCTCAGAAAGGAGGAGGAATCTATGCCAAAGCTTTGGAAGCAGTAAAGCCTTAACCTCTCTGCTGGTGGCAGCACCAGCTCACTCTTGACTGGAAAGCTAAGCAAGGCTGTGCCCGGTTGAAAAAGAAGTCACCGGGAGGGAGTCAGCTTGACTTGGAAGAACCTCTGCACCGGAGATAAATTCCTTGTGTGTCCAAACACACCTGGCCCATAAAGAATTTCTACCTGCCTATTTATCTAGTCCAGTGTTTCTCAACCTTGGCCACTTGAAGTCCTGTGGACTTCAACTCCCAGAATCCCCCAGCCAGCACAGCTGGCTGGGGAATTCTGGGAGTTGAAGTCCACAGGACTTAAAGTCGCCAAGGTTGAGAAACACTGATCTAGTCAGAACTCAGACTGTATAATTTTGTATCAGTTTGTATTTATGAACTGCAAGCAGGTAGAAGAAGTCCTCCTGGAAACTTTGTCCGTGTGCCCAAGAATTAATGTTATAACAGTATTGTTGGTCCCTTTGGGTGAAATATCAGTTTTAGAAGAAAAGGGTGATAATTCCACTTTCTTGAGTGTAGAAAAGCAGGATTTAAAAAAAATATTATGCTAGAAACCTTAAGTGCCCAAGTCAGCTTTGCTGTGATATTAAAACTGGCCATTTGGTGGCATGTTAGCTTTTCCCTTCAAATCTGTTCAGGACATAATATTGTTGACCCCAAAGTAGCCACAGCCAAAGTTGGCTTGAGGCAGGAACTTTTCATCCTCTCCCCCCTCCTCCCTCTGCCCCCTTGGTTATCTTTGCTCATCCCTTGGGATTGGGGGTTGGGGAGTTGGTGCTGGAGCTCCCAGAGTTTTGTTGCCAAAATCCAGACAACCACTGGAGGATAGCAAAGAGATAAAAAAAAAATCTACTGTGCCCCCCACCCCGAAGTTTTCTGCCCAGATCCTACGGTATAGCAGTCCATGGTGGTCCCCTTATTTTATTTTAGCTAATTCTAGCTAGTAGGTTAGGAAAAGAAAGTGGGCTGCTTGCTCGCTTGTGGGGGTGGTCAGCCTTTCGGTTTGGAGAAATAAAGCCAAACTGCCAATGACAAAAGCTTATAATTGGAAGCGTTAGCGGTATTCACCGATTTGTCTGGATTGCTCCTAGGTGGCCTTGGAATGTTTATACAATCGGGAGAAACGGATGGGAATTGACTTGGTCCACGATCCCGTGGAAAGGAATCTCATACAGGTATTGTAAAATAGTTTATAAGCCAGAAAGTAGCATTAAAATGGTAGGTTTTCCTTTTCCTGCTCTTTGTGCGCTCCCGGTTTGCTCAGGAAAAATAAGCAGACCGGAAATTGTTCAGAGCAAGAGCGAATATGCTATCAGCTTGTTTGGAGATATCTGGTTGCATATCAGGAAGAGGGTTTTCCCTTTTCTTCTCCTTCTTCATTTTCTGTGTGCGGGAACTTTTTGTGTAAAGTAAATTGCAGTAATGTGAGATTAGTCCAGTGGGACGACTTTGCGAAAAACGCTTGGGGAACTGGGATGAAGAGATGCTGCCCAGAAAACGGTCCGAGAAGAGGCAGCAGAGCCCACAGCTGGAAAGCGGGTGGGGCGAGAGGCTGAGGAGGGACCCTGCCTAGTTTCCCAGGTTGCGAAAGAGATGGCGGGAGAATCCTACTTCCAGGATTGCAAAATTCTGTTGGTGTAGCTTTACCAATAAAGTAGAATGAGTTTAGTTGGTTGTGTTTTCTGTCTGGTATAAGGCGACGACTTCTTTAAAATTCACCAATTTCAAGAGGGCGAGGATTAGTCTGCAGCTGGTTTCCCACATTTAGGCTGTGTTGGACTTCAGCTTCCATAATTCCCAGCCACTGGGACTTGGTGAAAGATAATAACTCACAGCAATTCTATGCATGCTTCCATGGAGCTATGCCTCTGCCATATCTATTAATACCTGTAATGCATGATGAAACTTTTGTCTCTCAGTTCAGGTTTAAACAAATAACTCTTGAGACGCTCGGTGTGTCGTGATGCAGATCTCTCAATCTGGAGTCTCCCTTGAATCATCTGATAAGCTCCACCTTAATTTAATATTCCTGCTGATAAAAATGAATGAGAATCGCAATTCCCAGCGTGCAATTGCATATAAATGTAATACAAGGCTCTTTTTGCGTTTTAAATAAACAAGATGTTTTTCCGGTGTCTGCGTATGTCCTGGAGGAAGGCTGGGACAAGCCTCTCCGGAGCTGCTGCTAAATTTACACTGATGTCTCGGTATTGTCACCAAGTGTCAAAATGTCACCAAGGCCTTTAATTCCCTGTTGTCGTTTGTTTCCCTTCCCTGGGCCTTTGCAAGGACGGAGGGCTCCACAAACCGCCTTTCCCTGGACTTTTGTAGAATCCCTGACCGGTGTGTGTGTTTTTTCTCTCCCAGGAAGTGGATTTGATCAGGGCTTGCCAAGAGAAAATGAGAAAGCTTGCAGAAAGAATCGACCAGCAGATGAAGTAAGCTTTGAAACAAGTTGGCTGCTATTTAAAGCGGGGCACGAGCTGGTCTGTCTGATCTATGCTGGGGATGATGCAACACCTGCAGCAGTTCAAGATCAGCATTATGGTTTGAGGAATCTTCTTTAGAACGGGTGGGGCCTTCAGCAAAGAGCAGCCTGTTCATTGGGCGGTTCTCCAGTAGCGAGAAGCATCCCAACTGGGGAGCACCCAGAGGGCAAACCGGGAGCAGCCTTCAAAGGGCTAAATCAGCATGATTGTTGGGGCGCCCGGACCACCATCACCCACCCACATATTTTACTTGGACTGTCACGGTAGGCAGAAGTTCAACAGGTAGTGGTAGAAGGACCCCTTTCTCTTCGCTCTTTTGTCTCACTGAAAGGAAAGTGTGAGAATCGGGAACTCAGCAAATGTAGGAAGGGTTTCTTGTCAATTGCAGTCGTCTTGTAAAAAGGGACAGAAGCATAGCCTTAAAATTCCTGCCTTTTTTTTCCCCTCCCAGCAATCTGGGGATGTAGAGAAATTTCCTGTTCCTTTTCCTCGACTCCTTTAAATAATAATATTGGGAGAGAAAAGAAGGTAACCGCAGAAATCTTTCTTCCAGCCTTAACAGAGATGCCCAACATGCACTTGAGCGGGATCTCGGTGATAAAAGTTCAGCTCATTTTATTGACGAAAAATGCTATAATTTGAGGAATACTTCGGACAGCATCAACTACTACCATGGAATTGAGAAAATTGATGGAACGTAAGTACCGGACTTTCCCCTCATAGTCATTTTAGGAGCCGCTGAATGAATGCGGGGATAGGAAAGAGCCGATCTCATGCAGTTGGCCAGAACTGGTTCATTGACGATTGGAGACTGGATAAGGCAGTGTTTCTCAACCTTGGCAACTTGAAGATGTCTGGACTTCAACTCCCAGAATTCCCCAGCCAGCATTCGCTGGCTGGGGAATTCTGGGAGTTGAAGTCCAGACATCTTCAAGTTGCCAAGGTTGAGAAACACTGGGATAAGGGATATCAGCTTTGCCTTAGAGAAAAAAGGTTAAGAGGAAAAAATCCTTTAACACATTTTTCCTAGACTGAAATGCATGTTAAAGGATTCCATATCCACCTCAGGTGGCTCCCCTACGATTTTAACTGGTTCTTACATTCCACGTGAAAGAGATCCACTTCTCCGTTGTGTGCCCAGAGCTGCACAGATCCACCAGTTGTCTTTGTTTCCTTCCCTGAGGCGTTTTTCACCATCCCATAGTCAGCAAGAAGAGGAATGACCGCTCTGCCCTTAATGGAAGGCTCTCCATCCCACCGCCTTCTTTCCTGTTATTAGCACTGGGCGCTATGATTTTGGCCAGATTCCCCTGTCACTCGAAATGTTCCTTTCCTTATCCAAAGCCACTCTGGTTCTTGCCTCGCAGAGTCTCTGTCCCTGAAACCTGGGCGAAGTTTAGTGATGACAACATCCGGTATTCCCAGAATGCCCGAGCCAACTCGGCCATCCTCTGCGAGGAAGCAAACCACACACTGGAAATCACCTCGGACGATATGTGGAAACAGTGGACTGACAGCAACTTGTCCTTTACCTCTCGCATATCAGAAATTGCAGACGCCAAGAACCAGCTGCAAGCACAGCTGGCGAAGGTAGGACTGTGTTCGATTTGCCGAGCCGATTTGAGAGCCGAGGTGGCGCAGTGGTTAGAGTGCAGCACTGCAGGCCACTTCAGCTGACTGCTATCTGCAGTTCGGTGGTTCAAATCTCACCGGCTCAAGGTTGACTCAGCCTTCCATCCTTCCGAGGTGGGTGAAATGAGGACCCAGATTGTTGTTGGGGGCGATATGCTGACTCTGTAAACCGCTTAGAGAGGGCTGAAAGCCCTATGAAGTGGTATATAAGTCTAACTGCTATGGCTACTGCTATTGCTATTGCTCTGGGCTGACGGGATCTCTCTCATTCAGAAAAACTATCGGAGTCTCTAGAGCAGGATCTCCAAGCTCAGCAAATTTACCAAGACTTGTGGATTGATGGCTGAGGAATTCTGGGAGTTGAAGTCCACAAGTGGTAAAGTTGCCAAGGTTGGTGACCTTGCTTGAGATAATGACAAAATAACAGCGTGCGAAGCGACCTTGGAGGCCATCTAGTCCAACCCCCTCGCTCAACACTCTGTTACCAGAAGTCGCAAGTGGAAACCGCTTGTCTCTTAGCACAGGGGGTCCTCATCTTAACGACCCCAATCGGGGCCAGAATTTTGGTTGCTGAGCAGTTCAGGGTTCCCACTCACGGACTGGGACTCTCTGCAGAATGGTGGTTGATGTACGGAGGTGGAGGCTGTCTTGAGTTGGCCAGTCGGGAACTCCCTGTTCGGTCCAGCGCGTTGACCTTCTCTGCTTTTTTGCTCACGGAGACGTCGGACCGTCTGCTCTGCCCACACTGCCCTGTGATGTCACCGAAGCGGAGACAATCCAGCAGTGGGCGAGAGGAAGGTTCTGTGGGGAAACAAATGGTGAAGCTGACGAACGCTTTGGGCAACGTGGGCAGGCAGGCTTGGCATGAATGCGTTTCTTGTTCCAATCTCTTGCACAGCAGGAGGACAATCACAAGCACAAGGAGGCGAATTATGGCTTTCGGAGAAACCTTTGACAGTTTCTCCCCCATAACTTCTCTAATGGATCTGGAGCTACTTGAATTCGGATTAAACCAGTGCAGTTAGACAGAGCAGGAAGATCCCTTTTCCACCCGGCTTCTTTCGCTCTGGGTGACATTAGAGCAGTGTTTCTCAACCTTGGCCACTTGAAGATATCCGGACTTCAACTCCCAGAATTCCCCAGCCAGCATTCGCTGGCTGGGGAATTCTGGGAGTTGAAGTCCGGACATCTTCAAGTGGCCAAGGTTGGGAAACACTGCTCTAGAGCCACTTCTGAAGGCGTCTCTTCTCTCTCTCTCTTCAGGATTGTTGACATCAGTGCTAATAAGATCACACCCTTTGAAATGATGTGAACTATTTTGCATCGTGACTTTTATATGTAGTGGTTAGGTGTAATTACGATCACATTGCTGGCAGGCAGGAAAGCTGGCCGTGTTGCAGATGCACATCCACTCCCTCCCTTCCTGCTTTTCCTTAATTCCTAATTTTTTTTTAAAACAGAGAGCAACAGAATTAGGACTTCACAAATCACACCCATCGCAAACACTTTCTGTCTGCTGAGGTTCAAAAGTGGTTGAACGTTTGGTTTGAATTCAGAGTTCACACTCCTGATGCTGACGGGGAAGAGAACGGCCGGCTGCCCCTTCAGTTACGCTGTTTCTTAGCATGAAATTCAGTGGGAAAGTGTCCCCCCTCCCCCCCCCAAGAGAGAAAAAAGAAAGCAAAAGAGAAGCCAAAAGCTCCTTTTCCTAGGCTGAAGCTCAAGTATGAGAGCAGCCCCCCGCCCTCTTTGCCTCTCAGCTAGAGGAGATCGGATTTCTCCTCCAGACGGTTCGGCTTTCTTTAAGTGGCCCCTAGGAGGAAGCGTTGGGACTCTTGGCCCACCCTTGCTGAGTGCGCTTATTGTTTTGAGATCTGACTGTGGGAAAGTTAGGAGCTCGTCCTTTTTAATGACTCACGAAACACTCAAGAGAACCAGATATTCATGTCACCACTTGGTTCATGCCCTCCCCAGGGAGAGTTAGTATTTAGTATTTAATAAATTTATAGGGCGCCCAATCCCGAAGGACTCCGGGCGGCTTACAGAAAGTAAAAAAAATTTAAAAATAAAGAATTTAAAAAAAAAGGAAACAAAATTAAAAACCACATCATATACCCAATCTAGTCAGGGCTGGACCTCAATCATGAGGTCAACAGCCCCAGGCCTGCCGGAATAGCGAGGTTTTGATAGCCTTTCGGAAGGCCATGAGAGTGGGCAGGGTCCGGATCTCTGGGGGGAGTTCATTCCATAGGGCCGGAGCGGCAACAGAGAAGGCCCTCCCCCGGGGCCCTGTGTTAGATCCTGTGTTAGAAGAGCTCTTGGGTGCCGGACTGCTTAGGGGGAAACCTTCCATGCCTTCTCCAGGACACCCATGTGCTTCTGTGCCCATTTGGGGCCAGCATTAATTCATAGAGGAGCCGGCACATCTCATTATATGTGAAGATCGTGGCAGAGGCGGCCCTGGGGCTCCAAGCAGAGCATGGAAAAATGGAGGGCCTTGACCAGCCTATAGGGGCACTTCCTGTCTTGCAGCTGCTACAAATCCGTGAAAGAATCTTGAATCTCGGCCACAAAGTTGTTTACATACTAAGTTTGTTTTGCTTGATGTATGCGCAGATATTTCGGCCGCGTTACTCACTTTAACTGAGAGAGATCAAAATGTCCTCATCCAGATTTATTCACAGCCCAGCTCTGCCAGAGCGAGTGGAATGCTAAATTTTCCAGACCAATTAGCACAATATTTTTGGCCTCCTTGCTATACTGGGAGGCTGGACTAGCGTTGCCTGGGGCCTTAGAACAAAAACGAAAAAGGGGCCTGAACAAAAACGAAATGGGTTTTAATTAAAGTCAGTGTTGATCAATTAATTACAATGAATGTTCCGTCTGCATTTAATTATTTTCTCCTTCTGGCAAGTTAAAAATTGCAATTCAATATCACCCATTCAGGGTCTCCAGGCGTTTTCTTCCCAGGTTTTAAGTTATTCCCTGATTAATCAATGAAACTTTTAAAAAGAGGGGGGGAAAAGTTGCCTTCGAGTGAAGCTTGATCTTAGCCAATCCATGCCTGTGTGCGTTTTTGGGGTGTGTAGTTTCCAGGTAATTTTTGTGGGAACAAGGTGGAAGGGCAAAACTTTTTGCCGGATCCACAGCTGGCTTGAAAGCCAGAGTCCTCCTCCTCACCAGAATGGACCGGATCATGGGGCTGGGGCTCTTCAACGGTGTCTTGTGTGAGGGACTACAGGAAGAGTGGAGCAGATAATACAAAACTGGACAGAATGGCTAATACTCTAAAAAACGCGATTGCTTAGAGCAATCCCAGCTACTTTAAGATGCATTGACTTCAACTCCCCGAATTCCTCATCCAATGCAGAAGCCATTCAGAGTTCATTACTGGTGAGGAAGAAAACAGATGTATAGGTACAGGGTGCAGAATGCCATAGGGATCAAAGTTACATGTAGGAAAGATAATTTTGTAATTGAGCACAAGCTGAAAATAAGTCAGTAGTTATTAAATTAAGTCAAAGATCTTAAGCTGCTCCCACAGAGGCACAGCTGGGAGCTAAGGGCTTAGCCCTATTCTGCCCTGGCCTGAGCCCACTCGGATGGCCGAGTGCTGTTTGCAGCACCACCTCTGACGGAAGATTGCGGGAAACTGAAATAGGTGGAATAATTTTGGATAATTCCGATTTGCAGGTGCTCATGTCCCAGTAGGAAGCATTTTTCTTTCCAAAACTCACGGATCTTTGCTTCCCTTTCCAGACTCTTCAGGAAATCTTCCAGACAGAAAACACCATCATGTTACTGGAAAGGGCCATCATGGCCAAAGAGTGTCCACTCAAGGTGGCCCAGACGCGCCTGGAAGCAAGGACCTGGCGGCCAAACATGGAGCTGTGCCGGGACCTCCCCCAGTTCAAGTGAGTGATGCCATGCTTTCCACGGCACCTCAGCCCTGAGAGATGCTGCTGCTGCGGCTTTAAAGGAGGGCTCGGCTTGTGCAGCGAAGCACAATTTTGGGAATCCGGACTGAGTCCCTGCAAAGCCCGCTGGGTGGTTCCCTTGTCTGGACCGTCCTGAGCCCTGAGTGGCCTGTCTGGCTCAGGCGGTTTTCACATCCAACCCCAGGCCGGCCGGCGGCTGGTGCTTCTGATCCACTGCGGCCTCTGCGTTTTGGTTCAGGGTGTCCCAGGCTGAGCGTGAGCCAGGCTTCCCTTGCGAGGGGGGGGATTAAATGCCAGACTTGGGCAGAGGCAGCCGGCAGAGAGCTCCGTTGCTCGTAAGAGGGCAGAAGGAGGAGGGAATCCTCCCGCCTTGCCAGTCAGCGCTGCTTCAAGGCTTCTCCTTATTGCTCTTCGCCTTGGCTAATTTGTTAACATCTTTTTAAGCACCTGGAACTGATCCTGTTAAGGGAGAAGTGAAAGGCAAGCCGGTCTCTGCCGGCGTGTGCTGCGGCGCCTGGGGCTTCCCACTGGGGCTGCCCTCCCGGGTCCCAGCAGCTTCCCCCAAAGGGTTCCACCACAAAACCGCGGTAGACTAAAGCGTGCTCGACGAAAGCGCGTACGTGACGTCATCACAGCGCGACGAAAACAGCACGCTGTGAGCGGTAAACTTAAAATTAACGCGTAAATCTAAACCTAACCCCCCCAAACCTAACCCTAAACCTAAGCCTAAGCCTAACCCTTAACCTAACCCTAAACCTAACCCTAACGCTTAACGTAACCCTAAACCTAACCCTAACCCTTACCTTTATGTGAATGGGCTTGCTTTAAAAGCGCTTTTTAAAGCACCCCTTTTTCTCCGCGGTCGTATTTGTCGCGCTGCTGATGACGTCAAGTACGCGCTTTAATCGGGCGCGCTTTAGTGGACCGCGGTTTTGTCGTGCCACGCCCCCGAAGGCCCTGCTTCCTTTGAGCCCCTCCTTTCCCTTCTTCCCTTTCAGGCTGGTGAACGAAGTCTTCACCATCGATGACACCCTCCAGACCCTGAAGCTGCGCTTGCGAGAAGCCCAGGACACTCTGCAGCTGCTGATCCTGAACAAGTCGAAGCTGGAGCACGACCTGATGGTGAAGGCCAACAGCCTCTTCATCGACAAGGAGAAGTGCATGGGGATGCGGAAGACCTTCCCCAGCACGCCCCGCCTGGTCGGCTACACCTGAGGCTGCGGCGGCCGCCTTCCACGCTCCTGTCAATCTGACATAAAAGGTTGAAAATCATGGGAGACATTTCTGCTCGTTTATTTTTTTCTAGCAAAAGGAAGAAGGAGAAAGAAAAATAAAAAGAACCCCGTGAAAATAAACGTAACAAAACCAAAACCGGAGCAAGGTCACCGCTTTTCTTGCTTGCAGAAAGTGTCAGACGGATCGCTTCCTATGGGAGGAAGACCACAGCCAGCCGGGCTCTGGAGCAGACGGGAGCCGCCTCCAGAGGACGGCCTGATCCTGGCCTTCGTCCCCAGAGTTACTCTTCCCCCCCCTGTTTAGCTCCATGGAAGCCACGAGGCCGAACCCACCACTGAACCCGGAGATCTGGCAGCCCGTGTGGCCAGAGGCTGCGACCCTGTGCAAAGCTGTCCTTAGCCTAGACGCAGAGTAGACTAACTCCTCCTGCACAGATCGGCTTTCCTGCTGATCCGCTTGGGCCAGGGGAAGCCGGCCTGCCGAAAGGCAAAGGGTTGCGTGTGTGAAAGCGCCACGTAAGTAGCTAACATTCATCCTCACTCTTCCACCTGTGTGAAGTTGAGCTATGTGTCTGCCGTACGAAGTGCAGAAAAAGGCCTGGGAGTCAAGGATCTCGCCATGTTTGCAAAAGGGGAGAATGGAATGCACATCGTAGAAAATGACTCCTCCTCCCCCCACAGCTCTATTTGTTACAGAATACAGTTTACGGTGTAAGGAGCAGAGGATGCAAACAAGTAAGCCATGATGAGGATAGTCATGCTGGTATTTGCTCCCAGGGAATTCACGATCAGATGGCGGTTTCCTCCCAGCTCAAAACAGTTCCACTGCCCAGGCTTCTGCCCCAAGTCCCTCTCTCTATCTCTCTCTTACTCTCTCACTTTCCCTCCCTCTCTCTCTCTTTCTCTCTCTCCCTCCCTCCCTCCCTTCCATTTCTAAAGCATTTCAATTTTTAGGCCAGGATGTGCAGTCGGCATCCTTTCAAGTTCAGATCCTGCCTGTTTCTTGGCGATTCCTCTGAAGGAAAAGGGCCCCTGTCAGCTTCCTGCCTCTCCTCCTCCTCCTTCATGGGAGGACTGCAGGAGCCCTGGGCCAGCTGAGCCAGCGGTAGAACCGTTTCAGACAATGAACGTTTGGCTCAGCTTTGGGAGAAGGTCCGGTTGGGAAAGGGACGAGCCCAGAGATTTTGTTTGGATGCTCTTCTGGGATCATCCGCTTTTCCCCCTGAAGCCTCACGCTGGCCTGGTTGAGAGAGCAGGAATGGTTGGTTCCTGTAGTTCAAAGGCTCCATTTCTTGGCATCTGGGTTTTTTTCAATGAAGAGGGAAGCTCATGTAATTGTGTTGTGGTGTGCATCTCATTCCCCCCCCCCCCCCCAACACGGTCATTGGAAGGATACCAACCGAGTTGTTATATTCCGAGCCACCTCCTAGCCGGTACGGTTACAGTTTTATTTATCACTAAAATCATATCTCGTTCTGTAATTATAAGCTGTGTTGATTGAGCGTAGCAAAGGCATGCATACAGATGGATTTAATTACCTTTATAACCCGGGGATATATACATTTAATTACAGGTAACTTGTGGAGCCTGGGTATTAAAGAGCTCCTCAGCATTTCTCTTTGCTGCCACGAATCCTTTGACCCGCCTGGATTTACCTAAATGGCACCGTCGTGATTTGATGTTCTTATTTTCCTTCAAAATGCTGCTTCTTGTGTAATCCAGCCATGTTCTGCTGTGTCTCCTCCCTTGCAATGCCTTGGTCAAGGGGAAAACGAAGTGAATTCGTAATTTGTAATTTAATGAGCTTATATGCCGCCCAATCCCGGAGGACTCCGGGCGGCTTACAAATACAAAATAAAATAAAATTACAAATAGGGGAGAGAAACAAAAACAGTTTAAAAAACACAACATACATTTGGCTTAGCTGGGGGTTGGACCTGATTTATAGATCAGCAACCCCAGGCCTGTCGGAACAGCCAGGTCTTGGTGGCTTTTTGGAAGGCCACGAGGGTGGGAAGGGTCTGGATCTCTGCTGGTAGCTCGTTCCACAGGGCCGGAGCAGCTACAGAAAAGGCTCTCCCCCCGAGTGGTCGCCAGCCGGCATTGTCCGGTCGACGGCACCCGGAGGAGGCCCAGCCTGTGGGTTCTTATCGGACGTTGGGAGGTGTGTAGCAGGAGACGGTCTCTCAGTGGCATTTTGTCCCATCTTCTGTGCTCAACAAATAGCCACCACTTACTTACCTGCGCTTCTGGGTTTCCTTCCTTAAGTTTCTCGGCTGGTGTTCAAGAGGAGGTAGAAGATTCTGGATTGTGGGGTATCCCTGGGGGTGTGTGTGAGGCAAAGGTATGCCTAGGAGGTTGGACTCTGTTCTCCGTTCATGGAGAAAGCAGGTTGGCTTCCAATGAATAACAACTCCGGGTCCTTCTAGGATCCAGATGTGCAACGGCCTTTCTGGCTTCACCATTCATGCTTTTGAGGATACTTTCAGTCCAGAGATCTTTGTAAACGGGCCCTTCCTCCTGCATCCGGCCATCTAAATCCAGGGACTCTAATACCGGGTTTAGGGCTGGTTTAGGGCTGGTGAAGGAAGAGGGGGAAGGAAGAGGGGGAAGGAGGAGAAGTGGGTGGAGAGGCTCTGCCAGGGCTGAGCGTCTGTGAAATGTCACCAGGCATCCAACAGAGCCTGGCCCTTTGGACAATGCAGATCTCTGGCCCCGGCCAGTGCCGGTGGCCAAGTATTCGGAGGAGCCTTGCTGGTGGGTGCGTCCAGAGAAGAATGGAGGCCTGTTCTGCGGGAGGAAAGAGTCCAGCGCTTCCCTTGAACTTAAACAAGGGCCTGGGCTTGGCCTTTTGAAAGCCTGAAGGCAGCGTGGTTAGGAAAGCCTCAATTACTCGCTGGAGTCTGGAAGGAGAGCATGTTGCCCAGGACGCTGCTTGATGTTCTCAGATCCCTCCTCCCTTAGCTGTTCTAAGCACCATTTCCCCCCCTCCGGCTTCCGTTCTCTCCCCCTCCCCTGCCTTGAAATGCACCTCTGGGCGTCAGCCGTCTGATTCCGGTGCACCTTTCCTGCCCTCTTCAGGGTCCAGCTTGCAGAATAGCCCTGCGAGTTCCCACCAGCACGACCCATTGGCCACCCCAGCTGGAAGTGGTGCGATGGACGTCGAGGCACAAATTTGGGGGAGGAGGACTATACTTCCCTAAAACTCTCCTGACTTAAGAGGCTCTATAGAGTGGGCACCCCCAATGCCAAGTATCCAGCCCATGGAGTGGTAATACTGTTTGTTTTATTCCTTTTTTTAATGGCCTGTTTTAAGGAGCCTGAAGCTGCTGTTGTAGTGAGGTTAGGCAAGGGGCAAGAACGTTTGTGCTGTTTTTCCCTTTGGGGGGAGGGATGGGGGGGTCTTAAGTAAATAGATTCCTTGGGTTGGGCAAGTACAGCAAGGACAAAGGCAAAATGGACGGCTAAATTGGCCACCCAGTCACATGATGACCTAGCCACGCCCATCCGCCCGGTCCAGCCCCCCAACAGTGTGAGGGACCGTGAATCGGCCCCCTGTTCAGGAGCCCTGCCCTAGAGTTCAGAGAGCGCTGTAATGCACTATGAAGCAGCGCATGTTGACTGCTGTTCTCCTGGGGGACGTTGATCTCGCCCTTCGTGGGCCCGAGATCCCTGCAGACGCTCTTGGGTGGCAAAAGACCCAGCAGCCCCTCTCCCCCCACTCTCCAGATGCGCCATAGAACAGGACTGGAAGGGAGACCACACAGAATCCTTGGGCAGGGGAAGATGGGGAAGCTGGAAAACATGGATTTGGGGGAAGGAGGCAGCAGGATGGTCTCTCTCTCTCTCCTCTTCTGGTCTCCATCTGAATTGCGGCGAGTGGAGCTCAGCTGGGGGAGGCTTCTATGACCCCATTATGTCTGATGCTGCCAGGGTGTTTGGAGGCTGAATGTTCTCAGGGTCCCCACCCCCACCCCGCTAGGGAAGCCTCTCTTCCACCCTTCTGAGGTGGCCGAGGTGGCGCAGTGGTTAGGGTCCAGTACTGCAGGCTACTTCAGTTGACTGCAGTTCGGCTGTTCAAATCTCACCGGCTCAAGGTTGACTCAGCCTTCCATCCTTCCGAGGTGGGTGCAATGAGGACCCGGATTGTTGGGGGCGATATGCTGACTCTGTAAACCGCTTAGAGAGGGCTGAAAGCCCTATGAAGCGGCATATAAGTCTAACTGCTATTGCTATTGCTATTCCTATATTCTCCAAATGGTTGGGCCTTTTCCAGGGCTTTGGTGCTGCTTCATTCCTTTTTTGTGGCCCTTGGTGAAGGGTTCGGCCTCTGACTCTCGGCTTCTTGGGGTTTCATTAAACGCGTCAGCTGCTTCGCAACTTTCATCTGTGCAGTGAAACAGGGAGCAGAAACGCTTAACTAAATAAGCATCTGCCTTTTCTTCGGCGTACTGGCGTAAGAGATTTTTTTAAATCTTAATTGAAGAAGCTGGCGACCTTAGGGAACAAACACACAAAGGCAAGCTAATTATACCCGCCCCCAAAAAGCTGCAAGCGGCGTAGCTTTCCTTTTTAAAAGTGGAGACCAAAATATTCCAGCTTGGATTGCTTGGCGAAGGATGGCCAAAGCGACAGCTGCCCTGAAAATATGAATAATAAGGACTTGGGGAGGCCAGGATGACCTTGGTGTATTTTTAAAGCCTCCCTCTCCGGGAAGGCGAGAACGGTGAGTTCGCTTTTAATAAACGGGGAGGTGGGAGAGAGGAGGAGTGGGGGAAAGATCTGGCTTGGAATCCAGAAATCCCCTTTGGCTCCCTCCAGAGATCTTGAAACCGTTCTGGGCTCTCCGTCCGCTGCCTGGACTCCAGGAATGAGCAGATGCCCTCAAGCAGGGATCTCCTTGGTGAGAAGGGAAAGTTTCACCACCGACTCCTTCCTGGTTTCCCCCGGAAGGAAGGGTGGGGCCAACTTCGTAAGGTGAGGCGAATTCTTTTCTCCGCCTGCCTAATTTTGTTCAAAGGGAGGAAAGGCGAAAGGAGCACCGGAGCAGAACAAGCCCCTCCAGCGGCTCTTGGGGGTTAGTGAAGAGCCCCCTCAAAGAGGCCTTTGTGTTCCTGCTTCCTGAGGGTTGAAAGAAAACCCTGCAGGAGACCTTCAGAAGGGGCTTCTGTGTGGAAAGCTGGACCTCTGGGGAGGGTCTTTAGGCAGCCTCCTCCCTCCCCCAAATATTCAAAGGGGGTTAGAACATAGCTGTGCCTCTCCTGGCCTCTCCTGCCAGTTTGCATGGTTAGCTTTACAGTTAAGGCAAATGGGGAGCCGAGGAGGAGTTCTTTCCCGAGGCCAAATTGTCAGCCTGCAGGCCTCCGAGTCTACTCGGGAGGAGGGAAATCAGATGGTGGGATGGCTGGCAAGAGGGCTGCTCCTTGATCCAAGGCAAAAGGAGGCCCACGGAGGGAGGCACCCCCCCCCCACACCTCCTTTCCACCTGGAGGGGCCGTGGGTGCCCTCCGGAAAACCTGTTCCTGCCCTCACCAAGCAGGTTTGGGCCTCTGGAAGGGAACGCGGTGATTCAGCCACGTAATTGCAGCGTGTCAGGGTGATCCGTGGGCTTCCAAGTCAGCCAGGGAGCTCGGGAGATTCGAGTAACCCAACACAGCCGGCATCCTACAGGAAAAGCTGAAGCCGGCATAAGGTCTCGGAGGGTCTCTTGGCCAAAGCCTTCAGCCTCTCCCTGGGGAGCGTCCATCCCCCTTGGGAATGGGCAGCTGCTTTGATGGGCCTTTCTGGCTGCCTGCAGGGGAGGAGCTGCACCGTCCATCCCTTCCTTGGCCTGCAGGAATCCCCCCCCCTCCCTCTGACCCCCAAGACTTCCAAGTGGACGGGCGTGAAACTCCTCCAGGTGCCGACTCGGAGCCCGCAGGCTCTGCTTTCGAAGGTCTCCCAGGTGAAAAGTGGGAGGGGCTTCCACTCCCCGCAAGGATGGCCGTCCTGCCAAGTCTGGGCTGAAAGCTTTCTCCCTCCCGGCCTCCGCTTTGCCTCACCCGCTCGCCACTCTCCTAAAGCCCGGGAGTGGAGCCGTCCTTTGGACTGGCAAGGGAAGGGGGGTGGGCACAACAGCAGCACCTCCCTAGGTGCCGCCCTGTGTTTGCTTTTCCAACTGGCACCCTGCAGAAACAAAAGCTTCCCTGCGTGTCTTTCTGCCTCTGTGCAAATAAGGATGCTGGGTGGCTGCAGGGAGGATAAAGGCAGGCAAGGGAGGACAACTGGGGAGGGGGGGGGCTCAAGAGGGTGAGGGGGCCACCCTGGAACAGCCCCACCTGCTTCCTGGTAGGTGGATCCTTTGAGTGAATGGGAGGCCCTCCTACGAAACATAACTGTGAGAAGACTGACAGAGCTGGAAGGGACCTCGGAGGTCTTCTAGTCTGACCCCCTGGTCAGGCAGGGAACCCCGGTATCATTTCAGGCCAGAGGCTGTCCAGTCTCCTCTTAAAAACCTTCAGGGACAGAGAACCCGCAAACTCTGGAGGCGTTTTCCTCACTGTTTAACGGTCCTCACTGCGAGGAAGTTTCTCCTTAGTCCCAGGTTAGCTTTCCTTCCTTTCCCTCCGTTGCGTCTCTGTTTCTCTGTCCTGCCTTCAGCTGCTTTGGTGAATAGGTTGACCCCCAGCCCCTTCTCTGAGACAGCCCCTCAAATATTGGAAGATCCCCCCCCCCCATGTCTTCCTTTTCATTAGACCCACCCAATTCCTGCACAGGACCCCTCACTCTGTGCTCTCAAGAGCCCCAAATGGGTTTCCCACCCCTGTTGAAAAACAATCCCGTAGTTGGTCGACATCCAGAGATCACTTGGATTCTTCTGCTGCCCAGTCACTCAAAGATGCCGGGACAGATGGGAAGGGGGGGGGGATTTAAGGAGATGGAAGTTGAGCACACCTGAAGGCGGGACAAGCCGACTCAGGTGAAGTTTGCCAGAGAATGGATGGTTGTTGGCCCTTCCCTTTCGCCTCCCCTGCCATGTGGAAGATAAGCCCTTCGCTTGCACCCCCTTCCTCTCCCCCCCCCCCCCGCGGCTGAATTAGCCCCACCCAAGCCTTTCATTCTTCCTTTTCTCAGATTAATCCTGTCCCGGCCCAGACATGCCTCTGTTGATTTTCATTTGTATTTCTGCATGGAACATGTCCCTAGGCCTGCTCTGGAATAAACAACACGGAACCCAGGACAGGCAGAAAGAAAAAGAAAGAAAGAAAAGAAAGAAATTAATTAAGCAACAGCAGGTTGCCTACAAATCCTTCTGCACCCAGGAGAGATAACTAAAGGAGGGAGCAGAGGCTGTAGGTGCCAATAGAAAACCCAGGGTAAGAAATAGCAACTCATTTAAATACCCTTCATTCCACACCCTTGTCCTCTGTTGCAATTCACAGTCAGTGGCAATTTTGAAATTCCGGTTTTATTCGTGGGTTATTTTGCCCCCCACCCCCCATAGGCGGCTTCCCTCTGGATCAGCCCCACGTTTGCCAAGGCAGGCAGGGACAGCGCAGCTCCAAACTGCACCCATGGACTAGATCCTTGTAGGAAAAGAGAGCTCCTTCCCAGAATTGCTAGGAAGATGCGGGATGAGATTTCAAATCATCGGATAGCTGCCCATTTCTTTGCTACAGGGAAAGACAAAAAGCTGGTACTCTGTTTTATTTTTAGATTCGTATCTTGCTGCAAGCAGAACAAACAGTAATTTTGTGGTTAACTGTTTTATCCTTTGATCCCCCTTATCTAATATTTTTGCTCTGCAGCGCTGATGCCTGGGCAAGTTGTCTCTCCATCTTCTTTGGGGTCCTGTAGCAGGAGATGAGGGGTTTACGACTGTTCTGGTACGCTGGCACGGAAGGGCGAAGTAGAGCTGGCAGGGGTGTGTGCAGTGGTTAAATGCAGCACTGCAGGCTACTGCAGGCTACTGCTAGATCAGCAGTTCAGCGGTTCAAATCTCACCGGTTCAGGGTTGACTCAGCCTTCCATCCTTCCGAGGTGGGTAAAATGAGGACCCGGATTGTTGTTGGGGGCGATATGCTGACTCTCTGTAAACCGCTTAGAGAGGGCTGAAAGCCCTATGAAGCGGTATATAAGTCTAACTGCTATTGCTATTGCTATTGCCTCCCCGCTCCTGGGAAAGAGCCCCACGCCCCAGGATGTCCCAAAACAAGCCATTATCTGCTCTCTTCTCAACTGACGGAAGCGCTGGGTGTTTATGGGCCACCTGCCTTTCTGATGTGATCAGACCTGCCCCAGCGACTCTCCCTCCCTTCCCGCCCAACCTGGGGCTGGCAAAGCAGAGAAGGAACTTGCTCTTTGCCAGTTATGCCCGGCCGTTGTTGAAAGGATAGGGTGGCTCTGCAGACCTCTGCATCCTCCCAGGCCTGGGCAGAAGGAAGTGGGCACCCTCCAGGGCAGCACTGAGCTCGCCCTTTCTTTGCCGGATTTTTCCCAGCCAGAAACGGTTGGTGTGCAGTTTGAGAGCATTCCAAAGCTCTGCCTGGCTCCCCCCAGACGGGCATCCCCCAGGGGCGCTGGGCCGCACTGCCTCTTATGCCCAGCAAGCTCAGCAGCACCAGGCCGGGGGGGGGGGGGGGGGAGATTCCTGGCGGTGCCAGGTTTCCCTTCCAGGCCAGCCGCGTCTCCTGGGAAGCCTCTGGAGCGCTTCTGGCCTCCATCTTCTCACAGCCCATGGCCATTGACTGATGGGGGCTGACTCTGGATCTGCCTGCAGGGACCTTCCTCCGAGAGCCTGCAGGCTCTGCTGGGAGACCGAGGCAGGCAGGAGATGCTTCTTGATGCTCCGTGGGTGTGTTTTCACTCCCAGGGAGATGGTGGAAATTCCTACCTCAGTTGCCAAAATAACTCGGCCATCCTCTGGTGCCCTGCAGTGAGGCTGGTGGGAGGAGGGGCCCTCGGTTGCCACTCTCTTCCCCACAGCAAAATGCCTGGCTGGGGCCTCAGGTGGTGGTGGTGGTGGTAGGGCTCCCCTTGCCCCCTCAGCAAAGAGGGGAGACCCTTCTGTAAGGGGTGCCAGTAAGTCTGGGCAGCCGAAGAGGCTCAAGAAGCCCCCCACCCTCCCTGGGCGTTTCGTATTGGCACTTTTATCGATCTGTGTGGCAATGCACCTGTAGGGGGTGGCTCTCTGTTGCCCCCTGCCAGCCAAAGGAAATGGCTTTGGTGGGGGGAAGCCCCCAACCCGGTAAAGTTTGTGTGCCCCGAGTCCTGGGAGTCTCTCTGTGGAAAATAATTCGGATATTTTTGGTTTTGCTTTAAGTGTCTGGTGAATCCAATTGATTCCAATCTGGACCAGGATCCTGGGTGGGTCAGGAAATCTTGTTGTCTTTGGGTTCTTCTGCTCTGGGCTGATATCCTTTCCAAGAAGGAGGGAAGAAGGGAGGTCCAGGTCTCCTCTTTTTGGGGAAGTGGGGGAACCAACTTTTGACTGGCTTGCCCAAACCGGAGAGAGGGTCTGGCCCTTGGGGGGGGGGGGACGGGTGTGTGTGTGTCTGTGATGCGGTTTCTCTACCAGCCAAAGGTGGGGAAGGGCCGTTGCGAAACTCCGCGCTCGGCCCTCCCGAAGCCCCCCGGAGCGGCGGCCAGAGCTGCCCAGCGCTGCCTGAACATCTGGCTGGCTGTCCGAGCCGCCGCGGCCCGGCCTGGCCGCCCCCCGCCTTTTCCCTTCCCGGGGGTGGCGGCAGGGGGTGCGGCGCCCCCAGAGCCAAGGCTGCCCTTCCGCCCGGCGGCCAGAGAAGCCCCCGGGAAGCGCGCAGCTTCCTCCTCCGCCGCCTACCCCTGCGCGCCGGCCCGGCCTGCTGGCGGCTCCCCCAGCCCGCGCCTTTCCCCTCCCCCTTCCCCACCCAGCCGGGCTCCTGCCACGGACGGCCCAGGAGGCGGCAGAGCCAGCAGCCGCTCCTGCCGCGCACCAGCCCCGCCGCCGCCGCCGCCGCCGCCGCTCCCTGCCCGCGCAGCACCCACCGGCGTAAGTGGGGCGGGCGGGCGGGGGTCCCCACGAGCAGGGGCCGGGGAGGAGGGCGCCCCGGGAGAGCGCTGCCCTCCGCGGAGAAACCGGGCTGGCAGTGGGGCAACCGGAGCTCCGGCCGGCGGGGGAACCGATTCCCCCCTCCCGCCGCACTTCTCGCGGGGAAGCGGCAGGGACGTCGCTCCCCGCCGCGCTCCGGACTCCGAAGCCGCCTTCCGGGCTCGCCGGGGCAGAAGCGAGGGAGGCGAGGGATGCCGCTGCCGTCGCGCCGGGCGGCTGAGCTGGGACGCCGCGATTCCGGGCGCCGAGCGCGGGTGGAGGCGGGGGGCGCTGGCTCGGGGGCCGCCATGGAGCCCCCTTTGCGGTGGGGGGCCCGGGGGGAAGGCCGGCGCGGGACTCTCCCGGCCGAGGATCCCCGGAGCGACCTCGCTGGGCGTCCTCTTTGCGCCCCGCAGCCGGAGGGGGCCGGTCCCTCCCGCGGCTCTTTGGCCTCCGGGGGAGATTCCGTTGCAGGCGCCCCCCAAGCGGCGTCCGGGGCTCTCTCGGTCCCTCCCCCGCCAGGCCCGGGACTCCTCCGCTGCTTCGAGGGGATTTGGGGGAAGGGAGCGATTGCGAAGCTCACTGGCGACGGAGATTGGGGGGGGGGGCGTCTGGGGAGACCCTCTAGCCTGATCTGCCCCTGCGGAGGGGCTAAGGGGGGGGGGCTGAGCCAGGCAGGGTCCTGTGCCTCGCTTTCCCTGTCTATAAAATGGGGAGCTGGGGAGTCCTCGGAAGAGCCCCGGATTATAGCGAGGCGAAGAAAGCTTGGACTGCGGACGTTTTAGTGATGGAGGACCGAGGAAGGGCTGAAGGGCTTGGCTGGAGAGGCTCCCGCGCCTTCCCCTCCGGAAAACGGGAGTTGTACCCGGGGGTGGGGGCTGCAACAGGTGCGCAGGTAAGGGCTGTGTTTCGCCTTTTCCCTTCTGATCGTGACCTGGGTCTCGATGGTCCGAGAGTCAGAGAAAAGCCGCGCAGAATCGGTTTGGGAAGCCTTTTCCGTGGAGGTTCCCTTGAGCAGCTGAACCGCTTCCTATTGCTTTGCACCCCTGGTGAACAATTTAGTGTGTTTTGTGAATCCTTCCAGTTGTAACTTATTCAGCAAACTTAATTAGTTTGCAAAGGGTGCATAATGTGACATGTGAATTAGGATTGTTGGAGGAAGAAAAGTGGCACTCGGAACAATGAGATGAATAGCAAGGATTTCCATATTTATACATATGTGCACGCACACACACACACACACGAGTGGTGAAGCCACTCTCCTGGGCATGCCCTGGGGCGCCTGCTGTCACTTTTGGAGGTCCAGGGATTCCACCTCATCTAACCTCCCATGTAAGCAGTTGCATGGGGGGGGGGCTCTTCCTTTATCCGTCCCACCTGCCAGCATCTTCCCTTGCTCTGCATTTGGCTTCCCTAACCCAGAGGAGGGGGAGGGGGAGGCTGCCCCATGGTCCTCCAGCATGGTTGGCCTTTCTGAAGACCCCTCCCATCCGGCCTTAGAAAGGGGGCCCCAGAGAGGAATGGCACAAGGGCTCTGAAGCTGGAGAGCGCAGGTGCCCAAGTCAATCCTGACCTCTGCCAGGGCGCCATTCCCAGGGGCACGGTGGGCGTGGCCGAGGGCAGCATTGGTCGCCCTCATGCTAGGGACCCCTTGGAGGCAAACAGCTGGATGATCTCAAGTTCTTCTGATCTTCCTCAGACCCTAACCATAAAATGGGCTGCCGGAACAGCGAGGCGGCGCTGTATTCTTGAGGGGGAAGGAGGACAGACTCCAGGGGGGTCTCTTTGCCCAAGCATGGCTCCTCCCGAGTCCCTCCTTCCCCAGGGGCCGACCAGGGATGCAGCTGGGAAGCTGGGCCTTTAGACGGCTCCTGCTCTGGATTATCCCAGGTGAGGGTCACCTGGCCAGAGCCCCCGGCCCTAAGCTCTGCTTCCAGAAACCCCGTGTCCGGATTTTTCCTGCCTGCCTCCTTTCAGAGCGGAAGCCCTTGGGATCCTTGCTGCTCGCTGGAGTCCTTCGACAAGAGGCTCTTGAGGCTGTTTTCCCAGGTTCTGCTCCCCTCCGCATTCCTCCTGCCTCTCTTCTGCGCATTGCTTTGATCGGTAGATCATCGCCTGTCAGCTTTCCAGGAGGATCTGGCCGGCAGCTCTGGGAAACGGCTCCTTTTCTGCAGAGCCATTTTGCTTCTGGAAAGAAAACTGCCCAGATTCAGTGGATCAGGCCAGGGCGTGAATCTCAGGCCACCTCATCGGGGTGGACTAAGCTGGCCTGGAGGTGGGTAGGGCACAGCGGCCCTCGTAGCCTGTCAACGGTGGTGGCGGTGGTGTAAGGAGGCGCAGGGTCCCTCCCACCCACTGAGGCGTATTTAAAGATTTTACGACCCCAAGTAAAACCCCTCCCTCTTTCCACGGCCCAGTGCAGATCAAACAACCACCAGCTGGCAAATGTAAGACGCAGCAGGTGGCCAGCGAGAGAAACCGTAAGAGAGCCAGGCAGCCCCGTTTGCTGCCTGGCCTTCTGGTGGCTTCAGGGATCCTGACTTCATGTTCTCCTCTGGCCACTCCCTGGCTGGGCAGACAGACGTTTCTCAGGAAGGGCTCCCGCAGAGAGGAAGGCATTCTGGCACTGCCCATCCCTCAATATTGTTTGGGAAGGCTGGGATAGAGAAGTCCTCCTTTCCCAAGATGCCCTTTCAGAGTGGACACACAAGCTGGGCATTGTGAGGAGGAAGAGGAGAGTTTTGGCTCTCTCTCTCCCTCCCTCCCTCCCCATTGCTTTTCCCTTCCTTCCTTCTGGTCTGGAAGCTCTCCGTTGTAGCTGCTGTACTTTTACCCCAGGGATTGGGGGGCTTTGGCCCAGAGCAGCAAACTGCATCCTTGAGGCTGGACCTTCCTCTTCTGAGCCAAGTGCCATCATCTCAATCCTTTGCCCTTCTTCAGAGGGGGCACACCATCTGTGCCTTCTCTGCAGGGCTCCTTGGCACCGCGAGGGGGCCAAGCGGACAACAAGAAGGGTTCACAATTGAGGCTCCAAACTTCCCAGTCTAGAAGAAGAAACCCATCTGAGCAGGGAGCCAGGGGGTGCAAGTCTTCAGCGCATAACCCATGCTCCTTGGAGACCAGTGCGCCCCCCCCAGGAGCCGCATGAAGGGCAGCTGCGACCCTCTATGCCTCAGCGCCTCTTAAAGCAGCCCCTCCCGAATCCTCAGGTGTGGCCCCAGAGCTGCTACACCAAGATCTTTTAGTGTGACAGGAGGGAGGGAGGGAGCAGAGGTGAGTAATTCTACTAAATGCACCTAAGGAGCCTTCCTGTCAGTCAAAGGCAGACGATCCTGTTGGGGCTGTAATTCGGAAGTGAAGCAGAGCCGCTGAAAGGCCGGCTTGAGCAAAGTTGCAGGCCTTGTTCTGGCCGTTAAGCCAAAAGAGACGTAGAGGCGGCTCTTCAGGGCCACAGGAAGGAGCAGACTCCACCCTGGAAGGCCATTCAATGCATCCAAGGTTTCAAGATTAAACAGGGTCAGCAAATAAAGGAGCGGATCTTTTGGATGCCGGCCGGCAGAGGCAAATCTTAATCTCCCTGAGGGCCAGCAGAGAGGAGCCCATTGCACACAAATTGGGGCCACCCAAGAAAAGCCTCTTCTTCTATTGAGTGCCCCCCTCCGTCTCCAGCTAAGGAAGAGCCTTCCGAGGCCCCCAGGGGCTCCAAAGGCCACCCCCAGCCCTTCCTTTGCTGGCGGAAGGGACAGGATCAGCAGCCTCTCTCGATAGGCCAATCAGCTGTCTAGATTCAGGTATCCTCAACCCTTTAACCCCCCACCCCCAAACCTCAAGACATCAGCTCCCTCGTGGCCGTCCCACGGAGTCCACTTCGGTTAAGTGGCCATTGATGGAAGAGAGATACGGTGGCTCAGCGGGTAGAAGGCAGCATTGCAGGCTGATTCTGCCTGCTGTTAGCAGTTCAATCCTGACTGGCTCAAGGTTGACTCAGCTGTCCTCCGTCCTTCCGTGGTTGGTAAAACCGGGGCCTAAATCCCTGGGGCCGAGAGGCTTGGAGAGGGATGTGGAGCACTGTGGTCTGACTGGGGGAAGTGAGGAAAATATGACTATCACTATTGAGGTCCGGCCCCGACGAATTGAATTGATGATGGATGATTGTTGTTTTAAATTGTATTGTTTTTACATTTTTTATATTCTGTTTGTGAGTCCTTTGGGATCGAGCGGCATATAAAAGTTTTAAATAAAATAAATAAAGCAAATATTCAGCTTCGTGGGATTTAGAGTCATCCAGGGGTCCCTGGGAGAGGGAAAAGACCTCTGGCGCAGCTGCCACCCTCCCAGGTTCAGATTTAGCTTCCCTAACTGGCTGATCCGGCTCTTCCACTCTGAAGTAAGAGCGTGTTGTGTTGTTTTTCCAAAGGAGAAGATCAGGCCCAACCGCATCTCCCGAGTTCTTCTAAATCCGTTTGTCAAGCTTGGCAACTTTCAGGCCTGACTTTTGAGAAGGCAGCTTCCACTGGTGGAAACCGTGGAATTTCTTACGCCGAAGTAAAGGAAGCGGCAGAAACCGGCCTGGCTGAAGGAGCAGAAGTTTTCAAGGTGACACGTTTAGCCTAATTCTGCTCTTGTTTTCTCTCTGGGTCCAAACAGCGTCGCTGTCTTCTCCTCTGAAAGAGCCGCCCCTCACCCTGCCCCACCATGCTGATCCTCCTGGCGTTCATCATCCTCTTCCACATCACTTCAGCCGCACTTCTCTTCATCTCGACAATCGACAGCGTGAGTTGCCAGGGCAGCTTTCCTTCCTTTTGGGGTCTGATTCCAGGATTGAAGGGATCTCCTCTGGACACGGAGATTAAATTTCACCAACCTCTTCCAGTCTGGAAGCACACGGAGAGCCCCTTTAGCCTGAGGGCAGGGTGGCTGGGTTCCACCACAAAACCGCGGTAGAATAAAGCACGCTCGACGAAAGCGCATACGTGACATCATCACAGCGCGACGAAAACATCGCGCTGTGAGCGGTAAATTTAAAATTAAAGCGAAAACCTTACCCTAACCCCCCCAAACCTAACCCTAACCCTAACCCTTAACCTAACGCTAAACCTAACGCTAACCCTTAACCTAACCCTAAACCTAACCCTAACGCTTAACGTAACCCTAAACCTAACCCTAACCCTTAACCTAACCCTTACCTTTATGTGAATCGGCTTGTTTTAATTTAATTTTAATTTTAATTTAATTTATTTTTAATTTTTTTCATCGTGCTGCTGATGAGGTCATGTACGCGCTTTCGTTGGGCGCGCTTTATTCTACCGCGGTTTTGACGGGTCATGGGGTGGCTGAACCTTGGTCCCTGGAAAACATGCGGACTTCAACTCCCAGGAGTCCCCCCAAAGCTGGCTGGGGAATCCTGGGAGTTGAAGTCCGCACGTCTTTGAGCAGCCAAGGTTGAGAAACATGGGTCCAGGTGCTGCTGAGAAAGTCCCCTGTGCTTTGGTGCCCAACCTAAAAAAGAAAAAAACAAAACACCGCGCGCACCCATGAACTACGACTCCCTCCTTGGGGCGATGCCAATTCAGCCGAGCAAAGCAGCCAGAAGTCTTTCTGCAAACACAGATTGCAAATGGGTCACTGGCACCAACAGAGGGAGGGAGAGACCGAAGGCCCTTCTGATCTTGGAGGCACCAGTTATCCCGGGAGTTTGCGTCCCTCTTGGTCTGTCTCGACCTCTGATGATCGGCCAATCCATGGGCTGTTTCGGTTGTGTTTTCACTGGCCGGGAAACAAAACGTGAAGGATTTACCCAGGCCTGAGCTGAATTCAGGCTGAATAGAGCTCAAATACTAACCTCACCACCAGCTGAAACAAAACACACACACACGCACACGCACACGGAGCGACTTCCTGATTCTTAGACATATTGACAAAGTTCTCTCTCCCCGTGGTATCCACGGACGAGGTCAGCAGGTGATGGCTGCCAGCCACAAAGCCTTGCTGAATATTCATCACCTGGGCTTCCCGTGGGTTGGGGTCTTTTTCATTTTAAAAACAAAAGGCGAGTCCTGGGTCTCCCTACACTCTCCATGTCCTTCTCCCCTTCCTTTTCAGGCCTGGTGGGTGGGCGATGGCTTCTTCACAGACATCTGGCACCAGTGCTTCAATGAGACGAACTGCACCGCCTTGGACAACACCCTTCCAGGTGAGTCTCCGGGAGGACTTTCCCACTGGCTGGGACACTCCAAAGGCACCTGTGGGGGGTGGGGGGTGGAGTCTGCCCCCCTCCCTCCCATCAGCCCCAAAGTCTCCTAAGTAGCCTGTGGTTGCAAAAGGGCATCCTGGCATTCAGCATTTTCCCAGTGGCACAGAAATAGAGCGTGTTACTGGGGCTGTGATAGATCAGCGGTTAAAGATGCTGGGCTTGTCGGCTGTTCAAGTCCCCAGAGCTGTTATCAGGGTGAGCTCCAGCTACCGGCCCCAGCAGCTGCCCTCCTAGCAGTTAGGAAGCAAATGCAAGTAGATAAATAGGTACCGTTTTGGTGGGAAGATAACGGCGTTCCATGACCAGAGAAGCGTCTTCGGACAACGCTGGCTCCCTCGGCCAAACAACAGAGGTGACCGCTGCTCCCTCGGGTCAGACATGACTGGACAGGGAAACCTTTACCTTCATATTCTGTTGCTAGGCTTCCGTCCTTGATGCTGCCTCAGAGAAGGAAGCTTTTTGGGGCTGGGGGATGCAGGCTACAGCCCTGTCTGCTCCCCCAGGGGCGTCTGGGACGCCGGCCCCAACTGAAAACCCCTTTCCTCTGGGATCTCCCCCTCTTTGAGGAGTGGGAGCCACTGCCAGGGAAGGGGAGGAAGGGAGCGGCCCAGAGCTGCCCCATTCAGAGGTTCCTTGCAGTGGAAGCCGCTGATTTTCCTGTGGAGGAAATCGAGGATGGAGAGTTGGCAGGAGAGCCCGGGCTCCTTTTATTGTCCTTCGGCAGGAATTGGCACGAGGAGCTCTTGGGCAGGATGCGGCTGGGCCTGGAGGCGGAAAGGCCGGTGGAAAATGGGCAGGGGAGGCCCCTGAGGTGCTGCTGCTGCTGCTGCTGTCCGGAAGGAGGAGGGGGCTGGCTCCAGCTTGCCTTTGAAGCTTCTCCAGGACTGGGCCTTAAGCCATCAATCCTGGCTTGCCAGCCACGGTCTCTTGTGCTGCACAATCCGGCGGGGGTGGCCGACCGTGAGAACTTTTAAGACCCGGGAACTTCAACTCCCAGAATTCCCCAGGCCTTAAAAGTGGCCAGGGCTTCCGCGGTGGCTGGGGAATTCTGGGAAGGGAAGTTGCCAAGGGTCGAGCTCTTTGCACGAGGTGGGCCTGGTGGGCCGAGGGGCGACCCGTCTCCACATGCCTTTTCATTCGCCCCGCCCCCCCCTCCAGAATACGCGTCTATCCAGACCGTCCAGGCCTCCATGATCCTGGCCACCATCCTGTGCTGCGTGGCCTTCCTGGTCTTCGTCCTGCAGCTCTTCCGCCTGAAGCAAGGGGAGCGGTTCGTGCTGACCTCCGTCATCCAGCTCCTGTCCAGTGAGTATCCCGGCCCCGAAGCCCCCGTGCCCAGGAGGGGAGCCACGTGGTTAACGGGTGGGGGAGGCGCCCCTTTCCTCTTCCTCATGGCTGGCTGGGGGGAGGCAGCCTCAGAAGCGCCCCGTGGCCATTTGCAATAGGCTACTCCTCGACTTACAGCCGTTGGCTTAATGGCTGTTCAGAGTTGTGACCAGACTAAACGACTCGCAGCCGGTCTTTGCGGTGATAACCGTTGCGGGGTCTCCAGGGTCACGTGAGCAAAATTTGGGCGCTTGGCAACTGGCGCTGCAGCATCCCCAGCTGGTCTCTCCCCCCCCCCGGGGGAGCCTGACTCGGTTAACGACTGCTGAACAATTGTGGCCAAAAAAGTCGGGCACGACTCACTGAACCTTGCTCAGCAACCGAAATCCCGGTCGTAAGTCGAGGACTGCTCCTGCTGTAGGCCTAGAGTTTGTATCTTGTCGTTAAGCGGGGTCCCCTCTGCCTCTTGCCCCCCCCCCCTCCCCAGGCCTCTGCGTGATGATTGGGGCCTCCGTCTACACCGACCGGCGCTCGGAGCTGCACCGGGGCCTCTTCTACGGCCACTTGGAGGTGGAGAGCGGGCGCTTCGGCTACTCCTACGTCTTGGCCTGGGTGGCCTTCGCCTTCACCCTGCTCAGCGGCCTCATGTACCTGGTCCTGAGGAAGCGCAAATAAAGCCATGTGGGTGGCTGGCGAGGGAGAAGAACAGCCCCCCCCTCTGCCCCCCCCAGCTCTCCTTGAAGCGCTGGCATTCCAGCCCCCCTTTGTGTAAATAGAAGCGCTTGTCGTTCAGCCACGGCTGGGCCCCTCCCCCGTCCTTGGCGTGGCATTACAAGGCCGGCGGGAGGGCCGGAGAGAAGAAAGAGGTGGGTGGACTGGCTCTTCTGGGCAGGGATGCCAGCCAGCAGCCCCCACGGCTCTCAAGAGCTCTGGGCAAGCCGGTCCCCCTCCCACTTTGGGGTCCCCTCTGACTCTGCAGCTCCCCAAAGAGCAGTGGGGCTACCCGGCCTTAACAAAAGGCGAGAGGGGGACCGGAGGGGGGGTCTGGTTGGGGCTGGCAGAGTGCAACAGATGCCATCCTCCTTAGCCCAGCTTCCCTTTCAGGCCGTATGAAGGGGGACCTCCTCACAGCACACCTTCTCCCTCCGCCCCCCCAATTCTATAACCCCCCCCCCCTCCGAGGGCTGGCATCGTGGGAGCTGCAGCAACCGTAGCGAATTCCCAGTGCCTTCTGGGCGCCAAGGGCCCCCTCCGACCTGCCCCTCCCGTCGCTTCGTGCAACAGTGCCTCTCAGTGGGGTGGCTGAGGGTCTTCCTTTCACCCTTCCCAGGGGGCTCACAAGGGAGCCTCGCCCAAGACGAAGCCGCCCCTCGGCGATGCTCCGGTGCGTCCTGAGCTACCTCATGTGTGCCACGTGGTCTCCGTCTCGGTCCACCGCTGGAGCGTTTCCATCCTTGGCGCAGCTCCAGACGGCCCTCGTCCTCCAGCCCAGCCTGGCGCAGAATTCCTTCCCATTCTGTCCTTCCCCCCATTTTCTGAGGAACTTCACACATTCCCGGCGCCCCCATCGCGGGAGGAAGCAAAGCTCAGAGGCAGCGCCGCTCCTCTCGACCCGAGGCGGCCCTGCAGGCGGCTGCCCGTTGGCGCCGGGGGGAGCCTGGACTTTGGCATCTGCACCAAAGCTGGACGGTGTTGGGAAGCCTCCGAGGCCACAGAAGCCCCGGCTGATGCGGGCAGACTTCCAAGGCGGAGCGACGCCCGGCTGGCGCTGGGGAGGAGAGAGGCGGCCAGACCCAGCAGAGCCCAGGGAGACCCCGAGGCCAGGCGCCTTATAACCCCCCCACACCCCTCCTGGCAGCTGGCCTTTCTTCTCCATGGCTCCCGCAGAGAAGCCCCCGTGGGCGGCTTTATTAGATGGCGGCCGATGCCTTCCCGAGCGCTACGGAGCGAATTGGGGCTGCTTTGAGGAACGTGAAGAAGAGGCTCCACTTGCAGGGATGACGGGGCCTTCCCTGCTGCTCCCCAAACTCCCTGCGCCAGACACGCCCTTTGTGTCTTACGAGGACATTTGGCGCACGAGAGATGGACTTTTATCTGGACTGAAATCGCATCCTCAGACGTGTGGGGAGAAGACGGTTCCCGCTAGGCATCCTCGCCCACTTTGGCCTTTAATGCTTTTAAGGTTGCCTTTAATTCCCGCCACTTCCTCCCTTCGGAATAACCCCTTCCCTCCCCGCCCCCTTTCCCTGACCCCAAGCCGGCTCAAATCTTCAGGCTGCCGCTCTGCGCAAGCTTTAAAAATAGGTTTTTGCCCCTGGTGAGCCTTTATTCAGAAGAACTAACTCCTCTGGTGAGGTTATATAGTTTGGATTTATATTTATGTTTAAAAATAATAGCCCATGTACACCGAGATATGTAACCCTATTTACCTCCTTTCTGTTTCCGACCCTTGGTAAGAAGAGAAAGCCTCCCTCACCCTTGTCCCCTCAGAGGACAAACTGGTAGCTCAATTCCACCAACTGTGCCTCCCTCATTTTCTATTTTATATACCTTTTCCACTCAACTGTACATAGAAATAAAACCTTGCAACCGGGGTCCGGCCGACGTCTCATTCCGTTGTAGCTGCGAGGCTGACCGTCTTCATTTCATTAATTTCATTTATTAAATTTATAGGCCGCCCAATCCCCGAGGACTCCGGGCGGCTTACAACGAAAGAAGAAAAAAGAAAAGCGAAATAAGTAAAAAAAATAGTTTAAAATTCACAACACACAGACGTTCTAATCGGGGCTGGACCTTAACACTAAGGTCAACAGCCCCAGGCCTGCTGGAACAGCCTTGTGTACCGGGTGGGTTGCGTACAAACCAGAGGCCACGTTTGCTTCCCTGGAACTCTTTCAGCATTTCTGGTCCTCCTCACAGCTGTGGAGAAGGGAAAGTGGCCTCGGGGGGCTCCTAAACTGAAGGGTCTTGTGTGCCCTGGAAGAAGGCCAAAGGCAGCCCCCCCACCTCTTCCAGGCAGCCAAATGGCCCCAGCAGGAGACCCTCGGAGAGGTGGGCTGTTCAAGAGCCTGTTTTTCAGTTTACAAGCACAAGGTGGTTCCTCGGTGAACAGGATTTCTGCACCGTAATCCCTTTTACAAGCCAGGCAGGATTCTTGGAATACGTCTGCCTAGTTCTGGCTAAATGCCCTCCAGGCAACAGAGGCCACTGAGACCACATCATTCCGAGGAAGCCTCACTTGGCTACTCAAAGCAGCTTTAAGACGTGTGGACTTCAACTCCCAGAGTCCCTGCAGCCAATTGAGGAATTCTGGAGTTAAAAGTCCACAGCCAATTTGGGGAAACCGTTCGCCACGCCAGGCAGCCACCGAGACTCCCCTATTTCAGCTGCTTCTCCAGAAATGTTGAGAAAGGGGGGGGGGATGCTTTTGGAGAGAAAAGTGGATTTTTGGATCAGAACAACCCCCTTCTACAAAATCAGGAAAATACAGTTAGCCTGCAGGAAAATCTAACAGAAAAGGCACTTTATTTCAAAAACAAATTTTTTTTTGACCCACTTGGCTTTGGGCCAAGAGAACATTTCTCTCTCTCATCCTACTGGTGAAGGGATGAAAACAATACTGAAAGCAAAGTTCCCCCTCTTGGGGGTCCTGAGTCTGATTCTCCCCCAGGGGAAGGGGACAAACCTTCCACTTTCTCTCTCTCTGGAGGCTTCAGCGTTGGGTGGCCGTCTTCCCAGCCTTCTCTCCCATGTTCCCTCACATGGGATGCTTAGTGTGGGAGGGGAAAAAAGGGCAACCGAGGACTGGCCGGGGGGGTCTTTTCCACACCTTGAGCTGGGGAAATAATGCCCCTCAAAAGTACCCCGGAAAAGGGGTGTCGGGTTAGGGAAGGGTCCTGCCGCTCCCCCCGAGCCCCCTCTAGAGAGCCGAGATGGACTGGACCTCGCAGAAAGGCCCATGGCGCCCGTGGACGTCCTTGGCGCGCATGGTGAAGTGGCACTTGACGGAGCGGGGGAACTGTGAGAGCGAGCAGGCCATGGGCAGCGGGAGGGCCTTGATGACGCTGGTCCTCTTCCACTCGGAGGTGGTCCCGCTGTCCACGTCCTCCAGGCAGATGAACAAGGAGAAGCTCTCGATGGGGGCGCACCGGGGGTCCACGCAGCGTACGTTCCACTGGAGGGCGATGCCTTTGGGCTGGTTCACCTGAGCCACCACCAGGTCCAGCTTCTGAGGGGGCGGAGAGTCTCCCAGGTCCTCCCAGGGCGCTGGGTCCGGCTCTACGCTCGGCAAGGCAGGCAGGCGCGGGACCCTCGGGGGCACCTGGAGGAGGCAGGAGCCGCGGTTCATGAGCAGGCAAGGGAAAGGAGGCAGCCGTCCCACCCGTCCCCACACAGCAGGGGCCCCGAGCTGTGCAACTCTCTCTTTCACACACACACATCAGGAAGCTTTTTTTTGGGGGGGGATGAGAGTCCATGGGGAAGGCAAGCTTTGAGGCAGCAGAGAAGAGGGGAGAGAAAGGATTAAGGGAGGGCAGGGGGGCAAGCACTTCCCCCCCCCCAACCCTCTGCAGAAGTTCCCCTTTCGGTTCAGCTGGAGGTTTGGCCAAAGCCCGTGTTCTGTTTCACGCCCTGCAGAGGCCAGGAACGCAGCCCCAGCTGGCATCCCCTCCCTTCTGCTTCCCACCTTCCAGAAGACCCCCCTGTTTTGCCCAGAGGGGGCAGTAACGCCAGCCGCGTCCTGGAGGCCGAACCGAGAGGTGGGCCCAGCAAGCCCCAGGAAGCCTCTTCACCTCTGCAGCCTTGGCAAAAGTCCCGGGGCAGCTGAAACCGACCACCACCGTGGCTCATTCGGCTGCCTGCTTGGCTGGATGGAGACTCCCGGAGGATTTGGAGGGCCCGGCTGAGGCACGAACAGTTGCGGCAGGAAGCTTCAGCAAGCCCCCCCTGAAGCTGCCTCCAAGCCCAGCTGCTGCTTCAGCATCTGTCCTGAGCCTTTCCTACTGCAAGGCTGCCCCCTTGTGGCCAAGCGAATGAAACTCACCCCTTCCAAGGCAGGACAGTTCCATTTATTTTAACATTTCTTACTCTTGTAGGGTTTGTGTGAGCTGCTCCCCGCCCCCCCTGCAGAGGACACAGCAGTTGGGAGATCCCCTTCAAATACCTGATCCAGGGATTCTCTCGAAGGCTGCGGAAGGCTCTCCGGCTGGCCCAGGTGCCTGATTCCTGCCACTTGTTCCTTCTCTCCTTTGACCACAGATACAAAAGGGACGAGCGCTTTAAACATTGTGCTAAGCACCACTCCATCCATCAGGTGGCTTCTCACAATTGCCACAGCTACTAAAACAAGGCCCTCAGCGCCAATCTTCAGGGCAAGGCAAATAAAGACACCCCCCCGCCCCCCGCCCCCCAGGACAAGACGGCCTCTCCTGTCCGTTCACCGGCACCCAAATGCTCTGGGCTGCGGAAGAAACGCTCCGGGGCCAACCGCTCTCCTGGAGGCAGCCAGTCCGGTACAGAGATTCCAGTGGAAGAAACGTTTTATTCCTCCAGAGAAAACCGGAACATTTTGCAGTGACTGCCCTGCGTTCCATTTGCTATCGTATGTTTACTCCGCTGCTTTGGGGGAAGCCATGCAATTAAAATAATGACAAGCACCACCTCTACGCTGCCGTGAAGGTATGAAGCTACTGTCTGCTCACCTTTATCAGGTTTGCTTTCTTCGTCCGTTAAGTCAATCACAAGCGCACCCTGCAATTGGGAGGAAAGGGGAATTAAGTGGACCCAGCGGGGTTGTGTGGTGATTCTGCAAACAGCCTGAAGCAGCGTGTAACAACCGACGGACTTCAGAAACACGGGAGGGTCAGACATAGAAACGCATGCAAAGCGCAGCAAAAATTCCCAGAATTCTTTGGTAACCGCAGAGCAGGAAAAAAAGATCAGAGAAAGCTTCGAAGCTGACCTGGGACTCGCTCATCTGGTCACCTGGAGGGCCTGGGTATCCGGCAGCTGCTTTCGGTGGAGGAGCTGCAGGAATTGGACACAAGCGAGGGCAGTTTTTAAAACCCAGACCTTTGCTGGGTGGCTCAATAAGGCCAAAGCTGGCACATGCCTGCAACTGGGTAGGAGTCGGGGAGGGGGTCTTCTAGGCAGACTGAGCAGCCTCCTGACTTTTCTGGGCAAGGTGGAGAAGCCCCCTTGGCCCAAGATCTGCGTCTTGCTGGGCCCAGAGAAGAGCACTGCTTGGGAGACGTTGGCTTGTGTGGGGCGCCTAGGAGGAGGGACGGGAGGTCCTAGGGGCCAGGGGCTCTGTCTGGAGCCTTCGGGGCAGCCTTGGCTGGGGCTCTGCCTGATCCACCCTCTCTTCCTACCCCTGCACTGCTCCGTCATCGGCCAACAGAGAGCAACATCTTAGCCCCAAGGAAAGGCAGCTGACTCAAGCCTCTTCCCAGGCCCCACTTCCCCCGGGGCCGTCTAGGAGGTATCTGTGGGTTCCATGCTCTGCAGGGGTCCAGAGTGGGGACCTCCCCCCCCCCCAGAAATCTGGGCCTGCTGCTTCCATTCTGCTGAATGCCGAATTGCTTGCAGGAGACGCCCTAAGGGCCACGTTCTGCCCCTCGCGTGGGCCCTCAGCACAGGTTGCATCCCCTCCGTTCTTTTCCCGGAGCCCCTGAAGGAAGACCTGCCGGAGCCTTCTTACTTCCTTCGCTCCCTCGGGTCCACTCAGAGACGCTCAGATTATGCATTGGCTTCTTTTTAAGCAGGTTTGTTGGGGGGCTGAAAAGTGGGGGTCCCTCTGCCTACCTGGAGCCCCGGCTGCCAGCACCCCCGAGCTTGGCTTCGGCGCCTCAACGCAGGGGAACCCATCAGCACCGGACGACCTGATCAAGAAGCAACCGTAGTCATTCACGGCATCCAGCAAGAGGTTAGCGAGCAGCCGGCCACTCCCCACCAAGACGCCGGATAGATGTTTCCTCCGCAGAGCAGCCCCCCCCCCCAGCAAACCGTCTCAGACACAATCGACAATTGCCGTTTGCCACTAACCTTTCCGCCGTGGGAGACAGGATTTCGGTCAGTGTTGGTGGCACCAGCTTGCCAGCCGCGTTTGTGTTCGGAGGCAGGGTGGCACCATTGAACATTTTGCATTGGGCATGTGCCCTGGGCTGCTTGACCTGGGAGAAGATGTAATATAGTTCCTTGTGTAGGTGTGTGTCACCCATGGCCCAGTTCATCCCGGGCATGCAGAGCCACGCTGAACCACACAGGAGAAAACAAACTCCTAGAACGCCATAACATCCTGATAGTGCATAACATAACATTCTGAGATGTGCCCTACCATTGACGTCCAGGATTTGACCATATATAGACTGAGCAGTAGATTAGAAATTGTACTTTTACAGGCTGTCTTTAACCACATGCTATTGCTCCTCCTGCCTTTGTCCTATCTCAATAAAAGGGGCTCTCAGACCCCCAATCTGGGTCGTCGCTCCATCCCGAGAAAGGTCGTGTCCTGTCTTTTCTCAACATTGGCCTCATGGACGAACCACGGGAACGTTACATTGGAAGTGGAAAAAGGCGTTTACTGCCAACTACGGGAAAGGACGTTTTGCCACTGAGCCTGGAGCTCGGCCTCCATCTCCATTCCGGCTCGCTTTCGGCAAGGAAACTCAGCTTCCGGGGTGCTTTGGCTTTCCTAAGGAGCCCCCGAGAACTCTGCCTGAAAAGCAAGAGAGTTCGGAGCCGGAGAGAGCGGGGGGCCCTTCTCCCGTTCCGTAGCGTTTTCGGGTTTATGGCGAACATCCGAATGAAGGCAAGGGCAGCCCCTCTGCTTCTCTCTCTCTTGGAAGTTTAGGAACCCCCGTTTTTCCTCCGAGCCAAAGCCGTTTCCTCTCCGGGGCCTCTTCAGGCACAGGGAGGGGAGCAATTGGCAAGAGGGCTTGGTCAAAGGAGGAGATGCAACCTCTCCTCTCTCACCATAACAGAAACAGCGTCTTTATTGGGCATCCAAGACTTTGAGCAAGTTGAGCGCCTGGATTTTGGGGCAACGGCCCCCTCAGCACTTAAAGGAGACCCAACATCATGAGATCCCGTTGAGAGGCGCAGAAAGGGAGGGTGGGGCTGGACTGCAGCCCCCGACGCCCCCTGGCCTCACCTGTATCTGCGTCCAAGCACTACCGCTGAGCCAGCCTTACCTTTGAGGAGGGCTCCTTCCTCTGGAATGCTATCAGAGCATTGATGTGCCTGTCCAGTCTGGAAATTTTCTTCTGCAAGGAAAGGGAAGGAGGCAGTTCTTGCAACACTCCAGCTGCCCCAGTAGAATGTCTGCCTTGAGCCCACGGCCCCCCAACCCTCCCCAGGTCTTTAACGGGGGCAGAGAGGCTCCTTGTGGGCCCCCTGTCAATCTGTGAGAAGCACAGATTGTGTGAGAAGCACAAAGACAAATTGCACAAGCTTACAAGTTACAAGCCCTATTCTCACATGCACACACACAGAGCTTTGAAAGAAGCACCCTCTTACTACAATCTTAATAGCGATGCCTTCGTGTTTCCGCAGGCACTGCGTGCGATCAATTCTTTCACTCAAGTGTCGGAGACCCTGGTCAAATTCCCTCATCGAGGCCTTCAGCTGACTTCGAATCCACCCCCTGGCCTACAGCAAGAAAAATACACAGACATTTTCAACTAAACATTCACAGCCCCCCCCCCCCCGCCCCCCTAACACAAGCGATCAGAAATGGGAAACCTTTTCAACAGCAGCCAAAGCCGAGTCCTCAACCCCCCCCCCCCGTTTTCCCCTGGTGAATTTCTTAACTTTCCCTTTGATACATGCATTTATTGTGAAATATTCCTAATTGCTGCACTTCTAGCCGCTTCCATTGTTCTAGCGAGCCCCCTCCCTCCCCAGGCTCAGCATCCCCTTCTGCTCGGCCCAAAGCGCGTGGCAAAGGCCACGGAGGACCTGAAGGGCAGAGGGAGTGCTGGCTGCCCCCCCCCCCCCCGGCCACCACTCTGGCCTCGCCTCCCGTGCTTGCTTTTAAAGGCGCCTCTTGGTGGGTTTCCAGAAGGCCAAAGGAACAAAGAGGAGGGAAATGAATTGATTTAGTTTGGAGGCAGAAGCCCCCCCACCCTGGATATTTCTAAAGTCCCCCCCCTCCAGATTTTGTGAGGAAACCGTTGCTTCCCTGTAGCAGAATCGCGTGCATGGACAAAGGCAGAGATGCCCGGACAAGCAGGCATCCCCGGGATGCAGCTGGAGTGAGACCCCCACTCCCTCCACCCCTGATGCGACTGGCCCATGCAGCATTACCTGGGGACTTTTCCAGCCCGAGAAGGGCCTGGAGCAAGCTATCAAGACAAAAACAGCGGTTACGAGCGGCTGACAGCGGAAGAGCTCCAACCACACAGAGCGGCGGCCAACAAATTCACCAGCGACCAGCTGCAGCGCTGCCACCACCGGGCCCCGTGCGGGAGGGCTTCAGCGTGGCCCCCGTGGGAAGCGGCCCTCGCAAGGGACCCCCCTGTGCCAGAGGGGGCAGCGTCCCTGCTGGCCGCAGCCGTTTTACCTTTTCCAGGCCGGACTCCGCTTTCTCCATGGCTGGGGTGGTCCGCTGTGCGGGGTCCCCGGAGGCTTTGCTGCGCTTGGAAAGGACGCTGCCTTCCTCGCCGCTGCTGGACGCCGTCCTCTTCCTCTGACCGTCTCCTGCCAGGAAAGACGGGAGAGCTTCACGGAGGGACCGGGGAGGCAAATCCGAGGCCTGCTAGGACTAAGCCCAGGGCCTCCATCTAGGGAAGAAGCCCCCGGCCCTCTTGGCCAAAAGGGGAAAGGCAATTGTTAAGCAAAGGCCCCCACTGGCCAACACCCCCCTCCCAAAGCAAAGGCAAGCTAGGACGGAGCTGTACTATCCAAATCACACACTTCACAGGTGGTCCTCGGCTTATGACCACAACTGAGGCCAAAGTGTCTGCTGCTGAATGAGACATTTGTTAAGTGAGTTTTGCCCTCTACCGAAAGGTGGGTCACCGGGAGGTTTGGGACCGGCTGCCAGAGGAAAGAGGGAGCTCGCCATCTTTTTATGGGTTTTTAAAGAGATCCCAATCTTACCCAGGGGCCCTGCGGGCACCACCCTGTCTGTTTCGGGCACCCCAAAGCGTCTTTCTTCCTCTTGCAACGCCGGAAGAGTTTGGCAGCCGGGCGTTTCGGCTGCTACATCTGCCTTTTTGTGCGTGGAAGAGGCCACCGGAAGCCGATCTGGGAGCTGGGCAGCCGGTGCTGATTCCAGGGGCGCTTCGATCGGCTTCGACAAGGGGCAGCCGGAGCCCTTTTCGTAACAGTAACGAAGGATATCCTGCAACGTGCTGGCATTCAGGAACTGCCGGACCCCCGGGTTGGGGAGGTCCTGGAGCATCTCCTGGGAGTCCTTATAGATGCTGATTTCGGAATTCACCAGCAAGCCGGGCAGGGGCTCCTTGGCCGGCAGTGGCTTCAGCCTGGCTCCGGCCTCTTCCTGGGCCCCGCTGGCTTCAACCGGCCCCGCTGGGCCCACAGCTCCTTCCCCAGCCTTCCTCCTGCTCAGGTGCACCATCTGCTTCCGGCTGCTCTGAGGCATCGTCTTCCTGGCCCGCAGCGGCTTCTGGATCTCCGTGCCCGGATTCATCCTCCCGGCTGAAAGACAGCATGGCCCCATCAGGAAGACCCCCCCCCCACAAGGCCTCGGCCATCAGAGGGGCATCCTGGGGGTCCCATCGGCAGCCCTTGTGCCTCGGGGGTGTCCGGCCGGCCTGCCCAGGCTCCCAGCTGCAGGCAGCCCAGGCCCAGCGGCCGAAGCCTGGAGGGGGGTCGCCAGGGGCCCTCGCTGGGGCCCTCCCCCTCCCCCACCCCAGGAGGAGGAGGGGGGAGGAGCATCCCTGGGCCTGACTGCCAGGAGCCCCCCAGACCCTCCCTCCCACCCACCGGGCAGCGGGCTGGGCCTGGAGCAGGTCGGGGGTCGCCAGGCCGCTTCCGCCTGCCAGGGACCCGGGGGGCGCCCTTCTTCCAAGGGGCGGAGGGTCTCTGGGGCTGGACTAGATGACCCACGGACCTCCCCGCCTGCCTTGCACCACCGGCGGCCCCGGGGGCTCCCCTGGTCGGCCGGGCTGTCGCTCCGGGCAGGCGGGGGCCAGGGAGGGAGACCCCGGAAGGGCGGCGGGACCCGGGCGGCTCCTCCCTCCTGGGGGGCCACGGCCGTTCCTGCCGGCCACCCCAACTTACAGGCGCTCCTGCGCACGCGCGCCGCCGCCACTCTTCCCGGGGCTGCCCCCCCCGCCCCCCCCCCGCTGCTCACCGCTCGGAACGCTCGCAGCGCCGACGGAGGAAGGGATACCGCGCACGCGCAGAGCGAGGCGCCAGAGGGGGGCGGGCCGCGCCGTCACTCCCCGGTTTTGGGTCTGGCGAGGAGGCTCCTGCGGCCAACCGGGAGGCAGAGGAGGCGGGATCTTCCCCATTGCGGCCAATCGGCACCGCGTCGGGGCGGGACCTTCGTCCCGATTGGCCGTGGGCGCCAAGCCGTGGTTTGTTCAACCAGGGTTCCCTCAGACGCACGTGTGAAGCCGGGGATGCGGGTCGGTGCCCGGTACGTGCCCCCCCCCCCCGAGTCCGGGCGGTTGGCGAGGGAAAGGCTTCCGTTGCAAAGGCAGCGTGGGTGGGTGAGGGAGGGGGAGTGTCTCGCTGGGCGTCCTGCGAGAGTCCCGGAGAGGAGCCCCTCACGGAGCCCCCCGCCCGGCGCTGCCGTTCCTGGCGGGAAGGAATTTTCCCAAGCAGCCGCGATGGGGGTTGAAGCCCAGGAGGCTTAAAGGCCCCCCCCGTCCCCCTTCTCCAGGCCCTCCCGTCCCCTCCCGTCCCCCGGAGTCCATTGAAGGTCCCGCCGGCTGCTTCGGTGACTCCCTCCAGCCCCCTCCGCCTCTGCCTCCTCCTCTTCCTCTTCTCCTCCTCCTCCTCCTCCTCCTCCTCTTTTTCTTCACCTCCTCCTCCTTTTCTTCTTCTTCTTCTTCACCTCTTTCTCTTCTTCCTCTTCCTCCTCCTCCTCCTCCTCCTCCTCTTCTTCACCTCCTCCTCCTCTTTTTCTTCTCTTCTTCTTCCTCTTCCTCTTCTTCTTCACCTCCTTCTCTCCTCCTTCTCTCCTCCTCCTCCTCCTCCTTCCCTCCATCGTTCCCAGCATGAGGCTCTTCTGCAAGGAGTCCTTCTTCCTTCTCATCAGGTGGCCAAAGTCTTTTGAGTTTCCTCTTCAGGATTTAGGACCTTCTAAAGAGTAGTCAGGGTGGATCTTCCCTAGGACTGACCGGTTGGATGGCCTTGCAGTCCAAGGGACTCAATGCAGGGGTCTTCTTCTCCAGCCCCAGAGTTCAAGGGCCTCCATTCTTTGGCTTCCTTCCTTCTCTTTAGGTGGTCAAAGGATTTGAGTTCCCTCTTCAGGATCTGGCCTTCTAAAGAGTAGTCAGGGTGGATCTCCTCCAGGACTGACCGCTTGGATGGCCTTGCAGTCCAAGGGACTCAATGCAGGGGTCTTCTTCTCCAGCCCCAGAGTTCGAAGGCCTCCATCCTTTGGCGCTCAGCTTTCCTTGTGGCCCAACCTTCACAGCCATCCATGGCAACTGGGGAAACCACAGCCTTGACTGTGTGTGTGTGTGTGTGTGTGTGAACAGACAACACAGTGGCACTGGCTGCAGTTGGAAGATGGCTCCCTGTTGGATGCAGTCTTTGTGCGCGCACACACACACACACACACCTATAAAACACACACACAAAATATCAGCATATCTTAAAGATCACTCAAATGAGAGATATAAACGAGACTGGAAAAAATGGATTGACTATATACAAAATAAATACGGGACCAAGAAATTCCAGTTAGCCTATGCTTAAGATCAGAAATGATTTAAATTGTTTAAAGTTGGTTCAGCAAGAAGAAGCTAAGGTCAATGTAGAATGTCATTAATTTTTTTTTCTCTCAATAGATTTTAGACTGTGTTTGTTAGAAACCCATACCGTGTACGGGTTCTGGGAAGTCGGGGGGGGGGGGGAAGGTGGACGGGGGTTGGGGGGGAGGGTGGAGGGAGGGAGGGGTATATATTAGGCTAGACAAGAATTTGGTGGTAAACTAGAATTATTTTGATATACAAGAAATTGTACTTCGATGTTTTACTGATTGAGGAATGATGAAATGTTTGCCTTAAAAGAAATAAAACTTTTGAAACGAGAAAAACACACACACACACACACACACACACACACACGCGCGCTAGATCCCGGTGCTTTGCTAGGGAAGGATGTGGTGGCTCTGTGTCAGGGTTGGGGGGGGGGGCTGAAGTGGGGGGAGCTGGGCCTTACCGCCACTGCAGGGCATCTGGGGAGTCTCGTCCTGTTGTGTGCTAGTTCCCTCTCTGGTCCATTTGGCTAGAGGGGCGTGTCCTTGTTTCTGATTGGTTACCTGTTTGACAGCTGGGGGTACATAAAGAGCTGTGAAACAGGGCTCAGGTGTTGCCAGTTAGCTAAACCGCACCTGTTAGAAATAACCTGTTAGCTGACTTGAAGTCCTGGCTCTTGTCTGACCGCCTTCTCCCAGCTGGAACCCGAGGCCTCAGGAGACCGCCCCCCTTTCTCCCCCCCAGTCATCGCTCGGAGGGGGTTCATATTGGACGCAGCGGTTGTTAGAGGCAGATTTTTTTCCCAGCCTCTCTGTTGACTTTGGGATGACTTTGAGATCCTTTTTTCCAGCTTCCCTTGCTTGTCTTCTAATCTCACCTGTAAACCTTTTCCTGAATCCCTTCCCCCCTTTCCCTTTCACTGGGGCCACCGTGGGTGGAACAGATCCGCCTGGGCTGAGGGGGTCAGTGCAAGAAGCGGGTTGGGGCTGGGACACCAGGCAGGAGGAAATCCAGCTCACAATCCGTTGGTGATTGGAACTCATAAGGGAGTCTCCCTCCCGCCGCCCGGAAGCCTAGACGTTTTGGTGAGGGACCCACGGTTGGTGCTGTAAGGAGCCCCGGGCCCCTCCTGAGGGGAGGAAGGGGGGGAAGGTCTGCCACTTTGGACTGAGGCCGCTGGCAGTTGGAACAGAGTTCTTTTCGGTTGGGAGGGGGGAGTAGAATGTCCAGCTCCTTCCCATCAGAGCCTGTTAATCTATATATATAAATACTCTGAGGCAGCTGTATAAGAAATGCTAATCATCTGAGGGTCATTTCGAAAAATCCTTTCTTAGTGAGCACCTAGAAGCCAAGAGGGACATACGTGCCAAATTTCAAGTTTGTAGGCTTTGCAGTGGTGGAGATTTCATGATGCGTGACTGGATTTGGCTTATTCCCGCCCCCCCCCCCCCCCGAGGCAGCTCTTTGGCCATTCTCCCACGTCCTGAGGTGTCTTCACAAAGTCTTGGGGATCCCTCTTGGACCGAAGCTGCCTGCGGACTGCCGCACCCCTCCACCTAATCCACCAGAGTATGTATGTATGTATGTATGTATGTATGTATGTATGTATGTATGTATGTATGTATGATATATAGTATAGTATAGATCTATTTCAAGCTATTTAGCTCTCATCAGCTAGCCATACCCTTACTGGGATTCGAACATATATATATATGTGTGTGTAACGTTCCCGTGGTTCGTCCATGAGGCCAATGTGGAGAAAAGACAGGACACGATCTTTCTTGGGATGGAGCGACCCAGATTGGGGGTCTGAGAGCCCCTTTTATTGAGATAGGACAAAGGCAGGAGGAGCAATCAGCATGTGATTAAAAACAGCCTGTAAAAGTACAATTTCTAATCTACTGCTTCAGGAAAGTTCTTTCTATATATGGTCAAATCCTGGACGTCAATGGTAGGGCACATCTCAGGATGTTATGTTATTCACTATCAGGATGTTATGGCGTTCTAGGAGTTTGTTTTCTCTTGTGTGGTTCAGCGTGGCTCTGCAAGCCCTGGTATGAACTGGGCCATGGGGGACACACACCTACACAAGGAGCTATATTACAACATATATGTATTTAGTCTCCCTTTATATATTTATTTATCAGCACAAATGCAGCATATATATTGGGGGGAGCTCTGGATATGTCTTGGAAGGCATTGCTAGAAAGCCGAGCCCATTCCCTCTCCTTCCCTGCTAATTAAAAGGAGAAAGTGACCTTCCTTCCACCTCATCTGATGCCATCTAGAGTGAGCAAGGGGGACGGGGGGGGGGGGAGGGCAGCCTTGAAGTCGCCCTCCTCCCTCCGTGCTGCTGTCCAGGCTGGGAACCAGCAAAGATCCAATCCTGGCTTCGCCTGGGGTTCCTTAATAACCTGCACATTTCTTCAGTTGGGTTTTGTCCCAATGCATCGGCCCCAAGGTCGTGACTACCATGGGGGGGGGGGGATTGGTCCATCCCCCACCTCCAGCTCTTAAGTCTGGAGTAACTACACTGCACTAAAAGCAGATCCTTTGTTTAAATTCAGCGGGTCAGCCTCCTTAATGCGCACAATTGTGAGAAAGAAGCCTCACACTCAAATTGTTGGAAATGACAAAAGTTTTCCTTAAGAAAGCATTCACAAAGGCTGGTGGATCTCTAAGCTGCAGGCCAGAGGCCACACGGGTTATGGATTCTATGATATTTTATACATGTCTATTAACCCTCCCTCCCAGGTCCAGTTGATAGGCCCTGGTCAGTCACGTGCTAAAGGGCTGCCTGTAATCTGCTATTCCACTGCAAAGTTTTAGAATCAGTGAAGCCCTTGTGGCTAAGCGCTGAGCCCCTTCCTTTCTCCCCTCTTTGGTATTCCCTTAGCGGCTCCCTCGGTACAATGCAGTATGTGGTCCCTGTGACAAGCCAGAAGCTGTGAAAGTCATTGGCCAGCAAAGTTCACGCCTCGGGCCTTGGATATGCAGTAGTGTGGCTAGGTAGTTTGAACAAAAAGTAAACTTTTTTTTAAATTAATTTTTTATTTTATCAATTTCATATATACATTCACAATTCTATGATCTCATAACTGTTATTAATAATATGTATTTATAACAATTTTTTCCCTACAGTTAACAATATACTTGAAGATTGCTTTCTTACCATCCCATAGATCCATCTTATCTTACAACGGTCCTACTTCTTCCCTCCCTCCCTCTTTCCTTCCCTCGTTTCTTCTCTCCTACTCCCCTTCCTTCCCTCCCTCCTTCCCCTTCCCTCTTTCTCGCCTTCCTTCCTTCCCTCCTTTCTTTTCTCCTTCTCTCCTTCCTTTCCCCCTTCCTTTCCTCCTTCCTTCCCCCCTTTCTTCCCTCCCTCCTTTCTTCTCTCCTTCTCTCCTTCTCTCCTTCTCTCCTTCCCTCCTTCCTTCTCTCCCACATTCCCTCCTTCCTTCCCCCCTTTCTTCTCTCCTTCTCTCCTTCCTTTCCCCCTTCCTTTCCTCCTTCCTTCCCCCCTTTCTTCCCTCCCTCCTTTCTTCTCTCCTTCTCTCCTTCCCTCCTTCCTTCTCTCCCACATTCCCTCCTTCCTTCCCCCCTTTCTTCTCTCCTTCTCTCCTTCCTTCCCTATATAAGTAAACCTTATATAAATTGTATAATACGTCGTTCAGAAGCTGTGCTAGTCTACATTAAGGAAATGTACAACTTATGATATTGTTTCTCACGCGTGCGCAAGAAGCCAAACCGAGACAGTCACAGGTTTAATGTGTTCTTGTGAAAGCAGAGTGAGATTTCGTCTGTTGGTGGGTTCCTTTTTGTTGTAATATAGTTCCTTGTGTAGGTGTGGGTCCCCCATGGTCCAGTTCATACCAGGGCATGCAGAGCCACGCTGAACCACACAGGAGAAAACAAACTCCTAGAACGCCATAACATCCTGATAGCGCATAACATAACATCCTGAGATGTGCCCTACCAATGACGCCCAGGATTTGACCATATATAGACTGAGCAGTAGATTAGAAATTGTACTTTTACAGGCTGTTTTTAACCACATGCTATTGCTCCTCCTGCCTTTGTCCTATCTCAATAAAAGGGGCTACCAGACCCCCAATCTGGGTCATCGCTCCATCCCGAGAAAGATCATGTCCATGTCTTTTCTCCACATTGGCCTCATGGACGAACCATGGGAACGTCACATTTGGTAGCAGAGGATGGTTACTTCACACCTTTTAAACAATTGACCGAGATGCCTGGGCCAGTGCTGGGCACGTTTGCCCTGTGACCAAATGTTTATTCACCTGATTAACTCCATTTTGGGGGTTTCTTACGAGATGCTAAACGCAGAGCCAAAAGCAAAAGCAAAAGCTGCAGCTGGAGGTCAGCTCGTCTTGCAACACAGATCTTCTGAAGGGGTGGGGCTGGGGGGGGGGCTGGGGTGCCTAGGTGTAAAAACGTCCAGATGGCATCTATCCCCTGGTCCTTAAGGTTTTATGTAGCTCTTCGTAATTTTAATTTTTCATACTTGCCTTTCTACCACTGGGAACCCTCCCAGGGTCACCTTATCAGTAAGATGGATGCCATTCAATTAATAAATGAATCTGCAACCGGGTGATACAGCTGCCTCCTTTCTCTCTCTCTGTGTGTTGGACATTTCCTCCAGGAAGGGGGTCTCCCCTGCCAATGACCTCATGCCAACTGCCCTGGGGGCTGTGCCCTGAACCTTCCGCCCTGCTCAGGACCCTCTTTTAACCTTCCCCTCTCAGTCTTACCTGTCTGACAGCTGCCGTTCAATGTGTCCATAGTTTCCCAGGAGTCCCAAATCTCGCTTTCTGCCTTGGACTGATCACAGTCCCCCATTTGGTTCATGATGGAGGCCCCTGTTCCAGCCACTGTACCTGGCAGCCTTTGGCAGCAGCTGGTGTCTTTCTAAGCCAGGGCAACCGGAATAGCCCTTTTCTTGAAATGTAGAGTCCAGCCAAATGTTTGGACCTCTCCAATCTGCCATGAAACCGGGTGGGGGAAAGCATCGTTCATTGAAAGGCTTTTGCCAGCTGAGGTTGGTGGGGGTTTTATATGGGTCTAACACCCCTCCCAGCCTCAGAGGCCAGATGGGCATTTAAATCAGGAAGAGACCCTTCCCCAGTTCCCCCACCTCCCCTCCGACGTTAAAAGTGGTCTGCAGTTGACTATTGGGCTCCAAGACAGACAGACAGACTGGCTAGCTTGTGAAAACCAGGGTTTATATTCTGCCTGATGGGTGAATCCTGCAAGTGGATGTTTACTCCCTACATTATGGTTGAAAACAAACAGTGGTTTAAGCGTGACTTAAGAAGTAGGTAAGCAAGACCTGGGCTTGTTTCTTGAAAGGGGAAGCATACTCTTCCCTCTAGGAAGACTGAAACGTCCGGCTGGTCTGGGGTTGGATCCCAGCACAGCCCACCAACTGCCTCAGGCAGGGAAAATGTGCATTCATCCCCCCCCCCCCCGCTCCCCCTGTATCTGCCATTCCTAGGTGGAAGAAAACTCACTGCACCGTTTCCACCAACATCTGGGTGGTTGAGGGAGACCAGGAGTCTCCAGAGGCTCCTACACTCAGGCCGGCCTCCTGAACGGCTGGCCGGGGCCTTGGCAGGGGCTGCGCATGAGTTCTCTTCATCAGCACTTGTATTTTTAGAGGAGAACGAGGAAGTCACTGGCCACAAAAGCTGACTGGTGCCAACCTCCATTTTATTAAATGCATTTGCACCCTAAGCAGAAAATCTAATCTGGCAGAAACTCTGGCAACATCGCTGGCCAGCACTGATTGGACAACTATGCCAAGGGGGTCTCTGCCCCCCTGAAGTGGGCAGAACCTCGGTGCGGGTCTGTCAGATAAACCTGGCTCAGGCAGTCTGTCCGTCAACTGGGTGGTGGGGGACTTTTCCCTGGGGGGAAGTAACTGAGGCCATGGGGAGGGGGGGCACGAGTGAAGCTTTCCTCCATGTGCAGATAAATGGGGTTGCCCCTGAAAATCTGTCTTTAGAAAAGGCAATAATGCAGCCGCAACCCAGATCTTTGATAGCTCCACAGATGGTTTAATTCAGGCTGACTGTAGGTGGCGCTCTGCCACAAATATTCAGGCTGCTTGAGGCTCCCCACGGCTCCTCCAAAGGAGCCCCCCCCCTGCTTTGGAGTGCAGAGGATGAACAAGGGGAGGATTGAGAGCAACGCAGCCCCCCTCCCCCTCCTCCCTTGGAGGGTCCGATTCCTCCACGTCGCCCCATCTCAGCTCTCTTCTCATTTGGAGTTTGGGTTGCTTTCCTGCAGCTGAGAGGTTAAATGTCAAAATTGGGCTGCAATTTAACCCCCGGTTCTATTAATGTTTGCGTCCTTAGGGGTCATTTTTGTCGTAACGAAACCCGCTTTCTAGTCATTGTCAGAAAATCACTCCCCACCACAAAGGAACGTATTTATTGCATTTTTTAGCCTCTGTGTGTGTGTGTGTGTGTTGTTTTAGCCCAGCCTGGCTGCTGTGTTTCCAGCTGTGGCCAGCCTCAAGGTACGGGAGTTGTAACCAGGTGTCTTTTCCGGCTCTTCCCCAAATCACAGAAAAGGACCCCGCATTCTGGAGCGAGCGGCCTTCGGCTTTCTGGAAGCACTGCAGAGCGGAAGGAACAAGCCGGCCAGACATTTTGCGGCTGAGAAGATGGGAAACTCAGTGAAACTGAAAAGAGGAAAGGGCGTGAATGTGGTAAGCTAATTAATGGAAAGGAATTGTCCCCACGGTGCAAGATTTGTTCCCTCCAATTCGTCACCAAGGGAGAGAGCCTGTCTCTGCCTCCTCCTCCTCCTCCTCCCCCCCCCCATCTTCTATGGCAAACCGAGAGCCTGCATTGCATAACAGATTGTGAGATCTCTGTGACGGATGCAGCTCAAGGCGTGTCTCCCGGTGGAGAAGTCATCTGTGATTAGCAGACCTCTCAAAACCTTGGCCCAAAGTAGGCGAACGGGAGACGCTATGGCTGAATCGGTGCTTATTGACTTCAACAAAAGCCCTGCATTATCTGGGCTTTACTTGCACAGAGGTTTGCATGGAGTAACGGCATTGACCCTCTGCTAGAGTGGCTCTCTTGTCGCTGAAAGACACAGCAGCCACACGACCCGGTCGCACTGAATCGCACGAGCAATTTACGAAGCACCGAACAGATCTGGTGTGAATAATAGGCACAGCGCTTCCCTCAAATTGCTGAGAAGGCGCTTTGAACATCTTGCTAAGCCATCTCCTCCCAATCGCGTCTTGTTTTAAAAAGGCACGTTGGTAGCCATTGACGCATGAGAAATGACTGAAAATCTAGAGGTTGAGAGGGATGAAAGCACTCCTAATGTTGACGGATAAAAGATGCACGCTGGAGAGTCACAACTGGACCCCCGGGCCGGTCAGGAGGTTGGCAACTGAATGTCTATGGATAGTCTCAGCCATCTGGGTCTTGGTTGCCCCAAAGGTGCTTTTCCAAAAGGCAACTGGACTTCCGTGGTTTCCCTCGAAGGCGTTTCTCTTCTCATCCAAGAAGCTTCTTCAGTTCTTCTGACTTCTCTTCACTTGCCTACTAGAACTGAAGAAGCTTCTTGGATGAGAAGAGAAACGCCTTCAAGGGAAACCAAAGAAGTCCAGTTGCCTTTTGGAAAAGCCCTTCTGGGACGTTAGCAACTGGGGACTGCCCGTCCCTGAGCCAAGGAGGAAGTCCTGCTCTGGGTCTGTTCTCCTCTTCCCTCCCATTCCAATTTCCTCTCTTACTGGGCCTATTCGATTCTGAGCGTCCCCTTTGAACATCTGCACCCCCTTCCGGGAAATCAAGGCTGCCTCTGCGTGTGCCTAAGTCTCCCGCCTTAGCTGGTGCGGTGGATGTTTGCGGCTTGGCCACGCCTGATCCGCCTGCCCTTTCCCTGGTATTTCTCTGGGCTTCCCGTTGGGTGAAATTGTCAAACGCGGCGCCTGCTGTGGCTGTTGCAAAGGGCAGATTAAACCTGCCTTGCTGGATGCCCGATCGCTTGTCCATCAAGGCGGATGTGTGAAGGCTCCTGCCAGGAGAGCCGCCCGCTCCAGCAGGGGGTTAAAATGTTATGGCTGCGTCTCGGGGAGTTGTCTGCACACCTCGGCCTGGCCAGCTGTTCACCAAAACGGCCTGCTCCGGTTGAGGCAAAGCAAGGTGAAGAAAGAGACTTCTGGCCTGGGAGCAGGAAAGCGAAGTTTTTCCTGCCTGTAACAATGGAAGGAAGGTGGAAGGCAGAAGCCAGACCACAAAGCTCCGTGGCCGAAAGGGGAAACAAGCTTCTGGGTGCTTTGGAGCAGGCCGGTGGGGCTCACTCACCCTGCGTTCTCAAGGGGCTTGAAAGCCTGGTTTACGGACTGATCCTAAAGCCTGGAAAACGATGCCCAGATCCCACTTGGATTGGCTGACAAAGAAGCATCTCAGGATTCCCAGGAGGGGAAGATTTTGCTTTTAAGGGGACGGAGCAGCTTAGCCCAGGCTGGTCTCTTCCAGGCCTTCTGGACTACGTTGCCCATCCCGGCTGTGAAGCATGGGCATAGGGGCTTTCATCCAGCATGCATGGAGGGCTCCAGGTCCTGGCAGGACAGATCGGATCTGGTGGCCCCCTGAGGTCTCAAGGGGCTTGGAATCTGCTGAGCTTTTATCACAGGTTGGATCCATAATGAACATCTCGCCCCCCCCGCCCCAACCTTTCATTGTTTCTGAGGTGGGGGATGGAGGAGGATGGCGAAGTGGGCCTGGGCCCCAAAGGCTGGAAGTCACAGTGGCCACACCAAAGAGGCGTCTTTTCTTGAGCCCCCCCCCCCCCCCCCCCCGCTGTCCAGAGAGGAGGAAGCCCCCCGCCCGGAAGAGAGTTGTGGATTTCCTCCTCTTCCTTGGAGAGTCCCATATTTGGGGAAGCAGGGGCTGTGAACAGGCCTCCCACCCACACTTAGCAAGGACAGAGGCATCGATGGAGCTTCCGCAGAGGGAACCTGTTGTAATATAGTTCCTTGTGTAGGTGGGGGTCACCCACGGTCCAGTTCATACCAGGGCATGCAGAGCCACGCTGAACCACACAGGAGAAAACAAACTCCTAGAACGCCATAACATCCTGATAGTGCATAACATAACATCCTGAGATGTGCCCTACCAATGACACCCAGGATTTGACCATATATAGACAGAACTTCCCTGAGCAGTAGATTAGAAATTGTACTTTTACAGGCTGTTTTTAACCACATGCTGATTGCTCCTCCTGCCTTTGTCCTATCTCAATAAAAGGGGCTCTCAGACCCCCAATCTGGGTCGTCGCTCCATCCCGAGAAAGATGATCGTGTCCTGTCTTTTCTCCACATTGGCCTCATGGACGAACCACGGGAACGTTACAGGAACCAGCAGCCACTTTAATTCTCAAGGAAAGCAAGGACACTCCGTGCGGGGCACTAAGAGAAGCCATTAGGGCACCGCCTCGCTTCCGCCGGCCTGACCCGCTCTGGCCTCGTGGCAGAGGATTATGGAGAGTCTCAGGCCACCTGGGTAGATCTGATGTGAGTCAAGCTTCTGCCAGCTTCATGGGGGCCACCGAGCAATTGGACAGAAATTGAGCAGAATAATTCTGCTGCCTGCCTCACACACGGACACACACAGCCTTCTGCAGACCCAAAGGTTCCCGCTTGCCCGAAAGGCCCTCTGGGATCTTGGGTGCGATGACTTTTCTCCACCCCCTGAAGCAAGCAAAAGGTAGCGTTCCCAAAAAGGTTTTCTTTAAAAAAAAGAAAGCAAGCTTCTAGCCCTCATGAGTTCATGCTCGGTTGGATTCAAGAGATGCTGACTGACCACCTCTTGAGTCGGAGTCTTATTCCTGCGAAAAGGGGGAAAGGGAAGCCAGGAAAGGGATTCAAAAGGAAACCCACACAATTTTGCAGTGGATTATTGGTCTCCTGGTCCTCAGGAAAGTGCCCAGTGCGAGAAGGCAGCATTCGCAGTGGGGTCTCTGCCAGCCACTTCCAATTTCTAGAGCAGCTGAACCGGACCCAGTTCCTGGAGACTTTCTGGACACGTCCACCATATTTCCTTGGCAACGGCCCAAAGCTTCATTTATTCCATGCAGCTGCCGACCGAGAGGATGGCGAAGGCCTCGGGCAGCTCTCCTTCGCCTGCCTGCCCGTCCAGCACCTTCCTCCTGCCAGGGCTGAGCCGTGCCCTCCATAGAGCCAGGGGCCAGGCCAGGGGTCTCTCCCTCAGCTGTTGCAGGGCCTTGGGCATTTCCTCCTCCAGATCCCACCACTGCCTTCTCGGGACTTGCCTGGTGTTGTGTTTTCCCCCTCCTCCCCTGGACCTTCTCCTCTCTCCTGTCTTGCACGATTCTGCCAGGGGGAGAGACGTCCCTCCCCCCCTCCCTCTATGGCTGCTGGAACCCTCCGGCCCTCCCTGATCCAGAAGGGACTCGTCCAGCTAAGCTGCCCCGCTTTTTCCCTTGGCCTTTTTACATTCTCCTCTCTGCATCCGCTGCCTCGGCTCTCCTGCTGCACCCCCAATTCCTGCCCTTGGTTGCCTAACATGGAATCATAAACTTATGGTGGACTGTAAGAAAATGCTGGAAGGTTCTGGAGACGCAGATTCCGGAATCTGGCTCTGCATGCCAAGAGGCCAGGCCCGCTGCCTGGGTCTCAAAGCCACCAGCCGGCCATCTCCTTGGCACACGTTCAACCGCACCATCCGCGGGGCTAAATCCGATTGTTTTGGTATAATTTATTCCCCGGTGAGGGAAGACGGGATGGCAGCTGAAATTGGGGCATTGCTGGGATCTTGGAAAGAACTTGCTGCCCAACAACAAACCGACTGGCTGTGTTTCTCTCTGGACGCCCTCCAAGGCCGGCCCCTTCCCCAGCGCCCGTGTGATGCAAGTGAGGCTCCTTTGAAACCTCGCTAGCGCTACCTAAGCCCAAAATAGACTCATTTCCATTCAAAGGAATTGGATTTCTGCTGTGTCTTAATTATTTTTGAATTGAAAGTGTGGTCTCTTTCATATCATGGAATGCTACCAGTCTCTCTTCACCCCACCCCCCCAGCTCTGTAGGGTAGCTTAAGCCCATCACATTTCCAATGGGGAGGGGGAGGGAAGGGGAAGGGGAGGAGGAAAGGGGAGGGGGAGGAGACCCTGAAGCCCCAGGCCTGCAGAGTTGAAAAGAGTGAAGAGGGCTACTTACAGAAGCTGCCCTCCTACAGCAGAAGCTGCCCAGGTGTGGAGCTGGGGCCCTGGGTGGCCCTTCGGCAGGAGGGAAAAAGCCCCTTTCTGGGTCTAGGCTGGTGCCCAAGACTCCCTTCAGGTTGACCCACAGACATGGCTGCCCTGCTGCTCTCGCCCCCTTTCTATACACTCTGGAGAGTTTTTAAATCAGGTTTATTTGGTTCCTGTCATTCATGGTGACCTTTGGGGGGGGCAAAACCCCTGTTTCCTTTGAGGAGGGGGCTGGTTTCTGAAGGAAGCTACACACGGAGCGGCTGCGGCCCCCCAGGGACCAAGATACCCACCCACCCCCGCCTGCCCTCTATGGGGCGGTCCGGGGGCTTCCTGATAGAGACGCTGCAGCCACCCGGATTGGGCTCCGCAGCTTCGGGAGAGATCAGGCCGGCCGGGGCGGCACGTGGAGGCTCCGCGGAGCCCGGCCGTCCTCGGCTCTCCAAGGAGACGCCGCGGCGGGGCCCCAAACGGGCCCCGGCTGCGCCCCACGGCGACTCCGCCCCCTCCCCTCCCGTCCGTGCCGGGCGGGGGAAGGGCCGCTCCGCTTGTCCGCCCGCCGGCGGGCTGGCTGCTGGGCTGCTGGGCTGCTGGGCTGCTGCGCGGCTGAGCTCCGCCCGGCGCCGGACTGCAGCGCCGCCGCTGGTCCCGGGCGAGGCAGCGGCCGAGCGAGCGCGCTCCGCAGGGCAGACTCTCCCCTCCGGGACCCGGGCGGCGGCGGCGGCGGCGACTGGCTGTGGCTTCGGGGCGGCGCTGGGCTGCGCGGCCGCCCTGCGTGCCAGCCGGCCGGTGCCCTTGGCCCGCGCGCTCCGCCAACTTGCCCGGGGGAGGAGGAGGAGGAAGAGGAGGAGGGGGCGGCTGAGGGAGTCGCGCGGGCGCTGCGGGCCGGGAGAGGAGGGGGCGCAAGGCGCGGCGGCGGCGGCTGCCCTGCGAAGAAGCCGAGCCAGGCGCCCCGCGCGAGGAGGGAAGGGCCGGCGGCGGCGCGCCTCTGCCTGCTGCCCGGACGGCCTCGGAGATGCGGGGCGGCCGCCCCCCGGGGCATTATGGCGAAGGCCGGCGCTGCGGTGAGTAGGGCGGCGCGGCCGGGAGGCGCGGGCGGCGGGCAGGAAGGGCCGGGGTCGGCGGCGCGGTTCCCCCGCTTCCACGCAGAGCTCCGACCCTGAGTGGAGTCGCAGCCCGGCAGAGCCCGGGGGGGGGGGAGAGTGCTGGCCGGGGTGATGCGGGGCGGTTTGGGGAGGGTCCCGCGAGCCGTCCTCGCCCAGGGAGCTTTCCCGGACGAGAAGCTGCGGAGCGTGGCGGAGCTGGCTGGATGGCGGACTGGCTGCGCCTCCGCAGAGCCCCCGCCCGGCTTTGCGCCCTCCGCGGTGAGGACGTGCCCGGAGCCGGTGTGGGCGAGGGGAGCGCGCGGGGCTGGTCGGGTCGGCGGGGAGGCCCGGCCCGGCCGAGGCAGCGGGAGAGGGTCCCGAAGAAGATGGCGAGGAGGCAGCCCCCGGGGGTCAGTGAGGCCCCCCTCCCTCCCTCCCTCCCGCGCTGGGGCCGTCCGTAGGGGCCGTGCGGGCGATGGGATTTGTAGTCCCGTGCTCCCGGAGGGCGGGCCGCAGCCCGGAGGGTGGCTCTGGGGTGGCGTTTCGGCAACTTTCTGAAGTGCGGCGGCGTGTGAAGGTGCTTGTTTAAACGGCTGTTTGGCACCGCTGGCAGCGGCCTCGCGCCCCGCTCGCCCGCCGCTCACCTGCCCGGCCTTCTTCTGACCCGCCCAGAGCCCGCTTGCCCCGAGAGGCCCCCCCGCCGCCAGCGGAGGCGATGCGGAGTGCCGACCCCGGCGACGGCGCCTGTGGAAGGACGGACGGCAGCCCCCCTTGACGCGCGCCGCTGAGCAGCCCTGCGAAATGCCAAACTTTGAGGCCGCCTCGTCTACCGTTTCTCACGACCCCGGTAAGCAGCGGAGCTCCTCCGGCCGGGAGGGGAGGCGGGCGGGCGGGCGGGGCCAGGGGGGCGCTCCGGGCTGGCCTTCCCCCCACCACGGGACGGGGAGCCAAGAATGGGCGGCTGCAGTTTGAAGGGGGCGCCCCCCCCCCCTTGCCCAGCCAGGCAGCCTGGTGCGCCGTTTAGAGGACCGGGCGAAACGGGAATGAATGAGGCGAGTTGAAAAGGCCCACGGAAAGCTTCCTCCTTTTCACCAAAATTCTCGCCTGATCTGACTGCAGTGGGGGGGGGGGGGGATGGTAAATCTGCCCTGCAACAGATCCGACCTCTGAGGCTGCATCCAGATGCAGTCTGCAAAGGGGGGAGGGGAGTGGGCAGGGGCTGCAGCGACCCCCCTCCTCCCACGCACTTCCCCCTCCCCCTCCGCACGGGGAAAGCAGACTTTTTAGGAGCCCTGCTTTGCTGGAGCTCTGGGGGGTGGGGGCTGGTGGAGTGGGCACACTGAGCCCCCCCCCTTGGGCCGGAGGGGGCTATGGTCTGGCTGGGAAGATGTAGGACACCTGCTCTCAGCAGCAGCAGCCCCTCCTCCAGAAGACATGGAGAGGTGTGGGGGGGTTTCCTTCCAGGAAGAGGCCTGAAGTCGGGCCCCCAATCCTGCAGGGTTGGCCCCTTCCTCCATGTCCCCTAAGAGCAGCCTGTGCCTGGAGGCCGGGAAGGGAGCAGCCAGGAAGGTCCAGCTGGGGAGGGGCAGGTGGGTCGGACGGCAGGCGAGGGGCTGGTGAAATCGGCCTGCTTGAACCTGTGCCACAGATGCGGCTGGCTCAGCTTGGTCAGCCAGCCATCCCACTGGCCAGGAGGCTGGAGGATGTCCCTCTGAGGAGCTACCGGCGGTGGTTCCTCTCCACTGGCTGCGGCAGGCCGGCTCAGCTCAGCAGCTTCTCAAGGGGCAGCAGCCCCTCCCCGATTCCCACAGCCATTGCGTGCCCCCCACCCCACCATCCTGGGCTGCTTATCTCTCCCACCCGGGAAGGGGGGTCTTGCCCAGCTGCTCCTGCAGGCATGCGACACGAGGCGACTCGGGCTGCCGGCTCTGCTCTGAAGCCAGCGGAGGGTTGGGGGGAGGCAGGGGGACGATATGCGGCGCCCTCGCCCCTTCAGAGGGCCCGGCGGTCTGGGTTCTGCCTGCCAACGTCTCTGCCGGCCCCTCTGGCTGAGCAGGAGGGCGCCCGGGTTCACTCTGGCCCCCTTTGCAGGGCATGGTGCTGGTCAAGATGGCATGCGTGTGCTGGAATCTGCTGGTGCTCCACGCGTTTCTGGTCCACGGGGCGGAGAGAAGCTCCCCCATCCTGAACGTTGCGGTCATTTTGGGGAGGACTCCGAGCGTCACGGAAAGAGACCTCCGTGCTCTCAGCAGCCGGGATGTGGCCGGGGGGCTCCCCACTGACGTGAACGTGGTGCCCCTCCTGATCAACCAGACCGACCCCAAGAGCATCATCACCCACATCTGCGACTTGATCTCGGGCACCAAGATCCACGGGGTGCTTTTCGGAGACGACAGCGGCCAGGAGGCCGTGGCCCAGATCCTGGATTTTATCTCCTCCCAGACTCTGATCCCCATCCTGGGCATCCACGGAGGCTCCTCCATGATCATGGCAGAGAAGGTAGGGGGAGAGAGGGGGGGGGGCGAGGGGCACTGTGGCTCCTCCACTCTGGGAGTCACGGGGTGGGGGTGGGGGGATTTTGCTGGTCTGTGGGGCTGCATTTGTGCCTTCTCTTGCCCCTTGGCGCCGCCTAGAATGCTGCTCTCCTTGGTAGAATCAGGGCCAGGCTGGTCCATTCATCTAAAGTGACGTAGGGTCTCCTGCTTGAACAGGAGGGGGGTTGGACTAGAAGACCTCCAGGGTCCCTTCCAGCTGTTGTTCTATATTTCTCAACATGCACCTCTCCAATGGTGCTCCAGGCGAGGAGGCCTAGCGAACGCCTTTCTCTGGAGATCAGCCAGGGCGGGAGGTCTTGTGGAGTCCCGTGGCATGAGTCCCCAGCCAGGGGAGGATTTGGAGTGGGGGGGGGCAGCCTGGAGGGGGGCCTCACTTTCAGGGTGGCTATTTTCCATCCTGGGTGTAGAAGAAACTCTTCCTGCTGACCTCAACGTCCGTTGTGTGGACTCGGGGGTCCTTGCCAGGTGGAGCCCCCTGGCGTGTCTGATGGTGTCGGAGGGAGGGAGGGGGGTTGGAATTCCTTCCTGCCCCCCAGGACCTCTTAGGCCAGGGGTCCTTCTGTGCCTGACCTGCCTGGGGGGCTTCCTGAGCATTGTTGGAGAGATGTCTGCTGTGCATCAGCCCTAAGGCCACTCCAGAAGGGTCCTCTTAACCTCTTTGGGGGCTTGGCGTTGCGGGCCGTTGCCTGGCTGCGTTGGCAGCTTCTGGGGCAGAGACTTTGGACGGGGGGGGAGAGGAGGTGGCTGGCGGATGTTGAGGTGGATCCCAGGATTGGGGGGGGGAGGACTTTGGGGGTGGGCTCAGCCGGTCAGAGGCCCATGGAGAAGTTCTGCTTCCCTGCACAGGCTTTGTTACCAGCGAACGAGACGCTCATGGGCCCCTGAGGGCCCGGCAGATGTGCAGGGGGCCACGCGAGTGGAGCCAGGCCCCTGCTGGGCACGGTGGGGCTTCCGTGCCAGAGGCCAGTCAGGATGAGGCTGCTGGTGGAACTGTGCTTGGCACCGGTGGGTACAGTGAGGGTGGGCTGGCTCCCGGTCAGCCTCTGGTGCAGCTGGGGGGGCCTTGCCTTAGTGATGTGTCCTCTCCTGCTCGAAGGCCCCGCTTAGAGGCCGGAGCAGCTGAGAGCCACACTGGCTTCTTGCTCCTTCCCACCCGTGGCCGGTGCCACCTCCTGAAGCTCGCCTGGTAAAGGCCACCTGTGTAGAGGAGAACTCCCTTTGCTTTCGAGAGGCAGCCCGGGGCCCCTCGGAGGGGCTAAGCAGGCTCCCCTCGGGGCAACAAAAGGGCCCCCCTTGCCTGTGTGGAGCCGCTTAGGATCAGGGCGAGGTCGAGGGGGCTTGTGAGGTGCCTCTCCGGACTGCCCTTCTCGGCTGATCCTCTGGGCTCCCTTCGCTTCTCTCCAGCTCTTCCTCTTCTGCCCACACTGGCCGCGATGGGGGCGGAGGGAGGCCTGGCGCTGGTCCCTCTGGGCCCTGCTTGGCTTTCCTCGGGTGGGTTGAGGCGGTGGGGACCCTCCCTGAGCTGCCCAGCGTGGTCTCTTCCCTTCGCACCCGGCCACAGCACAGGGGAACAATCGGTCGGCCTCGAGCTGCCCGCTGCAGTTGGTGCCTCTTGAAATGCAGCAGGGAGAGGGAGGAGGCAGGTGAGCCGGCTCCGCACGTGGGAGCGGGCGAGCCCCCTGCCTCCTCCGCTGCATCTCCAGGGCGGACGATGGGTGGACCGGCATTGGGGTGCTGCTGCCGCCTTCCCCGAAATCTCGGCTGCCCCCCTCCTGAAGGGCTGGGGAGCCAATCTTGCCTCCACTTAAGTAAAGAGTTTGAGGACGCAGGGAGGCCGTTCTGGCTTTCCAAGAAATCCTTTCTCAGGGCAGCCCCCCCCACCCCCGCCTCCCCTCCCCCCCAAAACAAAGGGCAGATTAGGAGGAAAAAGACCCCCCCCCCCCCGGCAGCCTCTCTTCTCTGCTCCCAGGTGCCACTCACTACCGAGGCTGCTTCTGTGCAGGGGAAACAGAGGGAGAGGGAGAAGATTTGCCTTGAAACAGACCTGTGGACCCAGGGTGTGTGTGTGTGCATGTGTGTGTGTGTGTGCGTGTGTTCATCACTCAAATTGCTGTGTCAGGGCTGCAAGTGTTGCACAACTGAGGCGGCAGTGAAGTGTGTGGACAGGAGCTCGCAGCCCCTCTGGAGGGAGGGGGCCCCAGGGGACACCCTCGCCTCCTCTCCTCTCCACGGGGATTGGCAGCGCTGGCGCTGGGCCTCCAGTGGGGGTCAGCCGGCAGCCTCGTTGGCCGGCAGGTTGCCCCCGGTGCCCGAGGGCCCGTGCGTGGGTTTTCAGTGAGTGGAGTGGGAGGGGTCAGGTCCCAGCCAACCTGCAGGCCTCCTACGGCCTGGCTGGGCTGCTGCCCTTTCAGACCCCAGAGTCCCCCCTGGCTGCAGCCGATCAGAAGCCCACAAAGAAAGGTGGGGTTGGCCCTCGGCACAGAGACATCAGGTCCCCACCTCAGTCGTGTGAACGTGGCCACTCGCAGTCTCTTCAAGCAGCTGTGGGTGTCCCGGGGGCCTCCCCTGCCCGCCTCCCCCTGTGTGGGCAGGGCCGAGAGGGCTTCGGGGGAACCCAAAGGGCTGAAGGTTTAGTTTAAGCCACCTAGACAGCCCGGCCCCTCCCCACCAGCCCCCAGGGGTCACAGGGCCATTGGCTCTCCCGGGTCCAGGGCCCCTCCCACTCCTTTCCCAGCTGCAGACCCCCCCCCCCCCCTTGGAGAAATGTCCGGGACCACCTCAGGGCTCCTCGGTTGCTCCATGGATCCCTCCAAAGCGAACTTTCCAACGTTATTTCTTAATGAGGCTCCCCCTACCTTTTATAACCCCCCCTTCTCGTCTTTCTCCTGCCTGAATCGGGGGGGGGTTATTGTGCACCTCACCCACAGCTCCTTTTGGGGAGCCCCCCCCCCGGGGACCTCCTGCTGGAGAAGCTTGTTCCTTGAGCAGGCCTTGATCCGAAGATCAAGCAGGCCGAAGGTGCCAGTGGAACAGCTGCCTTTGGGGGTGTCTTTCCTGCCCCTGGTACCAAGTCCCCTGCCAAGGGTGGGCAGCCAGCCCCTCCTTTGAGAGAGGAGCCCATTGGGAAGGCCCAAGTGGTGGCCTTGGCTCCTTGGGCGCCACCGAACCGTATTGGTTCTGTCAAACATGTTTTCTTTCTGCGCTTTGTCATCTATTAAGGGTGCCCGAGAACCTGCTGCCTTTAACTGGATCTGACAGTTTAATAGTTTTCCTCTTTCCCTTTTTCATTTTGGTGCAGTGGGGAGAGCAGAACACTTGACCAGGCCTTGGAGACCCGCACCAGGCCTTCAAAGTTGTTGTTGTTTTAAGTTGTGGCAGACAATTCTGGGTCTCTCGGGGGGCCCCCGACTCTGCGGCCAGTTCTCTCGAGCGGGGAACTCCAGGCACCGTCGCTATGTGTGTGGGTGGTGAGGAAATAGCGGTAAAGATTGGCACATGACTGTATTTAGACGTCGGTGGGCCAACTGGCATGGGAAGTGCCCGGCCGAAGTACCCGGAGGAGCATTTGGGTCGAAGGCTGAAGGCGCTCACGCACAGTTGCCTTTGCTTACTTAGGGCCTCTTGGAGAAGCCGTGGTTGGCTGAGGGAGGAAGCGTGGCTCGGAGCCTCCGTGACTTCACCCCCAAAGCCCCACGTGCTGCAGTCCAGCAAACCACTTACGGCTTGAACCCAGGGCCAATATTGGTTGCTGCCCGGGGCATGGGGGAACTGGCCCCTCAACAGTGACTCTGACTTGCGTTGGAGGAAACCGGGGGAACCGTGGCCCGTTTCTGCATCCGAGGGACCACCCATGGGGGTTTGTGGCCCTTCGTCTTGGCCTGTTGTGGCCAGGGTGGTCTTGCCATTTCCCAGCTGCACTTTCTGGCTTGCTGGTTGTCTGAATCCAGACAGCCTCCTTCATGCATCTTGTTCGTCGTTTGGACTGAGGCCACGTGGCAAGCCGTGGTTTAGGATTGGGTGCAGGACGTCAACGAAGCCTTGCGGCTGGCTTGGCCACCTCCCCATAACTCTGGGGGAAGCGGCCCAGGCCCTCCCAGGCAAGAGTCGGTTTGGGGGCTTCGTAGGACAGGGAGGCCAACGCAGGGGTCTCCTAGAGACTGTGGGGTCCCCTGCCTTGCTACCTCCTGCGCCCCTCATGCAACCCTCCTTCTGCTGGGCCCCCCCAAGCGCTTGGGGATTTCCCAGCCCACCGGGAGCCCTGGCGTATGGGTCTTAGCCCCCTCCCCAGAGTCAGGCAGGGTAGAGGAATGCAGAGGGGATTCTCGGAGGAGAGACGGCCACTCAGGCACCCAAGGCCCGCCTCCCTTGCTGGCTGGGGAATTCTGGGAGTTGAAGTCCACAGATCTTGAAGTTGCAGAGTTTGGACACCCTGCTCTAGACTTCCAGGCTGGCTGGGGAATTCTGGGAGTTGAAGCCCATGGTTGAGAGACCTCCTGGGGGAGAATTCTGCCAGGAGCAGATTAGGAAAGGTGGGTTTAAGTGTTGCAGGAGGGGCTACAAAACAGATCACCAATGGTCTGGGATCTCATATGGAGATGCCACAACGGCTGGGCTGAAAATCAAGTCTCCCCTCCAACTGTGCAGGCCCCCCTCCTCTCCCCCCGGAGCGGTTTCTCCGTGCTTGAGAGTGCCGGCATGTTCTGCACATGGCCTGCTTGGCCAGGACTTGGTCTTCGGGCGAGAAGACGATGGGCCGAGGATGGAGCCATGAATGTTTCATGGCGCTAAGTGCTCAGGGTGGAGGTTCTCCCACATGGAGTCCGACTCCGGCAGCTTTGGAAACAGGCTGGGCTGCACATTGCGGGACTCGTGCTCAAACTGCAGATTTCCTTAATGGAGAATACGGGTTCTTCTCGGTGTTTTTCCCAAGCAAGAAAGCTAATAGGTTTTAGTAAAGATGAATAAATAAAAACACAAGCTGGATTTCCTCTTTTTTTTTTTTAAACGGCTGACATCCAGCTACAAAATTCCAGCTTATGTAATTGATTCCACACCACCTAGGTGGCCCCATGCGCACTCCCCCCCCCCCACCCCCAGCCCCCATTGCTTGCAACCTCTTCCTTGCTGCTCCCCAGCAGTTGCAAGAAAGAATTCAGAGGAACCTGGCTTGGAAAACGGAGGAGCTGCGGAGCGAAGGGGCTTCCGTCCCAGCATCCAGGCCGGGGCCTGTGAGAGATGGTGCTTTGCTGAGAGAAAAAAGAAAAGCCACCGCCACCACCTGGGTTCCTGGCCCTCTAGATGTGGCTTTAGAGCATCTCTTTCGCCCCGACCAAGAATCCAATGTTACATCGGCATTTTGACTGTCAAATCTTTCCTGGGGTCAAGCTGGGCCCACCCAGGGCTGGGAGCAGCCTTCCTCCTGCTCTGGGTTCAGCGCTCCCACCTGAGTAAATAAGGAAAGATTTGCTGGTTTTGGGATGGCTGTTGGCCACCAGCTGTCAGATGCACCTAAGAGCCAACGTCGTAGGTTTCTGCGGCTGATATAAAAGGAAGCCGTTTGGTAGTTGGACGGGAGCCCGAGAGGAGATCAAAGTTGCACATTTTAAGAGCTGCCAGTGAGCGCCAAGGAGTGGCTGAGGCTATTTATTTGAGGAGTGCTTGACAATCTGTCTGTTTATTTGAGGAAAATGCCACACCTTCTGGAGAATTTCTCCCTGGGGCACAATTTGGCAACCCACTTCCATTTCTCTCTGCCCACTTTCACCCCCTCCGATGCCTTCTGGTAAGAAAAGCCCAGAGAAGGAGCCCCCACTGCTTTTGTCCCAGTGTTTTATTTCCCACAGTGGCTGACCAGTTGCCCTTGGAGACCTTCCCCCCTTGGCTTGGAGACAGGGTCCTTACCCCCCCTCGCATCCTCCCCAGGCAACGCTGTAGCCCCCGAGCGTCTGCTTCTCCTTTCCTGCAGGCGGGCGAAGCAGCTGCCCTGGGTGGGAGGCCAGTCATGGCGGCCAGAGGAACCCAGCATGCACGGCTTGGTCTTCAGCAGTGTCGAGAGGGGATGCGGAGCGCCCTAAATGCCACCCAGTTGGAGAAGAGGAGGAGGAGGAGGATGTGTTTACCCAAAATAGATTTTGAAAACATGACCTAAATCTCCACCGCTCCCTGCATCCACCTCCCGCGTGCCAGGCAGCCTGGCCTGGGTGATGGGGTGCAGAAAGCTTTGGGGCCTGTACCCCACGAGAATTGGGCCTGCCAGCCCACCAAACCCTTAACTGCCATGCCTGTTCAGATAAGGTGCTCATGAAGACCCAGCTGGGAAGTGGTGCGGCATACCCGGTTCAGAAATCAATTGCGGCATCAGTTCTGCAAAGTTGCTGGTTCCCTTGAGAACCAGGTGGATGTTCCAGGTACAATGGCAGTCTACCTGCAGATAGCAGTTTGTGGGAATAAAGGAAGGGAGGGTCTCTACGTGCTGGGGGGGGGTCTCTAGCAGGTTTTGGCTTCATATAGAACTTTGCAAGGAAGGGAGACAAAGAGCCAAGGTGGCGCAGTGGTTAAATGCAGCACTGCAGGCTACTGCTAGATCAGCAGTTCAGCGGTTCTAATCTCACTGGCTCAAGGTTGACTCAGCCTTCCATCCTTCCGAGGTGGGTAAAATGAGGACCCAGATTGTTGTTGGGGGCAATATGCTGACTCTCTGTAAACCGCTTAGAGAGGCCTGAAAGGCCTATGAAGCGGTATATAAGTCTACTGCTATTGCTATTGCTTTGCTGCTGAATTCCTGGGACAGTCCTGTGGCCAACTTGGTTTTTTTTAGGGGGGTGGGTAATTTTATGCTCACCCCAGACGAGATTTCCTTTTTTCCAGCTTTGTGAGAAGCAGTTAAAAAACTGGGAGTGTGCGAAGACCCGGGTGAGCTGGACCCTCGCCCGCTTTCGCAGAGGGGGCCCGAAAGGCTCGTGGTGGAGAGGGAGAGTTTTCTTTCAGGGCCCAGAGCTGCCCAAAGCAATTTGCCATTCAAGAAAAATAAAAATGTCTCCACTAGGAAAGAGAACTGAATGGAACCTGTCCAATAAATCAGAAAACCAAAGGAAAGGCTTTGGAGACCGTCCAGAGGACCACAGCCCACACAGCCAAGCGAGCTGGACCATGTGGGTTCCAGATGGAAGAGAAATTGCGCCTTGGTTTTGGCCTGGAGGACAGTCAGCGAGGAAGAAGAGAAGGGGAGGGAATTAGTGGCAGGACCATCGTAGTCCAGGAGCTGATGGGCCGCGAGGAAGGCTGGCCAACGTCCAGAGCTTTGCTCTGCTCCTTCACGCTTGATGGTCTGGGGCAGCCCCATCCGTGGCTGCCGGGTTGAAGCCCGATGAGAAATTGCCCAGAATCAGGGCTGGGCAGGGATTGAGTTGACCAGTGACCGGGATTGGCCCCCGTGGGTGGACTGATGGAACTGGGGGGCGGAGGAAGGAGAAGCTTGTCCTGAATGATGGGAGAGGTTCCATTCCTGCTCAACTCTCTTAATTAAAACAACCTCGCCCCCCTCCCTCCCCTGCCCCCAATTTAGCCGCAAGAAAACATTCTTATACGCAATTAGGTTTTGATTAAAGGCAAATGGTGCCCAGGGATGGAGAAGCTACAAATGTGGTTGAAGCTGCCGTTGGTGCAGAGGAACATTTTAGGTCAAGGTGCTTTAATTAAGAAGTACCGAGATCTCCGGTGTTGGGATGGAGATCGGAGAGCGAGAGAAAATCTCCCGGGGGATGGGTTGTGGCCAGGCACTCAGCAGTCCAGGATGCGTCCTTGAGGCTCCTTTCCGTCCGTCTTCTTCCATTCTTGCCCCCCCTCCCTCCTCCTCCGAGCAGCCAAGGCCACTCCAGCCACTTTATGGCCTGTCTTTGTACAAAGCGTTTTGTTGTGTAACCCTTGGTTAAAGTATGATCTTCCCTCTGCTGAAGTTTCGGGGAGGCTGCTAAGAAGCCGTTCTCTCCCATCGAAGGGAAGGCGGCTGGCCTTGGCGGCTCTGCAGTTCCCGTAGCCCTGCTGGAAATGGCCGGGCCGAATGCCTCCCCTGCTTTGACGGCTTTGCACGGGGGCTCAGAGGTCTCCGCAGAAGATAGTCGGATGATGATGGCCATACGGAGCATCCGCCTCAAAGCCGAAAGACAGGATGGCGTTGCTGGCTTTCATGTTGAGACGATGAGGTTATGACTCTGAGGCCAAACTTGATGGGCAGCTGGGAAACGCTGTTTCCTTCTAGCCAGGATCTGTATCGTCCCTCAGCCCTGATCTGCCTTGGGCAAAAGTTTAGGAAGGTTCCCTTTCTTGTCCGGAAGCCACCCTTGAATGGAGCTTCTGTGTTGCTTCTCCTTGGACCCAAACCAGCCAAAGATGCTCTGTATCTTGGCGCCTCCATGCAGCACAAATACCGCTTCCGGCTTCCTCATTTCCATGTGGCCTTTGTGACACATAAAATGTTCCCTAGAACATTTGTTCCTTTTGGTCTTTCAAAGTATTTTGCTGGTGAAGGCATCTTGGCTTCCTCTTGGCAGAGAGGTTGTTTTGGAAGGAGCAGAAAGCTTGGCTCTTCAGCATGAGGACCGTCTTCGGCCATGTGCTAGGCTTCTGAGAAGACTTCCTGTATCTCCCACTTCCTTTTAGTCCTTCAGGCTTCGTCCCAGGAAACGGCAAACGGCGCTTGAGGACGTGGCTTTTGGGGTGCCTGAACATTGTGCAAAGGGCTGGGGCAAGACAGAAGACCCACAAATTGAACGAAGTGGGATCTTCGGCCTCAAAGCTCTGATAGGGAGCACCAGGGAACCCTAGATCTCCTCCTTATGTTTTCACTGGTGACCCAGAGATTTGAGAACACTCGATTTACAATGTTCAGAATGGCTCTTTTTATTTAATGGGAGGTTGGAGCATCTTCATCTATAAGGCCAGTTTGTCCAGCAGCTGGACAGAGCCTCGCTTCCCTTCCCCGGGAAGGGCTCCATTTGCAGAGACGAGTCCTTCAGGCAAATCTTCCTGCCTGACCCATTCATTTATTTCAGGGGGTCCCTCGGGGTCACCCAGCAGAGGCCATATTTGTACAATTCCCGCTGGAGGTCCGGCAGCCATTTCTGGAGAAGAGCGCCAAGTGAAGTGTGTTCAGATCATCCCATCCGGGCGCCACCTGGCTCTGAAGGACTGCAGGAAGGAAGGTCTCGCCCAGGCAGGGCTGCAGCTGGGAAAGAAACCGAGCTGCCAGGAGGCATCCTTGGTCCCCGATGCCACCTGGGCTTCCCTTGGCAATGCCAAGCACAGGAAGACCCGAAGCCGCCCCTTTGGCAGCCTAGTGGGAAGGAGCCGAGGTGGCGCAGTGGTTAGAGTGCAGCACTGCAGCCACTTCAGCTGACTGCTATCTGCAGTTCGGCGGTTCTAATCCCACCAGGCTCAGGGTTGACTCAGCCTTCCGTCCTTCCGAGGTGGGTGAAATGAGGACCCGGATTGTTGTTGGGGGCAATATGCTGACTCTGTAAACCGCTTAGAGAGGGCTGAAAGCCCTATGAAGCAGTATATAAGTCTAACTGCTATTGCTATCTCCTCTGATTGGTGTTCCTTTGCCCTTCTCCAGCCCCAGATGGGCTCTGGGCACCTTTTCAGCACCCCCCCCCCAGCTTTTCAGGGCTGGGCCCTCAGCTGCCCCTCTGATTTATACAGCCTGGCTTTTGTTCGCCATGGCATAAAGGTCTCCTGCAAAGTGAGGCTTGGCCTTCTGCCCAGATTGCAGCCCAGGCCAGCCAGTACCATTTCTATTTAGGTTGAAGCCCCCTTTGGGAGCCTTGTTTAAGTGCCCTCCATGAACATTAAGAAAAGAAGATACTTGTTCTCCTGATCTGAACGGTGGAAGCAGAAGTCTCGGTCCCATCTCCCCCCACTCTCTCTGTGTGGGAGGAGGAGGAGGAGGCAGAGCGAAGACTCTTCCCTGAGACGGGGACGGGGGGCGTGTGGCTCTGCCTCTCACCGCCTCCTTGCTGTGGCTTCATTTTTCTACCCTCCCCTCAATTCCGGTTTTCCTTCCTGCCTTTTCCTGCCAGTCATATGAGCAACTGTCGGAATTCTTCCCAAATCTTAGAACTCCAAGGGTGGGGGGCATCTCCGCCAAGAAGAAGCTGACTGTGAGGTTTCCAGCTAGGAGGTCTCTCTCTGCTGCCTCGGCCTGGCCTTGGGCAAGCTGCTGCCTTGGCCACCTCCTGCTCCAGAGCTCAAGGAGTGGACCTCCCAGCCCATAGCCAGTGGCCCCCGGACTTTGGGCCAGGCAGACCCCAAACAAATGTGCCGGAGGACTGTAGGTATGCCGCAATCAATCTCAAGGCTGGAGAAACGATCCTTGGTGGTGGAGAATAACATTTTCCTTCAAAGTCTGGTGTCCTCCATCTGAAACAAAACCAGAGGGATTCTGCCGGTGGGGTCTGCCCATAGACCAGGGGTTGGGGGGAGCTTGAATTGCCCCATTCCCCAGGTCTCCAGGGAGCCCCAGAGGCCTGATCTGAAGCTCATGGAAGCCACAGCTGCGATCTGCAAGACGTCTTGCAGAGATCCCTCCTGGTGTGGAAAAGATGATGGATGGTTAGCTGCGTGAGATGCTTTTTTTACAGTTCACCCTTTGGGGACGGAGTCTCAGAAGGAGGCGACGTTGATTGGAGCGTGTCCCAGCCATTTCCTGGCGATCCCTCACGGCCGACGTCTCTTCACACTCCCCATGTCCTGGGGGGAAGCTTTGGGCCCAGGACAGCGCAAGTCCTTGGATTCGGTCCGTTGGAACTGGCCAAGCGATCCTTTGGGTCAGCGTGCTTTAAGGTTGATCCTGGAAGAATCGGGTGGGGAAGGGACAGAGAAGACCTTCACTCTTCTGGGGGGGGGGGGTGATTCACAACTGGGGTTGATGCAGCCCAAGAAGAAGAAGAGGAAGAGGAGGAGGAGGAGAAGGAGAAGAAGAGGAGGAAGAGAAGGAGAAGAGAGGGGCCTCTGGTTGCCGTTCATCAGGGTGGCGCCTGGCTGCATCTGGGGCAATCCTGCCCTTCCTTTACCACTTGATTCAATAGTGGCATCTGCCACTTAACAGATCTTCCATGCCCATTTCCCCAAATTGCCAGAAACCGGTATTAGGGATGTGCCATCTCTGGGCACGGAAGTGCTGTGAACCCCCAGCCTTTGGCTCCAGATTTGCTAAAGGTGGCCTCTTCCACCTGGGCAACCTTCAGGGGCGTTGGAGTGCAAGCTCTGAATTCTCAGCGTTGGCATTGGCTGTCCTTGGAAAGAGGGATGCTGGCATTAGCACCTTCCTCTGCCAGCCTGGGCCAGGGCCTTGGAGTTTGGGGTGGCTGAATGAGACCCTCCCTCCTCACCCCTCCTCGTCCTGCAGTTGTGCTCCTGGTGGGCCAGATCCAAAGAAGCAGGAAGAGCCTCCTCCGAGGCAGCCTTTCCTTCCATGACTCTGCAGGGAGGGCTTCTGGCCCTCGGGGGTCTGCTTTGGGGATTCCCTGCTCGAGAGCCCCCTCCACCCTTAAGACGATCTTGCGAGCAGAGCCCCTTCTTGCGCCCTAATCGTGCTGTGCCGAGCGGGCACTTTCTCCGAGCAGCCTATTTTTGAGTTCTGTGTGTGGAGGCGTCTCTGGAGAGACATCCGCCTGTGCATCTCATTCGCTCTGTGATGCTAGAGCGGCCTTGGGGAGGAGGGGTGCCCCCCTTCCTCTTGCCTACCTTAGTTTGGGCTGGGGTGGGGGTTCCTTCTCTCCCCCCTCCTACTTCCTTCCCTATTGGAAGTCTTCTGTGGAGGCAGCCTCGGAAGAGGCCAGGATGCCAACTGGGCAGAGTTCATTTTCTTCTCTCTGCCATTCTCCACAGGAAGAGGGGGAGGGGGACAGAGGGGGAAATCTCAGCCCTCCCTTTCTTAGCCAGCATTTGGGGGGGGGTCCTACCTGTTGAATAGGAATGGCCATGTTTGGGCCCCTCTGCCCCACAATACTTCCCCCCCCCCCCCCCTATGCAAAGCTGAGCTTGCCAGCCCCTCCCGGCTCTGGGCATTCTGCTTTGGGTGGCAAAGGCAGGGAGGGGGCTGGAACTGGCAACAGCAGGCCCACCCTTGGTGGGCAAATGAAGGGGAGGGAGCCCCCTCCGATAATGGCCATGCTTTCATTGGACTGGAAGTGAGGTTTCCATAAGGGATCTTTGCGGAGCTGCTGTGTTGCCTCTGGAGAAATGCAGGTTGCAGCATTTCTCTTTCTATTCCTGCCACTCAGGAGAGCAGGCTGCCACTCTCGGCCCAGCCTGCAGGGGGCAGAAGACGTACCTGAAGTCGGGACAGACCCAAGAAGGGCAGGGAGGGCAGATTGAGGGGGATCTGGTCCCCCCTTTTATTAGGGGTGGTCCAATGAAGGGCCAGCCTGGTACGCCTTGGGTGTCTCGTGGTGCCATTCAGCTCTACGATGCCAACTGCTGAAATCATGAACCTTCACCTTCTGCTTCAGCTGCCAATTCCCAGGGAAGAGGGGCTAGTGGTGAGAGCCGGCCGTGGAGCTTTGCAGGGAGACCCCAAGGGGGCCAGGAGGGCTTTGGCCTCTTGGCTCAAGAAGGAAAAGTGCCTCTGGACTTGGGCAGGGTGAGAGAGGAGCTCTGAATGGTTTCTCAGGACGGTGTCCAATCTGAGGTTTCTGTCTCCCCCTTCAGAAACGCAGATCTCTCCCTTTGCAGAGCAGTTTCCTTCCCCATTTCCCAGGGTCTCCAGAGAGCCTTTCTCCACCCAGCAAGGCCAGGCCAGCTGACGCCCACGGCAAAGCCCACCCGTCCTCCTGAATGTTTGGGTTGCCTCCAGGCCGTGGATTTCTGCCCCTGGTTGCCCACAGGGGCTTTAGGAGAGAGGAAGGAGAGGCGACAGGTGCCCCTTCCTGAGGGCCAGCAGGCCAGGTGCTCCTAGGGGCAGCCTCTAATTCTGGGGTGGCAGACCCCCTCCAGAGGAGACTTGGCACCTCCCCTGGGGAGCATCGCCCGTTGGCCCAGGGCAGCTTCTGATGTAATCTCAGATAATAATAACGTGGCCCTTTTCTTGTCTGTCTGTCTAATTGACAGTTAATTGTCAAGCAGGCGTGTATTTTAAGGGAGGAAAAACAATCATAGTTAATCACAGCTTATTCCTGCTAATGAATCAGAGTCTCTAGGCTGTTTTCAGATAAAGGCCTGTAATTTACCAGTTAAGAGATTAATTTCCTGAGGTGTGCGTGTGATTGTCGTCTTTCCTCCCACCCCTTGATTTTCTAGAAGCATTGAACGCATTAGAATTCCAGGGTGTTAAAGCGGCTGCATTGAGACCTAAAGGATTCCAGGGATTCTGAAACCCTGAAGATGCCTGAGCTGGATCCACCCGGGGCACTTGATCTGGCCTTGTGGTTGATCTGCTTCCCCACCGTAAAATTTGGCTCTGCTCATCGTCCCAGGGAAGATGGTCCCAAGGGCAGCTCTTCCCAGATGTGTTGCCTTTCAACTTCCATTATCCCCAGCCAATATGGCCTTTGGATTGGGAACTCTCAAACATCTGGAGGGCCTGGATCAGAGGAAGCAACTCGTGTGGCTTCAGAATACAGTTGTGCGATTCTGTCCCTGCCTCTGTTGGAGCTTCTCTGCTTATAGTCAAGTCCTTCACCTTCTCTCCCCTGACCCACAGTCTTTGCCCTCCCCCCGTCCCTTGGCAAGCATCCCCTCTCATCATCAAGGCAGCATCAACTTCCTAGGCTCGCCAGTCTCTTGAGGAGATGGAGCTCCAGATGCCAACGCCCAGTCCGCCCTAGGAACGGATGCCACCTTGAAGGCTCCTTTGTGAAGAGGCTCTGGTCTTCCCCAGAACCAGCATCCACTCCAAGAGGAGAAGGCTTTATACATGGGGCAGAGGGGCAGAGTCATGTCCCATCCAGTGCTTTTGGATTGGGAGGTCCCCATGACAGCCACGAGGGAGAAACCTGCTCCCCAGGTGTGTTGGGCAGGAGCTTCCCCAAGTTGTGGGCTTGGGGAGACAGAGCTGCATTAGCTGCCGTGAGTTGGCCAGAATTCCTTCAGGGGGTCTAATAGCCCCCTTCCTGGCTGGCATATGTGAGCCAGTCCCTGCCCAGAGTCCATCTGCGGGCACCAGGGATGAAGGGGCGAACAGCCTCGCCAGCCCTGAAATGGGATGAAGCAGTCTGAGCTGCCCCCGGGAGCCTCCTGCCCTCCTTCTCTCCTTGCTCGGCCCCTCTTGAGCTTGTTGTTAAAGGAGAAGAACGACAAAAGTGTCCCTTCTTCAGGCATTTCGCTTTGTGTCCTTTGATCTGGTGCCGGAAAATGATCTACAAAAGCCGACCACTCGGGGGGCTTTGAAGGGGTTCTTTGCAGTCCTCCGGGAGGGAATTATTTTCCAAGGACTCTTTCTAAAGACAGAAAATCATCTGTCTAAGGCTTCTGCGGAAAGGCACTAGAAGGTGAGCTGTCAGGTTTCCATCCCTGCCACGGAAGAGGGATGTGGATAGGGGTGCACCCTAGACCCCCCCGCTTGATTTGATGGGAGGGAGGGAGAGGGAGAGGGAGAATGAGAGAACGGTCATGTTGCTATTACAAGAGAGCAGGCCGATTCTGGGGCTCCCTGTAAGCATTTTATTTTGGAGGGATGGTGTCAGCCTCTGCTTTGCTGCTGCTTCGGCTGCCATTGAAACGGGGACGGGGGGCATGGTGTTTGGGAGGGGAATCATTATGTGCTGGAGGAAGATTCTAGACGCTGTCCTGACCATCTCATTGCGCATGCGGAGGAAGGGAGTTTCCCCACCAAGGTTAACTGTCCAGCATTCCACCCTGGTGATGTTTTTTGAAGTTATCTCCCACCTGACAGTTGGGTGAATTATAATTGGACTATGGCCTGGGGTGCCAAGGGGGGGGGGATTGACCCATACATGATATTCTTTGCTTTCGCGCCTAATTAACCAGATTCAGCTTTGCTTCGCTACCATTCGTTTGTAATTAGTAAAAGTACACTTAATTTCAAGCAAATGGAGTTGAGTGGTTTCTTTCCTGATTATTAAATGAAGGGGCACCTGACAGATGGTCTAAAGAAAGTTTGTTCCGTAAGGGGAACACTTTATTCAGGTGGCGCAGATTGAAAAAAGAAGACCGTTCCTTCTCAGGCGCTCCGGCTGCTCCCTGTGGCTGATTTCCCAAAAGGCATCTTTGCCAGAATTCATCCCGGGCAGCAAGCTTCAAACTTGGCAACTTTAGGGAGCAAATATAACTCCCAACTTCCCCAGCCAGCCCCAAGTTTGGAGACCCCTGACCAGAAGGAGCCCACTCGGCTGGGCTGATGGTGGGCCTACCGCTCACAGAAGTCTTTAGCTGGGAGCGAGGGAGGTCTTCCAGCACTGGGGCTGGGAAAAAAGCAAGGGACCCCCCCCCCCCGGCTTCTCCTCTGGGAAGGGGGAGCCGGCGCACGGCCCTTGGGGGCTTGTCTTAGTGGAACCAGTTCACGATGGTCAATGCTGGTTTCTCTGGAGCTGCTGGGGTGACCCTGTTCTTTAGAAATGCTGCCTCTCAATCCCCAGAGCCCCTCGGGGTTCTGCCATCAGCATTTCTGGAAGCATTCAAGAATATTTGCTCCTTATTTAGGAATTTGGTGTCCCTGTTCTTCCTCTGTAAACAGGCATCTACACCGAGACACCATTTAAGAGGTTTCATAACAACGTTAATGAATGAAAACAAATAGAAATTAAGCCCTCCACAGGAGGAGATAAAAAAGCAATTTTTGTATCACCGTGGAGAGCAGACTGCTGGTCCTTCTCGAAGATCTCTGTTTGTTGGCATTTCCTTTAAACACATCTTCGGTATTACTAACCTTTTCCTCACCTGGCTTTTATTTCTGCAGCCTTAGGTAGCTCCTTGCCTCTTGATCAGGGCTAAAGGCAAAACCAAGGAGAAAATGTATTAAACTCCCACCCCCCTTTTGATGTAGAGAGCCCTTCGTTAGGTGAATGAAGGATTGCCTGGTATTATTAATAAAGCATGATATCTTGGGTGAAAACGGATTCCTTTCCGCCTTTGTCTGAATGTGCGGTTAATCAGGCCCATCAGGTGGAAAGCTTCGGACTTTGGTCTTCAGCTTGGCTTCCGCCCTTAATTAAGCACTTCCTCTCTCTGGCTTTGTGCAAAAGGTATTTTAGGAAAGACCGCTCCTTGGGAGCAAAAGGCCTAACTCTGCCGAGCACGAAGGCAAAAGCAGAAGGCATGGAGGGAGACGGAAATGGGGGAAGCTTTGGGGGACACGAAGGATGGGGAATCCCCCCCGCCCAAGGAGGGGTGGGATGTGGGGTGGGTGGGTTGAGGCTGGCCTCGTCCTGAGCTCCCTCCTGTCCTGCTCTTGCAGCTGTCCCAGTGCGAATTCTGCCTCTGAGCAGAGTTTCGTTGACTTAACCCCCCTGAAGGAGGAGTTGGCGTCATCTACGGAAATATTTCACGTGAGACTCCATTTAATTAAAACCTGGCCCTTAATTGGCAGTTATGTAGTATGTCTCTCCTGCTCGGAGCCAAGCTGAGCATGAATTATTCGGACGTTGATAATTTAGCAGAGAGCAGCGAATGGAACTCAAATCGACGCCTCATTTCCCTCTAATGGTTCCTATCATCCTCCTTTCCTCCACTCTCCTCTCCCGATCTGGCAGCTAAGACATTACCGAGCAGATGGATCAAAGCTTCTTGATGTCTTAACCATCTCGGTTTGGGAAGAAGCCTGGATGAGGATGGAAAACTGACATGCTTAATAGGCCGCTTACTGGAATCCTTGGCAGTTCTTCTCTCTTTGTCTGAAAGGCGAAGACGGAAACTCCAGCACTGGAACCTGCAAGGCAGCCAACTTCCCCCCCCACTCCCAATTAATTAGCTTGATCGGGTAGGAATTGGCTTCAGAAGGGCTTCCCAGCCAAACCTCTGCTGATGGACAGACAGCCTGGCAGAAGTGATCTCTCTCTCTCTCTCTCACACACACACACACACAAACACACACTTGGATAAGCACACAAACTCCCAGATACAAAGAGGAGACCCTTCCCAGATTCCAAAGCCTTTTTGCTCACTTTTTCACCAGGTTCAGCTCCAGGCAGACGCTCAGCCAAGTGTGAGCGGCATTTGCGCCCCTACTGCCGTTCTGTTGGATCAGGGGGATTGGGGGGGGTGGGAGAGGGTCCAAGGGTATGTTTCTCTTGTGAAATGGAAACCACACTTAGACCCATATACCTGCTTCGCAGCCCTCTCTAAGCAGTTTACAGGGTCAGCCACTTGGCCCCAACAATCTGGGTCCTCATTTTACTCACCCCAGAAAGAAGGAAGGCCAAGTCGACCTTGAGCCGATCAGGACCGAACTGCTGGCAGTGGGCAGAGTCATCTGGTAACACTGCCTTCTAACCCCTGCCCCACCACGGCTCTGGTGGGAAGGAGGAGCATGAAGCTCCAGCAGTGGCTGAGGCGTGTCAGGACCCCTCAGCATGTGGGTGGGAAGCAAAGGGGCAGAGCAAGTGCCCCAAAGGAGGAAAGAAACGAAGCACCCCCAAATGGCACACCTGGCCCTACTTTTGTTGGCCTTCCTGAAAAGGCCTGGCTCCTGAGTGCGGAACAGCTTCCTCTTTGCGCAGAAGAAGCAAAGGGTTTGAAGCGGAAGTGCTGCAGCGCGAAGCTCGACCGATGCTGGGCCCTCCGTGGTCTCTGCCGAGAGCAGATGCGGGGGGCAAAATGATGAAGTGCATCAAAGGGACATTTTGGAGTCTCGGCTGAAAACAAAGATTCTGCTGGGTTGGGAAAAGGTGCAACAACAGACAATTTAAGCAAAGGAATAGTTTATTATTTGGAAAAAAAATGGAGTGAGAGGAGAACCCAGAAGAGGCTTACAGAAGGATTACTAGCATGGAGAAGATGCTTGGAGGAGGCCCACCCACCTTCACCCCACAGGAAACGTCAAAGAAATGGCTGAATGGAGGGATTGGGCAAATATAAAACAATATTTTTTCACCCAACATCTAATAATTTCAGGACTAGAAGCTACAGAGACGATCAGCACCTCGGACAGCTCAAAGGACCAAAGGAGCCCCTGGATCTTGGTGGAGACCAACCATGATTGAGTGATGGCAAACAACAGAAGTTTAGTTTAGAGCGGTGGTTCTCCACCTTTTTCATCACCATGCCCCCCCCTAAATACTTTTTGGGGTCATGGACCCCCAAGACTTAACTCAAGATTTAAATCATAACATTTCTTCAAGCTTTCGTGGGACCCGCTGGGATGATATCGTGCCCCTCCAGGGGTCCGCAGACCACAGGTTGAGAACCACTGGTTTAGAGGACCTCAGAATTTGAACCCGAGCTGGCTGTCTCCTCTTTGGAATTGCTTTCTTCGTTTCCCATTTCCCCCATCTGGGCTGCATGTCTGAATAAATCTAGGCCCAGGCAGCCAACAATTGTTATTTTTAAAAAAAAATCATGTCGATTGGATATAATGGAAGGAGGAGCTGATCTTTTAAATCCCTAGCAAACTTTCCCCCTTGGAGAGTCCTGCCTGAAAGCTGCTTTCTGCAGCTTCTAAATGGAGGGGGGGGGGAAGGTCCCTTCCCCCAGCGTTTCCCATGGAAGGGGCAGCCCTTGTCCAGGGTCCCTCGGCAAGGAGGCTCCTTCGGTCTTGGTGCAGTCTATCTCCCCTGGCAGATGGAGAGTCAGGAGCACTATGAAAATGTTATTTATTGCTCACTTTCCTTTTAAAAAACCGAACATTTGACTTGGTTTATTTCAGAGAGAATTACATCAGCTCACCCAGGACAGTCGTGGCATCGCCAGCAGTAGCGAAGAGTTTAATTTTCATCTGCAGCCTGAAATGGCTGCCCAGGGAGCCAGAGTGGTGATTTCACTCCAGGAGGGCAGGTGCCAGGCCTTTGCGGGATTCGGCCTCAGCCGCCGAGGCGAGCTCATTGCGAGAGGAGAGAGGTGCACAAGGAGCCCGAGAACGGGGAGCCCGGAGAAGCCAGGGAAATCTCCGCCAATTAGTCCTGGGAGCGCTTTATTTCCGCACCAGAGTCCTCGAACTGCTTAAAAGCAACAAAACGAATGACAAACGAATCAATCCTCTTCTGGGGTTGTTTGAACGCGGAGCATCGGTTCAAGCGCAGCTCACTTGCGAGGGAGGCCTACCACAGCGGCTGCAATTTGGAATAAGCGGAATTACATTATTTTGGAAAATCTCCCTGGATGGCCTCTTTCCAAAGATGATTACAATTTGTAATTTTATTCATAAGCATATGCTCTCCTCTTTCCTTTCCCTCAGCCCCACCGAGTGCAGGGAAACGCGCTCCCTCCCCGTTGCTAGGCGTGTCGGGCCCGTAGTCAGCAGGCAGAGAAAGTTCTTCCAAGGATCACGTGGAGCAGAACCGGAACACGTGTTTAGAACGTTTCTTAACAAGAGCAAAAAAAGCCTTTCTCTCTGCAAAGGCCGCCCTGTCCGAGGTTTTTGGAAGCTGCACCGAGCCAGTCTCAGTCAGCCCCAAAGGGAACAACCAGCCCAGTCCGTTTACCTGCAGGAACTGGTCAAGTCTGCAAAGATTTCAGTTTTGGTAGCAAAAGCAGGGAGACAGTCAAAGCTCTGGCAGAGAACCAGTTTTCTGAGCAGTGGCAGGAAGCAAATGCTAGGAGGACTAGAAGCAACTTTTAAGACTTTTGGACTTCGACTCCCAGAATTCCCCAGCCAGCAAACATAAGACCAGGAAGCGTAGCCGGCTGAGGGAATTCGGAGAGGTGAAGGCCACAGATCTTAATGTTGCCAAGGTTGAAGAGCCCTGGAACAGAAGTCTCCCAGGCTCTCCTTCTGCAGGTGCTGATTTCCGAACCCTCCCGGTCACTGCCCCAAGCGCAGCCCTCTTCCCTCCTGCTCTGGCTCTTAGGGGCAGAGCCTGTTCCTTGAGGTCAGCCTGGGAGAGCGGGAGGGGGAAGGAGGGGAGAGGGAGCCTTTTTGTGGGACCCTCAAAGCCCCGGCAGATGCTCCATCCTCCTCCTGTTCCTGCTCCGCCTCAAAATGGGGGTTCAGATTGGCCAAAACACGGACCGAGGTAGCCTGGCTCTTCTCACAGAGAGGCTCCAGGGGAGAAATGACTTCAGGGCACATGTGCAGAGGTTGGTACCCAATAACAGCCATGATGCTAATGCAAAGAGGCAGGTGGGTGGAGCTGTGGGACAAAGTGGACGGAACCAAGACTGACGTAGGCATGGTCAAGATTCCTTGGCTTTTGGATGGGGAAAGAACTTGTGGGTGCTTATTGCAAGGTTGTCTACTTCTAAGTCAGCAGGGCAGGAACCTGGGCAAGAAAAGAGCATGGCCATTGGGGTAAGAATTTGAGGCAGAGTTCAAGGAAAAAGAAGGATTTGAGAACTCGGGAGGTCTTCTCCTGGCCTACACCACTGGAGGTTGCTGAACTGCTGCTCATTGGATGTTATCTGCGTTTAACCTGCTCACAGCTTTTTGCAAATGGATCAGTGGATCTTAATGGGCATTTAGGTCATTTAACAATGACTTAAACAAGTGTCACTTTTCCCGTTGATGTTGAGATTGGGTGGCAGGGCAGACCTGCAGGAAGGACCATGTCTTGCCGTAACCAGACGTTCCTGGTGGATTGGTGGTCTTGCCCAAGATTGGGGGGTCTCTTCCCTCCATGTTGCATCCTTGAGGAATTGCAGATGGCCCAGGAGATGCGGGGGGGGGGGCTTTAGGAACAGACTAGGAATTAGGGGAGTGGTAGAACCGAATCCCAGCACGGGAGGAAGCAGCCTCGTCTGGGCTCAAGCGAAGTCTCCAGTGGGGGGTGGGGGAGAGCAGAGGGATCTCTCTGTTTCTTCTTTTGGAGGCAGCAAAGAATCTCCAGAACAAAACCTTCCACCCGAGCAGAGAAGCCTTTTTGCATGGTTAGAGCTGAGCGATGGCCAAGGCAGGGGGTGTCTTCTTCATGCTTGCTTGTCTGCTGCCTGCAGGTCTTGGAAGCGAATGTCCCTCCCTCCCCCCCTCCCTTCTGGGCCTCTGCTGCCTCCTCCCTCCCAGTGTGGGGCTTTGGGGAGATTCCAGACTAGGCTCCACTGATTGCAAGAAGTGGGGTGTCTTCCATTTCTCCCTTTCCCCTCTAAGTATAACAAGGGGGTGGATTTGACGTGTGGATTCTCAGTGGCCGAGTGATCGCCCAGGACGGCTGAGTCCAGACTCTCAGAGGTCACAGCCATTATAGCCCAGGATTTGTGGGTCCTTTTGGAGGGGGGAGAGGCTCTGGGCGAGGGGCTCTTAAGCAGCCAAGGCTGTTTGAGGATGGGGTGGGAAGATGCCCCCCCCCAAGGTCTTCAGGGCTGCGTCCAGCGTCTTAGAATTCTGCCGGGAGGACCAGCCTACCTTCCTGTGTGCAATTCCAGCTGAGTGGCTGATGCTGCCATTGGGAGAGGGGGGGGTTGAGTTAGCTAATCTTGGCAGCTCCTCCAGCAGTGCTCCCTGGGATAAGCTGACCTGCTTGATCTCAGCGCAGCGTTTTTAAGAACAATTTGATTCCGGCTTGCCAGCTGGAATGGTTCTTCCTCTCCCCCCCCCCCCAGCCAATTCACTTGGCCTCCAACCTTTGAGGGCACCACAGTTTGGTTGAGGCGTCCATCCGTGTCTCTGCAGCTTTGACGTGTGAGGAAAGGTTGTGTCAGCTCTCCCTCCTTATTAGTTTGACATGACTTTGAAAATTGCTTTCATCTGGGGAAGGAGGCTTCATTTGCAGGACATAAAGAAAGAAAACGCCTTCCTTCCTTCCTTCCCTCCTTCCCTCCTTCCTTCCTTCCTTCCTTCCTTCCCTCCCTCCCTCCCTCCCTCCCCTCCCTCCCTCCATAATCCATCCACTCACCCTCCCACCCATCTCCCAATTTTCAGTTTTTGGTTTATATCCTTTGCTCCTGCCGTTTGCATTTTAAAAAAGCAAGTTCCTTCTGAGGAGCAACAGAGCTGAAAAAGTGGCAAGCATCTTCTGGAAATACCAATTGATTGATGAATGATGTGGAGGCAGAATAAACAGTTTGGTAACATCTGTTTCTTCAAGGTTGCTTTTTGTCAGCAAACAGCAGAAAGTCAACCTACGTCTGATGGATTAGCCAGATGCAAATGGTGAAGATTCAGTTTCTCACACTGGTGGAATTAATGTGCATTTCCATGTAAGGGATAACAATGAGACTTGGTCTCCCCCCCCCCATCTGTTACACCCCCTACATGCACATGCACACACACATACACAGAACTTCTGCCTTGATAAACTGTCTGTCTATAGATTAATATTGCGCTAAATGGCCTTTTTTAATTCTTTAGAATTGCTCTACAGTTTCTATCTGGCTGCTTGCCACAAATTAGTGACGTGCGTGCACAGAAACAACGCTTTGAATTGGCTCTGAGTTTTTATCTGCTTGGTCTTTAGATAGTATTTAAGTGGAGATGGAGAAGATTTTAATTAGCTCTTTGGCGCAATGGATTGCAAACTGAAGAGAAAAATCTAACGCCACATTTCTCAAACTTGCCCTGGCTAAGATGTGTGGACTTCAACTCCCAGAATGCCCCAGCCAGCATGCCAGGAGTCGCTCTACCCATCTCAAAAGCAGAGCGGCTTTCCTACTTGGCAAACTCTGATCAAGCCCCTTCTGAACTGGCCCCTTTGACATGACGCGTTGCAAAGTTGAGCTTCTGATGCTGGCTTAATATCTGGGTTCCAGATAAAAATAACCATTTGCATCTCAGCGGGAGGCCTTTGAAAGTCAAGGCTGGGCTGATCTCCTGCTCGGAGGGCTTCAGCCCGGATTCTTGGAGGGGAGGGCACTTTGCCCGCCTCTCCCGGATTTCCACCCAGCCTTTCTGGTTTCAATTCCCAGAAGTTTTGCCGGCTGGGGAATTCTGGGAGTTGAAGTCCGCCTGTTTTAAAGTCGTGGAGGTTGAGAAACCCTGGTGCAGAAAAGACAGGCGCTCGCAGCATTAGGGGAGACCCAGGGAAGGGCGGGGGGGGGGGTCTCAAGCGGCTTCCACAAAGGAGTGGAACACCCCCTCCCCCTTTTGGGCGTGGATTGTGGAATTGTTTGGCCTGCCATTTGCTTGCGTGATCTCTAGGTAAGACCCACCGACGGTTACGATGGATCCAGGCCTCCTTCCTCCCCCAAGCCGGCTTCTGTTTTTCTTCCTCTTACTTCAGGGGTTTTCCGAACGGATTAGCGGGGAGTTGTTCTTTCTTTCTTTCTTTTTTTAAATAACTTTTCTGGACGTGGATGTGGCTGGCCAGATGGTTAGATCCTGCGAGGTGACCTCCCCACTTCATATCGGGCCCCTCTTAATTTCTGCTGTGGCATGAAAGACCTGCCTCCCAAGAGATTCTCCCAAGAGACGCCGTTTAATTTCTGCTTCGTCCAGTGGATCGTCTGGAGGTTAATGCAAGTTAACAACCATAAATGGAGGGAGGAGGAGGAGGAGCAATGGAGGAGGAAAAGGAAAACCAACAGAGGCAGCAAAATGTGGGGATGCTCGTAGTCTTCATGCACCAGTTCCCCTCCTCTTCCTCTGGGCTTGCCCTCTGCCTCGAGGGGGTCCGGAAGGGACAGTGGGGGTGGCCGGGGGGGGGGGGTGGGAGACGTTTTGCACTGCTTTGAAAAGCACTGAATCGACGGAGACCCAAGGCGGGCGGTGGGCGGACAGGAGGGAGGCTGGGTGGGTGGGAAGCCGTCTCAATTCTCCAGCGTTCCCTCTGTGCAGGGAGATCCCCTCCGGAATACATGGGGAAGATTTGTTTGGCCTGATTCCCTTGGGGGTGGGAGAGATAATGAGTCTGCTTGTGTACCCAGAGCTCTCAAAGATGCTGAGCGCTGGGACGAGGCCCGGGGAGAAACTCGGCTGGAAAAACCTACGTTTTCCTGACTGCCAATTAAATAAAATATCACTAGCTTTCCCCGCTTCAATGTAGTATATACTATGTAAGCTTTTTCCAAAACAGAAAAAAATGGTGATTCTTATACAGCCCCATAGAGAGGCAGAGAGAGGGAGAGAGCGAGCGAGCGAGCGATTGATTGGTTAGTTGATTGATTCACCTTTGCATCTCATTTCATATTTTGCTCCTTGCTTCTCTCCTCTTCTTGAAGAGGAGTTTTGCTTTCTCCCTGCCCAAAGAGTGCAAAATTGTAACGCAGGCTGAGGAGCAGGTAAGCCCTGACCTCCTGTACGTTTCTTGTCTTTCCATGACACCTAAAGACTCTCCGGCCTCCAGATGAGGCTCCTTATCTGCTCAGAACCCCTCCTCCTCATCTCCCCTTCCTCTGCTTCTGTTGCCAACTAGCATTGAGGTTTATTCATTTTGTAATCGTATTTTACTCTCCCTTTCATGGCGCTTTCATTGCAGGATATAAGCAAACAGAGTCTGTAGCCCCCGTGGGGGTAACTGGATCTTGGCTAGACCTGCGGAAGGGAAACTTATGCGAAGCAAAGGTGTTCACGGTGCTGGTTTGAATAGAGCCGTAGATTGTATCTCGCAATAATCTCACCCGGTTTTCTTTTCACCGCAAACCTCCCATAAATAGCTCTGAAACAGGAGCCTGTGGAAATGAGCAGATCAGGGCAAATCCATCCGAATCCATCCACTTCCCTCCTCTCTCCTCTCTCCACAAACATTTCGTTGGCCGCGCAGATTCTGCCCGTATTTTCCCACAAGGCGTGCCTGTGTTTCTAAAAGTCATCAAGTGGGGAAAAACCTCACTGAGCAACAGAAATCTTGGGCTCAATTGTGATCGTAAGTCGAGAATCACCTGTAAAAGCAGAAAATTGAAATTTAATAAATTTGTATGCCGCCCAATCCCGTAGGATTCTGGGCGGCTTACGGTGACAAGATAAAAAAGTTAAAAATTAAGAATAAAAAATACAGTTCTTAAAATAACACACCATCCATTCTGTCTAGGTGGGGCTGGACATTGATCAACAGCCCCAGGCCTGCCGGAACAGCCAGGTCTTGGTGGCTTTTCGGAAGGCCGAGAGAGTGGAAAGGGTCCGGCTTTAAGATGGAAAGATGGCTTTAAAATGGCAGGCAGGCACATCCTTCTGTTGAGCACTCAGCTCTTGGCTGGACGGAAGAGCTGAGGAGCGAAGGTCCCACTGGGCTGGGTCTTCTGCCTGTATGTGGGATACCCCCACTCCGGTTGGCCATTTGGTGGCCTCCTGGTGCTCTGGAAGACTTGGGTTCTCCGTGCTGTGAGCGAGCCCCTTCGCGGAAGGCCATCGGGGTGCCCCAGAGCAGACGCTTCCCATGAAGAGGCCTCGGAGCTCTGGAGTGGCTCCCTTGACTTCTTCCTGCATGGAAAAAATTCTCCCTTCCCCTGTGTGCAGAGATACTTCAGCCGTCCCGGCTCCCTTTGCCTCGACTGGTTATTAATATTGGTATTCTTAAAAGATTCTGGGCAACAGAATCTGTGCAAAGAGGCAAGAACAGCCCCGGAGGCGGCTGGATCCCCTTAGTTCTGGCGTGGGGCTGCCCTGCACTGAGCCTCCTGGGTCAAAAATGGGGGAGGGGGAGGGGGTGGTGGCGCAGTGGTTAAATGCAGCACTGCAGGCTACTTCAGCTGACTGCAGTTCGGCTGTTCAAATCTCACCGGCTCAGGGTTGACTCAGCCTTCCATCCTTCCGAGGTGGGTGAAATGAGGACCCGGATTGTTGTTGGGGGCGATATGCTGACTCTGTAAACCGCTTAGAGAGGGCTGAAAGCCTTATGAAGCGGTATATAAGTCTAACTGCTGTAGATTAAAAAAGTTTGGCTTGCAAGCCACCCCCCATTCTCTGCAGCCTCCGTCTCTTTTCCGGCTTGGAGCTGGAAAGGTCTGGCATGATAAATAAGGCTGAGCAACTGACGAAGAGGGGAAGGGAAGGGCCAGGCCCAATTGGGGGGAAAGTGCGGCGGAAGGCAGGGGAAAAGGGCTTACTGCTCTTTGTGCAGTTGGATAAAGTCTCCCCGACTTCTGCCTCCCTTCGTTCCTCCTCTTGGCATCTCCAGGCGGCTTCGCCCGTCACCTTCCTACCTGCGGAGGCCCCTCATCTGCCGCGAGAGCTGGAAAGGGAGGCTTCACTCCCCCAGCCCTTCGTTAACCGAAAGAGGCCCTGGGTGTAACGGGGAGAAGTTAATGAGGAGGATTTCCGCAAGGTCATTGGCTCCGGCGTCCTGGCTGTTTTGGAAAAGGCTGGATAGGGATGGGGAAGGCCTCTGCCTTCACCGGGGGTCTCTGCAGCAGGACCCCCAGTTTGCAACGCAGGCGAGGAACTGCGAGTGGTGCAGAAGGAGGCTGACAATGCGGCTGGTTTATCAAAGCACTGCAGTCTCCGTGCAGAGCAGGCGGGGGATGGGAAGGCTTTGCCTTGTTTCAGGAGCCCCTGCAGCCCAGCCCCCTCCCCAGCCCCCCCCCCCAGCCCTCCCTTCTGGCTCCAAGGATGGCTCCCTTCCCTCGAGGCTCTCTCTGGCTCCCTGGACGGAGTGGAAGGTCGTCCTGGGGCTGCTTGCCCAGGAAGCTGCCCTTGAGCTGGCCTCTCACTCCAGCTTCCCCCCCACTCGTTGCTCCGGAGCCCAACCAGTGGCAAGAGAGATTCCCCCTCCCCAAAACCTTTCTCCCCTCCCCTTCTTGGTGACCTAGGGAGTATAAGAAGGGCAGCAGGGACGGGGTCCTAACAGGTGGGGTTATTTAAGAAGCGGCAAGTGGCCAAGAGGGACCCCCCCTTGTCTGGGCTGCAAAGCTGAGTGTGGAGGGGTTGAGTTGGAACCGACCAGGAAACCGGGTCAGTGGATGAAAAGTTGGGGGAAAATAAAAGTGGAAGAAGGTTTGGATCCCACAAACTTGCCAAGGACTCTGCAGGGCTGCCTCATCCACCTCCTTGACCTTGGGATGGGGTTGAGGGCCTTCAGGCATCAGAGAGAGGTCTGTCTTCCTCCTGCCAGCTGTTGCTGGGCTCTGCAGAGGGAGGGCGAACCTTCCCAGATGTTCTGTGGCTTGGCTTCCTTCCCGGGGGAGGAGACAAAGAGAGAGGGACCCTCCTGGGACCTCCCCTCCCCTCCCCAAACTGGCCAGGACCCATCCCGAAAACTCTCACCAGCCACCCTGAAGCTGCACCCCTAGAAGAAGTCCTAGACCGCCTGAAGGCCCTCTCCAGCCGTGGCCTGTTAACTGGCACCGCTTTTGTGGAGTGGCAGGGAGGGCCTGGTCTTTTCTGAGCAGGCACCCACTTTGGGGGGGCATTGGGGGCGATATTTTGGGGGCTGGATCATATGGGGTTGGTTGCAAGTTGGGAAGAAATTGAAACAGCTTCTGGCGCAAGTGGGAAGAAAACGCCGTGAAGCAGCAATATGTGAGATGATCACGTGAGAACGAAGCGCTTGTTTCCAAACAAATCTGAGGAACACAGAGAGCGTGAAACACACACGCTGTGAGATGCTCTTCCTTCAGTCAGCAGCTAAACTAACTTTGTAGGCAGTGAGCGGGGGGGGGGGCGGTTGGGGACGGACGGACGGACACCGACCGACACACCTGAGATTCAGGCAGAATAAACTTCATTCCTTCTTTTCTTTCTTTTTTTTTAATTGAAAATTTTAGAAAAAAAAACTTTTACAAATGTTTACCTCCACCCCTGCCCTCCCCACCCGAACCCCACCCCCCCAACCTCCCCCCACCCGACTTCCCAGAACCAATACAGGGTATAAATCTTTAACAAAGATATTCTAAGATAAACTTAAAAAAAAAAGTTAGTATCATCTTTCATTTGAGCTTTAACTCCTCTTTGCTAGGCTAGCTCTAAACAGATTATATCATTCCTTGTTTCTGCAGTCATAAACTATCTGGAATTTCTTAGTCCCGTATTTATTTTGAGTATAGTCAATCCATCTTCTCCACTCCAGTTTATATCTCTCATTTGAGTGGTCCTTGACCAACACACCTGAGATTCAGGCAGAATAAACTTCATTCCTTCTTTTCAAAGAACGGAATCCATGTTTCCCTTCCGTGTTCCCTGACTAAGGAGAGGAGGGTGCCTGAGGGGCTCTGGGGGAGGGGCTTTGCCAGCGAGGGAGGGGCGTGCAAGGCTTTTCTGTGCAAATCGGAAGGGAAGGGGGGCTGATTGGGGAGGAGGGGGGAAGTCCGAGCGTTGCGGATCCTCACAAGGCCGGCTGCTCCTGGGGCAGAAGCTCAGACAGTCCCCTCCTGCCAATCCAGCCCCCCCCCCTGGCCAGAGTGAGGGCACTTCCTCTCCAAAGGGTTTGGCTTTCCTCCCCCCAGCCCCGTCCCTGAGTCCAGGCTGTGGAGTGGGGGGTCTGCAGAGGCCTCCTGGCTTTCGTCAGACGTGCACATGAAGTGACCTCAAAACCAAACCCACCCCCCACCCCGTTTGGTTTCCGTGCCACTGGTGCCCCCTGCCCTCGCTCGCTCCTCCTGCCCCTGGCTTTCCCCCCCACCCCGGCCACTGAAAATGACGGGCCTTTCATTCTGCAATCTCCAAATCAGGTATCCGGACGCCTTGCGATGCGGCTTATGCAACTAGAGGAGTTTGGGTGCCTTCCTTCACTCCTGCTCTCGCTTAACAAGCATGGCGTGACTTCCGAATTCTGCCTGGCGCATGAGTCAACATCAAGCTGAGCAAATCTGAGATGAAAGTCTCTGAAGCCAGCCGAGCACAATTAGGGAGGGAAAGTGTGGGGCTCCTTCCACGGGGAGCTGAATCTGCAGGAAGGATTCTTTGGAGGGAAAAGTGCTTTCCTTCTGCTTTGGAAAGGGGGCCGGGCTCACCTCTCTTCAGTATCTGCTCAGAGCCAGCCCCTCGAGGGGTCCCAGAGGTTGCCCCTCCTGGTACGTCAGACCAAAGCAAACGGGAGAATCATGGCTTTGAACCCTGATCCCCAAGGACCTGGCCCAGGGACGCCGCCTTGCCACTTTGAGACCTGTGGACTTCAACTCCCAGAATTCCCTAGCCAGCACAGTTGGGTTCGTACTTTAAGGATCTACCGCATGGCTGGCTGGGGGATTCTGGGAGTCGAGGTCCACAAGTCTGAAAGTTGCCATGCCTGGAGAGCCCCCTGTGCCACATGGAACTTGCAGCTCTGCAGCCAGTGGAGGAAGGAGAGACTCCCCTTCCCACCAAGTAGTTGGAGGGGGAGAATCTTCTTAGCCCACCTCCAGAAAATGAAGGGTTTGTGTTCTGCCTTCCAAGCAAAACTTTCCATAGATATATATTTCCATCATCATCATCTCCATGCTCCTTGTGGTCAGCTATGTCGTCTCCATGACCACCTCTCTCTCCCTGCCCCTCCATTATCCTTCTCTCTAGCCAGCTGAGGTAACCCACAAAACACCTCAGGGGTGCCAGATGGGACCTTTGCACTAAACCCATCTTGCAGCCCTACAGCCGCTTTGGGGAGGACCCAGAAGCTCCTGATGCAGGCAGGCAGAGGCCCGCAGGGCAAGGAAGGCCTCTGGGTGGCCCAGTTCTTCTGCAGCGCAACCAAGCCGAGGATGGGCCTGTGGGAGAGAAAAACGGCCCCCGTTTACTCAGCCACCCCCCAGTTGGGTTGATTGGTTTGGCTGCCTGCAATTAGTCTGTTTGGCCTTCCAGAGGAGACAAGCCCATCCGTTGTTTGGAAGGGAGAGTAGGCAGAAAGCAGCGAAATAGTAATCAAAGTTTTCTCCGAGGGGAATTCGGGGGAGAGTGCCATCTGCCTACTTATCAGCCGCCAGAGGAAATTACATCTCCCGGTTCTGCAGAATTCTTAGAAAGACGTAAATTGCATGGTAAGGTTGGACCTGCCAGAAGCGGTTAGAGGAAGACCTCGGTTTCTGTGAGGGCAGGGAGCAGGAGGAAGGCTCCCTGGACGGAAACGTCCCCTGGCCAAGATCCCCAAGAGGGAAGAGGCAAGCCAGGCCCTCTTGGTTTCCTCGCAACCACCACCATCACCACCACCGTTCCTCTTCCCAATTGTTCCACCCTGCAAGCTTTTTGAATCAAAAGGATAAATCAACAAGAATCGAGGGGTTGGGAGAGGCTGATCTGGGCTTCCTGGAGCCCAGCTGAGTTGCAAGGGAATGTCCCCTCAGCTCCCCAGGACAGGTTTCCTGCTCCAAGGCCGTCCGTGGGGACCAGGGGCAGCTGCATGCCCTGCAGCACAAGAGTCCCGGGGCTCAAGGGTGAGGCCTGGCTGGGGGATTCTGGAAGTTGCCAAGGACGGAGGAAGGGTGGAGTTAAAGGGCTTGGTCTCCAGCCACCAGGAAGCTGGAACTGCAGCCTTGGGGACACCCTTCACATGCTGCCTTCTACTGGAAGGCAAGGAGGGGCTGGGGGCTAGCCAGATGCTGATGAACATCAGCTTCCAGCAGCCCTTGGCAAGGAATGCTGGTTGGACCACCAGGTCTCCAGCTGCCCTGGCAGGAGAGGGGGCCAGTGTCGCTGGAGTCTGGTTAGGGATTATCTTGGAATAACTAGGCTTGTGGCCACCCCACAGCAGCCTCTCTCTCTCGGCCTGCCCACCTGGGGATGCTTCTCCCCTCTGTGTCCTTGGAGCCTGTCTCCAGGAGCCCCGTTCCCCGGCCAGCTGCAAGCAAAGCCTCGAACCCTCAGGCGCCTCTGACTCAGGAGAGGGAAAAGAGTTCCTCTCAAGCCAGGTTGGGCAAGAGGATTGTGTGGCTGCCAGAACCATCATTGTCCTCCTGAGGTTTGTCACTTTTGCATCTCAGCTTCGGAACCTGGCTCTTGACGCTTCTGCCCCTTCCTAAGAAGGCCCCGTTGCTCGGTGGAGTTGCCCCCGTCCCATCTCTGCCCTCCTGGTCCTTCTGAGGGGTGGGCTCAGGAGCCGGCCTTTCTCCCCGTGGGCTTATTCCACGGCAATTGTGGCCACTCTGCAGTTTCCGTCCTGTGACTCAGTCAAGGAGGTTCCAGAACAGCAAAGGCCAATTAGAGCTTATTGCACACCTGCTTGATGAGGGAAAGCAGGAAAAGCTCATTCATTTGGGGAGGGGGTGGGTGGGTGGGCTGCTCTCGCATTGTGTTCCGGGGAAAGGAACTTGTTTCAGGAGCTCCAGGCGCAGCAGCCAGAACATTTCCATTTTCAGGGTTAGCATGGCACGTCCAATAAAACCACCTCAGTGGCGACGGTGCTTATTAATGGGTGTATTAATGGCTGTGGAGGGTTGGGCGACGTCCTTCTCCTCTGCTGAGAACAGCATTTCTCACCCTCCTTCACATCTCCCAGCCACTCGCTTTCCCTCTCATCCCCGTTTTCGGCTGCTGGCGCTGCGAACACAAATGCCTGGAGGATGGTGCATCCAGAAGGGAGGGGACTGGACCGGCCTGAGCTGCCTTCAAGTCCAGCTCATGGGCCTTTGCTCCAGCCAAGAGGTCGCACCTGGGATCGCCACTCAGAAGGGTGGTGGAATCTCACACTCACATAGATGGCAGGGAGGCGTGAAGACGGGGGGCGAGGGTAGAGTCCTCGCACAGCAGTAAGTGGCACCAGACTGGTCTCTGCCCCGGAATCCCCGCAGCTTTCTCTGGCGCTCCCAAGGGCGGGCAGGCAGGCAGGCAGGCAGGCGCGAACCTTGTCACATGGGGGGCTGGGAAGGAAGCTTCTGCTTGAGGCGGTTGATGGGTGGCTCTGGTGCGAGATGGGGCTCCAGTGTTTAGGTCACTGGTCGTCAGCAGTGATGGTGGGTTGAGTGAGTCGCCAGAGGTGCCGAAGTGGGCCATGGACAGTAGGACCTCCCTTCCCTGCGGAATCGCCTCCCGGTCTGAACAAGCAAGGTGAAGAGGGTCTTTGAGGGTCGATTCTTGTTCGGCATGGAGTCCTGCCCCTGGGACTTTGGACAGGAGCCGCCAGAGGTTCCACCAGTGGCAAAGGTCCACCGGTTTGGAGAAGGCGGCGGTGTGACAGGAGGGCAAAGGGACATTGGGAGGTGGCCTACTTTCCTTTCAACGACCTTGTTGGGTAGTGATCCTTGCAGGCAAGTAGGCCGAAGATAGCAGCTTACCTGGGAGCAGGTGGAAACCCTTGCGGTGTGATCCCTCTCTGCCTTCACTAGCAAAGGGCAATCGGAGCCTCCGTTCCCTGTCCTGCCTTGGAGGCCTTTGGAGGTCCAGGGAGGAGGGGTGTCCGCCGGCTGCAGCCAAGGCCTCTTTTTGTCGGTTGTCTGCATGGTGGCCCCACTATCTGTCTCAGGCCGTTTGTGGGGATTTGGACAGGGTGTTGCTTAGCAAGACAGGGGTGAGTCACGTGGGGCTCAGGCTGTTGGGAGAAGCCCAGTGGCCTCCTGTGGAAGTGACTCTGGTTGCTGTAAAAGTCTCACGTTGTTGGGACAGACGTCGCAAAGGCTGAGGGGGGCTTCTCATTCCACCCATGGAGTGTGCAGGGGGGATGACAGCACACGAGGGGAGTTGTGGCGCCTTTTCAGGTGACGGAGGAGGGAAAAGGGGGAAGGTCCTCTGGTGGACCTTCTGGATTCATCCCACTTGCCCACCAGATTATGCAGAGTTGTAGCTGGCACAAATACAGCGATGAATAACGGAGGGGCTGCCTTCACGTAGTTTTTTAAAATTTATCTGTATGCACAATTAGGCTTGATGACTAACAGCTTGGATGCGTTTGCTTTTTCCTTGAGATGAGAGAGAAATCTTCTTTTTGCGGAGTTAACCCAGTCGTGATGGGCACGTGGGAGCGGGCCGTTGAGGCAGAGAGAGCAGAAGGGCCTTTGGGGCGCTCCGAGCTTTCTTGCAGACGTTTCACGACCCTAAACAGGGAACATCATCAGTACTGGTGGTGACTACTACCGGTAGCACCGATGATGTTCCCTAGTTGGCTCACAAAATGTCTGCAAGAAAACAAGCGAGCCGAGAACCCTCATTTCAGCCCTGAGCTAGAAGGGGCTTGTGTAGCTGCTGCAAGGCAGTTCCACCCACCAGAAACCGTGGTTGGGAAGACACACTCGCGTAGAGGTGGCGAGAGGAGCCGGGGGACTTGGGCGACCCAAGAGAGCGTGCCAGGCCTCGGGGCACAGAGAAGTAGGTGGGAAGAAGCAGCTTTCAGAGTCGCAAGCCAGGAGCCCCTCCAAGGAAAGGTCTCCCCTTTTAATCCTGGAATGAGCAGAGGGGCCGGGATGGAGTCCCACTTCTTCTCCGGCCTAACGTGAAGCCCCCCCTTTCTTTTCTCTCTTGCCCTTTGCAGGATGAGATGTCGACCTTTTTCCAGTTCGGGGCCACCATCCAACAGGAGGCCATCATCATGCTGAAGTTCATGCAGTACTACGACTGGCACATATTTTCCGTGGTGACCAGCATTTTCCCTGGCTACAGGGACTTCATCAGCTTCGTCAAGTACACTGTGGAGAACAGTTTTGTGGGCTGGGACATGCAGAACGTGGTCACCCTCGACGCGGCCATCGGAGACGCCAAGTCCACCATTCAGCTGAAGAAGATCCACTCTTCGGTCATCCTGCTCTACTGCTCCACGGACGAGGCTGCCTTCATCCTGGACGAAGCCCGGTCCTTGGGCTTGACGGGCTACGACTTTTTCTGGATTGTCCCCAGCTTGGTCAGCGGGAGCATGGAAACCCCACCCGACAATTTCCCAGCGGGGCTGATTTCAGTGGCCTATGACGGGTGGGACTACACTTTGGACGCCCGGATCCGGGATGGCCTTGGGATTATTACAACGGCCGCTGCATCCATGCTGCAGAAGTATTCCTTCATCCCGGAGGCCAAGACCAGCTGCTACGGGCAGTCGGAGTACAACGAGCAGCCCTCCCACATGCTTCACAAGTAAGGCTCCTTTCGTTCTTTCAAGCCCTGGGAAGCAGAAGAATCCGCCTTTGAGAGGCCGAGCGATGCTTGTCTGCTGCCTCCATGCAGGGAAGCGTCTGCAGAAGGCCGGAGGCCCCCAGCAGTTGCCTCCAGGGGCCTCCCTGTCGGTCAGGCCGGTCTGATACGGGCTGCGGCAAAGAGGAAGGGAAGTAACCCAATTAGGCTGGTTAATTTAGCCAGGAAACACCCTGAAGAATCTGGTGGGTTGCTGACAGCTGGCGGAAGGGAGCCGCGGTGGCTGCAGGCAGCTCCTTCTACGCGAGATGAGACTTTGAGCTCATCCTCCGCTGGGCAGCAGAGTAAATTCAGGCTGCTTGTCTCCTCCGCTGCATGTGGCCGAAGAGCCAGATTTCACGCGTGAGGCCTTGAGCTAGGAGGAGATGACCCTGCAGCTGGTGATGTCACTGGATGCAGAACGGGTGGCCACCCTCGGATAAATGGCTTCCAAGTGACCTCTGCCGTCTGCCCCAGTCTTTTTGGGTAGGGTGGGGGGCATTTGTCTCGGTCAGTGCTCGGGCCCTAAACCCTCCCCAGGCCCCAAACTGCCTTTAGCAGCAGCATCTCCGGACGAGAACATTAAGCCACGCAAGTGAGTACCGGAGCGCAGAGCTCCTTGTCCAGGCTGCCTCGGTGGAGGAGCAAGGAGGAATGACCTTGGGAGGAGGGTGGCTTAAGAAGGGGAGGGCCGAGATCCGAGAAGGGTCAGATTAATATTCAGAAGCCATTCCACAGGAATCCTGGAGATGCAGCCTCCAACCTTGGCTGTTGCAACCGGAATACAAATAGGAAGCCGGTTCGGAAAACAGTTCTTACTACGGGGCTGCCTTTATTTCTATATTTCCTCCTTTCATGGCCGGTGACTCCCCCCCCCTCTTGATTTTGGAGGGCCCCATCTGCAGCTAGGAAATAAAGACCGGGGGGAGGGGGGATCATGGTTTGGTGAACGGCTGCCTTGGTGGCGTATGTGCTAATGCAGATACCTCTCCCCCCCCCTGCCAAATCCCTCTCCCCTTTTCCCAGGGGCTCCACTCAGCAGCCTCTCGCCTTCATCTCTGCAGAGGGCCGGATATTGATCACACTTTTCCCAAATGTTGTCCGCTTTGGGCAACCCAAATCATGAATATGGATACAGTCACCCGTGGACTGACTGGCGCGCTGATAGTTTTGCAGCCAGGAGGCTAGAGATGCACTTTGGAAGGAAGGGAAATCTGGCTCTTTCCTCCGTTCTCCACGGAGGACCTGCGCGTGTCCACAGCAGAGCCTTGAGCCAAGAGCTGGTCTCCGGCCTCCCTCGGGATTTGCTTCCGTTGCCACCTCCTCCTGTTCTAGGGGTGGGGAGGGCACCAAATCACCCCTCCGCCCTCCCTGTTGGCCTTCGCCCTCTGGGTCACGTGGCCGTCTTGCCTTGGCCCCCAGCTGAAACTTTAGTTTTCCCGGGGAAAGGCCTGCGGGCAGATGCGTGGAGACTGTGTCTCTGGGCGTGAGGCGCTAAAACCGCGATGTCAAAAGCGCGCCGACAACAGTGCGCCTACAACAGCGTGCCGACAGAAGCGCGATTTAAGTTAAGGTAAGGTTTAGGGTTAGGTTTAGGGTTAGGTTTAGGGTTACTTTTAGGGTTAGGTTACAGCGCGCTTCTGTCAGTGCGCTGTTGTCGGCGCGCTTCAGCGCTCATTCGTCGGCGCGGTTTTGTCACCGCGGTTTAGTCAGGCGCGCTTTTGTCGTTCGCGCATTTGTGGTGGAACCGTCTCTGGGTATCCCAATCCCTGTGAAGGGGGCCTCTTCCGGGTCCTGAAAAGCCCAGGGCCACCACGCCCCTCCCCCCCGAGCCCCCCCTCCATCCTGTTCTCACTGCTGTCAATGCAGCATTTTCCTCTTCCCTTCCCATTGAAGCCACGGCCTTGTAAGAGAGGGAGGGAGAGAGGGTGGGTGGGAAGTGTGTGCTTGTCATTCCTGAGATGCTGCCGCCTTTGTTAACTGTTACCAGCCTGCACAGCCCTTTACACACCCGAAACGCCTCCTTCCAACGGAAGACTATCCTGCTTGCACCTTGTACCGTCAGACGACCCCCCTGCAGCCTAAAAGCAAAGGAAGGCAGGCAGGGAGCCCAGAAGCCACAGCCAAGATGGGGCTGGATTGGCTTCTCTGCTCCCTCTCTGTGGCTCGGCTGCGGGCTTAAGGCACAAGCGCCTGAACCCAAAATCACCTGGGAGCTTCCAAAGACCTGATGGGAAAGCAATTTGGGAGGGGAGGAAGGTGTGAACGAAGGGCAGGGAAATGGGAGGGGAAGAGCCTTTGAGGAGGGAGCAGGAGAGACGGAGCGGCTGGGCAGGAGAGACGGAGGGCGAGTCTTGGCGTGTAGAGCAGGTCAACTTGCCATGGCCAACTCCAAGACCCCAAGATCAAAGGAAGCGTGGAATAGGAACAGCATGGAAACAGTTTGCGGCAGAAATGGAGAGTTTTCCAATTTCCCACTCTAACCTGTTGGGGTTTTCTGGTGTCCCCCATCCAGCTTCAATTATTGTGGAGGCAGAAAGGATCTGTCTGTGTCTGTCTGTCTGTCTGTCTCTCTGAGCCTGGGCTGTCTTTCTGTTTCCAAGGGGGATGGGAGGGCAAAGGGTGTGTTAATCACCTGATTGGGAGATCCTGCTTCCCCCTGCCTGAGCTTTCAAAGCTGGAGCCAGGGACCCCTCCTCAGACCCCCAGTTCTCGAGTGTTGCCCAAGAACGCTCCTTCCTCATGAGTCTTGGCCCAGATACCCCTTGCATTGATGGGATCTGACATTTCTAGCATTCCACCGTTTGAAAAGCCAAGAAGTGGAGGCCAACAAGGCTGCACATCAGAAGGGGACCAAACTGACATTCTAAGTAGAAGCCGTCCGTTAGGGCAAAGGGGCTCTCGGCCATTCCCTGCAGAAGGGGAAGCTGTGGCTCATTCCCTCGACTAGAAGGTTGCGCTGAGGCCTGGAGGGTTGAAAGGACGGACCTAAAATTAGGCAGCATTGTAATGGGGTGTGTGTGTGGAATTGAGACCAGATGGGAGGTGAAGAAGGGGAGAGAATGAGACCAGTTGCTTGGCCTTCCTTCCCAGTTCACCCCAGTGCTTTAATCCCTCCCTTGGTGAAGGAGGAGGAGGAGGAGGAGGAGGAACGTGGGCCAGGACTTCATCTTCTTCCCAGTCATGAACCTGCTTGGTGGAAACGTCTCTGCTTTGCTGCTTATTAGTCATGAGAGCCGTAGATATTTTCCAGCAGGAGGGATGGCAATCTCTCCTGAGTTGGCAGGGGGGGAACCTGAGAGGAAGATGACTGGTCCTCTTCCAAAGGTCTCTGATTGCCCCTTAGGAGGCGCCAGCTGGGCATCTGCAGCAACCCTGGGAAGGGGTCGGCCTCTTCCAGACGGAGAGGGGCCCAGGGGGCCTGGCGCCTCTTCCTGAGCTGCCCCCCCAGCGGGCAGGGACCAGAAAGGGCAGAGAGGGCAGCCTTGTGGAGAGGAGGGGAGATCTTGTTCGGGGAGATCTCTACTTAGACTCCCACCACCAAAACCCCGGGGACGGTGCCAGCTTAACAGGCCTCTGGCTGTTTCTTCTCCCAGCGGTCTGGCTTCAAGGATTTGAAGGATTCAAATCAGAGGGTTCCTCCTGAAGAAACCGTCCTTGGATCCAGCAGTTCTTAACAACTATCGTCCAGTCTCCAACCTCCCCTTTGTGGGGAAGGTTGTTGAGAAGGTGGTGGCCTTACAGCTTCAGCGTACCTTGGAGGAAGCTAACTATCTTGACCCCTTCCAGTCTGGCTTCAGGCCCGGTTACAGCACTGAAACCGCTTTGGTCGCATTGACCGATGATCTCTGGAGAGCCAGAGATGGAGGCTACGCGTCCATCCTCGTTCTCCTCGACCTCTCAGCGGCTTTCGATACCATCGACCATGGTATCCTTCTGCGACGACTGCGGGAGGTGGGGGTGGGTGGCACTGTTTTACAGTGGTTCTCCTCCTACCTCTCGGACAGGTCGCAGTCGGTGTTGGTGGGGAGGGAGAGATCGTCCCCGAGGCCCCTAACCTATGGGGTGCCGCAGGGCTCGGTTCTGTCCCCCCTGCTATTTAACATATACATGAAACCGCTGGGCGAGATCATTCGGAGGCACGGGATTAAGTACCATCAATATGCGGACGATACGCAGTTGTATCTGTCCGCCCCGTGCCAACTCAATGAAGCGGTGGACGTGATGAACCGGGGCCTTGAGGCTGTTAAAGACTGGATGAGAGCTAACAAACTGGTACTCAACCCGGAAAAGACCGAGTGGCTGTTGTGTTTTCCTCCCAAAAATTTGGCTAACGTTCCATCAATCAGGCTGGGGGGGCAAAATTTATACCCCTCAGACAGGGTCCGCAACTTGGGAGTCCTCCTGGATCCACAGCTGAGTTTTGACCACCACTTGTCGGCTGTGACCAGGGGGGCATTTGCCCAGGTTCGCCTGGTGCGCCAGTTGCGGCCCTACCTGAACCGGGAGGCTCTCACAACAGTCACTCGAGCCCTTGTGATCTCTAGGCTGGAATACTGCAATGTGCTCTACATGGGGCTGCCCTTGAAGAGCATCCGGCGACTTCAGCTAGTTCAGAACGCGGCCGCGCGAGTGATCATGGGCGCACCACGGTTCGCCCATATAACACCAATCCTCCGTGAGCTGCGCTGGCTACCTGTTGATCGTCGGGTGCACTTCAAGGTCTTACTTACCACCTATAAAGCGCTCCATGGTAGTGGATCTGACTATTTGAGAGACCGCCTCCTGCCAATTACCTCCCTGCGTCCCATCAGATCGCACAGAGTAGGCCTCCTCCGAATTCCATCCGCCAGTCAGTGCCGACTGGCGACTACGCGGAGGAGAGCCTTCTCAGTTGCAGCTCCGACATTATGGAACAACCTCCCCGTGGAGATCCGTACCCTCACCACAGTCCAGGCCTTCCGCACAGCCCTCAAGAACTGGCTATCCCGTCAGGCCTGGGGATAGGATTACTCTCACCCCGCCCGAATGTTGAGTGAATGTTGTGTTTTTATGGATAATTTTCTTTTATTCACGATTCTTTTTCTTTTTAAGTCTTGTCTTGCACTCCCTTCCCCTCATTGTTGTAAGCCGCCCTGAGTCCCCTCAGGGAAAAGGGCGGCATATAAATCCTCAATAAAATCTAAATCTAAAATCTTGAGGGGTTTAGAGGTTTGCAAGTAAAGTGACGGTTGGGTGTCCCCCCCCCATGGAGAAACATCTGGCCCAGAAGAGGGGGGGGGCTGGTGTGAGACATCCTGCACGAAGGGCGGAACCTGGAAATATTTTGCCTCCCGGTGTTCGTCTTTCAATGCATCCTTAGTGCCATTGACAGACATTTCCATCATTCCTCTTTCTTGTGCGTTCCTGAAGGGAGGGTGGTGGTGGGGAGCCCCAGTGGGCACGGATTGCCCCCCCACCTCTGGGTTAGACGCTGGCTTCATCCGGCTCAGTGTTGTCCCACCCACCCCCCTTTTCCACTCGGCAAGCGCTGAGGGTGTAACGCAATGGTTAGACGTTAAAAGCATGAATTAAAGTGATGGTTGAAACCAATTGAGGGTTAAAGGCCTGATGCGTCTTTGCAGAGCGAAGGGGGAAGGAGCAGGCAGCTCCTGTGCAGTGTGTGTGTGTGTGTGTGTGTTTGTGATCCTGGGAGCAAAGCAGCAGAGGCTCTTGCAGGTGTGAGGCTGGTGTAAGACCAACTGCAGACCTTCCGAGGCAGCCATTGTGGGATCCACCTGCTCTTTGGCTGCTTGCCAGCCTCCTCTGCTGCATTCTGCGCCGGTCGTTGCTTCTGGGGCCTCAGATGGCATCAGGCAGTCAAGCCAGCCCAGTTGATCGCCCACTCCTCTTGCCCCGGCCTCCCTCCTCCTCCTTTCCCCCTTGCCCTCCTCCTGCCTGTTTCAGGAGGCTGGCGAGCGGTGGAATCCCTGGAGCGTTTTGCCCCTCCAGCGTAAGGGAATTGTTTCCACATGGTATTTTTCACTTGCTTCTTAACTGCCGTTGCGGTGCTTGTGAGTGTGGTCGTTGTGCCCTCTTGCACCAGAGTATATTGCACACGCAGGCAGCCGTGATGGGGTGTTGGCTGCCCTGCCAGCGCTGTGCTCCCACAGGAGAACTCCCACTGAAACGGCCTCATTCCCACATGGTCCCAGTTCTGCTTTTATCTCGTTACCTATTTTATCCCTTGGGACGATCATTTCCCCCCCCGGGTTTCGTGGCCAAGGGGGTCCCCACGCATCCGCAAGCCAGACCGGACCCTCAAATTGGGCCGGGTTTGCAAGCAGCCCTCTCTGCATCCCAGCTAAGGGTCAAGCTGGCTGGCCGGGCTCCTGGCTGGTTTCCAGCCACCAAAGTGGCCGGGCTGGAGAGGTCCCGTTTCCCCCACTATTTCCATAGCTGGCCACAAGGTGGCCCCCTTGCGTTGCCCATCCGCCTCTGAAATAAACCCCCTTCTACTAATTGCCTTTGTCAGCAAGGTGAGCAGGTGTTTTAAAAACCCATTCCGTCCACCTGCCTGATGTCCCTCTCCGAGGTAGGCTGACTGGGTCCGTGTGGCCAACTCGCCCCCACTCTCTCCTGCTGCAGTCCCCCGAGGGAACCCAGCAGCCTCAGGCCAAGACAGCTGCCCACCGGCTCCCAGTAGCTTTGCTTTCCTCTTTAAGGATGCGCTTCGAAGGGAAAACCGACCACTTCTTAAAGTCCATTTAAAAGTGGATGTCCAAGGAGAGAAGAAAGGAGGGAAGGAAGGAGGGAAGGAAGGAGGGAATGTAGGAGAGAAGGAAGGGGGGAAGGAAGGAGGAAAGGAAGGGGGAAAGGAAGGAGAGAAGGAGAAATGAAAGGAGGGAAGGAAGGAAGGAGGGAGGGAAGGAGGGAGGGAAGGAAGGGGAGTAGGAGAGAAGAAACGAGGGAAGGAAAGAGGGAGGGAGGGAAGAAGAAGTAGGACCGTTGTAAGATAAGATGGATCTATGGGATGTTAAAAAAGCAATCTTCAAGTATATTGTCAGCTGTAGGGAAAAATTGTTATAAATACATATTATTAATAACAGTTATGAGATCATATAATTGTGAATGTATATATGAAATTGATAAAATAAAATAAAATAAAAAAATAAAATAAATAAAAATAAAAGCGGATGTCCGTTTGCCAGCCCCACCTGCAAATGCCGCAGGTCAGACGTAAGATGGGGCTCCGAAGTTCCTTGGGATCTTGGCCCAAGGAATCTGAGGCCCCTTCAGGACTCCGGCCTTAAAGATGCCCAGACAGCGAAGGGAGAAACAGTGCAGAAGGGCTTCTAAGGATGAGTGCAGGGGGCCCAGCGGCCTTTCCTTCACGGGCATCTCGAGTGGGCGCCTCTTCCCGTCATGGTCTCCCAGCTCCTTCAGGGCATCGGCTCCCCCTTGCCCGGCCCTTCCAGGTCCCCCCTTGGATGGGGAGCAAATGGGGCTCTCCGAATGGGACTAATTGCCAGGCATCCATGGGACAGATCGGATCCCTGTTCATAAAACACGGGGTTTTTTCACAACAAAGGGAGGATTTATAGCATATGTTTCATCTGAGTTAATCCAGTGGCTGAATTAGCTCGCTCATTAACTGCTGGGCAGCTCATTAATTTCTCTTTGAACATTTCCTTTCTTTCAAGGTTTATGATGAACGTGACTTGGAAAGGCAGAGACTTATCCTTCACCACAGATGGCTACCAAGCCCAGCCGCGGCTAGTGGTCACCGTCCTCAATGAGAGCCGGGCCTGGGAGAAGGTAACCGGCGCCCCCTGTGGGAGGGCTGGGCTAGCAGAGAGAGGAGGGGGTTGCTTTGCAGAGCCAGCACTTCCACTCGGGCAACTAGGGTATATGTGTGTGTGTGTGTGTGTGTGTTTTTGTGAGTGCAGCCGCCTTCAGAGTTTGCTTCTTTGGTCCAGGGCTTCCATTTCCCCTCCCAGGGGCCGTCGGTGGGGCAAATGCTTGTATCAAAAGGTGGAGTTATACCTAAAGCGTCCCTCTCCTTCTTGGGACCCTCCATTTGGACAGCCAAGGTGGGCCTGAAATGGACCCACGAGGGTCTCAGGGAGGAAATGCTGCGGAATCTGGGATCCCACAGAGCTGTTGGGAGGCAGAGTCCGCAGTGCTGACCCAGGGAAAGTGAGCCTGGGCCTCCAGCAAGCAGCCGTGCAGAGGGCTCCTGAAGCCCCCTGGTTCAGTGGTGGCAGGTGGGCTTGGCCTGCAGCTTGGAGACCCTTGTTTCCAAAGAGCTCAGAGGGTGCAGAGCTACCCCTGCCTCCCACCTGGGAGAAATCTTGACTAATCAGACCAGGTGATGCTGGATTGGTTTGGGGAGGCTAGCCCTAACCCTGAAAAAGAGCTTAAAAAGGGGGGTGCCGATTGATGCAGGCCTGTTTCCCTGCCTGGATGCAGCTGCAGAATCGGTTTGAATAGAAAGTCCATAGATCTCACCCTAGAGGGGGAAAGCAGGCTCTCTTGAGGGTTCTTCGCCTTTCAATTTGCGTAGGATTGTCAAAGTTTTCAAACTGATTTTCGTGCATCTCTTCCACAGTCATCAAGCATAATTCATATTAACTCAAGTATTTTAACTCAGATATATTTATACATGTTACCATCATCATACCTCCATTTTCATTTGACTATAATTGTTTAAACGTCCTTCATCATAAAATATATCAAGATTTAAAACAACCACGTACTGGCATTTCATTTGCTATTTCTAATATCCTCCAATAAACATTGAATCCTTGTGGCCTATTCTGGCTAAACATCCATAATATTTAGTAACTGAAATTTCTAATCCTCCTTTGCAAATCACTGTTTACAATTTACATCCACTTTCCTTATGTTGTACCCATGCATATATATACGTTGTTATCATTATCCCTTCTTTATTTGACTGTGTCCTTTATCATAACATTTCCCCCCCTAATAAACAAAACTTAACTAAATTTAACAGTTCTTTTTTATTAACCTTTATATATAATAAAAAAAATTCTAATCTTCCTTTCATAGGTACCATTCAATATTCATATCCAATTATTACTTATCATAGCAATACATATGTATACATTATTATCATTATCAATTATTTATTTAACTACATCTATTGTCACTAAATTTCACTAGGTTTAACTAGTTTTAGATTATACCTTTTCATCTATCAACCTGTATCTTTCCAGTAGCAAAACAATCTCATGTCTTCTGCCATTTGTGGTATCAGTCCTCTAATCATCTCCTTAATCAAATTTGTATGGACTCTTCTTTGCAACTCATTGCTTATTAAGTCTCTCATGTAATTTCGATGCCCTTCTTCTGTTTCCTTAATCAGCTTATCTTTAATTGTCAGTGGTGTTTTCAATGATGTTGCTAACAAAATTTCTCTTTAAATCCATAAATTTTTTCTTCTACTGAATCTTGCCATCTGGGGTAAAGTCCCCCTCAATTCCTTTTTCTGTATTCCACTTTCCATTTCCAGACACAAACCAATCACCATAGATATCAGCGGATTTAATTTTTTTGTGGTCATTTTTCTCTTCGTGTTTTTAGGACTCTAACCTCCACTTTTTCCACTTGATAAACATCTCCAACTTCTTCATCATATTTTACTGTTAGATGCTCTAGATTTTCCAACTTCTTCTCCATCCTCTCAAATGTGTTGGATAATTTCTGAATTTCTAACAATATCTTTTGCAAACTTAAAGTTTTCTTTCTGCTGTTGAGATTGTGCCATTATCTCCAGCTGACAAATACTGCTGCTCTAGCTTGGAAGGTTTTACAAGATTAAGCCTAAATTCACAATAAGGTCTTATTTTTACTTTTCTCTGGTTAAAGATATACTTCAAAGGAACATCTGTATGCTTTTCTTCTTATCACTCTCTATAGACAAAACAGTGAGACCTTGAAGTGCCAAGCCAGAATAATCAGTGAAGAAAGTAAAAGTGTTTTGTTTCCAATACACAAATCTCCAGCCTCCGAGTTGCAGTGTCGTCTTTCCCTCTGTTGTTACAATTTTCTTTGTTGCTTTCTGTATCTTTTTTATTCCAAGTTTTAAAAAAATCAAATTCTTGAATGAAATAGAGAAGAAAAAGGGGGAAACACATGCAGTAATGAAGAAGGCGAATTTTAGTCCATAGGTTGCAAAAAATAATAATGAAAAAAGAAGAAGAAAACTTAATGCATTTGTTTTAAAAGGCTTGCATAGATTCCATCCATGAAAATAACATTTAAAAAGTAAGATAACCCACTGTCCAAAACCGTTCAAAGCTTAATTCTGCCGCTTATTTCTTCTGTTCTCCAATTTAAATTAACTTCAAGTTTTTTAAAGGCAGTCGGTAAAGATTCCTCACCAGCTGGAAACACTTTCTCTTTCCTTATCCTTCTGTTTCGTAGCTGCCCCGACTTCATCAGCCTGGTGGCTGGACTTTTTGTCTTGAAGAACTTCTCTTGGATCGATCAGGGACTTTGCGATGTTCCTGAGATCAGCAAGATGTATTCTTCCCGTTCACTGTCTCTGCGGGACGGTTTAGGTCCGATTGGACCACCCAGTGGCAAAAGTATCAGCTGCGGGGCATTGAGACCGCACAGCCGTATCATTGCGAAGTTGGCTCCTCCTCTCCGTCAATGCTATTCTTATTGTAAAGCTACAGTAAGAGAATCTTACATCGCTGGATGAACCTCCCCCTGCCTGCCTTTTTCTTCCCATGAACTGAGGAGGGGCTTCTCTGAGATACTTGCTCATGTTACTTTCATGGCCTGGACTCAGACCCCCACTTCTCTCACCATAGAGGCTGTTCTTCCTTCCGTCCTGCAAGGCCATTCCCTCCGTCCTCTGCTCCCTTCTTACTTTCTGACGACTTCATCTGATTTTCATCTGATTTTCATCTGATTTTCATCTGATTTTCATCTGATTTTCATCTGATTTTCATCTGATTTTCAAGGCCGAGGTGGCGCAGTGGGTAGAGTGCAGTACTGCAGGCCACTTCAGCTGACTGCTAGCTGCAGTTCGGCAGTTCAAATCTCACCGGCTCAAGGTTGACTCAGCCTTCCATCCTTCCGAGGTGGGTGAAATGAGGACCCGGATTGTTGTTGGGGGCAATATGCTGACTCTGTAAACCGCTTGGAGAGGGCTGAAAGCCCTATGAAGCGGTATATGTCTAACTGCTATTGCTATTTTCTTCCAGTGGAGCAGAAGAAGGGGGCACAGTGAAAGACAACAATAACACCTACCTATAGATAAAATATTTGCAAAGATCATTTTTAAAGGACGCCCCCCCCCCCCAAACTGGTCTTTCTGCAGCAGGAAGCAACTTCTTGTAGCTATCGTGTGCTTTCGTGGAAAAATAATGGAAATAAATACCTCGTGTGGTTTAATAGAGGAACACGTCTGGCTTTTTTGGCTATTAAAGCAGTGCATTGACTAAACCTTCCCATTTGATTATGATTAATAATTATTTTAATGCCGGAGCTAGTGGAAATGTTACCTGGCTGTTTGAAGTGTGGGTGGATGTGTGTGGGATTATTCTGAAGTTCCATAATAGGGAAGGCTGTGTGTGTGTGTGTGTGTGTGTGTGTGTGTGTGTGTGTGTGTGTCAACCTTTTGCCTCCTGCTGTAGCCCCAATCCACTTCAGGCTTCTGTTCCTGAATGTATGGCATTTGTCCGTGTGTGTCTGTGTGTCTGTGTATGTGTGTGTACTTGAACACTGCAAACTGGAGACCTGAAGGCTCCATCTGGGTGAGAGTTTCTGTCTGGGCAGGCAAGCAAGCAGACTCCAATTGTGGTCTGAGGCTGCTGGATTTAAAGCCGAGAGCATTTTGTCCTGGACGTTTTGATGAATTCCTGGTTGATAGACGAGCACTTCGGTGTCTCAGAGAATCCCTACCTGCAGCCAGGCTGCCTGCGCCCCCCGTCCTCTGTAGTAGCACAGAAAGCAGCCCCCTCTGTTTCTGGGCGGGATTGGTCTCCGGAAACAGGAGGGGGGCAGGCAGGGTCGCTTCCGTCCCCTTTCCCCCCCCCCCCAGTGTTTCTTTGCCCAACTTCACCCTGTCTTCTTGCCCCACGGAAGAGCCATTGGGGCCTGGAGAGAACGCCGGCATCCTCCAGACTAAAGTCAGAGCGCATGAATTCAGAGGAATGGCAATTCTTGCCCCTATTGAGCTGAAGCTGGAGGCGGGGGGGGGGCAGGAAAGGGGGCCGGAGGGGGGCACAACCTGGCTGACCTAGAAGGGGGCGTGTCGTGAATGAAGCGGGGATTATTCCAGCATCAGAAACAAGGAAACGAATCTCTGGATGGACCTTTAGCAGGGCAGCCCAAACTCTCCGGCCAAAAGAAACTCTCTTGCAAGGGAACAAAAAAAGGTTTAAAAATGTGTCCGTGCAAAGCGCCAAGTGCGAGGATCATAAAATACAGATCCTAAAGAAATCCCTGGGACAAAGGATCCCAGGATCCCAAGGGAGCTTCTGTTTGCTCCCTGGAAGTGGGGCTGCCGCTCACCTGTGCCCCCCCTGCCTGTGTTGGCTCCTCAGGTGGGCGAGTGGGAGAACCAGACGCTGACCCACAAATACTCGGTGTGGCCCCGCTTCAACTCCTTCAACGACAGCGACCCGGACCACAACCACCTCAGCATCGTCACCCTGGAGGAGGCTCCCTTCGTCATCGTGGAGGACATGGACCCCCTGACGGAGACCTGCGTGAAGAACACCGTCCCCTGCCGGAAATTCGTCGTCATCAAGTAAGCCCAGAGAGACCCCTCACCCTCCCTGAACCCAAAACCTCAAGCCCTCCCCCCCCCCCGTTTCCTCAAGGGCTGCAAAGGCCTGGGAGGGTCTTGAGACGGGGGCCCTGGTTGCGCATTCACCCCCTTGCCCTTTGTTTAGATGTGGGGGTGGAGGACCCCCCCACCCCCCTTACAAGGTGAAGGCTCCTTCCAAGGACGCCGGCTTCTCCAGGGCAGGTCCAGGCGTTGAAAGGGGCTTCTCCCGTTTCCTCTTGATTTCCTGGTGGCCTCAAGATCAGGTTCTCAAGACCTGTCAAAGTTGACCACGAGTTGCCTCCCAGCTGTTACGATACCTGCTTCCTCCTTCCTCCCTTCTTCCTCCTCCTCGCCCCTCTTCAAAGCTAAAGAAAGGGAGGGAAGGAAGGAAGGAAAGATAGACCTTTGTGCTCGTCTCCTCAGCAACATCACCAAAGAAGGGAAGAACCTGAAGAAATGTTGCAAAGGCTTCTGCATCGACATCCTGAAGAAGCTCTCCAGGACCATCAAGTTCACCTACGACCTCTACCTGGTGATCAACGGGAAGCACGGGAAGAAAATCAATAACGAGTGGAACGGGATGATTGGGGAGGTAGGTTCTGCGGCTCTGCCTGGGAGATCGCCCGGCCTCTTCCTCTGCCTGGGCTGGAGCTTCCCCTTCTTCCCCTCGTCTCCCTTTGCCCACAGGTGGTCAAAAAGCAGGCTGTGATGGCGGTTGGGTCCTTGACCATCAACGGGGAGCGCTCGGAGGTGGTGGATTTTTCGGTGCCCTTTGTGGAAACTGGGATTAGCGTCATGGTTTCGCGGAGTAACGGCACCGTTTCTCCCTCTGCTTTCTTAGGTGAGCTTCCATCCCTCCCTCCCACTTCTTCTCCCTCCCTCCCTCCCTCCCTTTGCAGAGTTGGGCCCACTGCCTTCTGAGGTGGGTGGCTGCCCTGGCCATTCTCCTGGGGTCCAGAGTGAAGCTTTGCCTTCCCTTCGAGGCTGTTCCTGGCACCGAGGTGCTTCGCTGGGTGGGGCCCCCCTTTCCCCTGGCAGAGCAAGCTGGGAAGCCCCTCCTGCCAGCTCCACAGGCCCAGCTCCTTCCCCGAGGAGAGGCCGAGGAGGGAGGGGGACGGGCCCTTTGCCCCAGCCTTGAAGGCACCCAAGAGGCGGCTGGTGGGCCTTGCCTGCCCTGGGCTGAACTTGGGCAGAGAGCCTCGATCCGCAGGTGTCCTTGCCAGGAAGCCTCTGGGCCAGATGCAGAGTGGGCTCCCCACAAAAGCGCCCCCCCTCTTTTCTCTGATGCCGGGCGCCCTGCTTGACTTTCCTTCGGGTGGGCTTCTGCATCCGCAGCTGAGCCCGGCAGCCCCTCCCCTGAAGCTACTTGGCAGGGAGGGAGGGGGAGGCTGCTCCGTCTAAGCCCGAGACCCGCGGGGTCCTCCGGAGCGTCTCCTCCCGTCTGCATTGCGGCTCAGCCAACGTGGCCGCCTTGTGAGAGCAACAGCTGCAACCCGGCTTGTGCGCAGGGATCCCCTCCAGCGAGGCAGCGGAGGGGACCGGGGGGGTGGGCAGGGGGGCAGCTGGGGGTCTCGTTGCGTCATTGTTCCTGCTGCAGACAAGCTCTTCCACGGGCCGCTTTCCTCGTTGCAGAGCCCTTCAGCGCCTCTGTCTGGGTGATGATGTTCGTCATGCTGCTGGTTGTGTCGGCCATCGCCGTCTTCATCTTCGAGTACTTCAGCCCGGTGGGCTACAACCGCAACCTGGCCCAGGGGAAAGGTAGCCCACCTCTCCCCCCGCCCCAAGAGCTCCTGCGCAGCCAATGGGCCCAGGACCCTCAAGCAGGGGAAGCAGGCCAGGGAGGGGACCTTTCTCCCTGACTTTCCAGTCCTGGGTCACTCGGGAGGGGGGGCACTCTGCCCAGCCTCTTCACCTGGGGGAGGGGGTGTCCTTAGAAAGGGGTGCCCGTAGGGGAGGAGTTTGAGTTGAGTTTGAGTTTTATTTCATTTGTATGCCGCCCTTTTCCCTGAAGGGACTCTGGGCGGCTCACAACTCAAGGGAAGGGGGATACAGACAGTTAACAACAACACAAAAACAATACATAGTTAAAACGCAACAATCATACTATTCGAGATGGGGGCAACAGCTCTTTAGCACCAGGCCTGTCAGAACAGCCAGGTTTTAAGGGCTTTGCGGAAGGCCTGGAGGGTGGTGAGGGTTTGAATCTCCACGGGGAGCTCGTTCCAGAGGGTCGGAGCAGCCACAGAGAAGGCCCTCCTCCGGGTAGTCGCCAGTCGACACTGGCCGGCGGATGGAACTCGGAGGAGGCCTAATCTGTGGGATCTCATCGGTCTATTGGAGGTAATTGGCAGCAGGCGGCCTCTCAAGTACCCAGGTCCAATACCATGAAGGGCTTTATAAGTGACGACTAGCGCCTTGAAGCGTATCCGGAGACCAATAGGCAGCCAGTGCAGCTCGCGGAGGATAGTGTGGGCTCTTCCCAGCATCCTTCACCCGGGGCAGCCTTGGCTCAGCAGCATTTGGAAGTGGCCGGATCTTTGAGCCAGGAAGAAAAGGAGGAGTGGATCCTCCAGATTCAAGAGCCGTCTGGATGAGCTTCCCTGGTCCCAACTGCTTACTCTCAGAGTAGCTTTTCAGGGGGTCCTTCGCCTCCACGCTGTAGATAAGGAGGAGGAGGTGGAGGAAGGCTGGTGCCTTGTGGGCGCAGGGTCTCATCAGCAGCAAGCCCTCCATGGGGCAGAGGGGTTATGGGTCCTGCTAGCTGGGCTTCTGCTCTGGGCCATCTCCCCCTCCCCCCGCCAGATCTCTTGAGTCTACATCACAGCCACGCGTGGCATCCTTCTGTGTAGACGTGGCTCTGCTGTCCTTCCCCGGGTGCAATGGAGGCGACCGGTGGAGGTGGGGGGGCTCAGCAACGGGACTTCTGGCCCCAAATCCCGTCCGGGGGGGGGGGAAGGGCTGCTGGTGCTCAGGAAGAAGCGAAGGAGCCGCAGGGGGCTGGGCAGGGGCGCTGCGTGTCTGAGCGACCCCTCGGCTGAAGGGCCCCTCTGCCCCCCCTTTGTCCCACCAGACGCTCACGGGCCCTCCTTCACCATCGGGAAGGCCGTGTGGCTCCTGTGGGGCCTGGTGTTCAACAACTCCGTGCCGGTGCAGAACCCGAAAGGCACCACCAGCAAAATCATGGTCTCGGTCTGGGCCTTCTTCGCGGTCATCTTCTTGGCCAGCTACACAGCCAACCTGGCGGCCTTCATGATCCAGGAGGAGTTTGTGGACCAGGTCACAGGGCTGAGCGATAAGAAGGTCAGTGGCCTCCCCCCCCCCAGGCCCTCGGCTGCCTTTGGGGCCAGGACAGAATCAGCCCTGCACGCACCCCTCCCTCCTGAACCCTGGCATGCTCCTCCTCACGCTCCCAGGTCGCACACCTCTCCTCCTCCTTAGTGTGTCTGTTGTGTATGTGCCTCTGCTTTGTGCTTCTATGTGCCTGGCGGCTGCTGCAACATAGAAAAATTCTGGAAGTTCCAGCTGAACGTATGTAATTCCTATAGGAGTCTGGAGCGAAGGAGGCGCCCATCAACAGGAGGAAGGGGGGAATGTGTTTCTCACCTCCGTGCCGGGACTTCCAGATGCCCTCCAAGGGGCCTGGGGAGGGTGGGGGGCAGGACGGCTACGGCAGCGTCCCTCAGGCCAGGCAGGCAGGAAGCGGTGTGTGTGTGCGAGGGGGTCTTCTTGGGCTCCCCCTGGGTTGGGGGCTGCTCTTCCCCGGATGCTGCTGGTGAATCTGGTGCCCCTCCACGCCAGCCGGGACTGAGGGGTGGGCGACGCCTGACCTCTCGTGTCTCCTCTCCCCTTCCCCAGTTCCAGCAGCCCTACGCCTACTCCCCTCCTTTCCGGTTCGGGACCGTCCCCAACGGCAGCACCGAGAGGAACATCCGCAACAACTACAAGGAGATGCACGCTTACATGGTGAAGTACAACCAGAAGGGAGTGGAGGATGCCTTGGTCAGCTTGAAAACCGGGTAGGTGGGGCGCTGGTGGGCCCAGCGGGGGGTTCTGGTTGATTGGGTTCCATGGTGCTGCTGGTTCACGGGTGCTTCCCTTCGGAGTGACGGATCCTGGGGCTGCCCGAGGCACAGCGGGGCCCCCAACTCAAGCATGCAGAGATCCCAAGGAGGCATCTTGCCCCACATCAAGTCACCCACTGGGAGGGTGCGGGTGGGGGGCAGGAGCCTCCTAGAACAAGTGGAGGAAAGCTTTAAGAGAACTTTCCCCCTCTCTCCACTTGTTTGACACCCCCCCCACCCCCGCAACGGAAGGGGTCGGCTGTCTCTCGGTAGTGGGCAGGAAAGGCTTATGTGGCACCCTCCCTGCCCCCCCTTCCGCTGTCTCCCCCCCTGACCCCCTGCTTCTCCTGAAAGAGCTTGGTGGATTGCAGTCCTGCTAGTGAAGGGGTGGGGGCCCCTCTCCCTTCTGGAGGGCTGCTAGGGATTATCCGGGGGGGTGGGTCCCCCATGGAGAGCCTGAGGCCTCCCCAGCACCTCTACAGCCCCGGCTGCCCCTTGCCTAGGACTCCCCCCTCCCTTCTACTTCCCCCCCTCTTTCCGGATTGTTCGGCTCTGGCGATCCCCAGGTGCTCTGCCGCCTCTGCTGATGGACGCCGCCTGCAGCAGACGGTGCAAATCGCCTGTCATGTCCCATGATTTGGTGATCAATAGGCCAACGCTTGGGCTGCAGGCTCCAGAGCATTTGGGGGGGGGGGGAGGAGGGAGCTGCTTTGAGGGACGGAGAAAAGCGCCACTTTCCCAACATCTGCACCACATTATCCTTCAAAGCCTCCGCTCTGGCAGGTGAGGAGATGCCAGGGGAGCCCAGGTGTTGCCGTCCCCAACATCTTCAAGCTGCCGAGGTTGAGACGCGTTTCCTTTGGAGCGTTTTTCCCCTTGTCCAAGACCATCGTCCTGAGCTTAGGAGGCCAACAGGGCAGAAGGCCAGCGCTTTCTCCACAGCTGCTTGAAGACAGCCACGGCCCTTAGACCTATGCGCCGCTTCACCACACTTTACACAGCCCTCTCTAAGCGGTTTACAGAGCCGGCCTCTGCCCCCCAACAATCTCAGTCCTCCTTTTACCCACTTAGGAAGGACGGAAGGCTGAGTCAACTTGCAGACAGTTAGGATCGAACTGCTGGCAATGGGCAGAGTCACTCTGCAATACTGCATTCTAACCACTGTGCCACTATGGCCCTTCCCTCCCTCCCTCCCCTCCCACTTAGGACTTATATACTGGTTCACAGTGTTTTTACAGCCCTCTCTAAGCGGTTTACAGAGCCGGCCTCTGCCCCCCAACAATCTCTGTCCTCCTTTTACCCACTTAGGAAGGACGGAAGGCTGAGTCAACCTGGAGCCGGTCAGGATTGAACTCCTGGCAGTGGGCAGAGTCAGCCTGAAATATTGCCTTCTAATGACTGGGCCACCATGGCTCTGGAAGATAGGCTGCCTCTGGTCCTGTAGGCTTCCTTAAGGGGGGCACAGTCCCTCCAGCTGAGAGCCCCTTAGCCCCAAATTCAGCCGAAGGAAGGACGGGGCGCATCCTGCCTCTTTTCTGGGGCTTCCGAGGGGAAAATCTCTGCCTGTTTTCCCTCCCCCTCCCTTCCCCCCCCCCCATTGTGGAAATTCACGTTGGTGTTTTATTCGCTGTCAAGTGTGGTTAAGGGGGTGATGAGTCTTCCCTCGCTGAAACATGACGCTCCGTGCAACTGACAGGGCAGCATCTATTTTGAGTTACGGATGCGGTAACTAAAAATCGTGTCCGGGGGAGGAAGCAGCCGCCACGCAGCCGGAGTGTGTGTGTGTGTGTGTGTGTGTCAGGGAGGGGGTAAAGGATGGCAGCTCCGTCCAGCCAATGGGGACTTTGGCCACTCTGGGAGATGCTGGTGGGGGCGAGTGTTTTATTGTGTGCCACGGACACCGAGAATGGCAGGCTTTGGTTATTATTCATAAAAGTAATTGTAAATCACGCCTGGCCCAGCCGGGGCTCCCAGTCAGGTGCAGCCAGCAAAAAAGGAAGAGAAAGCAGGTAATAAAACCAGCGCAGAGCAGAGAGCGAGGCTTCGGGGGAACCAGGGGATGGATGGCTGCGGTCTGGCCGAGGGAGGCCTCATCAGGCAAGAGCGGCCCCTTTATTAATGGAACAATGTCCCCCCCCCCTCGTGACTCAGCCTGGATTTAAAAGCAAAACCCCATAAAATACCCCCCCTCCTCCCAGCAACCCCATCCAGAGCAGAATGGATGCCTGCTGGCCATCGATCAAAATGCTATTTTTATTGTATTGCCTGAAACTCAGAAGGGATGCAGGGGCTTCCTGCGTGGAAGCAACCAGGGGACGGAACCGCGTCCACACCTCCAGCGGCAACGCTTGGCTGGAGAAATGCAGGTCATCCTCGTTTAGTGACCTCAATCGAGACGGGCAACTCTGCCGTTAAGCCAGCGGGTCGCTAGTTGAAGCCGCAATTGTGTTTGCCGCCTTCCTTCGACTTCCTTTTGCTTTGCAGACCCGCAAAGTCTCATAGTGACTGTCTCACCCCCCCATATGCCACCGCAGTTTTTTAAATGAGGCGGTCGCTAAATGGGGACCGCCTGTAGCAGTCCCTCGCGGAAGGAAAAAGCTTCTCACTTGGAGGGCGAAAGGCTATGGAGCCTCCATGCCCAGGGGCAGTCTGCTTTCCCCCTGTGCCGGGAGAGGGTTCACTCCCCGCTCTGATCTGGTTGGGTGCAGAGAACTGATCTGCCTCTGCTGAGATCCAGCTGGGAACGCCACCGTCCAATGGCGAGATCAAGATCTGGGGGGGGGGGGGGACCCTGGTATCCATGTGTCCCCTGTGGCAGTGGTGGGTTTCAAAATTTTTTGGAACCTCTTCTGTAGGTGTGGCCTGCTGTCCGGGTCCACTGGTGTAACCTCTTCTAACCGGTTCGGTAGATTTGACGAACCGGTTCAATTGAACCGGTGCGAACCGGTAGGAACCCACCTCTGCCCTGTGGCCACTAGGAAGACCATCCCAGCGGCCCTTGCGCCATTGTGTGAGACGGAAGGAGTCAGATCAACAGATCAGGCATGAGAAGAGTGAGGGGAGATTGCTGAGCTCTTTCTAGATCCCAAAAGCTGCTCTCTTGCGCTTCTCAAGGATCCAGCCGTGGCTTCGGTTGCAGTGGGAAGCAAAGCCCCATGCTGTGTGTGTGTGTGTGTGTGTGTGTGTGTCTGTGTAAGGCAGATTTGCCTGGAGTAGCAGCACACAGAAGGTTGCTCTGTGACTTGGGGAAGGGGTCCCTCAAGATCCCCCCAGGAACGAGCTGCTGCCGTTTGAAGAATGGCGCATTCATTGCCGTGTTTTATTATGCATTCTGATTGCTCATAATTTTGCCGGTGAATTTAGTGTGTTGTAAGCAGATTATTTGGGGGAAACGTAGCTCGGAAGGGCAGCACACAGCTTTAGAAAGAAAACAAAACTCAGAGGAAAAGACCCCCCAGGGGCCCCGGCCGGGTGGTTCCCTGTCATCCTGCGGCCCCTGTTCCCTGTCCTGAGGCTCTTCTCTGAAAACCAGGCTTTGTGCATCTGCAGTTTTTTGGACCGACTGGATCGGCCCAAGCATCCACTGGAGGAGGGATTCCTGGGGATCCTCCCTCTGACCATTGGTCAGGTCAAGCCTGGGCAGTTTGTCTAGAAGAGACCTTCCCCATTGGAAAGGAAACGCTTTAATGGAGGAGAAGGGAGACAGGAGAGGGTGAGGAAGGGAAGAGAGGAAAGAAAAGAAGGAAGAATGAAAGGGAGGGAGGGAGGCTGAAGGAGGAGAAGGAGGAGGAGGAGGTGAGGATGATGACTCACTACAGACTGAGAGACAAAGGAGGACATTAGTATCTGACTGTCCTCTTCCTCCCTTCCTCCTGGCTTCCTCTTCGTCCCATCACCTGCGAGGAGTTGCTTTCAAAACCCGGCATTTGTCCAAATCTGAAGGAGATGGAAACCCAGAAGTGGGACCTTGCCCCGTGGGAAAGCACCTGTTTGGGGAAGGGGCCCAGGGATACACCTTGTTCTTGACCCCCCAAAGGCCCAGAGTTGTCTGGCCTAGGGGCTGCTGCCCTCTTGGGGGGCCTTTCCTCTCTTCCTGAACCTGCAGAACAAACCTCGAGGGCCCGTGGGTTCTTGCAGTGGCCCCGGGGCTGCATTGTGGGTCGAAAGAGCTTGTGCCTCTTTTTTCCTGCAGAGGGTTAAGGGCTGCAGGCTGTCCCTGAGCCGCCTTCTTCTCCAGCCCCTGATGGACTGCAGGCACGCATGGGTCAAGGCACGGGGTTGGGTGCAGCCAGGCGCCCCCTTTCCCTCCACCGGCTGAGCTTCCCTTCTTTCTGTGGCAGGAAGCTGGATGCTTTCATCTACGACGCGGCAGTGCTGAACTACAAGGCCGGGCGGGACGAAGGCTGCAAGCTGGTGACCATCGGCAGCGGCTACATCTTCGCCACCACGGGTTACGGCATCGCTCTGCAGAAGGGCTCCCCCTGGAAGAGGGCCATCGACCTGGCGCTGCTGCAATTTGTGGGAGACGGTGAGTGGCAGAACGGCCTTCCTGCCGGCTCTCCCTTGAAGTAGGACGGGGGCGGCCCCTGCGCGATGCCCCCCTTGGCTGAGGTGGCCATGATTTCAATGGGCGAATGCGGAGAGCGAATCCCAGCCCAGGAGAACGGAGCCTGGGAATCTGCAGGAACCCCACCATTTCGTCCCTGCCCCCCACATTGCAACACCCCACTTAGCTTCTAAGCAGGGACAAGACCAGGAAGGGGGATCACCCCCCCTCCCCAAATTGAGGCTTTGGGAAATTTGTTCTGGAGGGAAAGAAAACTGGAAATGCCCAATAAAAGCCTCCTTTTGAGAAGGGAAAAGCGAAGCAGCAGAAATTTTAAGTTCATTTCACTTCCCTTTGCCCTCTGTGCAGGTGGCCCCTCTCTCAACCCCCTCCAACATTGCGGGGGGGAGGGGGAGCTGGGGGTGCCCATCCCTTGCCTTTTGCAGGCCTCGGGTTCCTCCCATCTGGAAATTGGTTTTTCCTTGCCAGGCATTTAATGGCCTTTTTGCCTTGTTGCAAAGGGAGGGAATCCATCTTTTCTGTCTTTTAAGAGCTCCGTTTTTTCTCGCTGAAAAAACGTCAACAAAGCCACCCACATCCTCTGCTTTAAAAAAAGAAAAAAGCAGAAAGAAGATAACATTCAGCTTCAGGGCACCCAGATTTTTTTTATCCTTTAATAACTGTCCACTCTCTAGCAGCCCAGCTCAGTCGGGGGAATTTCCTTTGAGGCATTCCCCTTAAAGGAGGGACCCGTCCCAGCCGGATCCTGCTTCTGGAGCGGGAGAGAATCAGATCAGGAATCCTGGAACTCCACGTCCTTCCTGACTCCTGCGGGACTTCCAGCCTCTCTTCCTCTGGCCCTGGACGCCCGTCTCTCTGACCTTTCGCTGGCCTTTCTTTCCAGGGGAAATGGAAGAGCTGGAGACCCTCTGGCTGACCGGCATTTGCCACAACGAGAAGAACGAGGTCATGAGCAGCCAGCTGGACATCGACAACATGGCGGGCGTGTTCTACATGCTGGCCGCCGCCATGGGGCTCAGCCTGATCACCTTCGTGTGGGAGCACCTGTTTTACTGGAAGCTCCGCTTCTGCTTCACCGGGATGTGCTCCGACCGTCCGGGGCTGCTCTTCTCCATCAGCAGGGTGAGCGTGGACAGAGGCCAGGCCCCGGAATGGGCGGGGGGGGGGACGCGGACTGCTGAATCTCTGGCCCCTGTTTGCAAAGGCCGCGGGGAGGAGACCAGGAGGGTCTCTGAAGGGTCTCCAGACGAGGGTGGGAGGCTGGCAATCATAGCCTCCGTTTGCCTCTCCTGGCCCCCAGCCGCTCTGAGGGGCTGTGGGAGGAGGGGCTTCAAGGGAGCCCATCCTTATTTGGGGGCAAGGGGTCCTTGGAAAAATGGGCCAGACAGGAGGATTTTTTTCCTGTTCCACAAAAGAAGGGGGAAAGTCCGATCTGGGAGGGGAGGATTTTAAGGAAAGAGCCTCCTGCAGCCCCACTGGCCCAAACGGGTTTCATTCCAGGACCCCAAATTCCTCTTGGATGTTCACATACTCAGCATCAAAACTCCTTGGGCAGATCTTCCCAAATTAATTAGGCTGCTTCACTAAGTGTAATTAGCATCCTGGTTGAAGTTACTTGTCCCTGAGAACGCAAACTAGTTGTTTTTTTTAACCCTTTCACCGGTGGCTTCCAAAGAAGTTGCTTTAAAATGCAAGTCGTTTAAACTCGGAGCAGCGTCTGGGTTGGTGTCCTTTAATTGGTTAATTGACTCTGCGGTTCTGTTCTTGTCAAAAATTATACAGAAATAATTGGCTGGAGCTACTCAGCCGTAGAGCTAATTATCCCAGAACAAGGAAGGAAGACTTCAAGGATTGTCTCACTCAAGCAGAACCCGCCTTTCCTGCTGCTTCGAGGGGTTTCTGTAGCCGGCCCTTGCGTGGTGGGGGGCTTGATGGGCTCATCCCACCCACTCAGCCTGCCCTCGGTTGAGACAGGCAGCCAAACCACCCAGAAGCCACAGTGGTTTGCTAGGAGCGATGATGTAGTTATGTAGCTAGTGGCCTCTGACTCAGGAATTAGTGAAGATGGACAATATCTTTCCATCTTTCCTCCTGGACTCTCCACCTAACGGAGCCCGAGGTCCGTTTCTCTCTTGGTTTAATTCTCAAGATGGTCATTGTGAAGAGTCAGTTTTCTTAAGTTGAGCACCCCTCAAGGGTACACTCCCCTCACCCCCTTGCCCGGATGATTAAAAATCCAGGTTTAAATGTGCATTAAATGAAACCGAAAGGCTTCCAAGAGTTTCAGGTAGGAAGTGTTTCCCCCATAGTTCCTCCAAAATAATTGGTGGCTAAAGCCAGTGTCTCTTTCCCGTTGTTTCCCCTGCAGGGCATCTACAGCTGCATCCATGGGGTCCACATTGAGGAGAAGAAAAAGTCTCCCCACTTCACCCTGACCAGTTCTCAGACCAACATGCTGAAGCTCCTGCAGACGGCCAAGAATATGACCAGCGTGAACCCCGGGCGGATCAGTTCCCCGCAAAGAGCAGCCGAATTCATCCGCCGTGGATCGTTGATGATGGACCTGATGATGGAAAAGGGCAGCTTCATCTTCTCGGACAACAACCACCCTCTGACCCCCAAGGAAAACATCTTCAGCGACAACGCGAACGAGCTGCAGGCCTTTCCCGCCACCCGCCACCCGGATAATCTCAACAACTACGTCTTCCAAGGGCCACACCCCCTGACGCTGCACGAGTCCAACCCCAACACAGTGGAGGTGGCCATGGCGGCTGAGGCCAAGGAGAACTCCCGCCCGAGGCAGCTGTGGAGGAAATCGCTAGAATCTCTGCGCCAAGACTCCCTCCGGCAGAGTCACGGTTCTCAGAGGGACGACGGCACGGGGGGAAACCGGCGGCACTCCCTCAAAGGCCCCAGGTACCTCCCTGAAGACGTCCACTCGGATGTCTCCGACGCCTCCAGCAGAGTCGCCGGCCACGCGGAGGAGGAGAGGAACAGCAAACCCCCCAAGACCAAGGAGAATGCCAAGAAGAGGCCCACATCAAAATATCCCAAGGATTGCAGCGAGGTGGAGCTGACCTACCTGAAGAGCAAGCAATCTTTACCCCGGGACAAAATCTACATCATTGAGGCTGACAAACAGCACAGTTTCCACCTCGATGTTCCCCCGGAGTACGTGGAGAACATCATCCTTCCTGAGCCGGCCGACTTTTCCAACCTTTATCAGGACCGCAACGATAGCTACCGGCCCCCCGAGCAGAGCAACCAGATCCCCTTGAGCAATGAGGAAAGTCTTCCAAGTAACGGCCAGTACAAGCTCTACCCAAAGCACTACGGCACGAAGGACAAGAACGTGGCCTACGGCGAAGCCAACGAACGATACCGCCAGAAGGCCACGCACTGCCGGAGCTGCCTCACCAGCCTCCCCAGTTACGCCGGGCACTACTTGAGCCGGTCACCCTACCGGTGCGGTGCCTGCGTGCGGATGGGCAGCCTGTACGACATCGAGGAGGGCCAGATGCTGCAGAGCCCCGCCAACTCCGGGCCCCGGGAAGAACCGTGCCAGCAGGACTGGGCCCCGGAGGAGAAGAGCCAGCCGCCCCGCAAGAGTAAGCTGCAAATCAGCAGGCAGCGCTCCTTCGACAACCTCTTCAGTAAGCACCGGGACGGCAACGGGGGCAGAACGGCCCGCAGCATCAGCCTGAAAGAGAAGGAGAGGCTTCTGGAAGGGGGCCCCTATGCCACCCTCTTCAGGGCCCCCCAAAGCAAACACTCGAGCGGCAAGCTCCCGTTCTTCTCACGCACGTTGGACGATGGCAAGAGGATCAAGTCGCTGTACCTGGAGTGCTCGGCCGAGAACCCTTTTCTGCGGTCTTACTGTGACGACCAGCACTTGGTCCTGGCGCCCAGTCCCACCGGCCTGCACAGACAGCCGGCCTATGACAGCGTCTCCAGGTCGTCGGTCAAATCGGCGGCCTCGTACTGTTCCAGAGACGGCCGGGTCCACAACGACGCGTGCGTTTCGGAGCACGGGATGCCTTACGTGGCCACTCAGAACAGCCTGTACTCTGCTCCACGAGGGCTGAACTCCTGCAGCGACCGACGGGTCTACAAGAAGATCCCCAGCCTGGAGTCGGACGTGTAGCCCTGACCTCCAGGGGGACGTAGTTGCCGCAGGCCAAAGGGGGCGGCCCTTAGCAGAGCGTTGGAGGAGGGGGAAGAGAGCGGTTGCCTTGCGTAGATCCCATTCCCATGCGCTTAGTTCCACCAGAAAGAAGGAGCAGGAAGAGGCCGTGGGAAGGGACAGCCCACTCCCCAGGGACCACTGCATGGACTACACTATCCATAGTTCTGTCTCCTCCGTCCCCCTTCCCGTCAATTAAGTTTGGCGAAAAATCTCTTCTGTCCCAAGTAGAGTTCCAATTCTTGACCCAAAGGAATAGCCATGCAAAGGAAGGCCGATCTGTAGAGCAGATTCGCCCCCCACCCCCAGGACACGCGTGGCCACCGTGGATGGTCACTGCACTGGGAAACAGCTGTGCCCCCTGTTGGCAAGAGTGTTGTTTTTCTACCAGGATGGTTCTTTTGCCCCGTCGGTCGGACTCCGTCCTCCTAGCACTTTCGCCCCCTGTAATTCTGCCCTCCCAAGATTTTATTTTTTAACAGAGAATAAGCAATATGGTATATGCATGTACTTTGACACAGAACAAAAGCTTAACAAAACAAAAAGCAAGTTTAAGAATGCGTTTGCACACTTACCGTGGTAAGACTCATCCAAGAGATTAGAAAGATAGTCTTTTTTTTTACAAACAACTATATATCGCTATAGCTCTATGATTTAGCCTCATATTTATTTTTAAACACAGACAAAAGAAAGCAAAAAAAATGAAAAAAAAACACAAAACCTCAGGGCCCATGAATGGAATCAATATTGTCTTCATCTGTCTCTGTCTTGCAGAGATCCAGCTGCAATTCACCCTGGACTCCCCCTTCCCCCTCCTCCTCCTCCTCCTCCTCCTCCTCCTCCTCCTCCTCCTCCTCTTCCTCCTCCAGATCTCATGGCAAGGAAGGGCACTGCCAAGGTGGGTCACCGGCTCCATGCTAGGCCTTCAAGCAAGAAGAGGGGGTCTGGGGGCTTGTCTCAGGAAAGGAGGGCCAGTGACCCCCTCCTGCTCCCATCGAAGAGAGAGAGGCCCTGTAGTGCAACCCCGGAACAGGCGGGGGCGGAGGGGGCCCTGGGAGAGGCCTGTGGAGTCTCCAGTCTGGAGAAGGCCCTGGGCCCAAGCAGCCAGCAGCCCAGGCAGGAGTCAGATGCAGGAAGCTCTCTGTGGCAACGGGGACCCCAGTGGAGGGTCTGGAGGCCTAGGATTTACTCCCGTAATTCTTCCGAAGTAGAGCCAATGAGGTACGGCCCCAAATTAGCCTGTGAGGGGCCCCCTGTCGGTGGAGACAACCCTCGTTCTTTTGGGTGATGCTAAGCATTGGTTTGCACATTTCCGTCCCCACAACCTCCTCCTTGCCGATCCTGTGTGTTGGGTGTTAACGCAAGGAGGCGAGCAATAGATGCAGGACTCTCTTTGGCAAGGAAGGGACCAGGGAGAGCTTTGTCCGGTTGGATCCTCTGTGTGATGTTGCACCGCCAGGCCTTGTGGGGTCAGGGCAGTGGAAAGGAACCCCGGGGGCTTTTGAGGTGGGAGTTGGAGATGAAGGTGGCCATCAGCCAGGGAGCCTCCTCCCAATTGCTGCGTTGGGGCACGAGGCTCATCGCGCGAGAGGAGTTCTTTCTGGGCAATTCTCCGGGAGACGGTGGACGTCATGGCCTTTTGCTCTGGTTTTTGAAAAGACAGGCATTGTTTGCACTTTAGGGACGGGCTGGATAGGAAGGGAGCCAGGGCTGCTCCTACGGGAAGCAGCGCTGGAGCCTCAAAGGAATCTTGTTGCTTTGGGAATGATCACAGCGGACCCCAATACGGTCAGAAGCTCTAGGAAAAACTCCCGGAGTGGAAGACCACCTTTCCAATGAAAAGCGGGGGGATCAGGGACAAAGGGGTTTGGAAGGTTTTGGATCCCCTGCCTGTAAGTAAGGTAGCTTCCACGTGAATCTGTGGTGTCCCTGCAGGACCAACCTTGTAATGCCTGGTTGGACCTGTTGGATGTTGGTTTCTGTGTCCCATCGCTTTTGTTTTATTTCACAGCTGCTCATTAGTTGGTGGGAACTTCACACCTAGAAGATCTTGTGCCAGGAGAGCATTGTTCAGTTTTGGGCAGGGGGCTGATCACGCCTGCACCGCTTGTAGACCTCCCTCATCATCAAACTCAACCCCTAAGGTTTTCATGTCTTTGCGTCTCCACGCTGGTATCTCAGGGCTTGATAGTATCTGTCTTCTTGTCTCCTCACCTTGATTCCAAATAGACCCAGACAGGCACTTCCATTGAAACAGCCGCAACTTAAAACGTTGGGGGGACTCCCCCTTGAGTGCCCACTCCTCCCTGTCCAAGGCCATCAGCCATAGGTGTGGAAGGGGCTTCCCTGGGAGGAGAGGGTCTCGTCTAGCTTGGCAGCAGCTCTGTGATAATGACTTACTTTCTTTCCGGAAGATCACGATCATCTGTCTGTATGTTTGGAACCGCCGTTGAATTCTCTAAACAAGCTTATTTTAAATATGTAATATATGCACCTACGCTGCATAATTTAGTAACCTTGGAGTAGCAAGGAGAACATCACCCGTCTTCCTAAATTAGGGACCCACTCCGGGTTTGGTCTAGGGGTGGATTTACACACTTGCGTTCAAGGCAACCTTATAAAACCTGCACTGTGAATACATTTCCTTTCAACACAAAAAGCAGGAAGAGAAACGCAAACGGAATCGAAAGGTTTTGGGCCTCCACTGGACGTCCAGTTTTAGTCGCAGGTGTGGGGGGCAGGGAGGGATTCTGGGGCGTATGGAAAAACACCAGGCCTGAAGTAGAGAAGAGGGGCGAGGTTGGGCTCCACAGCCTGAATGGGAACACCCCCCCCCCCCGGGAAGGGTCCCAATCCCCTGCTTTTCAGCACCGCTGCTGAAGGGACAGGCCCAGCTGGAGTCTCCTTCTTGAGCAGGGGGTTGGACTAGAAGACCTTCAAGGTCCCTTCCAACTCGGTTATTCCGAGTCTCTCGCTGCAGGCAGCCTGGGGTCCCCAGGTGACCTCTTGGCCCTTGAGCATCGGTTAGTCCTCCTGGACACGTGGCCTTCAGCTGGCTTTCTCTCCAAGGAAGGTCAGCATTTTGCTGAAGAACCTTGTTCTATAGATTTATTTATTTCTTTACCGGATTTATATGGCCGCCCGTCTCATGGGAAGCGTCTCTTGGCGGCGGACAAAGACAGACCATCTCAGGGTTGAAACGAAGAAATGGGAGGTTGGGAAGCTGCAGTTTCCATGTAGAAAACTTCTGCAGTTCCGGAAAGCCATGTTTAGGTGTCTTTCTCTCTTGCGGGTGGTGAGAGAAATGGGGTGAGCCTCTTGGGCGAGGCAGAGGGAAAGCCTGGTCCAACCCCCCGCCCTTCTCCAGGCTCCTGTCTTGGGAGAACAGCCTGGGCTCCATCATCTCAAACCACCCTCCCTCCCTCAGGCTACCTGCAGTCTCGTAGGTGGAATCTCTCCTGGTGAAGCTGTGGTTGCGCATTGCGTCTAGATTTCAGTCCTCAGGAAAGGATGCGTGTAGGGCCTGGGGCAGAGAGGAAGCAGAACCTCCCTGATTCACCCGCTAGACATTTCTGTCAAGGCCTCCAAAATGTTCCTGGGTGGCAGGATCTCCTTGGTCCTGAATCTTTTCAAAGCGAAATCTCCAGCGGGGGGGTCAGAAAGAAAAACTGCGCCCCCCCCCCCCCCCCAGATCCTACGTTGGTCTGCTGAAAACACAGCTGGACGGCTCAGATAACAGCCAAGCAGCCGCCTTTCGAAAATCCAATAAATCCTCTGTTAGGTAGTTGTAATATCCTCCCCACACCCTCCCCCCCACACACACCAAAGTTTCTTTCTATCACTGTTTACTGTTGCATCCTTGAGAGAATAATTCCTCAGAGGTTCAAGTGTTTGGATGTCAAATTGGTACATTGCACTACTACACGGGCAGAGAAATCTCTAGCTGGCTCAGTGGTAAATAGAGCATTTTGCAGATAAAGTGAGAAGTGCACATTACAACTCCCCCCCCCCCCCCAAAGAGAAGATTTGGGTAAAGTCGTGTGTGTAAGTTAATTTTTCAATATTTCTTTGCAACTGAATGCAAGCCCAAGTTTCCCAGGGAGTCAGTTGTGACCCCAAAATGCGACCCTCCCCCACAACCCAAAGGAGAAAGCCTCTCCTTGGCAGACCAGCCTAACCCAAAAACTCGGTATCCAAGCACCTGCTTGTTGCATTCATGTATTATGCATTTTAGATGTACATGCACACCAACGTAGGTGTTTAAATACGCAGTAAGTCTTTACTGGACTTACTTTACTAAAAGCTGGAATTGATCCGGCAGTCCTCTCCCTGGAGGCCACCCGGAAGGATCCATTACACGTCCAAATCAATACTCGGTATTGATGCCATCCAGCAGCTAACCTCCATTGCGTGAGTTGGCTATCGGAAGTGGATCATGAGCGTTTTCAACACACAGAGCAACAGTTATAGGTTTTAAAACTCAACCATTTTAAAATATGCACCCACCACTCAAAAGGATCACGAATGAACAATCTGTCCATCCACAATTGTAGGAGTCTTTTAAAAACCTTACATCGATAGTTGGATCTGCTGGTCTAAAACAGATACAGGATTCAGGTAAAATTTTGTTCGTTTGTTTCTCTGTTCCGTACACTCAACGGCAGTTTTATCTTCATCTGCATATTTAAACCCAAATGCATGACTAAGCACTTAATACTGTATAAATAATATTTTGAGACATATCTACAAAAACAAACCCACAAATGTTTGCTTTAAACTTTTGTTGATAGAGAAAAGTATATAATGACTACTATTGTCTTCAAATTGTATTGTATTTTTCATTTTTGTTAATGATAATGAAGAGGGAGAAGAGAGAGAGAATGAGAGAAAGATGCTAAGGGAGTGAGGGAAGTGAGGGTTTGCCTATGTTGAAATGTATATATACCTGTCAGAGAAAACACGTGCCAAGGATAACAAAATGTACAAAGTGTAAATACATGAAAAATTTCATTTTTCTAATAAAGATAATTTCTGCCACTTGATACCAAAATAAGGGGGTGGGGAAGGAAGGAGATCTCGGTCAGTCTGTTTTTATAGTGGGTTTCTCCTCTATTCATTGCTTGAGCCCCCAAGTGCCTGAGAACGCTGGCTAAGAAGCCCCAGGGGGTTGCGAGGGATGGGATGGGCTGAATATCCTCTGGGTTGGTTCTATCGTTTCTCCATCTTGTCAAAGTTCAATCTCCACTTCTTCAGGAGAGTTGCAAGGAAGAACATGCCGAGATCCTAAGCATGTAAGGTTTGTGTCTTAGCTTATAACGTTAGGGAGGTATGGGTCTACCTCCATGGGCCCCGGAAAGGTGTTTTCCATTCATAACCTCTGGAGTGCTGGGAAGCCAGTAAGAGAAGCTCCAAAGGATTTGGGCAGCAGTGATGCCTCCGGCAGAGATGGGCTGCAGAGTTCTTTTTTTTCTGTAAATGTGTTTTTATTTTTCCATTTTCATTTCGTACAGTCACATATATACTGTGCATAACCGGGGCCATATAACATTAAGCAATAAACACAGCCATTCCTCTTGTCAACAATACCCCCCAAAAGACAAACCCAATGTACCACTTCGACCCTCCATACACTCTTTCTTTCGCCCCCCTCCAACTTTCCTTCTTTCCTCCAACATTCCCCTCTACCCTACTTCCCCTTCCCCTCTATCACTCCTCTCTCCCAGTACGCTCCCTCCCTTCCTTCTCACCCTCCCTCCCGTCCTCTCTCCCACCTTCTCTACCCCTCTTTCTTCTAACCCTCTACTCCTCCCTTCGGTGTATTTCTACAATCTATTAGTATATTCAGCTTGTCCTATTTTTACAGTGAAATTAAAGAGCAACAGTATACAAGTGCAATCGCGTTACTATAAAATCTAACATATACTATATATCCCCCCTTCCCCCTAACACCCCATGGCTGCAAAGTTCTTAAGTCAGAGAAGGACGTCTGGCTTCTCTTGGCTGTGTGCTTTGGGGAAACATGGCGGCTTCACTGATCCAAGAGAGCAGGAAGGATCCTCTGGTCAAGGGGAGAAAGAATGGCAGAAGCTTGAGGTTGTGCGATCCCTCTCCTGCCAAGTTTATTATAAATTCTAAAACAATTTCACAAAAAATAACAACAGTGGGCTCTTGTGAAAGGAGGGTTGATTTGTTCTAAGATGCCCATAAAATGCAGCTTCTATTGATTCCTGGGTCTCTGGAGGTTCTCAGTCCCAAAGGTGCTTTTTCAAGAGGCAACTAGACTCTGGTTTTTCCCTTTGAAAATGTTTCCCTTCTCATTTAAGAAACTTCCTCAATTATGAACTGAAGAAGCTTCTTGGATGAGAAGTGAAAAAGCACTTTTGGGACATTGATCCCTGTCTTCATTCAGATGTTTCTCCAAAAAACATCTGGCCTCCTCATGGTTGTGCCTACAATCACAAGAAGGATGTCAACAAAAGCTCCTGTGGATGAATTGATTCTTCATGTGATCGTGCAGGAAAAAAATCCTTTTGGCCATCCAGCCAGGCCAGTTTTTTTATGTCTCTCTCTGGCAAACACCGGAATGACCTAAAACGGAGCATTGCATCCCGTCAAAGCAGACGGCCACGGTCTGCACCAAATCTGAAACAAGGTTGAAGGTGTGACTGGAGCGGATCTACGTATAAAAAGCAACACCTTTTCCATACTTGCTTTTTTCCACCCAAAGGAGACTTAAACCGACTGTAACCCAACTGCCACAAAGCCAGACAGATTTGCAAAACAATTCACAGGCGGATGGCTGCGCTTCATGATTGCCAAAGTAACCTTTAGCAGAGGAGAAACAGAAAAGGATTAAATTTCCTCTCCAGCATGGAAAAAGGTGCTTTCCTTGCTGTGTTGATGCAACCCCATAAATCATAATGAGATTTGTGGCTTAATTTGTGCAAACCAATTTACTGTGGTTTGCAAATGACATTGTTAGACTTGGCGTGTTGCATAAACTCCGTCTGCTATGGAGCCTTTTATAAATGGTATTTAAGAAAACAGGCCGCCCGTGAAGAGGAGGAGGAGGGGCTTCAGCCCCAGAGGGTCTTTTGCCGCATTTTAATGTGGAAGCGGTCAAACACAAGCCTGATCCAAAATGGTGCCGGCTCCATGGATTCTCCTGCAGTCCAGATGTCGGTCGACCTCTGGAAATGGAGGAAAACCACAGCCATTCAAGGCATGGAATATTCTATTTGCTACTAAGGGGAGCAATCGGCTGCCTTCCCTCCGGGATCTGGGCCAAACAGGTCAAAGACAGTGAAAGTTGGACAGTCCAATATGTAGAGGAGAGAGAGAGAAAAATGTAAGTTTTCTTTCAGTAAAGCTTTTGTTACAGCAGGCACAAAAAGTATGATTCTCTGGAGGTGTCGTTCAGTTTTTGGAGTTTTTCTTCTTCATCCTGTCTAGGGTCTTAATGAAAAGTTTAGTGCTAACCAGTGAGAAGAAATCACACCTATTTTGAGATATAAAAATAGCCACCATTTGGCCAAAGGACGGGACAAATGGCTTTCTCACAATTGGGGGGAAAATGCATTTTAAATCAGGCCGTGCATCGCTGTGCAGGTGCTGAAACGCAGAGGACCAAACATTTGAAAATGGAGTAATCCTCGTGATGGTATTGTCTTTTATTTTTAATGAGCCGGATTGCAATTCTTGGCAGTTCAGTCCAAAGAGATTTTCTGGTGTTCAGTGACATACGGTCCCTTGCCAATGCTCAGAGCATTACAGGCGTGTCTGTGGTAAACGTGAAGCGAAGACTTGCAGAAATGGGAACCAGGGATCTGGAACAGAAACAAAAAGCCAGGTAGGAGAGCATCAGGTCCAGCAAGGACTCGCCTGCCCTGGGACATCTGATGGAGGCTTCAGTCTGGATGGACCTGGTGGCTCAAATGATTCCTTCACACCTGTCTCCCTTCAGAAAGCCCAAGACAGGAGGCCATCGTCCCATGGGAAGAAGAGATGCCCAGCTCACAGGAGCAGTTCCCCCCCAAGAATTGAATGAGCCCAGTTCTCTCTGGTGGCAAGGAGAAGTCTTGGTTGATGGCTACCACTAGAGATGGGGTTTGGGTCAACGGAGGGCCACCAATCAAGGCCTGGAGCTGAAGAAGAGCTGGCCTTATCTGGCCTGCATCAGAGTCTGCACACCAGGCATTGTCTGTGGTGAGAAGCCCAAAGGATTCCCCGAAATGTGCTATGGAGCCCCTCGGATTGGCAAAAGCTTCTGGTGGCGGAGCGCAGGTCAAGAGGGCAGGCGGGCGTCCTTACCAACCTGGCAGGGGCAGGAAGTCCCCAGAAGTTGAGTTTGATCGACAGAAAAGTTTTCTCCACATCTATTTCTGGGCTTTTTCTTGTTAGCACCTTGATCAAAGGGAGCTAATCCAGCAGTTCTATGCAAGGCGCTGAGACAGACAATGATCCAATCAATGGGACTGTGGGCTCGGAGAGCTTTGCCGCTGCGGCTGAACTCGGCAGATGTCTCCTTTTTGCACCTTGGGATTTAATAGCCGGCTCTTTTGAAATAAAGAGGACGCATTTAGAGCCTTCTACCTCTGCACGTGGTGGGGCTTTGAAAAAAAAACCCAGCTCCGGCTCGGAGGCCGAATGAAGGTGGCTGAAATGCGGCTTCATCTCCTCCTTTGAATGCCTGAAATGCCTCAATTGGACCCGATAAGATCAGCCAGGATAACTTTTCAGCTGGGCTTTAATCACCTCTCAAGCAATTTCCCATCACGGCCCTCCGCACCTCCCATCGCGTCCACCCGTGTCCTCCACTATTGTTCTCGGCAGCCGAGTAATTCTCTCCGGTCGCAGTTGTGTAATTGTCAAGCTTTCAGCGCCACGTCCTGCCTGATTCATTGGCCTCTTCTGGAGCCCTTCACAATGGGCCTTTGACAGATCGTTTCGCACGTTAACAAAAAGAGCGTCAGCTGCTGAATTAGTTCAGATGGGCATAAATCCCTTCCACACCAAACGAGCAACCTGGAGCAGCTGCTGCATCGGGAGTCGAGCGCCAGGTGTCTCTGCTAAGCCAAAGCCACGTCCGGCCCCGGGACCGACCAGGCTTCCTTTGGCAGCCCTGCTCGGATCTGGAGGGGACCAGAGCGGCTCAGTCCCAACTGTCGAGCACCAGCCGGAGCGAAAGAGCTGAAGCATGGAGCCCGTTGGAGGCCAGGAGAGAGACTGGCTATTAAACATCTGCCTTTCTGTATTGTGCCAAAAACTGGCCTCTCCCCCCCCCAACAACCCCTCCTCCCGACCGTCAGAGTGGTTGAAGTTTACATTTTAAATTCCTCTTGGGGAAATGTTGAACCTCCGCCATGAGAATGGCCGCCATGCTTCTCCCCGCCGCTCTGCAGACTCCCTGCCTGCTCCTCCCCAACAGTCAGGCTGGCTGGGCCTTAATGCTGGCTCCGGTGTGCTGTATGAACCCAAGAGGTTGGGGCTGGCCAGAGGGAATCCTGGGGACCCAACTGAGGGGGGAGCCCAGAGCTGGGGGGGGGGCTGCAGTCTTCTTACTCCTTCAGCGAAAACAAGCAACTTCTTGAGAAATCTCCATTGTTTCCCTTGAAAGAAAAAAACGGAGGGGAAACACCTCCCACTTCCCCATGAAGTCAGATGGAAAAATTGGGGGGAAATGCAGGAAGGAGCCACTGGCATTTTTACCCCCAGCAAGAAGAGACCCAGGGTGGGGTGGGGGTTCGTATTGCAGAGGCTGTTTTTAGGCTGCAGTCCTGCCTGGCGATTGTCCAGGCTAGTCTAGAGAAATTTTAGGAGGAGGTGATGGAGGCATCTCCTGTCCTACAAGGAAAGAAATCTCCAGCATAGAAAATCAGGACATCACCAAAAACCTTCTGTCATTCATTGTCTTAGTGCAAAATGGCCGGGATTTGTTTTGATCGGCAGTGGCCGAACACACAGACACAAACACACACACACAAACACACAGATTTTCAGAGGAAGTGATTTCAGAAACAAAAAGGGGTTCCAAAGGGGATTCTTGGAGCTGCAGGCTCCTTCTGTGGCCTCCTTCACCCGGGGCCTAAAGACAGCTCGATTCCTGGTCCATCACAGGAACTTGCCGGAGAGCAGAGAAGAGGAGCAAATCTTCGGGTGTCAGTTTCTGTGGTTGATGGACACATTTCTTCCCACCAGATCTTCTCCAGAGTCATCAGGGAAGGGCATTTTGGGTGTTTTCAACTACCAACAAAAGAGCAACGTGAATTATGGTTGTGCAATAGGAGCAACGACTTCCGGTCTTTACTGATCTAGCAAACTAGATCACCAGAAAGAGATCTACACCAAGGGTTTAATTTCCTCTCTTTGGGCCCACCTTGGGGGAAGAGGAATATGGGGGGGGAACCATCATCATCTTCCATGGCCTCAATGGCGCTCTCTGATTTGCCTTCCCTCCTACCAAAATAAAGAGCCCCATTGCTGTGAGGTCCTATTGATTTGCAATCTTACTTCCAACTTGTTTGAGGGCCAGTCAATAGGACGCTTCCTCTGCTCATAAAATGATCTCCGTGTGTCCAAAGAGGTGACCAGAGCGTCCCAACCTCCCCATCCGCCAATGCTTCCTTTGACCGTCTTGCCATAAAGGAGACACGAGGGGAACAGGGTCCATGTGGCAAAAGAGAAATCAGTTCCAGGCTGAGCCGAGGAGGGCCATTCCAGGAGGCTGAGCAGATGGTTGCCTTTCTGCCAGAGTGAGCGTGGCCTGGGGGTGGGCAGAGAAGGGAGACGGGGTGTTGGGTCCTCCCATTAACTCATCAGCAGCACCAGGCCCTCCAATGCGCTGCGGCCTCTTGGAAGCTTCCGCGCATTGCTGGCCTGCAAAGAAGCCGTGGGGGTTTCTCACAACCTGTGTTCCCTCAAGGGTATCAGCTGCCGCTCTCCGATTTTCCTTTCCTTGTGGCTCTCCATTTCTCCCTTCACTGACTTCAGTCCCAGCGTTGAGGAAGGACGTGCAATTAATCACTCGGATCTCTGCTTCAGCCCTCTGCTAAACTGCTATTAATTAAGATAACCCATTGGTGCAAAAAAGACCATAATGAGGCATATGGAAAGATCCTGGGCTTTGAGAAACAGCTGAGAGAGCAGGAGGAGGGGGCCGAGCTCTGGCAAATTCATGGTAAACCGGGAGATCTTGACTCAACAGCTCCCCTCCCCCCACCGAGTGTGGTTTTGGGGGACGAAATGAGGAACGTTCTCCAAAGGCCCCTTGAGCTCCCGGAGAAGCAGGCGGCCATCGATCTCACCTGAGTAAATAAAGAAGAGCTCTCATCCCAGTTCACTTCCCCCTTGCAATTCTTCCCTTGCTCCGTTTCCAGAACTCCGCAGGGGATTGGAGAGAACTTTCCAGCCTTCAAGCCAATGTTGCTTAATCTTCACACACATGGATGTTTGACAGGTAGGTCAGGTGGATGCGCTCCATTTCCAAGAGGAGAGTTGGGTCTAGCCAAAGCTATCTCTGGCCAAAACGCTTGGATCTCTTCCCCAGATTCCAGGAATTTAGTTCCTGGAAAAAAATGCCAACTTCAGATCCTGATGACAGCTTCTTCTAGAGCCGAGGTGGCTCAGTGGTTAGAGTGCTGTACTGCAGGCAACTTCAGCTGACTGTTATCTGTAGTTCAGCGGTTCTAATCTCACCGGCTCAGGGTTGACTCAGCCTTCCATCCTTCCGAGGTGGGTGAAATGAGGACCCGGATTGTTGTTGGGGGCGATATGCTGACTCTGTAAACCACTTAGAGAGGGCTGAAAGCCCTATGAAGCGGTATATAAGCCTAACTGCTATGGTTATTGCTATTGCTATTGTCTACTGCAGGGGTCCTCAAACCTTTGGAACAGGGGGGCGATTCACGGCCCCTCACACTGTTGGGGCCCCCGGACTGGCTGGGTGGGCGTGGCTAGGTGGTCATGTGACTGGGTGGGCGTGGACAACTTAGCAGTCCATTTTGCCTTTGCTGTCCTTGCCCAGCCCAAGGAATCTATTTACTAAGACCCCCACCCCAAAGGGAAAAAACAGCGCAAACTTTCTTGCCCCTTGCCTAACCTCACCACAACAGCAGCTTCAGGCTCCTTAAAACAGGCCATTAAAAAAAGAAGAAAACAAACAGGATTTCCTTCAGAACAACTCCTGATCATACTCTGCATTAGTGGGAGGTAGGTTGAGGGTGGCTCGTCTACTGCTTAAGGCCAAGAGACCCAGGCCCTCTTTTCACTGGGGGCTCCCATGGGAAACAGACTGTCACTCTGTGCACGAGTGAGGCCTTCTAAGGGAATCTTTTTGGTGAAAATCATGTATAAAATCCTGTCTTCGTGTCCCCCAGTTCTCTTCCTTTAATGCAGAGTGATGGAGACTTGTGACCCTCCAGATGTTACTGAACTACACTTCCCAGCAGCCCAAGCTACCGTGGCCAGCAGAGGGGGAGCTGGGGAGGGTAGTTCAGCATTATTTGCAAAGCCGAGTTTATTTTTCTTAAATGCCTGAAATTTTAGAATCCGAAATGTGGTTCTGCTACCACCACACCTCTTCCTCCTCCGTGCTGAATATTATCAGAGCTAAAATAATGCACAATTGTTTATATGCCCATAATATAGAAAAGAACCCGCACGAAGGGGCACTACTCGGGACGGCTTGGTAAGGGAGAGGCTTTGGAGGCGGCCAAGGGGGCAGGATTTGTGTTGGGGGACTTCGTCCTTTGCCCACTGGCCAGCAACAGCCCAGGGCCCTGCTCCTTTCTCCCAAAGCAGATCATTAATTCAGGCATTCGTCCGAATGTTTTCCTAAGCTGCTCTTCCAACTGGCTGCAAATCATCTTAAATGAAACTCTCACAATAGCCCCATCCATCCTTGAAATAAGCAAAGAAATGCAAACATTATATTTATTTGTTTATTTTTAAAGAAAAGCAGCATAGGAAATCAGGATGAGTGGGGGCAAACGGGGGGGGGAGCTTTCCCAAGGGGGCTTTTCCTTATTCATTGGCTGCAAAGCTGCGTTCATAATATGCAGCAGGAATGAAAAGTTGGTCACCTGGAACAGAAAAGGTGTTGCAATCGATTGTTTTGCAGAAGGTTATCAGTGGTAGGTGTGGAAGGAGGAGAAAAATGTGCAGGTCTTTTACAGGTAATTTATGTCGTTTTGGCTGAGTGACTGTGGAAAGCGGATGCTGATATCTTACAGATGTCTTCATATCTGGTAACAGAAGAGGAGCTTATTAGGAATACAGAATGTGTTTCTTGTAAAAAAAATGCTCCTGAAATTATTATAATGGAGCTGAGCTCACTACTGCATTAGTCTTTGGGTGTTTGGTTGTAAATAATCATTCAGAAGTGCTCAAAGCACCAGGCTGGGACTTCTTCCCAGCTTTGGCTCCCACTTCTAGGGGAAACACCTGAGTTTGGGACCCTTTTTTGGGCCATTGGAGACCTTCCAGTGAACCTGAATGGAGAGTATCTCTGCATACTGTACATTCCAGCTATGATGGTCTCAGCTTGATTGGAGTCAGGAGAGCCTGGCCAGTGGTGGCTTTAGAACAGTGTTTCTTGACCTTGGCAACCAGAAGAAGTGCGGACTTCAACTCTCAGAATTTTCCAGCCAGCAACCGGAGTTGGAGTCCATCTCTTCAATTTGCCAAGGTTGAGAAACACTGTTCTACAAGGAAGAGAGGCAAATTCCTTGAGGAAGAGGTCAGCGCTGGCTGGCTTCTAGTTGTGAAGCTGGAAGTATCTCAAGAACTTCTCTGGAGTACGGTCCTTTTCCTCAGATTGATGGAATTTGATCTCATCAAGCTCCTGGCTAATTGCTCTACCACTGTCCACTGCTGGTAACTCTTAATAAAGTGGCTGGAGGAGATGACCAGGCGAAGCCTGAGGGAGGGATCAAGGGAGGGGTTAAGTTACTTGGCACCCACAATCCAGTGGTGGGTTTCAAAATTTTTTGGAACCTACTCTGTGGGTGTGGCCTCCTTTGTGGGAGTGGCTTGTCACCCATGTGACCTGGTGGGAGTGGCTTGCCAGCCATGTGTTCTCCCCCTCTCTCTCTCTTTCCTTCCTTTTGTCTCTCTGTCCCTTTTTTCTTTTTTTCTTTCATCTCTCTCACTCTTTTTCTTTCTTTTTTCTTTTTTTCTTTATTTATTTCTTCCTTTATTTCTCTTTCTCTCTCTGTGTGTGTGTGGGGGGGCAGTGATGGGTTTCAAAATTTTTTGGAAGCTCTTCTGTAGGTGTGGCCTGCTTTCCGGGTCCACTGGTGGAACCTCTTCTAACCGGTTCGGTAGATTTGACGAACCGGTTCTACCGAACCGGTGCGAACCGCTAGGAACCCACCTCTGCCACAATCCTATTCTTTGGCACCCCATTCCTTTTCCAGACCCAGCAGGCCTTGAGGTCTGTCCACAGGCACTCGGCTAATGAGCCCGTTGAGTAGCCTCAACTTTCTTCGTGCTCATCAATCCTCTTCTTTGGATTTCTAGACATTTTGCTCAGTCTGTTCTTTGGACCTTGTATTCAGGTGGTTTATGAAAGACTAAAAGCCAAATGGCAATCGTTTAATAGCAAGGAAAGCAGCCCTTAGTTGCTTTCTTGGGCTGGGAGTTATGGTCCCCGGGGCCTGGAGAGGCTGATGTGAGGAAAGCACCATGCTCTGACAACCCTACTTCTCCCCAGTTAGAGTGGGGAAGGTTTCCATCCATGGCATTGACCCATGCTCAAGGCCAAACTTCCCAACTGAAGTTCTCTCTTAATTCCACCTCCCAACTTCAGTTGGGAATTTGGAGAGTGACCGGAGAGCAGAACTTGGCGCTGTGCATTGAGTTTGCCTTCCTCGTTGGGAGAATGACACTTCCCTGTTTCCATTTGTGAAATTCGGGTGATTATGTAAATTTAGAATATGAGCAGAAAGGGATCAAGACATTCTTTGTTTTGCAAAGAGAGAGTCGTGAATCATCTGTTGACAAGTCTTAGCTAATTAACACCATCTCGGGCCTAGGCAATATCTCTGTCTACCAGCGCTTAATTAAAAACGATCGTAAGAGTATCAGGTGTTGCACGCTACTCCACGTGGCTTGTTCTGCGCTGCCAGGCTGGGAATGAAACTTTATCCGGCCTGAGGCTGAACTGCTGTGAAAGGTTCTGCATTCAGGTATGGCACAACAAGAAGGCCGGGAGGAAAGATTCCCCCCTCCAGATTCCTCCTGTCATGCTCTCTGTAGTTTCAGGATAACAGAGTTGGAAGAGATCTTGGAGGTCTTCTAGTCCAGCCCCTGCTGGCGCAGGAGACCCTACACCATTTCAGACAAATGGCTGTCCAATCTCTTCTTAAAGACTTTCAGTGCTGGAGCATTCACAACTTCTGGAGGCAAGTTGTTCCACTGGTTCATTGTTCTCACTGCCAGGAAATGTCTCCTCAGTTCCAGGTTGATTAGTTTCCACCCATTGCTTCTTGTCCTGCCCTCGGGTGCTTTGGAGAATAGCTTGACCCCCTCTTCTTTGGGGCAGCCCCTCAAATATTGTAAGGCTACTATCATGTCAGCCTTGGTCCTTCTTTTCATTAGACCAGACCTACCCAATTCCAGCAACTGTTCTTGTTTTAGCCTCCAGTCCCCTCGTCCTCTTTGTCGCTCTGCCCTGCATGGTTTCCTCCATGGATTCTGGGACCACGAATGTTGACCTCCTCTGGGTGAGCATCGGGAGCGAAGGAACCACAGCGGAGCCATTCCCTTTGCAATCTTGCCTGAGTTTGGGACGAGGTGGCGCAGGGGTTAAATGCAGCACTGCAGGCTACCTCCGCTGAATGCAGTTCTGCAGTTCGGCTGTTCAAATCTCACCGGCTCAAGGTTGACTCAGCCTTCCATCCTTCCGAGGTGGGTAAAATGAGGACCCAGATTGTTGTTGGGGGCGATATATGCTGACTCTGTAGACCGCTTAGAGAGGGCTGAAAGCCTTATGAAGTGGTATATAAGTCTAACTGCTATTGCTATTGCATCTCTGAGCCAATTAGTGAACTTGCGGATTCTTTGCACCCCTTTGGTTTCCAAATAGAGCAAGTCCCCTATGAACGTCCTTCCCCTCCCCCTGAATTGTCTGCCTGAGGGCTGTAATTGCAGGGGAGAAGAAGCCAAGGTGATTGGGGACAGGTCTAAGAGAGCTCAGGGCTTGGGGGCTCTCCTGCCGCTCCACTCCCTGTCCTGCAGCTATTTGGAGCAGAATCGATGTCCTTCCTGGGGACTAGGATTGTGCTGCGGGGTGCCATCATCATTCCCAGCCCCTGCCCGGGGGAGCCCCGGGTGCAGAAAAGGCCCAGGGGGATCCAGTCTAAGGAGCCGGAAGGATTGGAGCCCTTGCTTGACTTGGCCATCAACCTCCAGAGGGTCCGGAAGGATTCGGTGTCTTCACCTTGGCGGGTTGGGGTGCATTCATAATGCATGTAGGAAACCTCACTGCGGATCCAGAGGATGGTGTAAAATATTAATGGGATGCGATGAATAATTAAAGTCATAGACTCAGAACAAAGCCAGGCAAAGTCACACAGCACAGGAACTTAGTTCACACGCGGAGCTCGGGCCTCTCTCTCCTGCCGGGCCGGAGAGGACGGCTCTCCGTGGGTCGTGAGAAGGCCACAAGCAGGTAGGCAGGGAGGCCTGGTCAAGTGCAGGAGGAGGCCAGACCCTGCGAGGAAATCCAGACAAGGAGCACCATGTCGTCATGTGGAGGTTACAGTCACAGAATGTTAACAGGGTCCCCTCCTTTCTTTCCCTCTGCTCTCCAGAAGAGGGAAGGGTCCTCCTGAATGTTTTTCCCATCCTCCGTCCTTGTGGGGGCTGAAATCTCTTTGGCTTGCAGGTTGTCCCTCTGAAGTCCCCTCTCCTGTCTCCCAGGACTCTTCCACCCAGAGTGAGACCTTTGGTGGGAGGTGGGCTGGAGCCCCCTCAGAAGCAGCCCGAATAAAAGCCCCCTGGCAAATGGGTTTCCCCTCCTGGGGATGGGGGGGTCACACCCCTCTGAAGCCTCTCCCAAGCCTCAGCATTTCCTCCTGGCAGGGACAGCAGAGGAAGCCAGGAAGGGGATGGAGAGCCAGTGGGGGGCTGGGAATTGATGGGCAGGACAGTCTCCCCCCTCCCTCCAATTGTCCCCTCCTCTGAAATAAATTTGGAAAAGTGGTTAACTATTGCTGAATTAAGGAAAAACAGTGAAGGAAAATCCATGTTATAGCAATAGCAATAGCAGTTAGACTTATATACTGCTTCATAGGGCTTTCAGCCCTCTCTAAGCGGTTTACAGAGTCAGCTATCGCCCCCACAGTCTGGGTCCTCATTTCACCCACCTCGGAAGGATGGAAGGCTGAGTCAACCTTGAGCCGGTGAGATTTGAACTGCTGAACTGCAGAACTGCAATCAGCTGAAGTAGCCTGCAGTGCTGCATTTAACCACTGCGCCACCTCGGCTCAAGGGGTGTCTTCCGTCAGGCACTAACATTCACGTGTCCCCACCCTGAGATTATCCATGGATGATGCTTTGCACCTGTGTGCATTTCCCTCCTATCTCTTTTGACACGTGAAGAAGTCCGGAAGGTCCCTGGGAAGGTGCTGGCAGTGACCAGCCCATTTTGCCCCATCAGCCTCCCAACTTATCTAATTTTTGCACTCAACCACTCCAAGCTTCCTGGAGTAAGGGAAGGGTGCGATTTTTGCTTGCGTGGAGGAAGGACTCCTCGCCAGATGTTCGCAGTAACAAGCGGAGGCAGCCTACAGCCATCTCCACATCCCCGAGAACGTGATCCAGGAGGAAGAGAGCTGTCAGATTGAATGAAGGCCAGTTAAGCAGACTGGGAGCAGGGAGGAGAGCAGAGCGGAGGCCTTCGGTAGGAGTGTGGCTCCAGCTCAGGTTTAAGTCCTCTGGGATTGGGCGGTCTATAAATCCATTAAATAATAAATAATAATAATAATAATGAGTGGCCATTTGTTCAATGCCATCAGACAGCCCCTCCCCCCCGACTCAGGCTCTTTAAAGGATTGGAACCACCTTGAACCTGCTTCATAGTCAAACCAACCAGGGAGAAGATGGACCTTCCACGCAAGGAATCTCCATCCGTCCAAAGGGAGGAGAAAGGCGTGGGACAGGAAGACTCGGCCGTCGAGTGGAGGGACTTAGAGGGAAGCAAAGCAGCTGGACGCCAGGCCCTGTTTTGACGTCCATTCAAATGCTGAAGGGAATTTCATTTTCTTCTGCCTGGTACCTGGGCCTCTTGGCTGCTTCCCCACTTTGGAATGCCAATTATGAGACCCTCTTGATATCTCCCCTGGCTTCAGTTCACAGACTGGAAAATAGCAATAGCAATAGCAGTTAGACTTATATACCGCTTCATAGGGCTTTCAGCCCTCTCTAAGCGGTTTACAGAGAGTCAGCATATTGCCCCCAACAACAATCCGGGTCCTCATTTCACCCACCTCGGAAGGATGGAAGGCTGAGTCAACCTTGAGCCGGTGAGATTAGAACCGCTGAACTGCAGATAACAGTCAGCTGAAGTGGCCTGCAGTACTGCACCCCTAACCACTGCGCCACCTCGGAGAAGGCAGAATAGCTACATTTGCCATCTGCCCATCGGCAACATCTCCTTGTCCAGTCAGCTCCAGTCCTTAGAGGGATCTATTTAATGCCCATTTGGTCCCCTCCCTCCCCAGAGATTGACAGACGTGGGCGTCTGCTCAGGTGGAAGGCTCCCTGAGACCCTTGGCAGGAGCTGTGGGAGTTCTCAGCGTCTTCTGAAATGCCCAGGGTCCCAACCCAACCCCGAGTGGGAGGAAAGTCATCCAACATCCAGGAGGTCCAAGCTACCCAGAAGATTGCCCAACATTACATTAGCTGCTTGTGCAGGAACTGCTGTGACAGCCACCTGACCAATCCAGTCCCCCTGTTTCCCAGCCTTTGTGCCCACCCCAGAGTCCGACCCCGACCATGGTCACACCGGACTTCTGACTCCACTCTCCCAATTAGCTGGTGAACACCCAGAGCTTTTCAGCCAAGTATTCGAGGCATGAATCATTCCTGCTTTCCTGGCCCTGGATGTCAGGAGCTCCCTCCCTTGTAAGCAATTCTTTCGCTGCTTTGATCTGGAAGGCAGGTGGGAGTTCTTGGCTCCCCTCCAGTTGCTAAGCTGGATGGTTGTGCATGACAGGAATATCGCAGAGACGTGGACCAGAGGCCAAGAGACTTCGCTGCTCTGCAGTGGATGACGGAAATCCTGCCCAGGCGGCCAGCGCCAACTCAGGTGCCAGGAAGGGAAGGGCAGAGAAGCCCAACTAACCTTGTTCTGGTTCCAGGGAAATGCTTCCTTTGCGGAAGAGGATGATGGTCTTGTGATTGGCTTCCATGGGTTTGTCTGTGTGTGGAACACCCCAGGTCCTTCCAGAGCCCTCGCCCTGTTTCCTTGTCAGGCGGAAAGCATCTTCGCGGAAATCCTGCTGTGGAAGCCCGGAGCCAGAGAAACCCCCACGGTTTTCTATCAGGCCTTGGCAGTGAAGGGGTCCCAGTTTGGTTGGAAGCATCCTTAACCCTCTTTAACCCTCCTAGCACGGAGCCCCTTAAGCAGAGGAGGCCACGGGCAGAAACACAGGCGGCAGAACTGCTGTGGTCTTCCCTGGAGCTGCCTCCAAACCTGAACCCTGCAGAACAACGTTGTTTCCTTTTAATGACCATCCTCAGAGGTGCCCCTTCTATCCTGGAGCACAGATCGGCTCAGGGCAAGCCAACCCTCTCCGTGGAATCTCTTCAGGCACGGGATGTCTCCACAGCTGCCAAAGACGGCAGCCCCCCCGCCCTCAAGCCCACCTGCGCATGTCCCCAGCTGCATTGGTGATGGTTTCGGGCAGCCACTCTTGGCATATTCTGCTGATGAGAAGGGAACCTTTTTGGCGTGTTAAGAATTCCTCCACCGTGATGAGGGGCTGCTGAGGGCCTTCTGTGAGCTGCGCATAGCGTTTATTTAGACTTCAGACACAACCAAGCAGGATGCAGATGTGCTGTAGAAAATGTGTCTCCCCCAAACAGGATTCATTGTTGAATGACGGTTGAGGGGATGCAGGATGAATCAAAGGACTCCCTATCATATTGCAGGCGTTCAATAGTTCATTTGGAGCGATTTCTCTGAGGGCAGCTTTTCTCCTTGCATTTTAATCTCCTTTAAGGCGGAGTCTCCAATCAATTTTTCCAAAGCATCTAAAGACAAGTGAAGAAGCAACAGATGGAAACTGATCAAGGAGAGAAGCAACCTGGAATTAAGGAGAAACTTCCTCACAGCCAGGACAATCAACCAGTGGGACAGAAGTTGCCTCCAGAAGTTGTGGGGGCTCCATCACTGGAGGTTTTCAAGAAGAGACTGGACAGCCACTTGTCTGAAATGGCAGAGGGGCTCCCTGTTGAGCAGGGGGCTGGACTAGAAGACCTCCAAGGTCCCTCCCGACTCGGCTGTTCTGTATTCTGTGGAGCGAGGGGACATTAGCAGAAGGATACCCCAAGCTAACAGCAGTGTTTTGCTGTTTCAGATGAACGTGGTTACCCCCCTGCCAGAGCTTCTGCCTCTTGTGGGCCAGGAGGAGATGCCATAGCTCATGCCACAGCCCCAGGGGTGGTCAAGGGTGGGTGTGTAGGCTGCACCAAACCAAGGTCTATTGAATAACCCATCATTGGCTGAGTTTGCACATTACAGCAACGGAATCCAAGAACTGCCATCCTGGCTTAGCCCTCCCTGCAACTTCATGACAAGCATCCAAGCATCCCGTTGTCCCCCAGGACCTCTGCTGTCTCTTTGCTGAGAATTTTAACCACCTCCATTTATTTGCCTGTTTAAAAAAAAAAATCCCTTTTGTCATCTTATTCATTTTTTTGCTCAGAGCAAAGGAGCCGTTCCTGGACCGATGTTGCTCCGATTCCCTCTGTAACCTTGATTAATGCTTCAATAAAAAGGCACATAAATTATATATTAATTCTCTGGGGAATAAAAATGCTCTAGAAATGGCATGTATGCAAATTCTCTGTAAATAATATTTGTCTTGTCAATGAGCAAAATGCAACTGAGTGCAAATAAAGGGAGACGTTTTAAGCTCTCCAGGAATGTTCTCCCTGAGCAGCAATTCTTGGCCTGGCGCTGCTGATTGCCTTTTTGGTTCTCAAAGCCTCTTCGCCTCTGGATGACGGATGGGCATCACTCATAAGATCAGCCTTCTCAAGCCCGTCCCACCACTTTTTCGCAAAGTGCCTCTGAAATTTGGGCTTGGGAATCTGTGGTAGGATTAGCTTGAACCGTGCAACGTTTCACACTGTCAGAGAAACAACGTATGAAGACAAATCGCTTCAACAATATTTTTCTGCATCATCTGGTGTAAGATTGGAGGCTGCCCAGCACCTCTCAGCGGGGAGCTGCATGCCAGGATCTCACCCTCGTGTCTTCCTTGCAGACAGCAAGGTCTCCAGCCCAGGCTTTGGGGTGGCAGCTTTCTGGACGGCTGTCGGAAGTCCCGTGGAAGGAGACGAAGAAGGAAGTCAGCTTCTGCAGAAGAAGCCACCAGCAAATAAATAAATGGCCTCCGAGTGATTAAATAAAAGGTTAGGACTGTTGAGTGCTCTAATCAATAATGCATGGCTTAGATGAACAGCATACTGTACTTTCCAGGGCAAGATCAATAATGCATTTTCATGTTCAACTTTTGAATCCTAAAACAACTACATCAAAAATTTCACACCAGGCTGCCCCGAAAAATCAATAATGAAAAAAAGCATTTTCCCCCCCTCTCCCTTCCCCTCCCTCCCTCCCTCCCACACAGCCTACCCAACCTTCTTCGGCTTAATGAAGTGTAATTAAAAGCCAAGCCACTTCCTTGCTCTGGAAAAAAGCTGCGGACTCTGGAAGTGAACATGGGGAGGTGGTTCTTGGCATAACTTTGTTTAGTGCCACATCCAGATAATCTTTGCCAGCGATCAACCTCCAAAGCCTCCAGCTGTTCTGTGGGGCCACACAGGGAAGGTTTGGTTCACTTTCTCCCTTCATCCGTCCTGGCCTGAATTGGTGCAAAAGAGGCAATGCACACCCAGGGCACGCAGGTGTGGACAGAGCAGGCCCCCATTGCTTGGTGCAGGCGTGGTCGAGAGCAAAGGCTGGTGATGAATTAGCAATAGCAATAGCAGTTAGACTTATATACCGCTTCATAGGGCTTTCAGCCCTCTCTAAGCGGTTTACAGAGTCAGCATATCGCCCCCAACAACAATCCGGGTCCTCATTTCACCCACCTCGGAAGGATGGAAGGCTGAGTCAACCTTGAGCCGGTGAGATTAGAACCGCTGAACTGCAGATAGCAGTCAGCTGAAGTGGCCTGCAGTACTGCACCCTAACCAATGCGCCACCTCGGCTCTCTATTCATGGCATCCATCTTGACCAGAAAGAATTTCCCTGAACTGCACAGCCTCACCTTCCAACAATTGATCCCATTGGTGATGTTTAGAGGTGATTTTATTTCGTGGCCCAACTTCTTAAATCCTTCCAAAAGAATGAAACCAAAGATGTTTCATGCTCACCCCAGTTTTCTATGTTGTTGTGTTGCTGAAAGCTTTTTTGCAATCTATCCTGCTCCATAATTATCATCTTAATAAGCCTGGATTTTGTGGATGGATGGGGGATGTTTCCCCAACGTGTGCCCTGCTTGGAAAGGGGAGGGGGGGCTGTTCTTCCTGAGCCCAAAGCAGCAACTTGCTAAGGCAAAATATTCCTGTCATCTGCTGATGGGGCATTTTTCTGCTTGCTGCTACTCTGGTTTTTATTTAAGTGCAAGGCATTCTGCTAACCCAAATGGCCTGTATTTGGTTATCATTCTCCTCCCAGCCTTCCTTGCCTGGCCTGCTGTGCATTTCTGGGCATTGCGATAACCCATCAATTAAAGCACATAAACTGGACTGAGGTTCATATTCGCTGCCTCCTCAGTGCCTGGGCTGTTCGCACAAAGGTGTTTGTGTCTGTGTGAGTCTGTGTGCACATATGGTGACAGAACACTGGCAGAAGCATGGATGACAGAAGAAATGCATGACACACAGAAGATGAGAGGGTGGCTTTTCCCCACCTTTCTTGCTCCCCCCCCCCCGGAATTCAGAGAACCGGCTGCCTCTGACACCCACCGGATTCAAGATGAGGTCAGAATGCGTCCGTGGAGCTGAGGGCACCTTTTTCACCCTAATGTGCCATGCATATTTTATAGACCCCTTTCCCTGCGATGCTCAGAGCCGCATGCGCTTTTTCAAAAGAGTCTCTGACTCAGCCTGGGAGCTGAGCATCTAAGAGCCAGCCAGGCTCCCAGGTCAAGGAACAATTACATCAGCCGACCGGTTTCTAGACCAGCCCAGCCCTTTTCAGCTTCCCCTCGGGAGGCCAGAGTGAAAAGATGGAGACCAGCCCTTGGTTGGGTTGAGGGTCTCTTGTCTGGGTGTGATGCAAACCTCACTCAGCCCTCCCCGTTTCTCCACCTCTGGGGTTGGAGTAACACGTTAGCTGCTTTCAATTCGATGCGCTCAGAACAACAACTTCCCTTGGTTAGCTGGGGAGATTTGTGGATCACATTAATGAAAAGGGGAGCAGGTGGACAACTCATTTACCGGAAATATTTTGGTTCAGAAAGCCGGTGGCTCAAACTGAACCAAGGCACCGGACTGCCTTGAGGCTGGTTTGGACAGGAAGCCTACAGGAAGATTCAACCCGTGGCTTCGTTTCATTATGGGCATTCATAGTGGTGCAGTGGCTAGAATGGAGTATTGCACGCTACTTCTGCTGACTGCCGATTGACAGACGTTTGGCACTTCGAATCTCACCAGCTCAAGGTTGACTCAGCCTTCCACTCTTCCGAGGTCGGTAAAATGAGGACCCTGATTGTTGCAGGGGACACACACAAGATGCTGACTCTTAGAGTGGGCTGCAAAGCCCTGGGAAGTGGTGCCATTGCTCTTCATGAAAGAATTTAGCTCCACCTGCCTTTCTAAGCCAACGGATCTGTGCAAAGTAGTCCACCGATTTAAATGGGATGGTTCCTCAGCTGTTGCTCTTCTCCAAAAATAATGGAACGGAGGCCAGTTCTAAAATGCACATAAATGCATCTTTTAGAGAAGTCTGCCAAAGTCTGCACTTGGGTAAGGTAAACCACACGGAATTTAAATGTCTGAGCCTTTCCTTGTTTAGGATGCTGCAAAGCCCAGAAGAGGAGAGTCTACTCCCTGAAGACATGCAGAAGGAGGGACGCAGAGTGGACCTAATCTGGAAATAATTCCTCTTCAGGACGATTTTGATCTGCTGCCAGGATCCGCCTTTCTGGAGCTCAGCGAAGGCCGCGCTGGCCCAAAGGCTCTTCCAATTAAGCACTGGGGAACACAGAAGGGCAGCTGTTTTAACACGAGAGCCTTGCCCAAGACCTGAAACGAAGTGAATAGCGAATTATTTATAAAGGCCATATGGCTAAGGATAACAAGGAAGGGCACATCCTGGTGTGGGGCTCTGTAATCTGTGGTTTTTGAGGAGAAATCGGTGCGGAGGGTTCCTGGCGTGGCTCGGATGGGCCTCCTTGAGGAGGCGATGCAATTCATCAGGGAACCTGCTGAGTTAAATGGAATAAATCAAGTAAAGATCAAGATAATTAAGCAAGGCTGATTTTAATGGATAGACATTGTTTAATGAATGAAAATGAGTTTATTTTGTATCTGTTGGGTGACAATAACTCAGAGATTCAATATTTGAGTTATCACGCTGATTTTCTTTTCAAGAGGCAATCAATTAATCATAGGAGCTTGAATTCATGAACACCCAGATACAATCCATTAGCTGGCTAGTGGGGGCAGTTTTGTAACCAAGCAAGGTGTGGTAACAAATCCATTTGAATCGATGGGTTTCTGTCCAAGGAGCCCCCCCACTCCAGAGCCTGTTCCCCCTCCCTCTTCTTTTTCCTTGAAATGCTGGAGATTGGGATTGTCCTGCTGGCCTCTAGGGCTGCATTGGATCCTGCAGATTCTGTAAGGCCTGATTTGTCAACCCGGGTCAGGGGGGTTGTGGGAACAGGGGAAGAACCAAAACAGAAGCAGTGTTCCTTTCGAGAAAGTAAGGGGGAGCATTTTGTGGAGAGCCGGCAGAAGAGCAGTGCAGAAAGAGAAATGAGAAACCATCAGTGTTATCAAATAATATCCAGGGCCATATTTTTCTCGGCAAGGCTGCTCAGCAGCCTCATTCAGCATTTTGTGTTTATTTCAAACAGCCTCTCTTTGCTTCAGAGCTCTCATAAATCTCGAGCCACGGAATTAAGCTGGCTCTATAACTTATTCCCCTGGCCTTTTTCTGTGGAGGGGAGGGTCAGGCTTTCCAATTGAAACTCACGTCACCCTTGCCAAGTTTAATCTGGGGTGTCAAGAGAGGCCATTCGTTTTGCTTTATCCCAAATTAAAACCATTTTTCCTGCACGGCTTCAAGCGTGAACCTCTCCCCCAGCTCTGATCTTGATGGAATCGGCTGCTAGCACAGAAGATTCCTAAGAAGGAATCTTGTTTGGCTTCAGAAGATTTGCTGCTGCTGCTGCAGCTGGGCTCATGCTGGTGGAAGACCACCATGGTCCTTGGCAGTGGTGAAATTCACATTTTTTACTACCAGTTCTGTGGGCGGGGCTTGGTGGGCTTGGCTTAGTGGGCGTGGCAGGGGAAGGATTCTGCAAAATCCCCATTCCCTCCCCACTCTTGGGCCAGCCAGAGGTGGTATTTGCCAGTTCTCCAAACTACTCAACATTTCCGCTACCGGTTCTCCTAACCCGTCAGAACCTGCTGGGAAGGGCCGAGGTGGCACAGTGGTTAAATGCAGCACTGCAGGCTATTTCAGCTGACTGCAGTTCTGCAGTTCGGCTGTTCAAATCTCACCGGCTCAGGGTTGACTCAGCCTTCCATCCTTCCGAGGTGGGTAAAATGAGGACCCAGACTGTGGGGGCAATATGATGACTCTGTAAACCGCTTAGAGAGGGCTGAAAGCCCTATGAAGCGGTAGATAAATCGAACTGCTATTGCTATTTCACCCCCGGTCCTTGGCCTTACAGGGGAAGATGATCTAGAACAGGGCTTCCCAACCGTGGCAACTCTAAGACATGTGGACTTCTACTACTCCCAGAATTCCCAGCTATGCTGGCTGGAGAATTCTGGGAGTTGAGGTCCACGTGTCTTAAAGCCACCAATGTTGAGAAACTCTGGACTAGGAGAGGGAAGACGTTCATTCAGGTGGAGACAGCTGGGGGTCTTAGGGGTCTTTAGCAGAATGGTTTTGCTGCTGCAGCAACTGGCATGATTAAGGCCGTGCCTTCCCGCCCTGCTGGTAGCATCAGAAGCCCAGGCCAGACTATTGAGGTTGAACGAGGGGAGGGGAGAGAGAAAGGAGAGACCAAGAAAGGGACATCTTGCTGCCTGCCAAGCTTGCAGCAACAAGGAGTCACTCTTCCCTGTTTTTGTTAAAGATTTATACCGTGTATGGGTTCTGGGAAGTCAGGGGAGGGAAGGCTGGGGGGGGGGTTGGGGGGGAGGGAGGGATGCATATTAGGCTTGACGAGGGGTCTTAGATCTTAATGTAATATGATTGCACATGTATACTGTCTTCTCTTATTTTTTCTTTAAAACTAAGATATGTTAAGTATATTGACATGGAAGCATAAATACCATCAACACAGAATGGAGTTTGCTCAGAAGCGGAAATACACCAATGAGAGGAAGAGTGGGAAACAGAGGAGAGAAGAAAGATGGGAAGAGAGGGATAGGAGAGAGGATAAGGGGGGAAGATGAGGAGGAGAAGGAGGAGTGGAATGAAGAGAGAGGAGAAGGAGAAAGGAAGGGGAAGTAGAGTAGGAAAGGATGATGGAGGGAAGAGAGGAGGTAGGAGAGTGGGAAACAGAGGAGAGAAGAAAGATGGGAAGAGATGGATAGGAGAGAGGAGAAGGGGGGAAGGTGAGGAGAATAAGGAGGAGGGGAATGAAGAGAGAGGAGAAAGAGAAAGGAAGGGGAAGTAGGGTAGGAAAGGAGGATGGAGGGAAGAAAGGAGGTAGGAGAGAGGCAGAAGAAAGAGGTGTATGGAGAGCAGAAGAGCCAATAATGGGTTTTTATCTTTCTGGGCGTTGATGACAAGAGGAACTGATGTAATTACTACTTAATACAATAGGATATTGGCTATGTAATAGTATACATGTGATTGTATGTTATGAAAATGGAAAATAAAAAAAGGATATTTAAAAAAAAAGTCTTTCTTTCCCTCCTGCCTCTTTCCAGCTGCACAGGACATTCATTGATTGGAGGGTCTTCTTACTTCATTCTCGGAGGTCTTGTAGAACCTTGTGCAGTGCAGCTCTCGAGCAAGTCCCCCCTCCCCTCCAGCTCATCTCCGTCAGTCTCTCTCAGAAGCCTTGGAACACACTGCTTCACAAATCGAAGAGAGCATCCCACCTAAGTGGGCGTTGTTGCCTATTTTTAGAACAAACCCACCAGAGAGACATTGTCTTCAACGTTCAGTACAGGAGCTTTGAGCATCAGGGAAAGAAGAAATGACTCAACGTGTCGGGCGCTGGAGACCCCCGTCCAACATCTCTGACGGGACGCATCCATCAAGCCTCCGTTCTCATCACCCTGGAGGAGAGCTTCGGGAAGGCCACTCCACCACCTCAGGGATCCCCCCCTCCAAAGGCTCCTCCCAATTTTGAAACGACCTAGTAGATTCTTTCCAACCCACTAGAGCATTGGGAAGAGACCTTGTCAGAGGATTAGAATTCTGTCCAGCCTCAGCGAGATTGCTCTCCTGGGACTCCAACCGGACCACGTCTCTTGTGGGAGGGGGTAGAAACCAATGAAGAGAAGAAGGACGGGCTGGGAATGTGCCAGATTTGGAGGGAAATCCAGATATGGTCATAACAGTAAATATGAGTCCATTGCCAAGTATCTGAATTTTGGCCACGTGACTCTGGAGATGCCAGACTTATGGTCATAAGTGCGAAAAATGGCCATAAGCCACTTTTTTCAGTGCTGTTGCAATTTCTTTTTTATTTTATTTTATCAATTTCATATATACATTCACAATTATATGATCTCATAACTGTTATTAATAATATGTATTTATAACAATTTTTCCCTACAGTTGACAATATACTTGAAGATTGCTTTCTTAACATCCCATAGATCCATCTTATCTTACAACGGTCCTACTTCTTCCCTCCCTCCCTCTTTCCTTCCCTCGTTTCTTCTCTCCTACTCCCCTTCCTTCCCTCCCTCCTTCCCCTTCCCTCCTTCTCTCCTTCCCTCCTTCCTTCCCTCCTTCCTTCCCTCCTTTCTTTTCTCCTTCTCTCCTTCCTTTCCCCCTTCCTTTCCTCCTTCCTTCCCCCTTCCTTCTCTCCTACATTCCCTCCTTCCTTCCCTCCTTTCTTCCCTCCTTCCTTCCCTCCTTCCTTCCCTCCTTTCTTCTCTCCTTCCTTCCTTCCCTCCTTCCTTCCCTCCTTTCTTCTCTCCTTCCTTCCCTCCTTCCCTCCTTTCTTTTCTCCTTCTCTCCTTCCTTTCCCCCTTCCTTTCCTCCTTCCTTCCCCCTTCCTTCTCTCCTACATTCCCTCCTTCCTACCCTCATTTCTTCTCTCCTTCTCTCCTTCCTTCCCTCCTTCCTTCCCTCCTTGCTGTTGCAATTTCTAACTAAACGAACTGTTGTAAGCCGAGGACTGTCTCTGTATTTGCCAGACTCTCGTGCCTCCTCGCCTAGATTAGATCCACAGCACTCAGGATCCATTTCTGCGCTGGCTACAAGGGAGCGCTCCCTGCTATGGGCCTAACTCCTATTAGTCCCCTAGAAGGTATCCGGTTGGGGGGCTCAGCCTGCAGGTGACACCCATAAATCCCGCCCTTTGCTCTCTGGAAGACAACCGACTCAAGGTGGCCCCGCCTGCCTCCTGCCAGGCCGCACATCCGGAAAGGTTTAGAAAAAGGCCTCCTGGGATTTAAAATGGCAACCGCTCAAAGGGCAGCCAGGAAGGCCTGAAGCTTCCCACTTTCAGGAAGGGATGAAAGGAAGAAAGCTCGTTTCATAACACTTTGGGAGTTTTTAATTAAACCCGTCACTCAGAGACACTCTCGCTTAAGCTCTTTAAAATGATATTCGGGACACTTTTCCTCCTTTAAAATGGCTTTTGGAGCTTGATTTGCAAAGGGCAGGAACAAATAAATGTCTCTTTTCATTCTCTCAATCTGGCAGCAAATATTTGGAAACAACAAGGACGGTTGATCCGGAGAGGGAGGAAAAAAAATCTGTTTAGGAAGCAAAGCCACAGGGAGGGGAGCCACGGAGGAGGAGGAGGAGGAGGAGGAGTTGGGTGAAAGGAGAGCTGAAAAGAAGCCACTTCCTCTGCTGGATTACCTCCCTTGGCTTTTCCCAACTGCAGCTCCAGGTTCGGAGAATTGGCAAGAAAAGCAGGATGAGCAAATACGGAAGATCCCAGAATCCGGAGCTCACCTGCCTCTTATCACCCATCACTTGGTGACTGACAAGGGAAGGCAGCCATGTTGTTATGCAGCAGTGAAGTTTCTTGGGTCAACCTGCCAGAAGGTGGGAAAAGTGGACCAACCGTTTTCTTTGGGTTCCCGCTGTGAAAATTACAAGAATGTAAACATTTTTGAAGCCTGCCTCGTCTCCCTGCCTTTTGGGATGCCAGGAGGACCAATGGCAAGATTGGACGTGGTTGTCCAGGGCGACCACAAGGCTTCTGGGTAAGGAAAGGGCCGCCTTCGTGGTCTTACGAGCCGAGGTGGCGCAGTGGTTAGAGTGCAGTACTGCAGGCCACTTCAGCTGACTGCTATCTGCAGTTCAGCGGTTCTAATCTCACCGGCTGAAGGTTGACTCAGCCTTCCATCCTTCCGAGGTGGGTGAAATGAGGACCCAGACTGTGGGGGCGATATGCTGACTCTGTAAACCGCTTAGAGAGGGCTGAAAGGCCTATGAAGCGGTATATAAGTCTGCTATTGCTATTGCTAAAATGATAGGGGCTGTCCAAGGTCCTGAAGTCTTAACTTCCAGCTTAAGTGGGAGGGGGAGGTGAGTGAGTGTAATAGTTCTTCTTTTGACTGCCTAAGCCAGGGGTGTCCAATCTTGGCAACTTTGAGACTTGTGGACTTCAACTCCCAGTATAGCTGGCTGGGGCATTCTGGGATCACTCCCCACATCACTTGTAGGATGGATCTTAATGTCATCAGAGACTCCATCCTCCAGGGCTGGCGAGGGGAGAGATCTCCTCTCATCGGTTCTGCAGGCCACATGGCTTCTTGGATGTTCAGATTGTTCTACAGCAAGGCTGGAAGAGCATCCCTGGAGGTGATGACGAAGGGGCAGCAGGTAGCTCTGGCGTTGGCTGAGCCCCCTTCCTGGTTTTCCATCCTTGCCTGGGCCATGAAGCGGCTCTTAAGAGCATCCCCTCTGTGCCAGCACCCATGGATCCAGCAGAACCTAGTCTGGACCTGGACCGTTCTCCTTCCTACAGATCTGCAGCCTCACCTGGAAATTAACTGGATATAAAAAAAAACCACTTTTACTGTGCTGCCATCAGCAAGAATGATTTCTAATATAAATCCTGCCAGGTCAGCAAACTGCCTTCCACGGTTGGCTGTTAGCCAGAGTTGCCCTGGAATTCCTTCGCATGCGCTTAGGCCTCGAAGGGGGGAACTGAGGCACAGGTGGGGTGGGTCCCTCCGAGCAGAATTCGGGAAGCAGCCCCGAGACCGCAGCTCTTCTGCATCTCCATCGGTGAAGACAGCGTCTCTCCTTGCTTCAGTGACGCAAGTGTCATGGGAAGCTTTGCCAGAATTAAGAGGAAAGTGATCAATTTTTCATTCGCTGCATTTTGATCTGTTTGATGTGGCTCTGCGCATCTAATGAAGAAAGGGAAAAGTGCCCCCAACAGAGCACTTTCCAGAATTTGCAAGGCTGCTGAGCTTCTCTCCCTAACGGCCTGAAGTCTCCCGAAATGCGGCATGAATCAGGCGGGCAGGATTGGGTTCATTTGGTGACATAATTGGTTATTGACTGATCAACGCCTGATGAGTCAGGTTGGGTCTGGCATACCAAGTACGAGAGGGAGACCGGCAGTATCTAAATTTGATAAACAAAAAATAAACCAATAAACAATGGCCATGGGAGCTGAACCTCCGTCTTGGCCAAGTGTGCAATGAGCAGCTCGTAAATCCTCCATTTTTGTCAATTCACAGAGAGGGGCATTGAGTGAGTCAACAAAACCAAAGACAGCTCCGTGATGAACGGCATGGAACGAGGAACCCTCCTCACCCCTTCAATTTCAGTAGAAATTGGGGTCAGAGCCATAAAGCTCGGAGGCATCGGATTCAGCTAGGAAGAGTTTTCTTCAATGTACTCCTTGTGACCTTGTGAGGGTGACGGCCGTGTGGGAGCCCTCGGGGGTTTTAAGGAAGGCCAGGAGGAAGGAGAGGGACTTCCTGCTCAAGTGGAGTGGGCACAGGTCTCACCTCTGAGCCTCTATTGGCAGAGGAGCTTCCAGAGAGGAACCTTCTCATTCCTTTTTGGTGGGGAAGGGAGGCTGAGTGGTTCCATGGTTCCCTTTCGGGGTGGAATGGATGATGATTTGGCTGCTAAGGAGAACAAGCCAAGGGGACTGTGGGAATGGAGACGGTTTATGAGGAACATATGTGTTTCCTTTTTGCTCAGTCGATGCTATCGTTGCTGTGATTTGCAGCTTCATCTCCATCACCAGAATGGAGGAAGGGATGAGACTGAATGGACCAGAAAACTAATAAATATTATATATTCACCCCAAATGTTTCATTTGGGACCTTCCTTTCGCTGAGCGGTGCTCTCCCACCATAGAGAGGCCATTAAAGGCAGTTTGCTTATTTTGACCCCAACAGATATTCCTTCCAATTGCAGGCTGAAATTTGGGGTCAGGCATAGCATAAAATCTGCGAGATTTTATCTGCGAGACCGCCTACTGCCATACACCTCCCAACGGCCGATAAGATCCCACAGATTGGGCCTCCTTCGGATACCGTCAGCCGGTCAGTGTCGGCTGGTGGGCCCCCGGAGGAGAGCCTTCTCTGTGGCTGCTCCGACCCTGTGGAATCAGCTACCCCCAGAGGTCCGGACCTCACCCACTCTCTTGGCCTTCAGGAAAGCTGTCAAGACCCGGCTTTTCCGGCAGGCCTGCGGCTGTTGACCTTAGTGTTAAGGTCCAGCCCCGATCAGAACATATGTGTGTTGTGAATCTTAAACTTTTTTTTAACTTATTTTGTTTTTTTTTTCTTCTTCTTTCATTGTAAGCCGCCCGAAGTCCTCTGGGATTGGGTGGCCTATAAATTTAATAAATGAAATAAATGAAAATGGCAGATCCAGTATATCCACCTGCCCAGAAACAAGAGATAAAAGTTCTTCTATTAGTGTTCATCAAAAGCAGTTCTTCTTTCCTTTTTCCCTACTTCTTTATCTCTTCCCTCTTTCTTTTGGAGTTTGGGAAAAGGGTCTCGAGGCCTTCAGCCTGAGGAAGAGTCTCTGGGCTGCACAAAGGGTCCCAGCTTGAAGCCCAGCAGCTCCGGGGGTCTTCCCGGCTCTTTGAGAAGGAGCACGGTTGCAAACTGGAGTGCTTCGAGTCATCTGCCTTCAGCGATGGAAGAGGATCAAAGCGGAGAGACGCCGACAACAGGCCCACTTGCTGAACAGGGGAGGGAAGAAAAGAAAGCGCTTTGCGTGAATCACTCTAACCTGCTCAGGGCATGGAGGGGGAAGAGAGAGAAGACACGCTTCCCTTCGACAAGGCACCTGTCTAATAGCAAAGGGGGACATGCAGGTGAGTTCAGAGGTAAGGCAGGTAAAAGACCCCAGGGCAGCGAGAGGGAGAAGCCCAAGGAGAAGAAGCCACGGGAGAACATCTAGCCAATCCTCTCTTCTTTGTAGGAATACCCTCCCTTGTTCAAGGCATGGCTTGCACACGGTTTACGGGCCTTGTGTATACAGACAAACTTTGCCTGGTGTTCTGTTCCCCCCTACAAGCAAGGAGGGCAGAGGCTCAGAGGAGGCAGCCTGGCTCAGTGGCTGGAAGGCTGTTTTTCACCAACCCTGAATCTGTGGGAAATTCCAGTATTATAAAAGAGGAAGAGAGATGCTGGACCATAAAACATTCACAACACAATCCTGGGTGATACATAGATTTTCTGGACTGTTAAATTGTGATTCTGCAGCTGCAAATCACTGGAAAGCTTCTCTCTCTCTCTCTCTCTCTCTCTCTCTCCCCCTCTGTCCCCCCCTCTCTCTCTGTTGTGTGTCTGTGTCTGCCTCTGCCTCTGTGCCCCCCTCTCCCCCCTCAATCTCCCTCCAATAGGAGATTCCGGTTAAGGTTGCCACCCTTGAAAATCTCCAACAGTAAAAGGACATCAAATGAAGCAGCCACCGTGTCATTTGCCAGTTAGTTCCTTCAACATTTGATTCCTTTCTCCACCCTGCACCTCCCCTTCCATGTCATCTGTCAATTTCATGGCTCTGAAAATTACACTAATTTGCTAGACGGAAAGTTCTGTTGGCTGCTGCGGGAATTGGGTGAAGAGAAGCAGACACCTAGGTACACCCACGTTACACCTTATCCTCCGTGAGCTGCACTGGCTGCCCATCGGTCTCCGGACTTGCTTCAAGGTGCTAGTTGTTACTTATAAAGCCCTACATGGCATCGGACCTGGGTACCTGAGAGACCGCCTCCTGCCAATTACCTCCCAAAGACCAATTCGATCGCACAGGCTTGGCCCGGGTTCCATCTGCCAGCCAATGGCGGCTGGCGACCCCCTGGGGGAGAGCCTTCTCTGTTGCTGCTCTGGCCCTTTGGAACGAGCTCCCCGTGGAGATATGGACCCTTACGACCCTCCCAGCCTTCCGCAAAGCTACTAAGTCCAGCTGTTCCGGCAGGCTGGGGGCTGTTAAAACACCCAGCCCCGTCTTAATTGTGGATTTTAAAATTGTTTGTATTGTCTTATTTATTTCCTCCCCTGTTTATTGTGAGCCGCCCGGAGTCCTTCGGGAGTGGGCGGCATACAAAACCAATAAACCTAACCTAACCTCCAAGAGGAATTAGCCTGTTCTAAAGTTCAGGAGAGCTCCATGAGAAGCCTTCTTCAAGGGTAGGATGCTCTACTCGGGCGTGTGAATGACAACTGGCTTAGGAAGAGGTCCAGCAAAGACAGGAGGACTACCTGGGTGAAGAAGGATCTGGACGCTGAAGTTCTCGTCCCACAGCCCTGTGAGAGGGGCCTTGTAAAGCAGTGTTTTCCATCTTGGCCATGTGAAGATAGGTGGACTTCAATTCCCAGAATTCCCCAGTCAGCAGAATTCTGGAAGTTGAAGTTCACCCATCTCCAATGGCCAAGGTTGAGAAGACGACTCTAGATGTTTTGCACTGCAGGTGACTCTCCTGCCGAGGTCAAGAGCTATAGCAAAGTGGCCCAGGTTGCTCTTGACCTCAACTGCCGACTATCTCAAGGCAAAGGATCAGCATCTCAAAAGCCTGGAAAAGCTTCCCTTGTTTCCCTGTTCCTTTCCTCTCCATGTTCCGCTCCGTAGAAGCACTTAACATCTGCTTAACACCTGCAGATGCATGCTTAATAAGAAGCAAAGTCAGCCATTCGTTATAAAGGCTTGAAAGAGCTGGGAGATTCAGACGATTGGGAGGAACAAGGAGACAGGTGAGGACTTCGGGCGATGCGGCTCTTAGGAAGGTGACACCAGACCCATTGGATGATTTAGGCCAGTTTCTTAAGCCAGGATGGAAAAGTGGCCACCTTCCCCCATGTTTTACTGGCTCACTTATGTTTACTCTCCCTATTCATTCTCTTTCGACTTTTCGTCTGATGCGAATCCGTTGCCTGCTGTGTCTCCCAGATGCAATTTGGATCCACCGCAGGAAAGTCGGCGTGCCCACTTTCGAAGCCTTGATGGTATTTCATGAAGGGCAGAGTTGAGATGCCTCCATGGCCGTTATCGGAGCAAACGTTGTTCCCTTCTGTCAGGCCCCCAAGTCCCTGTGGGGGGCTGGCTGGATCCTGACCAGGTCCCTGGCTATCCCAGAAATCCTTTCTCCCTCCCCTCCCCCACTGATAGATGTCCAGATGGCTCCATGGGGAAACAGCTCTGACCAAGAGAAGGTTTCCCTAGATGCTCAACCAGAACCTTCCACCCATAATTTTAGGACTGCTGTGCAGCCACGCATTTGTGACAGTTGATGACTGCCATTTCTGGCTCCACCAGGCAGATGAGAAGGCTGGGATGAGATGGCTACTCAACCGGGAGCCAGAGATTCTTCAGAAGCTTCTTCTGGCCCCCCAAGCACCAAGTTCCACCCCAGAGCTAGAGAAAGAGCACCATCTGTTGCTCTTTCCACCTAGATCCCAATCTCCCTCTTCATTTGGGGACAATGATGCGGCATAGTGGCGGTGAAATCTCAGGTTTTAAGAAAAAAAACCGCATATCTTTTTAATTTATTTGTTTATTTACTGACTTTTTTATTTATTGTTTGGGCTTGCTGCGGAGACATGCAGGCAACCTTGATTTGAAAGGCACTGAGTTTTAATACATTATGCAACATCTTTCCTCGGTTTATTTTCATTTGTCCAGTAATTGCTTGCAAATGCTTTTCCTGGTAACTGGGGTACAATTTGTAGTAAGGCTGAATTATTGCCATTCATACGAGATGGCAAAAAGACTGTTTTCAGTTGGCTGCAGTCCCAAAGGCCCTCCCTACCTCCCCCACCCACGGGGTTTGCGCCTAGCCCCCCCTTGGTGCTGATGTTCTACTCAAAGAACAAGTGGTGGAAAGTCAGGTGGTGATGAATCCAGGTGCATTGGTCGCCTGCCTGCCTGCCTGCCTGCCTGCCTGCCTACCTACCTACCTGCCTACCTACCTACCTACCTATCTATCATCTATCTATCTATCTATCTATCTATCTATCTATCTATCTATCTATCTATCTATCTATCTATCTATCTATGTCTGTCTATGTCTATGTGCCTGCCTGCCTGCCTGCCTGCCTGCCTGCCTGCCTGCCTGCCTGCCTGCCTATCTATCTATCTATCTATCTATCTATCTATCTATCTATCTATCTATCTATCTATCTATCTATCTATCTATCATCTATCTATGTCTGTCTATGTCTATCTATGTGCGTGCCTGCCTGCCTGCCTGCCTGCCTGCCTGCCTATCTATCTATCTATCTATCTATCTATCTATCTATCTATCTATCTATCTATCTATCTATCATCTATCTATGTCTGTCTATGTCTATGTGCGTGCCTGCCTGCCTGCCTGCCTGCCTGCCTATCTATCTATCTATCTATCTATCTATCTATCTATCTATCTATCTATGTATCTATCTATCTATCTATCTATCTATCTATCTATCTATCTATCTATCTATCATCTATCTATGTCTGTCTATGTCTATCTATGTGCGTGCCTGCCTGCCTGCCTGCCTGCCTTGTGGGTGCGGAAGTCCCTGAGTGCTAAGCAGAGCTGGCGAGAAACCCCCAGCTGCTGGCTTGTGGAAGGAGAAGGCCACGGAGGACGAAGCCACGAAGAAGGTGACTGAGATTGCAGGAGAACATCCCGTGGCTTTTAGAGGGAACGGTCCATTTTTACTCCAGCTCGTTTAGGTTAGTTTTGCCGATTCACTTTTGAGGGAGGAGGGAGCTGGTCTTGAAGGTTATTTGACATTGAACAGAGTCTGTAAAAATATGTGATTCGACTAAAAAGTGTTTCCTGGAGTTCCTGGAGTTGGGGATGAAAGTGTCTTCTCATCTGATAGGGGAAATAAATTAAGCCAAGCTGACGAAGAGATGGATGTTTCGGCTGAGATCCAAGTCCCATTTAGCCAAGGAATCAGTTGGTGGCCTTAGATGTTGTCGTGAGTGGAAGTCGAGTCAGATGGGGGCTCACCTTGAGATGTTTTCAGCCAGAAGAGATGAGGGCTGCCTTGCAATAAATAAATAGGGAAGGAACCCCAAAGTCTCTTTTTGAAAGAGGGCAGAGGTCAAATAATGTCGCAATCCTCCTTTGCATGAATGAACCCAAACATCCAAGAACCCCCAAACTTCTCCTCCAGCCTTTGGTGGGGAGCAATGAGGAAGCCTTGCTAGAAGGGGGGGGGGCTTCTTGGACAAGCCACGATGCTTTCACATTTGCCCTCCTACATCTCTGGGCCAGTAACATAGCATGACTGGCATGCTTTATGCAACTGAACACGGAGTCATACCACAGTGCGCATGCTACCCCCTCCTCCTCACCCCCTGCAGATGCTCACAAGGAGACACGTGATAATGGCGGTTGACGCAGTAGCTCGATTCACGCACTGCACTAAGAATTCCGGCTTTGGCTTTGGCTTCACATGATGTGTGAACTCAGCCCTTGCGGTCCAGAAACCAACAAAGTATGTGATTGATTAAGCGGAGTGAATTCAACAGGGCTCATTCCTGAAGATACAGTTGAAACATGCTACATTTGTGATACCCTCCCAAATGCTTCTTCAGACCTTCCAAGGAGTCTGTGAACTTTTTTTTGTATAGACTTATATACCGCTTCATAGGGCTTTCAGCCCTCTCTAAGCGGTTTACAGAGTCAGCATATCTCCCCCACAGTCTGGGTCCTCATTTCACCCACCTCGGAAGGATGGAAGGCTGAGTCAACCTTGAGTCGGTGAGATTAGAACCGCCGAACTGCAGATAGCAGTCAGCTGAAGTGGCCTGCAGTGCTGCACCCTAACCACTGCGCCACCTCGGCTCTTTGAACTGCCAAGATGTCAAGTTGAATCACAGATGGAAAAGCCACTAGGTTGCCTGTGATGGGTGGCTTCGGGTCCAGCAGAGAGGGAGAAGCACATTTCCCACCAAGGAGGCCATCGGCAATCAACGGGGGGTCTCAAATCTTGCTCTGGCAGAAGGGGCCCAGCGCCGGTAATCCTCATTTGTTCCATGAAGTGTTGGCAGGACCTGTGAAAGCTGGAGAGGCCCTTCGCAATGGCGCAACTTGGATAAGGGGAGGTTAACCACAAAGGGCTCTGGGCAGATTCATATTTTTCTCATCAGCTGTTTAATTCCAAACCCCAAATGCTCCTCTTCCTTCTCACCATCTTGACTTTGCTGCACAATTAATTTTAAAGAGGCTGGACGCTGGCCAGAAGTGCTGCCGGCCTGACATTTTTTAGACATTTCAACCAAAATATCACTTAATTGCCCTCCTCCCCCCCTTCCGAAACTTCGTTGAAGGCAGCAACAGCTTCAGGAGAGCCCAATGCTGAGAAATGTCGGCCAGTCGCATGGTCCCTGCGCATCTTCCAGAGTTGCGTCCACCAAGGAGATCAGTTCTGGGCACAGTGACACACAGAAAGGAGGGAGGGCATTCTCTCCTCCAGGCCCCCTGCCAATGCTCCCTGGCATCCCCACACGGCAGGACCAAACCTCCCTCGCATCCACCGGGATGACTTTGTGTTCTATTGAATGCGGTTTGATTGACTGGGGATCAGAGGCAATTTGCATAAATATTGTCACAATATGTTATAAAAATGGAAAAGGCATTTTAGGGGGTTTCTCCTCCCCCGAAACATTTAGTCAAAATGTTGCTCCAGCCTATCCTGGCAGAGACATTTTTACAACTAAACCTCCAGAATATCCACAAAGGCCTGGAGGAAGAAGGCAATCGCTCCGCCGTCCTGTGGCTCGTGTTCTGCCTGCTTATTTGCTTGAACAGACGTTTTAGCATCTCTTAAAGTGCAAATTGAGCTGCAGTCGGAAAACCGTTCAAATAAATAAATAAAAATATCAAGGGACGCTGCAAATCTTCACTCTGAAGAAAGATAAAAATGCAGCGGTTTTTGCTTCCTTAACGTTAACCGCATTGGACTCCCAGAACTTCATTGGTCTGGAAAGCCCAAAAGCAAAGGGGCTCAAACCTTGGGCAGCTTTAAGACTTCAGTGCCCACCGAGACGAGGAAGGAAGGAAGTAGAGAAGGAAGGGAGGGAGAAAAGAAAGAGAAAATAAGGTGAAATGTGGAGGAGAGGTAGGGGAAGAAGAAAGAAGTAAGGAGAGGTGGGTGGAAGGGAGAGAAAGAGAAGGAGAGGAGGGAGGAAGAGAGAAAAAGAGAAGGAGAGAAGGGAGGAAGAGAGAAGACAGAGGGTAGGAGTAGGGGAGAAGTAAGGGAAGGAAGAAGGGGAAGGAGAGGCGGAAGGAAGGAAGTAGAGAAGGAATGGAGAAAAGAAAAGAAAGAGAAAACAGGGTGGTGTCTTAGCAGGTGCGAAGGCTGGTAAACAAGGCATTTTAAACTATACCTTATAACCTTCCAAATGGAATAATAATAATATAAGAATGGCAAAGAAGAATAATAATTATGTGAATGTATATCTATAATCTGTATGTAAGAGAATAAATGACAGTAAAAATATAAAGCACAATATAGGTAAATAATATTTGGTCATAAGTAGCTAAGTTTAAATAAATAAATAAATGTACATAAAAATGGATAACGAATAAGGAGATTATGAACGCAAGATAGAAGGGAAAACAACATTAACTGCAAAGAAACCGATTCGGAACTGCGGTATGATATACGATGGAACTTATTGTTCCTATGTTGTTTTTAAGTTATGTGTTTGTTTTTGTTGATGTGCTTATGTGTTTAAAATTAAAAAAAAATTATCACAAAAAGACTTCCCTAGCCAGCAAACACTTGCAAATCGTAAGGTAGCCTGAGGTGACCACTGATGCCTCTCCGCCACAGAAGGACTTTCCCCCCTGGTCTGCAGAAGGGAGGATTCAGCCGAGATTCAGCAGGGACCTTAATAGGTAGCAGAAAAGGAAGGTTAACGGTGCGGCCAGACCAGAAGCATGGAAAGCATCCCCTGCCAGGCTCCTTTGCAATTCTCCCAGAGTAAGACGGTGCTGTTCACAGGAGGAGCATGGTTAGGCTCTCTCTCTCTCTCTCCCTCCCTCCCTCCCTCCCTCCCTCCCTCTCTCTCTCTCTCTCTGGCACTTGTCCTTTAGCACCCAGCAGCTCACTGGAAAATGGCCTGTCCTCCCCCTCCCTCCCTCCCTCCCTCCTCAGTTGCACAGCCATTCAACGGTGGCCCAGATTAATGCTTGCATTTAATGGCCTCTTTGAATAAATCTGCCCATTCTTATGCAACCCCTTTTCCGCCTCACCTCTTTTGCACCTGGGGAAGAAATGGGAAAGGACAACCCCTCCCCGTCTTCAAAGCACTGTCTGCCAAAAGGAGAGCGGCCGCCGCATCAGGGGGGGCTTTTTAAGATGGAGATGAAGCCCCACCCAGAAGTTGCATCTGAGTAGGAAGGGGGGACAGTCCTTTGTTGGGTCCCCAAAGTGGCCGGAGGAGCGGTAGGGCTATGACAATTTGGGCAAGGTCCACCATAGGTCAACCACAGAAGGTCAGGATGATGGTTGCAACTAGGTGACCGAAGCTCCACCCCTTTTTACAGATGCAAAAAAGGGGGCAGGGCTTCCATCTCCTGCTGTGGCTGACATCTTGGGTTTCTTGGCCCTTCTGAGCTCACCTCGTTTTGGGGCAAAATAGAAAGGGGCTCATCCAAAGGGCTCCAAAGGCTTCCCAGGCCAGAGTTTCCTTTTGGAGTGAAAAATGAGAAGTTTGGTCCTGGAAAAGTTTTCCTTTCTTGCATTTCTTGCAAGGCAGGTTTCTCTTTTTTCCAGAAGGGCTGCTCTGGCCAAAGCAAAGGGGTGCTGGGGCAGACAAAGGCCTGGATTCAATACATTTGGGGTCTTCTTATATGTCCACCTCACCCTGGAAGCAAAACAAACAAATTGCAACCAGGAAATGAATGGCCTTTAGAAGGAAAGAAATATTACAGAATAAAGTTGGAAGGGGCCTTGGAGGTCTTCTAGTCCAGCCCCCTGCTCAAGCAGGAGACCCTATGCCATTCCAGACAAGTGGCTGTCTAGTCTCCTCTTGAAAGCCTCCACTCATGGAGCTCTCACAACTCCTGAAGGCAACTTCTGCTCCACTGGTTAATTGTTCTCACTGTCAGGAAGTTCCTCCTTAATTCTAGGTTGATTCTCTCTTGATGAGTTTCCACCCTTTGCTTCCTGTCCTGCCTTCAGGTGCTTTGGAGAATAGTTTGACCCCATGTGAATCAAATGGGGGGGGGAGGAGGAGAGGATGATCTGGTGTGATGTAGGATCTGCAATGATCTCCCTCCCGTAGGAGATCAGCTAGGAATGGGGCCACTTGCCCACCTCAACAGCTCCCTTGCTTGTGCCAGGGGCTGCACTCCTGCCGGAGAAGGGATTCTGCAGAACAGGCAGCAATTGCAATGCCGGAGAAGCAAATAATCCATGCTGGGTCTTAAGGAGGCCCCTTGGAATGAGTGACAGCGTTAGAAACACGTGAGGAATGGATTTATGACAAGGAAGAAAACTGATGGTGGAAATTTGTTGTGAGCTGGTGGAAGACAACATAAGCTGAGAGATTTGTCCAAGTATAATGAAGATCTTGTACTGGGAGAAAAATAAAATAAATAGGCCTTTAAAACAATAGTTCAGAATAACCAGAGCACAGTCATGAATGAAGGGTGTCAAGCAAGGAGGGAAAAATCCTTTCATCAGGCTGAAACAATAGGAAAATATCTAGTTGGAAATTTGACTGCTGTAGAAGAAAGGTTCTTTTTAATGCCACTGTTCCTCTCCCCAAGCATCTTTAGGGGGCTGGGATCTCACCTCCAGAAAAAGTAGGGTATTATGGGGGGAAGAGCCCCCAAGAGAGTTTCAGGAGGGGGGAGGAAGAGATGGAAATTCATTTCTGAGCTTCTTGAAAGCTTCACTGGAGCTGGGTTTGAGGAGTCTCCTCCCGAATAATGCAGAAGAATCGCCGTCATGATTCCTCGTGTAACTTCAGCCCCGAATTAACCTGCTTGACCCATCCTAGTTTCCAAGCCTAGCTGGCCAGAGGCTGCCACCTGACCACTGCAGAGACTCCCCTGAAGCAAATCCGTCATCTGGTTGGGTTAAGCCTGTAAATGCATTAATTGTGGAAATTCTAGTCCTGGAGAATGTGGCTTGCTTGAAGGACATCTATCCAGATCTGAACACGGACGTCCTTCCAGAAGGATCTTGAATTCTGTCCCTCAAGGTCCATGATTGATTCTGTCATAAGGTGTGAGAGGTGAATCTTTGCTGAGCACCAAAAAAGGGAGAAGGTTGCCTTTTTCATTGTGGAAGGTCCAAGGAAGAGGAAAGATCAGTTCTCCTTGGAATGAGGTGCCCTGCAGCTCCAGGTCCATTGTCCTTCTGGAATGTAGGCGATCTTTGGAAGGGATCCAACAAGGTCACTTTAAAAGGCCTATAATGTTCCATTAACAAGGTCCATTCACACCTTCTTTGTTACTTCAAGTTTTTCCTCCTTGTTTCTCCCATGGCCTTACCATGAAAGTTGGTCCTTTTATTGATTTCCATTGTATCTCTGGCCCCAGGATGGTGCAGGAGATTCCCCTCCACCCACTTTTATGGAAATCACCTCCTTTCTTGTAAACCGGGATCATTCTTTGAACTCAACATGCATTTGTGCCCTACTTAAAATGCAGCATTTTAACAAGACAAAACACGCAGAACGTTTTAACAGGAATGAACTTTCCATCAAGGCTACATTTTAAATAAGCCACAATTTACAAGGAAATGTCAAACATGCATTAAGTTTATAAGTAATCACTAAACTGTGTGTAAGCAGCTATTTAAGTCAGAGGCCTTTCAATATTCAAATGAACTGATGGGCTGGAAGTGGCTCAGATGCAGCTGCCCTCGCTTCCCAATTCTTGCAGAGGGAAAGAGGGAGGGAGAGAGAGAAAAGTGGGGAAGAAGGCAATCTATTGGAAAGCTGAAGAAAGCAGCTTTGAGGGGAAGTCAGGATGGAAGGAATGGCAGAAGAAAAAGCTGGGGCAGGAAGGAGTCAAGAGAGGAGACGTTTCTCTTGGAAAAGGACAGGTGAAAAGGTAGGACTGGGAACAAGCCCTGGTGCAGCCTTGAACTCTGGTCATCCAACCATCAGCAGAACAAACAAAGGGATGTTTTCCCTGCAGGGAGCAACCTCGGAGGGGTTTCTGCAGCAAGTAATTTTGCAAACATCTGTCAAGATCCCTCTTGCTCTACATAATCCATGCAAATTCAGATTCCATTCAGGAGGAAGGAAATTTCCCCATGGGGTGCTGGGTCTTCCTTCTGCCTGCATATCCCCATTTGCCCCTGCAGTTTGGGGCCAGAGAGGCAGGGGGGTCACTGAAAGTGGTTCTCCCTCAGGCCCTCCTGCTAAGAACCACACCTGCCGCCTTAAGCGGCCATTGGGAGTCATTTCAGCCAAATAGTTTCTAAGACCCCCTGAACTGGTGGCCTTTGAAGATGCCAGCAAATCTATGCCACCTTTCCTGCCAGGTGTTGACTATCTTGAAACTACGTCTCACAAAAAGGTGTTGGCTAGAGGTGGGTCTCTGGGCGGAGACACAATGACACCAGGGATATCATGGCAACCTCACTTGAATGTGGAATCTGCCTGAGGTCCAGGTGCTGCCATATAGTGAAAGACGCAGGGTTGTGTGAAGCTCCATTAGGGTTTGAGCTGAGCCAGGCCCACATTTAATGGACGGAGGAAGCCTAAACTGGCAGCCCACCTGAGCACCATCCTGACAGGCAGATGGAGACCACAGAGAAGGCAGCTCTTGAACATTGTTGCCCCAGCTAGATGTGACACATTGACATCTCTCTGTGTGTCTGCCTCTTTTCACTTGGGACTGTGACACCTGGGGAAACATTCTGACAAGTGATGGAAGGAAAGGCTTTCAAAAGACTCCCGCTCCCTTCCTCCCCTTTTTAAAAGAATGTCCATCTGCCCAAACGCTTCACAGGATGTTATAAGCATCCTTGAAGAGCCAAAAGGAAACTCTTCAAAACTGCCAGTTAATTGCCAGAAGGTCTTCTCCACGTAGGGTGCAGCTTGCGTCTTTCTCCAAGACCTTGTTGGCTTGGCCATGTGGGAAGCCAACAGCTGGAATCCACTGGAAACGTTCACAGTCTGGTCCCTGTTTTGGAAATAGATGTCCAGGTGCCTGAGGGGAGACTCTGCCTTGTGAATCTCTCCTTTCCCCACAGAGGTCTTCTCCCTCAGACCCGAGACTGGTTGTTGGTGCCACGGAGTCAAATTCTCCAGGATTTTCTGAAATAGGAGGGAGAAGCGGCCTTCTTCTGCCCAGGCAGCTGCCACACCGGCTTTTCCAGATGGAAAAAAGGGAAGGGATGCCAACCCCACTCAGATCAAATCAGATCCACATCCGATCAGAGGCCAAGGGTCTTGCAGGCACTATGGATGGCCAGAACAGCCCAGCATCCACCGAGGGCCGTGCAAATAGGGAATCGACTGTTAGCCACACCACCCAACGAAGAATGTGTGCCATGGTTTGTGCCGATGGCATTGCCAAGGGTGGGGCAGAAGAGGCAGCAGCTGGCGCAGAAGGCAGCCACGGCTTTCTTAAAAGTGTGGACAGGAGGGAGAGAATCTCAGGAAGTGGGTGATTCCTGAAGGAAGGAAGGAAGGAAGGAAGGAAGGAAGGAAAATGGACGGTGGAGCCTTTCTGCGCTTTACACAAGCATCCCCCCCCCCCCAGGATGCTGCAAGTGTTGGAGCACTTGCATTATTTACACCCCGCTAAAAGGTTTGCTCCTATTTCTCTCCGCTCCCTCCAAATCCCATACAAATCTCTCCCCTCCGTCTGCCGGCTCAGTCATTTCGACTCTGCTCTGAAGTTGTCAGAAGCAAATCTGAAGGCTGAGTTCAGTTGCTCCTGGCAATGTCAGATGGGTTTCTATCATGCCATGAAGATGAGTTGGCAGCTCCTCCTGTCACGGGTGCCCCCCCCCACTTCTGCTTTTTTTCTGGGGCTGCAAGCCTGTGGTCTGAGGAGCAGACCGCCTGCCCAGCCGCCCAGGGCCAGCCAGTGGCCTTGCGGTGATGCTCCAGGGATTGGCCCCTCTCTTCCTCGCCCTCTTTTGGGCCAGGTCTCGCCCCAGGCTTCAGGCTGATCCAGCAGAGAGGCTGCCTCTGTCCACCAAAGGCCCTGGAGATGCCTTCTCCACAAAGGGAGGCCAAGGAGATTCTTTCCTCTTGGGCCACGGGGCATCTCCCACCCCTGCAGGAGAAATTCTTGGCTGGCCCGCTGCCATCAACGCGGCCATGTCCCTGCAGGGCTTGTGATGTGCCTGGCGGAGAACCCGAGGGGAGAAACGATGAAGAATAGATTTGGGGTGGGCAAAAACCATCCGTTCATCAAGAGACAGACCTGTTCTCTGAGAACTTTCGGATTGGCTGCATCTCAAAGGCGGGGAGTCTTTAGGGCCCGAAGTAAGCAAACCTTTCAAAGCGAAATAATGCTTAGCTTTGGTAAATGTCTCAGCCACCCCGGGGGTTGTGCAAATGGAATGGAACTTTTAACTATCAGTTGAGATTAAGACTGAACAGACATCCAGCTGATTATATCCAGGGGAAGAAAAAAAAACATACCACTTGATGTTGCTTTCCCATTACTCCTCTTTAAAATTCAATTCCTGACATGCATGTAGTATATGAAGATTTCTAACAGCGTTCTCCGATGCCTAACATAGATGATCATGTACGAGGCAGCTGAAAAGTGTCCAGCCTTGGATTTTGTATTTTTGTATTTATTGCACATTTATAGGCCGCCCTTTTCCCTGAGGGGACTCAGGGCGGCTTACAATCAAAGGGGAAAGGGAGTGTAGGACAAATACAAAAAAGATGTGAACAAAAGTAAATTAAACAGTAGTCCTCACTGAGAAAATTAAAAGCACCAATACAACTATATACTAATAAAAAGTGAGATCATTCATATCATCTCAAGCAATCCCATGCACTCAACATACCGCCCCCCCCATCCTATTTTATAATCTTCCTCTTGGAGAGATGCCCACTTATTTTCAATCTCTGCTTTTAGTTCTTTTAAAAACATGTAATAATTGCACACAACTCAAAGCTCCGGTGATGACTAATTCACTGCAAAGGAACTTCATTTATATTAGCACACAGACTAAAATTGGAACAATACCGAGAAGATTAGCATGGTCCCTGCACACGGAACCTAACGATGATTTATGGATCTGGGCTTTAGAAATAAATAAAACGCAAACAAGAAAATATCCACGGCTTGATGGTCTTTCCCCTTCTTCATTTTAAAAGTCATTTTATACAAATAAATGCTTTCCTTTCAACTATCTGTGGAGGTCAACGGCAGATCCGGCATCTGAATGCTAATGTTTCCTTGCACTTAAGACGAGCAGAAGCAGGATGAATTTAACAGAAAATCAACACAGTTAAGAACCGGGGGAAGAATTTTCCTTCTACAATCTTTGCAACAGAACGAGCAATTCTGTATCCTGGTTTTAAGCTGTTGACTTCATTGTGTCTTGCACAGTCCATTGGTCAGGACAATTATAGCGCACTGCAGAATTTGCCGGCGGTAGGTGTGCAGCTCAACACAAGGAGGGAGGAGGAAAAAGTACAAGGTGCTGCTTCTAAGGGGTTCTTGAATTTGTCAGGATAATTGGCTTTCTTGCTGAGGATTGTTCTCACTGGACACAAGATAGCAGGAGAGCTCAGGGAGCAGCGTTTTTTACCTAGCACAGTAGACGTTGGCTAAAGCAGACGGCGATGTTGAGATAACAATAAGACTGACCAGGTGAGATCCAGAAGAAGCTGAAAACAAGGTTGGGAAAGCAGGACCAAAGCTGCCCAAAAGATATAAGATGCTGGGTGAATTTCCTCCAATATTCCTTCTTCCTCGTGAGTGTGAGATTTTTAAAAAAAAAACGGAGGTGAAAATTCATACCCCGGAAGGCCCATTTCTTCCAACCGAAGCCCCTGGTTCCCCCCACCCAGCAATTCAGCCCAGTTAATTTCTTCTAGGAGGAATGTCTCCAGAGGAATGGAGCAGAAGGTTGAAATATTCAAAAAATATGGAAATCAGTTTGTCCTGTTCCTGAAAATCCCCAAGGGTAGAGATCCATGATTAATTATCTGAAATATGGAAAGAAATGCCATAGCAGGCCCTTGTCAGTTCCAGGTTTTTGATCCTTTGCTACTCCTCTTTTGTGGTTTATAATTACCAGAACTACAAAGTGTGGAACTGAATCTTCCTTCTTGGAAGACTTAATCTGTTCTACAAAAGATTGTCGAAATTCTATCTGCAAATGCACAAATCATTCGCCGTCTGGTTGTCATCAAAAGTCTCCTCGTGCCAGGGGTTGAGGAGGCACGCACCTGGACCAACGGAGATGCCATCGTGTCACCAGGGCAGAGGAGAACCTGTGTTTTATCCTAATTCCAGAGTGTAGAAATTTGAACTCCAAAGTTGTAAGACCTTCCATGAACTGAGCTGATCCAATCGTGGAGCGAAGAGTTGCTCTGTTCTCCCTTCTTCCAGAAGAGATGGAGGGAGGAGAAGAGAACCCACAGAAAACCCACACAGCTTTTCAAAAATCTCCCCTGGAGCCTTGATGCTGAATTGTATTTCACAGGAAGTTGGGTAGGAAGATGGTTTCTGTGGCATTTTCTTGATTTGGGGCTGCCCCAGGCTCAATATCCTTCTCTGGAAACTCTGTCAGTACCTGAACAAAACCTTGTTGGGCCTCAAAGGTTGGAAAGAGGAAGGAGGAGGATAGTTTCCTTTGCTAGGATTTAAACCTTCCCTCCTTCGGGCTTGCTAAGGAATTACATATCCATATCAACCCATATATTTATATATTTAGCATTGCATGCTTGTTTTCTATTAGTGCAGGACCGTATTTCCTGCATAGTTCTCAGAGGTTATGCTAGTGTGTGTGTGTGTGTGTGTGTGTGTGTGTATGTGTGTGTGTGTGTGTGTGTGTGAGAGAGAGAGAGAGAGAGAGAGAGAGAGAATTAAATCGTGTTTTGTGAAATTGAGCTTGCAATTCATGACATGCCACTCTTTTTCCCTTTCGCTGCAAAACGTTGGCACAACTGAGGGATTTTGAGCCGGACGAAGGAGTGAAATTTCATTTCTATTCAGCATCCAGGAACAACAACAACAAAAAAAACAATAACAAGCCTAAGCAGTTTTTGAAAATAAATGCAGCCAGGAGCTTTTCTACAACACCAGCAAGAGTAAAGAAAACACTCCTGCACAATTTTGCTCTAAGGTACTTACCAGCCATTTAGCTGAAAGAACAGCAATAATTAAAAAAAGGAGGAGGCTTAAATGCCTGCGCCATCAGCAGAAAGAGCTGTTCAGGCCCACTGGATTTTGTCGGCTGCGGCATAATTGGTGTACCGATTGACATGGCTCTTTCCTCCAGGTCCTCCCCCCCCCACCCTGGGATGAAGGAAGGACTCTCTGGCGGTGATTCTGGGGGAGACTAGGAACATTTCGCTTCCCAACTCGGAGGTAATCCGGAGGGGAGACTGGGCAGAGAGCGGGCAACTGTCCCATCGCAAGGCCCTTCAGGATGGCTGATTCAGAGCTGATACCCGCAGGATTAGGTGCCTGCCGTGATCCTACCAAGAAGTCCCACCAGGAGACCACTAACCAGGACCTGAGTCTCTTCAGTGGTGACAAAGAAGAATTTCCAGACGTGGTTATGTCTTTTTCTCAGAGATCCCCCGCTGAGGAGGGCCACAAGACAGGCGAGCCTTCCCTCAGAGGAACCGGTGGATCTCCTGGTCATGAACCATTGCTTGTGTGGAGAGGTAAGCAGAGGAACAAGAGTGTCCAGGCAACCGGGAGCTTCAGCCCCCATGCTGGGCTTCTTGGAAATCAGGAACTTCTGAGAAAGGCCCTCAGCCAGGTGACAGGGAGGATTTGCTCAGCCCCGCAAGGTAACCTTTTAGGGGGCAAACACTTCCGACATTGGAAGCGGGGTGCAGAAGGCTGCGGCCAACCTTTGGCAGGTTGAAGACTTCCCAAAGCGGCTCTTCCTTCCTCCGGAGGCCACTTGTTGTGATCCAAATATAAATATCCCCACTTAATGCTAATAAAGCTTCAGGTCAGTTTAATATCCCTTATTAACATTTGCATTGGCAAACCTTCCGTAAGTAATTAGAGGAAGAGAATTACAAACACTTTGCCCGAAGGGATAATAATTCGAGGCGGAGGAGGAGAAGGACCCAAGAGTTGCAAAGGGCTTAATTGGGGTTGTCTGGCAGGTTCCATCTTGAGGGATGTCCAAGCCAAAAAACCCCAGGGCTGCGGGATGAAGCCAGGGATGACCTGGGCAGAATCCTCTCTCAAGCATCCAGACTGGTTTTTTCAGGCTCAGGCGATTAGAGGGAAATTGAGAGAGGCCTCAGGAAAACTTTCCTTTTTTTCAACCAAGCCTGTTCCTCTGTATTTACTCTCCCTTTTCTCCCTTCCTTGAGAATCATATAAAGGCCTTTTCTTCTTCTTCTTAGGATTAGGATTTATTTCATTTATATGCCGCCCTTTTCCCCGAAGGGGACTCAGGGCAGCTCACAACTCAGTCAAGGGAAAGGAGGTACAAACAGGGGATAAAAAAGACAAACAAACAGTACACAATTTAAAACAACACAACAACCATACCATTCGAGGGGGGACAAAAGCTCTTTAGCCCCAGGCCTGTTGGAACAGCCAGGTTTTAAGGGCTTTGCAGAAGGCCTGGAGGGTGGTGAGGGTTCGAATCTCCACGGGGAGCTCGTTCCAGAGGGTCGGAGCAGCCACAGAGAAGGCCCTCCTCCGGGTAGTCGCCAGTCGGCATTGGCCGGCGGATGGAATTCGGAGGAGGCCTAATCTGTGGGATCTGATCGGTCTATTGGAGGTAATTGGAGGTGATTGGCAGCAGGCGGTCTCTCAAGTACCCAGGTCCAATACCATGAAGGGCTTTATAAGTGACAACTAGCGCCTTGAAGCGTATCCGAAGACCAATAGGCAGCCAGTGCAGCTCGCGGAGGATAGGTGTTACGTGGGTGAACCGAGGTGCACCCACGATCGCTCGCGCGGCTGCATTCTGGACAAGCTGAAGTCTCCGAATGCTCTTCAAGGGCTGCCCCATGTAGAGCACGTTGCAGTAGTCCGGTAGTCTTCCTTTTTTGCTGAGAATAATTTCCAAGTGTCATTGATATGGCCCAACTTTGTGGGTGGGAAGGGAGTTGAAGGACACAGCTCACAAACTTGATCTTTGACACTACGTGGATGGCTTGTATAGACTACACGCATGAGGATGGGTTTCCCGATCAAGGGAAAAGACCAGGACCCTCTTGGAGGGGAGACCTGGAGTAGATTTCAGGGAGAGACCTAAGAAAGGTCATTGCGGCGCCTGGATTCATGGTTGCTTTCAGTCAGTTTTGGTTTTTTATTGTGGAAATGCAAGGCTGCAGAAATGCATGTCTCCCCCCCTCTGTGATGTTCTGAAGGATTATAAAATGATGAAGCCCCTTTTCCAAGGCTGCTCTGAATCATTTAGTCACAGCATGAACACATGATGAATAACCCCTATTCCACTCTGCTACTCATTTTTTTAAATAAAACAATGTGGTACATCATGTGCAATTAAGTCACATTTTAATACCTCTTAATTTCCCGAGATTAATGCTGGGTGTCTCAACCTTGTGCGCAAAGCCTTTAAGAGAGCCAGATTTTTATTTGCTTCGTCTGAATATCAAATTATTCTGAGCAATAAAGCAACAATGATTTGAATTTTGCAGACACCCTCTTTACTGACGAAAGGAAACTCATAAAGATCCTGGGCTTCCGGGTCATGTCGATGCCGTTGAGGGAGCCGATGAAGTCGCAATTGATCTGGAGACACACAAGTCCGCCCACATCCTTCAGTTCTTTGGAGAAAGGTTCAACCATCAATTGATTGGCAGCTGTCATTCCCCAAGATGCAGATTTCTTTCCTAAGACTATGGTCCAGACCTTCAAAGCATTTGAAGAACTTGGAGGAATCAAGGCCTGTTGTTGTGATGTATGGAACAAAGACAGGAAGCCAATCACCCACAGAATACTAGAAGAAGATGTCTAGCTTATGAACGATTTCAGAGGCAGCCAGAGACCTGAAGATCTGGTGGGCTTCTCTCCTCCTCCCATCAAGGATGCTTTGTCTTTCTGCACTAAGAAGGGGGTTGGAAATCATGGCCTCAAGGGCCCCGTCCGACTAGCCAGAACGAAACAGGCTAAATCCAGACAAATGTTTTCAGATGTGAAGGGCATGATCTACTTGAGCAAGAGTGTTCTTCAGGCCGTTCTACGGATGAAACGTGTGGGCAGAAATTTGAGTTTTGAAGGCTAATAAATAAGTAAAAGGTAGTTTTTAATTTAATGCTACGTTCTCCTCTGTTGCGGAATTCCGACAAGAATGTTTCCAATTCCTGCAATGTCTGTTTTTCACGGCCGTTCACTTTTAATCCCCTCAATTTAGTTCATTGGAAGGAATTATTTGCATAGCAGGAGGGGAGGGGAGCTGGGGAAGGGAAAGGCTCATTCTCTTGATATTGTCTTCTCGCTTTATGCTTTCTCTGTTAGGGGGGAAATGCATCATCAACGCACCAGAGAAGATGACAAAGTTTTGGTCATCCCAGACTTCAGTCTCCTCACTGGGAACTTATCAGCAACCATCGAAGTGGCAGCTGGGAGCCATTCCGATGACAGAGCTGAGCAGTTTAAGTAATATAAGATCATTTCTTCTATCCCATTAAATTTCTAATTTCTTTTGCAAAAAAGCATGCGTTGAATAAGGGAAAAAAACAACTCCTCGCTAAAGCTGTGGCTTATTCTATTTAATTAGCTGCCTTTTATGAAAAACAGGCAAACATCAGCAGCACTTAAATGTGCGGAGGGAAAGACGTTTTGGTTACACAGCTCATCCATCTTCAGATGGGACCATCAATCACTCGCTGAGCTCCCTCTTTCCTGGGCTTAGAGATGCGCTGGGCCAAGAGCTGAACATCGGACCAGAATTCGTGGGAAGGAGAAGTCACAGGAGGTCTAATATTTGCAATCATTGAATCATTCGAATATTTGAAACCCGCCATCCTGGGCCCAACGTTTGGGGAGCCAGGCTCTGCCTGTCACAAGCCAGGACAAAGGGTGAGTGATGGAGGAGTAACACCTCCTTAAAAAACCTTGGTCCAGCTGGCCCGGCTGGTAGCCCCTCCTCGTAAGGGCCCCTTCCCAGGGTTACGGGGGAAGACAGTCAACGGTGTGGAAGGCGGAAGAAGGATGTACGCCCCAATGGCAGATAAAGCGACAGAACCCTCTTCTAGGAGAAGGGAAACTCCGATTACAAACCTCCACTGCCTTGTGGCTGCATCCACTCCTGGAAAAGGCTTCAGGAGTCAACCTCGAGGCGAAATCTGGAGCCGGACTCCGGGAAGCAGTTCGTGACTGTGTACAACCATGTTCTGGAAACTCCTGTGATGCAGCTGGAACCAATTGTATTGGCTCTGCCATCCGACTATTTCAGCCACGTGGAGAGGGGGGAATCTGCCACTTGGGTAACAGTTTATCCTCCATGTCAATCTACCCAGCCTTCATGCTCTGAAGAGGACACTCCAGCTTTGCATACCGCATTGAAAGACACTCGTCCGGCCAGCGAAGTCTGGGGGGTGGGCAGGGGACAGAATGGATCTGCCCTCAGTCTGGAAGGGATTGCCACTCTCGAATCACGATTCCATAGTCTTTTGAGACTGAAGGATGCCAATGCAAATGGATATTTGAAATTGTCTTCCAAACCACCAGGAACCTTTGCTCTCATTTAAACAGGCACTCGGTTTACTGGATGGTGTGTGTGTGTGTGTGTTGTGTGTGTGTGTGTGTGTGTGTGTGTGTGTGTGTGTCAAATAAGCTATCAGAAGAAAGCAGAAAGAGCCATCCGGCTAAAATAGCAATCTATTTTTTCATTTCTTGACATAATATGTATCCCATCAATTCCAACCCTTATGGGCATCTGGCTCCAATATAGAAGAGCTATCATAAAATTGCTAGTTGGTAATATTATAAATTGTGAGGGGCTGAGGAATACCTGTCCCCCACCTCAAATCAGGAAGATCGAAGTAGAGGCATTGAAGGAGCCACGTTTTATGTTATCTGGAAGGACCATAGCAATAACAATAGCAGTTAGACTTATATACCGCTTCATAGGGCTTTCAGACCTCTCTAAGCGGTTTACAGAGTCAGCATATCGCCCCCAACAACAATCCGGGTCCTCATTTCATCCACCTCGGAAGGATGGAAGGCTGGAAGTCAATCCTGAGCTGGTGAGATTTGAACAGACGAACTGCAGAACTGCAGTCAGCTGAAGTAGCCTGCAGTGCTGCATTTAACCACTGTGCCACCTCGGCACCTCGACCATGCTGGTACTCTTGACATTCCTCCGAAATGGGGCCAACAGGAAATCCAGACCACTGTAGGGAAAATGTCTGAAGTGATGGGAAGACAGGTTCCCAAGAGGCTGGATAGCCATTTGTCCGAAATAGAACAGGGCAGGGGGGTAACCAACCTTGGTAAGTTTAAGATGTGTGAATTTCAACTCCCAGAATTCCCCAGCCAGCCACGACTTAAAGTTGTCAGGGTTGGACACCCCTGCTATAAATTCTCCTGCTTGAGCAGGAAGGAGAGAAGGAGAGAAGAAAGGAGGGAACGGAGGGAAGGAAGGAGAGAAGGAAGGAGGGAAGGAGAGAAGAAAGGAGGGAAGGAAGGAGGGAAGGAAGGAGGGAAGGAAGGAGGGAAGGAGAGGAGAGAATAAAGGAGGGAAGGAAGGAGGGAAGGAGAGAATAAAGGAGGGAGGGAAGGGTGAAGGAGGGAGGGAAGGAAGGAGCGAAGGAGAGAATAGCAATAGCAATAGCAGTTAGAGTTATATACTGCTTCATAGGGCTTTCAGCCCTCTCTAAGTGGTTTACAGAGTCAGCGTATTGCCCCCAACAACAATGCGGGTCCTCATTTTACCCACCTCGGAAGGATGGAAGGCTGAGTCAACCTTGAGCCGGTGAGATTTGAACAGCCGAACTGCAGAACTGAAGTAACCTGCAGTGCTGCATTTAACCACTGCGCCACCTCGGGAAGGAGGGAAGGAAGGAGGGAAGAAAGGAAGAAGAAGTAGGATTGTTGTAAGATAAGATGGGTTTATGGGATGGTAAGAAAGCAATTTCAAGTATATTGTCAACTGTAGGGGAGGAAAATTGTTACAAATACATATTATTAATAACAGCTATGAGATCATATAATTGTGAATGTATATATGAGAAATAAAAATTTATATATATATAAAAAAAACCATTCCTTCTCAGAACGTCAAGGTTGCCTCATCCCTGCACCTGGATGGATGTGGATGGGGGGAATCCTCACCCACGTCAATGACTGATTGGACCATGGGATGGACTTGTGGGTGCTGGGGAAGGGTCTTGAACTTTCAACTGGGTGGAGAAAACCTGGAAACTTTCAGATTTGGGTTTTTCCCAAATGTGCCAACATGTCTCTTCTAATCGATTGGTGTTTTGAGGAACTTCTTGCCTCGAGCTATTATTTCACTCTTTGGAACCCTGACATAAGGTTGAGGAACACTGGCCTATAAATCACGATGGCTTCTCGCATTCTTCAGTGGCCTATTTTCAGTGAGTTAATTGCTTGCTTTAATTTATATTCCATCTTTTGCGTGAATGTGGCCCTGAAGGCGGCTGACCGAAACAAGCCATCATCCAGCCAAATGTGAGGAGAAGAAGAGGAAAAGAGAGAAGCCGCAATCGTTGTTAAATTCTGGGCATGGATGAAGAGTAGCAGCTGCAGCTGGCAATGCCCCTTGTCTGATATGAATATTTGCTGCCCCCAGCACCGCCGCAGAAAAAGAAGCATTTAAGCCCGGCCCCTGGGCTCTCGGCTGACCTTCTTCCAGCCCCCCGTCTTCAATCCTCCATTTGCAAATGGGCAGAAAAGAAGGATCTGAAGAGAATTGGCCAGCGTGGCACTCGACAGCTTCCCAGAGAGCCGGAAACGTTGGTTTTTGATGCAAACAGGACTGTGCAGATGTCAGAGAGGATAAAGGTCACTTACCCCCCACCCCCCAAACGGCCGAGAGAGCCGGCCCTTTTGGACACGTCCCTCTTCCAAAGTTGTGTCAGGCTCCATTTGCTGAAACCAAAGGATCATGTTCCATTAGGCCATGACGCTAGGCTCTACACGGATCAGATCGCAGAGCAAACATCACCGCAGGTGAAGGAGGAAATATAGATACACGGCCTGATGTGAGAAGAAATGAGACCGCAGTCGATGCAAACTTCATCATTTCATACGCAGGAAACGAAGCGAACGCTATTGCGGCTTAATGCGTTGCACCTTTGGAGGCCGCCTAGATTCGCACATTTGCTGTGTTGGCCTTTCCGAGGAGGAAGGAACAAGACTCGCCAGCTCAAGCGGCCATCCAACGCTTCACTTTCAATTAGCAGCCAGAAACCCAGGGTGTAATTCTTACATTTTGCGAAGCAATTTCCAATTGTTTAGCTCATTTACTCAATTCTTGCCTTTCACAGTGAACTTGCAGTTCGATTGGGATAAGGCAACTGTGAATTATTAAAATTAACCTCCCACTGCTCACTTGAATGGCGTAGCTAGAGCCCCCCCCCCGCCGCCCAGGGCAGCATTCGCTGGTACTACTTCTCCCTTTGATGGATCATAATATGATCCCTTTCAAGTACTCTAAGTAATAGCATCACATCAAAGCCGTTTCCCCTCTTTATCTTATTCACAAATTGTTACAGTGCATATTAAAGGCGAGACAGTTTTAATATCACTTCCGTACTAATTTGCCAGTTGAAAGGTATCATTTTCCCTACAGCCGTTGCCTTCTTCCTCACCCCATTAATATCTTGGTCTGATGAATATCCCTAACTTAACATTTTATGTTTCCAGTGGTTTTTTTTCCCTCCCCCAGTCTAGGCAAATAATAGAATTTTTTTTTTTTAAAGAAAGGTCTAAACAGGGGAGAAGTGGAATGCTTTAGATTCAATCAGAAAGGGAACATCATTTCTTTATTTCTTTCCTTTTTCCTTACTATATTCTAATTTCCCTTTCCTTTCTTTTCCTCCTTTTGGCAATTTCTACTTTCCTTTCTTTTATTGTTCTTGGTTTGCATTCATTTTTATCTTTTTAATTGCCATGATTGATAACAATCCTTTTTTCTTTCTTTCATTACCCCTTCTTCCTTCTTTTTGTAAGCCGCCCGGAGTCCTTCGGGATTGGGCGGCCTATAAATTTTATTAATAATAAACAAATAAATAAATAAATTCTAAATCAAAAAAAGAAAATTCTGGGAGTTAAAGTCTGAACGTCTGGAGGGTATCTAAAGAGAGGAAGGGGCTTCCAGAAACTAGGGGAAATATAATATGTGTTAAACTCTAAAGTACATGATTGCACTTGTATACTGTGGCTTTTTAATGTTAGTGTTAAAATAGAACAAGCTGAATATATTGGAAGGCAATAGAAGTACACCGAAGGGAGGAGTTGAGCGAAAGAAGAAGGAGGGTGGAGAGGGTGAGAGAGAGGAGGAGGAGAAGGAAGGGAGGGAATGGATTAAGAGAGGGAGTGATAGAGGGGGAGGGGAAGTAGGTAGTAGAGGGGTATGTAAGAAGGGAGAATGAAAGTTGGAGGGGGTTGAAAGAGGGCGTATGGTGGGCCGAGGTGGTATATTGGGTTTGTATTATAGGGGGCATTTTCTATATAAATGAGGGCTGTGTTTATTATTCAATGTCATATGCCCCGGATATGCACAGTAAACATGTGATTGTATAGAATGGAATGGAAATAAAAAATATTATGCAGAAACTAGGGCCATGATGCTCCAGGGGTCTACCTCAAGCGCCAAGCAAACCACAGGATGACTTGTCCCAAAGAGGCTTTTTTCAAGAGGCAACTGGACTCCCTTTATTTTTCCTTGAAGACATTTCTCTTCTCATACAAAAAGCTTCTTCAGTTCTGGCTGAATGGTGGAGGATGGAAGGACTGACATTCCTCGCAGTCCTCTGGTCGTTAGCATTCTCTGAGAGGCCTTGAGGTCACTTGGGGGTGTGTCTGCGCCCCCAAGGTCACCCGAATGGGGCAAATGGGCGTGGAGCCTTCTGGGAGCTGCTGAAAGGACAGTGTTGTAAAGGGGGGGGGGAGAGGTTGTGTCGTATCCCTCCCCCTCTGCGCAGCCTTAATGCAGGTGGCCTCTTGGACTCTGCTTCCAAACCAAGGTGCTCTTGAACAAGCACCTCTGGGACAGCCGTGACCTGGAAGATGAAAGACAGGATCGGGGCTTCTGGGCATCAGGTAGGAACCTGGCCCTGGCAGCGGCTGAGATCCAGAACAAATCAGAGTTGGAAAAACGCCTCCAAGTTTAATTTCGGTGAGATTATCCTTTGTCCTTCTCTGGCGAGGGAGACGGCCGAGGTTTATCAGATCCTGCTTTCATCTTCGTCTTCAGGGACTTATTTTACTTCGGTTGGTGCTTGTAATTTATTTGCAGTCAAGAATAATGATATTTTTGTCTGTTTGGTTGGCCTCTGGAAACTGAACTCTTCCTGCTGAGAACTCGATCGCAGTTTGTATTTTTCAGTGTCTTTGCAGAGTGCCAGGCTCCTCAAACCTGCCCATCCTTAGCTGCCATTGATTTTAAAAAAAGGAGGGAGGGGGGCTACTGTTTTTTGGAACCAAGGGGCTGCCTATCAGAACTACTTGCAATCTGTACTTAAACCTTCGGCAGGCCTGAGCCTTATGTAAGAGAGTTAAACAGAATTAAGATTTCTATGAAACCTCACCGCATCCTGACCTCCCCATTTCCTGAATCCTGCGGTCCAGAGACACAATGGCTTTTTTCGCTCCCTTTATCTCCAGCTCTGATTTTGGCATCATTAATAGATGAAGAAGAGCCCTTTTACCTCCCCCTCCTTCCTGCCCGTCCACCTTCCTTCCTCATTCTCTTTCAGAATACTTAATGGGGAAGAACAGTTTTAAACTTTTTTCTCTTTTCTTTCCAGCCCGGGAAATGAAACGAAATAGAAAGGCTCATTTGGAGTGCTAAAAAATTGAGGAGATGACAATGGAGCCTCCACCGAACACGTGAGAAGACGCGCCTGCCTCGTGGACCGAGATTTCTGGGAGGTCCCCCCGTGCAGCATCCTGGATTGCCTCAAACCCCCCTCTCCAAACTGCCCCCTTTCAAGCACCTCCAGGAGCAAGTAGGATAAGTGAGGGATGACCCAATTTCCGCCTCTTTGTTCTCACCGCTTCTCATCATTTCTTTGGAGGAGGGAAAAATATTTTCATGGTACAGGGGTCTCTGCAGGCAGCCTCCCCTTCCAAGCAGCTATTTTCAGGGGGGATGTCCCAGAAACCCCAGAGATTGGGGGTGTTGGCTGGCAACTCTACAGTTTTGGCCCCAACACACCTGGAAGGCTGCAGATGTTGTGGCCCCCTCCTTTTTCCTCTCCAGAGCTCACAGTTGTCCCCATACAGTATCCAGGTGGGTCTGGAATAGAGGCATGGCATTGCTCAGAGCCCTTCTTACGTTTTCCATCCTTTCTTCGGCTGGTTCTGCTTTTTAATAACAGAATAACCGAGTTGGAAGGGACCTTGGAGGTCTTCTAGTCCAGCCCCCTGCTCAAGCAGGAGATCCTAGGCCACTTCGGACAGAAGGCTGTCCACTCTCTTCTTGAAAACCTCCAGTGATTTCCCCCCCCCAAAAAAACCTTCTCCATATAAAGCGATCATGTTGGTAAAATGGAGGGCATCTTAACTTGGTAGCCTGTGGAGGGTTTCTTCATTCCTTACGATTTATGGGAACACAGGTTTGTGGCTGTGCTGGAGGGGATTCTGTGGGCGTGGCTCGGTGGGCGTGGCAGGGGAAGCAGGGGTGGGTTTCAGGCGGTTCGCGGCGGTCCCCGCGAACCGGTTGGTCGGCGAACCCGGAAGTAAGTAACTTCCGGGAACGCCGAAGGATCCACCTGCCTGCCCGCGTTTCTTACCCGGTTTTGACGAGTTCTGCGCTTCCACGCATGCGCAGAACGCATACAGCGCCTGCGCGATCCTCCAGGAGCACAGGCGTTAGTACGCATGCGTGTACTGCGTGCATGCACGAGGACGCCGCCGGCCCCGTTCCAACCGAACCAGTTGGAACGGGGCGAGAAACCCACCCCTGAGGGGAAGGATATTGCAAATGCTTCATTCCCTCGCCACTCTGAGGCCAGCCAGAGGTGGGATTTGCTGGTTCTCTAAACTAATCAAAATCTCTGCTACCGGTTCTCCAGAACCTGTCAGAACCTGCTGGATTTCACCCCTGGTTTAGGCAGTGCTCACACACCCAGGCCACTTCTCACTCTGCAAAGCGGCTGTACCTTGATCTCCTGTTGTGGGGTGAAATTCAAGTTGAATCATTCTACCCCCTTCCTTTTAGGGAAGAAACACCCAGATTTACACCTCAATTGCCAGTCACATTTCCAAGCGTGACCCTAAGGTGGATGAGACCACTCGGAATTTCCTTAGACCTTGATAATGAAACCAGGCTGTAAATCTTCTGAGCCACTGAACCTCCATTCGGTGCCCTCCCTCTCGCCCGGCTGCCTCGTCTCCTTTTAGCTGCAAAAAGAGATGGCTTCCTGGTCTTCGGCAGAGACCTCCAAGGCTGCATTTCAGTCACCGCCGTGTCTCCCAATTGTGGAGCCCTTGTGCTTCTGAAACACCCCCCCCCCACAACAGAGACCCTTTGCAGGAAGGGTCCAGACGCTCTATCCCCGAGTCCGACCCCTCCTGCAAAGCTGCCACATAAATTGCCTTCTCTGAATGCTGTAAGCCCAAAACCCAGGGAAAAGGACAATAAATTATGACGTTTTCATTTTATAGGAGAGATTTTGATCGGTTTGACCAGCGAGCCATTCCTCCCTCCCCCCCTCAGGGGACTTTGAAGCTGTGCAGGCAAGCGAGAATGGAAGAGACCTTGGGTGCCTCTGTGATTGGACCAGGTCTACGCCAGCTTATTCTTTGGGGACTTTCAGGGGCTAATTAATAGTTGGCTGAAGCTCTGAAGAATGGCCTGGGGGGCAGCCCCCTCTTCTAGGACTGTCCCCCAAGACCCCTGGCCTTCACCGGATGCTACCTGTCTTCTGACTATCGACTGTTACCAACTCTCTCATCCATCGATTTGCCATGTCCTCTTAGAAGCTTCTAAAACGACCTTCCTCACCTCTGATGGCAATGAAATCCATTAGAGAAAGCAGTCATCCCGAAGGAGCCTTTTGCTTCTCATCCAAGAAGCTTCTTCAGTTCTGACTGAACAGTCGAGTTCCTCAGTCAGAACTGAAGAAGCTTCTTGGATGAGAAGCGAAATGTCTCCAAGGGGGGGGGGGGAGGTCCAGATGCCTCTTGAAAAAGCCCCTTTGGGGCTGGAGGACTGAGAATCTCCACAGCCATAGGCAGTACTTACTTATTACTCACTTTTTCTCTAGCAGATATTACCCCCCCCCAAAGAATAACCCCGTGAGCCTTCTAAATTGGTTCAAACCCCTGAGCTGGAGGTTTGATGGCAATATCTGAAGAGGTTTGTGAAAACTGCCAAGCACCCTCTCTCCCCCCCCCATTATATCCATGGTGATAATCTCTCTCTGTCATCTTATCTTGAGTCGTGTCAGTCAAGGAATGAGCTCTACTGAATGGATCCAGAGAACAAACATATTTTGATTATCTGCTTTGTTTCCTAATCACCCTTTAGCCGTTGACAAGATTATATTCTTCATTGCGCTTTTAGCCGAAACATCAATACGCTGTGAGTTGGCCAATATTTGCAGAAGGATTTTTGTCCTGTCCGTGTTTGACATCTGCTCGCTTCCAGTTGCAGAAGGCAACTTTTGTTTCCCAAAAGGGAGAAACCCTCGAAGGATGAATGGGAAGAGGCCAACCGAATGTATGTCACATCGAGATGGAAAAAAAGAAAAAAGAAGGTAAATCAAAAGGAGGTAAATAAACGGCTGGGCTAAGGCGTTTCCCCCTAGTGACTTGTCACATCTTTTAAAGACACCCAGACATCATTGACCCAAAGTAACAATAATGAGGACAAGGTTTTATGTCACTCCATCGATGCCTGATAATGTTGTGAAGATGCTAGAAGCCACCGGGGAAACAGCCGTAGAGAAACTGCAAGGAAATCTGTCAATTTCGTTTTCTCACTCTCGCAAGCTGATCTTTCTCCATTTCTGCAAGACTTTTTCCCGCTAAAAGCCACCATATTTCCTAATAGACACACCTTGACATGCAATCCGGCCTCAAGTGCAGCTTTTGGGCCACGCTGCTCTCTTAAGGGAAGGATTTGGAGAGACATTATTCATTCCCACACGGAGAGAAAACACACACCCTTCTCACCATGTTTACATGAAGGTTTTAAACAGTGAACGATTCCGAGAGCTGCAGCTCCGGAAGGAGAATTGTCCTGGTGACGGGCTGCTTTGAGGAATTAAAGCGCCTGCATTAAGTTCCAGCTGAACCCATTTCTTTCCTCCGTCTAATAAGGTGCCATTTCTATATGAATCTTCATGATAAACGATTCCAAAGCCAGGGCCTGTGATGAATGATCTAACAGGAATGCAATTCGGTAATAAATAGGAGAGCTATATTTTCCATCTTGGTCGGAGGAGGAGGAGGAGGGATGGGCCTGGGTTATATGTCAAGGTTGCTTTGATGGGGAGCTTCTGGCTTCGCTGCTCCCTCTAAAGACAAGAAGGGAAACTGGTTTCCATGGCCTGGAGTGGGCGTTCTTCACCTGATCTCTCAGGTCAGCAGCAAACAGTCCTTCTGCTCCAAGGTTGGTCTGCGGGCGCTCCAGAGTAGGACTTAAGGAAGAGGGCAGGTCTGCAGTCGGTCCTCCATGCTGCTGAGATGAACTGGGTGGATGGAAGACACCCCAAAACTGCAGGTTTGGATGCTGAACGTGGCCTAGCTGAGGTCCAGTTCAACAGAAGAGAATCTCTGTGGCTCAGGGTCGGACTGTGGAGTCCTTGCTGCCCTCTGAGCTTGGCTGTTTCCTTGCAGACATTTCATTGCCCAACTAGGTAACATCATCACTGCGAGGGAGGGTGGGGCTTTCTCCCTAATTAAATAAGCAGCTTTCTTTCCTCCGAGGAATCTGGGGGGGGGGGGGTGGTCTCCAGCCTCTGCCTCCAGACAGCCATAAGCAGGTACTCCTCCTGCAGGTAGGAGAGCGACTTCTTCTGATGGCGGTTTTCGATGGGGTATTGTGAGATTCTCCCTTTGCTCCGATGCCTTGGGATCTGGTTCTACCTCCCATCCAACACTCAAGAAATGGACTCAGAGACCCCCCCTCAGCTTCCCCTCCATCTTGCAGGACCTAGAGGCAAGCAGCTGCTTCCTAATTCTCCTCCTCCACCGAGACCCCCCATGATTTCTGGTGAGTGTATCATGCTATGTTCTTTTCCACCATTCCCATTTTTCATGGGGCTCTTTCAGTTTAGGTTTCATTTCCCTGCGCTGAAAAATTGATCGTTGCCAGCAGACTCCAAAACAGCCAAGGACTTGCAAGTTTGATGGATTTTATATCTCTGTGTTTCTCTCCTTCACACCAAGCCCAGGGGGGGGGTCTTGGTTAGAAACTTGAAATTAATCAAAATTAAAGGCTTTGACATGATTTTCTGCCAGAACCTAAATCACCAAGATGGGCTTGGTTTTCTGGCCCACTTGGTTTACCTCTATGGAGTCCATAAAATTTTCATACTCTTTCTTCAGTCATAATAAAGACTGTAAGAAATGATTTGGCTCCCCTGTTCTTCCACTGAATTATTTTTCTTTGCCTTGATTCCTAAATATTGGACTACCTTCAAACTATAATGCAGGACGGAGGTGGGAAACCTAAAACATCATCTATTGGCTAAATATTTCCTGGCATTTCTCACCATTTATTTCGACAAAGATGAGCTACTCAAATATTTTCAGCTTCTGGAAGCCTGTCAGAGCCTGTGAATCCCTCCCCGAGCCCCTTTCTCTAGGAGAACGGCACCTGGGCCCCTTGCTGACCCTGAGCCAAGAAGCTGCTTGTTTTTGGGTAGTCAAGCATGCTCAGGTGTGTTTATTTCTTGCTTTTCTACCTTGTTGCATTTTGGATGTTGCTTTTTCGTGGGAAACACTGATTGGTCCTTCACGGGGTCTCCACAAGTCAAGATGTTGGGCAGGAAGGCAGGTAGAAAACAGAAGCAGAACCTTGGCGGTTCAGCTGCCCTCTTTTGAGGCCCTTCCCTGTTGGCCCCCCCATGGAGTCTTTGCCATGTCCCAATTGGGCAGATTTTAGAAACGGATTACAAACGGAGCCCCCTCTTTATCAAGCCCCCCCCCAGATGTCAAAGCATCAACCAGAACTTCATTCCCAGGACTCCCCAGATGATTCTCATAGGATGGGAAGAAAGCCAGGTTGGCTGGGAATTTGGAATCTCAGAAGGTTGGAGAGGGAGAGGGAGAGAGAGGGGAAGAGGGAGGGAGAGAGAGGGAGAGAGAGAGAGAGAGAGAGAGCTCAAATTATCCTGGATCATGTTGTTATCTCAGTCTTTCCTCACCACAACCACAACAGGGAAAATCAACTTATGGCAAGTGCAACAAAGAAGATGTACTTACTTCCTTGTCCTTCAGGCCCTGCTTTGCCTCTTAGGAGGAGTTCAGAGGGTTGAATGGCATCTGTGGGGGGGTCTGTTGGCTCTCCAGGAACCTTCACACCTGCTGTTTGCGTTCTCCTCCTGAGCAGTTAGGGAGTTCCTGTCCAAGAATGAGCTTGTGGGTGAGCTTGGAAAGTATCTGCATGGCTGCCAAAGGAAGCCTGGGCTTTTCTTCTCTTTAAGGAAGGATGGCTCCGATTCAGAGGCTGCCGAGGGAGCTTTAGCGCTTCGAAGGGGGGAGGAAGGGTAGCAGTGCCCCCTAGTCTCACCCGCCGTGCCCAGAATGGTTCTCACCATCTGCAGCTGGTAGGAGGCTGCCTTGATCAAGCCTGCCCACAGGATGTCCGAGTCTGGATGGATCTGGAGCTGTGAAGTGTGAAATGCGTCTTTGGAGGATCTCATTTGAGCTGTATTTATATCCACAGGCGCCTGGATCTCTGGAATCAGGAATCGCTGAGGGGATTCAGTTTGCCAAGCGAGCAGCTTCTGTCCATTGGCTCCTCAGAGGTCCTAGATGTTTCCGGTGGGGCTAGGCGAGAGAGGCTGGGCGTTCAAGAGTTGGGTAAGATTTATATCCTGCTGCCTGAAGGTCTCCAGAGTCAAGGCTGTTGCTGGCTCTCTTGGCCATTGATGAGCTTCTGAGCTCCTTCCATGGAGCAGAAATGGATCCTCATCACTAAGGTTCCTGCTTTCCTCTGATTCCAGGCTCAACCTCTTACGTTGGGCTCCCAGATACCCCAAGACTCCGTTTCTTGAAGTGAGTCTACATTGGAGAACATCTGCAGAACGTATGGATAATTACCAAGGAAAAGGTCACTTCAGTGAGTTGTTCTCTTCACCTCATCTTCAGGACATCCTGCTCAGTGAAAGGTCATCCCTATGAATAATAGTATTTTAATTTGTTCTCTGCATAGGTGCCTTAGGCCCGTTTGGGAACTGTTGGAGGGAATTCAATTTTTCCTGCATGAGGGGACGGAGCTTCAGACCCAGCTAGGTCCCCAGAGAAGGATGACCTCAGGCCTCATGACTTGAAGCAGATGTTGCTTTGACAGTGGCCACCACAACCTTCTGACCATCGCTGCCAGAATTTAACAAAGGGGGAATTGTTACATGCTTGGAAAGAGATCTTATTAATATAAGTTATCATTGAAATTGAATTGCATTTCAGTGGCAATTAAAATCAGTTTAATTTCTGTCTTGACCAACCTCCTCCTGGCCCGCTCCGTATTCCCTTCTTTGGAATGGGTTCTCAGGCGTCCAGTAGAAGACTCCTGACCCATTTCTGGACAAACTGTCCCTGGGGCCCCCACAGAAAGGAGACCCCCCCCTCTTCACAGAACTGTGAACTCTCCTTCTCTTGCAGCCAACGCATTACATCCAGTGAAGGCAGCCAAGATCTTGGGAAGGGAAATGACGTGGCCTCTATCAACTTATCCTCAGCTCACTGAACAGGGAAATTAGCATGGGAACCAGCAGTGCTATGGGAGCAAAATTAAATCTCAAAGACTGGCAAAAATCTGGCTCCAGTTGCAAGCATTTTGACCTTTCGTTGCGAAGAGGCGAGCGCCAATGGAGCTTAAATTACCAGGAGCACGGCCTGCCTCCAGTGCTCTTCGGCTACCCAGTAATCTGCTTGCAGCCTGAATTTGTCCCTGCAAACCCAGACGTTTGCTATCTGATCTGTTGGCAGAGATAAACAGCTGTCTCCCCCCCCCCCCCCGCAACTCCCCAATCTAAAGACATTGACTTCTTGGTAGGGAAGATAGCCTTCACGAGTCCATCTTAAATTGCGGATTAGTGGCATTTTGGCTGGATAAGGAGGCCTCGCTTGCCACCTTCATCCCGGTTTGAAACAGCCCCCCTTTCAATGCTCGGTTGGTGCAACTCATTTCAGGCCTTGCGCTCTGATCTCTCCGTGCACCTGGGCTCTGGGAAGTTGCCAACAATGTGTTAGAAAAGTGGAGCCGTGCCAAGCTTTGGTTTGGAGAAATGTCGAGGGCGGTGCGGTCAAATCTCTTGGTCAAAGCAACTTTCCAGATTAGATCAAGGAGCTAAGTTGGACTGAATTACGTGGGTCCTATTTTTGTAATGAATTGACTTTCTAAGTGAATCAAATGGATTAGGGACTTGAATCTCTGAAGCCGATCAGCTTCTGGACTCAACCTGGTCCGAATCACTACTGATGCTTTGCTTGTGGGTGCGCTGGGCACGCGCAGTGCAAAAAGGTTGCGTAGAAGCAAAAGACAAAATGGTGCCTGCAGTGCCGCCGGGAGAACCGGTTCAGTGTCTGACGGGCCTGGGTCTCTGCCGGTTCCAGCAACCGAGGCTGCCAAACCACTACCGCTTTGGCTGAACTGGCCCAAACTGGTAGGAACCCACCACTGATTCAGTCCGGCCTCCTGTTTCTACAAGGATTGACATCGCTCCAGAGGTGGGTTCCTACCAGTTCGCTCCTATTCGGTAGAACCGGTTCGTCAAATCTACCGAACCGGTTAGAAGAGGTTCCACCAGTGGACCCGGAAAGCAGGCCACACCTACAGAAGAGGTTCCCAAAAACTTTGAAACCCACCACTGGTCCTTGGATATGATTATTCTACACTCTCATGCTCCTATTTATAAAACTCGGTGCCTCTGTGGAAGGTAAGGATGACTACTGCGTTTGTGGTGCAATCAGAACATTGCGTGTGTTGAAGTTGTTTTAACGCAAACCAAAGATGCCTTTTAAAAACAAGTTTACATCCTATTCTTATGCATGCCAGTGCTGTGTGTGAAGTAATTTAAGGTGGTTCTGACAAGGGTCGTCGGCATCTTCATATCCAGTCACATGGGCGGTAAGCCACTCCCACAAAGGAGGCCACACCCACAGAGTAGGTTCGAACAATTTTTGAAGCCCACCACTGCATCGCTCCCTTCCTTTCAGCCTCCCTCCCATCCCTCTGAGCTACTTTAGGCTGAAAGGAATATTCTAAAGGAAGGTGGACCATTGAGGGGGGGGACTAAGTTGTGCCCTTGTTCTTCCCACCTCAGTTTCTGTGATTTCCTGCCGGTCCTGGTCACAGAAGGTGATGGCCTGGTCAAAAATACCCCAAAGGTCCCCTCTTGCATGCTGGGCTCCGTCTTCTGAGAGGCCCTTTTGGAAGCCTCAAGGCCCCTGGCAGACAGAGGAGGCCAAACTCCACCAGAGACCAAACCTCCCATCTTCTGGCTCCCCAGTCAGGGGCTCCTGGGGTTATCCCCGCCCTCCCCAGGCCCGGCAGCGGCTTGACGCTCTTTGCTGGCGAAATAAAGGGACGGATGTGATAGAGTCCTGATGAACAAGGGCTGGCTTCTTTAGAAACAACCCCTGACCGCCTCCCTCTCCTTCCTCAGAATAACTCCTTGCCTTCTGGAGCAGCCTTGTGATGTGACGGGGGCCTCTCTGGAAGCCGCTCTCCAATTTATTCATAGAAATCTCTCTTTGGCCAAAGGCCTGAATGTGACTGATGGAGAATTATGTCATCTCTAATAAAACCTGAAATTGATTTGCACTTCCTGCTGCCAGGACAAGACAAATCTCTGCCACGCAAGGCTCCGGCAGCCTTGGCGTCGTGGTTGGAAAGGACGCCGGCTCCTGAAACATTTATAGCTGGCATGGAGAGAAGCCACATCCCCGTATATAGATAGATTTCCTTGATAGGCAAGGCAACAAATTACTTTCCCCATGGCACTTCCCCTTCCTCTGCCAAAACCGACCGTCTCTCTTCCAAGGCATCTTCGGGCTACGTTTACGGGCCGAGCCAGACCCTCTCGCTGCCCCTGCAGCTTGAAGGGTCTCTGGGAACCTTGAACCCCCCGCGAAGGAAAAGCCACCGTTCCTCTGGACTCTCTCCAAAAGCTTCAGGAGATCAGCGCCTCCTTTCCCTCCCTTGGTCGTGTGACAAAGTCTCCAGCGACATTATCTTGGCTCCCTTCCTGACCTTGTCAGAAGTCGCCCTTGCTCGGAGCCTCCTCATTTTGACAAATATTGAAAGGTTGGGAGACAAACATCTGCTAAGGTTTAAGACTGCCAAGAGTGCAATGTTGTCCAACATATTTATAAATGTGGAGTCCTTGGCGCTCTCTGAGCTTGGCGGTGGGCTTGGGGATATTCCGTGACCCAACTGGGTGGCATCGCCTGGGTGAGGGAGGGAGGGAGGGAGGGGCTTGGTCCCTGGGAGCCATAGCTTGCCCTGCCAGTGTTGGGCATGTGGTTTCCCCCTTTCCAATTTCTTAATAAGGGTTTTACATATGTTATTTATAAATGATCTGGTTGACAGATCAAAGTTGTAGAGGACACTTGTAGAGGGGATGACAGACACCTCAGAGCCCACTTTCAAGAGTCAGGAGGCTCCCAGGAAGGTATAAGAATGAAGTAAAATGGACAAGAGAAATGCCTGGAGGGACAGATGTGTGGACCTTCATTTGGGCAGGAAAAATCCAAGGTATAAAAAGGGGGAAAGCATAGAGCCGAGGTGGCGCAGTGGTTAGGGTGCAGTACTGCAGGCCACTTCAGCTGACTGCTATCTGCAGTTCGGCTGTTCAAATCTCATCGGCTCAGGGTTGACTCAGCCTTCCACCCTTCCGAGGTGGGTGAAATGAGGACCCAGATTGTTGTTGGGGGCAATATGCTGACTCTGTAAACCGCTTAGAGAGGGCTGAAAGCCCTATGAAGCGGTATATAAGTCTAACTGCTATTGCTATTGCTATATTTGGTAGGATCTGGGCATCTCTACAGATCACAAACCCTGCTGATTCTGTAAAAAAGAGTGAATTTGAATCTAGGCAGAATCAGCAGAAGCATCAAGTCTTTTTTAAGGCTTAACTCCTTGGGCAGACCTAGAATATTGCTTCCATGTTGAGGTCCCCCTTTTCGGGAAGGCCATTGATACGCAGGGGCCTGTCCAGAGGAGAATGAAGATTCAGAGGAGATGAAGGCCCTGGGAGGAAAACCCTACAAGCAGAGAAGACTCCGGAGCTCAAATATTTGATGGGTTTTGACAAAGGAGGGGGGCAGAATTGTTCGGAATTGCTTCAGAAGACAGGAAGAAAAAAAAAACTGATTATGCTGGACATCAATAAGGAAAAAAAATCTTAATGGGTTTTAATAATTCCAAAAGCTGATGAAGGATGGGGCAAACTGGCTCGAGAGCAATGGAGGACTTTCAACAGAAGTTGGATTGCGTGCAGTTGGGCGGTTCTACATTGGGGGGGCTGGACTAGAGGAACCCTAAGGTTTCTTCCAAGCCTGAGAGTCTATTGTTTTATGACTGCCCCACCCCAAGACTCTGCAGTCTCCTGGCTCCCCTGTTCTTCTATTCCGCCCCATGAGTAGCCCCCCAGAGGGATCTTTTCCTCCCAAGGACCTACTCCAGGTGAGGGAGTTTGGGCCGACGCTTCAGGAGGCTGGCAAGAGGAGAAACCCTCCCCAACCGAAGGATGCCTTCCTTTCCCTCCCTTCCAGCAGTTGGCTTAATGTTGAAAGGCCCCCAAGAGAAATCTAAAAGGAATTCTCTGGCAGAATAAGGCAGAACAATCTTATTTTCAGCACGGTGAGCAACTGCAGCTGGTGTGCGCAGGAACGCAAGCCCATCCCCGATGCTGGATTTCAGAACTTGGATTTATTATTATGCTACCTGATCATTTTGATGTCACGTGTGTATCACAACATTTCCTTCTGTTTGCACAGCAAGCTGTAAGGTGACGGGAAGAGTTCGCTCTCTTCCAACCGGCAGAAGCCACTTGATGTGAGCAGCTGCTCCGGCGCAGAGAAAGGTTTAGAGAAGGGAGGCCGTCGGGCTATTGGTGAAGGAAACAAAGCCAACCTTCAGAGCGACTGCTGGCATGGAAGAGAGAGGCTCCATGTCTTCTCATCTATCTTCCTCCACACCTCCTCCTCCTCCATAAGGGAGGCATCAATCACGCTTAGGCTTCCTCCGAGGAGGTGGACGGAGATCAGTGCTGATCTGGTCAGCTGGGGGAACCTGTCTTTCAACATCTCCCTTTGCCCCTGGGCTCTCAGGAGCAGCCTCACTCCTGAGCGTTTCAGAGCGTAGAAGGGCAAGGCAGCTCCGTCAAAGGGAGAACAACGTGGAATCAAACGGCAAACGAGGCTTGTGAATTGCCCTCAATTCCAATTAGCTGTGCAAAGGCTTGGGATGAGCCATGGTGGTGGCACAGTGGTTAGAATGCAGCATTGCAGGCTAACTCTGCCGACTGCCAGGAGTTCGATCCTGATGGGCCCAAGGTTGACTCAGCCTTCCATCCTTCCAAGGACCCAGATTGTTGGGGGCAAGAGGCCGACTCTATAAATCACTTAGAGAGTGAAGCAGTAGGTAAGCCCGAATGCTATTGTGATTTCTGTTCTTTGTGTTGGCCAAACTTCCCCTGGATGGGAGCTCTACCCAGTGTAGATCCTGGATTCCTCTATCAAAAAATGTCTGGAAGGGTGTTGAGTGATAGAGGAAGCCACAAAACAACAAGAAGATCTGATTATGGCAAACTTCCCAAATGAATCCAGCTAGAACTAAGCAGAACTTTCCTGACAGTCAGGAGACATAACCAGTGGAACAATTTCCCTTCGGAAGTTGTGGGAGCTCCCTCACTGGAGGGTTTTTAGAAGAGACTGGGCAACCATTTGTCTCAAACCGCATAGGGCTTCCCACTTGAACATGGGGTTGGACTAGAAGACCTCCAAGGTCCCTTCCAACTTTGCTATTCTGTTACCCTGAACTGACGTCTAGAGCTCTCGGGATGATGGGGCTTGTTATCCTGCTTATTAACAGAATAATAGACTTGGAAGGGACCTTGGAGATCTTCTAGTCCAACCCCCTGCTCAAGTAGAAAAACCCTCTTCCATTTCAGGCAAAAATGGTAGTTCATTCTCTTGTCAAAAGGAAGTTTTGTTTTTGCTGGCCAACGTTAAGGCCGACGTGTCCACAAGGAGGATCTGGATAATGTGATTAGGGAAGCCAAGCTAGAATGTCAGTCGAAATCACGTTGTTTGAGATCAACAAGCTGAGGGTGTCGTATCCTCCAGGGTTGGAGGTCGTATCACTTCAGGAAGACCCCGGGCAGGTCAACTCTAGCTCTGGCTCTCCACAACGTTGCCAGACCCCCCCAACCACCCGAGAGGCCGAGACCAGAATAGCATAAGTCCTTTAAAGATTCGGTCAGAACCGGTTTTGACAAAATAACACCTTGAAGCATCAAGCGCAGAGTTGTTCGTCATGACCTTTATTTATTTATTTCCAGCATTTGCATCTCGCTGACTCTGGAAGGACGCCTGGTGGCTTACTCAAAGCTGCGCACGGAATCTATTAAAATCATCAAAGGGGCTCTGTTCCCTCACCGGCCCACGTTCCCTCTTTTCTGAAGAATATTTAGACTTTCCTTATTCAAAAGTTGCCTTTGTTTGGATCCAATAAAAAGAGCTCATCCTTTTTGCACTGACCTTATTCCCATAAATAGAAAGTAGCCGAGCTTCGGCAGGCAGTCAGCTTAAAATGGTTGGTTATGTAGCAATGAAATAAGAGATTAATTTACTGTAATTATGAAGCGGCGAATCTGCTCAGCTGACTGGAATTAAACATAGCGAATGTTTAGCATTTAAATACTGTATTTGACACCAACGTATTTCTTACTTTTAATTAACAGCGGTTCTTCTATGCTGAAGACGGCTTCATTGCCAAATTGTTGGGAGCACACACTCACACAGGCACACAGCCCACCTCACTCGAAGAGGAAAAAAGTACTATTGTTGTTAATGCTTTGGATAATTTGGAAGGGAGAAGCACTCCCATTAATCTTAGCAGCTGTAAAAATCCTTTTTGCAAGGACAGTAAACAGTTCGGAAGATGGAAGTAACCTACTTTCATGGATTGCTAAATGGGATTCAAGTGAAGGAGAATATTCAAGGAGGAATAAAATTCCCCAAGAATTCTTTTTCTCTGAACTCCACTAAATCCTGGAGTTTTGCCCCAGAGTTGCTCCTTTATTTATAATAGACCTTCTAGTGCCAATGCAAGGGAAACGCTGTAGCTCAGGATTGAACTTGGTGCTCTCTGAGCTTGGTGGTTTTCTTGAAGACATTTCATGACCCAACTAGGGAACATCATCAGTGCTAGAAGAGAGTGGAGTTTGCAGAAAGGAGGAGGGAGGAAGAGGAAGAGGAGAACTGTGGTGGTCCTTGGTGCTCTCTGAGCTTGGTGGTTTTCTTGAAGACATTTCATGACTCAGGGAACATCAACAGTGCTAGAAGACAGTGGGACTTGTGGAGAGGAGGAGGAGGAGGAGGAGGAGGGTGCTGTGGCTCGCCAGCGGCCAGCAGAGCTGGCAGAAGACTCGGACGGTGAGGAGGTTGGGGAGGAACATGGGCCTGTCCTGGAGTCTGGGGAAGGCTCTGATGAGGGCTCTGGGTCAGAGGCAGAGAGGGAGTTAGACAGCAGTGGGACAGATGAACAACTGGAGCCTGTTCCCAGCATGCACAGAGCTGCCAGGAGGCAAGAACAATTAAGAAAACAGGGTCAACTTGGGAGTAAGGCTTGGAGATGATTGGCCCCTCCCATAAGACATAAAAGAGGAGCGAACGGGACGGGAGCTTTTGCAGGAAGCAATTAGTTCATTTAGTCGGTTCAAACTTTGAAAAGTTCTGTGCTAAGTTTGGCCTTGCTCGGCATTTGGAGGTCTCTGGCAGCGTCTCAAGGGAGAGAAGGCGGTGCTTATCAACATTCCTTTGGAAGACTGTGGCAACTTGAGCAGACTTCTGTCAGAACCTTCACAGACTGTTGGTGAAGCCTTGCGGACTGTTAATAACCAGAATTTACAGCTGTATAAATAAAAGAGGCTTTTTGGGGTTAAGATTGTGATTTGCGCTTTCTCCGGAAGCCCGGGTCAGAACAGAGGGGGACGATGGGGTCCTTGGCTCTCTTTGAGCTTGGCTGATTTCTTGCAGGTGTTTTGTGACCCCGACTATCAGACGAAACTAGAACAATGTTGGAAGGTAAAATGACGATGATGGAGCTAAAGGAAGCACTTAAAACACGAGCTCTCTTCTTCTTGTTTGGTTCCTCTGCCTTCCCCAAACTGCTGAGTACCCATTCATGGCTCCATCTCAGCACTTCCCCTCCTGCCAACCAAAGTCCTAATCCCCTCTCTGGGGACCGTAATTTGGCCAGGCTCATTTCCAGCCAAAAATGGGAATATTTTGCACTGATATTGTTGATGCAACGAAGTTGCAATTGCCAAAACAATGCGAAAGTTTTGAGGAAGAGGAGGGAAACTTCCCCGAATCACAGGCGGACCTCATTCTCCCGCCCCCCCTCACCCCAGAAATAGCAAATAGATTTCCTACTTGTTAGTGGATCCCACTAAAGAGAGCCTGGATTTTGAAGAGCCGAGGTGGCGCAGTGGTTAAATGCAGCACTGCAGGCTACTTCAGCTGACTGCAGTTCTGCAGTTCGGCTGTTCAAAACTCACCGGCTCAAGGTTGACTCAGCCTTCCATCCTTCCAAGGTGGGTAAAATGAGGACCCGGATTGTTGTTGGGGGCGATATGCTGACTCTGTAAACCGCTTAGAGAGGGCTCAAAGCCCTATGAAGCAGTATATAAGCCGAACTGCTATTGCTATTGCTATAATCAAGGTTTCTTGGAATGGGTTGGCAGTGCAGCCGTTCTGGATCCGGGATCTGCAGTGCCATCAATGGCATCTCGATGCCCTTCTGCCATTACCATTGCGTCGTGGCCTCATTTGCGCAGTGGTGTCACAACGCAGGGGTGTCATTATGGCTTGTGTCGATATCTAGGCCAGCGCACCTGGATTGGCACACTGCTAGAAAATGAAAGAAATGGATTTTCTACCCGGAGCGTTGGAACACCTTGGAATTAAAGGTTTTTTTTTGTTTTAAAGGTCAGGCCGTTCCTGTGCAGAGTCGAAAGAGAAGGACATTTCAATCAGTCGTGCTTGGCTAAATCAGCATTTCTAGCAGAAGAGAAAGGCGGCCTTGTTCACAGGTGAATTGTTGACTTAGGTCTACTGTGCTATGCTTATGAAGGCCCCCGACCTTTTTTCTGAGGGACCTTCAGTCCAGCCACGCCAGGGTCCCACTTCCAAGGGGGCAGCCCCAAGAGCCCAGGTAGCACCTGCCCTTCCCAGCCCACCAAATTCCCACCTCCCCCCCCCGAGAAGACTTTCCTCCATGCTGAAAAGAGAGACTCAAAAGCAGGAAATCTGAAATGCCAAGCCTTGACCTTTCCCTCCTTCACATTTCCCACTCTAGCTGAGCATTAACCTCACAAAAAGGTTCTTGGACAACTGGGGAAGGGAGGGAGGGGGCCCTTCGGAAGGAGCAGAGCAGATTGGATGGCTGCTCCACAAAAGTCTTCCATCAACCCCGGTTTGATCTTTAAATCTGGTCATGGGGGAGGCTGGTGACCTTTCGCGGGGGCACCGAGGCCGTTCTCCGGGACCGCCCCGTGGATTTTATGCCTCCCTTTCTGGCTTCCTCATCCTTGCTGCTCAGCGCTTGGCTCACCTGCCAAAGTTAATGACCTGAAACTCCAAGATTCTCAGAAAGGGGGGGGGTCTTTCCGTGGACCAGAGAGGGAGATGCGTTTTCTTGAAACACTTGAAAAAGAGAACGGGCGGAATCAGGTTGGGTGATGTAGCCAGAGGGGCTGTAAAAGATATTTTGCAGAAGAGTCAACATCTGGTGGGGTTAGAAGAGCATCCGGTGTTCTTTCCACACTGATGTGACGATAGAGATGACGTCCCTCTAGCTTCCACTGGACGCCTTCACTCCAATCTTTCAGAAAATGCTCTGGCTTTGAGGGGATAAAGATGGGGGTGATGGAACAGTGCTTCTAACTTCCAGTCCCCTGACCATGTCGTGGGCCCAGGAATAACTTTGAGGGACAGGTGGAAGAGCCTCAAGCAAGGCAGTGGCCAGAGAAAGGAAATTTGAGTCTGGGGCAAATCTGGAACCTGAGTAAGCATCCCAGGCAAGACCCCTCCCCATTCTCAAGAAGGTAAAGGGAATTCAGACTTTCAAGATCCCGGAACTGTAACCTTGTACCAGAAGTAGCGTTAGCATCCATCACTTTGATTTCCTACTCTGGTCTTGGAGCTTGCAAAAGTCAACCGACCTCAGTTTCCTGTTTCTGAACCCTTTTTAGTTTATTCTAATCCTCCTTAAGGCCCAGGGCGTAGAATCCGCTACAGGAAATAAAGGTGGAACCAGGCAATTGCCAAGTAGGATCTCATCATTATTTTCCATGATTCAGAAATATACATTCTGTGGCTACCGTCGAAACTTATCTTGGCGTTTTCCTTCTCCTCATCTTCCAGCCACATCATCCTGAACTAATCACCAACCTCGACTCAATTTTTTTCCAAGCCAAAGTTAGAGAGATTCAGCCATCTCGGGTAATAAATATATTATCCAGCTGGGGACTTGCAAAGGAAATCATTTCCAGTGGTTCAGCAGGAAAGTGGGAAGCGAGGCTGAGATTGGCTTCCTCTCGAAGGGTTCTACCTGCGTACAAGGAAGGGAAGAAGGGAAGGGAAGTGGTTTTCGTTGTTGAGAGGCTGGCGGACGAGCGATGTGCTGTTTACGCTGGTGGTGTTTGCTGAGCACGGAAGGAGGTGTTGACTCACTAGGTCAGGTCTCTGGAGGACCAATTGGGCAGCTCTGCAGAATTGAAAAGATCCATCACGGTCTCCGTCTCTACGTTGAGCCCTAGAAACACCCACCAAGACGATTAAGAACAAATCCCGGGCTCTGCAAGTCCAATCTCCATGCTTCTGGCACAAGGATACCAGCCCAATTATACTTTGACTTAAACTTTCATTAGGGCCCTGTGTTATTTTTACCGAGCGATCCTTTTCGTTTCATACAGTTGCAAATTAGTGGAACCGTATTTCACTGACAGGCCACTGAATCTACATATTAGCAAAACTACATTAAAATGCAGTGACATCGGTGGAACTACAAGGGAAGCTGGTTAATTAAAAGGAAAATTCCCCCCATTAAAACTAAGCTAGCAGAAAAGAAACAAGCCTAATTTTAACTCCCTCCACCTTGCTAAAATCTGCTCTTCCTAATTAATCAACCTCGTGAGGGTCGATTAAATCCCCAGCGGAACCGATCGGAGGTCCTGCCTTCTGATGGCCCAGCTGAGGCTTCCAGCTCAGCCCTGCAGTGAGGTAGCTGGGGATCCAGCTAAGCCCCCCTAAGCGGAAGGGATCACAAATTCCTTGTCACCTGCTCTGTCCCTGGATTGACCCAAAGTCCAGGCCGCAACTCTAGCCGTTGTTGAAGCACAGGAAGAGCCTGACATTTGGCCCACCAATGGCCCACTTTGAATTAATTTCCTCTCTAATTACAAGGTGCTGATGGCCGGTTCTGCTACGGGAGGCCAAATAAATTGATGGAGGTTTTGCATAATGTTGACAAGCAGATGATGCAATGCGGGACACCATTCGGCCGAGTCTCAGCTCCACAGCCTCAAGTTCCAACTGGGGGAGCCGAGGTGGTGCAGTGGTTAGGGGTGCAGTACTGCAGGCTACTTCAGCTGACTGTTATCTGCAGTTCGGCGGTTCAAATCTCACCGGCTCAGGGTTGACTCAGCCTTCCATCCTTCCGAGGTGGGTAAAATGAGGACCCGTATTGTTGTTGGGGGCAATATGCTGACTCTGTAAACCGCTTAGAGAGGGCTGAAAGCCCTATGAAGCGGTATATAAGTCTAACTGCTATTGCTATTGCTATTGCTACTGCTATCTGATCCCCAACCAGGTGTGAAGGGAAGGAGGCAGGCAGGGAGGCCCCACTTCAACAATGGCTGACTTGAAAAAGGATATTTTATAGCTCAAAAGATGCCCCCACCAGACAACGGCAATGGGCTTTGGAGACAGGCCTCAATGAAGAAAGATTCCAAACTGGATCTTCAAGGTTACCCTGCAGCTAAATCGCCCTGGCAATTTAGGACACTCGCCAGCAAGTCCGATCAATGAATCCTTCAGAAGAAGGGCACCCAATTTCCGAGGGAGTTTCAACAGATAGGAATCTCAAGGGGATCCATTTAGACTGGCTGGTCTTTCATCCTTCCGAAACTCACTCGTGTTTTCAATAAACAGAAAATGCTCGGGAGAACTTTTGAGTTCTTTCAACCCGGATGTCTAAACCTGAAAAGGGTGGAAGGCAACCCAACATGCCTTATTTCAGGGTTGGTTCAATTTTAGGCGAGAGAAAACAGATTGCGATGGACTTAGAGCAAGGAAGGCCTGAGCTTCCCACCAGCATCTCTGCCGTGGCACTCCCCCTCCCCACCGCCCAGCCCCCAGGAAGGGGAACTTACAGCGGAGCAGATGGGAATGCAGGAAGCACAATTGTGAAGCCGAGAGGGTGGTCAGCTGAGTCGGGCCTCTTTAGAATGCGGATCCCACCAATTTGTTTCTTCAGCCTGTGAAGTAATTGTGCCCCAAAGATTCAGGACTTCATGGGCTGGTGGTTTTAGACTGTGGAGAATGGCTGCACAGTTGGTTAAGCACCTGATTACGACTCTGAAGACTGAGCAACCTTGGTGTTGGAAAAGATAATTAGATAATTAGATAACAAGGGAGGGAGAAATATTTGAGAGAGAGAGAAAGAGAGAGAGAGAGACAGAGAGAGACACAGAGCGAACACTCTCTTCCCCAAGGGGGAATCAAATCTCTGCTTTCTTTGGAAACCTATTATTCTCTTCTCTAGGTGGCCACGGAATAAATCATGTCACTGGGATCTCCAGGCAATAAAGGGGAAGGGCGTGGGGGTAGGATCCAAGTAGGAGGAGAGAGGTAGAAAAGCGTTAAACCAATTTTGTGAGTCTCCCGAAGACTCCAAACACGCTTACTTCAGCACACACACAGATAGCGCACAAGCCAGGCTCCCCCTCCCCTCTTCTTTCCATTTGCCCAGCTGTCCATTTGATGCAGTGGAAGATGACGAGCATTTAAAAGTCAGTGGTGGAAAGGAAAGGGAAAGGAAAGGAGGATGGAAGGGGGAGAAAAGGAAGGAGAGAGGGTAGGAAGGGGAAGAGGAAGAGCAGGAGCAAAGGAGAGGTAAGGGAAGAAGGAAGGGGAAGGAGAGGAGGAAGGAAGGAAGTAGAGAAGGGAGAGAGGGTGGAAAGAAAGAGGTAAGGAGAGGAGGACGGAAAGGAGAGAAAGAGGAGGAGAGAGGGTAGGAAGGGGAAGAGGAAGAGCAGGAGTAGGAGAAAGGTACAGGAAGAAGGAAGGGAAAGGAGAGCAGGAAGGAAGAAAGTAGAGAAGGGAGGGAGGGAGAAAAGAAAGGGAAAATAAGGTGGTGTTACAACAGGAGGAAGGGATGGTAAACAAAGCAACCCAAACTGTATATTATAACCTATTAAATGAAATAATAAATGGATAAGAATGATAAATGTTAAAACACCTGTAACCAAACGACATGCTGGATGTGATGATGGTTTTTTTTAATGTTTTTTTTGTTTTTTTATTGTTGTATGTGTTGTCTATGTAATAAAAATAAGAAATTTAAAGAAAAAGTAAAAAAAAAAGTCAGTGGTGGACGTTCTGGGGAAGGCAGGTGGCAATGCAGTTAAATCTTCCTGCAAGAGGTTTTTCTTGCCCAAGGATTTTCTAGCAGCGTCAGTGGGATTCTGCCCCCAGGTCTTACAGCAAACCCATCAGATGGTTGAGTTGGGGGATCCCATGGTTGGAGAGAGGAAACCAACTACTGGATTTATACACGGAGCTCAGTTTACACACGGAAAGGGTGTGTGTGTATCTTTCTCTACCCCCCCCCCCACATCTTGTCCGTATCTCATGCCAATCAAGCTCTCTCCTCCCTTGCGAGAGGCAAAGGCAAGGAAAAAGTGGGGAGGGAACCCCATTTCAGGCAAGGATGACAGTCCTAATGGGAATTCTTTCAGATTTACAGGTTGCAGAGTTCAGCCACTGAAAATTCAAGGAAATGAAGAAAATGCGTGTCTGTCTGTGTGTGTGTGTGTCAGAGGGCGGTTCCTTTTCCATTTTTCTTCCCTGCTGTTTTATCCCAACCTTTCCCCACTTTCTTCTTCTGAAATGGGCCTGGAATTCCCTCCCTTCCTCCTAAAGCTTCTTTTTTACCCTGGCAGAGGGAGGCTGGCCGGGTCCCATGGTGAGATAATCCTTCCGGCCTGGGGTGGGTGGGGCTCCAAATCTCTGTTGCTCTAAATCCTGGTTGCTGGATAAAACTTTGGGGTTCTGTTATAGTCCATGCCACTGGTACGTTGAGTTCCTGAAAGCCTTTGGGGGCTCAAGAGGCTCTTGGGGGGGGCTGTTTTGCTTTCCAGGAGAGCTTACTGTACAAGAACCGAGGTGGCGCAGTGGTTAGAGTGCAGCACTGCAGGCCACTTCAGCTGACTGCAGTTCTGCAGTTCGGCTGTTCAAATCCCACCAGGCTCAGGGTTGACTCAGCCTTCCATCCTTCCGAGGTGGGTGAAATGAGGACCCGGATTGTTGTTGGGGGCAATATGCTGACTCTGTAAACCGCTTAGAGAGGGCTGAAAGCCCTATGAAGCGGTATATAAGTCTAACTGCTATTGCTATTGCTATTGCTATCCCAACAAAGAATGAAGATCTGACTAAGGTCATTGCACACCCAAACAATAAAAGCAGCTAAAAAGGGTCTAAGTGGCATCCAAATGTTGGCCTATTTGCATAGCAGATCATAACATATTAAGCTACTGTGATCTAGTCAAAACCCGCCATCCTGGGCCCAACGTTTGGGAAGCCAGGCTCTGCCTGTCACAAGCCAGGACAAAGGGCGAGTGATGGAGGAGTGACACCTCCTTAAAAAACCTTGGTCCAGCTGGCCCGGCTGGTGGCACCTCCTCGTAAGGGCCCCTTTCCAGGGTTACGGGGGAAGACAGTCAACGGTGTGAAAGGTGGAAGAAGGATGTACGCCCCAATGGCAGATAAAGCGACAGAACCCTCTTCTAGGAGAAGGGAAACTCCGATTACAAACCTCCACTGCCTTGTGGCTGCATCCACTCCTGGAAAAGGCTTCAGGAGTCAACCTCGAGGCAACATCCGGAGCCGGAGTCCCGGAAGCAGTTCGTGACTGTGTACAGCCATGTTCTGGAAACTCTTGTGACGCAGCTGGAACCAATTGTATTGGCTCTGCCATCCGACTATTTCAGCCACGTGGAGAGGGGGGAATCTGCCACTTGGGTAACAGTTTATCCTCCATGTCAATCTACCCAGCCTTCATGCTCCGGAGAGGACACTCCAGCTTTGCATACCGCATTGAAAGACACTCGCTTGGCCAGCGAAGTCTGGGGGCTGGGCAGGGGACAGAAATGGATCTGCCCTCAGTCTGGAAGGGATTGCCACTCTCGAATCACGATTCCATAGCCTTTTGAGACTGAAGGATGCCAATGCAAATGGATATGATCTACTATGATCTAGTCAAAAGGCCAGGGGAAATAAATAGCGATGTTTCCCTTGGTGCAAAGAAGTCAGAATCGGGAGGGTCCCCTTGAGAAAGTCATTTCTGGATTGGGGCTGCCAGCAGAAAACGACCCCTCCCCACTATCCTTTGGGGTGGGGGCCTCCAAATCAATACGGCCTTAGAGTTTATCCCCTCCAAGTTGATCTCAGCACTTTCCAAACCGTCGCTGGTTTTGTTTGAAGCCTAGTATTTCTGGATGGCAAAATCCTAACGGAGCCAATTCCAAGTTACATTTCCAAGAGCCGTTCTCCATGGGAGTCTTTCTTTGGCTTTGTTAATTTAAAAGCTCCGTATTGATTTGCTCTGTCAAGCTAAAGCTCCAGGCTGTGCAATTTCTAACAATCTCCTTTAATTGGCCAAAATCTTCATTGAGCCAAGAGAGGGGGAGGAGGAGGAGGAGGAGGAGGAAGCACCGCAGAGGGAAGCGTGGATTCTTTTGACCCTTTCTTGCTCTCCTCTTGATAGAGGCTGCTGTTTCTCCTTAGCCATCGTCTCCCAGAGGACCCTGTTAGGAAATGGCGGCTGGAACTATCCCCGTGGTTGCCAGGACACCAAAGGAAACTGTCCATCCTTCTTCAATCCTGGACTCTTTTGAGGCTTATAGGCCAGAGCAGAAGAGAAGTTCCTCCAACTGGACTGGTAATTAAATGGTCACATCTCCTGGTTTGGCCCAGGAGGATGACCCACCACAGACCCAAGAAGCTGGTCTCGCAAAACCAGGTCAGCCGAACCAGGTCAACAGCAAACCAGTTTCATTGTCTGCCTGCAAGCACTGACCTGGTTGAAGGTGTCATATGAACCCCTCCAAAGAAACCTCCTCTGTTTCCCAGGCACGGCCACCTCAATTGTCCCTGCCACAATGGATGCCCGTGGACCATTAAACAAAAAGGAAGACTGCCTGTGTGGCGAGATGCTCACTTCGTAAGAAAACCACACACCCTTTTCCTTAATAACATTGGACGCCGGCCAGGAATGCCACATCCTTATTTGCAAGCAAATTGCTTACAACTGGATTTTAATTTAGTGCTCTGCACCACTGCAAATGCCTTTTGTCGCATCTCATAAACTCTTGCAGAGGGCCAAGCAGCAAGAATACAAAGAAAGCCACACAAGGTTCCTTTCCGGCGTTTGCTAAGCTGGATTTCATATTATTAATATTATTATCATTATTTCGAGTAGGCAAAAAGAGAGGAAGGGAAGAAAGTGAAGCTGATGGGAGGAGGCAGGGAAAGCAACGGGACTTCCGGTGGGGGAGGGGGGGAGGGGCAGGGGCTCCAAGACTGCAGCGGAAGAGCCACCTTCATTGGGAGAAGGGCCATCGCTGGTCCTGGGGGGGCTCCTGGCTCCTCCCTGAGCTTAGTTGTTTTCTTGCAGATGTTTCATTACCCAAAGGAGGTAACCTCTTCAGGGCATTTCAACCAGTGGTGGGTTTCAAAATTTTTTGGAACCTCTTCTGTAGGTGTGGCCTGCTTTCCGGGTCCACTGGTGGAACCTCTTCTAACCGGTTCCGGTAGATTTGACGAACCGGTTCAATTGAACTGGTGTGAACCGGTAGGAACCCACCTCTGATTTCAACCCTGAGCACCACTGTCCTCCTTTATTGAGCCCCCCTTTCTCAGCCAGTGTCCCCCCCTGCCCTCTCAGGCACTGTGCAGAGAGTCCGGACAGCTGGAGGATAAGACCCATAAGAGGACTTGGCATGGGGCCTGCAGATGTGAAGGCAGAAGATCCTGCCAGGGTTTGCCTGTAAGCCTCCCAGGGATGGTCTGACACACATTTGTCTGGAATGGCAGAGGGCACGAGGTCCAAGGTCTCCTGCTTGAGCAGGTAGTTGGACTGGAAGACCTCCGAGTTCCCTTTCAACTCTCTTGTTCTGTTGAGGTCTGCCATCACTGGTTTTCAAGAAAAGATGGGGACGGTCATTTGACCAAATCCCGCCTTAGGTGGCAGGTGGAGTAACGGGGTTGGAGTAGAAGACCTCCGAGGTGCCTTTCAGCTCTTTGATTCTATGCAACAGAGCCGTCCTTCAGGGTCTCCCTGCCACCCACCCAACTGTCAATCTCTCCTGTCTCTTGAAGGCTCCATCCCTGAGCCGAAAGGAGCTTCCTGCCCCACACAGGAGGCTTCCTTTTGTGTGGGGCTGGGCTCCGTTTCTATGGATGCCCCGGGAAAAGCAGCTTTCTCAAGGGGCCTGAACCGGTCAGGGCTTTCCATGGATCCTTTTTTCACCAGGTAGACAGGTGAGTCTCAGGTGCATCCTTAGCGGCTTCTCTTCACCTTTGCAGTCTCCTGTGGTTCTTGTCTAGCTCAGCCGGCATCCCCCGGCACCCCCAGGACCTGGAAGGAGGGGAAGAGGGAGCTTTGCTTCCCACCTGCAATGCAGGACGATTCCCAGCACAGGAGCTGCGATGATCTCCCTCGGAAGGAAGGGAGAGGAGGGAGAGGGCAGCGGCTCAGATCAAACCAGGACGGCCACCGATTTCGCTTTGTGCTGCCCTATTTCTGCTTCTTTTGGAGCAAAAGAAAGATGAGGTGAACCTGCTGGGAACAGCTGGGTAGAGACCAACTAAATGCGACACCTGTCAACAGCTGTCACTTCCCAGGGCTAACAAGTCTTTGACAGCTTTCTAGGGTACAGCGAGGAGGAGACGGATCAAATGAACATCCCGAGCGAAATATTTAGCAGCTGTAAATGCCCACAAGTGATAAATGCCACCGCATTGCAGGCAGGCAAGTGCCTGGCTGAGATGAAACATGCACACATTCACACCCAAGGAGCGGACGAGAGTGGCCATTTCCCAAAGGAATGAGGGGAGGGGGGCTTTCCCATTCAGAGAAGGGGCAGCAGTTGTGTAGGCACCTTGGACAATTCCCCTCCCTCCCTCTCTTCCCTCCCTCCCTCTCTTGGGTTAATGGACGAAGAGTGTTAAGCGGGGAGGTCAGGGGTTGATCTGCCACGGAGCCCTTGAGGTCACAATCCCTTCATGGGCCTCTTGTGGGCACAGAGGGAAGGACATTCCTTTAAATGCAAGAGTTTCATCCCTCTTCTCTCTCTCTCCCATCCAGTGGTGGTGCTAAAGAAGCACCTACATTTCCTGCTTTAGGATGCACCAGGAGGAACAGGACATCCCCGAAAGGGAAGTGGCTTTGCAAGAGGCCATTGAGACGCTGAAGAAGCAGAACAAGAAGAGCAAAGAGAAGCTGGTGGTCTTCCGGCAGAAGCTCCGGGAGATTTCTAAGCACACCGATGGGAGACATAGAAGCATCTGGGAGCAAAACATGGAGCTTTGGACAAAGACCGTGAACCTCTTTAGAGCCATCCAGAAGATCTTTCAGGAGGAGCAGGATCTTTGGCAAGAGGAAATAGATGGGTGGACAGCAGCGGTGACCCTTTGGAAAGAAGAGCTGAATCACTGGGATAAGTTCTCAGGAACATTTTAGATTATTATTATTTTTTTGGGTAGAATGATCTCAAGATGAAGATGGGATCCCAACCATTAGCCATGAGGGCATTGCTTGAGTTGACTTGGACTTCAGAATCTCACAGAGATTGCAATACACGCCTATTATACCTTTCTCCGCTTCTCTCTCCTGTTATTCATTTAAGTATCTATTAGGGTTATTTCCTCATAATCATAATGTTCCTTTCCCCCTCCGAGTATCCAAACGCGTCTCCTCGCTTGATTAATGAGCTTGTTGAAATCTTGCTTGTTGGAGCTCAGGGGAAATCTGCAGCCGGGATCCCTGACCGCCTGATGGTTCTCGGGTCAGAATCCAGGGATCTGCAGATGTTCTCGGCTTGTTTGCTTCCTATTCCCTGGCTGCCATGGCAGCAGGGTTGTTAACAAAGGGACCCTCAACAGAACAGGAGGGAGTGCCGCAGGTCAGTGGCAGTTCCTGTTGCTTGTGCCGCATGGATTCAAAGCTTCTTGACTTATCTTTTGAAATCTGAAGAAGAGCCTGAAGAAGGAGGAGGTCCAGAAGCTGATCTCTCCCGGGGGCCAATCAAGTCCTTCCTTAGGAGCCCTCGGGCAGGACACAAGCCCACCACTCCCACGCCTGCCTTAAAGCCTCAGGTCTTGAGGGCCAAGTCTAGACCTCCCTCCCTCCCATTAAGCCATGAAGAGTCTCCACCCTTTCCCAATCCCTATCTGCTGAACAAATGACTGTCTTTGGTTGGCCTCTTCTGGAAGAATCCCTAGCAGCAGCAGGAGGAGGAGGGGGGGAAACATATTTTCCCCAAAGGTCCAGCTAAATCTTCAACTTCCTGATCAAAAGGCCGTCTTTGTCTGCGCATTTCGGAAGAGCCTTCGCAGCTGCGTGAAGGCAAAGCGGTTTTCCTTTTCCTGTGCTGTGGATCGCTAAGATTCCCTCTCGCTCCCACTCAAGGTTTGGGGCAGAGTATTTGCCTATCGACCCCTCTCCTCTGTGAGCATGACGAGGACACAGGACCTGACTGTCCTCCCAGACGGTCCCCCTTTAATGCGGGATTTGGCTTTATATCTTTGCTTTAGATTGCTTGTAATTTTATAGCTGTATTATTATTATTTTGGTCATTTACTTGTAAGGCCTGGGAGGCCTTGGGAGTTAGGCAGCTTATAAGAGACTCTAGAAAAAGTGCAGAGAAGAGCAAGCAAAGAGGATTAGGGGACTGGAGGCTAAAACCTATGAAGAACGGTTGCAGGAACCGGGTAGGTCTAGTTGAATGGAAAGAAGGACCAGGGGAGACAGGATAGCAGTCTTCCAATATCTCAGGGGTTGCCACAAAGAAGAGGGAGTCAAGCTATTCTCCAAGGCACTCGAGGGCAGAACAAGAAGCAACGGGTGGAAACTAATCAAGGAGAGAAGCAACTTAGAATTGAGAAGGAATTTCCTGAACAGTGAGGACAATTAATCAGTGGAACAGAAGTTGCCTCCAGAAGTTGTGATTGCTCCAACAGTGGAAGTTTTTAAGAAGATAACTATTTGTCTGAAGTGGTGTAGGGTTTCCTGCCTAAGCAGGGGGTTGGACTAGAAGACCTCCAAGGTCCCTTCCAACTCTGTTATTCTATTCTATTCTATTCTATTCTATTCTATTCTATTCTATTCTATTCTATTCTATTCTATTCTATTCTATTCTATTCTATTCTATTCTATTCTATAAACAGTATAAATGTAAACTACCGTATGTAAAGATAGAAGGTTGAATTATGCAAGCAAACTATGGGTCTGGGGATAGAATTAGGGTGAGGGTCCCTATTGTGAATGTGAGCAAAACTAAGGGGAAGATCCTTTGGTTCGTCTCTGTGGCGGCAACCGAAGTTGAGTCAACTTACATTAGGGGGTGGGGGGGGCTCTCTAAGAAAGCAGGGTGGGGGAGGGGGGAGGCTCATGGCAGGTGATCCATATTTTCTGCTATGACTTTCTGAACAGAGGCAGAACCATCCTTTCTAGTTTCTTCCCCTCGTTTGCAGTCCTACAGAATGTGGGCCAATGGGTTTCTCCAAAATTTCTCCAAATTTCACAAATCTAGTGACAGGAAGCCCGAAGTCTCCCTTTAACTCCTTTTTCTCCCCTTCTGCTTCTAGCGTTGGTCAAATGGATAACAGAAAGAAGAAGCTGGGTGTGTCTCAGAGTCCTTCAGATTCTTGTGACGGCAGCCTCTCCCCAGAGTCTGGCCAACAGGACAGCTGGCACCATGTGACCCACTTCCCAGCCTTGCAGAAGGAGATGGTCCAACGCAACCTGAAGGAGGAGAAAAAGGGTCTGCAGGAAGACATCCGGGGGCTCTGGGAGAGATGCAAGGAGCTGAGAGGGGAGATCAGGGACTTCCAGGAAGACAACAAAATTAAGGCTCTGTGGGGAGAGATCCATGCTTTCAAGCACAAAAACAAGTCCTTCTTGGATCAGATCAAGGACTTCTTAGAAGAGAACTGGGTCTTCATGGAAGAGGTGAAGCTCTTTCAATCCCAAAAGGCAGATGCCCGAGAGAAGGTGAGAATCTTCCAAGAGAAGATAGAAACTTTCCAGGAGAAGATCAAAGGGGCGGAGGAGGAGATCTCCTCCTTGGAGGAAAGAAACGAATCCTTCCGCAACGTCATCAAGTCCTTCCAGTTGAAGAACAAGGAGGTCCAGGAAGCAAACAAGGGGATGCGCGAGAAGAACAAGGCTCTGCAGGAGAAGATGGAGACAGTGGAAGAGAAGAACAAGGCCTTTTGGAAGGAATGCAAAGCCTTCTGGAAGAAGGACAAGACCTTTTGGGAAGAAGACATGGCCATCTCTAGGGACAAAATGACCCTTTGGAATGAATACATAGCGCTCCGGGACAACGACCAAGCTCTCCAAGAAGAAAAAGGCAGGATGTGGGACATGGTGGAAGCTCTCTGGGATGTCAAGTATTCCATATGGAAGCAGATCAATGGTTTTCCAGAAGAAGGGCCCCATGAGTTGGGAATCGAAGTGGTGGGGAATGGGGCAGACGGTGACCACGACAGCGTCTCTGAGGAAGACAAGCAAGGGTGAAAAGATTCCATTGGTCAGGATGACACACGTGAGGACATCTCCTAGACATTCAACTCTGGCCTGCACAAATGGGCTCCTTTGACATCAACAGCTGAATAAAATCTTGATGGAACTCCATGTGGTTGCTTCTGTGCTTTTTGTGGAAAAGAGGGATGTGTGGGAGGGGAAGGAGAGGAGAGACTGACCCACTGGGTCCTTTAGAATCTGGCAGCCATGCAGGTGATCTCAACGCGTCTAAAGCCCTACTGTCAGATCCTCTCCATTAGATAATTAGGAAAGAAAACCACGAGACTCCATGTGTAGAAATCAAGTGTACTTTTACTAATTATAAATGATTAAAGGCATAGCGAAGCGAAGTCTGATTATTTAGGCGCGAAAGCAATTGATATATAGAATAGCCCATTCCCCACCCCTTGGCATCACAGTTACAGTCCAATCATAATTCTCCCAAGTGTCAGGTGTGAGATAACATCAAAAGGCATCACGAAGATGGAATGTCGGTGCCGTTAGTCCTGGCGGGAATCTCCTACGCATGCGTAGTCCGACAAGCAGCTGAACTCCAGAACCTTCCTCCAGCACAATGAGTAACCCCTCCCAAATACCATGCCTGCCCTCCCCGTTTCATGGCAGCCGAAGCAACAGCAAAGCAGAGGCTGACACCTACATGGTATTGGACCTGGGTACCTGAGACACCGCCTCCTGCCGATTACCTCTCTCAGACCAATTAGATCGCACAGGTTGGGTCCCCTCCGAATTCCATCTGCCGGCCAATGTCAGCTGGCGACTCCTCGGGGGAGGGCCTTCTCTGTGGCTGCTCCGGCCCTCTGGAACGATCTCCCCGTGGAGATCCGGATCCTTACTACCTTTCCGGCCTTCCGCAAAGCAGTTAAGACCTGGCTGTTCCGGCAGGCCTGGGGCTGTTGAACTATCCAGCCCCATCCGAGGTTATGGCTGTTGTAGAATTTTAAATTGTTTGTTTTTATTTTATTTTTTGTATCCCTTCCCCTTTTTTATTGTGAGCCGCCCTGAGTCTCTCGGGAGTAGGGCGGCATACAAACTCAATAAATTGAATTGAATTGAATAGTTGTCTAAACTCAAAACAGATTAACTAGTCTACACCAGTGTTTCTCAACCTTGTCAACTTGAAGATGTCTGGACTTCAACTCCCAGAATTCCCCAGCCAGCATTCGCTGGCTGGGGAATTCTGGGAGTTGAAGTCCAGACATCTTCAAGTTGACAAGGTTGAGAAACACTGGTCTACAGGTCTAATTCTAGAAATGCTAGCTGATGGATAATTCTATCTTCTTGCTTTTTGTTAAAAAAAAAAGAAACCTCAGCCCAACCAGATGTGGTTCTACTCCGAGAGAACAAGTGGTGGAGAAGGCAGGTGCCCGCCTTCCTCTCAGTCCCATGTTTAACATTTGTCTTTCTGTCAACAGGGTTTCCCCCTGAAGGGGCTTAGAATGCGTGTATTTAAATGAATTATTTATTCGTTTAAAGTATTTTGTTTCCCACTTTGCTACTTAAAATGTGGTCAGAGCAGCTGGGACCACAACAACAACAAGAGGCTCCCAATGCTAATATAATGAACTGGAAGGACCCCGGAAAGTTTGCTCAGCAGAGGCACCAGAAGGAGAGGCAATCAGGGTGGATGCAGCCGCCTCCACCTGGATAGTTGAGCTTTCTTCCCACTTGCAAGGGGAGATCTGGGGTGCAGAAACTTGGGCTCGAGGCAGCATTAAAAGTCCAACTGCCTTTCCTCAACGTTTGAAAGTTCTCCACGTCCCAGAAGGAGAAACCCTACAGCCCCTCTTTCAAAGGCAGGATTTCCCTTTAGTGGTGACAGGTGCAGCCCTCCTGAAAAAGGGCCCAGATGGGATTCCTCCTAAGTAAATGGAACCATTGCATGTGCGAATCGAAGGACGGAAGATGCCTCTGGAAAGAGGATGATAGAACTAAGAGGAGGCATTCGGACATCCGACATGCTTGTGAGTTTATCGAAGCCCAGCACTCCACCAGCCCCCCCATCAATAGCAATAGCAGTTAGACTTATATACCGCTTCATAGGGCTTTCAGCCCTCTCTAAGCGGTTTACAGAGTCAGCATATTGCCCCCAACAACAATCCGGGTCCTCATTTTACCCACCTCGGAAGGATGGAAGGCTGAGTCAACCCTGAGCCGGTGAGATTTGAACCGCTGAACTGCAGATAACAGTCAATAGCAATAGCAGTTAGACTTATATAGAGCTTCATAGGGCTTTCAGCCCTCTCTAAGCGGTTTACAGAGTCAGCATATCGCCCCCAACAACAATCCGGGTCCTCATTTTACCCACCTCGGAAGGATGGAAGGCTGAGTCAACCTTGAGCCGGGGAGATTTGAACAGCCGAACTGCAGAACTAGCAGTCAGCTGAAGTAGCCTGCAGTGCTGCATTTAACCACTGCGCCACCTTGGCTCCATCAATGGACACAGAGACCTGTAACCAGCCTACAAGCCTCAGAATTCAAATCAAGAGCCAACCAGCGACGGTACTGACCTTCAACCAGCCCCTCTCCCACCAGATGACCTCCCATCACAAGGCCCTCACCTGATGTGACCCATATTCTACCCCTGAGGGTAGAACAAGAAGCAATGGGTGGAAACTCATCAGGGAGAGAAGCAATTTAGAACTAAGGAGAAATTCCCCGAGAGTGAGAGCAATTAATCAGTGGAACAACTTGCCTCCTGAATGCCTTCAGATAACCATTTGTCTGAAATGGTATAAGGTGTCCTGTCCAGGCAGGGGGTTGGACTAGAAGACCTCCAAGGTCCCTTCCAACTCTTCTATATCTCACCCGTCACAAGACCCATCGACAAGTCCCTCACATGACGTAACCCTGCCCCCCTCACTACCAACCACACAAAGCCTTTAGAACAGTGTTTCTCAACCTTGGCAACTTGAAGATGTCCGGACTTCAACTCCCAGAATTCCCCAGCCAGCATTCGCTGGCTGGGGAATTCTGGGAGTTGAAGTCCAGACATCTTCAAGTTGCCAAGGTTGAGAAACACTGCCTTAGAAGCAGGAGCTCCGCGAGCTGCACTGGCTACCTGTCGATCTCCGGGTGCGCTTCAGGGTATTGATGACCACCTTTAAAGCACTCCATGGTAGTGGATCTGGGTACTTGAGAGACCGCCTTCTGCCGATCACCTCCCTTCGACCGATAAGATCGCACAGACTGGGCCTCCTCCGCACTCCATCTGCCAGTCAATGTCGACTGGCGACTACACGGAGGAGAGCCTTTTCTGTTGCAGCTCCGACCCTGTGGAACGATCTCCCCGTTGAGATCCGCACCCTCACCACCATCCAGACCTTCCGCGCAGCCCTCAAGACCTGGCTCTCCCATCAGGTCTGGGGATAGGTTCCCAATTTACCCGCCCGAGTGTTGACTGTTGAATGCAAGTTGTGTTTTTATTATTTTCTTTCTTTTGCTCACATATTGTTTGTCTTTGATCGTGCACCCCCTTCCCTTTGATTGTAAGCCGCCCTGAGTCCCCTCAGGGAAAAGGGCGGCCTATAAATCTCAATAAAATGGAAAAAAATGGAAAAAAAGGAGAAGATGACATCTCCTAAATTCCGCTTACCCATCCTGGTATAACGAAATATTCAGAAACCAACCCACAAGCTCGGAGAATGAACCTCCATCCTCAAGAGTTTCAAACCCCACCCTTTTTTCTCCAGGCCATGACTGAATGTGGAGGGACACCAGATTTCTTCTCCTTTGAAGGCGAGGTGGCATTTCAGGGGTTACCTGTCAAACTTGTCAATTTGTCAATCAGCTTCCCAGGAAGCCTTTCCTTACTCAGGGGTGGGCACGAAACTACAAGTAATTACATTAGTTTTCCTGCTACGGCATGATGTCGGAGCGAAATTCTCGGGCCCTATCCTGGCTGGTAGCCAGGAATGTTGCAGTGAGGACATCTAAAGAAGGAAGAATCCATTCTCGAAGGGCTTAATTTAATTTTGGGTTCTTTTAACAAACTGCCAGCACTCTGCCGTGTGACTTCAATTCATTTTAATAAGAGACCTGTGCTCCAGATGTTGCATCCCAAACAGGAGAACGCAGGGTGGGTTGGGAGCCGATTTAAGTCTTAATAAGACATCTCTCCCCCCTCCTCCACCTCCCCTCCTTAGACTGAGAATTTGCCCCCATTTATTGTGAGACATTATCCTTGATAAACTTTCTCGGGACAGCTTACACAATGATTCCAAAAGTAGGACATCACAGAACACAACGAAAGCCAATAGCTATTTTCAAAAATATATTAAAATCAATAGCACAGAAATCAAAACGAGAGCGAGAGCCTGATGAACCTCATTTCAGAAGAGGGTGGATTCTCGAGGGTTGTCATCTCCAGTGGCCAGGAACCCACCCTTAACAGGTTCTGCCAATGGTCAACTATGGAATCATTCAACTGTAACCCACCCGCAACATTTCCTGTAAACATTTTAATCTGGTGCTATCTCTTCCTATGAGAGACACAGTGGCTCAGGGGCTAAGACGCTGAGCTTGTCGATCAGAAAGGCCGGCAGTTTAGGGGTTCGAATCCCTAGTGCCGTGTAACAGAGGGAGCTCCTGTGGCTTGTCCCAGCTTCTGCCAACCTAGCAGTTCGAAAGCAGGTAAAAATGCAAGTAGAAAAATAGGAACCACCTTTGATGGTGGTTCTGTGCGCCTTCAGCATTGAGTCATGACGGCCACATGATCACGGAGACATCTTTGGACAGCACTGGCTCTTCGGCTTTGAAACGGAGATGAGCACCGCCCCCTGGAGTCGGGAACAACTCGCACATATGTGCGAGGGGAACCTTTACCGTTATCTCTTCCTAGAGTTTGGAAGATGGTACCTCTAGATGTTATCTCTTCAAAACCCCAGTGGGAATATCTGCTTTCTGCCCATCTAACCAGAGCTGGGACATCAGCAGGCTGCCTCCGAGACACCTAAGTCACCCAGCCACTTCAAGCAGATAGGATGGCCCTTGTGTCCTACCTTCAGCCCTTGGCACGAGCAGAGAAGAACCAAGAGCTGATTCACAAACGTCTACCCTTGCGAGAACTCAGCCCCTGAGATGACCTCCTGCATCCTTTGGACCAGAAAGGCCCACCTGAGTTTGGTGCAGCAGTTATCATAACTACCCAAAGGGGAGCATCCCTAGTGTCGGGTCTCTTTGGACACAGTCCAAAGGCCTGGGGAGGGGCTGCAGCCGACACCACAAACCCTCTCTTGCACGCCCTACCCAAAGGGAGGAGGAGGAGGAGGAGGAGGAGCCCCTCCCTCTCTTCTTACAAGGACCTCCTTTGCCTAATCCAGAGCAGAACTGATTTGTTGCCCGTTGCCCCTTAGCTGCAGGTCTCCAGATCCCACAGATGCTGACAGCATCTTCCAGAGTTATTGGCAGCGATGGAAAGAATTTTCGTCAAAAATCCCCTCAGACGGAGGAACACAAACACCAATTTATGTCAGTAAAAGAAAAAAAAGAAATTCTTCCAAAAACAGATGAATTCTGGCCTCGGGTGGAAGATGTTTTCCCACCATGAGTCTGGAATAGGCATTTAAAACAGTTATTTTACAGCAAACCACACACGGATGGTTAGGAAAAAGCAGAAGCGACTCAAGAGACACTTTTCAACCATGGGAATCCCCACCATCTCCTTTGGGAGGCCCCAGAATCCCCTGCCTGGAATCTCGCCCGGTTGTGAGGTCCTTCCAGTGGCAGGGAATCGTTTCCCACCAAACCTCCAGCAGCTCTGAGACCCCTCCCAAGGTGCGAAGAGGGCGTGACGCCACCCCCTTTGCACACTTGCTTGGGAATCCACCCGACTGACACTGCCGTGCCCCCCTGCGGCATCAACTGCCAGCCTCTGGGGCCGCTGCAGGGCACGCACCCTGGCAGGGCAGGCAGGGCTGTCTGGAGAGGCCCCGTGGCATCAGGGCATCTTCCATGAAAAGAAGCCCAGTGAAATAATGCAGGCGAGGGTGTTTGATCTTGGAGCGCATGGATTGCAGCCCAAAGTCATTCGATCCCAGCCCACTCTTCCTCCCCAGCCACTCGTTCTATCCGCAGCCGTGGCGAAGCTGCTGCCTGTTTGTGCAATAACTTCAAAATTAATAAAAGGAAAGCCAAGAAGGGGGCTTTTTCCTTTCCTGGGCAGGCACGGAGAGGAAAAGGGGGGGGGGGAAGCTGCTTGTGCTGGGGTCTGCGCCTTCAAAGTGATCCCCAACATAATCTGATCAGCATTCAGATATACTGTGTATGCAAATCAGAGCTGCATTGCAGTCCACAGCATAGGATCAGTAGCGCTGCAGCATGCAGCCTGAGGTGGGACGCCGTTTTCCTCCCTCCTTTCAGAAGCGAGACCTCTGGGCTCGTTGGCAGGTGCAGCTAATTTCACGGCTCAGTTGCACAGGCCTCGCTGGCCACTCTAGAAGTGCACAAGGGCCCTGCCCCGACCCAGAGCTGGTGGTACAATGGGTGTGTGTGGTGTGTGTGTGTGTGTGTGTGTGAAGCAAAAGCGCCAGTAACCACATTTTATGCCTTGTGGTTTCTTACCAGGAGAGGGCACCATGGAGGGCTCAAGGGAAATATCTGCAGCTCTTGGGAGCCTCTAGTGGCAGAAGGAGATATTGCAGAGAATGAGCTTCCTATCTATGAGCAAACTAGACTTGCGGGCTCTCTTCTACCAGGAGAAACAACGTAGGCAGGGAACCTGGTGAGCTCTCCCCCTCGCTACTCCAAGTCTGTGCATTTTGTAGGATCTCACGCAACCATTTTTATGGTTCCCGTTCTTTGAACACGGCATGGAAAATGGTTTGAAATGTCGAAGGTTCCAGATCTGGTCCAGAATACTTTTATCCCAGAATTAACACAGGCTTTCTGAATTCCAGATTTGAGGTTGATGTCCCCTTAAATCTGTCTGGATCGGCTTCCTCCAAGCATTCGCCCTTTGCTCCCCAAGTCTGGCACACCTGAAGTTCATGCCTGATTTTGCTCTGTGCAGCTCCTGGCGCAAGAGAGGCCGGTTCTCTTCCTTGCCCTGAATGCAAAGTTCCATCTGTGGACCTCCAGAGCTAGAGGGGCCCTGGGCCTGACCTCCCCCTCAGGGTTATGGCTCTGCCAGAAGTGGCTTGGGACCCCCAAGAACGAGGGATCTTCCCAAGGGAGATCAGCACAGCCAGGCTGGGAGTCCTCCAATGTCCTTGAGGGAGAAACAGGACAATTCGCCACAGCTGAGTCTCTATGGTCCATTTGCTACGAGACAATTGAACAAGACTATTTAATTACTACTTTTGAAATAAAAATATTAAAATATTTTGCAATTCACATTTCGAACTTTCGTCCCTGTTTTTGCATCCTTTCTTTAATGATTCTGTTCCATTATTTCTTTGATATTAGCGTCGCTCTTGTCCTGCAGCGAATTGGCGGTGGTGAATTGTGCTGGACCCCCCCGAGAGACGAGTTGAGCTCTTTGCTTTAAGGGCCCCATTCAGGACGTGGGCCTGAGGCGTCTCCCCATTCCACAGCTGACCAGAAACGGCTCCATAAACCCACCCAGGCGGAGGTGTATTTATCTGCACCGAGAAGGTGCTATCTTAGCCTTGAATGACGGGTGAGATTCGCTACTGTCTATTTTATTTAATCTAAAGGCTTCTTCCCCCCCCCCCCCCCAAATGTAGTTGCAACCTTATCTCTGCACCCAGCCTTGGAGAAAATCTGATTCCTGCTAAGATTGATGCTTCCAGGTCATCGTGAGTGTTTCTCCCTGCCTGGAGATATTTTGCCCACCCGCCTTCTGTTTTTTTTTTTTTGATGGCAGAGAAATCTTAAAGGACTCGGCTATTCCTGGCCAAATTAGAAGCTCATCGGAAATATCCCAAATCCATTTGAGAAGCTGCAAAGTAATTGGAAATGCGATGGGTTGGGTAGCTTTTTCCATGAAGCCTGTGTTTCTTCCTGACTGTGGCCTGAGATCCAGTTACTGCTCATGAGGTGGGTGAGGATATAAATTTGATAGATGGAGGAAGGAAGGAAATAAGCTTCAGGAGGTGCAGGTGGTTGGTCCTTCTGAGACCCAGAATGCTGAATGGGGTGGATTTTGAAGCCTGCTCAAACGATTCCTCCGTGGGCTCCTCGGGGCTCTCTGAGCTGGTTCTCCTCTTGCAGATGCTTCATTACCCATTCATCAAAAAGCAGATCATAAAATGAAAAGAACAGTCGTGTCGTCAGTCTGTGCCTGAAGTTCTAAAAATAACAATCCAGTGATTAACTCTGAAAGATTAAAAATCAGGGAAAGCAAACAAACCCCCCTCCCCAAATAGCCAGTGCAAAGTATTGCCGAAAAGATCATTACGAACCCCTCAATCCCCTTTTGTTCCAACATCCGAGCGGTCACCAGCCCGGCTCTAATCCTCCGGTTTAGATAATCTGTGAGGTTCTCCCACTTCCTTCAAAAGTCCTGAATCAACTTTTTACTGTCAGAGAGAAGCTGAAAGTCCCCACAGTAATAACAGCGATTCTGCAGCCAGTGTACTTCTGGATTTATTATCTTTAATTGGCATTCTCAGAGAGGAATGCAAAGAAGGGGGTGGAGATTCGGGCGGCTTTAATGAACCTTTTCTCCCCTCCTCTTCCACAGGCTCCATGTTGTTTCCCCAAAGTTTATTAACTTTAATTATTCTTTGCTTAATCTCAGGAAGAACGCAGCTGAGAGTTTCTCTCCGAAGGCGGCTTGGATCGAGGTCGGCTCCGTGCAAACTGGTGGGAGCCAGTTGTGTTCAAAGGGCTGCACGGAGCCCGGGTTCAAGGCTGCAGTTTTTGCAGGAAAGAAGCTTCCAGTCCACCGTGAGGCTTTCCGAGACAGCCGAGGCATCAGGTGAAACCGCAAGGCCTCTCCTTCCAAGAGAGGATGCGCTCCACCTGCAGAAGAGCCGCAGAAGAACGCTCAGGGCGAAGCGGGGACTGACCCCACAGAGGTGAGAGGGAAGGGGCTGCTTTCAACATTTGGCAGACAAACAAACAGGTAAACAAAGCCAGTTGACAGATGAAATGAGAAAATAGGACTTCCACCCGTGATCTGCGATCGTAGCCGCAGGCACTTTCCTAAACTAAATGCACAATTTTGTCCACTCTCCTATCTCAATGCTTCTGTAATGAAGATGTCCACATTTGAAGTAGGAGTCTCTCCTTGGTGCCACTGTGGGCTTAACTTTGTATTTTCCCCTTGCCACTTCCCTGCACTGGCAGCTGGGGATGGCTTGAAGAGGGGCCTTTAATAGACTGCCCTTCCTGACAATTAGGAGAGGGGGGCCCCTCTGTCCTTCTCCCTGGGGATACCGCTACAGAATAATGGAAGGGACCTTGGAGGTCTTCTAGTCCAGCCTCCTGCTCAGGCAAGAAACCCTGCACCATTTCATTTAATTTCATTTTAATTTATTTGTATGCCGCCCTTTTCCCTAAGGGGACTCAGGGCGGCTCACAACTCAAAGGGAGGGAAAAACAAACAAAGTTACAGACAAACGTCCCTCCAATCTCTTCTTAGAAACTTCCAGTGTTTGAGCACTCACAACTTCTGGAGGCAAGTCGTTCCACTGATTAATTCTTCTCACTGTCAGGAATTTCCTTCTTAATTCTAGGTTGATTCTCTCCTTGGTTAGTTTCTATCCATTGCTTCTTGTTCTGCCCTCGAGGGCTTTGGAGAACAGCTTGACTTCCTCTTCTTTGTGGCAACCCCTGAGATATCGGAGCACTGCTATCATAGTCCTTCTTTTCATTAAACTAGACATACCCAGTTCCTGTAACCGTCTGTTCTCTTTTAACCTCCTAATCCTCTTTGTTGCTTTTCTCTGCACTCTTTCTAGAGCCTCAACATCTCTTTTGTATTTTAATAACCAAAACCGGGTGCAGTTTCGGAGTCCCAATCTTCCCTGGTCTTTAGGCATCCTGGCAAGTACATCATTCTTGAATCGGAACAGCTCAGCATAGTTCAATTCCCAAAAAGGGACCAATCCTACTAGGTTTGGCTCCCCTGTCCGGTCCACCCCACCACTTGTATGACACTCTGGCCAATAATTGGGATTTTCAGAAAAGCACTGAAATTATATCTCTTTGGAATTCAGCAGAGTGCAGATAGGTTGGAAATGACTGGTTGGGGTAGGCAATAGCAATAGCAGTTAGACTTATATACCGCTTCATAGGGCTTTCAGCCCCCTCTAAGCGGTTTACAGAGTCGGCATATCACCCCCAACAACAATCCGGGTCCTCATTTCACCCACCTCAGAAGGATGGAAGGCTGAGTCAACCCTGAGCCAGTGAGATTTGAACCACCGAACTGCAGAACTAGCAGTCAGCTGAAGAGGCCTGCAGTACTGCACTCTACCCACTACACCACCTCGGCTCTTAATAAGCAGCAGCTGTAATTTGCAACAGAAACAAGGGGTAAAAAGACTAAAGGGAGTTTAAAAACAGCCCAAGTTCTTCTAGTTTCAGCATCGCGAAGGATGCTGAGACGGCTGTTTTGAAACAGTCCCCTGTGTAAAACGCTTTGCAGTTTCAGGGCCCTTTTAAAATTGTTGGTGCTGCCCCATCGGTTCTTTCTGCCGCTCTCCAGCAGAGACGCAGCAAATGTTTTATCAGTTCAGAAAAGCAGAGAGAAAGGGGAAAGCTGTGTATAATCTCCCTCTCCATCCATTATGCTCATTTCCCCCAATCTTTGATAACATTGTTCAAGTAGAAAAGGAACTGGGGAAAAAGCTGTTTTCAAACATCAGAGGCAAAATGAAACATCCTTGACTTTTCCTTGGTGTTTCAAACGTTGTTGTGTTTTGCTCGGTTTGTAGATTCTGATCGAGAGGCTGAAGAGAAGCCGCCCAGCGCTTCCTCCCCCCGAAGTTCTCCAAGGAGGGGCCTAATTCCTTGAATCCAAACCTGGGGATGGGGGGGATGGGGACACGCAACACAATGGGCTGACTATGACTAAAACGTTGGCAGCTGATGTAAGAAACAGGCCTCTCTGCAGGCATGATGGAGGATACGGAGGGAAGGGCGGGGGGCGTTTGGCTCCCGGTGGGTGTTAGGATAAAATGTTCAAATGCAGCACACATTTCTCTGGCTTGCTTTCCCTGGGAGATTAGTTGAAAAAGAAGTCAATAATGCCCTCCATAGGCCAAAATGTTTATTGCGAGGAGGGTGACCTAGAAAAGACACGCACGCACACGCACGGACACACACACACACACACGGACACAAAAATACCTGAATTCCCTCAACAGCCACTTGGAAAATCATTCATCTTCCCCATCAACTCTATGATCTGTTCTCATTTCATAATTTATCTTGATCAGAGGAGCCTGCAAATCTGGATTTCTTGCAAATTGGACTCTTCTTTTAAATCAAAGAGGCTCGGGAATCTTTTCATTACTAAAAGGCTCCTGTCGGTCGGTCGGTTTGTTTGCAATCTTCAGCTGGGCAAAACGGTGCCCCGCGTTGGAAGGTGGCATCCAGCTTAACTGGCATGGGTGAGGCCGCGTGAATCCAGCAAGTTGTGCCATCTCCAGGATGGGCTCTTCCCTTGAGGGGGTCTCAGGCCCTCCCAGATGGGGGGGAGTGGAGGGAGAATTGTTCTATTCCCAAGAATTGGCATTAAGGAGACCCAACTCAAGACATCTGCCCTGCCTTCTAGGCATCCACCTCTCTGATGAAGAGACCCAACATTTTGGGGGTGCCATTGGTTGGTTTGGATGGTTAAGACTTTAGCCTGGATATTTTGCCAAGAGTGCCAACTCCCAGCCAAGCAATAGGAACAGACTTGGTTGAGTTATTTCAACTTGGCTCAATAATAGCAACTGGGAGAAGGATTTTGGAGTCCTAGTGGACACTTAAATAGGAGCTAGCCATGTGTGGCAACAGCCAAAAAAGCCGATGCAATCCTAGGCTCCATTAACAGAGAGCCGAGGTGGCGCAGTGGTTAGAGTGCAGCACTGCAGGCTACTTCAGCTGACTGCAGTTCTGCAGTTCGGCTGTTCAAATCTCACCGGCTCAGGGTTGACTCAGCCTTCCATCCTTCCGAGGTGGGTGAAATGAGGACCCGGATTGTGGTTGGGGGCGATATGCTGACTCTGTAAACCGCTTAGAGAGGGCTGAAAGCCCTATGAAGCGGTACATAAGTCTAACTGCTATTGCTAACAGAGAGGTAGAATCAAGATCATGTGAAGTGTTAGTAGTGCTTTGCAAGGCCTTGGAAAGGCCACACTTGAAGTACTGCATCCAGTTTTGGTCACCACGATATAAAAAAATGTTGAGACTCTAGAAAGAGTGCAGAGAAGAGCAACAAAGAGGATGAGGGGACTGGAGAGGCTAAAACATAGGAAGATTGGGTAATGCTAGTTTAATTAAAAGAAGGACCAGGGGAGACATGATAGGAGTCTTCCAATATCTCAGGGGCTGCCACAGAGAAGAGGGGGTCAACCTATTCTCCAAAGCACCTGAGGGCAGAACAAGAAGCAATGGGTGGAAACTAATCAAGGAGAGGAGCAACCTGGAACTAAATAGAAATTTCCTAACAGTGAGAATAATTAAGTAGTGGAACGGTTTGCCTCCAGAAGTTGTGGGTGTCCATCACTGGAAGTTTTCAAGAAGAGGCTGGACAGTCACTTGTCTGAAAGGGTATAAGATCTCCTGCCTGAGCAGGGGGTTGAACTAGAAGATCTCCAAGGTCCCTTCCAACTCTGTTATTCTGCATTGAAGGGATCCATTCTCCCCCAGCCTAAGTCTCCTATCTCTACTCTCTGCGGATTTCTCTGCTGGCCTGCGTTTTCATACTCGTCAGCCTCGCGATAGATGGCAAGAGAGAGAGAAGCGCAGCAGGTGCCGTGTGTGGCGAAAGGGGGCCGCCAGGAGTTGTGCTCGCCCATCTCTCACGACAGCCCTTTGCGCAGTGGAGATCAAAAACCTGAATCCCGTGTGAATGGAGAACGGAGGGGATCCTTAAGGGATGTGCAGGTGGCTGGCAAATTCATCATTTTGACAGTGAAGAAGAGGCTTGGAGGGCGCTGGGACTGGTGGTTTGTTTCCAAGTTCTTCACTCCAGACAGTTCAAATGGAGAGAGCTTCTAGCCGAATCAGAAAGATAAACGGAACGCCAGCATTTTTTTAGAGGACGGGGGGGAAATGAGTTGCGCAAAGACTTCATCCAACAAGGAACCATCTTCTAACTGCAGCCGGTGCCACTGTGTTGTCTACACACACACACACACACACACCAGGCACGAATGCGTGCAGGAAGGGAGGGTGTTGTGGGAAAAGCAAACCCTCAAGAAGAAAATAGGACATCCGAGCATATCGTTTTATTAAAGCAGGACAATTGAGCCACGTCAAAATCTTTACCAAGCAGGAAATCTTGCAGCAACGCAAATAGGTTGCTGCCCTCCCTGGCTGTGCTCTGCCCCCTCCTCAAGGAGACGATGATAACAGCCTCTCTGTGTGCACCTGTGCTTGTTTAATCTGTCAGAAATTAGGAATCGGAGCCGTCTAACAGCTACACAAATACTTGGCAAGTTTTCATAGGAGCAGTAACTGTCATGTTTTTCACAGGGCGGTTGTTGTTGTGGTTGTGTTAGCTTTTTGGGGGGATCCTACACAGGTAGTCCTCATCTAGCAACCGTTTGCAGTGAGGAGAGGGGTGGAAAAATCACTTTGCAACCAGATCCTTCTTGCGAACTCGCAGGTCTGCAAAGTGAAGGAAAGCCAAAATAGGGTTGTAAGCGCAGTTACGGTTTCACGTAGGTAGCGACCATTTCGCTTAAGGACGAGCTACCAGTTCCAATTGTGGTTGCTAAACAAGGACTAGCCTGTTCAAACTGCAGACCTGAATGAGGTCTCCCCCCCCCCTTTTTTTTTTATTTTCTGCAGTGAATGGAAAACATTACTCATCCTTTCCCTGTCAGGATCATCTCCTCCAAGAACGAGGCATAATTGATAGTTCTCCATAGAAGCTGGAGTCTGCGGCAGAAGGCAAAGCGTGTTACTCCAGGGTCAGCACCAAGAAGTAAATAAATGAGGAGGTTGGGGGGGAAAGGGAGGGGGCTTTGCTTTTGGAGGGTCGGTAGAAATTGTTGGGGAAAGGCACAAAATGGTGTCCTGAGAAACCTCACCCTGATTCAAGTGGGAAATGTTGATTTTATTGAATGTTGATTTTATTTATATGCCGCCCTTTTCCCCCGAAGGGGACTCAGGGCGGCTCACAACTCAACCAGGGAAGGGGGATACAAACAGAAAATTAAAACGACACAGAAACAATACATAATTTAAAATACACAACAGTCATACCAATTCGAGACGGGGGCAATAGTTCTTAGCCCCAGGCCTGTCTGAACAGCCAGGTTTTGAGGGCTTTGCGGAAGGCCTGGAGGGTGGTGAGGGTTCGAATCTCCACGGGGAGCTCGTTCCAGAGGGTCGGAGCAGCCACAGAGAAGGCTCTCCTCCGGGTAGTTGCCAGTCGACACTGGCCGGCGGATGGAATTCGGAGGAGGCCTAATCTGTGGGATCTAATCGGTCTGGTGGAGGTAAGTTCTTGGTTCAAGTGGGGAAAGAGATTAGTGAGAGACCCCTGAGGGGTTCCCCTACCAACCCTCCTCAAGGCAGGAGAGCAATTGGCTTCTTTATTTCAGCCAGTTCTCAGGCTGCAGCCCCCCCTCACCAGCCTTGTAGGGTTAGAAGAAGTCTAACCCTACAAGGAATCCCCTTCCAGCTGCCTTATGGGATCAGCAAAAACGAAGACTGGGGTTTCCCCCCCCCCCCCCCACTGACAATCCATATGAGCCATCATTATCTTTGTGAAACAGGGTGGACTTTTTAAAGACTTGAATGAGGGGGGAAACTGAATCTAGCAGAAATTCGGTTTTTGTTCGTCGGGCTGAGCCAACTTATTATGAAAATTATGCATTCTGGGTGCTTTGATGTGCTTGAAGTTCGTTCCCAAGGATTTCAAGCTTTATTCTCTGTAAAACATTGTCCCTTTTTATGCTTTTCTCTCTAACGCCTTTTTCCCCTTCGGATTTCGTTCCTTTGCAGATTCATTAACCAGGTGACACAAAGGCCCTTATCTCTCCTGACATCTTTCGTTTCAGCTGCGCTGAGATGTTCCTGAGATGCCGGGAGACGAATGATCTCCCTCTCGTCCTTCTCCACCCGCCTCTGGGTTATTTACTGGTGCTGAAGCTTCTTCTGGCGGATTCTATAAAAGGGGTGTCAGAACCTTCAGGGCCGCCTTTAATGGGATTTTGGAGCCTTGTAAATCATCAGCACCTATTTGTGGCAAAGGATAAACCCCACCACAAGGAGATGCACTCCTCAGCCTCTTCAGCCTTCCCAGGTTGGAGGTCAGTTAACTTGTAGAACGTGATCACCAGGGCGGGCATTTTGGCATGTTGGTTAGGGAGAAGACTCCATCAAAGACAGGCCAGCTTCATCCATTGTGCTAAGCCATGGTTTGCTTAATCGTGGTTTCTCGATCCCATTCCCATTTGGCCAAAGGGCATTGTGACTTAATCCCAAAGATGCTTTTTCAAAAGGAAACTGGACTTCCTTGGTTTTTTTTCCCTTGGAAATGTTTTGCTTCTCATCCAAGAAGTTTCTTCAGATCTCCAGAAGCATCCGTTTCCTTTCGTTTATTGGTTTTCTATGCCGCCCACTCCCGAAGGACTCCGGGCGGCTCACAATAAAACAGGGAAGGGGATTAATAAGACAGTACAAAGAATATTAAAATACACAACAATTAAGACAGGGCTGGGTGCTTTAACGAGCCAAGGTGGCGCAGTGGTTAAATGCAGCACTGCAGGCTACTGCTAGATCAGCAGTTCAGCGGTTCAAATCTCACCGGCTCAGGGTTGACTCAGCCTTCCATCCTTCCGAGGTGGGTAAAATGAGGACCCAGATTGTTGGGGGCAATATGCTGACTCTCTGTAAACCGCTTAGAGAGGGCTGAAAGCCCTATGAAGCGGTATATAAGTCTACTGCTAAGTCTACTGCTATTAACAGCCACCAGCCTGCCGGAACAGCCAGGACTTAGTAGCTTTACGGAAGGCCGGGAGGGTAGTAAGGGTCCGGATCTCCACGGGGAGCTCGTTCCAGAGGGCCGGGGCAGCAACAGAGAAGGCTCTCCCCCGGGGGGTCGCCAGCCGGCATTGGCTGGCAGATGGAACCCGGAGAAGGCTGAGCCTGTGTGATCGAATCGGTCTTTGGGAGGTAATTGGCAGGAGGCGGTCTCTCAGGTACCCAGGTTTCTTGGAAGAGGAGAGAAATGTTTTCAAGGGAAAAAAAACAGGGAAGCCCAGTTGCCTTTTGAAAAATCACCTTTGGAAGAAGCAGGACCTGGAGGATGGAGAATCTCATGTGAATCTAGATCAGCTTGACAATCAAGGCTGCGAGCAAATACACAACCATGGAGATATGTGCAACCCCCTTGAGAAACTATCAAAGGCCTCCTTCGCGTTGTCATTCCTTCTCCACTGCAGTCATCTTTGGCCGAGGGCCGGCACCCACCTGCCAATCAAATCTGCAGGGCAGAAATGGCCCTTTGGGACTCAAAAGGCCAACCTTACTCTGACTTTGAGAATTGGGAAAGAAATTCTTATTTGGAAGGACGAGCTGGGCCAGCTCTTCATGGTGGTGGCCACGTTGATGAGGTTACCATTTTAACTCTTCATGTCACTTTGTAGAACCCCCAAATCTCTCCTGGGAAACAGCCGAGACGGGGGAATTATTTCACTCTCCTTGTTTGGCTTCGCTCACCAGGTGGAAAATATCTCTCCCCCCAAAAAAAGTCTCTTTTCCTTTTGAAATGTAGATGTAATTTGAAATGTCAACAAATCAACAGGGCTCCCACGGAGGAGATAACAAGATACCCCCGGCCTTCTATAATTACAATTGATTTTCTATCATGGATTTCATTAGGAAGGATTTCTGGGCTGCTCAGTCCACGTTGCCCAGGTTAACACAAACAATAAAACTCAAACGGCTGGTCGTAATATAGGTTGCGTTGCCAGCCTGCCTCGCCTGGCCTTTCTCGCCCCTCCCGGGGTTTGGAGTCTTTGCCTTCGAACTGGCTCAGAATGATCCCGATGGGAAGCAATCTCTGGGTCTCCAGTTGATCTTCCTCTCCTTTCTCAGCTCCGACTTGCCAGCCGACCCTGCAGGCCGGTTGGTGCCTTGCCCAGAGGCCGGGAGGTCAGACTTTAACTCCCACCTGAAGGGTTGCTGGTGTGGGAAGGCGTCCTCGGCCTCCGAGTAGTTGTTTGCTTTGGCATTTGTGCGTGGTGTGAGGCCAGCCAGGCTCTTGGGCTGGCATCCCACGTACAGCTGTGCTCCTGTCTCTGTCACTAATGAGCCTCCTGCTTCCAAGGCGCCGAAGGGGGGGGGGAAGCGAGGAAGCAGGTTGCAAAGAGGGAAGGCACCTTTTCCCCACCCTCTCCCCTGCCACATCCCACAATTCAGTCTTAATTGCTTGTCCTGAACTGAGCAGGAGGGCATTTATTAAGCGGCGAAAATCGCACGTTGCTTTGCAAGCCTGAAGCCGTGCAGGAACCTGGTTCACAGAGGGCCATAACAATCGACTAACTTGGCATTGTCTTTTGGAGGTTTTGGCCATTTGAGGCTCAACAATAGTGGTTCCCCCTGGGGTGCTTCCTCCTCCTGGGCGAATGCTCCGTCTTATGCAGGCATCTCATTAACCCCTGCCACTTGCTCCCAGCATCCTATGTCTTTCGTCTCCGTCTGAGCACTCAATTGTGGCACCGCTGGAAAAGCCAAAGCACCCAATTTGGGTAGCTGTCAACATCATTCTGCGGGTGCGGCATCACACAGCCTCCATGCGCCCGGAGAATTCCTAGGGGGCCCTGCGTTCAATCTCTCCGATGGTTCTTCTCTGCTGATCTGGTGTACTGTCTATGCACAGCGACCCCCTCCGGCTTTCTCCTGGGGGTCCCTCCTCAGCGAGAGACTTTGGGGTTCTTTGACCTTCCCTCTAGAAACCCCAATTCCCCCAATACCCTTTCCTGACCAGGGACAACAGAGGGTCTCCATGGGCCTCTCCTGGGCCTCTCTGCTCCAGTTGTTAAGGGCTGTGTTGTTGCCAGTGGCTGAAGGAAGCTGAGAGTAGTGAATGGTCAGATCCCAAGAGGAAACAGCCTCCTCCTCCTCCTCCTCCTCCTCCCCCCCTCCTCCTCCTCCCCCCTCTTGCTTCTCACCTCATAGAGACGGAAATTCTTCTTTCTGAACCACCTGCTTGCAAATTGAAATTGTGTGAAGGGCTACCCAAAGTTGAGTCAAGACAATTAGCCACCGGTGTCTCCAATTATAGCTCTATAGAGAATATTCTCTCTCTACACTCACCGTACAACTTGGTCAACTGGCTACCTTTGCTCTCCTCTCTTCCCTTGGCACCAGGCAGAGAGGAGGAGAGATGGGGCCCTGCTACTGCTCTCTTCCTCCAGGAGTATTCTCTTCTCTTCTTTTTCACTCTTTCTCCCGGTGCCTCTTAAAGAACGAATAAGCGTTGCTGGCACTGTTATGTTGGAGAAGGACATTATTTCTATGAAATATTTACAAATTGGTAAATAGGTATGCATACAAAGCTGGAGAAAGCTAGGGTATATGGCCTAACTCAGTGCCTGGAGTGGCTTTGCAGAATGGAGGAAAAGGAAAATGGGAGGAGGAGGAGGAGGAGGAAGAGGAGGAGGAGGAGGATGACGACTGTGGGGTCCTTAGTGCTCTCTGAGCTTGGTTGTTTTCTTGCAGACGATACATGACCCAACTAGGAAATGCCATCAGTGCTAGAAGAAGAAGAAGAAGAAGAAGAAGAAGAAGAAGAAGAAGAAGAAGAAGAAGAGGAGGAGGAGGAGGAGGAGGAGGAGGAGGAGGAGGAGGAGGAGAGGGAGGGAGGGAGGGAGGGAGGAGGAGGAGGAGGGGGGGAGGAGGAGGAGGAGGAGGACTGTGGAGTCCTTGGTGCTCTCTGAGCTTGGTTGTTTTCTTGCAGATGTTTCATGAACCAACTAGGTAACAGCATCAGTGCCAGAAGGGAGTGGGGTTTGCAGAGAAGAAGAGAAGAAAAAGGGGAAGGACTGGGAGGTCCTGGGTGCTCTCTGAGTTTGCTTGCAGATGTTTCATGACCCAACTAGGCAACACCATCAGTGTTGGGAGGCATCTAAAGCTTCATGGAAGTAGATGCCGTCATGGAGCACCTGGGTCTTGGACCTCTTCTGTCTTGATGAGGACAGGCTGAAGGAGAAAGAGTGGGGACCACGGGAGATTGGAGAAGAAGGCTTCCCAAGGTTGCAGCCTTCCTCCCAACGCCGGGGACTCTGGGGACGTTCTCGGCTTTGAAGGAAGACGGTCTCTTGCTGCAGGAAAAGAAGGGCATAAAATTAATATTCAAGGAGGAAAAAAAATCAGTGTGCAAAAAGCAAGTTTTATCTTTACACATGAATGAATGTGACGAGGCAATTGTGCCAGATGGAGCTAGTTAGCTTCCCGTGGGAAATTCCGACTTCTCTGCGTTTTCTGAATCAGGCCTCTTGGAAAGCAGCAAAAGTAATAACTGTAACGATCTTGGAGATTCTGCGGAGAACAGAGAGAGAGACAATCTTTTGCAAGCCCCCCAGTTGCCTTGGCTGGTGAAGGCACCGATTTAGATGCCCATCTAAATCGGGGTGAGGCGAGAGATGGACGCCGCTCTGGATCCCTGCTAGTTAAAGGTGTAGAAAATGGCTTTGGCTGAAAAATTAGCACAACCTCTCTCTAGTGAGCAACAGCCTCAGTCAGATTTGATGGTTGGTTGTAAAAATAATGTTTTCCTACACAAACGATCCCATCTGTACAAACGTCATTTGGGGTAAAAACGGGGAAGGAAGCAGAGAGCCAGCTGTTCTCCGAGACACATTCGGCTCCTGTCCTTGGAGACCCCCAGCCTCAGCATCTGTGGAGGGGCCGGCAGGGAAGGGATGCCATGCAGATTGTGATGAAATTGTGCAGAGGACACCATTCCCATAACGATGTGTGCGATGTCAGTGTGGTGTCTCCCACATGCCCCGAGCAAACTGTCTGTTGATCCATGGAGCAAGGAGAAATTGTTGGGACACTTGTGGTCAGGAAGAGGGAAGGGAAACGTTGTGACTCTGGATTGAAAGGAGGGGTTCTTGGGGCTCCCTGAGCTTGCGTGCAGATGTTTCATGACCTAACTAGACAGCAACATTGAGGAGGAGGAGGAGGAGGAGGAGGACTCTGTCGTCCTTGGGGCTCTCTGAGCTTGGGGGTTTGCTTGGAGGTGTATCATGAACCAACTACCGTAGGTAACATCATCAATATTGGTGAGTCTTGGGGTTTGCTCCAAAGTAGCTTTAAAGCAGCTGTAAAGTGAGATTTGGACATTAAGTGTGAAACCTACTGGGTCAGGCTGGACAGCCTCTTAGAACCCCTTTTACTTCTATATTAAAAGCCACATAGACGAGAGTTGGGACTTGCAATAGAATAACAGGGGCAGTTAGAAGTTACTTAAAGGAAGTGTCCCCATTCACTAACCACAGGATGTTCTCGCCAACGTCCCTAGGTCAAAACTTGTGTTAAAAGTCCAAACCACAAGGTTCAATTAAAGTTCGTTAATAACACGTAAGCCACACCTGAAACAAAAGGAGAAGTAAGACCCTCATCTCCTTATAAGGCTTCTCTCCTCAAGGTAACCACTAGGAAATGTGTTAAGTGTTTCCGTGTTGCAATGCTTTTGAGAATGTATAAGAATGCCTGCTTCGATAATTAAGATTGTTCAGAACTTGCAATGCTAAGCCATGGGTAGCTTTCTCAACCTGGCTGCCAAATAGACTTTTCCTGTATCCTGAGAAGTCCAAGGCCTGTCATTTTCTGCAACAGCTTGACCATCATTATATTACACTGATGATTTTACCTAGTTAAGTAATGAAACAACTGCAAGCTCAGAGACCACCAGGGACTCCGTAGATTCTGGCACACTCACCCCAGTGTGTGGAGGGAGCAATTGTTGGGTTTCCTGCTGATAAAGCATCTGGTGGAGCTGGACCAGGCCTCCGAGACGCCTGCTAAGCCCTGGCCTGGGGACTGTGCCTTATCTTCAGAGCTCTGGAGGAGACTCTGATGTCCCGCTTGATCTTGTTTGCAGAGTCTGTTGAACAGCCAGATGGAGCCTCCAGATGAAGCTGCAATAGCCGCCAATACAAGCAAACTGCTTTGCATCGTCTGGCCCACAAGATCCATGTCAGGAATTACCTTCCCACTTCCCTGCTGCAGTGCTAAAAAAAGCCAGGTTCTAGGCTGCAGTAACAGAGGGGCAGAATGAAGTGAAGTTTTAATACTACGTTATAAGGTGTTGGTGATCTTACAAATGCCTTATAAAGAGGTATTAACACTTTATCCTGCATCCAGTTTTGGTCACCACACTATAAAATAATGTCGAGACTCTAGAAAAAGTGCAGAGAAGAGCAACCAAAATGAATGGTTGCAGGAGCTGGGTAGATCTAATCTGCTGAAGAGAAGGATCAGGGGAGGCAGGAGAGCAGTCTTCCAATATTTGAGGGAGTCCAATATTTGAGAAGAGAAGGTCAAGCTATTCTCCAAAGCCCCTGATAGCCAGACAAGGAATAATGGATGGGAACTGACCAAGGAGAGATTCAACCTGGAAATAAGGAGGAATTTTCTGATAGGGAGAAAAATCAACCGATAGAACAGAAGTTGCCTTCAGAAGTTGTGGGAGCTTCATCACTGGAGGCTTTCTCCACAGGAGGCTTAGAGCCGAGATGGCACAGTGGTTAGAGTGCAGTACTGCAGGCCACTTCAGCTGACTGTTATCTGCAGTTCGGCGGTTCAAATCTCACCGGCTCAAGGTTGACTCAGCCTTCCGTCCTTCCGAGGTGGGTAAAATGAGGACCCGGATTGTTGTTGGGGGCAATATATGCTGACTCTGTAAACCGCTTAGAGAGGGCTGAAAGCCCTATGAAGCGCTATATAAGTCTGCTATTGCTATTGCTTTCAGGAAGAGACTGGACGGCCATCTGTCAGAAATGGTGCAGGATCTCCTGTTTGGGCTGGGGGGATGAACTAGATGACCTTCAAGGTCCCTTCCATCTCTGTTAATCTGTTGGCCCACTGGCAAGAGGCGTGGAGGGTGTCCGTGTGAGCAAACAGACCCTCCAACAGGCAAAAGACGTTATCGTGCATCTGGTTAAATCCGGCGCTTGCTGCAAGAGTGATTGGGCTAATCAAAAGACCGAAGCAGCTTGCTCGTTGCTTTTAAATGAATAGATGATTCCCTCTTGGGCAATTGGCAGCTTCTGCCAAGGCTGGAAATCGGAATAAAGCATCTGCCCCCCCACCACCACCCTCAGACCCTGCAACGAAAGACCAGCTACAGTGTTGGGTAAATAGGCATCACACAAACCAGTGTTACTCGTCATTCTGCTGCTGCTGCTGCTGCTGGGGCTGCTTTCAGGGGGTCACGGAGGTCACGGGGAGCAGCATCTGGGAGGAGGGGGCCAGGTGGGCACCGGACCAGACGAGAAACGAGTTTCGGAAGAACAGACAGGAGGCTTTCAGCTTAGCCCCAAACAAGCAGCTCTCAGAATTCAAGCCACATTAGGAAAGTGTCAGCGCTAGAGATGACCAGGCTGGGCCTGAGGGGGAGGGTCAAAAGCCCCATCTCTCCGGAGGCCCTGCACCCCTGAAAGGGACCTGAGTCCAGCCCCGCCTCCCCCAAAGTCTCTTGACTCTTCTGTGGCACCAATTAGCCTTGACTGTTAGTAGGTCAGATTCTTCTGTGTAGCTTGCATGGAATAAACGCATGGCGCTTTTGAACTCTGCACTGGCTCCTGGTTTCTGGCACCTGAAGGTCCCCTTAAACAGTGAGATGGGTGATGTGTAAAACAAATAAATAATAGGAGGGAAGCAAGGAAGAAAAGAAGGAAGGAAGGATGGAAGGAAGGATGGAAGGAAGGAAGGATGGAAGGAAGGAAGGAAGGAAGGATGGAAGGAAGGAAGGAAGGATGGAAGGAAGGAAGGAAGGAAGGATGGAAGGAAGGAAGGAAGGAAAGATGGATGGAAGGAAGGAAGGAAGGAAGGAAGGAGGATGGAAGGAAGGTAGAGGGAAGGAGGAAGATGGTTGGATGGATGGCTTGATGGAAGGCAGGAAGCCATGGAAGAAGGAAGGAAGGAACAGAGTTTGGGCATGGCATCTACCCTCGGCGAGTCTCCTGCTCTGAACAGCATCCCCACTTTCACTCCTGGGCTTCAGGGCTGGCAGAAGATGGCATGTTGGCCTGGGATACTCCAAGGACTTAGGAAGACTTGGCATCCTGTAGATCTTTACCCTTCTCCACCATGCCTGGTTGGCTCCCAAGAGGCCCCTCCCCTCCCCCTTTCCCAGACCTGGAAGGTTAAGGAGGTCCAGACTGATAGCCGGGATGGGTGGCTATTTTTGAAGTCCAATCTCTCTGTCTAACCTTGGAAATGGAAACTGACCCCTGGGCTTGTTTCTTTTCAGAGTCCATCTCGGGTAGATTGAGAGAAGGTTCCCGTGGCATCACCTTCTCCTGCTTTGCAGCCCCTTTCAAGTCCTCAGCACCTCCCACCCTCAGCCCCCAATCCTGTGGGCACCGATTAGATCCCTCCTGGCTGGGGTTTTTCTTGATATGTGTTCTGTTAAAATGTGCCGGATCTCCTCTGTTTACCGAGATGTAAATATTAGCCAGGGATGGGTGATCGATCGCCTCGCATGGAAGCCGCTTGGCACTTTAATTAAAAAGATGATCTAGAGGCTGTGAAGTGAGTGAGCCCAGAACATGTTACTCTGGGCCGGTCAGTCTGATAAAACAGTAGAAGACATGCGCTCCGCTTGGGAAGCCCAGCTTTGCCACTGAATTAGTGCACCAAGGAGCATGATCAGCCCCCCCTTGTCCAGAGGGGGTTAGCCCTGCAGCTTGGGGGCATCTCCCGAGGAGGGAGGGAGGGAGGGAGGCTTGGAAGGGAAGATCGCTTGATTTGGCTTCCTGAATGCTGGATAATAACATTTCCATAAAATCAGCCCCACCAATTTGCGCCTGCGGAGAGTTGCTGCTAAGCCTTGGCAATAGCAATAGCAGTTAGACTTATCTACCGCTTCATGGGGCTTTCAGCCCTCTCTAAGCGGTTTACAGAGTCAGCATATCGCCCCCAACAACAATCCAGGTCCTCATTTCACCCACCTCGGAAGGATGGAAGGCTGAGTCAACCCTGAGCCGGTGAGATTTGAACCGCTGAACTGGAGATAGCAGTCAGCTGAAGTGGCCTGCAGTGCTGCACCCTAACCACTGCGCCACCTTGGCTCATTGGCTTCCTTCTAAGACCCAGAGATTGTGGGTGAGGCCTTCCCAACACACACACAAACATACACACACACACACAAACACACTCTTTATGAAGGGGCCCTTCTTTCCGATTATTATTTTTCGTGTGTGGAAAACAAGGCTTTCTTTTCTCACGCTTTTGACCCACATGGGGAAGCCAAACTATTTCTGGTTCCTCCCCCCAATAAGACATGTATTGTGTTGGTTGGTTGTTTAAATCTGATTGCTACTAGAGGTTGCGGCTTCTCCATCGCCTTGAGGTTTTTCAGAATCATTTGTCTGAAAAGGTACAGGGTCTCCAGCTTGGGCAGAGGGTTGGACTAGAAGACCTCTAAGGTCCCTTCCAACTCTGTTATTCTGTTTTGGTCTACATCACTCAGGGTCCATTGTACAAATACATACACTTGTCCAGTAGACCCTGGGCATTGTGTAATGAAACAGAATACACACACACACGCACACACACGTATATTTGTCTTAATCTTCCAACCCTGTTTGTGAAGAAAATAGAAAGGTCAGAGAAGGGTTTTTAAAGGGAAGAAATCTTTTTCATTTGACTGCTAGACCGATTAGATCCCACAGATTAGGCCTCCTCCGAATTCCATCCGCCGGCCAGTGTCGACTGGCGACTACCCGGAGGAGGGCCTTCTCTGTGGCTGCTCCGGCCCTCTGGAACGAACTCCCCGTGGAGATTCGAACCCTCACCACCCTCCAGACCTTCCGCAAAGCCCTTAAAACCTGGCTATTCCGACAGGCCTGGGGCTAAAGAGCTGTTGCCCCCGTCTGGAATGGTATGACTGTTGTGAGTTTTAAATTATGCATTGTTATGTATCGTTTATTTTTTATTTTTTGTCTGTACAAAAGACAAATGTTTTGTTTGTCCCCCCCCTTCCCTGATTTGATTTGTTAGCCGCCTTGAGTCCCCTTCAGGGGAAAAGGGCGGCATATAAATATAATAAATGAAATGAAATGAAATGACTGGAAGATCAAGTGGCTGTAATGGCATTGTCGTGTTTTTTTCTTACTACTGGCCACGCTGGTTGCACTTCCCCCGCCCCTGGCATCCTTTTATGCCCGCTGCTCTCTGGCAGAGACAGGACTGAGTGAGGTGGACGGGAGCCTTGCAAGCTCTCTTCTGTCCATTGTGCCCACTGATCCACTCGCTCTTTTATCGATGGCTGGGAAACACCCAGCCCAAAATGTGGGAAATCATTGCAAATCCCTCCATCTTAAGCCAGAAGGAGCCAAATCTGGATTCTTCTCACACGTTTTGCCCACCTTCCCAACTCCGTTGTGTTGACAGAAGGTGACGAGAAAGGATTTCATCTCTTTCAGTTCGCAAGGGAAGCAGAAGGAACTTTGAGCAAACCTCCCTCCGGGCCTCCCTCCAAGTGGGACTTCCAAGCAGACAAGCAGCAACTGTGAGTTTGAATCCGAAGCGTCTGAGAAGGAGAAGCCGAAGGGCTGAAAGTCCCCTCTGTTTCCAGGTGGCTGCGCATGAGTCACCCGCAGAGGTGGGTCGAGCTGCAAAGCCTGTCGCACGAGGAGAGTGTGCGCGAGTGTGTCGGTGTGCGCCTTGTTGTCACGAAGGTCCCCTTCCGGCCCCTGAGGCTCACCTGTCGCTTTTGATTGGGACCCACCAATGCTCTGTTTCTTTCATGAAGTGGGCAGGAGAAGGCTGAAGTCCCCCACACCGAGGCTCCCTTCTCACGAAGCCGAGAAGGGCTCCCTTTGCTGGGAGAAGGGAAACCTGGGCCCCCTCCCGGGACAGAGGAACCCTGGGGGGTGTCTGGAAATGGAGGGGTGGGGATGGATGTTGCAACTGCTGCACAGTTTAAAGGGCTTTGATTGGCACTTCCTTCAGCTGCAAGAGCTGCTCAAGAGGGGATTCTCTCGCCACTTTCTTCCTGATCTGGGCTCTTTGGGGCAGCGGGCAAGAAACACAACAACTGCCACCGCTTCTGCAGGCAGGCCAAGACCTGGGCCATAATGGCCCATTGCCCAACGGTTCGGAAAAGGGATGTCCTGGACAGCTTCTGGGTACCCATTCTGGGGGGCTCTGGTTTGCCCTGCAGGAGAGCATCGCCCTGTGCAGCTGGCAGCTTGGGCCCTTCCCTCTTCCCCCTTCCCTCCCCCTGCAGGCCCCCACTCCCAGAGCCCCGTATTTAAGCCGACACCAAAGCTGCCCTCCCTCCCCTCCAAGCAAAGGCTGGGATAGTTTTGGGGCTCTCTCGGTTCCAAGGCCTTGGGCGCCCTCTGCTGGTCAAGAGGAGGCTTCATTGGTGGTTGCAAAATCCTTTGGAAGTCCTTGCCTTGCAACCACCAATGGAACCAGAGTTTCTGCCGCTAAACAAGGCGGTTGCTATGTGAGTCGTGGCTGCTTTGCCCTAGTTGTTAAGCAAAGCACCATAGTTGTAAAGGGAATCATGCGGACGTTAAGTGAATCCAGTTTCCCCCATTGACGTTGCTTGTGGGGAGCTGTCGGTCACGCGACCCCCTGGATTCTGCAACCGTCATTGATACACGCCAGTTGCCAAAGCCCCAAGTTTTGATCCCACCACCTGTCACAGTTGTAAGGGCACCGACCGGCTGAAAGGCACTCCCCTCCCCCCCCAAGGTCCTTGGGCAGAACGGTTGCAAGTAGAGGACCATCCATTTGCTTTGCTTGCCTCAGAAGGCGGCTTTTATCGTTTCTTGTTGCCAGACTCTCCAAGGAAGAGTAGGAGGCTCCTGTTCCCCCAAATTTCCATGCTGGGGGGATTTTCTGCTGCTGAGCCACGAATGGAAGGAAGGCCTGGGAAAAAGGCCCAGCTAGGGAGCTCCCCGTGAGGAGGGCTCCCTTCTGCAACAGTCCCTCCTGAAGGTCCCCTTCCCACGAGGCAACCACTCCGTAAACCTGAACTCTCAAACTGCCTAGGAAGGGCAGCAGATGAGGAGAGGGAAGGGCTGGGCTCCCTGATTGATTGATCGATTGATTGATTGATTGATTGATTGATTGATTGATTGTTTATATGGTCAAGTTGGTGTGAATTCTAAGGGTGGATTTTCTTTAGGGGGATCTGTCTCCAACTTGGTCCTTCCCATGGTCCACCCTAACTTTTTGAGTTAATCTATCTCAAAGCTGGTCATCCTCCTCTCCTTTCCTTCCTTCCTTCCTTCCTTCCTTCCTTCCTTCCTTCCTTCCTTCCTTCCTTCCTTCCTTCCTTCCTTCCTTCCTTCCTTCCTTCCTTCCTTCCTTCCTTCCACCTCTCCCAGCAGGATGGGCTTCTCAAGGGAGCTGGCTGGGTCTTCCCATTATCATACCCTGAGACCGTTTGGCTTTCATGGCATGGGAAAGCCCTGCCTGTGGCTGGAATCCTGAAGGCATTTTCCCAGATGGGAAGCGGTGTGTGTGTGTGTGTGTGTCTCTCGGTTGGTTTCTGCTGTGAGTCATTTCCCAATCCTTCCATGAAAGTCTCACCCCACCGCCTCCACCACCCACTTCTTTGGGGAAATCACTCCTGAAGGTCTGGCTGGAGAGCCAGGCTTATTCTTAGCTCTTTGCTGCCATCTTCTGCCCGCTGGGCACAGGGACAGGCTTCGCCAAAGAGGCAAATTTTTCAGGGTGATGTTTCATCTTCACATCCCTTACAAATATGGAGTTTGATGAATGAGTCCCATCCGAGGAAGTCAGCCTTCCTCTTTTTCTCCATTCCCCCCACCCCCGTTTTATGAAGCAGTTTCTCTTTCCCTCTTGGGAGAAGAGAGGGAGAGGTGGAAGACTGACAGCCTCTGGATCCCCTTCATCTTCAGACTGACCTCCAAGGTCCATTTTGGGAACTGTCCACTCTGAACTCTCTTGTGTGAAGGAGAGACCAGGTTAGAAAGTGCTGCTTTTGGCTCCAGCCACACCCAGCTTTGGTGGCCAACCCGTCTCCCTTCAATGTAGCTTGCAAATCAATCAATCAATCAATCAGCCAGCCAACTGACTGACCAATCACCAACCAACCTGTTGTCCCCAATTCAGGTCTGAGCCTGGTGCCGAAGCCAATGATGGAGGCCAGACACAAGGTGCAGGTTTTCTGATTGCTTTCTATTGGGGTACCCCAAGGAAAAGGGTTCACTGTCACTGCCCCTTCATTTAATAACCAAGAAAGAAACCACTCAACTCCATGTTTCAGAATTAAGTGTATTTTTACTGATTACAAACGATGAGAAGCAAAGCAAAGCTGAATCTGAGTAAAAAGGCGCGAAAGCAATAGATATCTGTTCTGACCCCCCCCCCCCCCTTGCACGGCTCGTTAACAAACGCAGACAGGCGACTTAAAAGGAAGGCTTTTTATCAGTTTTCAGTTCAAACTGGCTGCGAGCCCAGAAAATAACATAAACACAAAACTCCGATAAGAATTCAAAACAAAACTCTTACAAGCAAGATGCACTTCTTCTGAAGTCTTCACGGATCAGTTTACAAGAAACACCAAAGCACTTGTCCAAGGGTATCAGACATAAATCACGATTAATAATCAAACAATATTTTACCAAACACGGAACACACGAAGGAACGTTGACTCCAGCGACTGGGGTGTGGCAGCATCCGTCCTTTTATCTCCAAACTTGCCTCAAACCCGCCCCCAGCTGCCTAATGAATCTTGATCCCGAAAAGACCCTCAGCAGAACTGCTGAGTCACAACAGATATCAATATGTGATTCAATCCCCTCCCCTTGGCACCCCAGTCCATAGTCCAATCATAATTCACCCAACTGTCAGGTGGGAGACATCTTCAAAAATCATCATCAGGTTGGAATGCCGGACAGTTGGCCTCGGCGGGAAACTCCCTTCCACATGCGCAAAGAGATGGTGAGAATAACTCCCAATTAACAACCCTCCAGTACAGAATGATTCCCTCCCCAAATACCATGCCCTCCCTCCCTCCCCGTTTCAGTGGCAGCTGAAAAACAGCAGCAAAGCAGAGGCTGACAGGTTCCTGGTCAAAAGGCCAAGAAAAACCCAGGACAAAGAAAGCTTTATACATTTTCACTAAAGGAGAAGGCGGGACAAGGTGAGATAGCAAGAAATATCGTCTAATAAACATTTTAGTAATAATTCTAGAATTTATTCTATTGGTCTCTAGCTGTCCCCATTCTAAGCCTGGGCTAATGAATGCTCCAGGAGTTATCTAATAGACATTTCATTTGCTGTCCGCTATCTCTATTCATAACTTTTAGCTGAAATTTGAAATTTAATAAAATTTGTATGCCGCCCACTCCCAGGGGACTCTGGGCGGCTTACAGACAAGATAAAAAGCATTTAAAAATTAAAGTTTAAAAAAAAAGCAGTTGTTAAAATTTACACACCATCCGTTCTGTCTAAGTGGGGCTGGACATTGATCAACAGCCCCAGGCCTGCCGGAATAGCCAGGTGTTGGTGGCTTTTTGGAAGGCCGGGAGAGTGGTAAGGGTCCGGATCTCAATGGGAAGATCGTTCCACAGGGCCGGCGCAGCTACAGAGAAGGCCCTCCCCCGGGGGATCGTCAGCCGGCATTGTCCAGCCGATGGCACCCGGAGGAGGCCCAACCTGTGAGATCTTGTTGGTCGTTGGGAGGTATGTGGCAGGAGGTGGTCTCTCAGATAGCCAGGTCCTAAACCATGACTGCAAGCTGTCTAATTCTTGTTACTTTTACCAACTTCCTAACTACCCATCATTGCTACGAGCTTTACACCTGCATACCGTATTTCCTGTGGATAAGCATCCTTGGTTCTTGCCAGACAGACCCCCCCCCCCCCAATCACAGTCTTCCTGATTTACTTTCAAGCGTGTGCCCTGACCTTACTTTAGCAACAGCCCCTCAAACCAAGCAATCCCATCTGGAAAACATTCCCTAGACTAGGGGTCTCCAACCTTGGCCATTGGAAGACTTGTGGACTTCAACTCCCAGAATTCCTCGGCCAACTTTGCTTTGCAACGCTGGCTGAGGGATTCTGGGAATTGAAGTCCACGAGTCTTCCAATGGCCAAGGTTGGAGACCCCTACCCTAGACCATGCAAAAGTAAGGTATTTAGAAAGGCAGCAAAGAATCTCTAGGTGAGGATGATACTTTTAAGTGAATACGTTTCACCCATAAATCTCTTAGGATGGGTAAGCCTTTCACCAATGACTGGGCTGAGCAAAGAGAAATCGCTTTCTCCATTGAATTGAAACCAGGGATCCATTGCCAAGAGGAAGTTCATTTATTAAACTTACACGGCTGCTTATCTTATACACAATAATCCCAGGCAGTTTGCAACCCAAACAAACCCCAATGGAACCAGCTTCTGCCCATAGCAGGAGCATCGCCCCCCCCCTCCCCAGCACGGAGCCATAACATCCTTCAGGTCTACCTTTTGTGAGTCCCTTCTTATCCTTAGTAAATGAATCATTCCGTGTTAATCTCTGCTCGCATCCCACGCTAAATTTATTTCATTTCTGAAATCCTACCCAACTTTCTAAAGGCCACCTTTCTTATTCCGACTTTTCACTTAAAAGCGGATAAGCCCCAGCGTCCTCTGGAACGAATGGGACATTTGATCCCTTTGCTCAGATGATGGATTCAGAGTTCTTAGTCCAGAGTTGCAGCTCCTGAAAGAGGCTTTCCCCCCCTCGGCTGATAAGGGTGCCCTATCTCTCCTCTCCCCCCACCGCAAAACCTTCACCCGCTTCATTTTAAAAAACGGATTTCTATTTAGATCAGGCTGCCGTAATTTCCTGCCTCCCTTTCTTCTCTCCCCTCTGTTATCCGGGAGGTGCGATGAGAATCTTGGCAATTTTGTCCAGTCATCCTGTTCTGCCTGCAGGCGTTCAGATCCGAGGGGCTGGGGGGGGGGGGAGCAGCTTTAAACAGGCAAGCACATTATGGCAATTAGGAGACATAACACAAACACTCCTTTCTCCTCCTCGCTGCCTTTCCTCGCTTTACAAGGCAGCTTCCATTTCAGTTGTTGTGAAACGAGGGGTGTGTGTGTAAATAAATACTCCAGGCAGACCTGGATTTGCATTGAAGCTCTTCAGACTAATCAGAACGTCAAGGGGATGGGAATAAAATTGGGTTTTGCTTCAGGCACTTTTACTCTGAATGCATTAAGTGGGGAATGAGCATGGACCACCCTGTTGATGCTCAGCTGGGGTTGCTGAAGGCATCTTGAGACCTGGGTTCCCACACCAGGCTGAGCAAAGGCCGGACTTCCCAATGGACGGATGGATTGAGGGGAGGTGCAAGAAGCAGGTGGCAGGAGGCGAAAGGCAGCCATGGCGCTCCATGGCCCATCCTCTGGTGATGCCACCGGGCAGAGAAGGTGGGGGCTGCTAGTGGAGCAGGTGGGCGCCAGAGGTGAAATCCAGCAGGTTCTGGCAGGTTCTGGAGAACCGGTAATGGAAAGTTTGAGTAGTTTGGAGAACCGGCAAATGCCACCTCTGGCTGGCCCCAGAGTGGGGAGGGAATGGAGATTTTGCAGTATCCTCCCCCTGCCACGCCCACTAGGCCACACCCATAGTAAAAAAAAATTGAATTTCACCCCTGGTGGGCGTCCCTGGTTGTGTTTGGCTATACCGTAATTCCACCTTTCCAACCTCTGTGGAAGAGAAGTCAATTTGCTTTGCATTTGGGGTGGGGGAGATGCTCCTTTGGACTTCCTGGACAAGGGGCTCACCAGGACTCCTCAAACTGGGACTCCATCCTGTATGGGCAGGCAGGCAGGCGCCCTCCATCCCGCCTCTCCTGGTGGCCGTCCACAGGCCTTCCAAGGACCACCTGGGCATTACTCCCACCATGTCTCCCCACCTCTCCTTCCCTAAACCTTGCCAAGCATGGCCATGCTGCTCCTTGCTTCCCCCTCCCCCCAAAAGACCCTCCCCCTCGCTCACCCAGCCTGCCTCTGAGAGTTCCAGGTTGGTCATTTACACCTGGAAGTTCTTGACCAGAAGAAGCCCGGGGGGGGGGGGGCAGAAGTGCTCAGCAGCCCTTCCCCAGAAAGCTTGTTGATTTGTCCATTATTTCAGTTCAGATAGACCCCCCCCCCCTCAACTCTGGCAAAACAGTATTAAAAAATATACCACACCCTTACCCATTCTTTCTTAACTGCCGCATAGCAGTTAAGCCAAGGTGGCGCAGTGGTTAGGGTGCAGTACTGCAGGCCACTTCAGCTGACTGTTATCTGCAGTTCGGCAGTTCAAATCTCACCGGCTCAGGGTTGACTCAGCCTTCCATCCTTCCGAGGTGGCTGAAATGAGGACCCGGATTGTTGTTGGGGGCGATTTGCTGACTCTGTAAACCGCTTAGAGAGGGCTGAAAGCCCTATGAAGCGGTATATAAGTCTAACTGCTATTGCTATTGCTATTAAGTCAAGCTTAACCGAGGTCCCCCATTGCGCCAGGCCACAACTGGAGTTTGCAAACCAAAGCAGAATGTCCATTTTTGCATAAAACCTCCTCTGGCTTAAGACAGCAGCACACACCCTCCTTTCTCACCCTGGCACCACCACCACCCCACCTTGTGTGTCTGGGTGTGCACATTTTTTCCCCTTCTCCATCTCTTGTCTGCCCTGAGATCCTTTTATTTCCTCTCTTTTGCATTCGAGTTCTTTCTTCTCTTAGAGAGCCGAGGTGGTGCAGTGGTTAGGGTGCAGTACTGCAGGCCACTTCAGCTGACTGTTATCTGCAGTTCAGCGGTTCTAATCTCACCGGCTCAAGGTTGACTCAGCCTTCCGTCCTTCCGAGGTGGGTGAAATGAGGACCCGGATTGTTGTTGGGGGCGATATGCTGACTCTGTAAACCGCTTAGAAAGGGCTGAAAGCCCTATGAAGCGGTATATAAGTCTAACTGCTATTGCTATTGCTATTGCTATTCTCTCTCTAACTCTTCCTCGCCTTTTCATGCACCCCCCCCCCTTGTGTGTGGTCTCCTGAGCAGGGCATGAAAAGCTGTAGGATGCAGCTCTCTCTCTCTCTGTGTGTGTGCGTTTGAGCTCAGCATTGGAGGTCCTGCCCAGAGCATCTTCACCAGCTTCCAATTTTAGCCACCTGGCTCAAGAAAGCCCCCCTTAAAGGCGCCTTTAATCCCCCTTCCGTGCGCAGAGCTGCTGGGGGGGGGAATGTACTCTCCACTGTTTCCCCAGTCAGGCAGCAGATGGCAGTAGAGCTTCATCGTTGAGGCTCTCTTGGCCTTCCAACCTAGAGAAACCCAGACTGATCTTAATCCAATGTTCCTTTCTGTGTTCTTAGCTATTAGGTGGATTTACTTTCGCCTGCTGAAGACTTAAGAGGGAACAGGTGGTCTGTGTTTTAAATGTGTATTCTGGCCGGCCACGACTGAGGGAAATAAAGTGATGAACAAGCCTAGATCCCTCTTTGCTTCCTCCTCCAGGGCCCCAGTCCGACGAGGGAGGCCGAGCCCAGGAAACGGCTGGTTCATGGCCAACTGGACCAAGGAGGAACCTGAACTGCTCTGCAACCCCCTTCCCTCCTCCCCTGAGATTGGAAACAAATGCTTTGGAAACGCCTCTGGGGGCCTTTCCCAGAAGGAGAATTTCCTTATTGTTATTCTTACCCTTAAGGGGCTGGGGAGGAGCGTCTCCTGGAGAAGTTTGGCCTTTCAGGAAAGGCAGAAATGGGGCTGCTGAGCTATTCAGGAAGAGGAATCTCTCTCTCTCTCCTGCTCTTCCAGGCCACACCATGCTCTGGGTCTTCATTCCTGCAGATAGATGATGCATAGATGTGTAGGAAGATAGCACCACCCTCTCCTAGAAAAAATGAAATATCCCTGGAGATATTGAAAAGGCAGAATATTATATTTCCCTGGATCAGAAATGGAGAAACATGTTTTTAGCCAGGGAACAGAGTCACTCTTAATAGCCCTCACCTTTGTCAATGGGCCATTGAAAGCCGGAGCAAGTCTACTCTACATAACAAAGCTCTCCGCCTTCAGCTCCAGGTTGATGGGATTAAGGCATGATAGCCCTTTACTCATCTCACCAAAGGGCACCTGGGAAGAAGCAGCTAGAGAGTTGCCCCTGCTTGGCCCCATGGGAGTCTGACAGCCAATCAGAGGACAAGCTCAGGATCAAAGGCCAGAGAGGGCATAAAACCAGGGACTTTTTCCTTTGCGACAAATTACGATAAAGCCCCAGATTTTGTTGGCTGTTTTTTTCAGGGCAGACAGAATCAGAGCAGCCCCCCCCTCCCCTCCCCATGCTTTCCTTAATTTTTAATAAAATATGCAATTAAGAAAACCCTCTAATGCTGCGCCAATTAAAATTGATCCTAATAGGGACATTTGCTTTATGTAATCATTCGGTACCTTTTATTGGGATTAGCCATTGAAATGTCAGCGTGCTTCACATAAACATTTTTTATTTATGTCTAAAATGCGTTCAGAGGAGATGCCAAACTGCGTTTTGTTTTTTTCTGTTGCCAGAAGGCCTGATGATTTATTAAAAGGGCTTTTAAAAAATTGGATTGCAGTAATCTCTCCAGTTTGTTCCAGTTTTATTTTTTTATTATTATTAATTTTATAAAGGGAGGGGAGAAGACCACAACGAGGGGGGGGGCTGACTGGTGGAACACATGTTTTGCACGCAAGAGGCGTAGCTCAGCCAGAGGGAGCCTCTTCCCAGAAGTGGGGCCAGCCGGAGCTCCTGCGCTTGGGGGTACCTCAGATCATTGGGGGTGGGGGTTTTCTCCTGGATCCCAAACACCAAGGAGGCATCCACCAGCAGCCTCCCCCTTGAGAAAGGGTCTCCAGTAGACCCCAAGGCTACCCCCCCTCCTCTAAGGCTCCGCAAAGAAACACAAGATCCTCCAAAATAGGCTGGTAATATGAGATAATACTATCATGCCTTAAGCCCACCACCCTGGAGCTGAAGGGGGAGATCTTTGTTATGTAGAATAGACCAGCTCAGGCCTTTTAATGGCCCATTGACAAAGGTGAGGGCTATTAAGAGTGAGTCTGTTTCCTGCCTAAAAACACGTTTCTCCATTCCTGATCCAGGGAAATATAACATTCTGCCTTTTCAATATTTCCCAGGATATTTCATTCTTCCAGGAGAGGGGTGGGCTTCAGGCATGGCCAGTCCGTTGATCCTCACAGCCCCCTGGAAGAGGGATTCCCCCGATCAGGGCTTCCTCACTCCATTGAAGGCAGCTGCATCAAATGCCGAATATATATATATATATATGTGTGTGTGTGTGTGTGTGTGTGTGTGTGTGTGTGTATATACATACACATAGATACATAGATAGATAGATGGACGGACACACACACACACACACACACACACACACACACACACATATATATATATATATATATATATATATATATATATATATATATATATATATATATATATAATATTTGTAGTTTTCTTTTTTGGCTAATGAAACACGTTAATTGTCTGCGTGAGAGTAAAGTTTTGCCTCAAGGTGCTATTTGCTAATTGTTCATTTCCAAAAGATCATGTTTAATCAGGCCTGGTGATTAAATAATGAGACCTAATTTTGTATTATTTACGCTGTTCCTTTTTTCACAATAGATCCTCCAGATAATCTTTTCAGGGAGAGACGGTGCCTTTTATTTGCATTGGCTTTGCAGGGCCGGGACAGAGTTTGTGCGTAACCTGCACGTGGCGGTCGTGGTACCAGCGCAGGAAGCGTGTGTAGCTTGGCAACTGTGCAACCGAGCGGCTTTTAGCTCAGACGCTCCTGCAAATGGGCTGCACAATTCAAGAAGGAGCACTTTTCTCAATGGGGCTGCTTGCAAGCAAGAAACAGAGCCTCTAGTTTCAAAAGCAGTCTACCACAGAACCTTGTGGTAGACCTTTTCAGTAGTAGCTCCGACCCTCTGGAACGACCTCCCCGTGGAGATTCGTACCCTCACCACCCTCCAGACCTTCCGCACAGCCCTTAAGATCTGGCTATCCCGCCAGGCCTGGGGTTAAAGATTGGGATCCGTCCCCACCCGAATGATGAATGAATGTTGCTTCTATTTTTAATTGTGTATTGTCTGTATATGTCATTACGTGTATCCCCTCCCTATAGGTTGTAAGCCGCCCTGAGTCCCCTCAGGGAAAAGGGCGGCCTATAAATAAAAGCAATCTAAATCTAAATCTTGTGTCAGGGTCCCAAATAGCATCCAAAATTAAATCAGAATCAAAGGCAAAGGATTCCTCAAAGTTCCAATTTATGAAGAGAGCCATGTTGGCACATCTGGGAAAACCCGAATCTGAAAGCTTCCCGGTTTTCCCCACCCAGTTGGAAGTTCAAGATCTTGTCCCCCACACCCACAAGTCCATCCCATGGTCCAATCTCCCACTGCCACGAAGACAGAGTCCACCCATCCAGTTCCGGTCAGGTGCAGAGACAAAGGATGACGTTGGCTTTCTAGAAAGAATGTTGTTATGGCTACATCGCATCTAACGCCGTACAATCCTACCCTACCATTTTTCCACCATAGAAAAGGCATAGTAGAAAGTGTGGCAGGCCTGAAGTCCGAAAGAAAAGATGGCTTGCGGACCTGACACCCTGGGTGTAAACTCAAAGGACAATTACGGAAATCATGGCGTACCTGAAGGAGTGGAAACCACGCTATTGACCACCACAGAAACCAGGGTTAACTGGTCACTGTTTCTATGACCTGGGAAACATCTGGGAGTCTCCACCAGGTCAATATGGTTTCGAAAATGGCCTCTAAATGGAACTTCTGTGTTTCCTTCCTAAGCACGAAAGTCTCTTGTTCTGCAGGAAGGCAGTCGAAGGTGGCAGCTTTCTAATCGGATAGATCTTAGATAAGCAGGAACTTGGTTTACCTGGCAGAAATGATGCTGGGCGCTTATCAGTGCTCGGCAGACATGTTTTAAAGGCCTTCTGTAAAATTGCCCACCATAATCAGCTTAGCCAGCATCTCAATGTGCAAGGTTTGTGCTGACAGGTGTCTCTCTCCCCCCCCCACTCAAATCCAGATGCCCATCAGATGGTTTTGCTGCCCAAGAGGCTCTTTCTAAGCAGAAGACAATCTCCGCCATCAGCTGTTAGCCAGAGCTGCCTCCCTCCAACGCTTCGGTTTTCCAGACAGGAAAAAGGGGGAACTCCTGCAGGAACCAAGAGGACGACAGTGGCAACAACTCACAGCTCCCTGAGGGGAACGAAGGGCTGTAAACAAGGCAAATCCAGAGGAAGGGGCATCTTGAGAGCACATGAAGCAAAAGGGCTCCTCTCCATGAATAATGGAGTAACGGGAGGGCAGGAATTAGCCGGAGAGCAGAATTTACAGCCTTCCTGCTCAAGGGAGCAGCGCACGGGGAACATTGCAAAATGCACGCGCACGGGGGGGGGGGGCGGAGAGGAGAGGAGGAGCATGTTGGGAAACAAAAAAAAAATTCCCACCCCAGAAGAATTTGCAATAGTTTGATTTTTGAACTGCAAGCAGCATGGTGTGCCACCAATGTTTGCAAGCCCCCCCCCGAGAAATAGTCCTCGCTTAGCAACCGTTCGAAATTATGACGGACTCTAGAATGGGTAGGAGTGACCCAAAGTTCCGACATCCCCCCTCCCTTCAGCCCTGGGGTCACGGGATTGCGTTTTTTGACGATTGGCGAATGGCCTGCATGCCAACAAGGGGTTTTCCCTCCTCTGCATCTGCTTAATGCCAAATGTCATAAATCCGAGTCAGTCATGCAAGGACCTCCTTAATGACAGGTGAAACTTACAGTCGTGGCTCTGGGCTCAATTAGGGTCATAAGTCGAGGACTGCCTGGGCCTTGCTTTTTGGGGGGGTTTGTAAAGGTTGAGCAGCAGCTGGATTGGGAGACATCTGGAAGGGAAGGTTTCAAACAGCAAACAAATTCTATGCAGGTTTGAGTTGGGCTAAAATTACGTCCCTTCCCTTCCCTTCCCCCCCCCCCCCAGGTTGCTGCTGTCACTTTTGCACACCTGTTTGGCACATTTATCCTCCCTGAGAGAAATGTGAGTGGAACACCCCCCCTCCCACCTCTTTCCAGCCTCTCTTTCCTCCTAATTCCTCCGTCATCAGGAGCTTCAAGTCTATCAAACAGGGAAGAATCGGAGAGCTGCGATTCGACTCAGGGTGGGAGGCTGGCGGTGATGCTTTCTCACGCGAGTCAGAAATGGGCTAAAAGCTGAGAAAGAAGCAACGGAACAAAGGAGGGGGAGATGAAATCAATCTTTAATGCTCCGTGATATGAGAGGGAATCTCTCTCTTAAAAAAAGAAGAAGTTGGCATTGCTCGTGTCTTGGGTTTAACCGCCTCTCACACCACGTCTGCGCATAAGCAGGAAGGTTGGTTGCTACTTCCCTGCACGCAATCTGGGCGAATTGTTCAGAAGCAGATTCCTTTCGTCCCACCTGGGATCCTTTCTTTGTGTTCTGGATTCTGAGCCTCTTTGTCTCCCAGCCAACGTGGTTCCCTTCCGGCCTCTGGAAACGGCTGCCCACCCCAGAGCTCGGCTAAGCACTTGAGTTCGGCTAAGCTGAAGCCGGGCCTTTCCGCATCGCCTCTCGCCAAGACAGTAAGCGAGGCGAAATCCATATTCATAGATGCAGATGAAATGGCTGTTTTCCCCTCCTGGATTTATCCTCTGTTCCCATTTCTTAATTGAGAAAGATTGTGACTTTGAATAGCAATCGGTTCCTTCCCTTTGCAGGCTGCGTTCGGTGGCTCCTTCCATCGGAAGAGGCTCTCTCCTTCGCATGGCATTTTTTTGCAAGTCATCTGAAATGGAAGCACCTTCCGTGCAGTTAAAAGTGAAAGAGTTTTAGGCATTAAAAACGTTGTTAAAACAGCGCAGGGATCAAAAGAGACCCAGCATTCTCTTCCATGGTTAAGTGAGTCATAGTTTATGCAGGCTAACCCAGTTGGAAGGACCTTGGAGGTCTTCTAGTCCATCCTTGGACCAAGAAGAAATTTCCTGATGGTGAGAACAATGAACCATGGGAGGGATTGCCTCCAGAAGTTGTGGGTGCTCCATCACTGGAAGTTTTTAAGATGAGATTCATCTGAAATGGTCTAGGCCAGTGTTTCTCAACCTTGGCAACTTGAAGATGTCCGGACTTCAACTCCCAGAATTCCACAGCCAGCATTCGCCAAGGTTGAGAAACACTGGTCTAGGCTTTCCTGCCTGAGCAGGGGGTTGGACTAGAAGACCTCCAAGGTCCCTTCCAACTCTGTTATTCTTCTATTCCTTGTTCAAGCAGGGAAGCCTAGATCAGTTCAGACAAATGGCCGTCCAATCTCTTCCAATCTCTTGATATTCAGTGTTTTCACGGTTGGATCTAAACATTGCCGTATAGAGCAGTAAACTAAAAAAAAATCAAATCCCCATTGCACAGGTCACTTTTTGTGCCTTCCTCCTTGAACGTCTTCTTGAAAACCTCCAATGTTGGAGCATCCACAACCTCTGAAGGTAACCTGTCCCAGGTGATTAATTGTTCTCACTGACTGGACATTTCTCCTTAGTTCTAAGTTGGATCTCTCCGTGATAATTTCCCATCTGTTACTTCTCCTCCTGTGCTTTGGAGCATACGCTGACACACACACACACACATGACAGCCTCCCAAATATTGGAAGATTATCATGTTCAGATGGAACATTCCACCTTATCCTAACCCTTTACCTTTGGACTTTGGGAGCCTCTGCTGGATGTGGAGATGCGTCAGATGAGGATCTGCTTTTCCTCTAAGTTGGTCAAATCTGGAGGACGTTCCATCCCTCCCATCCACGTCCCACTGAGCTTCTCTTTGTTGATATCTCTGCCGTGTGATCAAATCAAACACAACACCTCCTTGTGTGGCTCAGTGAGATCTTTGCATGTTCTTCATTAAGGCTCTTTGTCTTATATTTTGGCGTCTGTCAGTCCAAATCAGCACATGCCACTTGAGAGGCCCAGTTTGTTCCGCCGCCCTGAAGAAATGCAGGCAGAATTCCCGATAAAGCTGTTATTTAATGCATCTCCTTCCTGACCCCTTCTCTCTCGAAATGTGTAATCACGGAGATTAAATTATAGCAGACAGGCTGGTCTTGCAAACCATTCATCAGAACAAAATTTGGTTTGTATCTGCAAGAGAGACAGAGGAGGGGGGGGGATTTACAGCCTGTGCCTCAATAGCTTCCTCTTCTTGGCCTGTGATTAAAACAATTAATTATCTTAGGAGGCTTCATTTCGGCGTGTCAGAAGTTGAAACTCATTGCTTTGAGTGCCTCGGATGCTGAGGTGTTTTTGCTCTGCCTCTTCGTCCTTTTGCAAAACACTTTTTTAAAATCCTTGAACTGATTTCCTAAGAGCTCATTTACATTAACACTTCTATAATGAGCACATAAATATGTAATCAAGGCGGCTAAATATGCATCTGCGGGAGAGAATTTTGGAGCAAGACCTGAAGGCTGCTGGGGATTTGTCCTTCTGGAGAAGATACCGGTCAAGGGCTTCTTCCTCTGACCTCCCTCGGCTGAGGCCACGCTGCCCATTTGCAGGAAGAGGGGAAGGGAGTGGTGGGTGTGGCCTGGTGCATCTTCATCCATACACCAAGACGTGGAACGGACTAAGCAGCCACATCCTGCCCCTTTGGGGATTAATGTATCATTTTCTCTACCGTTTTCTTGAGAACTCTAAGAGGAAGACATGAGGTTTTCTCCCAAAGGTATCCTTTTTTTAAAATAAAAAGCAACAAACTCCAGCAATGAAGGACTCACAACTTCTGGAGGCAACTTCTGTTTCTCACTGTTAGAAAGTTTCTCCTTAATCCCAGTTTGCTTCTCTCCTTGACCAGTTTCCATCCATTGCTTCTCTTCCTGCCTTCTGGTGCTTTGGAGAATAGGGTGACCCCCTCTTCTTTGGGGCAACCTCTGAGATATTGGAAGACTGCATCTCTCCCCCCCAACAGCCTCTGAGGTCACTTGGACTGAGAGAGCCGTCGGCCCAAAGCCACCCAGTCAGGTCCGGGATGAACGGCGACTTACCCTCGCCTGCAGCATTTCTGGAATTCTCAAAAACAATTCATTCTCCAGGCAGTTTTTCAGGGGGAGGGGAGATTCACCACCCCCTGGAATGACACACAGATGTAAGTAAGTCAGCCTGAAAATCTAGCTGAAAATGGAGGCTGCGTGGAGAGGATGGACCTTCTCCACAAGGCAAAGGATTCCCCCCTCCCAGCTCGCTAATGGCTGCCCTGCACCTTTGCTCCCCCCACCCCAGAAGAAGATGGAGGGAGAGACGGCCGCTTGCAAAAAGCCCCTCCCGTCGCATGTTGCGATCCATGTGAAGATCTCTCCCTCTTCCACGTCTGCATGCAAGAGAGTTTCACCCACGCATTGCTCATTAGTTATCTCAAAGAGGGCAGCCAAAAGAGGGGGGCTGACTGCTTGGCAACACCTCCTTCCTGGGTCTCCTGAGAAACCCCCCACCCTCCTCCTCCTCCTTACACTTGCACACAATATTTACACATCGGTTTTACACTTGGGCAGCCTGCCTGCCCCTGCAGAAGCCGGTGGATCTTACGTGTTCAGGCTCCCTTGATGTGTGTGGAGCACATTTAGTGCTCTTTCTCTTTGGCTTTGCAGTGGGGTTTGCTGCTTGTAAAGGCTGCTCCGTTACAGCATCTGTTCCAGAGAGTTCCAAAAGGCCCATTTCTACAGAAGGAAGCCATCCTGTCTTCTTAAACCTGCTTCCCAAATTCACTTTATCTGTCTCCCCTCTCTACTTTCCTCCGGGTGCAACCAGAATCCGCCCATAGGTTAAAATTTAGGTATTTAGGTATTTATTAATATTTGTATGCCGCCCTTTTCCCTGGGGGGGACTCAGGGCGGCTCACAATTCAGAAGGAGGGGGGAGACAAACCAAGTTACATATAGGACAGTACTTCGTTAAAAAACACAACATTCATACTATTCAGGTAAGGTGAGGTCTTTAGCCCCAGGCCTGTCGGGACTAAAATCCTTCCTCTGTCCTTAAGGGGACATCTGTTGTGCGCCTCTTTGACACAAAAAGTACCTGGGCACAAAACACAGCACACAAAGCAATCTTGACACCAACGGGCGTGCCTTTCCAGCCGGTTCTCTGCGGTGTTTTACAGGCTTTGAGTTGTAATGTAGTTGCTAAGAGGAAAATGGACGGAAGGAAGCAGGACATTCTCCTTACAACAGACCATCTTCTTCTGACCGTTGGGCCTGTGAACATATGCAGAGGCTGTCCGTCTCTCTCTATTATCATATTCACTGCAGAGGAATGATGGGAAAATATCGGAAACTCCAGGCTCAACCAAAGCCATTGGGAGGCTTAATTGGAATTATTATTCTCACTTTACAAAAAAACCCAGACATTCTTCCTTCCTCTTCTTTTGTATTTCCGGGACTCGCCACAAGGGTGAGATTTATTTATTTCTTCCTCTATGGGCTTAATAATTAATAACTTGGTTGTAGATTTTCAGAGTGTTGAATAAAACATACCGAGGATATAAACATGCATTTTGAACCCTTTGTAATGTAACCTTTGGGTCAGGGAAAGAAATTCTTTCTCTTCAAGGAAAAAAACAAAACACTTTTGGTTTTCCAAGAGGATGCTAAATATTTATGTACGCACACACACACAACACACTGCTGTTTCCAGATGTTCTACCAAAGTGGTGGGCAACCCAAGTGGCAATTCAAAACAAAACCAAACCCCACAAACACCCTGCAACCTTCGAGGGAGATCTTTGCAGACGCGGCGAGGCGGAGGGAGGTCAGGACCCTGGAGAGCTCCAGGTGCTCAACCAACCTCTCGGCTTCAGGATCCCAGAAAAGTGGAGGGGAGGGGGGTTCGGTTGAGTCAGCAACCAGGTCCCCATCTTTGGCCTGGGGGCACTTGTTCTCACCCGAGTCCCCTTACTGCAATGCGATCTACGTGGGGCAGCCTTTGAAGAGTATTTGGAGACTACAACTCGTCCAGAATGCAGCCGCGCGAGCAATTGTGGGTGCACCTCGGTACACCCACGTTACACCTATCCTCCGCGAGCTGCACTGGTTACCGATCGGTCTCCAGATACGCTTCAAAGTGCTAGTCATCACTTATAAAGCCCTTCATGGTATTGGACCTGGGTACTTGAGAGACCGCCTGCTGCCAATTACCTCCCATAGACCGATCAGATCCCACAGACTAGGCCTCCTCCGGGTTCCGTCTACCAGCCAATGCCATCTGGCTACCACCCGGGGGAGGGCCTTCTCTGTGGCAGCTCCGGCCCTCTGGAATGAACTCCCCACGGAGATTCGGACCCTCACCTCTCTCCAGGCCTTCCGAAAAGCCGTCAAAACCTGGCTGTGCCGGCAGGCCTGGGGTTGATGAGTTCCCCTCCCCTCTCGACTTGTATGGCTGTATGACTCTTGTGTATTTTAATTACGTGTATTGCGTTCTATGTTCCCTCTCCCCTTTTGAGTTGTTCGCCACCCTGAGTCCCTCCCGGAGAAGGGCGGCATACAAATAAATTAAATCTTAAATCTTAAATCTTAAATCTTAAATCTTAAATCAACGGCACAGCTCAGAAAGTCTGGAGACTAAAACGGTTGAAAGAGTTGGCTATGGCTGGTCTAGAGGTATGAAGGACGGAGGGTGACGGGATAGCAGTCTTCCAGTATTTAAGGGGCTGCCCCATAGAAGAGGGGGTCCACCTGTTCTCCAAGGCACCTGAAGGCAGGACAAGAAGCAATGGGTGGAAACTAATCAAGGAGAGAAGCAACTTAGAACCAAGGAGAAATTTCCTGACAGTGAGAACAATTAACCAGTGGAACAGAAGTTGCCTTCAGAAATTGTGGGGGGCTCCATGACTGGAAGCTTTCAAGAAGAGGCTGCACAGCCATCGATCCGAAATGGCATAGGGTCTCCTGCTTGAGCAGGGGGCTGGACTAGAAGACCTCCAAGGTCCCTTCCAGCTCTATTCCGACTGAAGTCTCTTACCACCCTGCAATTCTGCCTTGCAACGTTTTTGTGCACCTGGTTTGGCCACTTCTTGAATTCATTCCTACTCCTTGATTAAATAATAAATAAATCATTTCATTTCAATTAATTCGTAACAATTGAAGCAATTTCATTGATTGAGATCCAGAGTTTCTCTGCTGCACCCGCCCATTTTTCTCAATGGGTGAGACGGACGGCTGGCAGGTTTCATCCCTGATCCCAGCCCCCCCCACCTCTCTTCTTCAGCAAACAAATTAAATAGGCCAAGGGCTAGCCGATATCTCCCCCCTGCCACCACGACACACGCTGGTGTGTGGCAGGCTGTGAGCGATGCATTTTTCATTACCAAGATAGTAAAATATTGAGATGCCTTTGAAATGCAAGGAAAGGAAAATACCCAGGAGAGACTCTTAAAAAAAAAAACCTGGCTGTCTTTTCCGAGCAATATCACAAAATCTTTATAGCAGAAAATGAAAGATAGTTTGTTTTGCTCCTGTAATCATCTCTATTAAATAAGGGAGAATCCCTCTCTTTTCCTCCCTCCCCCCCTCTCTCCCCACTTAAATTGAACATTGCCCTAGGAAAGCATGATTACAGGTTGAAATATGGTGCCTTTTGCTGTGATGTATATCTTACTTACACTATTTAAGTTTTAGCACCAGGCGAGTTTGGGGCTGCTGAGCTGTGATTTCCAGACAGCAAAATGGAGCTGCTGAAGCAGCCATCTCCTTTCCATCCTCCAGGCCCCAAAATTCAAAACAGAGAAGCAGCTGGTGCAGCAGAAGCCTGGGTGCATCTTCCAGCCCCCTCCCCCAAATAATCCTTGGTCCTTTCCCTTCATCTTTCTTTCTATCCATCTTCTCTTCTTCCCCAATTCTCTCCTCTTCTTCCCTCTTCCATTCCCGTCTCCTTTTGTTTCCATCCTTCTTGCTGTCCATCTGAGAATCAACAGGGCTGACGGAGAGGGGAGCCTGTGGCTTAAAAAATCTACAGCTCAAATTCCCTTTTCTACCCTGGGCAGGAGAGATGCTAACAACCCTATTGCTCCCACAAGGATCGTAGCCCCATGCCCCATGGCTTCCTGAGAGCTCTGCCCGGATGCCCACCCTGCCACAAGCAGATGTCCACCCCAAATTTGAACATACACGCCCTTTTCCAAACCTCCCCTCCAAAATAAGTCCTTATTAAATGGTTTGGAAGCAAGAGAGTGGAAGCTGGCAAGGGCACAAGGGCCTTGAAATGCACACATCCCATTCCGTAGAATAATTGCAACCTGTTTGATGTGGGGGTTGCCTCCTCTCGCCCCAATATCTGGACCAATTTGAGAGAGGGTGTAACCTGCGAGCATCCACCGATATTGCCAGCAGAATGTCTGGGGTGGAACCTCCGGCCTTTCCACGGGGGCTGAGAAAGACCCCTGGGCTTTTCATGGAGATCAGGGGTGTCCAGGTGTGGCCGCTTCAAGACCTGTGGACTTCAACTCCCCAAATCCCCCAGCCTGTTGTACCTCCACCATGTACTTCAGAGCTCTTCCCCTGAAATAAAAGTTTAAGCACCTGCTTGTAGCTAATGTTGATGTTGATGTTTTTTTTTTATTTTTTTTGTTTTTTTTTATTTTTTAAAGATTTTATTGGTAAAAAGAAAATACAACGTCCATAACTTGTAACAAACGATACAACTACATTTCGAGATATTCCCATACTATCAAATCATTATAAACATCAAAGGTTAGGTATCTTTCCCTCCCTCTTTTCTTCCCTCCCCCCCTTACTTCCTTCTCCCCTGCCTTCCCTCCTTTCTTCTCTCCTTTCCTCCTTTCCTTCCCCGTCCTTTCTCTCCCTCGGTCCCCCCCTCCTTCTCACATACCTTTCCTCCTTCCCTGCCTCTTTCCCTCCTCCTTCCTTTTAATCTCCCTCCTTTCCTCCCTCCTTCCCTCCTTCCTTTCAACTCTCCTTCTCTCTTTCTTTCCCTCCCTCTTTCCCTCTTTACTACCCTCTTCTCTTCCCTCCCTCCTTCCTTCCCCAGTTTTTCCTCTTTCTCCTCTCCTTCTTTCTTCCCACCTTCTTTCCCTTCTCTTCTTTCTCTTCCTCCTCTTTATCCTTCCCCCCTTCTTCTGCCTTTCCTATTCCTCTCCTTTCTCCTCTCCATCCTGATGTTGATGTTTAATGAATTTATAGGCCGCCCAATCCCGAAGGACTCCGGGCGACTTACAACAATGCATTTAAAAATAGAAGTTAAAAACACAGAAACATAGATTAAAAGGACCACAACATATACCCAGTCTAATCGGGGCTGGAACTCAATCGGGAGTTCAACAGCTCAGGGCCTGCCGGAATAGCCAGGTCTTAAGAGCCTTTTGGAAGGCCATGAGAGTGGGTAGGGTCTGGATCTCTGGGGGGAGTTAATTCCAGAGGGTCGGAGCGGCTACAGAGAAGGCCCTCCCCTGGGTAGTTGCCAGCCGACATTGTCTGGCTGACGGCACCCGGAGAAGGCCTTCCCTGCGCGATCTTATCGGTCGTTGGGAAGTATGTGGCAGAAGACGGTCTCGCAGCCAGCTGAGCAGGCTTCTCCCTTGCACCTTTCCCGAGAGGGGAACTACAACTTCCATCATCCCTCGCCCTGTGGCTCTAGCTCCCCCCTGGATTTATGGGACCAGGGAACCCCGTTGTCTCCCCTCTTTTGAAACCCCCTTAAGTAAGGCTGGGTTACAAGCTGAGTAACTCGGAGTCTCCGGCGCTTGTTTAAAAAGCCTGGGAATTTATTGGAGAATTTGTTTGTGCTTTGATTGTGGAGATTTTCTCCTCGTCTGTAATGACTGTGGAATCAATTTCATTTCAGTCTCCATAAAAACTTGTGTTTAAATGGCGAGGTTTTTTCCCCTTTAATATATTTCCCCGAAGCTGTCAGCGGGCTAGATTGGGTTCATATTTTTTTCCTTTGACTTTATATGTCTATTTTAAGTCCCCAAGTGGAATGCCTGATTGCAACAGGGCCTTTTATGGAAGTGGCATTCTTTTGACCCGCCGCCTTTGAGTTGGCAATGGGGAGGGGGGGAGTTGTGGGAGGGGGTCTCCCAGCTTGCCAGGAACTTCTCCCGTCTCTCCAATTCTGCCTTCTAGGATAGCCAAGCGGCTAGAAGAGACTCGGGGGTGGGGGTGGGGAATCCCAGATGGAAGAAGCCAAAAAGAATCATCATCCAGCAGAGAAGAGGATTCAAGGACATGGTTTTTAAAAAATAACAATAGCTGCGTATCCCAAAGGGCCTTCTTTTTTCAAGAGGCAACTGGACTTTCTGGTTTGTCTTTGAAGATGTTTCATTTCTCATCCAAGAAGCTTCTTTATTGAAAGGAAAAAAGAAAAAAAATACAGAAAATTTAGTCGTTTCTTGAAAAAGCAACTTTGGGACCACCATGGCCTGGAGGACTGAGAATCTCCATAGACGCAGTAGCTGCGTAGTTCCCTTGCACACCGCCACACAAGGAAAGTCAGAAGGATGGTCTCATTTTCAGTGGTTCTTTCTCACACAACAAGCCACATCTGGGTTTTGTTTGGTCTGGGTGGATCCAGCCAGGGCGACTTGTAAATCACGATTTACGGCTGAACATGCGTGAACCCAGCCAAGAGCTGCTTATTCACAAAACCTTCTTTAAGCAAACCTTGGCTTGTCCAGGGCATTTCCAGGGGGGGCTTTAAGAGCAGTCAACAGGTGTGGGGAGGGCTCTTCGGACCAACCCATCCATCCACGCAGCATAAAGCAACTGAATGTATGTTTGAATGTTTATTTTATTTATATGCCGCCCTTTTCCCCCTAAGGGGACTCAGGGCGGCTCACAACTCAAACCAGGGAAGGGGGATACAGACAAAAAATTAAAAAACGACACAAAACAATGCATAATTTAAAACACACAACAGTCATACCATTCGAGATGGGGGCAACAATTCTTTAGCCCCAGGCCTGTCTGAACAGCCAGGTTTTAAGGGCTTTGCCGGAAGGCCTGGAGGGTGGTGAGGGTTTGAATCTCCACGGGGAGCTCGTTCCAGAGGGTCGGAGCAGCCACAGAGAAGGCCCTCCTCCGGGGAGTCGCCAGTCGACACTGGCCGGCGGATGGAATTCGGAGGAGGCCTAATCTGTGGGATCTGATCGGTCTAGCGGAGGTGATTGGCAGCAGGCGGTCTCTCAAGTACCCAGGTCCAATACCATGAAGGGCTTTATAAGTGACGACTAGCGCCTTGAAGCGTATCCGGAGACCAATAGGCAGCCAGTGCAGCTCGCGGAGGATAGGTGTTACGTGGGTGAACCGAGGTGCACCCACGATCGCTCGCGCAGGGACAGGCGGTCAGTCCCCAGGGCTGCCAGCAAAGGGCCCTTTCCTGGGAGCCTGCCTGGAGAAGGCAGACTGCCTGGGGAAGGTGGCCCCTGTTTCCGCAGCCCTGTGCACACAAGGCCGGTTCTCAAGCCTTCAAAAAGGGAGAAGGAATATCTGCCACAGGAAGGTCCAGCTCTCCTGGCCCTTTGTCCTCCCTCCACTCTCTACCTCTGACTCACAACCCCCCCCCCCACAAGCAACCTCTTTATTTACAGCTATGGGTGGACGAAAGTCTCTCTTGCAGCCATGTGGCTTCCCCGACTCCCTAAACCCAAAGCACATTTGGAGCTCTTGCTGTCTGCATGTCAACAGAGGAATCCGGAGGCCAGAGGCCAGGACTCCACATCCCTGGAGGAGACCTCGCCAACTGGGGGAACCGGGCTGAACTCTCACAGGCTGGGTTGAGACAGGCAGGCCTGGCCTTGGTAGCTGCCAGTCAGCCCTCCGAGTTAGACCAGACCAGAAAAGCAATGTTATGATGCTGGCTAAGGCCACTGGGATTAGCAGGTTATAGTAACAGCATCTTGCAAGTCTGAAGAAGGACAAGGGGATTTCTGGGGCATGCGCAGAGCTTTGAGTGAGTCCCCCCAAAAACAGGGGCTGGGTGTTAAGGTGTTGGAGTAGATTTGGAAGGCCTCTCCCAGGATGAATTCAGCCCAGCTGAGCCTTGGAAGATCACTCTTGCGGGGACAGCGTGGAAGGAAATCCCTGCATCCACTCCCTTCAGCTCCTGAAGAAAAAGCCGCGTATAAATTTAATAAATAAATAAGTTAAATGCGCCAGGCCACGCAATGCTGGCGTGCAACGCATCCCTTCACCCCAGCACAGAGCCCAGACTGGATTCCTGCAGACAGCCAAGCTGCCCCCCGCATCTCCTCTTTGGGAGATCTCTTGTGACAGAGACCCCCAACCACACAGCCCTCCCCCTCCCCTTGTGAGAAAAGCAATAATTTATGACCACTGAGAAGGGCGCAAATTGACAACTTGATAAGCTTCCTTTAATTAATATTCCACACAGAGATTGCCAAAGAAGACTGTACATGCTTGGCTTAATTAAAAAGAGATTAATTTATCAACACAGGTATGCTTTAATTAGATATTCCTCCATATGTTTTCCCATTGTCAACTCCTACTGGCCAAAGGAGCCAAGGGGAGCTACGGATCCCTTTGATGCCTTTGATCCAGGCAGGTATTTCTCATGGACCCACCTGAGACCTTGGGCTCTTTCCCCCCACCCCACCCCACCCCGAGGCTTAGGAGGACTTGCTGTCATCTATCCACCCACTTTGCCATGTCACAGCCTACCTGGCGGCCATTCCTGGAGTGTCTTCAGACAAAGGCATCCATCAAGGGAAAAAGCAAGCAGGCACAGCCTCCCTCCCTCCCTCCCTCCCCCCAACCACCTGCGAAGGGAAGAGAACCAGGAGCCTTGCAGGAGCTCAGGAGCAGAAAGTGCATGTGGCATCCCAGGTTCCCCTCCAATAAAAACGGTCAGATGGCAAAGGGTTGATAGGAAGGGCCTCGGAGAGAAGGAACAATACAGAATCCCGAGATAGGCAGGCAGGCAGGCAGGCAGGTGGATAATTGCTTCTAGGGACTCTTAGAACACCAAGGGGAAGTGCCAGGTTTTACTCCGGGGTGGGCGGGGGGCTTGGTGTGTGTGTTGTACAAACACATTTGTGATTCAGCCTGGTGTGCAAACTCCCCAGATGGATTCTCTCCGTAACCCGAACAGACTTCTTGCAACTAATGGCTCATAATTTACTCTTACGGAAAGCAACAGCTACGGGACTGAATGGGTCCCAGCAGTTCCGAAGGAGCCAAGATGGGGCTCTCTTGGTCTCCAATCCAGCCTTCTTCCTGGCAGGATCCTCTTGAAGCTCCGGGCTGCTCTCCCAGGGGGGCTCTCCTGTCCGTCTCCCTCATTTTTGGCAGCATCACCGGGGGCGAAGCTCCCTCCGTCTCCAAGGCATGGATGACAGGTGAGCTCCAACCGGTTTGAAGGACAGCAATTAGGGGAGATTTGAGGAAGGGCTTCTGACTCTGACACAGCCAGTTCTCCAGCTCCCCTTCTGATGGACAGCAGAGGTCAGATTAAAAACAGCCTTGCCTGTTAAAGTTCCTGGCAGGTTTGAATAATTAATAGTTGTGGATGAAGCTGTTGGACACGGCTGCTTCCAGGCTACCTCTGGAAGGGTTTTCTGGTAGCATTTCATGACGTTGTATCACCCTGAACCCCTTGTTTGAAGGGAAAGTGGGGTTTCCAAATGACCCCCTCAACACCAAACCCCCTTGGCGGTTCCTCCGGTGGAAAAGACCAACTTTTGAATCAAGCCAAATCCTGCCTTCTTCTCATTCCTGCTTGTCAATCTTCCTGAACCTGGGACCTTCCGGGAAGGATGGCTTCAACCCTGCCTGGGAATTCAGGGAGTCCTTCTCCAGTTGGACAAGGCCAGATGGGAGAAGACCAAAGTGGGCGTGACTCCCCGAGATCAGAAGCTGGACATTCCTCCAGAGGTGAAGCAGTCCAGAGAGTCCCCCCTTTTCCCATTAAATCAGAATTCTGTGTATTAAAAATGCACACCGGCTGCTCCTCCCCCAGACCTTGAGTCAAATCCTCTGTTCATCTTACAGCTTTTGAAGTTGAGGTCCGTCGCTGGGCTCTGCCTCCTTTCTTTCCCAGTGGACACATCGGAACACGGAGTGCAGTGAAGTTAGACAACAGCTGTGTGTTTTATGTCCACTTCGTCTTCTTGCCAATAAAAATGGTGTTTGATCTTATTACTGACAGTGGCCTCCTCCTCCTCCGCCTCCTCTTGTTGTTTAAGAACACGTCTTGGGTGTTCTTTAGTGAAGTCACTTCCTCCTTATGCCATTAGGTGTTGCTCTGTGACACAAGAGAGAAGTTGTGGAGAGAGACGGTGTCAGTTCCAGAAAGAGAAGGAAGAGGAGGAGGAGGAGGAAAAGGGAGAAAGGAGAGGAGAAGAAGGAGTGTTGAAGGGAAAGGAGGAGTTGTGATAAAGGAGAAGGAGTGATAAAGGAGAAGTGGAGGAGGAGGAGGAGGAAGTGTGGGAGAGAAAGAGGGAGGGAGGGAGGGAGGGACAGAGGCGGAGGGAGAGAAGACCTTTTAGGTCAAGCCACAGCCACCATGCCATTTTCTCCTCACATTATAATCCTCTTCCAAGGCCCCGTTATTAGCTGGAGAACGGCTGTATTCCCCAAAGAATATGCAAGGCCCAATTACCTGGCATCAGCTCCTTCAGAATCCTATCTGTTCTACATCTTGACAGCCCTTTAGAGTTTCGCCCTCGGAAAACAGTGCAGGAAATTGAAAGGTTGCTACAGGCAACCTCCTTCTCTAACTTTGGGAGAATAAGCAGGGCTCTCTTGCAACACTGTAGGGATTTCCTTGCCACAAACAAAGGGAGTTTTGCCCAGGAAGAAGCCTCCTTCCCACCCCAATGGGGGAGCAGGGGGGCTCCAACCTGTGGGGGGACATGGTTGCTTGTTCCCGGATTCTATAACTTGGGCCCTGCAATTCTTTAACATGCCCAGCAGAGCTGTTGTTGCGTCCAAGGTGCACAGGAGCTGGCTTCCTCCATTGCACAAAGCCATGGACGATGGTTTCTGGATGCCAACGATTGGGGTCACCCTATACCTTAAGCGAAGATCAAACTATGTGAGGGCTCACCCGTCACTGGGTTTCTGCAGGTCTGCATAGATCCCACCTGACTAGGATATCTGGGCCTCCAAACTGCTTGTAAGAAGTCTCACTTGGGGGTGGCGGGCAAGGAACGAGGAGGTCGTGACCCACTGGTAGGGCATGTCGAGTTTTTCAACTCTCCATTTCCAAACATTGGGGGTGCTCAAAAGTTGTGACATGCCTTGGGGATTGGCAGGATATTTTGGTTACCTTCATCTCATTGAGACGTGCTTGGTTAAAAAGTACGTAAATATCATAACTTTCAAACATTTTGTCTGTTTCACTCTGGCCCAGGATGGGAGGATAATCTGCAATTCACTTTACAGCACCGATACATTTCGGGCCATTAAAGCAAGCTGATTGAAGCAGGGTTTCATTTGGTGTGTGTGTGTGTGTGTGTGTGTGTGTGTGTGTGTGTGAGAGAGAGAGAGAGAGAGAGAGAGAGAGAGAGATTGCTCCCATTTTGACATGTCAGTAGGAAATACCCGCGTCTCTTTTGTGGAAGGGAAAAGGGCGTGTGCAGATGTCCCCCTCCTTCAGACAACAGTGGTGTGGCTGCTCCAGTCAGAGATTCAGTGGGGTTTTATTTTGGGCCTTTTCTCAGACTGAACTTCCTTCAAAGGCAAAGACCCTTTAGCATTCACCCCCTCCCAAAAGATATCCGGGGTCCTTGAGACCCCCCCATTCCTGTGTGCAAGCTTCAGGGAATCTGGCTCCCAATCTCCCCCCTCCCCAAATAAACAATTCCCAGCAAAACTTCCTGAGCTGGAGGTTTAGCGATGTGATATCTCTAAATAATGCATTGGACACGAAAGGGAGCTAATGGAAAACATTGTAAACTCCCCTCCAAGCCATGTTGATGAGTGTGTGTTTGTGTATCTGTGTGCCTTTTAATTAAGGGTCTTAAGAGTAAAGTCCTGGCTCTCAAAGGTGATGAGCTAGCAGGATGACTCACGTGTTCAGACATTAAACAGCACGATGCCTCATTATTACCTTCCTGCAGCGTGCGAATGCTGCTCGCCATGAGTTTCCTAGACCAGCTTCTGTCTCCCAGGAAGAAGGGAAACCGCTAAGGATTCTTGCTTGAGTTTGACAGATGCAAAACGCAACTTCTTGGTGTGACCCAATTGTTCTCCCTGGGCAAAACCTGTCATGGTAGCTTCATGACTTTCCCACTTGGCTGTTTGAGCAGCCAACCATCTGTGGCTGAGAAGTTGGCCGGGGAAGGAAGAGACAGCCATGAAAGGCACGGGAAAAAGATCACCGATTGATTTCTGTCAATGCTGGAAAGAAACGGCTGTCTTCCGGTTGGAGCTGCTTCTCTTTGGAAGCCTCAAGGCCTGTTTGGGGAGCAATTTCAACCCACGTAGGAGGCCACATATGACCTGCAGACTCGCATTTGTCCATCTTATACTGTGGATGGTAAACGGCCCAAGACAGAGGTCTCTGACCCTTTCAACTGAGGATGCTGAGAAGCAAACTGTTGGGCCTACAATGGCAGCAGGAAAAGTTGACCTCCCTGATGTTAGAACAGCTGGGCTTTGAACGGCTGTGGCCACCTGGAGTGATGAAATTGATCAGGAACTCCAGGGGAATGAGGACAAGATTTTCAGCACTAAGGACAGCTCCTTCTTCCATGAACTCAACCCAAGACCTTCATCCCTTTCCACCAATGCTGTCGTCCCCCACTAGAAATGGCTGGCTTGGATAGCTTCCTGGCACTCCCTCACCTTCTGTCCCTCAGCACCAGACATGAGGCTGGAAGTCCTAGGACCCAAAGTGGAGGCTGCTGCTGTTGGTTAGCTCCCTTTCACACAAGCCTTCAAAGCTGGTTATTTCTGTCCTTGTTTATTTCTCCCCTGTCCCACTTCTTCCCAGCAAGAAGCGCCTCACAGTTGGCAGTGGTGGAAGAGGAGGAGGGAGAGGAGGCTTTCCCTAGCTGGCCCTCTAAAACTTCAAGCTTCTACTATCCCAGGATGCTGCAGGTGCTAATCCAGGTTAAGCAGCCTGCTCTGCAAAAGGACAAACCTGCATTATTGACCGCACAACCAGCTGCCAACCTGGGCTGGGCACTCATGCAAGGGGAAAACCTCTGACAGCCACTTGTGCAAAGCTGAGCTGGATATTGCGAACAGATTGACGCAGTGACCTTTATTGGTTCGTTTATCTCATCCTGTAAATTCCTACTGACCGAAAGAAACACAGACAGGATTTCTCTCTTTTTAATGTCAGTGTCCATTGACGCCCCTGTGCCATTCCCGGATGTGTTGCTCTTGGCACCACATAAGGTGGCTCTCTCTCTCCCAGAAGTGCAGTTAAGGTAGCTCTGTCTTCATCTTGGTGTTAAATCTGCAATGGAGGCCTTTGGTGTAGAAAACAGATGATGAAGTGCATGGTTATTGCTGTGGCTGTTGCTGCTAAACACACCTTTCCATCTTCCTTGCTCCTTTCTTTGTTCTTCTGCCCCCCCCCCTCTGTTCTTCCGCTGTTTTACCATCTTTCTCCCTTGCAGAATTTACTTCTCTTCCCCTGAGATATTTGAGCTCTGCCTGGCTCCTTCTTTTAATATCTCTTCACTCTATCCACCTGCCAAAATCCTGCTTGTATATTTACTTCTGTCTCAGAGCAATCCTTGATGCCTTCTCATTTAACCATTATGACAAATATTAGAAGAAAAGAGACAGGGAGGGAAGTTGAGGGAGAAAAATAGAGGGTGCGGGGGGGGGGGAAGACTGGAGAAAAAAAACGAGAGGAGATGGGATTTAAATTCCGAATTAGAACGTAGCTTCAGGAATCACCTGGGAGCCGGATCGCATGTAAGTGAGAGGAAAGATAGGAAAATATTCTTATTTTCTGTACGAATGTTTTTGTGCTTCACCAAAACTCTTCTCTCTTTTGGACATCTTGAGGAGGCAGCTACAGCACCTGGAACTTAATGCCACATTAAAGGAAATTTATTTTTTTTAATTTTTATTTTATCAATTTCATATATACATTCACAATTATATGATCTCATAACTGTTATTAATAATATGTATTTATAACAATTTTTTCCCTACAGTTGACAATATACTTGAAGATTGCTTTCTTACCATCCCATAGATCCATCTTATCTTACAATGATCCTACTTCTTCTTCCCTCCCTCCCTCTTTCCTTCCCTCGTTTCTTCTCTCCTGCTCTCCTTCCTTCTCTCCTTCCTTCCCCCTTCCCTCCTTCTCTCCTTCCTTCCCTCCTTTCTTCTCTCCTTCTCTCCTTCCTTTCCTCCTTCCTTCCCCCCTTCCTCTCCTACATTCCCTCCTTCCTTCCCTCCTTCCTTCCCTCCTTTCTTCTCTCCTTTCTTCTCTCCTTCTCTCCCATTAAAGGAAATTTAGATGGCAGGAAGGAGGGCTCTTAAAAGAGATCCCCTCCCTCCCACCCTCTCTGCCATGCCGACATATTTTTAACTAGTACAAGCGAGAGTTGCTGCAAATTGCTTCCCAAGAGACTCTTCTCTTTTGGCCCAGCCATAAATATGCTTCAAAGGGTTCCTAATATCAGGGTAATAGAGAGAAACAACAAAAACTCATCCCCCTCCCCACATAAGGCTACCTCAACATAAGGGGGCCGAGGAGGCGGTACCAGAGATGACCCCCCCCCCCCCCCCCGAGGACCTGCCCTCCCCAACCTTGACTTAAGGCATTTTCTTTCAACTATGGGACAAGTGTCATTTCTTCTCAGGGTCTTCAGGTGGAGCAATGAGGTCCGGGGCGGTGTGTGTGTGTGTGTGTGTGTGTGTGTGTGTGTGTGTGTAAGAAGCTGTGTTTCCTTGATCTTGGCACATTCACACACACACACACACACACACCTGCATTTCTGCCTGGTTTGCAGGAAACGCAGACTCAGAGAACTCAGGACTACAATTGCGAGCAGAATTTCCATTCCTGAGCAAGAAGGTTGTTAAGTGAATTGCACCTGATTTTATGACCTTTTCTGCCACAGTCATCAAGCGAATCACTGCTGTTGTTAAGTGAATTGGGCAGCTGTTAAGGAAATCTGGCTTCCTCCATTAACCAGTCCAGTAACCAGCCTAGGAGCCAAGGTGGCACAGTGGTTAAGAGTGTAATATTGTAGGCTTCTTCAGCTGCAGTTTGGCAGTTCGAATCTCACCAGGCTCCAGGTTGACTCAGCCTTCCATCCTTCCGAGGTGGGTAAAATGAGGACCCGGATTGTTGTTGGGGGCGATATGCTGACTCTGTAAACCGCTTAGAGAGGGCTGAAAGCCCTATGAAGCGGTAGATAAGTCTAACTGCTATATAAGTCTAACTGCTCCTCCCCACTTTTTATTTTCTTTTGCCTGAAGATCATCTAAACCCCGGAGAAAAGGCAGAGCTGCACTTGAAGCATGCAGAGAATCTTCCAGGGAGATTAAACCACCCAAAGCTTTATTGATTGGGTGTGCAAAGCTCACGCCTTGTCTTCTCATCTCCGTGACTAACCTCACCTCCTGCTGAAGCGAGCTGCTTCCTGGCGTGATCAGAAGCCTTTCCTTTGTGTTCTGCTTCCCCCTTTCTCTCTTTGGTTAGCATGGGACTGCAAGGAAGCCATCCATTAGACCAGTGTTTCTCAACCTTGGCCACTTGAAGATGTCTGGACTTCAACTCCCAGATTTCCCCAGCCAGCATTCGCTGGCTGGGGAATTCTGGGAGTTGAAGTCCAGACATCTTCAAGTAGCCAAGGTTGAGAAACACTGCATTAGGCAATGAAACTCTACCAGGCAGGGCCACCAACAGAGTTGGGCCACCATCCCTCGGTACGAGTAACAACTCAGGGGGCTCTAAAATGTTCAAGCAGTTGTAATATGTCGCAGTAGAGCCAAGGTGGCGCAGTGGTTAAATGCAGCACTGCAGGCTACTGCTAGATCAGCAGGTCAGCGGTTCAAATCTCACCGGCTCAGGGTTGACTCAGCCTTCCATCCTTCCGAGGTGGGTAAAATGAGGACCCAGATTGTTGGGGGCAATATGCTGACTCTCTGTAAACCGCTTAGAGAGGCCTGAAAGGCCTATGAAGCGGTATATAAGTCTACTGCTATTGCTATTACTGCTATTGCAGTGAGTTTGACCTCGGCCAGAAAAAAATCCTGATTTCTCCACGCTTACGTCCTAGAGAGGGCACCCGGGTGATTTTCAGCCGGGAGGGCTGTTACACATCCCAAACTTGGGGTCAACGTCACTCATCTTTTTGGGGATCGTCGAGCCGTTGAAATGGTGGTGCGTTTTTCTGAGCAATCTTGCCATAAATGTCACCCATGCCTGGAAACACCTCCCCACCCCCTCTCTGGGTTTTCCAGTAAGTTATCAAGGTTGTGTCCCTTTCGCCAGAAGGCCCCAGGAGGCCCCCTTCTTCTGCTGTCCCCAATTCGCCTCTTGGAAGGAGAGCTGGAAGGAGGAATCACAAGGTGAAGAAGCAGCAGAAATACTCGCCTTTCACAGGAAGAGCAGAAGAAGAAGGGGCCTGAAGAACTCATTCCTCCATTTCTTTACGTTTTCTTCTTCCTCCCTCCTCTCCTCCTTTCCTTTTGTGCTGTGGCTAGAGATTGTCATTCCAGACAAACTAGGAGCTTCTTCTCCTTCTCCGTTGTCAAGATTCCCTTTTCCCCCTACCTGCAAATTTTGTCTCTCAGGGAAGACACAAGAAGAGATGACAGAGGCTTGAACCATTTAGGCTACAAATAGGAGCTATTTTACACAGCTTCCTCCCTCCCTCCTTCTCTTTCCTTTCCTTCCTTCCTTCCTCTCTCCTTACCCCCTCTCTTCCCCTCTCCCTCCCTCCTTCTCTTTCCTTTCCTTCCTTCTGTCCTTCCTCTCTCCTTACCCCCTCTCTTCCTCTCTCCCTCCCTCCTTCTTTCCTTTCCTTCCTTCCTTCTTTCCTTCCATCCTTCCTCTCTCCTACCCCCTCTCTTCCCCTCTCCCTCCCTTCTTCTCTTTCCTTTCCTTCCTTCTGTCCTTCCTCTCTCCTTACCCCCTCTCTTCCCCTCTCCCTCCCTCCTTCTCTTTCCTTTCCTTCCTTCTGTCCTTCCTCTCTCCTTACCCCCTCTCTTCCTCTCTCCCTCCCTCCTTCTTTCCTTTCCTTCCTTCCTTCTTTCCTTCCATCCTTCCTCTCTCCTAACCCCCCCTCTTCCCCTCTCCCTCCCTCCTTCTCTTTCCTTTCCTTCCTTGTCCTTCCTCTCTCCTTACCCCCTCTCTTCCTCTCTCCCTCCCTCTTTCTTTCCTTTCCTTCCTTCCTTCCTTCCTTCCTTCTTTCCTTCCTCTCTCCTTACCCCCTCTCTTCCCCTCTCCCTCCCTTCTTCTCTTTCCTTTCCTTCCTTCTGTCCTTCCTCTCTCCTTACCCCCTCTCTCCTTCTTTCCTTTCCTTCCTTCTTTCCTTCCATCCTTCCTCTCTCCTTACCCCCCTCTCTTCCCCTCTCCCTCCCTCCTTCTCTTTCCTTTCCTTCCTTCTGTCCTTCCTCTCTCCTTACCCCCTCTCTTCCTCTCTCCCTCCCTCCTTCTCTTTCCTTTCCTTCCTTCCTTCCTTCCATCCTTCCTCTCTCCTTACCCCCCTCTCTTCCCCTCTCCCTCCCTCCTTCTCTTTCCTTTCCTTCCTTCTGTCCTTCCTCTCTCCTTACCCCCCTCTCTTCCCCTCTCCCTCCCTCCCTCTCTTTCCGTTCCTTCCACCAAATGCAAACTAGCATTTCGGAAGAAGCAAAGTTTGGTTTCTCCCATTCCTATTCTTCCCCAAGAGTATGGTTTATCTAAACCAGGGAGGCAAACCAGGATCAGATCCTCTTGCGGGAGGATGAGGGTCTCCGCTGCTGCTTTGCTTCCTGCAGGAAGGCTCGGGATGAAGGAGGCACCTGGAAGGCTGCCAGGTAATGGGCAGAGCTCTGGAACCCCCTCGCCCAGCCTCTCCTGGAATTCCCCCTCAGCAACTGCAGCGAGCAGATGTTGGGGAGGCCTTGATTAAAAACTGTAAAACAAACCCTCTCAGTGCGTCTCGCACAATGGCAATGCATTAAGCTGAGCAAGAATCAGCCAAGCATTAAATAAACCACAAAAGAGTCGCAATAAATTATGTAAATCTATTTGGGAATTTTATACACACAGGGCGTTATTACGCTATAAATGTCAGGAGCAGGAGAGAGCTGAAGAGGAAGGGACCAGGGCTTGCAACCCCCCCCATCCCCCTCCTCCTCCTGTGCAGGGGGAACCTGGTCTGGTGGCTAGGGAGGCGCCTGGCCTCCAACATGGGAATGAAGTGTGGAGAAGCACCCTTGGCCAACGCATCCGAAGCCAGTGGGCCCCATCAGGTTGCCTTTGGTTTCCCCGAGCTCTTCTCCCCAAGGAAGGGGAGGATGGGCCTTGGGTGGAAGTCAAGGGTGCCTCTACCTCCCAGCCTTCCCTCCCCAGAAATGGGCAGCTGGAGTCATCCAAGCAGGTTTGCTGGTCCCCAGCACAGATCAGGATGAGGGCCCCTGGCTCTCCCCCCTGTTTTTCAAGGAACCCACGGAGCAGGGCCCCACCCTCCACTCGCTCTATTGTTTGGGTAAGGATCCAGCGTTTCTCCTGCCAATCTCGGCCCAGGCTAGGAAGAAGCCTCGGAGAAGAAGGGCCCGAGTATCTCTGGGGCCCAAAATGTGCTTCCCGTAACCCAATGGTGTTTGGGGTGCAGCATCAATGCAGCTCAGATTGAGGGGGGTGGGCGAGCTCCCCCTTTCTGTGACTGGTGGTTAAATGTGCTTTCAGGGTGGTTTTTTTTCCCATCTGAAAATAAAAAATTGGTTTTTGTAAATGGATAAAGCAACCAGTAAGCAGATTACATTCCTGTTGAGAGACAGAGACAGAGGGGAGAGGGAGGGGAGAAAGAGATAGGGGAGAGAGAATGTCCCAACTCTGATTATTCTGAAGGGCAAATACCACAGATCCTTGGTCCACATAAAAATGTTTTCTTTCAGTTGCCTTTGCATATCCCCAGGCCAGGTTTAATTCAAACGGTGTCCGAAGAGCCATTGCCCTGCCCAACCTCATCTGGGAGAACTTTCTGCCGAATGATCTGGAATGGATTAAGGATGGATTCTTTCTAATTCCATTTCTCTCCTCATTATCCTCCCCCTTCCCTCCCTCTTCGGTTAATCTTTCTAAATAACTTGAAAGTGGCCCTCGGTCTCTTTAGCTAAATGAATTCGGTCCACAGACACTCATTATTTTTTTTTAACATGATTTATGCAAGGGCTGTTAGCTAGATTGCGATGTGAAGGCTGGGAGCCTTCTTGGCAATTGGCGAAATCCAGATTGGAGCTGGTGAGAATTAGCGCCAGTGAGGAAGTGCAAAATTCCCTTCGCCCCCTTTCCCAGCACCTTCAAGAATGGCTCATCGCAGGGAATTCCAAGGTCAAGGTTAGGGGTCAGAGCTTTTGGAGACCCCCATCTCCAGAGTCTTGAAAAGAACACCCCCCCCCTCAATCTGAGACCACTGGGCCCACCAAGAATCCATGTTCCAATGCCACAGTGAATGGAAACTGAATTCCAGGTCTGTGGAATTTCTGGATTTTGTAGAAGTGAAAATATAATATCTTTTGGAAATCTTTACTTGATTCCAAGATTTTTTTCTTGGCTCCATGGAAACACAGCTTTGTTGCAAAGCTTCGTCCTGACTTTCCCCCATCAATGACATCATAGCCCAAAATGCAGGTTGGGAAGTCCGTTGAGGGCCCTGACAGCGGAAGACCTCTCTTCCTTTCCAGGGAGGAAGGCAGCCTTTACTACTGGAATATCGGGCCCATCCCGAATCCAGTCAGGGAGCAGCCCAAAGGGGAGAATAAAGTCAAAATGGCAGCTGGCCTGACATGATTGAAGCTCTTATTTTTGTCATATGATGCACATTAAAAACAGGTGGATTTTGATGGGCACCAAAGACCCCACTTCCTTGCCCATCCCTCCCAAACACCCCCTGGACAGGTCCATAAAGTAACCAAGACCCAACTCCCTGCAGAAGGTGGAGGAACAGGGCATTCTCTGGTGGCATTTCCTACCAGGGGTTTGGGATCCAGGAGAGAGGGGGAAAAGGCAGGAGACATTTTGATGGCTACAGCACTTCTAATCGAAAGGAGGGGTTGGGGGTGGAGGTGCCCCCCCCCCCGGGTTGGACCAGCTGTTTTGCCCTCCTTTCCCTGGAAAGCCCTTGAAACCTGCTCCCTCCAGAGAGGGACCGGGGCCTCCCCAAAACAGCCCAAAGGGAAAGAAAGAAGACCAGAAGTTTTAAAATCTCTCTCCTCCCGCCCAGAACTAGTTCGGGGGGGGGGGAAAGGGGGGGGTCCCCATCTCCAGGCGACACGTTTGCTTGAGGAGATTCCCTGAATCACCGGAGCGTCCTTGTCTGCGGTTTGGGGACAGCGGGAAAGTGATGGCACAAACGCCGGGTGAGCGGGAAGCTGGCAGTTGGAAAGCCAGCAAACGCGCCGCGCTTCCAGACCCCTGGAGAGCCTCTTTCTCTGGGGAACGGGGTTGGTGGTGGGCGATTCGGCATCTGGCGCCCCCTCCCGCCTCTCGGGTTTTCTCCCTCACCACCCACCCTGCGGTTTCCACGGGAGCGGAGATTGGAGGGCGCGCGCGAAAGGGGCCCTCTGCCACCCCGAGTAAGCGCCCAAGGCAGCCGCCCTTTTCCCGCCTCTCCCCCGGCGGCGGCCTTTCAAAAACTCTCCCCAGGTGCCGCGGGACCCTTCCCCGCGCTTGGAAGGGGTTAACCGCTTTCTTTCCCGCCGCGTCGCGGAACTTCCCAAACGGCAGCAGAGCGACCTTCAGCGCGCGCCTCCTCGGGCAGCGCCGCTTCGCGAGCGAACGAGAGAATGGGAGAAAAAGAGCAAGAGAACAAAGGAATGAGAAGGAGGGAGGGAGGGAAAAGATGGGGCCGGGAGAAAGGTCTGCAGCTGTCCGGGTCAGGCAGAGGAACGCCAGAAGCCCATTCCTTTGAAAGACCCCCGCGCCCCTCCCCCGGTATTACACCCCCTTTAGAAGCCCGGAGTTCGGGGCGCGCGCGCGCACATACACACCCAGCCGCCTCGCCTCGCCCATCCAAGCAGGGGGCAGGGACGGCGCGCCCTGGCCACCTCGGAGTTCATCCAGGCGGTGCGCCCGGGGTACTTTTACGCATGGCGCGCTTCCCAAAGCGCACCGGCATCAGTCCAACTTGCCAGCCCGCCGCTGCTCAGAATGGGTGGGCCCTTTTCTTCTCTCTCTCGTGGCCGGGATTCCGGCGGCAGCGGCGGCGGCGGCAGCAGCAGCACAGGCTCCCCACCCCTTTCTCGCTCTCTCTCCTCCCCTTTCTCTCCCTTCCCTCCCTCGGTTAAGTCTGAAGTTTCCCGTGTGCGCAAAAGCGAAAGGCTCTCTCCAGCTCCGCTCTCTTTCCCTGGCTCGTATTTATCCATACGCCCCCCCCTCCCGCTCTCCCCCTTTCCTGCAACGATTTGGTGGAAGGGTTGGGCGACCCCTCCCCCCCCGATTCATGGTGCAAGGAAGGAGTCCGGGTCCAATTTTGGAAAAAAGAATCCCTCTTTTGCGCTTCGCCTTTTTGGGGAGACCGTCCGGGGGTGGCCGAAGGAAGGAGAGGTGGGGACCATTGGAGGCTATTTTTGGGGGGAAGGGTCGGTGGCTGGGCTCCTGAGCCTCTCCCAGGCCACCCCTTCCCCCCCGAGCTGTGAGCGGGATTGACAGAGCCGGAGACCTCCTATCCCCGGGGGGGGGGGGAGGCGCGGGAGGGAGCGATCCTGCGCTCTCCTTCGCAGTCCTTGAAAGTCGATTTTGCTGCTTGCTCTCCTGTGAACGCCAAGGCACGGCTATGCGCGTGGGAAGCCCGAGCTCCGCGGATCTAAGGTAAGCCCGGCGCCGGCTTGCCACCTCAGGTCGGAGGGAAAGTGTGCCAGCAGCCGCCCTTCTTCCCTGGCCCCACCGCACCCCGCCCCGGGCGCCCCACGCCGCTTCCAGAGCGAGGGAAGTGGCCGAGGGCTGCAGCGCACCCCGATCCCAGGCGGTGGTCGCTCCCAGGAGCCCCCTCGCCCCGGCAGATCTCCTTCCAGAACGAAGCCGGTCTGCGCTTCCGGACTTCCCGCGCCCCTTCCCACTCCTCGCTCCTCCTCTCCCCCTCTCTTAGGGAAACTGAGGCTCCCGCGGGCGCTTTTCCGCGGCCCTTCCCCCTCCTTGCTCCGCTTACCGGGCACAAGGGCGCTTCTCCCCCGGCGCCCCCCTTCCCCGAACCCCCTTCCCTTTTCAGACAATGCCTGGGAAGGGGCGCCCCCTTCTCCCCCCGCAGCCTGGAGAGGGAAGGGGCTGGCGCGGGCGGGGTCCGGAGAACAATGCCTGGCGCGGCGCTCCGATGCCCGAGCTACTTTCGCCCGCGGCTCCCCAGCCCACCTCCTCGCTCGCTCTTTCGCCCGCTTCTCCTCCTCTTCTGCCCGGCCTCGCCTCCGCCTTTGTGCCGCTCCTCCGCCCGCGCCGCTTTCGCAGCCCCCTCGCCACCGGAGCTCCCCTCTGGGGAGGGGGCAGATGCGGGTTCGCCCTCTGCCCCTGGCGCGGCTTCCTCTCTCCCCAACCTTCCTCTCCATCGCTGTGCGGGGGAAACCGCAAACCGCTCCCCGCGGCGGATGGCTGGACTAGCATCCCCACGGAGAAGGGGGGGTTCTTCTCCCTTGCGCCCCTTCCCACTTTCCCTCCTGCGTCCCGCCGATTTCCAGTTCCAAGCCGAAGGGCGTAACTTGTTCTGAGTGCCCCAGGGCTCTTCCGGCTCCCCGCAGCCGTTCCCGGGGAGGGCAGGCAGGCGCGACCCGAAATGAAGGCCCGGGAGATAGGAAAGGGTCGCGGGGAGGGGGGCATTTTCATGGCAGGATAGTTTTCAAGCGGGGCAGGGGGGGGGGGAACCGTCCAACTCAACCCTCCAGTTTCTGTCTTCGGGGCTCCCTTTTACCCTTTCCCCGTATTATCCCTTCTGGTGATGCCACCCCGCTGCTGACATCGCTTTTCTGGGAATATCTGGGGTGAATTTCTGTAGGCAGCCCAAAGGCCAGGTTGGCTCCGCTCCAAAAGATGGGAATCAGAGGTAGAAGATTAGGGGGGAGTTGACTCAAAAGAACATTCTTGTAAGAAGACAATCCTATTGTCCTTTCTAGTCAGCCCCTGAATCAGATTACAGATGGCATTATTGGATTTTTAAATACTGATTCTGTTCTGCGTTTTATATGATAAATCCCATCAGCCGCCCAGAATCCAACAGGTCTCATTTGATAGAGAAGCCGAAGGATTCAGCCCCTCCCCGCCAAAAAGAATTGGCAGTCTCCATCAACTCAACGGAGGGGCAATTTATAGGGGCAATTCCCTCCGATTTATCCCTGGGGATACGGGAGAATCACTCAGGAGAAGAAGTTTTTTTGGGGGGGTCTTCCCAGCTGTGGCCCCTAAATGGGGCTGCAAGAGAATTTCCCTCTGCATTCAGGATTGGCCTGGGGTCTCCCTAGAGGCAATTGGGGGCTTCATCCATGCAGAGGCATAACCTCCCCTCCCCCCAACCCCTGCCAGGGCCTTTCCTTTCCTCACCTTCGGTTACAAATCCACCTGCAAAGTTTTGAAACACAGCAACTCCCTTCCCCTCACACCTGTCTGACTCTGGGGCAGGGCCGAAGACACTGTGAGTGTCCCTTGCTAAGGACTCAACTGCAGGCAGGAGGAAAGAGGAAGGAAAGAATTGTATGCCAAGAAATGATTATGTCCTCCCTCCTTCCCTCCTTCCTCCCTGCCTCCCTCCTTTGCATCATCTCCTTCCTTCTTTCCTCCCTCCCTCCCTCCGAAATGGAGACTGTTGTCCAACCCTCTTCTCATTTTAAGACTACCCAGCCCCCCCTCCCCTCCCCAGAGTAGCCCTTGACTCACAAGAGCCCATTTGGGTACTGGGAAAAGTGACTTGTGACTGTTTTTCACCCTTATGACCATCTCCATAATCACGTGGCCAAAATTCAGACGCTTGGCAAACCGGCGGGGTCCTGTGTCCCCTTTTGCGACGGCCTGAGCACCAAAGTCAAATTCACTCAGCAACTGTCTCACTGACTTAACAACTGCAACAATTAACTTAACGATGGTGGGAAGAAAGGTCATAAAATGGGGTAACAAATGTCTCCCTTAGCAGGAGAAACTTTGGGGCTCAATTGTGGCCGTAAGTGGAGGACTGTATTGGCCATGTCCAAGTTAGCCGGGCCAAATGCAGGAGGGGCCAACAAGGGCCGGCTGAAGGCTCTGCAGTCTTGCTGGTTGAATCCTGTGTTGTGTGAACCTGGTTGAGCCCTTGGCTTCCTGCAAGGTGCCCTTCTCATTTTAAGACTACCCAGCACCCTCCCCTCCCCCCAGAGGGGTCTAGAGCTTTGCAAGTCCATGGACTCCTTGGCCCATCCCACGGTGTGGGGGGGTCTTTTCCATTCCAAGGGGAACCGTGATCTGGGCCTGGGGAAGGGAAGCATCTCTTTTCAAAGGCACAACCTGGTTAATGGACTTTGGGGTCAATTGTGATGTTTGGGGGCTCCATCCCAAGAGACGTTCTGACTTTCTCCAGGGGCCCCACAAGTTCTCTCCCCCTGACTCTCTCTTTTTGTGTCCCCCTCCCCCCAGGAGCCAGCTGCTATCATGACTGATGGCGAGAGGAGAGCATCCTTCCAGCCACCGTCCAGGGATGAAGTGCGGGTGCCCATAGCGCCTGGCCAGGCTCCTCCCCAATCCGGAGAGGAGAACGATGACGATACCTTCAGCGCCTGCAAGTCCATCCAGGACAGCTTGGCCTCGGCAGGTTCGTCCAGCCAGGATCCAGCCCAAGAGGGAGACAGCCAGGTGCCCTACCCCGCCCTGGCCCCCACCGTCTTCTTCTGCTTCAGCCAGTCCACGCGACCACGCAGCTGGTGCCTCAAACTGGTCTGTAACCCATATCCTTCCTCCTTCCGGCTGGTCCATGTGGCCTCGTGCTTTGTTGGCTGGAGTGAACCTTCCTGGCCATCCTCTGGTTTGGATGCTGGTCACCTTGAAAGAGGTCAGCAGGTGGCTTGGTCTTCAGCTGGACCAGGCCAGGAGAGTTTGGGTCATGCGGTCATTCTGGGGTGAATTCGGGCTGTTTGTATGAAGGACAGACAAGGGTGGGGGATGGTCCAGGTGGTGGTTTTGCTGCGATCGTCCACGGAGAGAGGAAGAAAACAGGGGCGCAGGGTGAGGCCACTTTGGGGTCAGGGAATCTGGACCGAAAGTTGAATCTTGCATTGTGGTTTGTTCGGCTGGCAAGCTGTTGTGTGTGCCGTGACTTTTCTCTGGTTGCAAGGAAGGGCCTTGTGGCATTGACCTGGAAAACTGAGGGACACAAGCAGTGACACTTCACCCACTTTCAGTGATAATTATACAGCCTCAATACTTCACAGTCAACGTGGGAAATGGCACATTGCATCTCTAGAGTGTCGAGCGATGGTTTCTCTTGGGTGGTGGTGTGTAATCCGGTCCCTGATGAAAAAGTAGAAAGGCACATTCTACAAGAATCTCTCTCTCTCTCTCTCTCTCTCTCTCTCTCTCTCTCTCTCTCTCTCTCTCTCTCTCTCTCTCTCTCTCTCTCTCTCTCTCTCTCTCTCTCTCTCCCCTCCCTCCCTCCCTCCCTCCCTCTCCCTCCCTCCCTCCCTCCCTCCCTCTCCATCTCTCTCTCTCTCTCTCTCTTAGAAAGAGGTTCCCAGGCTCTCAGCAAGGAATCCTTCCCCGTTTAAGGTATCTAGGTTTAATGCCAAGCGATAAAATGGTTTATTTGATGTGTGATGAGCGTAACGTGTATAACCAGCCATTATGACCTGCTCAGGGAATCACGTGAAGGACGGGTTAGAATGATGTCTGATTCAGCGGCCAAAATCAGTGCAGGTCCAAAATCGAGACTTTTCTAGGTTCCAGCCTAAGGCTGCCATCTCGACTGAACGATGCAACAATTGTGGGCATTTCCTGGGGAATGCTGGGAGTTGTAGTAGCTTCATGGGGAAACAGCGCCACGGATTCCCAGCCGCTTTCGGGGAACCTCCATAGCGCAAGTGCTGTGGGGGGGGGGGGCGCGAATGGCTCACTGAAGCGGAAGAGAGAAAGGCTGGGCCTCAATTAGCAGCCTGTCTGAGCCCCGGATCAAAGAAGAGGGTGGGGGGAGAAGAGGGGCCCAGGGGAGGCGAGGGATTTGTGCGCATCTGGCTTGCGAACGGCAGCGCAAAAGACTTAAAGATGTAGCCCCAGGCAGGGTTGGCTGATGCTCGCTCGATAGTGGCTTGTTAGGGAGGACTAAATAAACCTCAATTGGCTGGATTCATGCAACGTATTAAGCCATAAGCTCTGATTTACCCACTGCACTGCTGGCCCGCATGACAGGAAGCCCTCGACTCACAAGAGCCCATTTGGGCACTGGGAAAAGTGACTTGTGACTGTTTTTCACACTTATGACCGTCTCCATAATCACGTGGCCAAAATTCAGACGCTTGGCAAACCGGTGGGGTCCCGTGTCCTCTTTTGCGACGGCCTGAGCACCAAAGTCAACGGGGAAGCCACATTCACTCAGCAACCGTCTCACTGACTTAACAACTGCAACAATTAACTTAACGACGGTGGGAAGAAAGGTCATAAAATGGGGTAACAAATGTCTCCCTTAGCAGGAGAAACTTTGGCTCAATTGTGGCCGTAAGTGGAGGACTGTATTGGCCGTGTCCAACTTAGCCGGGCCAAATGCAGGAGGGGCTAACAAGGGCCGGCCGAAGCCTCTGCAGTCTTGCTGGTTGAATCATGTGTTGTGTGAACCTGGTTGAGCCCTTGGCTTCCTGCAAGGTGCCCTCCCTCCCACCCTCCCTCCCTCCCTCCCTCCCTCCGGCTTGCTTTCCAGGACTGAGGGATGAGCCCTGATGGGCAGCCAGGTGAGCAGAGGCCACCCACCTGACCCCGAGGCCGCCTGGCCTCTGGGAACGCCCAGCGCATGCTTCCTACCTGCCGAACCCTTGTTCTCGTGTCCTGCCAGGTTCCTGGTGCCTCTCATTTATTCATACTTATTGATCTCGCTTTAGTTAAGCGGAGCTTCCTTGCCGCTGCTGGGCACCGTTAGCAACCCACAATCGTTCGTTCCTAAAAGCCATTTTTGGCAAGGGAGGAAGCCCATCACCCCCCCCTCCCCCTGGACTCTCTTGTGCCCGTGCTTGGCTGGACGTTTGCAGGGTGAAGGGAGCACCTGAGAGCCAGGCCCTCCAAGGAGAGGGAGCCTTGCCCAGACTGCCAGCCTTGGAGGGAGGGTCCCTCTCTCACTTCCAGGGAGGGGGCACCGCAGGGCCAAGAAGGGGGGGGGGCTTCAGCCGAGATCCAGAGCTGGAGGCCAACGTGGCTTTATGGAGCTGCTTCTACCATCTCCACTTCTGTGTCGACACCTTGCAGGCAACTGTCATGGCAACTTTCTCACGCTGTACATGCTTTTCGCTGGAGGGTTTTTGCCCCTTAGAGGTGGGGGGGGGGGCTTGGCACTGTGGGGGGGGGTGTTCCAGGTTCCAAGCAGAGCATCACCTTTGCTGGCTGAGGAATTCTTGGACTTGAAGTTCACCCGTCTTAAAGTAGCCAAGGTGGAGAAAACCTTCCGATTCTAATGAGGATTTTGGGCAGAGCCTGGGGGGGGGGGGAGGGCTGGGGGGGGGGCTTGGAGATATGCTTTCCCCTCCCGCTCCTTCTGCCATTCCCTTTGCTTTGGGGAAAGCTGCCACCCTGAAGAGCTCTGGGTGGGTCGCCTTCCCTCCCACAGGGGGCTGTGTGGATGTCCAGGGTGGGTTTGGTGTGGCTGCCTTTGACGCCCCCAGCCTGACTGAGACACCCACCAGTTGCTTTGGCTCGCTCCCCCTCCCCCCCAGGCCCACTGCCTGCCCTCGGGCACCGGCCTGAGAGTTGCCAGTCGGCTGCCAAGCCCAGCTGAGGGTGCAGCCAGCCTTTGAAAGCCCAGATCTTGCCCAGCGGCCTGAATTCCAGATCTGGGTTCCCACCACAGCTGCTTTCCCGCCAGGCTCTGCAGGAGCTGCAGCCGGATCATGTGGCCAAGTGGACGTCGAGAGCCCAGAGATCAGAGAGACGTCCTGAGCAGGGAGGGTTCTGCCCGGCTTTACTGCTGGTTCACTCAGGTGCACGCTGGGTGTGTGGTGCACATGCATGCTCCGTTCAATTCAAATGGTTCTGCGCATGGACGGAACTAAAGAACAAGATGGTGGCAGCCATGAGGGGATCGGTTTGGGGCTGCTAGCAGGCCTGGGGGGCTGCCGGTTCCAGCAACCGAGGCCGCCCTACCACTACCGGTTTGGTTGAACTGGTAGGAACCCACCACTGATCCTGTGGGGGCTAATTGGGGCAAAACAGAACTGTGGGTGACCCAGTGGACCTCTCCCTCTCCTCCTCCCCCCACCACAATGGCTGCATCCAAACTGCATCACTCCAGACAGTCCCAGGCCTGGAGCAGAAGTGCTGGCTCAGGGGGGCAGGTGGGTGGAGGAGAGACCCTCAGAAGGAATGCCACCAAAGCATTTCTGGGGCTCTTTAAAAAGGCAGCATGACAGAAAGATGGATGGTGAGTCAAGTGGGGAGGGGGGAGGTCTGAAACCAGAGCCAGCCAGGCCTCCAAGAGCACCTGTCTCCAGGAGTCCGGAGGGGGTGGGTGGACGGGGTGGGGTGGGGGGCATCGCATGCCTGCCTACAAGGAGGACGTGGCAGATTTACAAAAACCATCTTCTGTCTGTGCATTAGAATATTGCCGACTCCTGATTCAGAAAGTCTAATTGGCAGTAATGGGCTGTTTTGTGCCAGAAGTCTGTTCGCCTTAACAACGGGGAGGAAACGGGGAGGAAAGTGGGGGGGGGGGAGGCCGGAGTTATCCCAAGAGGTGCATTCAATCTCTTTGCCCTGGCCAGGCGCTTGGCAAAGCCTTCCTGCCTCCAGTGCATCAGTGTGCGGCGTGCAGGCTGCTTTCTGCAATGCGTGCCCACTTCTCCTTGCCCCAAATGGTCTCTCCGATGGGTTGTGGAGGCCAGCGGGCAGGCGGGATGGAGAGGGAGAGGGTTACTCAGGGCAGGCCTGAGCATTGGGCTTGTAATGTGCGGCTGTTGTGGTTCAAGGGTTGCGGAAACTCAGTCCATGGTGGCATAATTGGAAAACACGTTTGGTGAGACTGGTGAACGCCATCGCCAGAAAGAACTGGTAGCCAGCAGAGACAGGCTGAGTGGAAGGTTTCAGGGAGGGGTACCTGAACAGGTGGCTTATTCACCTGAAGACAAAGGTGCTTGGAACATGCTTAGTGTGCGCCTTTCTGTAGGCTCCTGGGTGAGGCAGGCAGTGACGGTTCCCAGGCGGCTGTACCGTACCCTAAACCAGAGCTCTCCGAAGTTGGCAGCTTTAAGACTGGTGGACTTCAATTCCCAGGATTCTCTGCTGGCTGGGGAATTCTGGGAGTTGAAGTCCACCAGTCTTAACATTGCCAAGTTTGGACTCTAAGCAGGCAAAGATGGGTAAAGAGTCGAGAGAAGCAGCTACGAGGACTTGGTGTGGTCTTCAACGTGACTCCATTTTGATCATTGACATGCTGCCCCACTTTGCAGGGGTCTCTCAGTGCTGAGGACCACCTGATCAACACAAAGCCAAAAGGCAAGTGACCCTTGGGTTGGTGCCATTGGTGAACTAATCCATCGTGGTGTGTAAGTGGTCGATTAGGACAGCTGTAAGCACAAACAGGACATTGCGGCTTGTTCAACGAAGGACAAACCACAGCTTGGTTTGGTGTGTGAACTCCTTCCTTGTCTAAAACTTCTGGAGGGTCAGTAGAAGCCCCAGACTTCTCCAAGGTCCTCTCCTGCTCCCCATCCATCAAGACCACCACTCACCCCCCCAAAGACCAGTTCCAGGGAGTCCATAAAGGCCCTGTGGGTCTGAGGGCCAACTCAAGGCCAGAGTACCTGCTTGGCTAACATTGTTGCAAGCAAACCAAAGCAGACGAGCAACCTTTTTCTCGGAAGCTTTGATTCCAAAGCAGTTGAGCCTCTCCTTGGCAGCGGACTTTCCATCTGAATCACCAAAGCGAGGCAAGTCCAGTTGTGAACTGGTTTGAAGGCTCAATCAACTTCTGGCCAAGAACATTGACTTGTGTTGAATCAAGTCTTGGGTTGAAGCTGGCTCAACAGCCCATCTCAACCCAAACTGCCCTCTGGAGCCTGAACCCAGCAGCCTCTCCTCTTCAGCCTCCCGCGTCGCCCCTTCGTCCTCTTTTTTCCCTTTCCCCAAGCAAAATAATTTTCTCATTTAGCTGGCAATTAATTTGTGATATATTTGTCAGGCAGAAATTCTTGTCTCCCTACTTCCTTCATGAATCACCGACTTTAAATATTTATTATCTGGAACAGGGGGAAGATATATACACCTATATATTCAGGGACAGGAATCGCTACAGGTTTTCTGGGCATTCTCAGTTTTTTTTTGACATAATTAGGACTGTCCAGGGACAGGGCAAAATCTACAGCTCCGAGAGGCCAAGGCCCATGGTTGTTGAACATCTAATTTCCCTTGTTTTCTCTTCTGAGTCTAACCCTGGCTCTGCCTCTTCCCAAGTAGGACCTGTTGAGGGCATGGGGTTTACTCTTAAGCAAAGAACCCTTGTCCTTAATCTGTGGGAAGGATGCTTTTCACATTTATTTTAAGAGATATCTCCCCCAGAGGTCCGGACCTTACCCACTCTCATGGCCTTCAGGAAAGCCGTTAAAACCTGGCTGTTCCGGCAGGCCTGGGGCAGTTGACCTTAGTGTTAAGGTCCAGCCCCGATCAGAACGTATGCGTGTTGTGAATTTTAATTATTTTTTATTTATTTTGCTTTTCTTTTTTCTTCTTCTTTCGTTGTAAGCCGCCCGGAGTCCCCCGGGATTGGGCAGCCTATAAATTTAATAAATGAATGAATGAATCATAGTTTTGGGACTGAGTGGTGTTTGGTATGCGCTTAAACGAAGAGCAGATTATGGCAATGGCCAAAGTGCTCTGGCAGTGACCGTTTTCATCAGGTGGTTTCCCCCCCTCCTCCCCCCCCCGAGTCAGAGCTAAGGCTCCTCACCAGAGCCAAGGCACCGCTGGATTGGCTGGATTGGCTGCCACCTTGTCGTGAGCAGCGCAAAGTGTCAGGATCCAGATGATGTCCCCTTGCCTGTAGAAATGCTGGGTGAGCTGTTGGTGCCACATGGATGAACCCAGCCCTCTCCCCCAGCCCTCTCCCAGTGAGTGGGGCAGGAGGATCAAAGGGGAAGCAACATCCGCTGAGTGGCTGGCCCACAACCGGGAAGGAAATGCAGGCCAGGATATGAACAGCCAATAAATAAACCATAAGCTTTAAAAGCCTTTTCTGAAGATTGTCAAGCAGGGGAAGAGAAGGGAGGCAGGCTGAGCAAGAAGCATTGCAAGCAGGGAAGGCCGGTCTTGGATACTGGGGGGCTTTGAGGGGGCTTTTTGTGTGGGTCTGGTTTCAGTGGTTTCTGATATAAGGTGACCACAGTGCTTCTAAGAAAGAGGCTCTGGGCTTGACTGCCTAGGTTGGGTCAATACCTGATGGTTGGAAATGGCCCCCTTGGCCAAGGCTGCCAATGGGTGGGAAGCAAAGCCACCGTTGGCTCTTTCAACTGGTGGCTGAGGACAGACCTGAGGCAGCTCCAGGGAAAATCCCCTGAGGCTCCCTGGGATGTTTCTTGCTGCCCTCGTGGATCATGGCAGCTGACCAGAAGCCCAGAAATGCAGCAAGGGACCTTCTTCTCATCGTCCCCACAAATTCCTCTCCCTAGAAAGTCCTGAGGTAAATCACCCCAGAACACGGAGGGCTGATTTTACTCCAGGCTCTCCCAGCACCCAAGACATGGGGTGCTGGGAGCAAAGTGAGGGATCTCCAAGGGCTCCTCGGAGTCTGCATTCGCTGGCTGGGGAATTCTGGGAGTTGAAGTCCGGACATCTTCAAGTTGCCAAGGTTGAGAAACACTGCTCTACAGGAAGGCTAAAGGTTGGGCTAAAGTGAGTCTCCTCCATCACCAAAGGTTGATCAGCCTGGAGGAGAGACAGAGTTTGAAGGCCAGGCGCCTGACACGCCAAGCATGTGCAAGCCGAGAAGGAGTCCCGTCTCTCCTCCTGATGGAGCAGCCGGGATCTTCTCTCTCGGCAGATGTCTCGGGGGGTGGCGTGCAGGGGGCCAAGAGGCGAAGCGGGTAGCCGCACGTTTATAGCTTGCTAAAAAAAGCCCTTGGGCCCCCGCTGGGCTGGCCAGTTGTCCCCGCCATCTGTCCATGGCCCGGTCAGGGGGGCCAGGCCTTTGAGCAAAGGAGAAGTCCTTTGCTCAGCCTTTTCAAGATCTCACTCAGGTCCTGAGCAGTTTTCAGGCGGGATAGGCCTGCTGCTCCCTGGGAGCGGGGTGGGGTGGGGGTTTGTTAAGCAAAGGACAGGCTGTTCCAGGCGCCCTGCAGATATCCCAGATATTCCCAGTCTTCAAACTATCACAAACTGTGGCTGCAGAGAGACATTCTCCTGATTGCTTTTCTGCCAGCTGTCCTTCAAAGAGCCCTTGCTTCCCAAAGAGAAGGCTTGTGTTCTTGCAGATAATTAGCCGGGAGCTTCAAGAGACAGCGTGGCATGCCCTTCCTTGTTCAAGCCTTTCTTTAGCCCTTGATGGTCCGTCCCCCCCCCATTTCCCCTACTAACCCTCCATCCATGAAAAGACATTGCAGCTGGTCGCTACCTATAAAGCCCTACATGGTATCGGACCTGGGTACCTGAGAGACCGCCTCCTGCCGATTACCTCTCTCAGACCGATTCGATCGCACAGGTTAGGTCTCCTCCGGATTCCATCTGCCAACCAATGTCGGCTGGCGACTCCCCGGGGGAGGGCCTTCTCTGTTGCAGCTCCAGCCCTCTGGAACGAGCTCCCTGTTGAGATCCGGACCCTTACTACCCTCCCGGCCTTCCGCAAAGCCACTAAGTCCTGGCTGCTCCAGCAGGCTGGGGGGGGGGGGGGGGGCTGAGAAGCATTTACCTCCACGGAAATTGTGAATGTTGGTTTTGTTTTTAATATGTTGTCTTTGTCTCGTTTTCCCCCTTTCCCTTGTCTTTTGTGAGCCGCCCAGAGTCCTCCGGGAGTGGGCGGCATACAAGACAAATAAATAAATAAATAAATAAATAAATAAATAAATAAATAAATAAATAAATAAATAAATAATAAGGAAGCTTTTGGGGGGCTGGGATGCTGCTGTTATTGGGTTTTCTTCTCCTAGAGATACCAGCCATCCAACTTCCCAGTTCACTGATTTGGAAGATAGATTGAAGGAACCTTCCAGGACCATCTCTAGGTCAACTCATAAAGTTCTCACCCAACTGGAGAGTGGGAGGCAATCTGGAGCCTTCCCGGAAGTCCTGCCCAACTTAAGGCCTGCTGATGAACTTCTGGAGGCTAAAGCAGAGGATGGACGGTTGCAGGAACTGGGCCTGGCTAGTCTAGTGAAGGAAAGGACCAGGGGAGACAAGATAGCAGTGTTCCAATATTTGAGGGGCTGCCAGAGAGAGGAGAAAGGGGTCAAGCTATTCTCCAAAGCCCCTGAAGGCCAGACGAGGAATAATGGATGGAAACTGACCAAGGAGAGATTCAACCTAGAGACAAGGAGGAATTTCCTGACTGTGAGAAGGAGCCACCAATAGAACAGCTTTTCTTCAGAAGTTGTGGGAGCTTCATCTTCTTCTCCTTCTCCTTCTGCCATGTCCGTCATCGGACGTTGGCGATCATGTTGCCGATCCTATTTTTATCAACAGCCGCACCAAAAAGTTCTTCTGAGTTTTGTCCCTTAGATTTTGAAGCCATGGAGCTTCATCACTGGAGGCTTCCAAGAAGAGGCTGGACCGGCATCTGTCAGAAATGGCGTAGGCTCTACGGCTTGGGTGGGGGTGAGTAGGTTTGGACTAGATGACCTACAGGGCCCCTTCCAACTCTGTCCTCTACAGGTGGCTTGAGGATTTCTGTAGGGAGACTCTTTTAAATGAAAGGACAATTTGGAAAAGATTCGTTGGACAAGATAAGGTGATTCTGACCATGTAGGGAGATAACTTTCTTGAGGCATCTTTGGAGACCTACATTGATGGGCTCAGGGTCCCTCGTGCTCTTTGGAACACTCCCCCCTCCAATGGATGTCTGGTTGGAATGCTTTTGCGGGTGACAATGATGCTGATGCTTTGCAAAGGTGCTATAAATCCTTCTCCGAGCTGCCGGCTGTTGACATCTGCTAGATAAGAAAACAGAAGGCAGTTAAAAAGTTGCTCTTTAGTGTGGAAAGTTGCTTCAACTCTTTTTTTCCCCCTTGTTAAAATGTTTTTATTTTCCAGTCACATATATACTGTGCATAACCGGGGCCATACAACATTAAACAATAATCACAGCAGTTCCTCTTGTCAACAATACCCCCAGAAATATAAATAAAATAAAACTCAAACTCAAATAGAAGCCCAATATACCTCTTCCCCTCTCCATACACCTCTTTCTTCCGCCCCCTCCAACTTACTATCTTCCCTCCATCATCCCCCTCTACCCTACTTCCCCTCCCCCTCTACCCCTCCTCTCTCCCAGTCCACTCCCTCCCTTCCTTCTCCCCTTCCCTCCAGTCCTCTCTCCCACCCTCTCTACCCATCTTCCTTCTATCCCACTCCTCCTCCCCTTGGTGTATTTCCACTATATGTCAATGTATTCAGCTTGTCCTATTTTTACGGAGAAATTAAAGAGAGACAGTATACATGTGAAATCGCATTACGTTGAAATCTAACATATAGTATATGTCCCCCTCTCCCCTACCCTCCCCCCAAACACCCCACCTCCCTCCCCCCCCCGGGCTTCCCAGAGCCCGTACATGGTATAGATTTTTAACAAACACAGTCTAAAATATATTGGGGGGAAAAAGAAATAGGAAAAAAGGGGTTAATAACATCTCTACATTGATCTTAGCTTCTTCTTGCTACACTAACTTTGAACAATTTAAATCATTGCTGATCTTAAGCATAGGCTATCTGGAATTTCTTAGTCCCATATTTGTTTTGCATATAGTCAATCCATTTTTTCCAGTGTCGTTTATATCTTTCATTTGAATGATCTTTCAAGTTGCTTCAACTCTTAACTGTGGGGCTGCGGCGGGGGGGGCAGATTTTCAGCAGAGTTGCCCCCCCCAATTTAACAGGGCAACCACCCACCCACCCACTCCCCCCCCCTCAACCAGATTGTAAGTCTTCTCTGAAGCCCTGGGCCCTGGTGCAGAGGCATGGTTAGAGAGGCCAACTTGAAAGGGGATTCCTTCCTGGGTGGGGCAGGATCATGCTCTGAGTGTTGGGGTGGGGGGAGAGAGCAGAAGGGCTGAAAGATGATGTGAACTGAGTTTCTTCTTCAACCACCATCGGTTTCTGCTGCATCAGACTATTTATAAAGGCCCTGGGGGTGGAATCGGATGTGCCTTTGCTGAGATGCTCAGGGAAGCTATGTAGCTGGATGGATTGTTGAGATTTGGATGGGTTTATGGGTGGGAGGGGGAGGGAGGGCTGAGATTGTGTTTTTGGGAGGAACAGGGAGAAAAGAAAGCCAACCAGGTTTTTACCTTCCATCAACCCTACAAACTAAGTTAGACTGAGCCTGTTTAGACCACGAATGGCCCAGATGAAGACTTGATCCTCCTTCAACTACACACTCTCTCTCTCTCTCCCACCTGTTAGATGACCAATCATGTTTACATTGGCAGGGGATGATGGGAACCGCAGCGGGAACAATTTGGGCTGCAGCCAAACTGGATCCTGGCCTCCAGGTTTATTTTATTGCCCAGCAGGCTGATTTCCATCAGCCCTCGGAATGCAGGCAGCTGCCTTTGGAAAATCACGTGGCTGGTCTCTCCAGCCCAGGACTGAAGGGAAAACAGCGCGGCAGGCTTCAGATAAGAGTCTATCCCAGCACTAATCAAAGGTGCCAATGATTGGATCAATCCTCAAATAATGACACGAAGGTGTAAGGAAGCTAAGATGTCCTTTTAGCTTGTGGTGGGGGAAAGACTTAAAACATTATTTTAATTTTTGTCGTTCCCCTTTCATTCTGTCCCTCCACTGGCATCCTTTCCTTGATGATTCTATTCCTCTATTTCTTTTATATTAGTGTCCTGTGACAAATGTGGCAAGTTGTCCTAGACTAAAGTCCAGCTGAGGCTCGGGACTCACAGTGTTTCTCAACCTTGGCAACTTGAAGATGTCTGGACTTCAACTCCCAGAGTTCCCCAGCCAGCAATTCTAGGAGTTGAAGTCTACTCGAATTAAAATTGCCAAGGTTGAGAAATACTGCCCCATCCATCCATCCATCCATCCATCCATCCCTATCTATCTATCTATCTATCTATCTATCTATCTATCTATCTATCTATCTATCTATCTAATCCAGTGTTTCTCAACCTTGGCAACTTGAAGATGTCTGGACTTCAACTCCCAGAATTCCCCAGCCAGCAAATGCTGGCTGGGGAATTCTGGGAGTTGAAGTCCGGACATCTTCAAGTTGCCTAGGTTGAGAAACACTGATCTAATCTATCTATCATCTCTATCAAAAAAAAAAGACCACTTTTCCCAGGTTCCCCAGAATTTTGGAACATCTCATGTAAAAAAGTTGGAAAACTAGCAAGATTCTGTCTATCGTGACCAACATTGTTCACAGGACTTCCTGCAAGACCAGCACCAACCAGCATTCGCTGGCTGGGGAATTCTGGGAGTTGAAGTCCAGACATCTTCAAGTTGCCAAGGTTGAGAAACACTCCTCGGGAGGTTGCTATTGTGTCCTTCCAGCAGCGATCCTGACCTTGGTTTCCTCTCCTCCAGGCATTGCCTGGGGATGTGTTTGCAAAAGAGCTCCTGTTCTGAATGCCTGTTGGGGTGCTGGACAAGAGAGAGGAATCTCCTAAAACGTTTTATGAGGGTGCCATAAAAAGAGGAATGCATCCGAGGTGTCTAAACCATCATTTCTGTTTGGAAATAGAACCACGTTTCCAAGACATCGGATTGAGAGTCTTTTGAGGACTTCAAACTAAGTTCTGTCTGACCCCAAAGAGCTCCTTTCTTCTCAGCTTAAAAGGAAAACACAGCTGCAAAGTAACCATGTGTCTTGTCCTGTTAGGGGAAGGCAGAGGTGCCGGGGAGCATGAGACATGTGCCACTGTCGGTGCATCCTGCCTACAATTTGACTAGTGGGACTGGTTCCATGGGTGCCTCTCTCTTAGAAGTAATTTTGGATCTCTAGCAAATTCTCAAAAAGCGTACGTCTTTCAAAAGGCACCACAAATGATAAATATAATAACAGCATGCTTGTAGACACCACAGCTGTTCTCTGCCAGAGGGACTGGTTGGTAGGAGCTAAAACATGAAGCGGAGAACCTTACTCTAGAACCCTCTTCAGTCTGGGTTCCTGGTTCATTGGAAGAATCCCCATGCCTTCTGCTCTTCTTTCTTCTTCAAGCCTGATTTGCACCCCTGATATCCCTCCTGGGCAGTGTGGGAAGAAGGCAGCCCCCCCTTGATCTGTCTCTGCATCCAGCAGTTCTTAAGAGGCCCCTCGCAAGGAAGGCAGTTGCCCCACTTGTAAAATATGGGGGTGGCAAAAGGGGCACCAAATGTGGCCAAGGCCAAGGGTGTGCTCACCTACCATAGCTCCCCACAACCTGGGTTGACCGCTGTTTGTGTTCCCCCCCCCCAGCAAGAGAAAAACAGAGTGGTAGGGGGAGATCATGTCTGCAGACCCTTCCTATTTTTGCCCCTTTCTCTCTCTCTCTCTCTCTCTCCTGGCTGAAAGGGTTGGGAGGGAGGAAGCCGGAGTGGGTCAGGCACAGGAGAATCGCTAATAACCCAACTTACTTGGGAGGTTCCTGTTCTTCATCTCGGAAGGATGAGGCTTATTTCGCTTCGCCAACCTTGAGATGAGAGAGTGGAATGGCCTGGCCAAAGTGGATGCCAAGGTGCCGAGGTGGCGCAGTGGTTAGGGTGCAGCACTGCAGGCCACTTCAGCTGACTGCTCTCTGCAGTTCGGCTGTTCAAATCTCACCGGCTCAAGGCTGACTCAGCCTTCCATCCTTCCGAGGTGGGTGAAATGAGGACCCGGATTGTTGTTGGGGGCGATATGCTGACTCTGTAGACCGCTTAGAGAGGGCTGAAAGCCCTATGAAGCGGTATATAAGTCTAACTGCTATTGCTATTGCTATTCTCTAAAGATGCAGCCACGGGTCAGCGAAGGAAATCGAATGCACTTTCTTGAATCCAAGGTTGAAATATAAACGATGGGATTCTTTCTGAAACCGAAATAAACGTCTTGCGCTTCGTCGGCGTTTCCCAATACTGGACCAATGGTGTGTGGCTTCCCCAACATGGACCGTGCCCAGAGTCAGAACCATGGGAATTTAGGTTCCCAGAGTCAGAACCTAAATCCATGCTGAAGCAAAATCCTTGCTTGAGCCCTTTTGTAAACTTGGAAGCGGAATATAGGATTTTCTCCCTTGTTTGGATTTCGGCAGAAATGAAATGTGAATTCGGCTCCCCTCACAGTGTAGGAAGCGCCATTTGCTCACAGCCACCCCATGATGATCAGTCCCGGGTGAAGCTGTGGAGGGGAAAAGCCACCCCCCCCCTTATGAGAAGGCAACCCACAAAGGGGCAGCACGGTCACATGATCAAAATCTGACTCGCATTAATGACGGTTGCAGTGTTCCGGGTCATGCAATCGCCCTTGGTGACCGCCTGGCAAGCAAAGTCAATGGGGAAGCCAGATTCATTTAATGACCGTGTGATTCACTTAACAACTGTGGTAACAAAAGTCATAAAACGGGGCAAAACTCACTTAAGCGAAGGTCTCGCTTAGCAACAGAAATTTCGGGCTCAATTGTGGTTGTATATCGAGGACTACCTGTATACAAGGTTGTTAAGTGAATTTCTGCAGTTAGGAACGACGGAGGTATTGGTCGCTCGGGTGAGAGGCGCTTGTGGTGCTGCTGGGTTCTCTGAGCTGGCGGTTTCGCTTTTGTGACCAGCCAGACTTTGGTTTAAGTTTCTTCTTTCAGTTCTTCACTGCTTTATTGACCTCCTGTGGTCAGTGGGCCATGTGATTGGCTGGTCATGCCATGTGACCTGTCATGTGACCGGCCAGCCATTGTGCGTGAAGGTCGCCAAGCGAAGAAGTGATTGGCGCCATGGTTGATTGGCGGCTCGATTGACACGGCTCCTCTGGGTTTGTAGCATGGCTCCAAAGTGACATATTTGTTTTTGTTTTTTTAAAATAGTTTTTATTAAACATTATTACCTTTAAAAACAGAAAGAAAAACACAACAACATAAGAAAAGACAACACATACATAACAATATAAAGTAAATATACAGCCTTTTGTATCGGCATTCATTAGTTATACATTTTTTTAAGCGTAAAACATACAAATACAGTTTTAAACATACAAACCCCCCCCCCCCCCCCGCGGTGACAGTCATTCACAGCCCAACTTTTTTCTTTCCTTCCTCATTGTTAGGTCTCTAAGCCACATCTTCTCATTGCAAAGTTCAGGGATCTATTACAATACCCATGTTCACTTTTAACTTTCCCCATTTTAAGTCCCGGCTGTTCTCCTTGTCGCCCACATATACCATAAGTTCCAGCTAAGGTAATGTTCTGTTTCTCCTTCGTCCCTCAGCCAACCCGTCATTCTGTCCATTTCTGCACATTCATAGATCTTTTTAATTATAGCATCTTCCGACGGTATGGTAGTGGATTTCCCAAATTGTGCATAAGTTATTCTTGCGGCCACAATTATATGTAGGCTCAAATGCCATATTGAACTGCTTATGTGACATATTTGTTGATGGATCCATTGGCTTGGATGAATTCACGGGCGTGGCATGTGACGGCACAACCAATGGTTTTTGTTCTGTCCCCAGTGGAGGCACCTTGTACGATGTTCGGTCTGCCTTTGGATGCTCAGTCAATCTCCTGGAAGGAGCATTGAAGCACCTGGTCTAAAGCAGAGATGGCTGCAGTTCCCGCAGCCCTTAAAGGGAGAAGAATCCCACCGTTGCTCAGTCTGGCTTGAGTCTGACAGAGCTCAGATCTTGACCGAGCAGGAGCCTCTCCTCCCCTCTTGAGCCCCACATCATGTACGTTGCCGGGAGCCATAAAGTAGCCTCAGCTCAGCTGGAACCTTCATGGACGAGGCAAGGAGAGGACAGGCCCACTGGGCAGGCCTCTTGGCGGCTGCTGAGGACGAAGGCGGATAGATAGACGGCGTTGGATAGGTGTAGAACTGCTACGTTGAATGCATCAATTAGTTATTATTTTTTTAAATTTTTTTATTTTATCAATTTCATATATACATTCACAATTATATGATCTCATAACTGTTATTAATAATATGTATTTATAACAATTTTTCCCTACAGTTGACAATATACTTGAAGATTGCTTTCTTAACATCCCATAGATCCATCTTATCTTACAATGGTCCTACTTCTTCTTCCCTCCCTCCCTCTTTCCTTCCCTCGTTTCTTCTCTCCTACTCTCCTTCCTTCCCTCCCTCCTTCCCCCTTCCCTCCTTCTCTCCTTCCCTCCTTCCCTCCTTTCTTCTCTCCTACTCCCCTTCCTTCCCTCCTTCCTTCCCTCCCTCCTTCCCCTTCCCTCCTTCTCTCCTTCCCTCCTTCCTTCCTTCCCTCCTTTCTTTTCTCCTTCTCTCCTTCCTTTCCCCCATCAATTAGAACTGTTGGGTGCCCAAAACGTGGCCTCTGTTTACACTGGGATTCATTTAACTGCCTCTTATCAAAACACCAGGAGATCTGGAGACGCTCCCTGAAAGGCTTCCAAGCGTGGGGACAAAACGAAGTCTGTGTATCATAACTGTTCAACGGCGTCCACGTCAGTTTCAGGATGAGCCCAATAAACGGCCTTGTTTTTATCAGCCGGAGAACTTCCTCCTGCCTGTTAAACCCTTTGGCCTCAGCCTCTGAAGAGGCCTCGGTACCATCAGGTGTTGTTTAGTCTTCTTCAGCCCTCTTCCTTCCCTTCGTGCCAGACTCAGTTTGGCCTCGGAAAAACAATTTTGTGATAACGGTGGAAGCAGAGAAGATAATGAACCAAATGAGGGAACTCTGAAAGAGCCGGATTGGAGGAAGACGCTTCCCTGGTGGGGAGAGAACGCAAAGCCCAGTTGATTCGCTCTCTTTACATCCCGATCCATACAGGGGGAGATTCTCGGTAGGTTCTTGAGAGGGAATTTCCACTAAACACGGAGACACACAATTCTTGCAGGCTCTTGTGTGCACCCTACACTTCACCCATTAGTTTTTGTTTTTCCTTTTGGGATATCCGGTTCCAAACTCCATGAAGTCCAAGAAGGAAAGCTGCATCAACATTAAATCAGATTCTTGTCTCGGTTCTAGGTAACCCTGGGTTGGAATCTCCCTCTTGTTTCCCCGGTCAACTTTGGTCAACATTTTAGCCACAAGGCACGGCCTCACAGTACTGTCGACAGGATCCGTGCTGGTGGCCGGGTGGGAGAGAGAAACCACTTACAAGCCAGATAGAGCGAAGAGAAGTTTCAACCATGAAATTGGCAATTTTGTATGCTTCATCGCGAGGGAGGGTAAGAGCGAGTTGTTCTACATTTTCTAATTGTGCCTGGATGCCCTGGATCCTGGAATGCAAAGTGTCAGCTTGCCCAAGAGAGACATATGTGCTTGTTAACTTAGATGTGCAAAGTCGTTTTGATTAGTGGAGTCAACAGAGAGCATGGGAGAAGGTTTTCATGAATGCGAGTTTTTCTTTTTCCCCAGGCAAAGATTGGGTTGCTGAAACAAGGCCTGGCTGAAAGAGGCTGAGTTCACACGCTCAGCTGCTCCATATCGAAGGGTTGGAAGGGGGGCTGCTTGTTTTGCAAAATGCCTCCCTTATTTCTCCACATGCTGCTGCTGCTGCTGCTAAGACAGCTTGGATGCAGTGGATGTTGCTATCGAAGTTGGGAAAGTCTAGAGCAAGGATTGAGGAGGGGGCTGGAAGGACTGCATTGGGTGATGAGCAGTGCAATTGGAAGATACCTGGGACCCTCCCAAAGCCTCACAGGGTCCTTCTGTCCTACCTGGGTAGAGGAAGTCTGAGAAGTGAAATGAAAGAAGATTTGGAGAACTTTCCACGGGAAAACTGCTAAGGGATTCTAGATGTCACTTGGCCCATCAGGACAAAGGAAGCCAAGGGTTCTCTCATTCCACACAAGGGGCTTTTTTCTAGACCATTGTAGGTCTCCAGAGGCCGTTTATGCTTCACATCTTGGCTATTTTTCTCTCTTAACTTGCCCTTTAAAACAGTGACATCTCTGCAGGAGACCCAGCTGGTTCTGGTGTAAAATGGGACCGATGCGTCATCGTAGCGATGGGATAGTTTGCTTCGCTTTGCTTTTTGCATGTTAGAAAGTTCACATTTCTTCTTTCCTGCGACAGCAAAACAGGAAAAAGAATTCCCTTAACGTATTTATCTCTTGAAGCCCCTTCTGCCTCATGAATATTTTTACCTTAAGAAATACTTGGGAACCAACTTTCCTGGGCCAGCCAAACTTTGCACAGGCTTCCCTTTTGGGTTTGAACTACGTGGCTAGCACAGGAAAAGAGCTGATGGAGAAATCGTTAGTATGGGGGTTGGCTAGAGCAGCCTAAAAGGGGAAGACTAGGACCTACTTAATTTGCAAATCATTTGCAATTTGCCTCGCTGCAATCAGACCAGATAGTAGTCGGGGTGGCCCAGTCGTTACAATGCAGTATTGCAGGGTAATTTTGCCGACCGCCAACAGTTCGATCCTGATTGGCTCAAGGTTGACTCAGCCTTCCATCCTTCCGACGTCAGTAAAATGAGGATCGGGATTGTTGGGGGGGCAAGAGGCTGACTCTGTAAACCGCTTAGAGAGGGCTGCCAAGCACTGCGAAGCGGTATATAAGACTAAGTGCTATTGCTATAAGCCCATATGCAAAAATTGAGTTTCAACACGTCCTGTCTGGGGAATTCTGGGAGTTGAAGTCCACCCATCTTAAAGTTGGCAAGGTTGAGAAACAATTACCTGCCTGTCTGTCTGACTTTCTATCTATCATTTCTGAACTTCAGCAACTTTAAAATGGATGACTTCAACTCCCAGAATTCCCCAGCTAGGCCTCTCCTGCATTTTTACCCAGCACCTGGAACAGATTAAAAAGAGAGCATCCGTCTCTCTCTGAGTTGTGTTGTTCTGTGATAGTTCGCTTCTCCCTCGTTGCGTTGCAAAATCTCGCATTCGCAGAAAAGGTGAGCTGACATTTCAAAGTTTGGATGTCTCTCGTTTCAGAAGCTGGCTTACCTAAAAACGAGACTGCAATGTTCCGTCCTCCCCCAAACAGATCCTCTTGTAAGATCTTTGACAGCCCCTCCCCTGCAAGGAATAAAATGCATACGTGGACAAAATGCATACTTGGGGAGTGGGAGAGAAGAATTAAATTATTAAAACTAGTTCCCCCAGTTACTATGGAAACCTGTTGCTAATGAATCGGTGGGGGAATCCTTTTTACCTTGATGCAGCTGTTAAAAGCTTGTAACTCTCTGCCAACAGGTTTCCTAGGGAAAAAAGGTTGCCATGGAAACCCCAGGCACTCAACCCAGGTGTGGACCAAGCGTGATGCCAGATGGCACGCCAGCTTCTGCTGCCAGACGGGGCACCCTTCGCCAAGCTGGGTTTGGCCCACCAACCTCAGTGCTTGTGGTCACACCTTTCTGGAAGCCCCCTGGGGAGGGGGACCAGCTAGCTGAGCCCCCCAGAGACCAAGAAATGGCTGGGAATATGAACCTCTCCAAATGAAGCAATTTGGCATTCTTTTTCCGTCATCACATAAAGCCCCCTCCCCATCAAATTTGGCTTTTGGTGACGTAGGAGATGACCAACCTGAGGTGAGGGAGGGATCAAACACATCATAAGTCATGAGTTCCTGTGGGAGATCTAAGTCCAGCCCACCTGGAATGCCTCTCTTATCTCCCGCACATTTCCCTTGACTGTAAGTTGCCCAGGTTCTTGTAGAGCACTCAGGCTTGCAAAAAATCTTCATACTGATTTGAACGGCCTGAATCTCCTGATTTCCCGGAGACTTGACAGGTGATTTTTCGAGAACATGACTCTTCTTGGTCACCATATGGAAGTAGCCTTCAAATTCCTGGTCTACTTCCAGCTCAGGGGTTTCCCAGTCACATCCTTTGAATCCAGCCAGGTATGTCTCTGCTTAACCTTTTATGAAGAGCCAAGATCTGCCAGGAAGCTTCTTTCTGTAATTATATTCTACAGGGAGCCACAGTTTTGTGGACCTGATGGAGAAATGGACAGTCAGGGCAAGGAGAGAGGAATTCCTAAGCAGGCATTTTGGTCTCATTCAGAGGAACAAAGTTGGGGTTTTTTTCCCCATTGCCAGAAAATGAGGCTGTCATAACCCAGTGGGATCGTCAGGTAATTATGCATCCTGATGAATCTGATGATCTAAATTAGCCTTCTCCCAACTATGGAAATCATAGTTGATTGGAAATCGCTGCAGTCTGGATATATATAAAAAAGTTGAAGATGGTTTTAGTCTTCAACCAGAAAGATCTCATTTCTAAATCAGAGCAGGTGATCCTTCCATTCTCTTCTAGTTTGGCCCGGTGCCACCTGGAATACGGTGCCCAGTTCTGGATTAAGGGTTTCAGAAGAACCGGAATCCTTCGGAGCCAGACCCTGAGGATGGAAGGGAATGAAAAACTAAGTTCTAGAGAAGAGATTGAAGAATTGAGAGCAGGTTTAGTTTGGAGAAGAAAAGATTTGGGGTGGAGGTACAATAGTCCTCTTCAGATATCTGGAAATATGTCCCAGAGGAGAAGGCCAAGACACGGATCAATGAATTTATAGGAAAGCAAAGCCTGATGGTTAGAAAAATCAACCTAATGGAGCAGCTTCACGGAGAAATCATGATTCAGAGGGGTGCAAAGGTGTCTTTACTGGATCTCCCCAAACTGAGGCAGGGTTTAGGATACTTTATAGGATGGAGTCCTCTCCTGAGCAAGAAGAGGACCTGTTGGCCTCAAGGGCCTCTACTTTTGTGGGAATTGATGGTTGTTCTGAAATCATGGCCCCAAGCAATGGAGATTTACTTGGTCAGCAGTCACGAAGATCTTACTGTCCAACGTGGGAGGCCTGTTTTTCTAGAATTCACAGCTACATAGAACTCCAAAGTAGATCCCTAGAAAAAAATGTTTAAATAGCTGCATGGTCTCCAAGGTGCAGGACCCCTCATGCAACCATAAGTTAGGTCATGTGGTCATTTGAAGGGTTCCTGTTTTGGAAAGGGGATCCCACCAGGGTGGCTCTTGTGCCGAATGGATGACCACGTCATATCCTTGGGAACACGTCCCAAGAGGGAAAGTGCAGGATGTGGGGGGAGGAAAGACGTTGTGCCCTAAATGTGGATTTCCCAATATCAATGGATCAAATGAGGAGGTTAAATGTTGAGCAATCCGGACTTGACTGATGTAGGAAACCTTTTGAGATATGGGCATTTTACTCTCATTGGTTATTCATGCACCACTTCCCTTTTCATGTTGAATGTGGTTTCATCCAACCATGTTCAGCCCTTTGATCTGCAGGGTTTGGTTCTTGGCCTCTCTTGACCCCAGGATTTATTTGATTGTGCTGGGAAAGAAGGAAAAATTGACCTTGGGCAAGACAGGCGCCCCACCCACCCCTCACTCTGGCTTCTGGTCAGCCTCCTTGGGGCCTTTGCCTTCCCTCCCTTCCAGAGAGGCAGATCCTTCTGGAGCTCCCTCCCAAGCTTGAGACCCAATCAATGCATGCAAATGCTCCCTGCAACCGGCATAATTGACGTTTGCCACTCGGGGTCCTTTGGGGTCCCATAAATTGGAGTTGTATCATTTTGCATGTTAATCATCCATTGTTCAGAACTCTTGCTGCTCTGCAGGATTTTAATCAAAGGAAATCAGGGCGTCTGTGGCTGGTTGTTTTCGCTCTCTCCATTCTTTAGAAAGAAATGCCAGGCGCAAACTTTTTTCCAGGGGTCGCAATCAACAGTCCTCCGGTTTTTCCAAAGCAGTGACACTGATGAGTTCATTTCTCGCCTGTGTGTCTCTGTTTGGAGCCCCGTTGACCCAGAGGGACCTGGCTGTGTTAAAGGTCAGCTGAACAACATCTATTCAGAAACTCTCCCTTGCTGAGATTTTTCTCCAGGGGGTCTGGGAGTTTCTGCTAGGATGTCTCAATCAGAGCTCGGATGGGAACAAGTGAGTGTGTGGAGGATGACAGACTCTGATTTAAAATAAATGGAGTGACTGGGAGGGTCTAGGCTGAGAGGGACAGACCTGGACTTAGGGCTTCAAGAGAAACCCCTCCTCCTGCTCGGAGATTTTGTGGTCCCATTGCAATTTTGCACAGTTGTAGAGAGAAAATGCAGCCTGCCATTGTCTTGATTGCCTCCAGAAACTTTGGATTTCCATTCCCCAAATCCTCGGCCAGCTGAACCATCCTCCTCCTCCTCCTCGCTTCCTTCTTGGGGTTGGGGGTGATGGTTCCCTATAAGTGCCCTTTGAGGAAACCTAAAATTGTATAGACTGAAAAACAGTTAGTTTTCTTTTAAAAAGTTTTATGATGAAACACCATGTTGTGAAGTCCCTTCTTCATACATTTCTTGTCTCTTAATTATGTTCCTAGTTTTCTCTTTCTTCTTTACTCCTTCTTTCTATTCTTTTTTCTTTCATTAAGTTTAGTTTGTATGAGATTTTACTATTATAATCAAAATTCTCAATAACAATTAATATATACCCATCTATCCCGCCACCCAACCCTCTCACCATCAGCCCATCCCTGTTGAGGGCTAGATTTAGCTTCCCAGGATATGATGAGAGTTACATGCCAAGTCATTGACCCTGAGTGGCCACGTAGACAGATTTTCTTCAGGATGTTCTCCACTTAACCGGGTCCTTCCGGTTTTTCAATATTGCCCCATCAGCCCTCCACCTGGCGGATGGACGCCTTCTCTTGCCTTCCACCATTCCTAGCATCAGAGGCTTCTCCAAAGAGCTAGATCTTTGCCTAATGGGGAACAAGAAGCAGGGATAGGTCTGAATGGAGACAATGGGATATGTAGTCCAGCTTTTTCAGAAAGACAAAGAGTGAGACAGTTAGGAGTCCATCCACTTGAACATTTCCTGTACTGTTGTGGGAACATCAGTGTAGGGAGGATATTTAACTCACTGGTCCAACTCAATGGATCAGATCTTCATATGCAAGCAACTTTTAAAACTGAATTAGAACTGTCCAATCCAATTGGGCAAGCCAGAGATCCTGTGTATACACAACAGCAGCCTTTTCCAAACTGGCTCAGAAATCCAACTCAAACTGATTGGATCGGACAATGCAATTTAACCCTCAAATTGATTTTCTGAATTGATCGGGGTTGTTGAATCTGGAAAGTTGAGCTGGATCAGAGGGAGAAGGACTTGGTGAACAGGACACAACTTTGTCCTTTGTTCTCTGCTGCTGGACCAAGACATGGGGGGCCTGGGGCTGGGCCACAGGTCCCAACGAGCCTCCCCTCCTTGCAAACGTGGAGTCCATGTGTTACTCTTAGGCTAATGTACAGGCCATTTAATCCTTGGCCGTCAGTGCTGGACAATGTTGGCAGGAGGAGAGCTTGCCCTGACCTTTGGGAAGCTGAGCCAAGACAAAGGAGAGTAACTCAACCATCAATCTAATTTACATTCAAAGAGGAGATAATGGCAATCCACTTAATTAACTAGAGTGAGCTCTGGTTCCTTCCCACATGCTCAACAGCCTTCTCATCCTACCCCACTAAGAGTGACCATTTGAGGCAAGGTTGGAAGACCTGCCTGGCTTCCAAATGCTACACTTCCTGTCCACACACCTGGAAAGATTGACTTGGATTTCAAAGGTGGGGGGGGATTCCCTGTCAGATGCAGCAACAAGGGTCTCAAAGGAGAATTCCTGGGGTCTTAAATCTCCCAGTTGGCTGCAACCAAGTTTTCTCGTGGACACGCCAGATTTCTTGGAAGTCCCCGGAATTTGCTCAGCTGAGTGGAAGGAAGAAGAGAGCTTTCCCAATGCTTTCAACCCCACTAACCCCCCCCCATTTTTAGCCCTAGCCATATTTTAGAGGAGAAGGACACCTCCATAGAGAAAGAGCAGTGAACCTAGGGAGCAATTTTAAATCTTCTTCAGCCAGGCAGACTTATCAGTCTGCTGTAAATACCAGGGTTATTTTTAGTCTCTGGGAAAAGGGGTCAGAGGACCAGGTCAAAAACTTTACGATAACTCCAGCATCTCATTTATTGCACCTAAACACTGGCTGCAAATGGGGGGGGGGGAAATATGCTTGGAAACTTGTAGAGCTGCTCTGAATGGCCTCTGCCAGCTGAAATGCTTGGTCTGCATTTATTGGGGTGCAATTTGGAAACCAAAGTCCAGTCTTTGATGGGGGGCAGTTTTTCTTCTTTTGACCAATGATTGGCAGCAGCGGAAAAATAATCCTGATCCTTTTCAGTTGGGAAATCAGTGAGGTTGCCAAACCCTATTGCAGTTCGTACCCGAGTTCAATTTAGTTTGAAAGCCCATGGAAGTCCATTGATTTGTTTAATTGTCTGCTTGCCTGCAAAGTCTGAGATCTTTAGCTATTTCCGAGGTCCTGGATTAGGCCCTGAGGCTGAGCTCTCTTGTCAACACCTCTACAAGGGGAGCATCATCTCAAACGGAAGTTGGGATTGACTTCCTTGCTGGTGGCTCTTTGACCAGACATTGGTCAAAGTGCCTCTTGGAGGTTTTGAGAGCCCTTTCCAGAACTACAAAGGTAGCTCTAGAGGAAATTAATGTTGTGGGATCATCTCTCCTGGAGGATACCTGTCCATCCCACCAGGCCAGATAAGTAGGGGGCACTCCAGTCACTTCCCTTAAACATTGATGGGACCTCAGAGAAGTCGTGTCTCCTCTGTGGCTTCTCCAGTCCAACGGAACAGCCTCTCCCCCAAGGTTTGGTGCCATCCCAGCTCCTTCCCCCGAAGAAGACCCTTGGCTCAGCTGCCCACTGCCCTCGGGAAGGAAAACCATCTCCAAAGCCGCTCTTATTAAAACTCTCCATCTTCTCCAGCAGGCAGGGCCCAGCAAGGCCTGATGGCTGATTTGCAGCCCAGACCGCATTGCTGCCTGCTCAGACGGCCTGGCCGTGCCAGCTTCCCTATGGAGCAACTTTTTAATTTGGATTTGTCTGTTTTATTTGCTTTCTGAAGAGTGTTTAACCGATCGGCTCGAAGGGGAGCGGGAGGAAGAGTTAATTCTGTTGAAGAGCTGGGTTGCAAATAGTAAAGAGCCGAGAGTTCTAATTAAAGTTAACCCTGGAACTCTGGCTGGCTTTCCCAGGATGGAAACCACCAGAAAGTCCATCATCCTGCGTCATTCTCAGCACCGCCTGTGGCATCACTCAAGTGAGGTGAAGATGGCGAGGTGGCGGCACATGGCTGCCCTCCCGATACGCAAGTCTTCAGCTCTCATCAGGCCCTCCTCCAGTGGTGGGTTTCAAAAATTATTCGAACCTACTCTGTGGGTGTGGCCTCCTTTGTGGGAGTGGCTTGCTGCCCATGTGACCGGATATGAAGATGCCGACGACACTTGTCAGAACCACCTTAAATTACTTCACACACAGCACTGGCCTGCATAAGAATAGGATGTAAACTTGTTTTTGAAAAGGCATCTTTGGTTTGTGTTAAAACAACTTCAACACACGCAATGTCCTGATTGCACCACAAACGCAGTAGTCATCCTTACCTTTCACAGAGGCCCTGAGGTTTATAAATATGAGCAGGATAGTGTAGAATAATCACATCCAAGGACCAGTGGTGGGTTTCAAAAAATTTTGGAACCTCTTCTGTAGGTGTGGCCTGCTTTCCGGGTCCACTGGTGGAACCTCTTCTAACCGGTTCGGTAGATTTGAAGAACCGGTTCTACCGAATAGGTGCGAACTGGTAGGAACCCACCTCTGCCCTCCTCCTCTCCAATTCCAGATTCGTATATTTCAGTTCTTATTTCTGTTTATCTGGAAGAGGAATTTTATCTTCCCTAAGCACCAGGCAGGCAGCCTCATCACCATCTTCCTCATTATCATTGCTGTCACCCTGGTGATGATGAGGATGGATTTGATCTTGCAATTTGGGCCTCGAGCCTCCCGCTTGCAATTAGGAGGAATCAATCTGTGCAAGCAACTGTTGCCCCATTTCTTTAGCGGAGAGGCTGCTGGGCTACGGAGGGCGGGAGGAAAGGTGTCCTGGATTGAAATGGGTGGCTCAAGCCAGGTGGAGGAGATCTTGGAGCCAACTCAGGGACGATTTCTCTCCCGAGCCCCACTGATTCCCCCCCCATCCTTCTTTCCTCTTCCTTTAAAAAAAAGTAGTCTGTTGCTAAGCAACCAGTGCCATCAGAAGATGGAACACTTCTGGGATGACCAACATCCGGCCTCCCCCTGCTTGGGCTTCATGGATGATGGTGCTTTTCCAGGCTTCTTGCAAATGGGGTTTTAAGCCTGAAGGCCAGTCACTGGACCTATTAGGAGGTGAGCTGTTGAATAGTTTGCCTCTTTTCTCCCCCCAGGGAATCCCTCCATCCTTCCCCTCTTTGGAGGGATTTCTCCCTAGCCCCTGGATCCCCAACACCCGAGACCCCAAGTGGGGAACTGCGTGAGCTGATGGTATCTTGTGAGTTGGAGAAACAAGCAAGAAGCAAAATGGAACAATTTTTTTGGCGGGGGGGGGGGAAATAACTGAATTATTCTGATTTCGCCCCCCTTATTATCTCCCCCTGGGCTCTTCCCAGCGCTGGCCTCTGAAGGAAGAAAACTCATCACTCCCAGAGGGAATCCCGGAGGAGACCCACAGAGAGCCATCTTGGGCTAACCCAGGGGATTCTTTGCCCCACCGGAGTCATTTCGGCTTTGCTGCATTGTGTGGAAGGGGGTTCCCTCTGGCTGTCTTCTGGGGGCTGGGCAGGCTGAGTGCCAATGAGCTGAGATGGGAAAAAAGGTGCAGAGAAGAGCAACTAGGATGATTAAAGGCCTGGAGACGAGGAACATAACATGCGAAGAACGGTTGCAGGAATTGGGTTTGGCTAGTCTAGAGAAAAGAAGGACTAGGAGGGACATGATAGCAATAGCAATAGCAGTTAGACTTATATACCGCTTCATAGGGCTTCCAGCCCTCTCTAAGCGGTTTAAAGAGTCAGCATATATTGCCCCCAACAACAATCCGGGTCCTCATTTTACCCACCTCGGAAGGATGGAAGGCTGAGTCAACCCTGAGCCGGTGAGATTTGAACCGCCGAACTGCAGATAGCAGTCAGCTGAAGTGGCCTGCAGTACTGCACCCTAACCACTGCGCCACCTCGGCCCTTAGCAGGCTTCCAGTATTTGAGGGGCTGCCACAAAGAGGAGGGGGTCAGGGTATTACCAAAATCTGAAGGCAGGACAGAAAGCAGAGGATGGAAACTCACCAAGGAGAGAAGCAACATGGAACAAAGGAGAAACCTCCTCACAGTGAGAACAATCATCCAGTGGGACAGAAGTTGCCTTCAGAAGTTGTGGGGGCTCCATCATTGGAGGCTTTCAAGAGGAGATTGGACAGCCACCTGTTTGGGATGGCATAGGGTCTCCTGCTTGAGCAGGGGGGTTGGGCTAGAAGACCTCCAGGGCCCCTTCCAGCTCTATTCTGATTGATTGAGATCATCTTGGACAGGATGGAAATAAGGGAGGTCGTGGCTTCCCCGTTGAGGCACTGAGCTTTCCCCTCCTGCTTGCTTTGCCTTCGGCAATTATTCATCCCGGCCTTTGGGGTCTGCAGGATCTTACCATGTTTGCCAGCCTCAGCAGAGCCGCCTGCCCTCCCGAATCTGGATCTGGAGAGGCCCCTGGGCCCCTTCCCTCCTCTGGCAAAACGCGGCCAGCCGGCTGAGCCTCCCTCTTCCCACCCCTGCCTGATCAAATAAGCCCGATTGTTTTGCAGAAGCTGATATGATCTCCAGCCCGGCTGTAATGTTCCAGGCTTGAAGGATTGTGCAATTGTCTCGTTTATGGTGTAAATGCATCTTTTTCTGCTTTGTGAGATGGTTCTGCCTACCTGCCGGATGCTCCTGAGCTGCGCTTTCTGGCTGATGGATGGCATCAGTCAAGCTACGCAAATACTTAGCGTGCCCTGGGAGGACGGGTACATTAAAGCAGGTGTAACAGGTACGATTGTTACAGGCAACGGGCATTTTGGCACGTGAAGGTTGCCCTCCCCCCACCTTCTTTATCTTTATCTTTACAAATCTTTTTTTTATTTCCATTTCATTCTATACAATCACATGTTTACTGTGCATAACCGAGGCATATTACATTGGGTAATAAACACAGCCCTCACTTATATAGAAAATGCCCCCTACAATACAAACCCAATATACCTCCTTGGCCCACCATACGCCCTCTTTCAACCCCCTCCAACTTTCATTCTTCCTTCTCACATACCCCTCTACACCTACTTCCCCTCCCCCTCTATCTAACCCTAACCCTATCACTCCCTCTCTTAATCCATTCCCTCCCTTCCTTCTCCTCCTCCTCTCTCTCACCCTCTCCACCCTCCTTCTTCTTTCACTCAGCTCCTCCCTTCGGTATACTTCTATTACCTTCCAATATATTCAGTTTGTTCTGTTTTGACACTAACATTAAAAAAACCACAGTATACAAGTGCAATCATGCTTTAAAATTTAACACATATTATATTTCCCCCCTCCCCCCCTCCCCCTAGACCCCACCTCCCTTCCCTCCCCCCGACTTCCCAGAGCCCATACATGGTATAACTTTTTGACAATCACAGTCTAAAATATGTCTACATTGAACTCAGCTTCTTGCTGTTACCCAAATTTTTAACAGTTTAAGTTATTACTAATTTTAAGTATAAGCTATCTGGAATTTCCTAGTCCCGTATTTGCTTTGTATATAATCAATCCATTTTTTCCAGTCTCGTTTATACCTCTCATTTGAATGTTCTTTAATGTTCCCCCCACCTTCTGTCTTCCGCTGAATTGAGGCTGGTTGGAAGGAGAGGCTGGTGGCTCCCAAACATCCCAGATTTCTTTGTGGTAGGAAAGAAGCAAGTATCTTAACTGTATAAATTCAGTACAAATATTTTAATAATAAATCTCTGGCACCCTGACTCTGCCATTCCAGATGACTTGCTCGCTGCGGCCTTCATTCCATCTTTGCAAAGTGGAGAGAACCGTCCCCATGCAGCCTTCCCTGCGGTGAAGGGCTACGGGGGCATGCGGGGATGTTCTCTCCCCATGGGGTTGCATTCAGTGGGGTGAGCCCAGCTGTTCTGACCCACCTTCTTCGCTCGTTCCCAAACGACAGTCAGACAGGACTTCAAAGGAAATATCTTTATCAGTCCTGGCTCAAGCTGGCTGTGAGCCCAAAAATAAACATAGATAAAGTCTCTGGCAAAAGGTTACACAGCAAAAGCAAAAACAAAAAGCTCTTACAGCAAACCAGGTTGACAGAAAGCAATTCACTTATCCAAGTGCCTCTTTGAATCTCGAAACGATGAACCACACACGACGAACCACGAACCACGAACGTTGACTTCTGCAACTAAGGCGTGGCACCATCCTATCTGCAGAAGACGACCCTAACGAGCAACAGCTGTTCATTATTCCTGCATCCCGACACAACTCACAGCAAGCTGCTGCTGAGTCACAACACCAGCTGAGCTGCAAAAAAACAAAAAACTGGTTCGAGGGGTTTCCCAGATTCATTCCTTAACTGGACTTCTGAAGAGAGGGCTTCCTTGACCTGAATTATTGATTTGGAAAATTTATATGGCTGCTCAACTCCCACACGGTGACTCTGGGCATTTACAGAAGTGAAGCCCCAAAACACTCTTGGTGTTAGAGGACTGCGGCCTCTCCCTGCCCCCCCTCTGCCAAGGATCAGAAGACACACCTGTGTCATTTCCCTGTATTTCAATCCCAGGGACGAGTGGACGCAAGTTGCTTCCCCCCCCTGTATCTCCCAGGCTATTGACATCACCGTGCACCCTTGCCATCTCAACCACATGTGATGCCCAGTTTACAAGGAGCACATCATGCGGCCTTTGTCAGCCAACTCCACCAAGGTCACCTGAGCAGTCTACGATGCCGGTTTTCAAAACCCTGGCATTCAGAGGACGACACCAGGCCATGTCGACTCTGCTGCCCCTTCAGATCTCCATCCCTGCTCTGACTCTCACGCTCATCACAAACATCATGAGGTTTCCCATTGGAGAGGTAAAAAGCAGCTAGTCCCTGGTGGATTCTGTTCTTATTTTGGATAACCATCCTTTGCACTCTGCAAGGCTGTGGACAGGCTGTGGCTGGGTGGTAGAACATCTGTTCATCAAACAGGAGGCCCCGACTATTTTGCCCACTATTATTAGACAGATCTTTGCCAGATTCAGGAGTAATGGATCTCCTGGGTAGAGAAACTCAGCGTGGGATCTTCCCTAGGAGCCACGCTGCTCTCTTCTGCGCAGGTACCTCTGGCCTGAACCCTCGCTGGTCAGCGTGGACTCCACGCCATCTGTGCTCTTCTTTTAGAAGAAGGCCGCCTTTGTTTTCCCCACGGGCCGGACCTCAAAATATCTCGGAAGAAAGCTAAGCCGTTACCTTGGTAGAGATGATCTTCCCCCAAAGAAGGACATATAAGGCAAACATTGAACGAAAAGCCTTCTGACTTTGGGACTTGAGGCACTGAACTATTTTTATATGGCTTTAGAGCGGGAATATTCATCAAATATGCCTTGTTGATAAAAGCGAGTGGGGAAAAATGTGCGTGGAGAAGACACATTTCAGTTTGGGGTCATCGCTTGAGAAACCCGGGAGCTATTTGGGGCCAGTGGCCGATGCTTGTTTTCTTCGGAAGGATTCGTTTTAACGAGGGCCTCGGTACACAGTCATTTTTGTTTAAAATGATGTTGCAAGTCATTCATGAAATAAATATTTACCCCAGCCTTGGCAAAAGTCTGCCAACCTCTCTTAGGTTGCAACTTGGCCCGAAGGTATTTTTTTACGAGCGCTCTTGCATTATCAAAGAACAAATATAAGTACCGAGGATGTTCAGGCTGATTGATGTTGTAGCAAATAGACAGAGCAATCACAAACTTAATTGCACGGTGTAATTGCTCCTTTGGCTAAGGCTGGCGGAGTGTTGCTCTTGCACCCTGTTGCACTCACAACCTCCCTAAACAATGTCTGCAGATAGAAAGTTCAGGCCAGGCGCAGATGAGAGGGGTGTGTGTGTCTCTGTGTGTGTGAATCACCCAGGATCCTGTCCGGTTTTCACTTTGATCTGAATCACAGAATTGACTCACATTCTGGTCTTTGACCGCAATAAAGATTTGATCAGTTGATTGACTCAGAAGCTCTCAAGAAGCTCCGATGCCTTCAAAAAGGCTCCTTGAAGACAATTCCATCGAAGCCAAAACTTTCCCAGGCACTATGTAGACTGAATATTCACACAAAGGAGATAAGATGTTGAAGTTTTATGTGGCCACCAAAGCTGGTGGGTTGGTGCTGGTCTTGCAGGAAGTCCTGTGAACAATGTTGGTCACGATAGACAAAATCTTGCTAGTTTTCCAGCTTTTTTACATGAGATGTTCCAAAATTCTGGGGAACCTGGGAAAGGTGGTCTTTTTTTTTGATAGAGATGATAGATAGATTAGATCAGTGTTTCTCAACCTAGGCAACTTGAAGATGTCCGGACTTCAACTCCCAGAATTCCCCAGCCAGCATTTGCTGGCTGGGGAATTCTGGGAGTTGAAGTCCGGACATCTTCAAGTTGCCAAGGTTGAGAAACACTGGAATAGATAGATAGATAGATAGATAGATAGATAGATAGATAGGGATGGATGGATGGATGGATGGATGGATGGATGGATGGATGGATGGGGCAGTATTTCTCAACCTTGGCAACTTTAATTCGAGTGGACTTCAACTCCTAGAATTGCTGTCTGGGGAATTCTGGGAGTTGAAGCCCAGACATCTTCAAGTTGCCAAGGTTGAGAAACACTGGATTAGATAGATAGACAGATAGATAGATAGATAGATAGATAGATAGATAGATAGATAGATAGATAGATGATAGATAGATGATAGATAGATAGATAGATAGATAGATAGATGATAGATAGATGATAGATAGATAGATAGATAGATAGATAGATAGATAGATAGATAGATAGATAGATAGATGATAGATAGATAGATAGGGATGGATGGATGGATGGATGGATGGATGGGGCAGTATTTCTCAACCTTGGCAACTTTAATTTGAGTGGACTTCAACTCCTAGAATTGCTGGCTGGGGAATTCTGGGAGTTGAAGTCCACCCACCTCAAAGTTGTCAAGGTTGAGAAACACTGAGATAGGAGCTAGATGGACAGCTGGAGAGAGAAAGAGAGAGAAAACCTTTAACATGGGTGGACTTTAACTCCCAGAATTCCCCAGGCAGCCTTATAGGGCTTTTTAACTACTTTTCAGATATCCTTCATTAACTCTCTATTAAAACCCTTGTGACTTTCTGAGCTATTAGTACATTAAACCCGCCTGCCTTTGTACCCAATATTTATCAAAAGTTGTATTTATTGTTTGAAGGAAGAAAATGCTTCTTTTGTTTTTGGTCTCAAGCCAGGGCCAAGAGTGTTTTCCCCTTGTTGCATAAGTTGTGAAGAAGGGGGCTCTTCTAAGATAGCATTGGGCCAATCCTGCTTTTCAAAAAAAATAATATTAAAAATAATCTTTTTTTTCAGCGTAGCCCACTTGCCATGGCTTTTTTCGATGGCTCAGTTTAAATCGATCGATCCAATCAATTAATGAAAGGAAATCCCTGAGTAGAGACGGAGAGTTTCACTGCTGCTTTGCAATTTCTCAGTCCTCCCTCTCTTCTGTCCCTGCACCAATTACTTAAAAGAGATCTTAAAGCAAAAACTGAATTGATTTTTTTTAGGATGCAATTTTCCTAAGATGCAAGTCGGCAGAGACGTTTCTCTAAGCTTTTTTTTTTTTAAATGCATTTTGGCATGTTTGCACCAATTTGAGTTCCTTGGTTTGATTCCTTTGTCACCAGAAAATGTTGAGGGACAAGGGCTCATCCATGACTCCAAGGCCACAGTTAGACTGGATAAGATTTCGCTCAGTCCTTATCAACCGTGGAGTCTGCCTTCCATCGCTTCCTCCCCCCAAAAACCTTCAGCCAAGATTCCCAGGTGAACCCTAGCTTTTCCTTAAGCAGGAGGGGCTGCTGTGGGGAGCAGAGATTTTGCCTTAATCTTTGGCAAGCGTGTGTGTGTGTGTGTGTGTGTGTGTGTGTGTGTGTGTGAACTTGTCTTTAAACAAAAGCTCTGAGCGGGCGTTTAATTTATGAGATGGAAATGAAACAGCTTTCCTGCTTTCCTTCACAAATCAAAGGAAGAGGCCGGTGGGATGTCAGAGGACGCCTTTCCCGAGACTTCCAGCCGGGGTGCAAAAAACATGTCAGGACCATTGACAGGAGATTAAAAGCAGGTCCCTCTCTCTCTCTCTCTCTCTCTCTGTCTCTGTCTCTCTCTCTCTCTCTCTCGCTCTCTCTCTCTCGCTCTCTCGCTCTCTCTCTCTCTCTCTCACACACACACACTTTCTCTCCCTCTCTCACTTTCTCTCTCACTGTCTCTCTGTGTGTCTCTCTCACACACACACATTCATTCTCTCTCACACTCTCTCTCACTGCCTCTCTCTCTCTCACACGCACACACTGTCTCTCTCTGTGTCTCTCTCACACACGTTCTTTCTCTCTCTCTCACACACACACACTTTCTCTCTCTCTCACTCTCTCACTTTCCTCTCTCACTGTCTCTCTCTGTCTCTCTCTCACACACACACTCATTCTCTCTCTCACTCTCTCACTCTCTCTCTCTCTCTCTCACACACACACACACATGTCTCTCTGTGTCTCTCTGTCTCTCTCACACACATTCTCTCTCTCCCTCCCTCCCTCCCTCCCCCTCTCTCTCTCTCTCTCTCTATCTCATGTTCTGCAAATCTCACGTCATCCAGGCAAGGCCCCCCACGTAGGACTTGTTCGGCCTGGGCGATGCTCTCGCTGCAGCTCTGCTGCCCCCCTTGGCTGTAGCACAACCTGCGGTGGGCAACTCGCAGCAAGACCACTCCGTGTCCTAGAGGTGGTCCCGGACTTACAACAGTTCATGTAGTGAGTGTTGAAAGTTATAACGGCACCAAAAATGTGACACGATCATTTTTCCACACTTACGACCACTGCAGCATCCCCATAGTCACGTGATCAAAATTCAGATGCTTGGCAAACTGACTCATACTTATGACAGGTTGCAGGGTCCCAGGGTCACGCGATCCTCTTTTTGTGACCGTCTGAAAAGCAAACTCAATGAGGAAACTGGATTCACTTAACAACCGGGTGACTAACTTAATGACCGCAGTGATTCACTCAACCCCTGTGGCCAGAAAAGCTGTAAAATAGGGCAAAATTCACATAACGAATGTCCCACTTAGCAACATCAAAATTTGGGCTCAATTGTGGTTGAATCTCAAGGACTCCCTGTATTCATTGCTTCATTCAATTATTTCCCATTATTTTTATTATGGGTGACCGCATTGTCATCCAAACTATTGTATCTCTTGTGTTTCTGGATTGACTTACCTTCTCTCTTTTATTATTGGCACGATTCCGTTGAAATTAGTTTAGTTTTTGCATTTGTTCTTAGAAATATACTTTTTTATTTTCCATTTTCATAACATACAATCGCATGTATAGTATTACATAGCCAATATCCTATTGTATTAAGTAGTAATTACATCAGTTCCTCTTGTCATCAACACCCAGAAAGATAAAAACCCATTATTAGCTCTTCTGCTCTCCATACACCTCTTTCTTCTGCCTCTCTCCTACCTCCTTTCTTCCCTCCATCATCCTTTCCTACTCTACTTCCCCTTCCTTTCTCCTTCTCCTCTCTCTTCATTCCACTCCTCCTTATCCTCCTCATCTTCCCCCCTTACCCTCTCTCCTATCCCTCTCTTCCCATCTTTCTTCTCTCCTCTGTTTCCCACTCTCCTACATCCTTTCTTCCCTCCATCATCCTTTCCTACTCTACTTCTCCTTCCTTTCTCCTTCTCCTCTCTCTTCATTCCACTCCTCCTTATCCTCCTCATCTTCCCCCCTTACCCCCTCTCCTATCCCTCTCTTCCCATCTTTCTTCTCTCCTCTGTTTCCCACTCTCCTACATCCTTTCTTCCCTCCATCATCCTTTTCTACTCTACTTCCCCTTCCTTTCTCCTTCTCCCCTCTCTTCATTCCACTCCTCCTTATCCTCCTCATCTTCCCCCCTTACCCCCTCTCCTATCCCTCTCTTCCCATCTTTCTTCTCTCCTCTGTTTCCCACTCTCCTACCTCCTCTCTTCCCTCCATCATCCTTTTCTACTCTACTTCCCCTTCCTTTCTCCTTCTCCCCTCTCTTCATTCCACTCCTCCTTATCCTCCTCATCTTCCCCCCTTACCCTCTCTCCTATCCCTCTCTTCCTATCTTTCTTCTCTCCTCTGTTTCCCACTCTCCTACCTCCTCTCTTCCCTCCATCATCCTTTTCTACTCTACTTCCCCTTCCTTTCTCCTTCTCCCCTCTCTTCATTCCACTCCTCCTTATCCTCCTCATCTTCCCCCCTTACCCTCTCTCCTATCCCTCTCTTCCTATCTTTCTTCTCTCCTCTGTTTCCCACTCTTCTGCATCCTTTCTTCCCTCCATCATCCTTTTCTACTCTACTTCCCCTTCCTTTCTCCTTCTCCTCTCTCTACATTCCACTCCTCCTAATCCTCCTCACCTTCCCCCCTCACCCTCTCTCCTATCCCTCTCTTCCCATCTTTCTTCTCTCCTCTGTTTCCCACTCTTCCTCTCATTGGTGTATTTCCGCTTCTGAGCAAACTCCATTCTATGTTGATGGTATTTATGCTTCCATATAAATATACTTAACATATCTTAGTTTTAAAGAAAAAATAAGAGAAGACAGTATACATGTGCAATCATATTACATTAAAATCTAACACCCCTCGTCAAGCCTAATATAGTTTTTGCATTTGTTGAATTGTCCCATGGTGAGTTGGCCCTGCCTAGTTGGCCATAGTGAGGTGACCGTAGTCAATTGGGTATGGGGAGCTGGCTGTGGGGAGGTGTCCCTTCCAGTCATATCCAGCCTATCATCCTGGATGGCTCATTGGCAGCATCCCTGGAGGAGAAGCAGACCTTTGAAGCCAAATATTCTCCATTATTGGTGCCTTTGAAGTCTCCTGAACACCAGCATTCAACCAACGGCTGAGGCCGAAAATTGTGAGTGGGGGGCTTTTGTGCCATCCTGAAAACCCCTGGTTCAGATCGCCCCAGAGGTGCTTTTCCCCCCCAAAAGGCATCTGGACTTCCTTGGTTTCCTTCTTTGAAAATGTTCAGCTTCTCATCCAAGAAGCTTCTTCACTTCTTCATGAACATCTTCAAGGAAAGTCCAGTTGCCCTTTGAAAATGCACCTTCGGGACAACCATGAGCTGAAGCAGGGGGGGGGGTCCAACCTTGGCCACTTTAGGCTGGTGGACTTCAACTCCCAGAATTCCTCAGCCATCATGCGCTGGCTGGTGAATTCTGGGAGTTAAAGTCCATAAGTCTTAAAGTGGCCAAGGTTGGACATCCCGACCTGGCTGGTTGAGAACCTCCAAAGACACCTGGTTCAGCTCGGCCATAAATCTAAGCTTTTCCCAAGCTCCCCATCCAAGGTTTGGCGAGGATTTACCTGGTCCATCTTACAGGCCTTCTTGTAAGAAGGAAGGTGAGCAGAGATCTGTGTGAATCCTCCAAAACCCTTGTAGTTGAGTGAAAAAGATGGAGTCCCTCAAACCTCTCATCAACCTGGGGAGAAATTTATAGCCTGTTGTTGGAGAGGAGGGGAGAAAGGGGGAGGCAGCTGGACACATGTTTCCCATTGCTTTGGCATCGACAACTTGTGATAGTTGCTAGCCAAGCAGCTCAACACACACCCCCCTGGAAATATGGGTTTCCCCCCTCCCCTCCCCCCATAGATCATGCAGAATATCTACTCCAGGGCTGAATTGAAAGCAAACATTGCCTTGTTTGGAAATCTCCTGGGCCATTTCCCCTTCCCTCCTCCAAAAGGGCTTTGCCGTCAAATGATTCATCCCAATCCTTTTTCTGAGCAGCTAAAATCCCGGCCAAGAGGAGGTGCTGGAGGGCCCTCTCTGGATTCGGGGGGGTCTGGGTGGGAAGGGCTTCCATCTCAACTCATCCCCTTTGCTGTCTATCAAGGGGCTTCCCTACTCCTCACTTCTCCATTCAATATTTATTGGAACTCCCAGCCAACAACTATAAGTAGACAAGGGTGTTTACACCCACAACTTGGAGAAGGTTTTTCCATGAACCCAGAAACGCATCAGCCTGCGAGAAGCTGACAACACAAAATAGACAAAGGCGACAGAGGAAAAAAGGTCCCAGGGAAACAGGTTGGATGCAGATAAAACGGCAGAGCCGATCTGCCGAAATCCGCTTTTTAAACGAGCTCCTTGTTTTCTCAAGCTTTGATTCTACAGAGAGAGAGAGAGAGAGAGAGAGAGATCCTGCTAGCTGCAAATTACACTGCAAAATTTGGGAAAGAGCCGAGGTCAGAGAGACCCTCCCTCCGGCAGGGCAGGGAAGGGGGGAAATTCTCCTCTGAATCGGAGGCCTTGCGAGATGCCCGGCTGGTGCCAAGATTTTTGTCTGGCCTGCTGGAGGGCTTTAATTAATACTCAGTAAAATAGCATTTGATGAGGGATAAATTTTACGATGCAATTATAGCAGCGCAGTAATTCAGCCACACAGCATCCAACGTGAACCCACGGCAGTCAACAAAAGGAGAGCTGGGCTGGATAGAGAGAAGAGAAAAGCAGAGAAGAGATTCAGAAATATATGAATTAGAGGTGGGGGGGGGGGGAGCAAAAGAAGAATCAACTCAATCCATCCTCTCTTCTGGGCTTAGACATAAACTGGTGAGGAAAACCTAGAATCTTGTCCGATACAAACTTGTAGTCGAACCAAAATACATTCCGAATCCATTTCAAAGGAAGATACAAAGATTAAGGTGCAAAATGGAATTAATTCTCATGGGTGGCCTGCCAGATCCCCCATCCCTATCAACCACAACTCCTCTTCTTTCAATCATGGGGTCTTTCCAGGGGAGAAGACCCTCCTTGGCTGAGAAGCAATCCAAGCTGCTTTGGTATCTTCCATTCTCTTGGTTACCAGGGAAGGCGGAGTAAAGTTGCCTCTATCCTGCCTCTCCGCTTGGGGGGAAAAACCCAGGAAAAATGGCTTTACAACCACATACGGATTTTTGCGGCTCTGAGAGCAGGGGTCTCCAATTTTGGCAACTTTAGGACTCGTGGGCGTTGACTCCCAGAATTCATCTGGGGGATTCTGGGAATCAAAGTCCACAAGTCTTAAAGTCACCAGGTTTGGAGACCCCTGCCCTAGATCAAAGGTGGAAGCAGAGGAAGCTAAGCTTGTCTTTTTCCCCAGCTGGGGGGCGGGTATGTCTCCTCAGATATGTGCAGTGACTTCACCTTCCTGGGGAGAATCCCCTTCCCTGCTGAGCAATGGGCCTAACTTTCTTTCGGAGGGGGAGATTAGGGAATCCCTTAGCTTGGTTTGGGGGAATCTGAGGCACCACTACTTGGGCACAGAGCAGCCCGTGGCGATGATGCCAGGAAAGGCTTAGGCCAAAGAGAAACCTCCGCCTTCTTTTCCTCTTCTCATTTAGAGATAAATCAGCAGCTTGCAACTATAGCAACAAGCAGATAAATCCAGGGCCAGGCTGAGTGGGGGGTGGGGGGCCTTTATTAAATCAATATATCAGGGCGGATTTAATGCACACTGTCCTTATTCACCCCAATAGTGCAGAGTAACGGTGAGGTTTTTTCCAGGGGGCTACGAGGGTGCGTGGGTGTGCGTGGGCACATGTGAATTTCCCCTTCCTTGTGCCTTCGCAGAATGTAAAGCCATATGGCACGATTCCTAAGCGGGCTCTTCCATTGTCTTGGAAACCAGCATTTGTTAGATGTACATAGAGACGCTCGCTCGCTTGTCTCGAGCCAAGCGCCCGTGTGAAGGCAACCCTCCAGATTTATGCCTCGGGCAGGGAACCAAAAGGTGGATTCCTTCACGGAAGGACCAGTCATAGCGATGTGTTTGGGGAGGGGGGGTGAGAGGAGGGGTGGTCTCCCCCAGACCTTTCCCAACTGGTGTCTTCTGGTGGCTTTGGACAGCCATTCGCTCCATCTCTGGTTTAGGTTGCTCTTGACCACAGGGAGTTTGAGGACCTAAGAGAGAAGAATCGACTTTGAGGGTCTTTCCTCCTCTTTCAAACGAGGGCCACTCAGAGATCCAATGAACTCTCTGAGGAGTGGGAATAGGGGGAAGTGGGTTTGGTGCAGACCCAGATTTCATGTTTGACTTCCTCAGCTGAAGCCGGTTTATGCCAAAAGCAAAGACTTGCTGGGGATTTTGAAAAGCCTTTGCAAGTCAGGGTAGATAATAGCATTTTCCCTCTGCATCGGTTTGCAAATTTGAGAGGGGGAGAGAAGCTGGCACACACACACACACAACACACACACACAGAGTGTATATGTGTGCATTTTGTGCTCATCTCCCTAGGAGGCACACTTTTTGTTTTTTGCAAGTGATATTATCCCACACGATGTCTTGGCATTTCTTCTTCGTTCTTTTCCTAATATGTGCTGTTTTGGTGTACAAACTTCCTTCACGTAGTAGTCTGCCAAATTTCCAACAAACATGGTTTTTGGAATACAAGTTTCCTTTCCATTCACGTCTCGCTTCGGGAGGAAGAAGTGAGCGAGTGGATATTAAAGAAATCGCCCCTGATGAATTTCCCTGCCTTTCAGCCTTCCTCGCATGGCGGAGGTTGCAATTATCTTGTACAAACACCAGAGCTGCAGCAACTGACATTTCCAAGCCGCTTTCCTCAAATCAGCAGAGATGGGATGAAATCCTGCGTGCAAGATTGTCTCTTCCCATCTTCCTGCCAGGGAGCCCCACCAGGGACCCCCTAAAAACTGCCCGAGGGCTCTGAAGTCCAGGTTCCTTCCCCTCGCCCTTCCTGCCCTGGGGAAGGGGACGTATTTTGCCTCTGTAGATCTTGTGTGGACCCTGGGATGATCCCTTTCTCGGGACTTCTGCACCTCCCCCTTCTTTGACTTGCTAGGGTGATTTCCTCAGCCCCTCCCCAAGACCCCTGGGCAGTTCTGGACAACTGAGACCAATCTCTCTTAAGCGGCTGTGGCCAAGGAAATGCCGATTAATAATTTCCTTCTGCCGTCCTAGCGGTAATTAGATTTCAGAGCCTGGCCTGAGAGGAGGCCACAAGCCCATTTCCAAGAGGTTCCAGATGTGCAGCAAAACTTTGTGGATCAGTCTTGGGGGGGGGTCTCCAATCAGCTTATCTCGCACCCCACCCCCACATCAGAGAGAGATAAACTCTTCCTAGAAACATGCATCAAAAACTGTGGGTGCCTGTTGGGGAATTCACAATCCTGCATCTGGAAAGACACCCAACCCTCCTAATCGCTTTGTTTCTTCCTGCCTTCTCCCATCTTTGAGACCTCTGAAGTCGGCTAAGTCCCTCCAAATCTTACGGCTGATGCGGTGACAACCTTCCAAATGGCCGGATCTTCACGGGTGCCAAGATCAGGCGCAGCAGCTCCACGGAGCGATCTGGGCCTTTGCTGGCTATTGATTCGTAATCAAAGGCTTTCCCACGCTGGGAGGGAAAGGAGGCCTCCGCCGTAAAGAGGAGATGTCAAGCCAGAAGAGAAATAAATGACGATGGAAAAACGAAATTCCACGGTGACATTTCTGAGGCATGGATGCAACGTTCTGGGGAGCTCTGGAGAGGGAGCTCCAGTTCTTGGTGGGGCTTCCCTCTGCCTGCCCAGAGGTACAAGGAGCACATGTGGGCACATAAAAGAGGAGAGAAGGAGCACATGGGCACATGAGGAGGCCTGAAAGACCCATTGTGTCAGGGTTCCAAATAGCATCCAAAAGTAAATGAGAGTCCGAGGCAAAGGATTCCTCAAACTCCCAATTGATGATGAGAGCCCTGTTGGCACATCTGGGAAAAACCCGAATCTGAAAGCTTCCCGGTTTTCCCCACCCAGTTGAAAGTTCAGGATCTTTCCCCCACATACACAAGTCCATCCCATGGTCCCATCTCCCACTGCCACGCTGGCAGCTTCCACCCATCCAGTTCCGGTCAGGTGCAGAGGTGCAAAGATGACCTTGGCTTTCTAGGAAGAATGTTGTTATGGCTGCATGTCATCTAACTCCGTACAATCTCCCCTCCCATTTCCCCCACAATAGAAAATGCATAGCAGAATAATAGGAAGTGTGGCAGGCCAAAAATCCACCAGGAAAGATGGCTGCAGGCCTGACATATTGTCCATCTCCTTCAAACCTGGCAGTGCCTACCTTTGGGGGCAAGCAAGACTTCTGCCCCAGGACTCTCTAAGAAGGGAGCTGGATGGACGACCTGGGCCCCTTCTGTGACCCAATCTTGCCTTGCAAGGTTTTCCCCCCCCCAGGCTGGGGAACTTTTCCGCCTCATCCCAAGGCAAAAATCCCCTTTGGGGAAGGAAGCCCAGCCTCCCCAGGGCTCTCTGGTAGCCACAGAGGACCCATGCCTGAGGCTCCTTGTGTCCAGCCTACCATGCTGCGCCTGAAAGCCGCCCAGCCACGTGGGTGGCCCATTAATTAGCAGGGCCTGCTGGGTGATTGACAGGAAGGAGCAAACATGGGTGGAAGGTCTCCATGGGGTGGAATTGCTGCAATTGTTCCAGAAAATGAGGGTGACGGGAAAGCCGAGGGGCTCCGCCGAGGAACTCCGGAAGAGCATGTGCCGTTGGAGAAGAGCTGAGCTGGCATTCTGGAGCCTCTTGTGGGCCTTCTGAAACGACACCCCCGGGCCGTCTCCAGACTTGGGGGTGCTGCCCTAGAGATCCAATGGGGGGGGGGAGGGCTCCTTGCATTTGCGAGAAAGCCGGGCACTTTTTCAACCTATCAGGGGAAACGCAGCCTGCCAGCCAGCCACGAGCGCCCACACCTGCCAGGGCTGTCCGTTTGCTGGATGAGGGATCATCACTTGTATGAAAGGCACACCTGTATCTCAGCAAAAAACAAGGCCAGGGTGGTGAATTTTGGTCTCTGTCAATGACATCAGTGTCATTTTACATCTTTAGTTTTTGCACCGCTTTCAATACCTCTCCCCCCCCAAAAGCAGGCTGGCATATTGGGGCCCATGCTTCCCACCCAGTGGAGGGCCACGCCCTTCCCCCTCGCCCGGTGCCTTGATGTCCATCCCCTCGGCTGTTGCGTCCAGCCATGACGCAGCTGCTCTCAGCTGTTTTCCTCCACTATCTGGAGACATCCGAGACACCGAAGTTCTTTCAAACCACACGGCTCCTTGCCTGGCTTTCTTTCCATTGGAACAGCTGTGAGTGGGGGATCTCTGAGTATCTGGCACAGCAAGGCCACCGAGCGAGAGGAAAAGGGGGAGAGAAAGAGAGAAACACACAGAGTGATGCTTAGACATCCATTCATTCAGATCCTTCACTCGGGGGGTAGCAGGAGTTGAGACTATAAAAAGCTGGCCCAGAGTCCTCCTTCTCTCCTTCTCCTCCTTCTCCTTCTCCTTCTCCTTCTCCTTCTCCTTCTTCTCCTCCTCCTCCATTCCTCCTGGGGAGGGTCTTTCCTTGGTTGGAGAGCACCAAGGACCCCATAATTATTCTTCTCCTTCTCCTTCTCCTTCTCCTTCTCCTTCTCCTTCTCCTTCTCCTTCTCCTTCTCCTTCTCCTTCTCCTTCTCCTCCTCCTCCTCCTCCTCCTCCTCCTCCTCCTCCTCCTCCTCCTCCTCCTCCTCCTCCTTCTCCTTCCTATCCTGGATTCTCAATCCCAACCCTTTTGCAGTCCAATTTAATCCAAGCAATTGACATCCATGCTGCTAATTGCTGTGGAAGAGAAGGCTGGAGGTCCTTTTTTTTAATATTTATTTTTATTTTTATTACATAGACAACACATACACACAACAATTAAAAAACACACACACACACACAACCCATCATCACATACAGCATGTCATTTGGTTACAGGTGTTTTAACATTTATCATTCTTATCCATTTATTATTTCATTTAATAGGTTATAATATACAGTTTGGGTTGCTTTGTTTACCATCCCTTCCTCCTGTTGTAACACCACCTTATTTTCCCTTTCTTTTCTCCCTCCCTTCTCTACTTTCTTCCTTCCTGCTCTCCTTTCCCTTCCTTCTTCCTGTACCTTTCTCCTACTCCTGCTCTTCCTCTTCCCCTTCCTACCCTCTCTCCTCCTCTTTCTCTCCTTTCCATCCTCTTCTCCTTGCCTCTTTCTTTTCACTCTCTCTCCCTTCTCTACTTTCTTCCTTCCTCCTCTCCTTCCAAGGCTGGGGGTCCTTTTCATCCCCCAGTTCAGAACCCATTTATTTCCTTGCCACCATATGCTCTGCCAGCCCTTTCCAGACAACAAAAGCGATCGGAGAGTGAAATTCTGCACCCACCTTGGCAATCGGTGGAGTGTTTTGCAAACAGCCATTCTCACCCTACAGTGGTGTTTCATTTCTGTTTCCCTTCCCTCTTCTTAGCCCCCCCACCCCACCCCCCTGCAATTGCCAATAGAATTTAAATATCAGTAGCAGCCACCAGCTCCGCCTGGGAATTGCAACTTGCAATAATTCACCCCTCCAGCTGGAGAGGGGAATAAGCTTCCATACGCAAGATTCTTTACGTGTGAACTCCAAGACAACGGTGCCATTTGTTTGGCTTGACACAACACGCCCAGAAGCTGCCGAGGGTAGTTTTGAACAGTTGACAATATTCTCCAGAAAGTTTCTCTCAACGGAAGCAAAGAGAAACACCAAACTCTTCATTCGGGCAAATGCATTCATAAGACCAACTCAAGGCCAAGGTGTTCACACGTGATTCTACGGAGTGATCTTGGACTGACCCCATGAAAACTATGGCCTGCTAGGTTTTCATCTCCGCAAAGGGCAGCTTTCCAAGCACTGGTTTTGAGATGAACAGGTTGCAACTTGTGAGACTTTGGGTTGACCGCTTGGCCTGGGACTTTGGTCGGAGATAGAAAGGAGAAGGAGAGGGGGGTCCTGGATCCCCTTGAAGAGGAGGCTGGCTTCATGCGCGTCCCAGAATATTTGGTTATTTTGGTCTGGCAACCAAGAAGGTGCAGCTCCTCTTGCCTAGGCGGGCTGTTGCCCCCTCCCAACGTATTTTTAGTCCTGTCAAGCATCTGCAGAAGTGACATTCCAGCTATACGTTAAGCAAGGAGAAATCCTCTGGAGCCACGTCGTAATCTGAGAACTTTGCACGTCCCTTAGATGCTGTTCCTCCAAAAGCTGTCTCCACCCCACTTTCCTCAGGCCCTCTTCTCACATCCTTGCAACTCCAGGTTGCAAATCTTTTCCTCCCTGTCCTGTGGAAAAGATCAGATAAATAAGTTCTAGGAGAGAAGGAACCTGGAACTAAGGAGAAATTTCCTTTAGTGAGATCAATTGGCCTTCAGACGTTGTGTGGAGGTTAACAAGAGGAGGCTGGGCGGCCATTTGTACGGGATGATGTAAGGCCTCCTGCCATTAGCAGAGGGGGTTGGACTAGAAGACCTCCAAGATCCCTTCCAACCTGGTTATTTTATTGTGATTTATTGTCAGCTCTTTCATATATTTTCAAAGAGATTTTTCCTGTGGAACCAAGCAGCTGACAGTTTTCCTCCAGACAAAGGCCTGGGAATTAGAAAGAAAGAGTAAAAAAAACGATGAAGTCATTTTCGATGTGGCACAAGTGTTAAAAAGGAATCTCTTTCTCTTCTTTTTCTCACCCCTTTTCAAGCTCCACGCAGAGAGTTTTCTTGTGGAGAAAGTCTCAGAAACACCGACTTGTTTCCCAGGAAGTCTTTGCAGGATGAAGAAGTTCTCTGCCCGTGAAAGACATCTCAGCAAGGTTGCAAAATAAGCCATGATCTCTTGATGGATTGCTAAACCATGGTTTGCAGCCTTGGCAGATGACAACGGGCCAAAATCAAATAAGTTGCATTTTGGACCGGGTGCATTGTGAGATTTCACACCCTGACAATCTCGTGGAGGTCTGCTCAAAATTGTGTGGTAAGGGCCAGGCCTCCCCACGATCCCTTCTTTTCCAGCCCTGCAAATTTCGCTCAAGCACCACCGTCTCTTCTCCCTGTTTCTGAACTGTGATATTTGCACGATCTTCCCCATCTGAATCAACAGGCTTGGAACATCATGTCTCTCCTTGAGAAAGGTTGCATCAAAAAAGACCCACAATGTTTTGGAAGAAGAGACAACGCTGACGTTTGTTTTCGCTGTGAGTTGCTTTGAGGGAGTTGTTGAGCTCTATTATCTGGAGACCAAACTAAAATAAAATAAAATGAGATGTACTAGAAAGAAAGGTCCACCCTTTGCCCCCCAGAAGATTTACAGCTGAGCCAGGGACAGGCCGAGGAGTCCTTGCTATCAGAAGCTTTTCCATTTCACCAAGTACAGTTAATAAAACGCCTGCCAAGGCGAATTATCTTAAGTGGAGCCTACATTATTTAGCATTCCTAGAGTGAGACAGATTCTTGAGAGTTTATGGTCTGCACCCAGAAAGTTAGAGATTGTTGGTTGCTTTCTTGGAAAAGATCATCTCTTCTTTTATTGGGGGGGGGGTCAAACTATTCTCCAAGGCACCTGAGGGCAGGACAAGAAGCAATGGGTGGAAACTAACCAAAGGAGAGAAGCAACTTAGAACTAAGGAGAAATTTCCTGACAGTTAGAACAATTAATCAGTGGAACTACTTGCCTCCAGAAGTTGTGAATGCCCCAACACTGGAAGTTTTCAAGAAGAGATTGGACAACCTGAAGTGGTGTAGGGTTTTCTGCCTAAACATGGGGTTGGACTAGAAGACTTCCAAGGTCCCTTCCAACTCTATTAGTCTGTATTCTTTTACATCAAACTTGCAATATCTTTATTCCTCATCTTCTCCACGTCCTTCTCTTCTCTCTCTCTCTCTCCATGGCTGAGAAGTTACTCTCTGACAGTTTTTAGTCTGGTATAGTTATCCTCTTTAAGAGTGCTACATCTAGGTGATAAGTATATCCCCAAATATTTAACCTTACTTGTATTTTGAATCTGCAACGTTTCTGACAAATGGCACTGATGTTCCTCGATGCGCAGAAGGCCTTTGACAATGTGAATTGGCAATTTATGTTTTTGCAACTGGAGCAGATGAATTTTGGCAAGAAATTCACTCAAACTATACGAATGATATACCAGAAACAAGCAGCAAAGATAATGGTAAATGGAGAACTAACAGATCCGATTGAAATAAAGAGAGGTACGAGACAAGGCTGCCCACTATCACCACTACTCTTTGTCCTAACACTAGAGGTCTTAAACAGAAAGATCAGAGAAGAAGAAGAAATAAGAGGAATGAAAATTAAGAGAGAAGAGTATAAATTACAAGCGTTTGCAGACGACTTAGTTTTTATTCTTGAAGATCCATTAGAAATAGCATCCAAATTGCTGGAAAGAATAGAGGAATATGGAGAAATAGCAGGCTTGAAAATAAACAAAGATAAAACAAAGATCATGATGAAGAATATCCCAGCAACACAAAAGGAAGAGCTCTCTGACAGTTTTTGTCTTTTCCCCTTCCCAGCCTATCCTCTCACGGGCCTGGGGACAAAACTCAGGTTGTGATTCACATGTGCTGATGGTTCTCCCCTGCCCATAGCCCCACCCCACTCCACCTTCCCCTCACCTGCGTGCGTATGTCCATGATCAGAAGCTTCCTAATTCAAGGGCACCATTGGAAGAACATGGCCAGAGAGGGGAATGCCAATGTAATGCCAACACGTATCAATGAAAAATATGCTTTGATCCCTCTGACTTTGCGTGAATGTTGCAAATGAGTTTATCTAATCTGACAGGATGAGATCTAATTGGAGATAGTATAGCAAAATACAAACATGCTGCATTCAAGGTCAAAGAGGTCTTCCCTTCACAAAAGATGCTACAGGCATACCACTGATCCCACCTACGGAGAATAATGAGACATGGCATCAGGAAGTAAAGGTTAGTTCCCTGCCGGGAGAGGCTTCCGAGTAATAGTTGAACAGGGGAGGCAAGGAAAGAATTGGCCTCTGTTCGGGAGGCCTGCTGCGGATTATATGGCGTTTGGCTTGCTTATGACGGGGGAATCTTCTGCAGATGTGCAGCTCAAAGGAGCAGATGACTTTGGCTTGGATGAAGGTTGCAGAACTGGAGGATGGAGAATTGGGGGGGGGAGGGAATATTACGACACAAAGGAGGAGAGAGCCCACAGCTGTGTCACTCTATCAGCCTGGTTGGGTCTCCCATGGGGGGTCTTTTGAAATAATGATTTTATGTGGGTTTCAGTGGCTTCGTCATTTGAGGTGGTGGGAAGATCAGATTGACTAGCATTGCCTACTTTGATGTCATCTTTCATTCAGGGGCTCCTGTTAGCCTGCCCCGTCCTGTGGTTATAGTGGGGAGTTGAGCGCGTGTCTACTTCACTTACAAGGACTCGAATAGCAATAGCAATAGCAATAGCAGTTAGACTTATATACCACTTCATAGGGCTTTCAGCCCTCTCTAAGCGGTTTACAGAGTCAGCATATCGCCCCCAACAACAACAATCCGGGTCCTCATTTCACCCACCTCGGAAGGATGGAAGGCTGAGTCAACCCTGAGCCGGTGAGATTAGAACTGCTGAACTGCAGATAACAGTCAGCTGAAGTGGCCTGCAGCACTGCACCCTAACCATTGCGCCACCTCAGCTCTGCAAGCTGAGTCACCTGGTGTAAGAGGTGTGTGTGAGAGACATCACATCATACAGGCCTTTCTGGAGATCTTGCCTAGATCTGCTGGCTGGAACAGGGGAAATCCCAGATACTTTGCAGGACAGCACTGGAGAGAGTTGACCTGGGTGCAACTGATGTTGGCTTGTTGTTTTGTGCCAATGTAGGACCCTTTGCAATAACGGCTAGGTGCTTTCCCACTCTTCCAACTCACCTGAAACCCCAGTCAGATGTTGACTATTCACACAAGGGCCCCACTCTTTTGTAAGCGTCGGAAGCTGTGAACATCTAAGATTCTTCTGTGCACAATATTAACCAGCAGGTTTCTTGGACTTCCTCCGTTGTGTAGAAACACTGGCTGCTTGCATCATCACACTGTGTCAACTAGCTGCAGAGCCTCCTATTTTAAGGATCCTTTTGAGCCTCCAACCCGGAGAGCATAAACTTCAAATGTCCTCCTCACCTTGGGAAAGCAGTCCCAGGTTGGAGCTTCTGTAGAGCAGCGAAAACACAACATTTTGGAAGGGAAGGCTTCCCCTCTGTCTTTGGCCTTTGCCCCCCTGCCTCCCCCCCCCCAGATGGGAGGGAGGGAGGGAGGGAAGGGGAGAGAGACGTGCGTTTTATTTTCTCCTTTCAAAGCCTCTGAGTTTTCCCAAGGTGTCATTTTTACCAACCCTCACAATATCCAAACACAAAGAAAGCAATCTATGGATGCTCTTTTGTAGTTGAAGAAAGAATTATTTTTCTGCACACAAGCAATTCTCTTAACAGGAGCAAACGGAAATAAGGCCCACCCCCCTACCCAGCTCACCTGGAAGGCTAGGATGCCTTTCTCTTCCCATCCCGAATTCCAGGTCTTTTTAAAATACACACAGACACCCCCCCCCCGGGACTTAGTTCTTGTTCTTCAAAAGCCCTCTCTTTGTGTCCTCAAGTCACCCTCCCAAGGTTGTTTTTTGAAATAACCTTCAGGGGAAAAAAAAACCCTTCCTTTTTTGGCATCTGGGTGTCCCAGGGTGGTGTTAATTATTTCCTACAGTACGTTTTATGAAGTGTCACTGCGTATTGTCACAATTCATACAACATAGTTAACAACCTCATGGTGGGTTGCATGAGTCATGCAAAGAAGAAAAATTGATCCCTTGATCCAGGCAATCAAAGAGCCTCCGGTTGTTTTGGGTTAAACTGACAGCCATGAAGCTGGGGGCTGGTTAACCCTTTCCCCTCCCACGGCACAGGTGACAGCCTAGAGAGGCCCCATGAGTACAAGGCCTGTCTGGGCACTTTACATCTATGGCCATTTGGGCTTTCAACCTCATCCCTCATGGTCACCCAGGAGGGGTGAGAGGTCCGGGGTGAGTGGGATGCTCTCCCCAAGCTTCTGCACTGATGCCGACCTGATGGCACCATTGCATATTTTAGGGTTTGGAACTGGGGATGGCAATGCCAACTTCTTCATGTCTTCGAAGACAGCAAATACGGTCCTAGGCAACTAATCCAAATCTCCTGATCAAAGTGACGAGTTAGGTACACAGGGAGATGTTGGTCAGCTGCATCTTGTAAACAGTGATTATATTGGCCAGTAATATGTATCTGGCTACCACCAGATTCTGATTTCCTCAGTTCAAGCACTGGTTCTCTCCTTGATGCATCCAGACAACCTTTGATTTGCTCCCTGATCAGATTCCGAGCTAAGCATCCAGTCACCCATCTAGCCCTGAGGGCAAGAACTGAGGAGCTGCCAACCTTCTCCACAGCCATGTCCCCAAAGAGGGAGCCTTCAGCTCTTTCCGGATGAAAGTCATCCAAGCAAAACCTTCCCAAAGGCAGCTTCTACACTGAAGGTGTTTCAGCTCCTTTCTTGGGAATCTTCTGGCCTTCTGTCACGTGGGGTAGCAGAACATGGGCTGAAGTGGCCTTCAAAACGTTTCCATTTTCTTTCCCTGCAAAAGAAGCTTCTTGTGAGTTTCTCTTGGTCTTGCTTTGAGCTGTCTTGCTCTTGGAGGGGACCAAGGATGTCCATTTCCTCATCCTCCTCTCTTTATCACTCAGAAGCCTCACATTTCACTACCTACAAAACCTTCATGAGATGTTTCTCCATCCCTCTTCCCTTACGATTAAACCCCAGAATAATAGAGAAAGGATTGTCCAATGAGAGACATTGGCTGCCGTCGCTAAGACAGTGGAGGACAATCACATTCCTTCCAAGAAACTGTCAATGAAATCAATTCCTTCCTAGAAACAAATTGAATATAAATATTGTCTTTCATCTAACTGAACGAGACACCGTACATAGATTATCCTTTCTGCACAGGTAAAGTTGATGAGTTGATTGTGTTTGGCATCAACGGGGAAAACAGATGCTTTTCCCGAAATCTTGAAAGAAAACCATCTAAGGGTGGAAAAGACATTGTTTCTCTTTCCCCTGCCTTCAAAATCAAATTATAGGATCCCACAAATTAGCTTCACAGAGGACAAGGAGAAGTAATGGGCCACTGAAACATCTCTTTCAGCACACAGCTTTCCTGAATGGTTTTTTATTAAGTCTTTTATTGTTCAGTGATTAACAACAACGATAACAAAAGCAAGGCCGGACTTACAGCCTCCTGTTTGATTTTGCGAGGAGAATGCATGCTTTGCCTTTGACTTAGCTCTGCTCACAACCTTCTCCGCCTCTCCTAAGTGCCTGGGGCCCTCCGTCCACCTTCCCTTCTAATCCATCATAATTCCATCTCCGCTGCTTCACTTGATTAAAGTGCAGCACATGACACACTGTTTCCCAAGGTCTATTAGATTACACTTCCACAAATGACTCCAGTGGGTCCTCAGGTGTGCAGAAGACTCATTTTGGGACAAAAACCACGCCTTTTCATCAAGGCACAGGAGAAGTGGGGCTTGGTGTCGAATTCTAGCTGCTCGCTGCTGACCGGAATTATTCAGAGTCTTCTTTGTGTGCCTCGGGAAGAAAAACTTGTTTTAATTTAAGAAATGTGAAATTGAGTATTCATGTACAAGCCGCTTTGGCCTTCCAAATAGAAGGCTAATATTTGCCTCCAAATCTATCCAGCCTGCGAGGGAAGAATGATAATTTTGCACAGCATCTTGATTGGAAGGAAGGGACTTTTATTTGTCTAGCACTTTTCAGAAATATCTTGTACCGCTGTGAAGAGCAAGTTCAGAATAGGAGGGTTTCTTCCTTCTTGCAACTTCAACGGGGATCTGGGTTCAGATCTGGGGTGATAGGTTTGTTTTTTTTTAATGCAAGATTTGTTATGAAGAAGACTCTCCATCTTTCTGTCTCTCTCCTATATGCCCATGAAAGCATCTATGGATTATAATTAAATTGGAAGCATATTTAAACTGTTTTTTTAGGACTACTTAGGACAGAACAAAATATCTGGGGCACATTAGCCCATTGGATTTAATAAATCTTCCACTCCCTGGATTTGGGCCAAGCAGCAGTGCATAATCTTCACCAATGCCATTTAATTAGGCCGAGTGTTGCTTTCTAAACCTATTCTTTGTTCATCTGAAAGACTGCAAGCGGCTTGGAAATTAATGGGTTCCTTGAAAAGACATTCAAGCTCCTTCCCTTTCATACATGAAATAGCAATAGCAATAGCAGTTAGATTTATATACCGCTTCATAGGGCTTTCAGTCTTCTCTAAGCAGTTTACAGAGTCAGCATATTGCCCCCAACAACAATCCGGGTCCTCATTTCACCCACCTCGGAAGGATGGAAGGCTGAGTCAACCCTGAGCCGGTGAGATTTGAACCGCCGAACTGCAGATAACAGTCAGCTGAAGTGGTTGCAGTACTGCACCCTAACCACTGCGCCACCTCGGCTCTTTCCAACGTCTTGCTGGAAAGGCATCGGCAGACTTACATAGGCAAAGACTGCACTCTGCAGCTGGACCATCCCTCAACCCTGGTTGGGTGTCACTTTCCTCAGAAACAAACCAGGCGTTAGAAGGATCTCTATAGAGATTTGCAGTCATCCAGGTCATGTTTGTCCCAACGGTGCTTTTTCAAGAGTCTTTGCTTTTCCTTGAAGACATTTAGCTTCTTATCCAGTTCTGTAGAAGCTTCTTGGATGAGAAGGGAAAGATCTTCAAGGAAAAACTAAGAAAGTCCAGTTGCCTCTTGAAAAAGCACCTTTGGAGGGGCATCAGAAGGGAATGTTGGAAAGAGACTCTTGAAATCTCCTGCTTCTTTGGGGACACTTGGTCCCCCTCAGAATATTCCATCAAGGCCACCCAGGATGGCACCAGCTGCATGAAAACAGATGTTCCTCATCCCAGGGGAAACCTTCTGAGATACGGTCTGTTCGGTCTCTTCTGGCTGAGCTAAAGAGCAATCAGATTAGAAAGGAGGTGGATTTTCATAGGGTCAAATCCATGTCATGCCGAGTTCTGGGTTTTCCCCCAGGATAGGTTGAACCAGAAGAGGAGTGGAAGGAGAACGAGAAGCTCTTCAAATCTTCTGACTGGGCAGTTTGGTTCTGCTGAGGATCATGCTCCCTTTGCCTCACCAAGGAAGGTGGAAAAACTGGAATTTCACCCCTGTATCTGCCCCATCAGGGGGTTTGCTCTATCATTGTATGGACTCCCTTCCCCATCCCAAATAGACGATGCTTGGCATTTTTTTATTGGGAAGCAACTTTGGGAGCTGCACTGCAAGAGACACCACGTTCTGGAGATATTATTTATAGCATTGGAAACTGTGTTCCCAAACAATCTGAAATTTTGCTCTCCGTCCACGAGGCTCGAGGCTTTGAATAAGCAACAGATGCCTGTGACAGTTTGCATCAGAACAAAACTGGACAGCTTTTGCATTAGACTTCTGCCTTTTATAAATGAAGTTTTCTCATCTTGAAGAGGCAGCAATGAACCAAGATTACTAGGCAGTTGATCTCCTCCCCAAGAATGTGGGTCTTCAGCACCCAGGACAGCTCCTCAAGGTTGTCCCGAGGGCTGTGTTAGGCTAGTGGGTGTGTTGACTTGTGGGTGTGCATATTTCTTCACCTTGGGAGGGATGTGCTGTCCTTCCCCTTGGTCAGCAGGAGCCCCAAGCCTACCTAGATGTTACTGCAATCTTCATCTCAAGATGCCCAATACATCATCTCCAGTCTTTCATTAAATATTTGCTTATTTATTTATCAAATTTATATAGCTGCTGAGCTCACCAAAGCGGCTCTGGGCACCCATTTTCTTGATCACATGGCCCCCTCCCACACATACTCCGGATAACCCAACAAAGGGTGTGTAACCCAAGCTGCTGTTTTCCAATTCACCTCCCTGACTTTGGCTAAGGAGGAGGCAGGCAGGCCCCGAGGCCCAGCTGGAGCAACCCATAACTACACATTGTAGAGATGACCAGCCATCTGAGCCGAGGTGGCGCAGTGGTTAGGGTGCAGTACTGCAGGCCACTTCAGCTGACTGTTATCTGCAGTTCAGCGGTTCTAATCTCACCGGCTCAAGGTTGACTCAGCCTTCCATCCTTCCAAGGTGGGTGAAATGAGGACCCGGATTGTTGTTGGGGGCAATATGCTGACTCTGTAAACCACTTAGAGAGGGCTGAAAGCCCTATGAAGCGGTATATAAGTCGAACTGCTATTGCTATTGCTCTCTCCACCATCTCTTCAGACAAGGTCAGGGCAGACGAGGGAACCAAGGCAGGGCAGGCAAGCCAAGGAGAGGGAGGGGGACCAGTAAGGATGGAACAGAAGCCGGGAACTGAGCATCAGTGGAGCCAAAGACGCCGAGGCTGCAAGGACGAAGGCTCCCCACTATGTAATTTTGATATTAAGGGAAATGAGGCTAAAATAGCTGGTTGGAAAGAGGCTTTTTGCAGAGGAGACAGCACCACGCATCCACAGCTGGGGAGAGGGCACAATGGATCTAAGCAAATGCCACTCTAGCCCATAATTGCCACATTATGGGCAATCTAGCCATCCTTTGGAGAGATGGGGAGGTTATAACCGTTGCTGGAAGGGAGAGCAAAGGCAGTTTACGCCTGATAATATCGGGGGCTGTTGCATCAAAGCAGCTTTGCCCTCAGCCCTCCCCAAGTCAGCATGACCCGAATGGGCAAAATCCCCTCGCCCAAGACCCCTCATTTGCTCCCTCTTCAGCTGCAACACACACACATAAAAACACACACACGGAGAGAGACACACACAGACAGACAGACAGATACAAGGAGAGAGAGACAGAGTGCGAGAGAGCACTCCTGGGTTAAGCAATTCAGATAGTTGTAACTTACAACAATGAGAGTTGTAAGTAACCATTCAAAGTTACAACAACTTTGTAAAAGTCTCCCAGCCAGGAAGTTGTACTCAGGGATTTGGGAAGGTGTGGCTGAAAAAGGGCCAGGAGGTGTCAGAGGCCGGACAGTGGTGGGATTCAAATTATTTACTACCGGTTCTGTGGGCGTGGCTTGGTGGGCATGGCAGGGGAAGGATATTGAAATTACGTCCTCAAATTACGACCAGAACAGCTCAAATTTTATGTTGCTAAGTGAAACCTTTGTTAAGTGAGTTTTGTCGGATTTTACGGCCTTTCTTGCCACAGTTGTTAAGTGAATCACTGCAGTCGCTCAGCTAGTAACACGGTTGTTAAGTGAATCCGGCTTCCCCATTGATTTTATTTGTCAAAAGGTCGCAAAAGGGGACCATGTGACACCCCCTCCCCAGGACACTGCGATCATCATAAATGTGAGTCAGTTGCCAAGCATCTGAATTTTGATCATGTGACCACTGGGACGCTGCAATGGTCATAAGTGCGAAAAAGGTCATAAGTCACATTTTCAGTGCTGTTGTAACTTTTAATGGTCATTAAATGAACTGTTGTAAGTCCAGGACTATGGGTACATGGGCCTGATGGACAGCATGAAACTCTCCGTTGTGCAGCTGGTCAAGCGGAGCAGGCCCAGAAGGAAAGGGAGGAGCCCCCCAGCAGGAATAATTGACTGGACCCAGGTGGAGTTGGACAATTTGGACAGAAAAACAAGGAAGCTTATGACAATGAATCATGCTTTGCACCCTAAAAGTGATGTTGACCGATTATATCTACTCCTACAAGTAAACCAGACTGTGGAAGAAGAAAAACACAGCTTGAATGATTACATCCAGAAAAGTGAAGAACCAATGATTAAGGAAGTAAATAAAGGAGGCCTTTTAAAGACAACTAAATCAAAAGCTGAATATAAGAAAGAAGTAATTGAGAAGCGAGCTGAAAATTGGAAAAACAAAGCTATGCATAGCCAAGCCTTGAAAAGTATTGAAGGCAAAGCTGACCAAAAGCAAACTTGGAACTGGTTAAGATCAGGAGCACTGAAAAAAGAAACAGAAGGCTTGATTTTGGCAGCTCAAGAACAAGCCTTAGCCACAAACTGCATGAAGGCAAAAATTCAACATGTTACCACCAACAGCAAATGTCGCCTCTGTAATGAGAAAGATGAGACAGTCGACCACTTGATCAGTGGGTGCAGCAAAATTTCACAAACTGACTACCTACAACGCCATGACCGCGTTGCTAAGATCATTCACTGGAAATTGTGCCAAAAGTTTGGATTTGAGTACAGCAAAAACCACTGGGACCATCAGGTTGAGAAGGTTTTAGAGAATGAGAAAGTCAAGATCTTGTGGGACTTCAGAGTCCAGACTGACAGGCACTTGGCCCACAACACACCGGACATAACAATAGTTGAAAAGAAAAAAAAGTATGGTTCATTGACATTGCAATACCTGGAGATGCACGGATTGAAGATAAACAGCAAGAAAAAAATCACAAAGTACCAGGACTTGCAAATTGAAGTTGAGCGACTGTGGAAAAAGAAATTGTGTGTTGTCCCGATTGTAATTGGAGCCCTTGGAGCAATACCTAAAGGGCTACCTCGCTATTTGGAAATTCTAAATTTATCAGACTTGAACATTCTGATTCTACAAAAAACCACCCTACTTGGAACAGCTCGTATCCTCCGACGTTACCTTAACAGTTCCTAGGTCCTTGGTTAGGACTCGAGCTGTTGAGCTACTAACCAGCCACAAAGGCTGTGAATCTCACCAAAGATTAACCACATAATAATAATAATAATAATAATAATAATAATAACAACAACAACAACAACAACAACAACACAGCTCATTATTACAGAGGGATGGAAGATGCAGAAAGGAGAGCTGGCACTAGTATTTCTGAGCATTAAAGCTGATGAATATCCGTGCTTCGGATAATTAATCCAAAAGTGATTGATTACCACTCCTCTTGCAGCGTATTTCACGGGTAACTACTCCACGCAGACCTCCAATCAGTTAATGGGACTCTCAGAGTCGAACTAAGTAACATCTCTGAGTGACAGGTGTATTTTATCACCCAGCTGTTAGAGCTGAGATGGTGGTAAATTTATTGGCAAGGCAGTTTATGGCCAAATGATTTACTCAGGAGTTCCGTGGAAGGTGAAGCCTTTGAGTTTAATAATATCTGTTGAGTCTACCTGATTCAACCGACCAACTTCCTCTTCTAGGGGTCCTCTTTGGTCTCTCATTCCCGGGAATGAAAAGTGGGGCTCTCCCCATTTTGGTGCCACGAAACTGAGGCCCTAGGATATGCCAATCTTTCATCAGGTTGGATTGTATGAAAAGGAAGAGAGGATTGATGCCAAACCTGACAATTGATTCTGTTTTCCACAAGGACTTGTTTCCTCCGTAAAGCTTTTCTCTCTCCACGAATCATAGACTCAAAGGGACCATGGAGATCATCTAACCCAACCCCTTGCCCATGGCATCCCAGAGAAAGGTCTGTCCAACCTTGGCTTGAGATCTCCAGTGATGGATCTCCCACAGCTCTGGGCAGCCACATGTTCCACTGAAAGACCCAGGGAAGTCCTCCTAATTTTGAATTTGGATCTCTACAGCTTGGTCCTTGGGTTCAACGGATGTTAAATCTACCCTCTCTTTCCTATTGAGTATCTCTTGGGTTTTTGGGATATTTTTTGGGGGATATTCTATTTAATCTTTCTTTTAAGTTTTGTAATATGTGTTTTTATGTTGTACCCTGCCTTGAGTCCTTTGGGAGAAGGGCGGCATATAAGTCCAATAATCCTCAACCTATGGCAACCTTGGCCTTCTTTCTCCCTATGCTTCCTAACTCCTCCACATCCTTCTTGAACCGTGATGACCAGAGTAGACAGATTATTCCTGATGGATCCTTGACCCTAACTATGATACTTCCAAGGAATCTGAGGCTCCATCTGTAAGAGGTCCTTTGATTGGATGCTTAGACTCTGTAGTTTTTCAATGTATTCAACAAGGCGGAACAGGGCACTTAATTGCCTACAAGCTCTAGTAGCATCCAGAAATGGTTCCCTCGGGTCAAAACTTTAGGATGCATCCCCACTGGGGTGCTTTTCACACCCATGGCCATGTTTGCTGAAGGTGAGTTTGGTGTCTGCTTGAAACAACATGCCCTTGCATGCATAATCTAGTTGCGTTGCAGGCTCCCGAGGTCTCGGCAGCTTGCAATCTCCCAGGCTCCAGATCTTGGCATGAAGCAAAACGACTTAGTGGAATGCAAGACTGAAGAGGCCTCTTCCTCTCCACCCGCCTTCCATTTAGCCGGCTCCAGAATGTGCACCATTAAGGCAATAATTGATTCTCGCTGTGCCTTATCTGGACCCACAGGATTGCTGAGTGAGAGCGGGAGGGAGGGGAGGAGGGGAGGGCAACCAGAGAACCTGTCTGCTGCATTTTGCTCTGGGAGAGACCCTCCCAGAGGGTGGGTTTATTTGCTCCTCCGGTGCCTTACCGCCACAGATGGGAACTTTGGTTACTAGGTAACCAGGCTCTGTCAACCAATGGTGGGAAAGAGTTAACTAGTCGCCCGGTGGATGTCAGTGGGAAATGTTTCTTTTGTGCAGTAGCTATTCAGGGAGACAGACTTCTCTCTCTCTCTCCCCTAGTTTCCTTTAGATGAAGACTCAATCCAGAGCAGGAGGGGGGAAGCGAGTTACTATTAAGCCTCATTGTGAATGGGGATAAAAGCTTTCAGCCATGCAGGAAACGGGCCCGTGAATCAGCTCCGCTTCTGTTTTCAATAATCCGCTGCTTTTCAGGTTCATTGGGCACAAGGGTGACCCAACTCAAGAAGCCTGGGTTGGGTTTGAAGGTCAGATGCGCCGAGAGATAACAACACAGTGGGCCTTCGGTGTCACTAGCCTTTCCCTGCATGTTGTTGCCACGTAGAAGTTGTGGCCTTTTGGATTGTCTGGGGTGACAGTGGAGGGTGCTAGAACATATGGGGAGGGGATCAGGAGGGTTTAAGCGGTCAGGATGGTAGCATGATTATGCAATGGCAATTTCACTATTGATGTTGGCTTCCAGGTCCTACTGGACTTGAACAGCATAGCCCTCCCCCCCCCTAATACTAATAAAGGAAGCCAGTCCTTAGCAGGACAACGAGGGTGGAAATATGGAACCAGCAATGCAGGTCATCCATTCCTGAGCATCTTCTGAGCAATTCCACAATGGCGCTTGGTGGGAATGGTCCACGAGGGGCCTTGAGAGGAAGAGGGGACAAGAAGGAGATGACAAAGCCAGTAGCCCCTTTTCTCAAATGCATCGATAGTCTCTCCGAACACAAACTGAAGTTCCAGGCTTCTTACTCTGCACTTTCCCCCCAGGAGTCAGCCTTCCTTGTAGGCCTCTGGAGACCCCCCTGTCTGATTCCCCCTCATTTCCACCTCAGAGATGCTCGGTTTTCTTCTTCTCCATCCATGGTTTCTTCCCTGTTTCTTCCCCTCTTCTCCTTCTCCTCCTTCTCCTCCTCCTCCTCCTCCATCCAGTGACGTAAGTGGCAGAGGCTGTGTGGGTGTCATTGAACCAGCAGAAAAGGCAGAGCAGCTCTCCACTCCCTCCCCACATCCCCGTTTTAGGCCTGCTGGGCAAACACCCTCTCTCTGGCCAGCCAACTTGGTGGACACAACAGCCCTGAGCTCCTGCTAAAAAGGAGCAACAGAGAGCAACTGAGTTGTTCCAAGAGAGAAGACCTGGTGCTCGGCTGCTTTAAAAAAAAAGAGGCAAGTTTAGCAGAGATGCCTGCAGTGACTGGGATGCATCAGACCCCTGTTGTATCTCTTGATACTTGCAATCACTTCCCCAACTGGAATCAACCTGGTGCCAGGCCTGCAGCCATCTTTTCTTTCGGGTCTTTGGCCTGCCACACTTTCTATTATTCAACTATGCATTTTCTATGGTTGGAAAATGGGAGGGGGGATTGTAGGAGTTAGATGCTATGTAGCCATAACAACATTCTTTCTAGAAAGCCAAGGTCATCCTTTGTCTCTGCACCTCTGCACCTGACCGGAACTGGATGGGTGGAAGCTGCCAGCATGGCAGTGGGAGATTGGACCATGGGATGGACTTGTGGATGTGGGGGCAAGTTCTTGAACTTTCAACTGGGTGGGGAAAACCAGGAAGCCTTCAGATTCGGGTTTTCCCAGATGTGCCAACAGGGCTCTCTTAATAAATTGAGGAATGCTTTGCCTCGGGGTCTGATTTAATTTTGGATGCCATTTGGAACCCTGACACCTGGCCCAGTGCATACCTCTTAGGGAGAGCTGTTTGGGGCTCCCCACTTTTGAGGAGTGAAGTGCCCCCAGTCTTCAGTTTTTTTTTTTAGTTCTGATCTCAAATGGTGGGATAGGTCCCTCCAAATTCAGAGTATCTTCCTTCTTATTATGAGCCATGGTGGCACAGTGGTTAGAATGGAGTACTGCAGGTTGCTTCTGCTGGCTGCCTGCAATTTGGCCGTTCAAATCTCACGCGGCTCAAGATTAACTCAGCCTTCCATCCTTCTGAGGTGGGTAAAAGGAGGGCCCATATTGTTGGGGGCAATATACTGGCTTAGAGAGGGCTGTAAAAGCACTGTGAAGTGGAATAAAAGTCTATGTGCTATGGCTATGGCTATGATGCCAAGGAATTTGTGTTCTGGCGGTCATTTTTTCATTGGAAGGGGTCACTTATTGGAGGCACCCTGAGCAGTGGCTTCCACTGGGGTTCTATCATTCAACACCGTCCTGTGGTAGCCATATAAATTATGTCAATAAGTCAGTTCTTTCCAGAAACGGGTTAAAAGGGAGCTTTCCCAGAGAGTTTGCAGTTTAACTCAGATGGGGCATCTGCGTCAGATTTTTGCTCTTGCTTTGAGTATTATTTACTGTGCCTGTTTTAATTCTGTTGTTGACCATCCAGAGTCTTTAGGGATTACCAAATCAATCAATCAGGGAATGGATAAAATAGCCCACAACATCGTTAATCCACTACCAAATTTTTTGATGTCCATTACTGAGTTTATTTCCGCTGCGGCCCTCTGATTCTGCTATTCTTCCATGGTCTTCAGGTTGTTTACGAAATTGATTCTTCTGGGCTGTCTGGTGTGAGGACTTTAATCACAAGTTGTGTCCTCCTTGGGAGGAGGAGGACCCCTGTGGAAAACAAGGAGTGGGGTCAAGGAATGGAGATTTACACACCCACACATACACACACAACCCCTACGCATCTCTCTGCTGGTTAGCCTGTCCTGTTGAGTTGAGCCTTCACTTCTGGTCGTTGTTGAACCTGGATAAATGCTGGGCAACCTCTGGCTCCCCCTTCACCTGCGTTGGCCAGGTCTCTCGTCCTCCTTCCTCTACCTTGCCGTGACCCACAACACGGGACCTGGCATTTGGCTCAAAGCCCAGAAAGGGCAGTCCTGGCCAATCCCCCCCTTCTCAGCCACCCATCCAGATGCTGGGATTGAGGGGGAAAGGGGGGGATCAGCCTTTCTTCACGTTAAAATGTTTTTATTTTCCATTTTTCATTTTCATACACTCACATATATACTGTGCATAGCTGGTCCATACAACATTAAACAATAATCACAGCAATTCCTCTTGTCAACAATACCCCCAAAAATACAAACCCAATGTACCTCTTCCACTCTCCATACACCTCTTTCTTCCACCCCCTCCAACTTTCTATCTTCCCTCCATCATTCCCCTCTACCATACTTCCCCTCCCCCTCTACCCCTCCTCTCTCTTAGTCCACTCCCTCCCTTCCTTCTCACCCTCCCTCCCATCCTCTCTCCCGTCCCTCTCTGCCCGTCTTCCTTCTATCCCACTCCTCCTCCCCTCGGTGTATTTCCACTATATGTCAATATACTCAACTTGTCCTATTTTTACAGAGAAATTAAAGAGAAACAGTATACATGTGAAATCGCATTACATTGAAATCTAACTCATGGTATATGTCCCCCCCAACACCCCAACACCCCACCTCCCTCCCCCCCCCCCGACTTCCCAGAGCCCGTACACGGTATAGATTTTTAACAAACACAGTCTAAAATATATTGGGGGAAAAAAGAAATAGAAAAAAAGGGGTTAATAACATCTCTACGTTGATCTTAGCTTCTTCTTGCTACACTAACTTTGAACAGTTTAAATCATTCCTGATCTTAAGCATAGGCTATCTGGAATTTCTTAGGGGCCAGCCTTTCTGGGGGGGGGCTGGGAAGATTGTCCAGGAAGCCATGCCTGCCCTCCTTTCCGTCTCTTTCTCTTTAGGCAAGTTCCCAGCCTCCATTCAGAAAGCTCCTATTGATCCCAAGCCAAATTAGCATTTTCCCCCTGCTGGAAGCCCAGCAGATCCTGGGGCTTCCAGACAAAGGCTCTTCAGGGAAGGGCCGCCTTCGAAAGGGGTAAATTACAGCTCTTCTGTTCCCCTTTCACGGCTCCTGTCTAAGCAAAGCCGGTGGCCTAGTTGTGACACCAGCTATAAGATTGCAGAGCAAGCAGCTTTAATGGCTGCAGGGGAGCAAGATCCGTCTTTCCCAAAGGCATGAAATTCCCCAGGGCCTGGAGAGGCAGGAACAGGGCTCAGTGCCACTGGTTCATGGTGGAGAGAGCCCTCCGTGGAAGCAGCCACTTCGGCTCTCTGCCCAGGCCATCCAGGGCCTGGCAATAGTCTTCTAGCCCATCATCCTCCCCAAGCAGGAGATAGCACTCCGGACAAATGGCTGCCCAGGTTCTTCTTAAAAACTCCCGTGATGGAGCACCCACAACTTCTGAAGGCAAGGCCTTCTACTGGTTCTCACGGTCAGGAAATTCCTCCTTAGTTCTACGTTGCTTCTCTCCTTGGTTAGCTCTCATCCGTGGTTCCTTGTCCTGCCTTCTGCTGCTTTGGAAAATAAGTTGACTCCTTCTTCTTTCTGGCAGCCCCTCAAATATTGGAAGGCTGCCATCATGTGCAGCATGATATGACCAGAACTGACCGAGAACCTTTTGAAGACTTCTCCAAAGATGTCCATGCTGGTGGCCACTTTGCAAAACGGCTCTTTGAAAGTATCTGGCTTGAGATGGCCGGTTGGTTTAGGCTCGACGGAGAGCTGCATTTTGCAATTTCCAACTTTTTATCATTTTTTTTTAATGCATGATAAAACTCACATGTCCCCCAACCCCCAATGACTCTTAGTTCAATCATGCAGTCCTGGACCCACCTTTCCCCCCCCCCCACAAGGCAAGTTAAATTTCTGCACCCCAGTAGGATGGATCTGAGCTTCATTTCAATGATTCTGTCCTCCTGAGTGCAGAAGAGACCACAATGACACTTAAAGCACAATTTTCCTGTTCTTTATGCCTCCTCCCCACAGAGGCCCCCGCATGGGGTTCTTCTTTAAGACCGATCCTCTGCAACATTGTGCAGAACGAATGGCCAATTACTCTGGAGACAACGGAAGAGGAGATCCTGAATCTGGGAGAAGGGAAAAGTGTGTGACTTGCCCAGGCTCAATCCCCCCCCCCAAAGCCTTGCAAATTGAGCTCAACCGTCCCCCAGTGCCCAGATGGACTAAGCTGAACCCACCCCCATTTTAGAGAGCTGTCACATAAAATCCCAGAAGTTAATTAGGAGGAGCTGCAATCCTTAATTGAGCTGCCTGTTGACAAATACAGTGCACAATTAAAAGGCGGCTAATGAAAAGCACAATATTTAGAACAATTCGAGGGAATGGTCTGTTAGACAGGCTCAAGTGATGGATGACGCCACTAAGGAGCCCACAATCAGCTGAAGGCAACCCTCATCAAGAGGAAAATCCTACTGATTTCACTGAATATCCCTTAATTTAGAACAGGGCTCTCCAACCTTGGCAACTTTAAGCCTGGGGCACTTCAACTCCCAGAATTCCCCAGCCAGCTGGAGAATTCTGGGAGTTGAAGTCCCCCAGGCTTAAAGTGGCCAAGATTGGAGAGCCCTGCTTTAGAAGTCTCAGCTAGTCATTCTTTGTAGTCGTAGCCAAAACCATTGCCTAAGTCTGGACAATTTGCATTAAAAATAAAAAGTAGAGGACCATTTGCCCAGCCAACACAAGCTGCTAGACCACAAGATTGAGTCACTCCAATGTTGAGTAATATAGGTAGCCCTCGACTTACAACAATTCATTTTGTGCCCATTCAAAGTGACCACGGGACTAAAGAAAGTGACTTACGACCATTTTTAACAGGCACAATCTTTGCAGCATCCCCATGATCATATGATCAAAATTCAGATGCTTGCAACTGGTTCATACTTATGACCGTTACTGTGTCCCAAGGTCATATGATCCCCTTTTGCGACCTTCTGAATAAGCAAATGGGGGCGCCAGATTCACCAACAATCAGGTTATTAACCTATCAGCTGCAGTGATTCGCTTAACCACTGTGGCAAGAAAATGGGACAAAACTCACTTAACCAATGCCTTGCTTAACAGCAAACACGTTGGGCTCAATTGTGGCCAGAGGTTGGTCAAAATAAGGTTCTTTTTCAAGATCCATGCCGGTCATCATTTTGCAATGTCCTCCCATGTCTTCCTTGGGTCATATTCTGAAGCCCGCCCACCCCTCCCATCATCATCAAAAAGCCCCCCCAGGTCCTGGGACTTTTCCCCCCAGTAGGGAAACCGTTCCAGCCCTTGAAACTTCACCTTGTCTCCAGATCCATCCGTCTCTTCTTGGGGCTGGCATTCCATTGTCTGGGCAGCCTCTGCCACCATCTCATTGTAAGCTTTATGACCTGTGAAATTGGCTTAAGTATTGATCGGGTGCCTCTTGTTTAGGTGGACGGAGGCAGAAAGAGAAGCAGTTCCACTTCATTGTGTGGGACTTGTGTTGGGGGGGGGCTGGTGTCATTTCCCAGCTCAGCCAGGTGCTTTGTGTGCCTCCTCACCTGTGGCTTAGTCCCCACTTAGCGCCATGTCAGAAGGGTGGGGTGGAGGGAGAGGAGCAGACCAAAGAGAGATAATGACCCTTGGCCCAAGTGGATTGACACAGGGGGCCCCTCGACAATCTTTCACAACCTTGTTTCATCTCCCGTCATCCCCTCCAGGCACACAATTGCAGGCCAAAGCCAACCTGGCCTTGACTCCCTGCCCTTGTAGTTCGAAGCATGAAATTGAAGCTGGCATTGCTGTTCCAATGGGCACCCCTCCCCCCAAGTTTGACCACTGGTTCCATTTCCACTTTTAGGTTGCGGTCGGGGAACCCAAAAGTTTTCTCAAGACTCCGCTAGAACGGCTCGCCTCCAGAGGTTATGGGTGCTCCATCATTGGGGGAGGGGGAGGTTAAGAAGAGATGGGACAGGCATTTGTCTGAAATGGTAGCGGGCCTTCTTCTTGATCAAGGGGTTGGACCAGAAGAAGGAAGCTCCCTTCCAACTCTGTTATTCTGCTAGAAGGAAGTAGAACGTTCCTCAACATTAGGAGTAACTCCCAACTGAAGATGTTGGGCAGATGAATAGTTTGCTAGGGGAGCCATGGGGACAGGACATGGATCACCCTCTGAAACCTCCCCCTAGATGAACCTTAAGGCTGGACAAAATGCCCCCCAGGACCTCTGATTTTCCTCCCAAATCCCCGTCACCCTTTGAGAATCTCCCTGTTCCTTCTGCCCCACAATTCCACAAGGCCAAATCTCGGTTGCCCAGAGTCCACTATTTTCTCAGTGAAGGAGGGACGTGATGCTCAATTAACAAATGGGTCTGCCCCCCCCCAGGCAATCTGAGGAATTTATTTCCCTGGGACAGTGTGTTAGCCCCATACCTGATAACCCATCATTTTAATTGCTTTCCTGAAAGCACAGCTGACAGGCCCGTGAGGCCACCGGCTTACCATCCCGCACAGCTGGACTGCTGGGAGAAACCGATCCTCAACGCTCCTTTTGGTCCTGAAGGATGTTGAGTCTGGGATCCAAAAAGGCAACACAAGGAGTCTAAGATGAAGACTTCCCAGTAGCCCACTCCAAGTTTGCTTCCTCCAGCTTTCCAGATGGGTTGTTTGGCGCATTTGGAAGTCCTTAGAAGATTCCTGAGCAATAGCGTCTTTTCCTGGACAGCTGAATGCATCAAAGCTACCCCCCTTTCTGATCTACCTCAAAAGTCACTAAGAAATACTAAAGTCAGCCAGCTGATGTGGAGGTTGGCATTAACGGTGGCCGTGCATAATATTGCCACATGGAATTCAAATTCTCCACTCCAACTCTGTGCAGTGGGAAAGGATGCGCCACCCTGCTTGATGTGAGAGAAACCTGAATGTGAGATGGACTCATCCCATGAGGAGGGATCCTTTCTTCTCCAAAGACTTTGGCTTGGCAGCCGGTATTGCTCTAAGACAGTGTTTGTCAACCTTGTCAACTTGGATAGATTAGATCAGTGTTTCTCAACCTAGGCAACTTGAAGATGTCCGGACTTCAACTCCCAGAATTCCCCAGCCAGCATTCGCTGGCTGGGGAATTCTGGGAGTTGAAGTCCAGACATCTTCAAGTTGACAAGGTTGACAAACACTGCTCTAAGAGCAGCAGATTCCAGCAGTGGTTGCTCCAGGGCTGTCAATCATATTGGTAGAGAAGGACTCTGGAGTGGGACACCCCTGCAGCTTTCAAATCTATCCTGGGCTGTCGTTTCCTGAAAGTTCTCTGCCCCCCCCTCCCCAGAGGACCGGATTAAAAATTAATGCACGTTGGATTCAGGAGGGCCTTGGGAGAAACGTATTGATGGGAAATCAGTTCAGTTACAGAACCATCTGGGAGCAGGATGAGTTCCCTTTGGCTGAAATCTCCCTGCTTCTAAGAGAGGAGTAGTTTTAGAGGAAGGGGGCATGGACAACATCCAGGACATCTGGAGAAGATGGATGGATGCCAGGCTGGTCTAGCAAGAGTCCAAGAACATCCCTAAGCCACGAGCTGGAGTCTTGCTGGAGCAATTGTGCTAACTCAACTTGGCAGGCTTCTGTGGAATGAAAATCAGGCAGTTCAACCGCCTCCCTTGACACAGATGATGGCATGCTCCTTGCGGGAGTTTCAGCTGGTGAAGAGGGGGCAATACACCCACCTACTTATCTCCTTTGTTGGGTCCTCCGTGGTAGAAGGTCTTCCTGGGCAGCATGTCTTCTTCATAGGAACTGTCCTCTGGGCTGAAAACCCAGGAATTTTCTCTCACTGACTGAGAAAACACATTAAGTCAATCTTTTGCTGAACATGGTGGGGGTTGCCTCGGGTTTGCAGAGGACATTAAGCCATAAATCCTGGTTTACACACTACAGCGATAGGCGGGCGGCCACCTAACTAACCTCACAACTGTTTTAAAAAGGAACAATAACCTTGTCCTTCTTCCAAAGGTCCCTGTTGGAGACACAACCACTTTTATTGACAATCTAAAATAGCGCCATCATGTTCCCATGAATGTTAAGTGTTTTTTTGTCGCCAGCGCCCTAAAGTTTTGACCCTCAGCTACCGGAGGGAACATGATTTAAAGCAGGCTATAAACTGCAATGTTTAGGAAGGTGTGCTGGAGCAATTTCCTTGTCACTTGTAAATAGGAGATGGATGCATTTCATTCGGCAGTGATAGCAATCTAAGGAGGTAGCAGGAGCCTCATTGGCCAAGCCAAGACAGGCCTGATAGAAGCAATGCAGCCAATCCTTTTTGTAATTTCCTTTGCCAAACTGGCTGACTCTCTCTAAAATGTTTTCAAGCCTTCAGCATTATGGCATGCAAGAAAGCTGCAGTCGGGCAAATCCTGGTCTTATTGCTGGACTACATCTGCTGGCTGGGGATTATGGGAGCTGTAGGTCCATGCCATCCAGAGATCCAAGGTTTCAATGACTATTACAAGTATTTCTTTCTGTTATCAGATAACAACAGCTATGAAATTTATATAATGGCCCTTCTGGTAGGTTGTGTGAAGTCAAGAGCCTGATCCAGCAAGGGGGAGGGGGCAACCCACCAGGCATTTCTCCCCCACAGGCTAACTGAAATGTCAGAATGGAGCCCGGTGTACAAGCAGAGGGCAGAGGTGGAATCAGGGTTGGCAATTCCACCATTCCAGCTACTACTGAGCCTCCCTCTTTGATTGCAGTGGCAAAGATTCAAAGAGAGGGTGGCCTGTCCCCCTCCCCCCCAAGTTATTCATCCAGAGTTGGTCTCTCGTTGCAATGCATCATGGGAAGGGGACCTTACCAATGTCCAATCAAATGGCTAACTGCACGATGGCAAGTTCCCATTGGGATCATCCAGTTGGGATGGTTTTCCCACCTGACGGCTGGCCTGGTGCTGTCCGAGGTGCTGAAGCCTTCGCAGCCACTGGAGACCTTCTGTGTCTCCTGATGAAGACATCTTTGCCATGGAGATCTTCATTTGATATCAGGCTTGGATCTTCCGATGCTGAGGAATAATAAACCTGGCTTGTCTGTAGCCAGGCAGAATAATTTATCTTGCTGCTTCAACCTTCAAAGAAACTTGACCCAGAATTCTTTACAGGGATTTAGAGTGTATCTGCCATTTATTATTTCTATATCTCTGTTTCCTTTTATCTCGCTGTCTATTTGTCGTTATTTTTCCACCGGGGAAAATGCCTTGCCCCTGTACATGCGCCTGTTGTGGTGGTTGGTTTTCCAACTTGACCTCCCTCAGATTCTGCTGCGTTTTCCATCCTTCCCCATTGACCAGCTGGAAGAAGGGCCTGGCGTTACGCTTAGCCTTCCTGCTCTTGGCCTTTGGCTCTCCAAGGGACAGCTCAATGCTCTGCTCCTGCTTCTGGCCAGTTCATTTATCCAGCCCACAAAACACAACCTCAAATTTGTTTGTTGCTTTTTACTTTCTCTGTCCTGATTCATGATCGCTAGATTCCCTCGGCTCTGGACGATTATCCTGAAAGCTGATGAGATTAAATGGAAAGGGAGGCATGTGCTGAAGAATGGAAAGCAGAGAATCTGTGTAGTTGGCTGGAGGAACTCTTTCAAGCTATTTCCCCTCTGCCTATGGGCCTCTCTTTTATCTCTTTCTTCAAAGTTAGAGTCCTTTCTCTTCCCAGCATTCCCTGCTTCTTCCCATCCTCCAGGGAGGCATATTCCGAGTTACGTCCTAGGGTAGATCTCTCTGCCCCTGCTTGGCTGATCCACACATGGTATTTCTCTCCAACCAATTGGCTTCCAGCCTCCTCCTCCTCCTCCTCCTCCTCCTCCTCCTCCTCCTCCTCCTCCTCCTCCTCCTCCCATCTGTCTAGCGATCCAAAAAGTGCCTGCTAAGTGCAGGCATGTGGGTGGGTGACAGTTCAGAAATAGGAAACAGCTTTTTTAACCTCTGCTTCTGTGAGGATCTGAGAGATTCTCTTTTGAAATGAAAGGACCAGGCGGAGAGGGCTGAACGGAATGGCGCAGGAAGGAATCGATACGGACGTACAAAAGGGTGCACACGGGTGGAGTTCTGTCCATTGTCCTTCCACATTCCCAAGCAAGAAGGAGACGGGAAGCGGGGGGGGGGGAGATATTCCCTTAGTGGTTTAGCCTGGGGACAATTGATTTAGTTCGGTTACAGTTTAAACATTTGGAGGTTTCTATTGACCTGCATCCCATAATGTGCATACATGATCAGTGGTGGAGAAGTTAATCAATTAGGGATGGATTGAGAAAGGGGGTTGGGCAAAACAGAGCCAGCCATGCAGCAGGATAAACTGAGTTACCACTCAGTTGTGTTAAGAGACTCCTCCTCCTCCTTCTCCTCCTCCTCCTCCTCCTCCTCCCTGAATGTGGATACCTATATTGAGTACGGTTCAACCTCAATAGATCTTCTGCTCCTTTAGGACAGCGTTTCTCAATCTTGGCAACTTGAAGATGCATGGACTTCAACTCCCAGAATTCCCCTTTGGAGACTTGAAGTCCATGCATGTTCAAGGCAGAGAAACAAAGCTGTAGGCCATCCATCCACAGAGCTCCTGTTCATATTAATCCCAAAGCCCCCCTCCAAACGTGAGGGTCCTTCATTTAAAATGTTCTGAGGGGAAGGACTGGCAGAAGGGCTCCTCCCATTCAGGGGAAATTTTGGAGAGGTGAAATGAAGCAGGTTGGGCTCAGCAACCAAAGAAGCGAGCAACGTAAGGGACTTCAGCTGTTCCAACACTTGCAGTTGCTTTTTATTTGCACAAAGAAGATGGGGGGGGGGGGGGGCTTATTTTCCAAAGCACCAGAAAGCAAGACAAGGAACAACGGATAGCATCTAATCGAGGAGAGAAGCAACTTGGAATTAAGGAGACATTTCCTGACATTTAGAACAATTAATTAACAATTCAGTAGACTAGCTGGACTCCAGAAGTTGTGGGTGCTTCAACACCAGAGATTTTAAAGAAGAGATTGGACAGAATAGAACAGTCACTTGTCTGAAATGGCATGGGGTCTCATGCTTGGGTAGAGGGTTGGACTAGAAGACTGATGGATGATTTATTTTTTCTCTTGAAGGGTTGCATATCTGGACACGGTTTTAGAAGCATGACAGTTGGCCAGCTTTTGATCGGCTTTTGATCGGCACAAATGCTTTTGATCGGCTTTTGATCGGCACAAATGCTTTTGATTTGACACAACTTTTGATCAGCACAAACGGCTGGGCGCCCCCTTGCTTTGAACCACTCTCAAAGCACCATGTGGGCATGAAAAAGCTGCCCTTTGTTCCAAGGCATCTGCCTGTCAAATCAATGTTCGTTTTGACCCCCAAGTCTGCTGAGCTTGTTTTGATCTTGGCTGGAGAGGCTCCTATAAGCTCTGTGGGTCTAAGAGTGAAGGAATGGGTGGCGTAAAAGAACGGCTGTGTGCATGGACAGAGGGAAAGAAGGGACAGAGGGACGGTCGACCGAATGGGACCCAGGAGCAAATTCCAGATTGCACACACTGACCTACTTTGTGGCAGTGACAAATGACATCGATCTGGGTAATTGCAAGCTTTCTTGCATTCCAGTGGTATCCGATCCTTTGCTTCCGACAGGTGCTGAGTCATGTTTCTCACCTCAAATAGCAACAGGCGGGTTCCTTGGGCAGCAAAGAGGGGGCTGGGGGTGGGGGGAGCAATGCAGGGCATGTCTAGAAACTACCAGCCAGGCAGACTGGAGGGAGGAGTCCAGTGAGGGCCTAGCTTGGAGTCCTTGCACAGCCACAAGAGGTTTAAGCTCCCCCAAGATCCACGAAGCCTTATCTGCTTGTTCCCAGGGGAAGGCAAGCCGCATGGGGAGATTCTTGTAATACAGGCAACACGCAATAGAGTTACTAATTTTGATTACTCACATACAGTTCTGGTTCCTTGTGCCTGGCAGGGGAGGAGGAAATATCTGTGCCTTTGGAACGCTATCAGTCAATTAGAAGAGAGCTGGAAGGGACCTTGGAGGTCTTCTAGTCCAATCCCCTGCTCAAGCAGGAGACTATACCATTTCAGACAAATGGCTGTCCAGCCTCTTCTTAAAAACCTCCAGTGATGGAGCACCCACAATTTGTGAAGGGAAGCTGTTCTACGGGTTAATTGTCCTCACTGAAAGGAAGTCCCTCCTTAATTCCAGATTGCTTCTCTCCTTGATTGGCTTCCATTCGTGGTCGGAACCCAATCTGGTGCTTTGGAGAATAACTCAACCCTCTCTTCTTTGTAGCAGTCCCTCAAATACTGGAAGAGTAGTATCATGTCACCCCCTAGTCCTTCCAAGCTACCCTATCCCAAAAGGGAAGGCTGGCCTTCCAGCTTTGCACAGGTTCCTCTTGAATTTCTTGGATTGTAGCCTGCTTGAGGGATCACTTGGTTTCTGGATGAATCGGCCCATTGGTGTCCTATAAGAAGGACCACATTCCCTCAGATTGGGACTCCTTAACTGTGTTGCCTGGTGGAGGGATGATTCCCTACTTGGATCAAAGACCCCAGGCCTGTTTGAATGAACTGCCAGCTGTGGATGCTTTCCAAACTCTGCACGTGTGCCAAGGAACTGGGGTTCCACTATGGAGGAGGAGAATAAAGAGGGGAAGAGGAGGAGGAAAGAAAGAACCCTTGGGTGAAGTCTGAAGGTCTGGAGTAGGTCTCCTGAGAGGGGGCTGTGGAACTCCTCCCCCCAAGCATTCAGACAAAACTGGGTGCCAGGTGCTCCTTCATTTAATAATCAGGAAAGAAACCACTCAACTCCATGCTTAGAATTAAGTGTACTTTTACTAATTACAAACGATGAGTAGCAAAGCAAAGCTGAGTCTGAGTAAATTGGTGTGAAAGCAATAGATATCATGTATAATTCAATCCCCTCCCCTTGGCAACCCATTTCATAGTCCAATTATAATTCACCCAACCATCAGGTGGGAGATGTCTTCAAAAAGCATCATCTGGGTGGAATGCTGGACAGTTGGCCTTGGCGGGAAACTCCCTTCTTCCACATGCGCAGAGAGATGGTCAGGACAGCTCCTAATAACAATCCTCCAGTACATAATGATTCCCCTCCCAAATACCATGCCCTCCCTCCCCGTTTCAATGGCAGCCGAAAAGCAGCAGTGAAGCAGAGACTGACATCGGGGCTGGAAGACCAAAACTGACCTTCAAGGGTCCTATTAGCCAAACTTTTCCCATGGGCTGGGAAGGAGGGAAGGAGAGGAAGTCTGCTCCTGCAGGTGGAAGCTCCATTCCATATAAATCCACCTGTCTTTTAGCCACCGATATTTCTTTTTCACTTCTAACCATTCCCCTAAACCCCAAAAACATACCCTGAACTCAGCCTCCCCCCGACAAGTACGGGTGCTTGGGAAATTCATTAAATCCCATGAGATTGCGATGTTCTCGTAGGAGCCTTCCATGATGCCTTTGATGAGATCTTGGTGGCCTCCTAGGAGCCGAGGTGGCGCAGTGGTTAAATGCAGCACTGCAGGCTACTTCAGCTGACTGCAGTTCTGCAGGTCAGCTGTTCAAATCTCACTGGCTCAGGGTTGACTCAGCCTTCCGTCCTTCCGAGGTGGGTAAAGTGAGGACCCAGACTGTGGGGGCGATATGCTGATTCTGTAAACCGCTTAGAGAGGGCTGAAAGCCCTATGAAGTGGTATATAAGTCTAACTGCTTTTGCTATTGCTATTGCTACCTTGCAAAATCTTCTGCTTTTCCCTTTCTTGTCTTGAAAGCAACTGGTGTTTGCAGGGCTTCTCTGGCCTCTAAAGGACTCACGCCTGGACAGGGAACTCCAAAGAGCTCTAGGGATTGCAGGCTAGACCAGAAGAAACTTCCAGAAAGAGGCAGCGGTAAATCACAGTATCTTTCCCGTGTTTGCCTGCCCGAGCAAGGTAATGGCGGAATTAAAACAGCACAGAAAGTTAACTCAGCCCTATCAGGCTGCTGCGGACAAGTAACTTGGAATTTAAAGCTAGTTGCAGTTTGAACGCTGTGTGGCAGGTTGCCATGTTTCATGCTGCATTAAGCATCTTTTGCAAGCCCAGTAAATGAGAAGCCCACTTTGGAGAGCGCAGGAAGAAGATCTGCCCCCCCCCCCATGTCTTGCAGTTAAGGAGAGGCTGAACCAAGAATGTCCCCAGGTGAGAAGTATTCAAGGCTAATATCTCTGAGTCTTTTTTTTTAAGCCAGAGATCCTTTTGCAATGAAAGAAACTTCTGTAGCGCTGAGGGAACCAATGTTCACTCAACTTTCTGCCTGATTAGGCTAAAACATTTTTTCCTTCCTTCCTTCTTCCTTCCTTCCTTCCTTCCTTCCTTCCTTCCTTCCTTCCTTCCTTCTTTCCTTCCTGCCTTCCTTCCTTCCTTCCTTCCTTCCTTCTGTTTGGTCAGCTTCTTCCCTTCTGCTTTTGATTTTACTCCCTCCTGCTCAGGACAGTGTTTGAGAAAGGAGGTGCAGAGAAGTCCTTATGTATTATTTATTTGATAGTATTACAGGGAGAGGCTGATCAACTCTCCAGACAACTGGCTCACAGAAAGGAAAGAGCAGTAAAAGAGAAGGAAAAAGACCAAGAAACAAGGGCCAAAGTCTCAAACAGAACGGAGAGGGGCTCAGTGGCTAAGACGCTGAGATTGTCGATCAGAAAGGTCGGCAGTTCAGCGGTTTGAATCCCTAGTATAGATCTCCTGCGTGAGCAGGGGGTTGGACCTCCAAAGACAAGTCCCTTCCAACTCTGTTATCGTTAACTAACCATCCCACGTGCCTTCCTGCTGGGAACAAGGGCAGGGGCGATGGGGAAGTCATATTTTAGCTTGCTCCCACCAGGCTGGTCATCCAGCTTCAGCGTCCCCAGCCAGGTGCCCCGAAGAATCCGGAGCTGCTGAGCAAACGGCAGCAGGAGACCAGAACTGAAAGGCCTTTCAAAGGTTCATAAAGTGGGACTCCATTTCCAATCTGCTCCTACACATCTGGAAGAACCTGGCTGCCTGCACAGCCTTCCCTCCCCTTCCCTCCCTATCCCCTCCCCATCTCTGGCTCCCATCAGGGATAACACAAAGCAACAGGCATCTCCAGAGGCAGCTTCTCTGCTTCTCCAGGTCTTGCATCGCCAAGCTAAACCAAGACATAAAGCATAATTCTGGACAAGCCACCTTTCTGCCCTCACTCCCCATTTAATTACTCCAGAGTGACCTCTTGGTGGCACGCCAGTCGTAAGTGGCGCTGGGAGAGAGTCCCGTGTGTCGGAGGGGTGTGCACAGCAGTAAATCCCCCAGAGAACAAAAGATGGCTTGTTTATGCAGTTGGTTATGTGACACAAATTCTCCCGCAGGATTATCTGCTACCAGCCTCCAGTATATAAACACTGGCAGAGTGCAGGATTCCTGGGCTGGCAGCCTTCCTCCCTTTTACTCTTCCTTTAGCAGGCAGGAATAATGTGATTATAAATCAGATAGATCGGCCTTTCTGGTTAGAAAAAAAGCTCACCTTCCCAGCTTCTCCAATCGCAGCTCACTTTCTCTTTATTTCTATCCCAGGTAAGCAAGCAAAAGTATAGATTTATTGTTTGTTTACAATGTGAAATATTTCCTCTTGCCAGACTGGAAATACTTTAGCTGGGAAACAACGATACCCACAGCAGCTATTTTCCAAAAAGTGATTGAATTCATACCTCCTGCTAACCTATGATCGGTTTTATCAAGTTTTATTGACTAAGCCGTAAGTAACGGGATTTGCACTAAGCTTAGCCAAACCATACAGAGCCGGGCAGGCTGTGAGCCCCACTTTGCAAGCAAAATCTATTCTTGATGGGAAAATATATTTTTGACTGGTTCTGTGAACTTCTGTCTCCAACCCTTCCGCCTTTCTTAAGACTGAGTTCTGCAGCTGGGACAGAAGTGTCTATTTTTTGCACGTTGCCAACATTTTGCACATTACAAATATTTTTTGCACATTTGTTGCACATTCAGTTGGAAAGTGAGTCAAGGTGCAAAGGAGTTAACCATGCACAGCCTATCAACTCTTGGAATATTTACATCAAGACATCTGTCCCATAATGGGCTCTTGGCTCTTTCTGAGAGTCAAGGAATTCTAGGGATCCCTCAAGTTCTTGCAAGAGAGGCCTTGGCTTTGTGGCACATCTCAATCAATGTCATCCCAGAGGTCTTTTTCCAAGAGGCAACTGAACACACCCTTGGGTTTTTCTTGAAGATGTTATGCTTCTCGTCCAAGAAGCTTCTTCAGTTCTAGTGGAATTCTCCACCATTCAGTCAGAACTGAAGAAGCTTCTTGGAGGAGAAACGAAAGTCTTCAAGGAAAAAATAAAGGCCAGTTGCCTCTTGAAACAACATCTTCAAAGCAGGTTCTTTGACTGCAGACTGGATTACTGTAACACGGTCTACATGGGGCTGCCCCTGAAGAGTGTTCAAAGACTACAGTTGGTCCAGAACGCAGCCGCGCGAGCGATATGGGGTGTATCTAGATACATCCATATTATACCTATCCTCCGTGAGCTGCACTGGCTTCCTATTGGTCTCCGGATGCGCTTCAAGGTGCTAGTCGTTACTTTTAAAGCCCTACATGGTTTAGGACCTGGCTACCTGAGAGACCGCCTTCTGCCAATTACCTCCCTATGACCAAGTAGATCCCACAGATTAGGCCTCCTCCGGGTTCCATCAACTAGCCAATGTCGACTGTTGACCCCCCAGGGGAGGGCCTTCTCTGTAGCTGCGCCGGCCCTGTGGAACGATCTACCTGCAGAGATCCGGACCCTTCCCACTCTCCCAGCCTTCCGTAAAGCCGTCAAGACCTGGCTGTTCCGGCAGGCCTGGGGCTGTTGATTGATATCCAGCCCCGCTTAGATGGAACGGGTGATGTGAATTTTAATACTGTATTTTTATTTTTTATCTCTATTTTTTAAAATTAAATGTTTCTTGTCTGTTGTGAGCCGCCCAGAGTCCCTATGGGAGTGGGCGGCATACAAATCCTAATAAACTTGAAACTTCTTTCTCGGGACGATGTGTGTGTCTTTTTGGGGCAGAATCAAGAGGCCTCCCCCCCTCCTGCCCCCCCCTGTATATATCATGTCCTCCAGGGAAAAAAACACCCCAACCACAGAGGCTGCTTTCATTTTGACATCAAGTTAAAGCACATTTCTTTACCTGAGCAGATTTGGAGTTGAAAAATAAAACCTCTTTATGCGCAGCCTGGCTGCTTTTCATGCCTCAGATTTGCTGGTGGTGTTTTTTTTATTCTTATTATGGCTCCCCTGATGTGGGGAAGATTGGGATTCAAGTGAAAGACAAAGAAGCTTCTCCCAAAAGTCGGCTTTGAGAGGGCAAAAGGCTATGTTTTCGCAAGATTTCTTCCCTTGAAAAAACATTTCCCCCAGAAGCCGTGCTCAAAACATTGCAGCTTTTATCCAAACGCTCTCCAGGAGCCGGTTTTTTTATTTCTACTTCATTTTTGCTGGTGTGCGTGCGCGCGCGCCTGTGTGTGTCTCTCTACTAAAATGACTTTTAATTCATCCAATTTCTCCTTTTTTTAAAAAAAAAAAGGATGGTTTTTTTTTTCCTTAACCAGCACGGTTGCATAATTAAATGCCGCTTGCCTGATGGGAATTCCGCTTTAAGTCATTTTTCCTCATTTTCTTCCCTGCAGTTTCCAGCACTTAACAAATAGCCCATTTTTCTTGTAGTCGGGTGATTTGAATAATGGGAAATTGGAATGTTTACCAAAGTGTTTCCACTTCCAGTGCAAACCCTTCCCCTTCCATGCCCCACCAGCAAACGTGGCGGATCCAGAGGTGGTGGGAGAGCTGTGGCCAGAAACGATTTTTGAGTAGGCTTCAGATTGCCTTTCTTTTCCACCATTGGTTTTTTAACAACTAATTTCATGCTTCCTCTTTTGGTTATTTTGATTTGTTTAATGCTCCTGCTTATTTATTTATTTTTTTCTTGCTGAGTGTGTATTTTCTAAACTGAAGCCAGCCTAGAGAGGAAAACAATATGTTAAATAGTATAAAACTCTGCCCTTCTTTTCTGCATCTCTCCGTTATCCTTTTTCTACCCCTTTATTTTATTTCTCAGTTCTTGGACTGCAGGCGTTATTCATCAATATAAATTGTACGTCTGTTTCTTCCCTCCTCGATGTCTGGGCAGGAAAGGAATCAGGCCGTGGTCTTAGCTTTATCTCTAGCATGCTTTCAAATATGTTTTTATGGATGTTTTTATACTTATCTCTGAAAGTTAACTGTAGATATTAAAAGAGACAGAGCGGCTTTCTTAATAAGCATTCAGATTCCAGGCTCTTGATTGCCACGGGTGTTTCTGAGATCTGGGGGCAGGTTGTGTCTCCCAGAAACTTCTTCATCATCATCATCTCAGGTTCTCCTTAACTCTGCTTCCCCACCTGGTTCGAGCACGTCAGCATGCTGGTTATCCTCTTGAACTGCGTCACCCTCGGGATGTTCCAGCCATGTCAGGATATCAGGTGCCAAACGGAACGGTGCACGATCCTGGAGGTAAGAGAGACACGTCGCTTTGTTCACGTGGGCTTGGAGCTCAGCCTCTCGAAGTTTGTGGGTTGGTCTTCAGCTGCTCCTGAGCCTTGAGAAGTCTGCAGGCCGGGTGTGGCCTGGGAAGGGTCCTTCAAGGTCTAAGACCCCCCCCCAGGGGTGAAAGGGAGGCTGAGGTTTAGGGCGAAGCTCGGCCAAAGAACAAGGCCTGGGCCAGCTCAACCCTCGGCTGGAGCTTCCGCTCCTCCTCCTCCTCCTCTCCATCGTGCTCCCTTCTTCTTTTAAATCCAGGCATTTGATCACTTCATCTTCGCCTTCTTTGCTGTGGAGATGATCATCAAGATGATCGCCCTGGGGATCTTTGGCCACAAATGTTATCTAGGAGACACCTGGAACCGCCTCGACTTCTTCATTGTCATTGCTGGGTCAGTAGACGGGACGCTTCTGCGGGGGGTGGGGCGGTGTCCCTGGTGCTCTCTGACCTCCAGGGCTTCATTGCAGACCTTTCATGGCCCAGCTAGGTAACATCCTCAGTGCTGGAAGGGAGAGGGGTTTCTGGAGAGGAGGAGGAGGAGGAGGAGGAGGACTGTGTAGTCCTTGATGTTTTCTGACCTGGATTGTTTTCTTGCAGGCATTTCATTACTCAATTAAGTAACACCATCAATGGTGTGAAAAACACTCCTGGCTTGATTGACAGCACTGAAGGCCAAATTTGGGCTGTGGATAGGGAGGGGGTGGGGTGAGTCCAGCTTCCTTTTAGTGCTCCTAAGTTTTATTTTCCCTGAAAGAAAGCATGAACTGTCCAATGCAGTCACCTGCTTTTATATTCCAGAAGGTTGACCCAAAACATTGCAGATGTAAGAAACCTGGTTAAGGTCCGACTGCCTCAGCCTATGTTTTTTTTCCAACCGAGGGGCCGGCCCCATCCTCTCCCTCACCTCTCGTGTTTCCTTCCTTCTTTCTCTCCCTCCCAGCATGATGGAATATTCTCTGGATGGACATAATGTCAGCCTTTCAGCCATCCGGACTGTGCGGGTTCTCAGGCCCTTACGAGCCATTAACAGGGTGCCAAGTAAGTCACAGCCTTTGGGGTGGGTGGGCTTCCTGGTGGGCGGAATGCATGGGGAGAATCTTGGGTACCGGGGTCTCGGACTGCCAGAGCTTCGTTTTGCAAAAGCCCCGTGAAATCCTGACCAGGTGAGCCGCCAAAATCCAGGCCTGTCTTAGCTCCAACATGGGGGTTAACTCCCAGTCCAGGAAAAAGAATAGACTGATTTGAATGCTTTCGTTTTATTCATAAACCTCCCATCCCCAATGCTCCCCCCCCCAAGAAAAATCTCAAGGCAACACAAGAGCCCTCCGTGGAGAAGCTGAAGGAACAGACTCACATCAGCCCCGCTGGGTCCTCTTATCCAGCCAGGAATCTTCACCCTGGTACCCTCAAGATGTTTGAGACCACAAACTCCATAATCCTTGGCCATTTCCATCTCCTCCCTCCCTCCCTCCAGTTTTCCTCCTCCCTCCCTCTCTTCCATTTTCCTTCCTTCCTCCCTCTCTCCCTTCAGGTTTCCTCCCTTCCTTCCTCCCTCCCTCCATTCCTTCCTTCCATTTTCCTTTCTTCCTCCCTCCCTTCAGTTTTCCTCCTCCCTCCCTCTCTTCCATTTTCCTTCCTTCCTCCCTCCCATTTTCCTCCCTCCCTCCCTTCAGGTTTCCTCCCTTCCTTCCTCCCTCCCTCCATTCCTTCCCATTTTCCTTCCTTCCTCCCTCCCTCCCTCCCTTCAGTTTTCCTCCTCCCTCCCTCCCTCCCTCCCATTTTCCTCCCTCCCTCCCTTCTTTCCTGGTCTTCATTCTTTGTCTCATTCGTTGACCTTGAGAACTTATAATTTTCTTGGCCGTCTTCGTGTTTCTTTCTGTCTTCATGGATTACTCTGGAGAAGCTAATAAAACTATTAATGTCAGAAAGACAGGATGAATGCGGCCCACTTGGCCTGGAGGGGACATCCATTCCAACTCCACCCCCCGCTCAGCAGCTGGCGTCCTTGACATCTCCCAGTCCCCAGGAAGTGCAAACCCCGGGGGGGGGAGGGCAAGGCGTTTCCAGACTAAGCGAGGTGGCCCCCACCCACCCCAGAGATAAAATTGATCAGCTTGCCAAGTCCATGACTGCTGGATCCCGGCATCCAAGCCCACCCTGGTGGACAGAAGGAATGGAGGATGGCCACACCTGGCCCCTGAGGGACTGCAGGACATCAGAGGAGGCTACTGGGGGAGACAGCTTGGCAGAACCCCCTCCCCAACTTTGCCATTGCTAGAAGTTGGCTCCTGACCAATGGGGAGAAGCAGCTGAGGGAGAAGACTTTTAGTGCTCCCCCTCCCCACGGATCATGCTTCTCCTGGCCCTTCCCTGAATATGCAGGAGAGCTCCGGAATGATAGAGTTGAAAGGGACCTTGGGAGGCTTCTAGTCCAACCCCTGCTCGAGCAGGAGACCCTGTCCTATTTCAGACAAGTGCTTGTCCAATCTGTTTTTCCAAACCTCCTTCTCCCTGACCGGAAATTTCTCCTTAGATCTCAGGTTGCTTCTCTCCTTGATTAACCCCCACCCCTTGTTTCTCTTTCCTGACTTCAGGGGCTTTGAAGAGTAGCTTGACTCCCTCTTCTTTCTGGCAACCCCTTCGATATTGGGAGGGGGCCTCTAGTGTTCTAGGTCTCCAGATGCATCATAGTTCCGCCTCATCTGGAATCCACAGGGTTCTGCTCAAAAGGTTCTCCACTCCTCCTTGCCTTTTGGGAATGCATTTTGCGTGACCCGTCAAAACCGCGGAGGACAAAATCGCGCTCGACGAAAGCGCGCATTTGACGTCATCACAGCGCGACGAAAAAAATTAAAAATTGAAATAAAAATTAAATTAAAGCAAGCCGATTCACATAAAGGTAAGGGTTAGGTTTAGGGTTAGGGTTAGGGTTAGGTTAAGGGTTAGGGTTAGGTTTAGAGCGTTAGGGTTACGTTTAGCGTTAGGTTAAGGGTTAGCGTTAGGTTTAGCGTTAGGTTAAGGGTTACGTTTAGGGTTAGATTTAGGGTTAGGTTAAGGGTTAGGTTTAGGGTTAGGTTTAGGGTTAGGTTTGGGGGGGTTAGGGTAAGGTTTTCGCTTTATTTTTACATTTATCAATCACAGCGCGATGTTTTCGTCGCGCTGTGATGACGTCACGTACGCGCTTTCGTCGAGCGCGATTTTGTCCTCCGCGGTTTTGTGGTGGAACCGCATTTTGTCATTCGGGATCTTTCCAATGGACACCCCCTTCTTCTGTCCCCCCCCTCCTGATTCCCCGAGAAGGTTGCTGGTTCTTCAAAGGCGCCTCCGGCAGCCCTTCAGCTGCCAAGCCAAAGCAGCCCTCCATTCGCCTGCTTGGAGAGGTTCAAGTGAGCGTTAAGCCCCTTCCAGCTGTTTCTCTCTTCAATCCAATTTGGAAGCTAAGCCAACCCGTCGTCGGATTCATTTCCTGGTTGGGCCCACTTGGCTTTGAGTGATTCTTAGCTGATATGCTAATATACCAGCAGCCCCTTGATTGCTTTTCATCCGAAATCCTATTTCGCGGAGAGCTGATGTAACAGGCGAAGGAAAACAGGCCAGGTACTTGCCAGCAAAGCAGCATCGACGTTCTCTCGCATTGTCTGAAAAGCTTTTCAGTGGAATCCAGCTACTGGGGATGGCCAACGCTCCCGGCGGCCTTGGCGAAGGGGGACGTGCCAGTCTGAGCAGTTTCCCTGCATCCCCTTCCTACCAGCTCTAAGGCCATTTGAGGAAGGACGCTTGGAGTCTGGCACTTCTTGCAAAGGGATATTTGGGTAAAATTCTCCAGAGGCTGATGGAACTGATGAGAAGTGGGAGGGAGGGACAGAGGGACAGAGAGACAGAGAGATGGAGACAGAAGTCCTGGCCTTGAGAGCTTGTGGGAGAATTTCTACCCCTTGGACTCTTTAGGGCAGTGTTTCTCAACCTTGGCAACTTGAAGATGTCTGGACTTCAACTCCCAGAATTCCCCAGCCAGCATTCGCTGGCTGGGGAATTCTGGGAGTTGAAGTCCGGTCATCTTCAAGTTGCCAAGGTTGAGAAACACTGCCTTAGGGTTTCTGAGCTGGATTGTTTGCTTGCAGATGTCACTCAACTCAGTCCCGGTGAGAGAAGGTGATCTAAATCCAGGCCCTTGGCAACAGGCAGGGGTTTACAATGGTTGCAGCACCCTGGGCTCATCGGATTGCCATTGGTTACCTCCCCAGCCTGCTTCCAACAAGCGAAGTCAATTGGAGATGCTGGATTTGCTTAACAACTGTGTGGCTCACTTAACAACCACACTGACTGACTTCATAGAAAATGTCATGAAATCGGGCAGGACGCCGTTAGCAATAGGAATTCTGGTTCCAACCCTGTCTCCCCACTGTTGTCACCAAATGCAGGGACAGGTTTCTAACACCTCCCTTTGGGGTGAACATCTTTTGGGAAGGACTAAAAAAGAATCTCTGGGCCACCAGCTGAGGACCAACAGAGCAACTCAGCTGAGGGCCAACTCAGTTGCTCCTCAGCTAGTGGCTCAGAGATTCCTTTTTAGGTAGGGCAAATGTTGGGCTTGAGTGATTTAGACGACAGGAACAATCCACCTCATTGAAGGTCATGGATCCCAAATGCTTCTCCCCCGATCCAGAAGATCAAGGTCATCTTGAGGAGGACGCATTATCTGAGCCCCAGGGAGATCTTGGAACAGCTTCTGAGGGACCTTTAGAAACTTCTGAATCTCAGAACATTTTCAGATATTGATTATTGCAGCTATAAAACCGAAATGAACAACATTGTTCCATCTTCTAATCTACAAATTGCTTCCTGTGACTGTAGTTTTTGTTCTGTCTCTACCTCCCACTCAGGGGTGGGTTCCTACCAGCGTTGGTACCGGTATGCTTCATGCACGCCAGAAGCGTGTTGCTTGTGCATGCACAGTTCACTGTAAATTTGCGCATGTGCAAAGACCATGAAAAGCTAATAAAAAAAGCCAGCAATGGCAGAGGAGGACAAGGAACCGGTTCAAGGGCGTGGCCAGCCTGGGTCGCTGCCAGTTCTGCGACCCAGGCCAAATTACCACTACCAGTTCACCCGGTTCTATGAGCGCTAAGGTGGAAGATGCCAAACTTTTAACCAGATGCCTTCAGAGGTCCTTTTCTTGGGCTCCTGTCCCTATTGGGACACAGTTATATCCAAGGAAGGTGAGAGAATCTTGATTACTGGAATAAAATGGGGGTTTACAGAATGGGCCCTGGAGTTGGAGGCATGCAACTGTCCTATTCTGGGGCAGTAAAAGCAGCCAACCTCCTTGCCACCTTAACTGGAGTTTTCTCAGAGCATTTGTTTGCAAGGCCCAGATAATTTCCTTTTTTTTTTTTTCTCCGAGTTAGCAAAAGGGAGAGCAAAACTTATTCTAATCATCTAAGAGAACATTAGTACTAATATTCACATTAGCATCAGTGCTATCGGCCTGATGTTTATGCAAATCCTTAGCGTGCTTCATTATTTAGCTGAGGCCTGGAGCTCAGCTTGGTGTTCCGAACCAGAGCAGCGCTATCCTTCCAGACGTCTCCAAGGATGCAGCCTGGGGCTCAGTTGGTTAGGAAGATCCGGGGTTCAACCCAGCTCGGCAGTTTCCTTTCAAGGAAGAAGTCATTTCCAGATCCCCTTTGATGGGAGGCTTAGCTCAAGGATCAGCCAGCCACGGAGCAGATCGACAGCAGTCGGACTGTGGGGATATAATGAATCTTAGATAGTATCTGTTATCCCCGTAATCCTTTCTGATCCCCCGATTCACAGCAAAGCCTTAACGTTTGCTGAGTTTCCTGAAGCTTCCCCCCCCCTATAAATTGGATTCTGCCTGTGGCAGCAGGTACCCTACCTTCTTCCCACCTGTCTTATGTTGGCTGAAGGTGGCCTGCAGTTTGCCCACCCCCTACTCCCCCAACAAAAGGCAGGGTGGAAGATGCCTCTGAACCACTCGGCTAATAACCAAACCCAGAGAGAGTCCCGAAGGCTCTCCTCAGCCCATTATCTGCTAGGAAGCTGATGGTATTGATTAATAATTATTTCAGTTCAAGTGCACCTTGAGGTCATTTGATCCCAGGATTGAGCTGTTCCACTTCTGATGGCCACTGGGTTAAGGTTTAATACCTTTTCTTTTTGATAATAGCTTAATGCAGATGCTTGAAGATGCGTGGATTTCAACTCTCGGAATTGCCCAGTCAGCCGGCTGGGGAATTCTGGGAGTTGAAGTCCACGCAGCTTCATGCTCTCAAGGTTGAGAAACACTGACTTCAAGTGTTTTGTTGCACTCCCTGTCTCACACAATGGACCCTTAAGTGGAGATGTCAGGCATGGAACTAGTTTAAAGATGTATCCATGGGTTATTGAACTCACACTATGGGCTGGCCATCTATGTTTTATGCGTTTGATGAGGAAGCCCCCTGGAAATCCGACAGCCGTGGGCCTTGGCCCAGATGTCAATGGCACATCAGTAGAGGAAACTGTACGGGGAGAGTCTGTGATGTTGACCATGAGTCCAGCAAGCGGGTCAAGAAAACTGGCTGGCCTTAACTGATCTAGAAAGCCAAGTTGGGTTCCTAGGATGGGGGTTCACCAAAAATATCCACAGTTGGAAGCTCTAGTGAAGAGATTAAAAACCAGGAGAAGAGAACCCTCTTCCGTGTCTTGCCAGGAGAACAATCTGGACACGGAACCACTAACTGGACTTGAAGGAGCTTTTCTCCTTAGCGCTCCATTCCTAGTCCGCATTCTCTAACCAAGAGCCCAGAATGAACAGAGACCACCCGATCTCTCCCTGAAAGCCCCATACAGGTGTTTCCCTGGAGGAAGCAGCCTCCTCTGGCTGGATCTGTCTCCCAATTTGGCCAAAGGCTTCCCTCCTCTGCCTCCTCCTCACCACCACCCCCTTTCTGCTCTCTCCACAGGTATGCGCATTCTTGTCACCCTGCTCCTAGACACTCTGCCTATGTTAGGCAACGTTCTTCTCTTGTGTTTCTTTGTCTTTTTCATCTTTGGCATCGTGGGTGTCCAGCTGTGGGCCGGGCTGCTGAGGAACAGGTGTTTCCTGGATTCCCACATTCAAAGGTAAGTTTTCCAAAGGTGACCCTTTCCCGCCCTCTCCTTGCACCAGCCCTACAGTTGCTAGGCTCAGGCAGCCGCTTCTGCCCGTCACCCAGCAACTGCAAAGAGTTCCTTTAATATAGTCTTGGCTTTTGCTGATAAAGGAGGAGGAGGAGGAGGAGAGGAGGAGGAAGAGAGGAGGAGGAGGAGGAGGAGGGAAGAGAGGAGGAGGAGGAGGAGGAGGAGAAAGAGAGGAGGAGGAGGAGGAGGAGGAAGAGAGGAGGAGGAGGAAGAGAGGAGGAGGAGGAGGAAGAGAGGACTAGGAGGAGAAAGAAGAGAGGAGGAGAAGGAGGAAGAGAAGAGGAGGAGGAGGAGAAAGAAGAGAGGAGGAGGAAGAGAAGAGGAGGAGGAGGAAGAGAGGAGGAGGAGGAGGAGAAAGAAGAGAGGAGGAGGAGGAGAAAGAAGAGAGGAGGAGGAGGAGGAAGAGGAAGAGAGGAGGAGGAGGAAGAGAAGAGGAGGCGGAGGAGGAGGAGGAGGAGGAGGAGGAGGAGGAGGGAGCATGCTCCGGGGATTTTCTGCCTGAGGTTTTAAAATAAGTCGAGGTGGCTTCGAACACGATTCCTCTTCCCATGGAGATAGTGGGGTGGGGGAGAGGGAGACCTTGAAAACCTCTACTGGCTGCAGCATCTGCCTTATCTTGCTCTTCTCCGAGAGCGTCAGCATCACAGACGCCCCCAGAAAAGGAGATGTGGGTTTGGAATCCAACACCCTTGTCTGTTGACCTTAGTGCGAAATACTGTTCAGGTTGCCATCTAGATAAGAACTAGAGTTCCTGTCGTTGAATCTGAAGTCAAAGCTGTTGAGGGTTCCAGGAATCAGTTGAGGCAGCCAAAGAGCGGGACTCTGGTCATCTATCCCTCTCCCCATTTTACTTATTTATTAAATTTATAGGCCACCCATCTTGAGTTAGCTAAGCCACTAATAGCAATGGGAAAGAGGTAACAAGGAAGGAAGGTGGAAGGCAATATACAGAGTTATACATACACACATCTACGCATTCACACACTGCCCCACCCAAAAAGTGGGAGGTAAATTGACTTAAATCAATGGAAGTCTCTATCCAACTTCACCATCAGTGCTATTATTTATTGCACCTAGAAGTTGTGGGCACTCCATTGAACGTTTTTCAGAAGAGATTGGGTAGCCATTGGTCTGAAATGGTGTAGGGGTTCCTGCCTGAGTGGGAGTTGGACTAAATGACCTCCAAGGTCCCTTCCAGCTTCTGTTATTCTGCTATTACAAGTACCGACCGTGTCTGGAGCCTGGAAACGGGAGTACAAATTCTTCCAATTGAGCCTTGAGCCAGACCTGGAAAACAGGAACCAGTCCTGGAGCTGTTTCTGTTGATTTTACCCAGGTTTACTCTGATCTGATTGCAATCCTTCAGCACAGCAAGAATCCCCTAATATACCCCCCTAGCCCCCCCCCCCCCGAGCCTGAGATAGAACAGAACGATAAGGATGGAAGGGACCTGGGAGGTAGATTTGTAAGAGGACCCCAGAAATGGAGAATTGTTTTCCAATATTGCACCACAAAATAGGATGACCATTGGCAACACTCTTATTCTGGGTGGGGAGGAAATGCAACAATGGGAGGGGGCTACAAAGACATCTAAGGAAAAGGGCTGGGCAACCGGTGGCCAAAGAACTCTGCCTATTTCTGAAATTCAAAGGCCAGGTCTGATCAAAGCAAAGGAAAGGTTAGAAAACAAGTCACCCAGTCCTTAGCAATTAAAACCTGCCACTATCTCTGCAAAGCAGCCAACCCAATTCCAGCGCAATTAAAAAAAGATTTGAGATAAGCCTTCGGCAGCGGTGAGTTTCTCTCTCCCTGCTCCTCGGGCAACCCAAAAGAGGGTCCTTCCCTTGACAGATGTGCCAAGGGAGAGGTTTTATTTAAAAAATGCACAGCTCCCGAAAGGAGGAACTTGCTGGGGGAGGGCGGGGGAGAGAGTTGAAGGATATCCAAGAGAGTTGGACATGGCCATGAAAAGGCCAGAAGGAAAGGTCCAGGTCTCATGGAGATTGGGTTGGCCAAACTCTTTTTTTCCCTTTTTTTTTAGATATACTTTTTTATTTTCCATTTTCATAACATATAATCACATATATACTATTACATAGCCAATATCCTATTGTATTAAATAGTAAATACATCAGCTCCTGTTGTCATCAACGCCCAGGAAGATAAAAACCCATTATTGGCTCTTCTGCTCTCCATACACCTCTTTCTTCTACCTCTCTCCAACTTTCTATCTTCCCTCCATCATCCTTTCCTACTCTACTTCCCCTTCCTTTCTCCTTCTCCTCTCTCTTCATTCCACTCCTCCTTATCAACCTCATCTTCCCCCCTTACCCTCTCTCCTATCCTATCCCTCTCTTCCCATCTTTCTTCTCTCCCACTCCTCCTCTCAATCAAACTCTTGATTCCAGCACTTGGGCAGCCTCTCACACCTTCCTTGTGGCTGTGAATTCCATAGGCTAATCATTGCCCTGGGAATTGGCCTTTCCTAAGGCAGCTCTCCAATCCTTTCCTCCCATCCTTCCATGAAATGACAAGAAACTTCTATTATTATTTTTTTGGATGGAAAGTTGGAGGGGGGTGAAAGAAAGAGGTGTATGGAGGGTCGAAGAGGTATATTGGGTTTCTATTTTGGGGGGTATTGTTGACAAGAGGAATTGTTGTGTTTATTGTTTTATGTTGTATGGCCCCGGTTAAGCACAGTATATATGTGACTGTATGAAAATGAAAAATGGAAAATAAAAAACACATTTAAAAAAAATAAAAAATAAAAAAAGAAACTTCTAGAAGAGAATATTTGTAGCCCAGTCGAACTAGGGGTGGGGGGCTTGGTACTCTCTGAGCATGGTGGTTTTCTTGTGGACATTCCATGAGCCCTCTAGGTCACTGATGGGAAACCTTTTCAGCACTGAGTGCCAAAAAGGTCACATGTTTGAATTTTCCCCACTTGGCTGAACTCTAATTTCCTATCTGCATCCAGCAGGAATTCACGTTTCAGGTACCAAAATATTATCTGCGTCTTAACCATCTCTTGCTTTATTTCCCCCCGCCCCCACTTCCTTCCTTCTCCTTCTCAAGGACACACAACCTGACTTTCCTGCATAAGTACTACCGGCCAGAAGAGGGGGAGGAAAACCCCTTCATCTGTTCGTCCCTCCGGGATAACGGCATGCAGAAGTGCTCCAGCATCCCGAACCGGAAGGAGTACAAGATGGACTGCACGTTAACCATGGACGCTTACAACCCGGAATTGGACTCGCTGGACTTGGGTGCCCGTAACACCTGCATAAACTGGAACCAGTATTACAACGTTTGCAGGACGGGGGACTTGAACCCGCACAACGGAGCTATTAATTTTGATAATATTGGCTATGCTTGGATAGCTATTTTTCAGGTAAGGAGTCTTTCTCGTGGATTGCGACAGAGGGTTTGAGATGACCAGCAGCCACGAGGGGGAATCACCTTCAAGGATGCTGAACGAGATGCTTCCTCTGCCCTGGGAGGGCCAGCAAAGCAAAATAACTCGAGTCCTTGTTTTATGGTTGCAAACTAGCAAGAGCCTGGTGCAAGTTGCAGTAGTAGCTAAAATAATGCGATGAGAAATGTTTTCTTGCAGAGACCCAGTTAGGGAACGTCATTGGTGTGAGGAAGAGGAGGAGGAGGAGGACTGTGGGGTCCCTGGTGCTCTCTGAGCCTAGGGGTTTTCTTGCAGACATTTAATGACCCATCTAGGGAACATCATCAGTCCTAGAAGGGAGTGAGGTTGTGGAGAGGAGAAGAGGAGGAGGAGGAGGAGGAGGAGGAGGAGGAGGAGGAGGAGGAGGAGGAGGAGGAGGAGGAGGAGGAGGAGGAGGAGGAGGAGAACCTGGTGCTTTCTGAGCTTGGTTATTTTCTTGCAGACATTTCATGACCCATCTAGGGAACACCATCAGTTCTGGAACAAATGCCTGCAAGAAAGCAGCCTAGCTCAGAGAGCACCAAGGAGCCTGCAAAGGTCTCCCCAAAGCAGGAAGGCAACCATCCAAAGACTGAACTGCAGCCTTTGAAAAGCTTCTGCTCACCTTGAGCCGAAAGGAGGGGGGAGGGAATCCCAGGCCCTCCTCATCTCTTCTGCCCCCCTCCACATCATGCACCCTCGTTGTGCCTTTATGGTGTCCTGGGCTCTCGTCTCTCGTGATTCATTCTAAAAGCAATTCCTGGTACGATTGATGGGAAGCAATTATATTCTGGGGTGAAAGAGAGAAGACCGGACCTAAATTAACGGTGAAATATTTCAGGTCCCTCCAAGAAGCTACGGAGGCAGGAACTGGCCGGGACTCCGCTTATTGCTGACCCCTTTCGCGAGGGGCATTGCCCACCTCATTATATTACCATGTCAATTGTTGGCAGGAGTAAATAAGGAGGTAAATGAAGCGTTCAGCGCATCGCCCAGGCTGCTGAGAGGCGTCTCACTCTGGAGTTCTCCCAGTTGGAACTGCAACCGCTGAATCTTAACGCTGCGGGATTCTTGCCTCGTGGGAATGAGCTTCGTCTTTCCCCTTCAAGTGGGGCTGGGGGTGGGGGGGGAGGGCACCGCAAAGCAGCCAGAGGGTTTATGCTCTGCATGCCTCTCGGGAGCATCTTCAGAACAATTTCAATTTCAATTTTAATGGATTTGTATGCCACCCAATCCTGAAGGACTCCGGGCGGCTTGCATAAAAACAGTTAAAAAAATATTAAAAGAATTTTAAAAATACAAAACAGCGGATTGAAAAAGGACACAACATACACTCGATGTTAATGGGGCTGACGCTCAATCAGAGATCAGCAGCCCCAGGCCTGCCGGAACAGCCAGGTCTTAACAGACTTTCGGAAGGCCGAGAGAGTGGGGAGGGTCCGGATCTCAGGGGGTAGATCGTTCCAAAGGGCCGGGGCAGCTACAGAGAAGGCTCTCCCCCGAGGAGCCGCCAGACGACACTGCGTAGTCGACGGCATCTGGATGGTTCCGAGGAAGCTGCTAGTTGGACTTCACAACGATGCTCAGGGCTTTGCTTAAGTTGCCAGGATCCCTTTTTTGCAATGAGCCCTCAACCTGGGCCAAGATGCATCTCCCTTTCCCCACGGGTGGCAGTTGCAGAACGCCAGGTAGGGCTGGAAACGGCTTTCTGGTTCCGTTGGGAGTCTGTCCTGGGTCGTTACCATTGGGTGGGTTCTTCCAGCCCTCTGTGCTTCCTCATCCTCTTGGCCCTGACTCTCGTGGCACAGCTAACGTGGGCCAGGCTGAGTCCTACAGCATGGACCCAACGCTGCACATCTGGTAGGAGAAGCCGGATCTTCAGAATCCATGGAGGAAGCAAAGTTTGGGAGCTTCACCGGTCCTGCTCCTCCTTTCGTTCTTCGGCTGGGCAGATCATGAGCCTCCAAGGCAGGGAGTTCAGCTTCCGTCTGTCAAAAGAAGTTATCAAAATCCTGCCGTGAACTCCGGTTGCTGCTGACAGCAGCTTTAATATTATTTGGGATTTCGTTTTCTGGCGCCTCTTCTCTCGTCTGCCCCTCTCCCCCCCCTGACAGCTTCAGGAAAGAGAGGGAAGATGAATGGAGGCCGTCTTCCCTCCGACATGTTTTTCTCAGTGAGGCGGCCTTGAATTTTCACCCACGGATTGGTTCTATCAGCAGAGAAGGAATTCCACCTTGCAGATGGCCAAGAGAAGGCCAAGGAAGCCTCTTCAGCAGGGCTTGATTGAGCCATCAAGGGAGATGCCTTCCAACAAAATATACTCTTTGGAACGCAATGTTCTTCCTGCGATCCCGCGGTTCTCCCTCCTGTGTATTTCAAGCAAATTCTCTTTTTTTTGAATGCTACACAATTCACCAAGGGTTCATTTCATTCCAGGAGACATCGTGCCTGCAAATCTTTGTGGCTCTCAAGTGCAGCCACCTTGGGACCAGGGAGGCTTAGTCCGAGACAGGCAAAATTGCTTCTCAGTTTTTGGGGCAGGGCCTGGTTCTCTGCCCCACAATGTGTGGGAATGAGGCAATGTCCCAACCGTGTCTTGCCGTTTCGGCAGTGTGCAGCAGATTCCCCCAGTTGCTTTGAGGGAAGGGCGCAGAGCTCCAGAAATGATGAGGCATCCAGCAATAATCTGATTTGTTTCGGGCTCCAGATCAACAGCAGGAGGAAAGCTCCTTCCTCTTACAGCCCATCCAGAGGGGGAAAAAAACGGATGAGGCTCTCTTGCATTTCAGCAGAAAGGGTTGGAATTTGCAGGAACTCCAGAATGTTATGGAAAGAGAATTCCTGGCGGTTCGTCCCTCCAGGAGGACTGATCCTCCATCCAAAGAATTATCTGGCTGGCTTGGCTCTCCTCTTGGATAATTGTCTTCTGCTTCCCCCATCTTCCTTCCTTGATCTTCTAGGCGGAGTTTTGGATCTGCCAATCAGTCCCACTGTCAGCACCTCTTCATTGAGTAATTAGGAAAGAAAGACCACAAGACTCCATAGGTAGAAATCAAGTGTACTTTTACTAATTATAAATGATTAAAGGCGTAGCAAAGCGAAGACTGATTATTTAGGCGCGAAAGCGATGGATATATAGAATAACCCTTTCCCCACCTCTTGGCATCCCAGTTACAGTCCAATCATAATTCTCCTAAGTGTCCGGTGTGAGATAACTTCAAAAGGCATCACTAAGATGGAATGTCGGTGCCGTTAGCCTTGGCGGGAACTCCTCCGCATGCGCAGTCCGACAGGCAGTAGAACTCCAGAATCTTCCTCCAGCACAATTAGTAAACCCCTCCCAAATAACATGCCCCCCCCTCCCCGTTTCATGGCAGCCGAAGCAGCAGCAAAGCAGAGGCTGACACCCACAGCTTCTCGGCTGGCAAAGGGGCCCTGGCATCTGGAGATAGGAAAATGAATAGACACAGAGAGCCCCCCATGCCAGTCAGGCCTGGGAGACCATCTCTCCAGTGGAACGGAGGGTCTCACGCTTACCAATTACACAAAAGGATTCAAGGCAGATCTGCTTCGTCCCTTCAATCCAGTGGACTGTTGCCAATGGCTTGTCTAAGGAAACCGTTCCAAATCTCGGCTTCTTGCTTTCCCGCCATCCAATCTGCAGGGCAGGCTTGCTGGATTGATGCGCTCACCCACCACCAAACCATGAATTCCATTTTCCTGCCCGCCACAGCGCAGCAAATGCTGAGGCTAATTACTATGATAAATCAAGGCTCATGAATATGTAATGAAGCACAATTTATTTTCCATTACTACAATTGCAGTTGATCAATGTTTTTTGGGCTGTGAAGTTTCCGGGCAAGTCGTCTCTCAGACTTCTGCGGACAGAGAAACAGGAGCGTTTGCTGCCCCACCAGTTTTCACCAAGGAAAGGAAGATTTGACCACAGGTTTTAGGAAAGTCAGCGCATCCTCCATCCAAAGCGCATCCTTAGAATCCCCCGTCCCTCTTTCTTTCCTTCTTGGCAGAGATGGAGAGGTCAGTTTGCCAGCAGCTTCATTCCAACATTGGGATCATGGTTTATTCGGAGGAGTTTCAAGGAAAGGAGGAAGGGAGGGAGGGAGGGAGGGAGGGAAGGAAGGAAGTCAGAAGTTTGCCTTTTGAAAACTTGATCTAGAACCAGAAAATTAAATATATTTTAGAAAGTAAAATAATAAGCCTTGAAGAGATAAAAGAATAATTCTTCCAATGGGAATTCTTTCATGTCTCCCAAAGGAGACAGTTTCCTTCCTGGCCTTTTGGGCCAGAGGTGGGAGTTCATTTGGCACATCCTGCCAGAGAAAGTTGCCACTTTTCAAGAATTCCAACTGGTTTCCTCAATGCAAAAGGGAAAAATTAGGGCCTCCCTACAAGCGACATGAGCATCTGTTTTATTCATGAGAGGATCTCGCAAATCCACATATCATGTTAAGAGGTCACAGCACTGCATCGCTTGGAATCCTCTGGCCGGCCCAAATGCTGCCTTTGCTCAGCATGATTCACACCTCACATCAAAGGAATCCACAACCCACTAAACCCTACAAAGAAAGACCAAACCGAAATAATTGCAACAGAGCTAAGCATTTTGTAGAATCGCAGCTCCTCCAGCTTGACCTGAGCTGCAAAGCATCTGGTGTTGAGTTGAGTTTATTATTATTATATTTCTATGCCGCCCTATTCCCCGGAGGTGTGAGCAGAGTCCATGAGTTACATTCCAGAGGGACTGAAACAAGACTTAGAGCACATCTGCATGAGCACCACCAAGCCCACCATACAGGAAGAGAAACTTCTGCAGGCCAGGAAACAGATACTGTGCGCCTGATTCCCTGCCCGTATTTTTTCCTCCCTGAAACGTGGCATAGCCCCACGCGTGAAGTGGGAGGAGGAGGAGAGAAACCCCAGAGTTTTATTCCCACTTATTTGCTTTCCCTGAATTCCTCTCTGAGGCTCTCTCCCACCAAGGAAGCCTTCTCCGTCTCCAATGTCCTGGGGGTTCCTCAGCCCGTTCTTCTTTGGGGTGAATGTGGAGAGAAGCAGCCACCTGTTTCTGCAGCTGTTCCAGCAGAGTGACGGGAAACCCATCCTAGGAAGACGTGGCATGGTGACAGAAGGGAAAGCCTGGCGTGGGACCAAGGCATGCCAGCAGTGTCTCGGTTTCCCTTACAAGATGCCCGCCAGCTCTGGATTCCCAGCACGGCTCTGCAGAGGAGGAGGAGGAGGAGGAGGAGGCTTCAAGGCTGCCCAGCTGCTCCCAAATTGAGGTGCCAAGGCAGGAGACGGACAACTGGCCAGGTTCCATCTTTTCCTTTTGCAGCAAGCCAGAAGGATCTTGACGTGATGGTGGCTGAGACATCTTCCAACCCCTTCTCTCTCGTGGCCTTCACTCCCATGCCTCCCTTTCTTTGAAACTCACGTTCTTAGATGCCCCTGGAGATGTTATTGCAGATGAGCTCCGCTCTCTGAGGGGATTCGCACCCATTGGGGGCGTCTTCCAAGAAAGCATGCAGGGCTCTGCCCTTTGGGGGTTGATAAGGGACCTCTTAATGGCTTATCTGGAGAGGTCCAATGGATCAGGCCATGAATAGATGGGAATAATTACATAAGCCAGTATCTTGTTTCCAATCGTGGCTAACCAGATGCTTCTGGGGAAGCCCACAAGGGGGAAACAAGGGGCACGTTCTTCTCCGTGGGTCTCCTCCCCACCACCAGCGTTCAGATGGACCATCTTTGAGGCTGGGGGGATCCTTCCAGTGAGCCACCAGCTGGATCCCTCTCAGGAATTGTCCGAGCTCCCTTTCACAGCAGCCTGAAACCAGGGTTCACCGTGCGATGTTGAGTTCCTTGAGTTAGTTGATTCTACAGTATCTGGAGAAGAGTTTCTTTAGGAGAGACCCTCCATTGGAGAGAGTTTCTTCAGGAGACAAACTGTGATGGCACAGTGGCCAGAGTGCAGTACTGCAGGCTACTTCTGCCGACTGCCGGCTGACTGCAATTTGGTTGTTCCAATCTCACCAGGCTCAAGGTTGACTCAGCCTTCCGTCCTTCCGAGGTGGATAAAATGAGGACCCAGATTGTTTTAAGAGCAATATGCTGACTCCGTAAACCACTTAGAGAGGTCTGTAAAAGCCCCGTGAAGCGGGATATAAGTCTAAGTGCTATTGGAGGCTGTTCCGTTCCACCCTGGGCCAGGAAAATGCCTCGCTCCCTGGTACATGGCTTACGACTCACATATGTGGCTGCTTGAAAATCCTGAAGTCTCTGCTCTGTCTTCATCCCTGGTCAAGAGGTGACCACTTGACAGAAGCATTCTGAGATTAGCTTCTCAGTCCGGATGAGGTCAACCGAGTGCTACGACCCAAGCTTAATCCAGCTGAAGTTCTCAAGATCTTCCAAAGCTGACTGAGAGCGCCAGCGTTTTGCTCCAAAGGCGTCTCCAGGAAAGGCTCCCTGGCACCCTCTCCCTCCTTCCTGCAGTTTGGACCCTATAGTGGTGGTGGAGGCTCGCTGCAACCAGACTGTGCCTCAGGACAAGGATCGTGTTAAGGAGTGACCTTCCCCTTTGCTTCTGGGTCTCTGCAAGGGAGGAATGGGGAAAAAAATCAAGATGGTGCTCACAATGTTGGATTTGATGCCTCGCCTTCTTTTATGCGCTCTGTCCGTGTGCCATTATGGCTCCATCTTGACTGCTTCACTGCAACCTTCAGGCATGTCCACATGCAGGTTTCAGCCCAACTCGCTTCTTGTGGTGTTAATTAAGTCTTCGGTTCTTTCCTCCCGTAGCAAGAAGACGATGGGAAGCGCAAGTGGTGTGCCGTGGCTTTGCCGTGCAATTAAAATATCCTTCCCCTTGTTCAGGCTTTTAGCGGTGACAGCAGCAAGGACTATTAGGCAACGTCCATGCACGCTGCTGAGCCAGTGGAAAAGAAAAGCCTTCGTGGTGCATTTCAGGCCATTGACGGCCTCCGCGACGGAGATCAGGTCTGAAACCCAGGATGGCCTCGGCGGGGAGGCAAATCCTGCACTCAGGAAAGGGAGGGAGGGGGGATAAATTATGACCACCCTGAGACTTTCTGAATCACTAGAAAGCTTCTACTTCAAGCCTTGCATGTAGAAAGCTAGCACTCCTTCCTTGTAGCTCGGCCTCCTTGCTTCACGTAGGTTGATTTTGACCCAAGGAAAGCCTGGAAAACTGAAATATATCCCTCCCACATGATCCCAAGTGTTGAACCTGGCTCAGCTTCTCCAAAGACAGAGCCCAAGGTCTCACCGTATCTCCTTAGTTGTTCTTCTTAGCTCGTTGCTTCCAAGTTTTGAATTCCATCAAAACGAAGAAAACCGTGCCCTGGAAGGGAAAACGGGGCAAAGTGGGGGAAAGAGAAGAGCTCTCATTATTGCAATGACAGCCCCACAGAGAAATACTCTTCCTTCAGGCGCCAGCAGATCTTAACCAACCAGCTGTGCCCCTCTGTGCGTGTGTGTGCGTGTGTATGCGTGTGTGCTTGCATGCAGGCAAGAATAACTAACCACCAACAGCCTTTGATGTTAATCTTTATATTTTCCTTTCTTGGGTTGGCGTCACTTTGGATAATCTGTTTGGCTTCTTCCTGCCTTGGGAGAGCAGAGAACGGGGCATCTGATTAAACCGCAGAGCTTGGGAGTTTTGCAGGAGAACAAGCACATCGGTTGCCAGAGGAGATCATTTTTTTATGGAAGGCAGGAGGTGAAGCCTTCATGGGCAGCCCACACTCTCCCTTTCGCTCTTGAGAACAGTTAAATTCTCAGCTTGTTGGGTTTCGGGATGGAAGGGGCTTCACTCTGATAGAGAGGAACCACTGGGGAGGGGATGAAGTTGGCAATTTGTGCAGTCCGCAGACGGCCTAATTATATCCATGCACGGGGAGCAAGTTGACTCCAGTGGAAGGTTCTAGAAGTGACAAACCAGAGAGATCCCGGCTCTCGGTTTCCCCTTCAGCCTCTTCTGCCAGCTCAAATGCCCATCAGAGCAATGGGGGAGGAAGTGATCCACCTTCACTCGAGGGGGGTGAGAGTCACTGTGTTCTCCAGCGCTTGGTGCTCACAAGGACTCTGTGTGAGCTGAATAAATGTTGAAGGGTGGGTGCAGGGAGTGGGGGGAGAGAGCAAGGAGTGGTTGGGAGAACAGAAAGGAGAAGAATCCAGAAAAACCTGGAAGGGGGGTGGGAATATCCATGTCCTTTTGGGGTTTTCTGCTTCTTAACTGGTCCCTGATGATGCTCTTAACGCATTTCTCTCCTCTCTGCTTTCCCCTACAGGTTATAACCCTGGAAGGATGGGTTGACATCATGTATTATGTTATGGACGCTCACTCTTTTTACAATTTTATATATTTTATACTACTTATAATAGTAAGTATGGGGAGGGACAGGGGGCTGTCACTCAGGTGAACCCTTAACAAAGGGGACCTTGGCAGGATGGGGGGGGCAGGCAAAGGACCCTTTGAGGTGAGGCATCTGCAGGGTTGGGGCATCCAAGATTCAAGATGGTGGCAATGACGGTACAATCAGTGCACAGTTGTACGACCCCTGCCCCCCCCCTGTCCAGGTCAATGATCTCCTCATAACATCTTCTGTGGCTGCGGAAAGCTACAAACCTCTTCCAAGTCCAAATTTCCTCGTGGCTAGACTATCCCTACATTCCAAAAACCAGGTTTCCCATAACCAAGACATGTTGTAATTCCTGAAAATCTACTCTCAACACTTTTGAGTGGTAGCAGCCTGTTTGAAGCACATCCAAGGTTCCAGCCCATGTGAAATCTGCCAAGTGGGCCATTAACAACTTCCACTAGCAATAACACACACACACACACACACACACACACACTCAGCCTTTATGTCTGCATTAAGCTTTCCTTCGTGGTGGTTTACATTAAGAAGCTAAGAGGGAAGTTCGTTCACATCAGCGGAGTAGCACACGAGAGAAGCAGACGGGGTTTTCTTGGCAGTATCTCTGGCTTCTCCTGGCTCCAAATATCCCAGCGCTTTTGTCCAGAAAAGGCCCCATTTTCACTGGGTGGCCAGTTTAGCCCCAGTTCTGCCTTGGCCAGACCCTCCTTGGAGGCCTGTCTCTCCTGGGGCGGGCACCACAGTTCCCAAAGGAGAATGGAGCCATAGTTCTGAGGAGGAGTGATGTAGAGTGACATTTGGGAATGGGGGAGGCCTCATTCCTTGGATACATTAGGGGTAGGAATAGGAACCAGTTGTGTGTGTGTGTGTGTGTTGGGAGGGTGCTGATTTCAGACTATTTAAAGAGGATGGGTTGTGTTGCATTAAAAAGCATAGGCAGTCTGAAGTGCACGAAAAAATCAGGTTCTGGATTAGGCTCTTGAACTAACTCAGGGATGTCGGAGGAGGGGCAAACCCCCCCCCCCAAACAACCACCTGATTGAATCCCCACTCCTATTTTACAAGTACCCCTCTTGGTGGTCCTTTTCGGCTGACTATCTGCTTCTAACACTCCTCCTCAATCTAAATTAGAGATGTTCAACCTTGAGAACTTTTAAGACTTGTGGACTTCAATTCCCAGAATTCTTCAAAGACCCCGTTGATAGAACCTCTTCAAAGTTCCATTGGTCCCGAATATGTTTATACTTATGTAAGAAAAGTTAATGAAAAGAAGACTCAATTGCTAGTGGTGTTTTCCAGAGCACCAACAGTTGGCCATTTCCCTTTCAGGAAGAAGAAGAAAAACGTTGCCGTTATGGTTACATTGGTTGAGTTCACTCAAGGTGCCTTTCTTGGATGTCCCAAAGGTGTTTTTCCCCCCAAAAAATATCTCTGGACTTTCTTTGTTTTGTTTTTCCTTGAAGATATTTCACTTCTCATTCAAAGAAGTTCTGAAGCTTCTTGGATGAGAAGTGAAATGTCTCCAAGGAAAAATCTAAGAAAGCACCTTTGGGACAACCATGATCTGCATGACTGGGAATCTCCAGACACTTTCCTTGGGTCACCCTTTTTCCTTGATTGCCCATTAGGTCAGCCCAATGGCTGTGATGGAACACCAATGCAGAGCTTGGCTAAAGTTGACCTTGGCCAACTCTTCATGACCGGGTCATGAAGAGTTGACCAAGGTCAACTTTAGCCAAGCTCTGCATTGGTGTTCCATCACAGCCATTCGTCCTTCGGTGGGTGTGGGGTGAGCACGGCCAGTCGCCTCCATCTTCAAGTGCTCTCTGTCTTCTTTTGGCTCTCCCAGGTCGGTTCTTTCTTCATGATTAACTTGTGCCTGGTTGTGATAGCAACACAGTTTTCTGAAACCAAACAGCGGGAGAACCAGCTGATGCAAGAGCAGCGAGCCCGCTACCTCTCCAACGACAGCACAATCGCCAGCTTCTCCGAGCCGGGGAGCTGCTATGAAGAGCTCCTCAAATACATCTGCCACATTTTCAGGAAAGTCAAACGGAGGTCCCTGCGCCTCTACAACAATTGGCAGAGCAAGCGGAGGAAAAAAGTCAACCCCAACAACGGCGGAGACGACGTTCAGGGCCCCCAGAGTGGCAAGCGGCGCATCACGTCCATCCATCACTTGATCCACCACCACCACCACCACCATCACCACTACCACATCAGCAACGGGAGTCCCCAGGGGCCAAGGGCCAACCCAGGGATTTGTGACCTGGAGCTGGAAGTCATGAAGCCGGGAAGCCAGCTGATGCTTCCTCCATCTTCACCCAGCCACCCAAGCGGTGGAGCTGCAGATACGGAGTCCATCCACAGTATCTACCACGCCGACTGCCACGTGGAAGGGAGCTCGGTGAAATGCAAGTCTTCCAGCATTGCTGCAGGTAGCAAAGCTGCCAATCACGGCAGCATGAACTACCCCACCATCTTGCCTTCTCCGGCAAACAAAGCCAGCGTCCCTCCCGCGTCCAAAGGGAAGAAAAATGAGGGCAGTGAGGCGACCTCTCCCATGCCCGTGGTCAGCAGCCCAGCCAACCTGAACGCAGATTGCTATGGGAAGCTCCACCATCTAGTGGGAGAACGTGGTAAGAAAAATGGTTTCAGTGGCCTAATTCAGACTCAGTATCCAAAGCAGAGACCCGAAAAGGTTAGGGATAAAAGCCCAGTAGAAGACCTCTGCTGGTACAGTAGAAGGTCTTGTCCAGGTTCAATCTCACCACCCCAGATCCCCTCTGAATCTGGAGCTTCTACTACAAACTCCAAACATTTGAAAGCCACTAACCTCCACAGTCCCCTGAACAATATGACCTTGTCTTCCAGTACTCATGGCCTTGACACTGAGTAGACACCAGAAGACCAACACCCCCTCCCCCAAAGGAGATGTTTAAAGGCACTTCATAGGGTTACTCCTTACTAAAACGGTAGCCGTGCTTGTAGACATAGCAGTAGCAATAGCAGTTAGACTTATATACCGCTTCATAGGGCTTTCAGCCCTCTCTAAGCGGTTTACAGAGTCAGCATATCGCCCCCAACAACAATCCGGGTTCTCATTTTACCCACCTCGGAAGGATGGAAGGCTGAGACCACCTTGAGCCGGTGAGATTTGAACCGCCGAACTGCAGATAACAGTCAGCTGAAGTGGCCTGCAGTGCTGCACCCTAACCACTGCGCCACCTCGGCTCTTATCTTTGCTTTCTGTTTGGTTAGCACTTTGGTTCCTGTTGGACCTGCCCAAAAGTTCCTAACCTTCTCCTTCCATTGCAGGCCTCCGCAGGGCCTCCAGCATTTTGTCTGGCTTGAACGTACCGTGTCCTCTGCCAGGGCCCCAAGCCAACTCCTTGAGCTGCGAGCTGCAAAACTGCCCATTCTGCGCCAGTATCCTGGAGGATCCCGAGTTCGAGTTCAGCGATGCGGACAGCTACGAGTCAGGAGAGGACAACACCGGGGTCTACGAATTCACCCAGGACGTAAAACACGGGGACTTGCGGGACCAGATCCAGCAACAGAGGAACAAGAAGAAGAAGAAGAAGAAAAGGAAACCAGCCAAGGAGAGGAACAAGATAACCAAGCTCTGGAAGGCCTTCGGCAACAAGCTGAAACGGATCGTGGAGAGCAAGTACTTCAACCGTGGGATCATGATCGCCATCCTCATCAACACGCTGAGCATGGGCATTGAGTATCATGAACAGGTAAGGAGGTAGGTTGGTTGGTTGGTTGGCTTAGCTGGTCAAAGGCTCTGCTGGCTGGAGAATTCTGGGAGTTGAAGTCCACAAGTCTTAAAGTTGCTAACTTTGGGAACCACTGCTGAGTAATTAGTCACTGGCTAGGAGTCCTCGTGAGCTTTGTGGTTGATCCAGAACAGCTTCCGTTCAGCCTCCCACAACTGAAGGTCTGGTTAACACTTTTGCACAAGCTCAGAGGCGGAAAAGGGTATTGAACTCATCAGCTTTTATTTCTCCCACCTTGAGCCCCCCCTGCTTTTCTTTGGGGAGTGGGATGTGGGGTGCATTTCAACCTGAGATGTTTGCCCTCAAGCCCTTGAGCAAGCTAAGTCTTTGGAGACCACCAGATGCCAGGAAGTGGATTCTTTCCTCCTTCCAGCCCACTTGCTGATTTCTCCAAAGGAAGAAACTCTCCTTCTTTTTTTGTCCCCCTTCCAAAATGATTGCGTTGTATTTTCTATTCTGTCTGGTTCCATAGGACATCACTCAGAGTTAGTTCAGAGGCCTAAATTGAATTAATGAAATGTAATGTAATCTGGTTTAATGTAATTCAGCAAATGGGAGGAAAGAGGGAGGTTGCGGAAATGGGGAATTTTACCTACCAAAGCCAGAGTTTTGAGATGCAGTCGCTCGCCTGTGAATCTCATCCTTGACGCTTTGATCCAATTGTGATTGATTGGAGCGATCAGCCAAGGACACGGTGGCTCAGCCGCGGTGACAGCTCTATCAGTAGCCCAGTCCCAGGGGCGGCATGAGCGGCTGTGGGAATGCCATCGGCTGCTTCGGGTTGCAAGATTGCTCTCTGGGTCCTTGATGATTTCGGTGAAAGGAGGTGCCACTCCAGGAAGGGGGACCAAGAGCAGAGGGGGCTATTAACACAGATCCCAGCCTGATCAGCTCTGATTAACTGTAAAGGGATCTCAAACACCATACCAGCTTCTTTGCTCTTAATAGAAGTTCTGATGGAGGTTGAATACAGCCTATTCTTCATCAGGTCCTTGAGGTCACCTTAGGACTAAATATCCTCCCACCCTCCCTTTTCTTCTTTTCTCCTTCCTTCCTTCCTTCCTTCCTTCCTTCCTTCCTTCCTTCCTTCCTTCCTACCTTCCTTTCTACCTTCCTTCCTTCCTTCTTTCCTTCCTTCCTTCCTTCCTTCCTTCCTTCCTTCTTTCCTTCCTTCCTTCCTTCCTTCCTTCTTTCCTTCATTCCTTCCTACCTTCCTTCCTTCCTTCTTTCCTTCCTTCCTTCCTTCCTACCTTCCTTCCTTCCTTCCTTCCTTCCTACCTTCCTTCCTACCTTCCTTCCTTCCTTCCTTCCTTCTTTCCTTCCTTCCTTCCTTCCTACCTTCCTACCTTCCTTCCTTCCTTCCTTCTTTCCTTCCTTCCTTCCTTCCTTCCTTCCTGTGTGGAGATCGCGCCTCCCTTTCTTTGAGGATACATGACATGCTCACAAATACTAACCACGGGTTATTGAAACGCGATATGAAACAGAAACGGATAGGTATTCTTTTTTGTGCCTGTGGCTGAATCCATGTTTTCTAAAACAAGATATGATTTTCCAGGGCTGCTTATTTATTTATTTATGGCATGGAGCCTCAAGAAAATGAAGGGAAGTTTCTGCTAAGTGAAGTGACAGCCATTCTGGGTTACTTCTGGGCCTTCAGAATAGCAATAGCAGTTAGACTTATATACCGCTTCATAGGGCTTTCAGCCCTCTCTAAGCGGTTTACAGAGTCAGCATATCGCCCCCAACAACAATCCGGGTCCTCATTTCACCCACCTCGGAAGGATGGAAGGCTGAGTCAACCTTGAGCCGGTGAGATTTGAACAGCCGAACTGCAGAACTAGCAGTCAGCTGAAGTAGCCTGCAGTGCTGCACTCTAACCACTGCGCCATCACTGGAGGCTTTGAAGAAGAGACTAGGCAGCCACTTGTCTGAAATGGTATAGACTCTCCTGCTCGAGCCGGGGGTTAGACTGCACGACCTCCAAGGTCCCTCCCAATTCTTTGAAGTTCATCCCTCTGCAGGTTCCTCTTCATCCCCCCTGCCCTTCATTCACAGGCAGTTGGCTTTTCCAATGTTTCCTTGGCCTCTTCTCTAACTGATGGGCTGCTTGAACCAACGAAGCCTTTGTTCTGGCCCACCACCCAGCTCCTCCTCCTTCCCCTCCTCGTTGTCCCACCCGCCACCAAGCCACCCCTTGCCAGAAAGAATCTCCATAAAAGTCTCTTCCTCGGGATGAGTAACGGCTCGGCCACAGGGATCTCGGTGGCCTCCCTGCTTGATTAAACATTTTCCAGCACCCTGGAAGTTGGGAGAGTAAACAATGGCAACCAGAGTGGCTTTTGATCTCTCTGTTGGTCGGCCAAAGTTATTGTCTCCACATGCTAAGCAAAGAGCAAGAAGTTATTTCTGAATTCCCCCAGCCCTCCCCCCTCCCCACCCTCCCTCTTCCGTCTTTTTGGAGAGCAAGGCAGCCGCCTGAAGTTTGGAATTCCTTTCCTGCAAAGGCCAAAATATTTGGATTTGGGGTTTTCTTTCTTTCCCTCTTTTTTTTAAAGGACAACTTGCAGGCCTCGTAAATCTTCATTAAATCCTCTGAATCAAACTGAGTTTTTCTCTCTGTCTATATGCTTGGACCTACTCAGAGGCCGCTTGTGAAAGTGGCGGTTTGCATTTCCACCGGCCAAATCTCCCCAGATCCAAAGAAACTTTACAGGTTTGTCTAGCAATAGCAGTTAGCAATAGCAGTTAGACTTATATACCGCTTCATAGGGCTTTCAGCCCTCTCTAAGCGGTTTACAGAATCAGCATATCGCCTACACAGTCTGGGTCCTCATTTCACCCACCTCGGAAGGATGGAAGGCTGAGTCAACCTTGAGCCGGTGAGATTAGAACCGCGGAACTGCAGATAACAGTCAGCTGAAGTGGCCTGCAGTGCTGCACCCTAACCACTGCGCCACCTCGGCTCTTGTCTGTAGATGTTCTCTTAAACCGCTATGCAGGTCAATGCAAAAATGGAGGTGGTGGTTTTCTGGGTAAAGACCATGAAAGAAAAGATAAGAAGATGTGGAGGCCATTGTCTCCCCCAAAGGCTGCCACTGGGGAATTGGGGGCGATGAAGTCCACAAATCCTAAAGTTGGTAGGATGGGACCTCCCTAATTTAGCTTCTGTTCTCCAGAAAGAGAAGCTTCAGGTAGCAGCATCTCCCGAATGTCTCTCCCGATGCTTCCTGCTCGCTCGGGGGAAGAGGCAATTGATCTAATCCAGCCTGGCATTTAAGCCACTTGAAATAAAATTGTTTTTTGTCAAGTGAGGCTGAGAAACGGGAAGAGCAGAGCTTCGGTGCCTTGCTGGGAGTCCCCAGTGGGGCTAGGAAGCCTACCTGAAGGAGGGACAGGTGTCCCTTCAGGACCTCCGTTGGTTCCTCAGCAAGGTTCAAGGGGGAGGCGTGCCTGGAGGCAGCTGGTTCAGTCCCAAAATCAACCTAGCTGGAAATCAGACCCCCACATTCAAGACCAGGGCTCTCCAAACTTGGGGTCTTTAAGGCTTGTGGATTCTCCATGCTGTGTGGGAGTTGAAGTCCACACGTCTTAAATCTCTGTGGAGATTCTCAGTCATCCAGGTCATGTTTGCCAGGACTGAAGAAGTTTTTGGATGAGAAGTGAAATGTCTTCCAACCCCCCCACCTCCCCCCGAAAGACACAAGTTGCCATGTTTAAACACAATTTCCCAGAACAAGCAGCTAGCAAGGAGCTTTGAAACTCCAAAAGTGACGTCGCCAAGGGAAGACCACCTGCCATTCTGGGTCAATGCTAGCTCAGATTATTGAATTTCTTCCCCTTTCTTTTCAGCTTCTGGTTTTTTTTTCAGCCTGCTCTGCGATTCCAGGTTCTGCTTAAAAGCCCCGCCTCCTTCTTTGAACCAGATCATTAATTCAGCTCCTCCTCACTCGCCCAAGAGTGGGAACCCTTTTAAAGGATTTCCAGCAATTGGAAGAGGATGGGGTGGGGGCTCACTTAATCCTACCTGAGCCTCTTCTAATCTCCTGTATTTGTATTTTTTTTAAAGGGGGGGGGTTCTATCCCGCACTTCCTTCCTTAATGAGGTCCATGCACTGGAAATCTAATATGGTGGCCAGCAAGCAATTCATTAGTTCAACAGATTAGTGGTGGGAGAGATTGCAGAGCCTCAGGAGTTAAGTAAAAGGTTTAATCTGTGCCGTGGCCACTCGTGCAGCTGCAGAGGTTCAACGGGAGGCAAGCGAGGGCTTTGATAGCTCATAACATCTGTCCCAGGGCTCCACAAGGGAAGGGAGATCCTGCTTTGGAGTCTCATTTAGCATCCCTACTCAAAGGACATGCTTACGTCCTCATGAGAAGAAGGCAAATGGGGGGAAGGCATTCCAGGGTGGTGCCTGCACTCTGATTTCTGCCCTAGGATCCCATTGCTACAGATCCATTGCCTTGAGCGGATCACCTGATTCTCTTTGGAGCAGAGTTTTTCTCTCTTGGGTTGGTTCTGCGTTCTCTGAATACAACTTGACTCCAACAAAGGAGGAGATCTGTAGCTCAGGATTGAGAATTGGGTTCTCTTGCAAATGTTTCATGACCCAACTAGGAAACGTCATCAGGGGGGGAGAGGGGTTTGCTGTATCCCTGTGCCTTGATTGTCCTGTCGTTGGTCTTCAGGGTTCTTGGCTTGACTGTTTACTGTTGGCTTTCTCTGGCAGTTCCTTGTTGTTTATTTCTTGATGGTTGGTCTGATGTTAATCCTGGAGTTAATCTGTGCTCATCTGGATGCTGATTGCTAATGGGGAGGGGTTTGGGGGTCTTTTGGTTCCCTTTTGGACCTGTTGATTGTCTCCTTTGCATAGAATGGGAGCTGAAGTCCACATGTCTAGCTTCCCAAGACTGGGAAAACTTGACTTACTCTAGCGCTGGTTTTGCATGCTCATCCCTCGTGCAATTTACTTCTTCTGGCATTTCTGTCAAAAGACTAGCTATCCTGTTGCGTCTCCTCCAAACAGATCAGCACTCATGGAGTTCCTTCTCCTACGTTGCTTGTCCCAGGCCAATTGTGGTGAATTGTCCCCTTAATCCCTCCCCTTTTGTCTATAAGGAGAAAAAAGGCCCAAGGCTGCAATTCCATGAAGTTGAGTCTTTGGAAGGATCTCTTGCAGGCTTGGAATCCGATGTCAGAGTTCCAAATAACATCCAAAGTGAATCAGAGTCCAAGGCAAAGCATTCCTCAAAGTTCCAATTGATGAAGAGAGACATGTTGGCACATCTGGGGAAACCCGAATCTGAAAGCTTCCTGGTTTTCCCCACCCAGTTGAAAGTTCAGGATCCTGCCCCCCACACCTACCAGTCCATCCCATGGTCCAATCTCCCCCTGCCACACTGGCAGCTTCCACCCATCCAGTTCCGGCCAGGTGCAGAGACAAAGGATGACCTTAGCTTTCTCAAGAAGAATGTTATTATGGCTACACATCACCCAGCTCCATATAATCCCCTCTCCCATTTTCCCACAATAGAAAATAGACAGTAGAAAGTGTGGCAGGCCTGAAGTCCAAAAGGAAAGATGGCTTGCAGGCGTGACACCCGACCCAACACACCATACAATCATCTATGCTTGTTCTCAATGCAAGCATGTCTGGCTGTTGTCAAAGATGAGGCTGCCATCCTATGTGCAGAAAGGTTAGGATAGAGATGCCACCTTTCCTTGTAAAACAAAGCCACTTCCTTGCAAACCCCCCCACCTCCTCCAAAGCCCACAACGAGCCCTTCTCCACTTCTGTTTAATCCAGGATTGTCTTTCTTGTCATCCTGACAGCTACATGACATCTCACACTGAGCCCTTGTTTTTCCTCTCTCCCGTCGGGCATTGTCTGTTAGAATTCCCACACCCCTCCGTTCTTGGCCAATCTGGTTCCTTCAGCTTCTCCGCATGCTGCTTTGCGGATGATGAACACAGAGAGGGCATTTATGTGTGTCCGTCCCCCCCCCCCAAAAAAAAATAATTTCCCTTTCCTGCTCGGGGTCCCTGAGCAGGAGAAGATGGAACAGGCAGCCATCATTTTAGGAAATTAGCCAAGATATGTGGAGATTAGTCAGATTATGCTGGGAACATAACCATAAGTGTTCCACTCTCCATCACATCCAATGTCTGCACAAAAGAGGGATTTCTTTTTCTAAGACATTTCCCTATGGAGTTTTTTTTTCCATACATTATTTCATTATTACATTAATGGTATGGACCTTTTTGTACCGACACCACATTGCAAATTTAGTTGCAAAGGTGCCTCACATTTCAGCTGGGGCTCAACCAGGGCAGAGCAAAGTAGACAGGGGGAGGAGGTTTGCATGAAGTTGCAAAAAAAAAATGGTTCCCCCCCCCCCCCCGGGTGCTCTTTTTCTTCCATGAATTCACAAGGAAGCCGCTTTCTCTGTCTTTCCACACTCCTTGTCTTCTAGCGCAAGGGAAGAGATCTTGAAAGTCCTTGCGGGGGGGATCTGGTGAGCTTCCTCAATTAGTTCGAGTTGTTGTCAACAGTCCGGTTGAGTGGATTAGATCACTTTCAACACAACATTTACAAGAGTTGCTTGGAAACCAAGGACAAGATAGAGGCGGAATGCTCTTCCCAGCCGGTCTTCCTCTGTTGACTCCTTGTGGCTATTCGCGTCCCTTGCTGTAATTCATATTTCATGCATTCCGGCTGAAAAACTCTTCTATGAATAAATAAACTGGCCTGAAAGGCTGTGGGAAGGCGAGATTGGGTCTTGGGTTGAGAAAGGGAGTTTAAAACGTGTGTGTGTGTGTGTGTGTGTGTGTGTGTGTGTGTGTGTATCTCTATGTCTATATTTATCTCTATCCATATCTATCTATCTATCTATCTATCTATCTATCTATCTATCTATCTATCTATCTATCTATCTCTATCTACCTACCTACCTACCTATCATCTATCTATCTCTATCATCTATCATCTATCTATCTATCTATCTATCTATCTATCTATCTATCTATCTATCTATCTATCTATATCTATCTTCTCTATTATCTATCTATCTATCTATCTATCTATCTATCTATCTATCTATCTCTACCTACCTACCTACCTACCTACCTACCTACCTACCTACCTACCTATCCCTCTATCTATATAGATGAGATAGATAGATAGATGGATGGATGACTGGATGGAAGGATGGATGGATGGATGGATGGATGGATATGATAAACACTAAAACCTTCCTTCTGGATTGCTAATATTTGCAACTCACTAGATGTGTATTTTAGACAATTCTTCTCCTATCTTGATCCCAACTTGTTTGATACTGCAATTCTTACTTTTCCACATTTTGCATCCCGTCACCCTCTTTTCCACTGTGATAACAATCCCCCGTGGTGGTCACAGGCTCACAAAAATAACTCAGCTTGAAAATCATGATGGAGCAAGATGAAATTGCCATTGCCAAATATTGGGCTCTTCTTCATTTGCAACTAGAAGTTAGAGAACAATAGCTAACGGAAATATTTTGGCCTCCATTCTGACTGGAATTGCCTCGATTTAGCAATAGCAGTTAGCAATAGCAGTTAGACTTATATACCGCTTCATAGGGCTTTCAGCCCTCTCTAAGAAGTTTACAGAGTCAGCATATCGCCCCCACAGTCTGGGTCCTCATTTTACCCACCTCAGAAGGATGGAAGGCTGAGTCAACCCTGAGCCGGTGAGATTTGAACCGCTGAACTGCAGATAGCAGTCAGCTGAAGTGGCCTTGCAGTACAGCACTCTAACCACTGCGCCACCTTGGCTCTTTCTCTCTCTTGGCCAGCCGGATGAGCTAACCAATGCCCTGGAGATCAGCAACATTGTCTTCACAAGCATGTTCGCTCTGGAGATGCTCCTCAAGCTCTTGGCTTTCGGCATCTGGGGTTACATCAAGAACCCCTACAACATTTTTGACGGCATCATTGTTGTCATCAGGTAAGTTGGCTTCTAATGTTCCCTCTACTTAAAACTGGGGCAAGGCGGGGGGAGGGAGAGAGAGGGGGAGAGAGGATTGAAATTGCCTGCCAGCTGAATTTCCTTGCCTGCTTATCTTTTTCACCACTGCAGCAAATCTTGGGGAAGTAATATTCCACTTCTGGTGTTCCCTGGGGTCACCTCCCCGAATTGTCTTCGGGGAAGATGTGCTGACTTAGCTGTGTCTGCAGAGGAGCTGGGAGGGGAGGGGAGAGAATCCCCAGAGAACGTGGCCCTTCTGTCTCCCTCTTTTGACCACCGTCACATGCCCAAATCCCCAATGGAAAACACCTTTGCTGGGCCCGACTTCATCACCTGCCAATAGGCCAAAAAAAAGCAACGGTGGCCCCGGGCCATCTCTGCCGCCAGGGACCATTAGGAAGCTGACGGTTGCTCAGGCGCTGGACAGCCCAAGTTGCCTGAATCTCTTTCTCCACCCTGCAGTGTCTGGGAGATCATTGGCCAGGCCGACGGGGGTCTTTCGGTCCTGAGGACCTTCCGGCTCCTGCGGGTTCTCAAGCTGGTGCGGTTCATGCCGGCTCTCCGCCGGCAGTTGGTGGTTCTCATGAAGACCATGGACAACGTGGCCACCTTCTGCATGCTGCTCATGCTCTTCATCTTCATCTTCAGGTAGGAGGCATCACCGGGCCCGTCACCTGTCTCACTTACTTAGCCGGCTCTTGTGCTCCTCTCGGTGCTGCACCTGTTAGAGCGACAAGGATCCCATTTGCGGGAATAAAAATGGCCTCTCCATGCAGTGACAGGCTGGCATTCTGCAGATCGATGTCCCCTGGGCCGCCTCGTTCCTTCTGCACGCTGCCACCCGGGAGAAACACGAAGGACGCAAAATTGCCAAGCATGACACAACAGGGCCTCCCCCTTTGTTTGTGATAGTTGGCAAACAACAGAGAGACCCCTGGGTCGGAGGCCACGGACGGCTCCCCTCCAAGTAGAACAAGAGTCTTCCTGGGGGAAGGAGGGAGGGAAGCAAGGAGGGAAGGAAGGAGGGAAGGAAGGAGAGAAGGAGAGAAGAAAGGAGGGAAGGAAGGAGGGAAGGAAGGAGAGAAGAAAGGAGGGAAGGAAGGAGGGAAGGAAGGAGGAAAGGAAGGGGGAAAGGAAGGAGAGAAAGAGAAAAGAAAGGAGGGAAGGAGGGAAGGAGAAAAGAAAGGAGGGAAGGAAGGAGGGAAGGAGAGAAGAAACGGAAGGAAAGAGGGAGGGAGGGAAGAAGAAGTAGGACCGTTGTAAGATAAGATGGATCTATGGGATGGTAAGAAAGCAATTTTCAAGTATATTGTCAACTGTAGGGAAAAAAATTGTTATAAATACATATTATTAATAACAGGGATGAGATCATATAATTGTGAATGTATATATGAAATTGATAAAATAAAATAAATTATAAAAAAAGAGTCTTCCTGGGTTGTCGTGGACCCCATGAAAAGCTCAAGAAGAGGAACTGTGCTTCCCCCCCATCCCAGAAATGTACATCAAGTACAATATTCTTCAAAGGGGAGGCAGAGTTTTGCAATCTGTGAAACATTTATAGAGAAAGTCAAATAAGATTCGGGTAGATAAAGAGGTTGCATTTCTCCAATGTGGTGCTTTTGGGGTCTGGGGGAGGCCCAGCTCTCTCCTGCTGAGTCAGCAGGGTCTTCCATCGTGCTGTCAGGAAATTCTGGGGATTTTGTTCCTCCTGGGCCCTGGTGGGATCCAGGTTGGAGAAGACAACACGATTTCACTCATGTTTCCAGGTCAACAATCTGGAAAGGGAACAAAGACCTGAGTTGTGTCATTATTACAAATTTTTGATTAAGGTTTTACAAAGGAAAGGAGCAAAAGTGCAGAAAGAAAGAAGGAGAAGGAAAAATTAGAAAGAACAGGTTTCTAATTTCCTTTGCAGAAAAATACAGTGGAAAAACTATCTCTGATTACAAAAAAGCTCACTTTTTTCTATTATCCGACCTGAGTTATTTCAGTCCAAGATGAAACAGGAGCCAGAATCTTTTCAAATACCCTGCTCAAATCAGCTGTTTGCTTTTTCAATCATCTTCTCTTCCTTCCTTCCTTTTTCTTTCTCTCTCTCTCTCTCTCTCCCCCTCCCTCCATCTCTCTCTCTCTCTTTTTTTCCCCTTCCCCTTCTCCTTCACAGCATCCTAGGTATGCATCTTTTTGGGTGCAAATTTGGCTTAAGGACAGAGACGGGGGACACCATGCCAGACCGAAAGAACTTCGATTCCCTTCTGTGGGCAATTGTCACCGTGTTTCAGGTAAGGCCCTTCAGGTGCCTGTTTTGTAGGGGGCGGGGCCTGTGTGCAAAACATCCCCAACCTTTCCAGCTGATCCTTCAAGGGCTTCATGAAGCTTCCCTGTTTAAAGGCTGAATATTGAGCCTCCTCAAAGATATCAGCATGGGTTTTTTTTCCTCAATCATCGGACAGGCGATTGATCCAACCCCACTTGGAAATAATCCCAGAAAATTTAAGATGCGCCTTTTGCAGCCTTTTATCTCCAAACCTCCAATATATAGGTCAGCATTACAAACGACAAGCTGGCAGGGGAATTCTGGGAGTTGAAGTCCACCCGTCTTAAGGAAGGCGGGCAAGTTTTAAAAACACGGCTTTAGAAGATTAGAATCAGTTGAAAATTCTCTGGGGAGAAAGGAGAGGAATAGGAGAAAGGGAAAGGCAGAGGAAGAATGGGAGGGAATGTAAGAGTAGGAAAGAGGGGAGGAATGGGAAGAAGAGGGGAAGGGTAAAGGGGAGGAAGGGGAAGGAGAGAAGGGAAAGGAGAGGAGGAAGGAAGGAAGGAAGGAAGGAAGGAGAGAAGAAAGAGAAGAAAGGGGGGTAGGAAGGAGGGAGGGAAGGAGGGAGGGAAGCAAGGAGGGAAGGAAGGAGAGAAGGAGAGAAGAAAGGAGGGAAGGAAGGAGGGAATGTAGGAGAGAAGGAAGGGGGGAAGGAAGGAGGAAAGGAAGGAGAGAAGGAAGGAGGGAAGGAAGGAAGGAGGGAAGGAAGGAGAGAAGGAGAGAAGGGGGGAGGGAAGGGGGAAGGAGGGAGGGAAGGAAGGAGGGAAGGAAGGAGAGTAGGAGAGAAGAAACGAGGGAAGGAAAGAGGGAGGGAGGGAAGAAGAAGTAGGACCGTTGTAAGATAAGATGGATCTATGGGATGGTAAGAAAGCAATCTTCAAGTATATTGTCAACTGTAGGGAAAAAATTGTTATAAATACATATTATTAATAACAGTTATGAGATCATATAATTGTGAATGTATATATGAAATTGATAAAATAAAAAATTAAAAAAATAATAATAAAAAAAAGAAAATTCTCTGGAAGATAGGAAAGTGCTGAGTCTCTCTCTCTCCCCTTCAAGCCCCCCCCTCCCTCCCGGTCTAGATAAACAACCACCAAGGATTAAATAATTGACTGCTGGGAGAATCTGACAGCAGCTTCGTGTCATTTATGCTGCCACCCTGTCCGTCTAATAGAGCGGCTGGCATTGTTTTCCTAGCAAAGTCTCGCAGCTAACTAAATTAGGTGCAAAAAAGACCAAAGCTAAACTTGACGCTTCTTGTCAAGGTCAGTGGAGGCTGCATTATCAAGTCCGGAGGGGGGGGGGGGGGCTGCTGGGTGAAAGTGAGGCTCACTTCCGGCTCCATGATGAAAAGGAGCTTATCTGGTTAAGGTTAGATTTCAGATTCAGATTTCAGATTTAGTTTATTTGTATGCCGCCCTTCTCCGGGAGGGACTCAGGGCGGCGAACAACTCAAAAGGGGAGAGGGAACATAGAACGCAATACACATGATTAAAATAAACAAGAATCATACAGCCATACAGGTCGAGAGGGGAAGGGAACTCATCGACCCCAGGCCTGCCGGCACAGCCAGGTTTTGACGGCTTTCCGGAAGGCCTGGAGAGAGGTGAGGGTCCGAATCTCCATGGGGAGTTCGTTCCAAAGGGCCGGAGCTGCCACAGAGAAGGCCCTCCCCCGGGTGGTAGCCAGGTGGCATTGGCTGGTAGACGGGACTTGGAGGAGGCCGACCCTGTGTGATCTGACGGGTCTTTGGGAGGTAATTGGCATTAGGCGGTCTCTCAAGTACCCAGGTCCAATACCATGAAGGGCTTTATAAGTTACGACTAGCACCTTAGACTAATCTTGGGGGTGGGGGGAGAGGAAGGCTTATGCTTTCTAGAGCTCAGTTCCTGGATTATTCTCGATCGCCCTCCATACCTGCCAACAGGAGGAAGCGCGACCTTTAAGCAAGACTGATCTAATTAGCACCATTGTTAACAATAAGCAAACCCTTGCTATTTTGAATGCAGACAAAGAGCATTTTGCTCCCGCAAAAAGTTTCTTTATCTCCCGTCCTAATGCCAAGCCCTCATTTGCATTTATGATCAATGGCTCACCATTTCAGCAAACGTTGCGAGTCAGCAGGAAAAAGACATGCTGGAAAGAAGGAGAGAGAAAAAAATGGCAATCAGGTTTGGTCCCCGTTTGGTCAAGAGCAGGAGGGGAACAAGAGGAGGTTCATCTCGGCAACCGGCCCACAGATGAGCTTCCAATAAGTGGGGAAGAGTCTGGGAAGGGGAGGAACCTGTGGCCATTAGATCCTTGGTGTCTCACTTCAATCTCGGCTGGTGGAATGGCAAGAGATGTTCCTGGGAGGGCAGGAATCTGTCAGGAAAGCTTTGATGGGCCTTCATTCCTGGGAGGAAGCTGCTAACTAGAACGGGTCTGATCTTGTACATTTTCTGGGCATGCACAAAAAAAGAGACTCCACTCAACAATTATTCAAACACGGAGCTTTGTTGTTGCTTCATACCAGCAAACACTGTGGTGGGGCTATGCAGGAAGAAGATCCAGCCCCACGGAAATTGTGAATGTTGCGTCTTTTTTAAAGTGTTGTCTTTGTCTATTTATCCCCCTTCCCTTGTCTGTTGTGAGCCGCCCGGAGTCTTCCGGGAGTGGGCGGCATACAAGACAAATGAAATGAAATGAAATGAAAAAGATGCTATAGCAAAAGCATGGATGAAACCAGAAGAGAGAGAAGTGGGTTCAGATATTCTTCCTGTCCCAACTGCTTCTTTCAGATCCTGACCCAGGAAGACTGGAACGTGGTCCTCTACAATGGAATGGCCTCCACCTCCTCCTGGGCTGCTCTCTACTTCGTGGCTCTGATGACCTTTGGCAATTATGTCCTCTTTAACCTCTTGGTGGCCATCCTGGTAGAAGGTTTCCAAGCCGAGGTAAGGGAGCCACGAAGGGCTGGTTGGGGTTTTCTTATTGAGTGCCTCCACAGACCTTAATGGTGTCAAGGACACGTTGAGTTGCAACTCCTTCGCTATGAACGGTGTGATTGCATCATCATAACACCTTCTATTCTGGACATTCATTCCAGTGGCCCAGATGTAAATCCCAATTATCTTAACATATTCAGCAGGGATAAACAGGCCATGATTGAACTTTCTGGCCTGGGGGTTAGATGGTTGTTAGTTGGGCTTATCTCAGCAGTTGATTAAAGAAAGTTATTTTTCAAAATGGGCCTGCAAATAACTGGCTTCCCACCCTGGTGCCTTCTAAATAAGGTGACTACAAATGCAAAAATGTCTAGGGAGGATGAGATATTTCAAAATATTTTCATCAAAACTCAAGGACAGCTGTGGTATTCATTGTCAGTAATCCAGGAAGACCATTTTTCACTATAGGAAAGTAAAAGACCGATTAGATCTCACAGGTTGGGTCTCCTCCGGATTCCATCTGTCAGCCAATGTCGGCTGGCGACCCCCCGGGGGAGAGCCTTCTCTGTTGCAGCTCCGGCCCTCTGGAATGACCTCCCCGTGGAGATCCAGACCCTTACTACCCTCCCGGCCTTCCACAAAGCCACCAAGTCCTGGCTGCTCCAGCAGGCCGGGGGGCTTGTGAAACATCCAGCCCCACGGAAATTGTGAATGTTGTGTTTTTAAAGTGTTGTCTTTGTCTATTTATCCCCCTTCCCTTGTCTATTGTGAGCCGCCCAGAGTCCTTCGGGAGTGGGCGGCATACAAGACAAATAAACTAAACTAAACTAAAAGTCACAACATCAAGAAGACCACTTGGATATGAATGTCCAACTGGACTTCTGGAAGAACTCCATATGGACATGTCCTTCAGGAAGCTCTGTCCTGTTTGTCAGAGCTACTAAGCTTTCCCTCCTTCTGACATCTCCCCCAAGATAAATCCATAGCAGCGTTTGGGTTTTCAGCAAGAGTTATGTCCCCATTTCCATCTCAGAAACATAACCCATCCCCTCACATGTCGTCAAGGAACTTTTATGAAGTCATTAGTGTATGGAAATGAACGTGGAGCCTTACCTGCAGCCAGCCTGCTTGAGCGAAGAATGATGACTCAGAAAGGGGCTTTAATCACAGGCAGGAGAGGAGAATATTACTGTTTTCCCAGCTCAGTAAAAAACCAAGTGGCCATTTAGCATCTCCGAATGCCCAACTGCCTTTCTCAGCAGGATGAGAAATTGCTTTGCTCTTCAAGGAGCGTCAGAGGAATGAACAGGTGGAATTATGCCCTCCTCCTGAATTCCTCTCTCCACTTTCCTCCATGCATTACTGATAACCTCTGAGTAGTTTAAACTTAACTTCAACCACACAAAAAATGGGGGATGGTGAAACAAGGTGGCCATCGGATTGAAAAAACACGGAAGCAGAGCAGGAGATCAGTTTGAGAAGGAAGGGAGCAGAAAGTCCCACTTGGAGCACAGCTGGTGGTAGGAGAAGACTCGGTTGATCAGGAAGTCCATTCCTTCCTGTCCAGAACTCATATATGCCCACTTGCCTACGATGAATAAAATCTCCAAAAGTTGAACCTGCAGACGACAGATATGATTTTTTTATAGGATCAAAGTCAACAGAGGCTTAACGTTAGAGAGCGATCATGGGTTCCCCCAGCTTCTATTGTATATTTAGTCTTATTCTGTTCTTCCTCTAAGGGTGAAGACCTGAGTCGTCCTAATAATCCCCCTCCCCTCCTTAACCTGCTTTGATCCAGTTGCCCTCCCACTGGCAGTGATGGCCTTCACATCCTAAGCCCGCCTATCAGATTTTCCAAGAACATCTTCCTTTGGAATCCCTCCACGAGAAATGATTTTGCTGGGGCAAAATTCCTGAATCTTAACTCAGGCTGATTGGATTAAAAATGGCAGCAGCCGCAACGGAGGTGGCCAAAGGCTCCATTAAATTTAGTTCCCGCCACTGGCAAACCGACTGCAAGTGCGGTAACAAGATTATTCCTCCCTGCTCTTTTCCACCGAGAGCAGCTCCATCCATGGTGGCACTTGTGTCTTCATTTCATCCTCTGCTACCAGTCAGCCTTTGGCCAATTTGGCTGAGAATTCAGCCTCTGGTTGGCTCCCGCCTGGGGAGGCCGGCTGACAATTTTATTACTGTCTGAGCCTTTCCCAGATTGTTCTGAGTTATGGAGCTTTTGCTAGCTATTGATTTCCTGTTCTCTGGAATCGGCTTCTTCGCCTTCTTTAGCCACTCGAAATCTGCTCTTTTCATCATAACTAGGAAACATAAGTTAGAGAGCAACACTCATCCAAAGCTTCCTTTTTTACACAAAGAGGCCAGTTGGATACTCTTGGGAAACCCTTCGGCAGGGCAACTAAGGCAGTGGTCGTGCCATCGAATGTGATGTTTGGTTTAATAACAGAATAACAGAAGAGTTGGAAGAGACCTTGGAGGTCTTCTAGGCCAGGGGTTGGCAACCTTAAACACCCAAAGAGCCATTTGGACCCATTTCCCACAGAAAAGAAACACTGGGAGCCACAAAAACCTTCCCGTTGCTTGACTATTTCCACAGCGGCCACAAAAGTAGAACATGTAGTTGAATGAAGCCTTCTGTTTTCTTCTGAAACTTTTCATTATCTTGGAATAATCCATAGTTGGCTTTCCCGGGGGGTCGAAAAGCTAAATAAATTGTGTGCCGACAGGTAGCTGAGCCGAGGTGGCTCAGTGGTTAGGGTGCAGTACTGCAGGCCACTTCAGCTGACTGCTATCTGCAGTTTGGCAGTTCTGATCTCACCGGCTCAAGGTTGACTCAGCCTTCCATCCTTCCGAGGTGGATAAAATGAGATTGTGGGGGCGATATGCTGACTCTGTAAACCGCTTAGAGAGGGCTGAAAGCCCTATGAAGCGCTATATAAGTCTTAAAAAAGAAGAAGAAGAAGAAGAATCACGCATTGCGGTTGTGACGCATATTTTGAGTGACAGGGAGCTGCAGCAGAGGGATGAAAGAGCCACACGCAGCTCCGGAGCAGCGGGTTGCTGACCCTTGTTCTAGTCCAGGCCCCCCCCCCCTAATTCTCATGGCCATAAGAATCCCATCTATCCATCTCATGCGAATCGCAGCCTTTCCCCCTGAGCCTTCCTCTTCTACAGTTGGTGATAACAGCAGAATCAGTGCAGAAGCCAACAATGGAGCTCACCAGGGATGGGAAAACGCCATCAATTCTCTCCCTGGACTCCCAGGGCTACAAATGCATCCTCCCCATTTTCTCCACATCTGTGCTCAGAAGTAGCCAGGGCAACAGGCAGAAGAGGTTGCCACATGGTTCTCTGGGATAGTAGCCCAGAATTTCCTGGAACACAGTGGGCCTGTCTGCCACCCACAGTTTCATTACCGTCTCTTCAATGGCTTTTCCCTAAATAAGCAACCATAATGACCGAGACCCCCAATCAGGAACTATTCGCCCAGCCCCGCAGCTGTATATCCATCTCGCTCTTCCCCTGATCTCCATTCATCCGCTGATTCGCCCGCATTTTTGGCTACAGCTTCTCTCCCAGGGCTTGGGGTTGGCAGCCACCATCTGGAAACATTTGGCCGCTTGGCTGGCACTGGACAAGGAGGAGAGGGCATCTTTTCAATGGAGGCCTAGAGGACCCATTGTTCCTGCTCGCCTCCGGATGCTGAGCTTCTTGAGAAGGTTGCAAGTCAACAGCTAAGCAGAGGAGAAGGTGGGGTGCAAGAGCCAAGGGGTCTTATTGAGGCAAGAATTGGTTGACATCCCCCACACACAGTGAATCAAAGCATCCCAGCTCCAAATATGAGGGGGGGAAACCCTCCTTCGCAGATGTGTTCACAAGAACGCAGCCCATTAATTTACTCAGGAAAATAAGTTATTATTGCATAAGCTGTAATGAAGAGTTGTCTTCCAGATTTTCCAGTCTCTTGGCCACATAAGTGGCTCGATTCTGGGGGACTAGGGACGGGCAGCCCGGTTCTCTGCTCAGCATAAATATGTAATTATAGGCTAGGCGAACCACAGAGGCAGGAAGAAGATTCGGAGGTGGGAATGACACCCCTTGCAGCTGTGATTTAAATGCCCAGCGAATCCTTTTCGTTTCCTCTTAAGAAAGAAGCCGAAACAGCCATTAGATAGCCGGAAAGCTCCATCCATCAGCTCCTCCCACCTTAGCTCTCTTAGATCAAGCGGCATTTCGGGGGGGGGTGGCCTGTACCCCCAGATCCAGAGGTTGCAACCAGAGGCAGGTGTTAGAACTGCGCACAGAGGCCTGTGTCAAATATAGGGTTTTGCATTCTGATTCTACTTCCATTTTCTCTGAACGTTTTTAATATTTCTGATTCACCTGATCACCGGAGGAAGCACTCCTGCTGTGTGGACAAGAGGCCGCCTGAGGGTTTTGATCTGTTTGAAAAAGATCCCGAGGCAGATACAGGGGGAGGGGGATCAATAACATTGACACCGAGCTGTGATCCGAGGGAAACGTAGTACAAAATGTTCTGCGGACGATACGCGTAAGTCCACCAACAATGGCCAAGGTGGATGAATCATGTCACAGGAAATGCTGAAAATGGTTAGAAGGAAGATTGTTTTTTTCATTCATTGTGGTGAGATTAAAGGAACCCAGTATCGCCAAGTACTGGAAAGAAATGCACCCAAAGATCTAGAAAATTTTAAAAACCTCAAAACCATACATATTTTTTTCATTACAGATGATCCCAAGGAGCACAAATGAAAAATACAATTTATTAAGATATGCGTTGATCTGGCACAACACTGAGAAAGAGAAGTCTTGCTATCAATAGGATTGAACAACTAAAATAGAAGAACACACAATTAATGGAAAAAATAATGGCCTTTCATTTAGTTATATATCTTTTTAATTTATGTATCTTATCCTCGATTTACAAACACAATTGAGACCAAAGTTTCTCTTGCTTAAGCGAAACATTTCTTAAGAGACGTTTTACCACCTTTCTTGCCACAGTTGTTAAGCGAATCACTGTGGTCGTTACGTTAGAGACAAAGTTGTAAAACGAATCTGGCTTCCCCGTTGACTTTGCTCCTCAGAAGGTCGCAAATGTGAGTCAGTTGTCAAGCCTCTGAATTTTGCTCACATGACCACGGGGATGCCGTAATGGTCGTAAGTGTGAAAACGGTCATAAGTCACTTTTTCGGTGCTGTCGTAACTTCGAACAGTCGCTAAATAAGCGAGGGTTTCCTGTCTTCCATTTTCCGCAGGCGTCTCCCTAAATACAAGACCTCACAGGCAAAGAAAGCGAAGGCGGGTAGAATACGGGTTTTGAAGGAAAAAAATGAACTATTTAAAATCCTCACCGTCCTCCAAAAAAAAAGAGAATCTTGGAATCTTCTGGGCCTAGAAATAGGCCAGTAATTGGGACATTTATGAAATTATGCAGAGAGGAAAAAGTTCTCCGTTTTTGAATGCTCCGATCGGTGGCATTTAAATTCGGGAGGGCCCTAAACTATCGGGAGAAACCTGGGCAGAGGAAGTAGATGGGAATGTGAAAAGTCCCCCGATCTCACTCTTGCTCAACAGGAGGAAGGATTGTGGCGTGCAAACTCTCGGGAGGGTCTATTCCAAACAGACCTCGTGTTTTCCAGGAGGAGTTTGGAACGCTGAACCAAGGAGCCGTGAAATAAGCCTTTTGTAAAATAAATGTTTACAAACCCCTAGGACAAAGATTTGGGTTTTGTCTCCAGGCAGCTTCGTTCACCCGACATAATTGCGAAACTGTCGCCAAACGTTTGTTCTGTTTTGTTTTGGGGGCGTTTCAAGGGCGACGCCAACAGATCTGACACGGACGAAGACAAAACGTCGACCAACTTTGAGGAAGAGTTTGAGAAGCTGAAGGAACTCCATGCTTCTGGTAAGGAGGGAGAGGGGGGCTGGCTGGCTGGCTGGCTGGCTGGGGAAGTGGAGGGCTTCACTTTCCACCTGAGGGGGAAAGACCAGAGCTCCGAACAGCCAGGTGAGGTGGAGAGGTTGCCTTCTGGAGGGTCATCAGAGGAAGCAAGAAAAGCTTGCTTCTCTTTTTCTTCCCCCCCAAAATTCTGCATTGTCCCTCGGAGAAATGGACAGCTATTTGTCCAGAGTGGTAGAGGGTCTCCTGCTTGGGCAGAGAGTTGGACTACAAGTGGTTCAAGGACAGAAGTAGCTTCAGAACATCTCCAACTCTGGATTAGCTTGCCCAGAGATTGCTGAGAAGATCCTGTCTCTTCCCTTGCAGAGATGAAGATGTATTCGTTGGCTGTCACGCCCAACGGCCACCTGGAGGGCAAGGGCAGCATGCCCCCGCCCATCATCATGCACACTGCAGCCACCCCCATGCCCACCCCAAAGGGGTCTCCACACATGGACACCGCCTACCCTTTTCGGGACTCCAGAAGGGGCAGCAACGTCTCGGTGGACCCGCTCAGCTTTGACCAGAAATCTTTGGTATTTTTCCAAGAAGTAGCCGCTTGGCAGGGCCGGGAAGGGTTGGGAAAGAGGGACGTTCTCCACTGGGGGGGCAGGTGGGTGCTGAGGAGAAGACGGAGGAGAAGCCTCCAGACAGGAAAGCCTGTAGGGGCTTCTTTGAGCTGGGAGGATGAAATAGGAGAGAGGTCTTCTCCAGCCTGGCTCCTTCTGGAGGGGGGCAACACTATTCAAACCCTGACCTGGTCTCCTCCCCTCTCCCAGTCCAGCCTCCGCAGCTCACCCTGTGCCAACTGGGGCAGCCGCCGCTCGAGCTGGAACAGCCTGGGCCGGGCCCCCAGCCTCAAGAAGAAGACCCAGTGTAGCGAGCGGGAATCCTTGCTTTCGGGGGAGGGCAAAGGCAGCACAGATGATGAAGCGGAGGAGGCCAAGCTTAGCACCCTCAGCCGGGGGGCCCTGCACCACCGGGCAGAGTCCCTGGACTGCCGGGGTGGCTTGGACCTGCCGGAACTCCTCCAAGTGCCCGGGGTCCACCCTCCGGTAGCCATGCTGCCCCTTGAGTACCAGGACTGCAATGGCAAGTTGCTGCAGGTGCCCAGCGAGCTCTACCTACACCTGGATGGGCGCAAAGAGGACCCCTTCGACTACGATGACAGCATGGAAGACGTAAGTCTGAAGCAGCCGTTGCTCTCTGGCTTCCCCTCCAAGTGGGGCCAGGGGGCCTCCAGCCACCCCTCCCTTTGAACAACCTCAGGAGTGGCCCAGGATGGCCTTTGGGGGTTGGGGAACTTTGCCCCCTTTAGGGTAGGAAGGGAAGACCCCATAACTGGTTAGGACAGTGTTTCTCAACCTTGGAGACTTGAAGTCCTGTGCTGGCTGGGGGATTCTGGGAGTTGAAGTCCACAGGACTTCAAGTCTCCAAGGTTGAGAAACGCTGGGTTAGGAGGAAGTCCCTTCCTGTGACATTCCTACAATCCTCCAGCTGTTCATTGACAGCTGTCAGTCCCAAACCTGTGAGAATTTGCAAGCCAACTCAGCCGTGGCCCAGGGTGGAAGCTGCCCCTGCCTCCAGAAAGAGGGGTGGAGAGGGATGAGTTGGGATGAGACTTCCCAAGGGGGCTTCCTTTCTTTTCTTCCTCTTCCTCCCCGCAGAGTCTCTGCTACAGAATCCGCAAGAACCTGGAGCCCTACAAGCCCAATTGGTGCAAGAATCATGAGGACTGGTCCCTCTACTTGTTTTCCCCCCAAAACCGGTAAGGGCTCCTTCTTTTCCTGGGCTGACCCTTGGGCCAAACCGAGCAAGACTCAATGTCCTTCTTTGGACATCACCTCTGGTATCTCAATACGCTCCGTCTTAGTCTCCTCAAGGCCAACGTACAGAGTAAGGAAGGTGCCCAGGAGCTGCTGGGTACGTAAAACACAAGAGCCATGGTGGCACAGTGGTTAGAGTGCGTTCCTGCAGGCTACTTCTGCTGGCTGCAATTTGGCAGCTCAGCTAACCTTTTCCTATTGGCCTAAAAGTAGAGGGATGTTTGGGGTCCTGGGGGGGCAGCTGACCAGTGTCCGATAAGATCCCACAGGGTGGGCCTTCTCCGGGTGCCGTCAACTAGACAATGTCGTTTGGCGGCTCCTCGAGGGAGGGCCTTCTCTGTGGCTGCCCCGGCCCTATGGAACGATCTACCCCCAGAGATCCGGACCCTCCCCATTAAGACCTGGCTTTTCCGGCAGGCCTGGGGCTGTTGACCTCTTGAATGAGGTCCAGCCCCATTAAGGCTGAGTGCATGTCGTATCTCTTTTAACTTGTCTTGTCTTCTACTTTTTAAACTTTTTAGTATTTCTTTTATTGTTTTTTATGTAAGCCGCCCGGAGTCCTTCGGGATTGGGCGGCAAATAAATTTATTAAACTCGAAACTCGAACTCTGCCTTCCTTTCAGCCTCCGGGCCAACTGCCAGAGAGTCATCGCCCACAAGATGTTCGATCACATCGTCCTGGTTTTCATCTTCCTCAACTGCATCACCATCGCCTTGGAGCGCCCGGACATCGACCCCAACAGCACTGTGAGCTCCCGCCTGGGCTGGGTTGGGGCAGCAGAAGTCTGACAACCCCCCTTCCCCCCCCCCCCCCGGTGAAGGCTGCTAGTCTTCGGGTTTTTGCTCAGCGCGGTGGATCCTGTCCTGTCTGGTCAAAAGGAGACAATTTAATGTCAGAGCGATTTTCTGAAAGGCAACTTTTTCCAACAACAGAGAAGGTCTGTCCCTGCTGTGCAGGATGCTTGTCAGAGATTCAAGGCGCCTTGTGCTGAGTTCCTGGGCAATCTGACAACTCTTCTGAACCTGAATAGATGAATTATTTGGGGCAAATCTAAGTGTTTTTCCCCAAGACGCTGCCTAGCTGCTGACTCTCCTCTTCCGCTTCTCAAATTGACTTGGCTGAATGTCCCTGCAATTAAAAACACCATCTCCCAAACTGCCCAAATACGATTAAGCGGCTTCAGGCTGCGTGACTGGAACTCCAAACAGTCATTTCCATAAAAAACCCCTTCAAGGTAAAGAAGGCAGGGAAAGGATTTATCAGGATGATCCGGTGAGCTGTGTAGTTTTGGCACAGGAGGCGGGTGGAATTCAGGAACCGAGGAGGGGGATCATGGAGACTTCCTGGGATTAGGGGGGGTCACGTCCTCTGCCAGATTGGATTTCGACTCTCCGGTTTCTCTCCTTTTTTTTTTTTTTGCAGGAACGGATATTCTTGAGTGTTTCCAACTACATCTTTACGGCCATTTTTGTTGCTGAGATGATGGTTAAGGTACCGGCGCTGCATTTCCAATTGGCTCCCCTTGGATTAATATACAGCAAAAGTTCTGCCTGTCCGTTCCTCTGAGCGGGAGGATAAACCAAGGAGGGACAGTTGTCCATTTTATTACTTTCAATTAGGGAAAGGATGAAAGCCATAAGATGTCATTAATTTCTTTATTTCCTTTTTCTCAATAGATTTTAGACTGTGTTTGTTAGAAACCCATACCGTGTACGGGTTCTGGGAAGTCGGGGGGGGGAGGAGGAGGGGGCTTGGGGGGAGGGGGGAGGGAGGGAGGGGTATACATTAGGCTAGACAAGAATTTGGTGGTAAACTAGAACTATTTTGACACACAGAAAATTGTACTTCGATGTCTTACTGATTGAGGAATGAAGAAATGTTTGTTTTAAAAGAAATAAAACTTTTGAACCCCCCCCCCCAAAAATAAAAATAAAAAAAAGAACAAAGAAATAAAAAAAAAGAGAATTAAAAAAAAATTAGGGAAAGGAGGAGGGCGTTCTTGAGGGAGACCCAATTGTAAAAGAAATTGCATCCAAGAACTTTCCCACTGCGGCAGCACAGAGGCCCGTGTCAATTTTTCTCGCATCTGGCGGAAAAGTTGACCACAAGGCAATTTTCTGCAGTGGTGGAAGATTGTGGTTGGCTTTTGCTCTTTGCAAAGACCCCCTCCCCCCCCCTGAACAGTTCCACTCCAGATTCTGTCTCATTTCCAGTGAAACGGTTCTTGAGCTTCAAGGTAGCAGGAACCTTCGTGCCTGGAACAGCCTCTTCCATTCTCCTTCTAGGTTGTGGCCCTTGGCTTCTTCTCCGGAGAGCACACCTACCTCCAGAGCAGCTGGAACGTCTTGGATGGGATCCTGGTCTTTGTCTCCATCATCGACATCATCGTTTCCATGGCGTCAGCAAGCGGAGCCAAGATTTTAGGGGTCCTGAGGGTCCTTCGACTGCTGCGCACCCTGAGACCTTTACGGTATTTCTTGGCCTCCCGAAAAGCAGAAGGCACCTGAGCTGATCACTTCCTCCTCAGGAGGAGCAGGCGGAAACCCAGTTTCCCACGCCTGAACAAGCCGTTAAGGAGACCATTTTTGATCCCCAGACCAGCTTTTCCTAAGAAAATCTCTTCTCAGGCTTTTCCTCTTTCGGTCTGAGAGCCTGGAAAGACTCCGAAGATCCGTTTAGAACTTGGGGGGCTACAATTCGCCATTTGCAAATGATAGGCTGCTCTTCCCTACCCATTCTTGGCTCTGGAAAAAAGACTAAGCTGGTGCATTCCTGGTCATTTCTAAATCGCACCCAAATGTGGCACCGTGCTTTAATTAACTCTAGGCACCGTGCAAATCAGTTGGCGCTTTGTCCAACCGCCAGAATAGCTCTGTCTATTTGGCTTTGAACTAAACCTGCTTATTGCGTTGCGCATCCACCGAAGGACAAAAGCAATGTGACCGAGAATGCAAAAGCTCAGTGTTCATTTTCCAGCAGCCTCTGGCACGGGGCCCTGTGGCGCATAGATTAGCATGCATGTCTTTCCCGTTTAGCAGCTGCATCCATGTGCCTGTCTCGGAAGCCAAAGCTCCCCATTCTTCCCAGCAGGTACAGTGGAAAGGTTGCCCTTATTTGCAGTAGGTCACATGATCATGCCTGGTGCAAGATAAACACTGTTTCCCCCAGCATTTCCAGGCCTTTCCGAAACAGTCGGGGCTCCGAATCGCTGAAGATGCTCCATGGCAAACCCTGCAGAAGTTCCCGGAGCCCCAGCCCAGCCCCTAAGGGTAGGGGTGCCAGGCAGGGGTGGTGGAGAGGGGGGTACAGCTGACACATTGCCCTGGAGTGGAATTTGCATTCCAACTGTGATGGGTAATAACTTGAGGATTCCCGGCATCTGCAGATGTTTTGTGTTCAGAGCCACAGAGGAGCAATTTAGCTTGCCGGAAAGTCAAAAGTAGGACGACACTTTCAATATCTGAAGCCAGGCGAAAGGGAGCTGGTCTTCCGGTTTGTCCCCAAGTAATAAGCGAGGCGGCTGGAGGACGAGGAGAAGCGAGTGGGAGGGAGGGAGGGAGGGAGGAGGAGGAGGAGGAGGAGGAGGAGGAGGGAAATGTACTGGGGAAATTCTTCTCTGCTCTCTGCAGGAGTCTGCTGCTTCACATCATGACCACAAAAAATGCAAAACTATTATTATTATTATTAATAATAATAATAATAATAATAATAATAATAATATCCATTGGAATTTGTGCAAAAATTATAATATTAAAACAGCAACAAACTGGTGGGAACATCAGCCTGAAAAAGTCACCGAAAATCAGATGGTCAAGATCTTGTGGGATTTCCGTATACAAACGGACAAAACACTGGCGCATAATACACCAGACATCACACTGGTTGAGAAAAATAAGGTCACAATCATAGACATCGCAATACCAGGTGATAGCAGGGTCGCTGAGAAGGAACATGAAAAAATCGCAAAATACCAGGACTTAAAAATCGAAATTCAACGACTATGGCACAAACCAGCAGTGGTAATTCCAGTGGTAATTGGCACACTGGGTGCTATTCCAAAAGCACTGGAATTACATTTAAAACAGTTAAAAATTGACAAAATCACCATCAGTCAAATGCAAAAAGCCGCACTGCTTGGATCTGCACGCATATTACGAAAATACGTTACGACGTCCTCGGCCCCTGGGTGGGGCCTGACTAGTAACCAATGCCAAATCCGGCGAAACAACTGGCCGCTGTGATATAATTGTATAATAATAATAATAAAATTTATATGCTGCCCAATCCCGAAGGACTCCGGGCGGCTTACAAAAAGGAGGGGGAAAAAGACACATAACAAACACACAACGAGAAAAAAAAACGGTTTAAAACCGCAACACCACATACATTCATTCTAATCGGGGCTGGACCTCAACAGTGAGGTCAACAGCCCCAGGCCTGCCGGAACAGCCAGGTTTTTACAGCTTTCCTGAAGGCCATGAGAGTGGGTAAGGTCTGGATCTCTGGGGGTAGCTGATTCCAAAGAGTCGGAGCAGCCACAGAGAAGGCTCTCCTCCGGGGGACAGCTGTGGTCCATCTGTTTCTTGCTGGGTTGACATTTGTACTAGGATATTCTTAGGGAGAGGCGGATCTTGGGACTGGCTTGGTATTTGAAGAGATTAAGATCTCAGCCAAGGTCCATTTTGACCAAGGGGGGAAAGTCTCCAATGGCATCTGAAAGCATTGATTAGGCGAACTTCATGTCTGGAGACATTTTCTGGGTCTTACAAAGCGGGAACACCTGGGATACCCCTAAACAAGTTCCTTTGGGCATAGGAGGACAGGCTTTCCTCTCCACTGCAAGAGATGGCATGAAGGACCTACACAACCTTCTCCAAACCAGCAGCATCCTCAAGGATCCTAACCGGATTTCCTCAGCTTGCTGCCTTCTTCCTTCTGGATCCTGCTTTTCATCATGCAGCATGAGGGATGGGGGAAGGGAACCAGAATGCTTAAAAGTGATAAAAGCTGGTTTCAAAGATCTCCGTTGCTTCCCAACTGTCCGTTTCCTCTGGAGGACTGGATATTTCTTGGGGGAGTCTGGAACTGGAATGACAAAGGGAGATGTTCCTCTTCTTCTGCTCTCCAGGGTCATCAGCAGAGCTCCAGGTCTGAAATTGGTGGTGGAGACGCTGATCTCTTCTCTTCGGCCTATCGGCAACATTGTCCTGATCTGTTGTGCTTTCTTTATCATCTTTGGCATTTTGGGAGTGCAGGTAAGACTTCCCCACCGTACCCCTTTTGCTGAGCAAGGTCCACTGGAAAGGTTTCTTGGTCTCCTTCTCCTTGGGGGGGGTTCTTCGTTTGGCTTGGCCTGAACGTGGGACCCAGACATCAGATGATGTTCCCCAAGATCTGCTGGAGCTGAGGCCCACTTGCCCCCTTCTTAAAGCTTGACAGAGTGTGATCCTTCCTATTTTGCTTTGGGAAACACTCTTCCTTCTTCTCCTGGATCATAAAAGAAATCTCCAAGGGGACAATCTGACCAACCCCCTGCATCTTAGATGGTTATGGAGACCATCACACTTTCCTGCCTGGATGATTCCTCAACAGCCATGACTCAGCACCATCTAACGAAGTCAAGCGGCCCTTCCCTAGTTCAAATCCCAGTGGTGCAAGATGGCTGTTCTCACGCTGGAAACCTTGACCCTGTTCCAGGCAGCACATCCAGACCTCCTCTGTGGTCAAACCACTCTTCCCAGTCCTCCTGAAGGTCTTCTCAAAATGGGGCCCCCTGCCAAGTCAAAGCTGAAGTCCAAACCTCCACCTCTCCTGCTGATTTTATCCGGTTTTCTCCCAGCTCTTCAAGGGCAAGTTCTACTACTGCGAGGGGGTTGACATCCGAAACATCTCCACTAAAACCGACTGCAGAAAAGCCCACTACAAATGGGTCCGGCGGAAGTATAACTTCGACAATTTGGGGCAGGTAAGAGGGACGGGAGAAGGAGGACGGAGAGAGGGAGTGGTTCTCCAGCCAAGCAACCTTCCCCATCTTCTAAGCCTAATTGCATCTTTAATTGGATGCTACACTTTAGAGCAGGGATGGCGAGCCTGTGGCACGCATCCCACAGGTGGCACGTGGAGCCATGTGTCGAGGTGGCGCAGTGGTTAGGGTGCAGTACTGCAGGCCACTTCAGCTGACTGCTATCTGCAGTTCGGCAGTTCAAATCTCACCGGCTCAGGGTTGAGTCAGCCTTCCATCCTTCCGAGGTGGGTGAAATGAGGACCCAGACTGTGGGGGCGATATGCTGACTCTGTAAACCGCTTAGAGAGGGCTGAAAGCCCTATGAAATGGTATATAAGTCTATCTGCTATTGCTATTGCTATAGGGCACGCAAGGTGTTGCCCTATCAGCTGGCCAGCTGAGTTCAGCCTTTTTCAAAGCCATTTTTCACCCTCCCCAGGCTCCAGAGGCTTCATAGGAGGCTGGGGAGGACGAAAAGAGCCTCCCCCGTCACTTCCGGTTTGCTGCTAGGGTCTTTTTTAGTCCTCCGGAGGCTTCAGGGAAGCCTCCTGAAGATCCCTGAAGCCTCCAGAGGGCCTCTGCGGGGTCGGGGGAGGCTATTTTCGCCCTCCCCAGGCTCCTATAAAGCCTCTGGAGCCCGGGGAGGGCGAAAAAAGCATGGGAAAATGGGGGGGGAGTGCCTCTCATGCGTGCATGTGCACTGGGGGTCGCGTGTTACATTATGGGTGTGGCATGCCTGTGCACGACCCCCCCCTGCGCTCCCCCCCATGGCACGTGAGCCAAAAAAGTTTCGCCATCGCTGGTCTAGGGGCTTCCCAACTCGGAGGCCCTCTGGGTGTCTTACCATTTTAAAAGTCAGGGACAAAAATCAAAGGACACCGAACATGGATGTTCAGAAGGAAGGCTCCCTACCAAATTAGAAAACTCCTTCTGTCAAGTCTTACTTCATTTAATAATCAGGAAAGAAACCACTCAACTCCATTTGCTTGAAATTAAGTGTACTTTTACTAATTACAAACGAATGGTAGCGAAGCAAAGCTGAATCTGGTTAATTAGGCGCGAAAGCAAAGAATATCATGTATGGGTCAATCCCCCCCCCCCTTGGCACCCCAGTCCATAGTCCAATTATAATTCACCCAACTGTCAGGTGGGAGATATCTTCAAAAAACATCACCAGGGTGGAATGCTGGACAGTTAACCTTGGTGGGAAACTCCCTTCCTCCGCATGCGCAATGAGATGGTGAGGACAGCGTCTAGAATCTTCCTCCAGCATATAATGATTCCCCTCCCAAACACCATGCCCCCACTCCCCGTTTCAATGGCAGCCGAAGCAGCAGCAAAGCAGAGGCTGACACCTTCTGAGGGCACCACCCAGGGGTGAAATCCAGCAGGTTCTGACAGGTTCTGGAGAACCAGTAGCGGAAATGTTGAGTAGTTCAGAGAACCAGCAAATGCCACCTCTGGCTGGCCCCCGAGTGGGAAGGGAATGGGGCTTTTGCAGTATCCTTCCGCTGCCACTCCCATTAAGCCACGCCCACAGAGCCGGTGGTTAAAAAAAAAATGAATTCACCACTGGCACCACCCCTACCTCTCCCAAGGCCTGAGAAGGTTCCCCAGTTTTCAGAGACTTTTAAGGTGGATCCCTGTGGATCTCTAGGGAGTTGCTATAGCAATAGCAATAGCAGTTAGACTTATATAGCGCTTCATAGGGCTTTCAGCCCTCTCTAAGCGGTTTACAGAGTCAGCATATTGCCCCCACAGTCTGGGTCCTCATTTCACCCACCTCGGAAGGATGGAAGGCTGAGTCAACCTTGAGCCGGTGAGATTAGAACCGCTGAACTGCAGATAACAGTCAGCTGAAGTGGCCTGCAGTGCTGCACCCTAACCACTGCGCCACCTCGGCTCTCTAGATGCTGTACCAAGAGCAGGGGAGAGCCACTTCCTTCTGCAGGGTTGAAGAAAGAAACTTTCCCTTCTTCTAGAGTAGCAGTTCTCAAACATGTGGTCTTCTTAAAAACAACGGAGGACCAAAAAGAGCTTTGTGTTACGTGGATGATATCCCCCACCCCCATATTTATTTTCCCTGAGGAAGGTATCACATAGAACCTGGGGAGGCGGATCTGATTTATCGGTTGATTGAAAGCCAAGCAGATTGAAAGCATTCTTTGCTTCCCACAGGCCCTGATGTCCTTGTTCGTCCTCTCTTCCAAAGATGGCTGGGTGAACATCATGTATGACGGATTGGACGCCGTGGGGATTGACCAACAGGTAGATGTCCTGAGAGTTTTCATGGGGGGTTGCTCAAAGACTCATTCCCACATGCATGTGCAGCTCAATGATTGGCAGTCAACAATGAGGTCACCATCCTGGCTAGGGTGCTGGTCATTCATTCACAAGAGGGGATAACCATTATGCAATAAATGACCCACATGGATGATGATTGAATTGAATTGAATAACAGAGTTGGAAGGGACCCTGGAGGACTTCAACCTCCTGCTCAAGCAGGAGACCCTCTAGCATTCAGGGGATGATGGTCCATCATGGTTCAGTTAGGGAAGATGTCACTCAAACATTGCTGGAGAGATTTGCCTGATGGTGTCCTTTGTGGATACCTCCTAAAGAAAGGATGCTGCCCCAGGTGGGCCTCACCTTCAGTTGGGTTGATTCTCCAGCTCCCGGAATCCCCGTGATGCCTTCTCCTACCCACTTCCATCCTGACCTAGGAATGCTTAATCAGCCATTCCATAAAAACGAATGGAAGACAATCCCAGGGTCTCCTAGTCTTTCACTTCTGGAAAACAAATTCGTCTGAAATGACTTTACATCCTGCAGTGCAACTAAGTTTAAAAGCAAAAACAAAGATAGTCGAGAATTATCAGATCTAAACTGTTCTTGGGAAGTTCCCTTCCTCTTCTCAGTATGAAGTCTTCTCTTTGAGTTTTTATTTTATTTTATTTTTAATCTTAGACTCCCCGTTGTTATCCCGTCGGGGTACAGAGCATGCGACTGAAATCAGAAATAGCTCAAAGCAGGCGATAGTCCAAAAACAGAATGCAATTATTTCAGGCGGCTGGGCTAGCTAGGGGGTTATGCCATGCGGGCATCCTGGCCATATTCCATGGGGGAAGGTGCACTGACCAGTGAGCTGGTCAAGACGCCGATGTTTCCAGGAAGCTCCAGCTGTTTTGGAGCCCAACGGCCAGGCTCAGCCTCTGGAGGTCGAAGGGTTGCCCCTCTCCCTGGGTCTTGGCAGCCACTCATCTTCAGGGTGGGCTCCATCTCCATTGTGCTCATACGCCATTGTTCCTTGTCTCCCCACCCCCATCTCTCCCCTCCTCCTGCTGCCTTTTGGCCGCCTCGCCAGCCCAGCCGGAACCATAACCTCTGGATGCTTCTCTACTTCATTTCCTTCCTCCTCATCGTCAGCTTCTTTGTGCTCAACATGTTCGTCGGGGTGGTGGTGGAGAACTTCCACAAGTGTCGGCAGCACCAGGAGGCCGAGGAGGCCCGGCGGCGCGAGGAGAAGAGGCTGCGTCGTCTGGAGAAAAAGCGCAGGAGTAAGGCGATATACATGTCTGGTCGGTAGACAGCAGTACAATCACAATCTTTCCGAGACTTGCCTGCTCCCAACGCCCGTCTCGACCTTCCTCCTTGTGGCCTGGTTTTCTTGGGGTTGGTGATGGGTACCCCGAAAGACCTTTGGAGATGCTTTAAGAGCCAGAAGGCAGCTCGTCCTTTCTTCCTTGATGCACGAGGCTCAGCTCCATGAGCTTCTCCTTTTTACCTCCCAGCTCAGCAATCATGAGCACGGTTCAGAGGTTGGTTGCTAACGGTTCGCATCAGTTTGGCCGAACCGGTAGCGGCAATTCCAATTGGGTCACCGAACCGGTAGGGATGGCAGGTTGGTCATGCCCCTGAACTGGTTCTCCGGTCACCCATGCCGTTGCCGGCAGGTTTTGTTCTCATTGTCTAATGTTCTGCGCATGTGCAAAACAATCTACAGGCAACTGCACATGCGCAAGCAACATGTGACAGGTGCGCAGTGCACACAAAGCCCACGCAAAGCAAACCGGCAGGGATGCCAGCATTAAACCCCCCGCTGGCACGGTCACCCCCAAGCAGATATTGGTGGCAAGTTTCTTCTGAGAGCCCCTTGGTGGTCTTCGCGCTTGGCTGTTTTCTGGCAGGCATTTCGTTACCCAAACATCCTCAATTCTAATCAGTTTAGGTCGTGAAACGTCTGCACGAAAACCACCAAGCTCGGAGAGCACCAAGGACCCCTCATTGCAACCCTGAACTGCAAATGCTCCCCTCTCACAGCTTCTTCAGAACCACCAAGATTGGAGCTCTGGGGCGTTTACTCCTAATTCTTGGCCTTGAGAGTTTGACACCAAGGGAGGCTGGAATCTTTGAGGTGACCCCCTCCCTTCCTGCCATTTCTTTTGCCATTTGCAGTGGAGGGGCGGGGTGGGTGGGAAGACTAGGAGCATCACGGATGGGCTGAGGCTTGTGAGTGAAACACAGCCCAGCCACCATCCCATGATTGCAAAGAGTTCTTGGAAGAAGAACAAAGCGTAATTATTAATATACATCCAGAAAGAATTATAGGCGGGGAACCATGCAGAAAGTTTTGCCTGAGCTCCTGGAACTCAGAATGTTAAGATGGAAAGTTTGTACAGGCATCATCCCTTAGAGAGGACTTTAGAGCAGTGTTTCTCAACCTTGGCAACTTGAAGATGTCCGGACTTCAACTCCCAGAATTCCCCAGCCAGCGAAAAAGAAGATGCATTCATGGCAGCGAATGCTGGCTGGGGAATTCTGGGAGTTGAAGTCCGGACATCTTCAAGTTGCCAAGGTTGAGAAACACTGCTTTAGAGACTGCACCAGTGACCGCAAACCTTTTCAGCACCAGGTGCCAAGAAGGGACAGTGAGCATCCACATGTGGCACCGAGTGCCGAAAAGGGAGCACTTCGAGGGTGCGCTCATCTGGGCCACAACCAGGAAGAGGAGCTGCCCAGGGGCCATGCCTGTGCCCAAATATGGACCTCTGGTTTGGGGTGCATGCATGTGCGCTGGCCAGCAAGTCTCCTGGTTACTGCTGCGCCGATCAGCTGCCCAGCGTGCATGCTCACGCCATAAAACAAGGCCAGCTCTTCCGATTTCTGGCACTGACGCAGGCACAAAGGACAGCTGATCTTTGTGGAAGAGGAACGGTTGGCCATCACAGGACTAGGAAGACCAACATCTGATGAGAACTAAATCCTAAAGTAGGCAGGATATCCAAGCCCCCCCAAATCCTCCATGCTCTATAGCAGTGTTTCTCAACCTTGGCAACTTTAAGTCCTGTGGACTTCAACTCCCAGAATCCCCCAGCCAGCATAGCTGGCTGGGGGATTCTGGGAGTTAAAGTCCACAGGACTTAAAGTCGCCAAGGTTGAGAAACACTGCTCTGTAGGGACCATAACTTTTTGGGTGGAGGGTCTCAAAAGAACAAGCCTCCATATGTCCGAGGCCTGGTTTTGATGCTCTGCCGGAACCCCCAAATCCCCGATGAGTGAAGTTTGATCTCCTCGTGTTGCCTTTGTGTGTGAAGATGATTTCAGCTGCCCCCATTTCTCCCCCTGCGACTTAAAGCATCGCCAAAGGGTTTCAGGGGAAAAAACGGCTGCAAATTCCCCGAAGGGGTCTGGCCCAGGGGCCCTGCATGTGGAAAACCAGCCGAAGGGCTAGGAATGGAGGAGGCCTCCCTTTTCAAGGGCAGGAAACGAGTGTCCCCCCGACCCCTCGATGGATTCCATTAAAAGAGATGCACGTTCGGCCTGTAAAAGATTTCCCTAGTTGGAAGGGGGCCTCCGGGCAGGTTCCTGCACAGGCAGTCCAGGCAGAAACCTAATCATATTTTGAAATGTGTTTTTTTTTCCCCTTTCCCATTTCAACAGTGCACTGAACAGAAAAATGGGAGTTTTTGTGCTACCTGCCCAAAGGGCTTCAGAATTGATAACGCCACGCAGAGAGGAAACTCGGGGACAAAGAGACATTAGGGCTGGATGGCAGGAGCGTTTAATAGAAAAAAGAAGCAACAGTGGGGGGAAATATGTTGGTTGAAAGGAGACCAGGAGATGGCTAGTTTTGTAGAAGCAGCAGCTCAGACGTTCAGGAGAAACTGGGTGAAACCAGAGAAATCGAGGCAGGATCTGGAGATGGGAAGGGCCCGTAGCTCAACCGAAAACCCTCTTGGCAGGCAAGAAGTCCCAGGACTGAGCTTCTGAGCTTCCAAGAAGGGCTGGGGAAGAACGTTGACCTGGAAGCCAGGACATCTATAGCAACCTAGACTCTCTTAGCTGAGATAGACCAAGAGCCGTCCTGGGAGAAGGCAGGTTCTTGGGTTCTGCTCTCATTCAAGGGATTAGGGAGCATTTAGCTTCAAAAAGAGAATGGGTGGGCTCAGAAAGATCTGGTGTGTGACTGACACTCCGTAGCTTCTGTGTGTCTTGGTGGGATTGTGAGCAACCAGGGGTCGGGACAAGGACATTCCTTGCCAGCGATGGCAATAGGCCAAGGGGCATGTTAGAGGAGGAAGCTGGACTGTTAGGGCAGGAGTCTCCAAACTTGGCAACTTTCTGGCTTATGGACTTCAACTCCCAGAATTCCTCAGCCATCTGTGTTGAAGTCCACAAGTCTTAAAGTGGCCACGTTCGGAGACTCCGGTGTTAAGACAAGGAATTCCAGGGACGGTGGGAACGCAATCCTACAGGATGGCCTTGGAGGGCAGGGATTGGACCAAGTGGCATAATTACAGATTTGGGAGTGGGCAGGAGTGGAGATCGATGGGTCCAAAGCCCTCCGGCAGCCTCTGTGATTGGGTAGGAGTTGCAACCTGTGTCTTTCTGTCCAAAGTCCACACGTGTCATTGGCTTTTGAAAGCCAAGCATGTAGGGAAGTATATTGGACCATGGAAGAAAGTCAGAGAAGACCCGTTTCTACCGGCTAACAAGGGATGGCACCCGGAACATATGTTGCACATGACATGTGTCCATATTTTCCACCATCCAATGGTGATGAGTAGAAGACCTGGAAGTTTCTGATAACAGGGACACATTCTATGCCCAAAGAGATCTGATTCTCAGGTGGAATCTTGACCCCAGGTTCCTGCCACGATCCCCATGAGCTTTTGACCCAGCCTTAAGCTTCATAAAACTAGGCAGAAGGGAACCGAAAAGTATTTAGAATAATACATGGCCTCAGCTTGTCCCCTATTTGTCTGTGCAACAGCGTAAGCATTGGCTTCCTTGGGACTGTGCATTGGTTCTATGACCCCCATAACCAAGAGGGCAGTTATGTTCCCCAAACAGCCTATGTCTCCCCCAGAACCTTCTGTATCCCCCTTCTGAAGTGCATGAGTTGGCATCTCTTCTAATGGACGTTGCATGCAGAGTGGAACGTGGTGTGGTGTGGATGTCATGCTTTTTTCCTATGTCGTCAGTGTACTTTCAATGTAACATGTTCCCAAGCCGGGACTGCATGTTCCTTCTCCTCACATGCTGGGGATCTCTCCAGACCTTCTGCTTGCCTCTGACCTACTTGGGAGATCAACCAAGATCCATGGTGTCCTTTTTCTTCAGCTTGTGTGTCATGTCTATGTGTTCTACCTCTTTGTCAGAAGGAGATCACTACTTTGTCATGTATCTCTATTAAAGCAACACATTTACCTGGAACTGGAACCTATCCAGTATCCTGGGCTATATAATTCCCCTAATTCCCCTCTCTTCATCTAGGAATATTGTAGTTCTAGCGATCTGCAGGCCATGACCTCATGGGAAGTTGCCCTTCAGATTATTTTCTGGAGAACCCTGGAGGAGCATGTTGAGAATTCATCAAGGCTTTCCTTAAGGAGATCAGGGATTAGCCAATGTGGTCATTAGGATTGTTCCTCTCAGAAACACTAGGTAGACTTTAGGACATCATCACAGCACCTACAAGGTAAGAGTAAGCCCCAAAAGACCCCTAACACTCAGCAAGAACCACCGTCCAGTGTTTCAAAGACAGGAAGTGTATGGGTAGCTGTTGACCTGGATGAGTTAGAAGCTAATGGGGTCAACCAACAGCAAAGGATCAGAAGAGAAAGAAGCAAAGATGGGATGAAAACACGCTGGACATTTGCCCCAAAAGGGCAAAATGGGACAGGTGGAACATGAGATGCAGCACCATGGAGAGCTCCCCGTGAACCTCTCTTTCCCACAAGGTGAGGGACCAGATAGAATTCCCAAGGTCAACGAGAGATGGTTCATAGGGACTGATGGACCAGCATGAGCTCTTCTGGGTTCCCTGAGACAATGCTGAGGCAGGTGGTTACTGCCACCTTCAAAATACCTTCTGAGCTTGGAGTTTCCTTTGATGCTCTTGCTCCGAGGCCTTGGCGGTGACCAAGAGATATGGCGCCAGGGCTTGAGATCCAAGCTTCCAACACATACATTGGTTAGTGACTCTGACTTGAGTCCAGAATCCTTTGTGCTACCCAAGAGCTCCAGGAGGGAAATCGAGGGCTTCCCAAACCTAGAAAATCTTCACTGTGAGCTGCTCAGATCACATCCCAGCATGTTGTCTTTGGAGATTCTCAGTCCTCCCGGTCACGGTTGTCCCAAAGGGGCTTTTTCAAAAGGCAACCGGATCTTGTTTTCCCTCGAAGACGTTCCACTTCTCATCCAAGAAGCTTCTTCAGTTCTGACTGAACGGTGGAGGGCGGAAGGATTTATATTCCTTGCGGTCATCATCTGGTCAGAATGGAAGAAGCTTCTTGGATGAGAAGCGAAATGTCTTTCAAGGAACAACAAGGCCAAGTTGCCGTTCGAAAAAGCCCCTTTGGGAAACTCAGTATATTCTTACTCGGTTCTCCTCCCCTGGGGAGCAGCCCTTCACTTTTTGGGCTCCTTCCCCTCTTCACCCGGTGCTCAAGCAGAGCTCTCACAGCAGCTGTGCCTCTTAACCAGCCCCTCACCCACTCGACCCCTATCAAAATCCACCCCTTGCTGCCAGGATTAGCCCCGCTCGCCGCATTCTTCGGGAGCTGATGGACAGACTGTACCCAATTATCCTGAGAGCTCAAAGGCAGCCAGGCAGGAGAGAGGAAACCTTGCTTTGCGAGGCTTTTGAATGGCTTGCCTGGGAAACACACACAAACACACTTAAATGTCCCTTTTAGCCATGGAGGGAAGGGAGGGATTAATGGCTGAAGAGTTACCAGTCAGTCGGCTCCCTTTTGATGTGATTAGTCCTGCTTGCAGATTCCGATCGGTCCGTTGTCTTGCATCAGCAAAATCCTTGGCAGTGTAACAATCAGCTGGGAAGCATTAAAAGGGTCGAGGGGAGGAAGCAGAGGGTTGCAAATGAGTAGGTGGGCCCCTGGAGGAATTAGGAGGCTAACTCCAGCTCACCCAGCCTTTTTCTCCTCCCTCCCCCCTTCTTCTAACAACCAACTGCCTGCATCTCCCAGAATCAAATGGGGAAGATCGGACTCCCTCGGCCTGAGAATGACAGGCAGAATTCTGAATTTTTGAGAGGATTCCCCAAAGGGGTGAACAAAGTCCTAAACGACACCACAATGCTAAGACCAACAAATCATCTAGACCAGCCAGCGGTCTCCCAACTTGGCAACTTCAAGACTTGTGGACTCTAACTCCCAGAATCCCCCTGGCCAGTTGGGGAATTCTGGGAGTTGAAGTCCACAAGTCTTGAAGTTGCACCTCTGATCTAAATGAAGCCTCCAGTACGAGATTTCTACTTTTTCATTCTTGTGCCAGGTTTCCTCAGTCGGATGCCTTGAGATGCTTTAGATTTCATCCCCCATAATCCTCGCTGCCTAGGAATTATGGGCACTGAACCCCAATGTCCCTGAAGAGCACCAGCTTGGGGAAAGCTGTGTTGTCCTCCTCACATTTGAAAGAGAGTGGAGGCTCTTCGTAATCTATCGTTTCTCTGCTCCATCTCTTGTTTTAAGGGTTTGCTTTCATAAGATACCCCAATAATCCCACCCAAATCTTAGTTTTGGGACAGGCAGGGCCCCAGCCTTTTAAGACAAAGGTTTCATGATCTTGCAAACCTTCACCTCATGTCCAGGGACTCTGCAGCACAACAGAGTCCATCTCCATGTCTTGGTGGGCAGAGGAGGAGCCTCTGGGTGGCTTTGACTACAAAACCCACAATCCACGGAGCCGTGGACTGCATGCCCCTTGGACAAAACTCGCATGGTTTTGCGTGCCAGCATGGCTTGTGTTGGAGAAGGCCGAGGAGGCTGCCAGAAGCTGATGGGTCCCTGTTGGGTTTTTTCCTGCAGAAGCTCAGCGGCGTCCGTACTACGCCGATTATTCACCTGCCCGGAAATACATCCATTCGCTCTGCACCAGCCATTATCTGGACCTCTTCATCACTTTTATCATTGGGGTCAATGTCATCACGATGTCCATGGAGCACTTCGATCAACCCAAGGTAAAGGCAGCCTCTCTTGACTCCCCCGTAGCCCTGGTGGTGCCCAGGACTGGCAGTTCAGGAGCAAGCCAGGAGCAGGCACGTGGTCCCGGGGGGTCTGGAAGCCAAGGGCTGAGTGCCAGGAGCTGGTGCAGCTTCTTCAGAAGGCAGGCAGCAGGAAAGTCCTGGATGGATCCTGGTGGAACTTCCACGCTGAAGGTCAGGGCAGCTGATGCTTCGTCCAGAGGTCCCCTGAGATGCCTACATCTGCCAACTGCTGCAGGAGATCCCATACCTCCATTCCTTTTGCACAGACCCCGGTGGACCCTAACAAGCAGCCCACCCACCCACCCCCTCCTGTGTTTCCTTGCAGTCTCTAGAAGAGGCCCTGAAATATTGCAACTACTTGTTCACCTTCGTCTTCGTGGTCGAAGCCATCTTGAAACTGGTGGCCTTTGGCTTCCGGAGGTTCTTCAAGGACAGGTTGGAGATGGGATGGTGGTGGTGATGTCATTTGGGGAAGGGGGGGTGGGGGTGGTGGTATCGCCCCAATTGCAGGCTGCTGAATGAGCTCGGCCCCCCGGTGCCTCGCCCCCCCCCTCCCGCTCCTGCCTCCTGGTAGGTGGAACCAGCTGGATCTGGCCATCGTCCTGCTGTCCATCATGGGGATCACTCTGGAGGAGATCGAGATGAACGCCGCACTGCCCATCAACCCCACCATTATCCGCATCATGAGGGTGCTGAGAATTGCTAGAGGTGAGGGGCTTCTCTGAGGGAGGGTCTTTCTGAGTATCCCAGGAGTAGCTGCCATTGGGAGGTAGGCTACGCCTGAACGGGGAGGCTCCATTCTTCACCGACAGCCCTTCCCTTTGCTTTCCAGTGCTGAAGCTGCTGAAAATGGCCACGGGGATGCGGGCGTTGCTGGACACAGTGGTTCAAGCCCTCCCCCAGGTAAACCCAACAGCTGTGCAGATGTTAATCTTCCTTTCTCTTCTAAACATCACCCCCTCCTCCTCCTCCTGATATATTTTCAACTCCCAAGCCTCCAGCTTTCCAAAAATGTTCCATTTTGTCTCGCCCCAAGAGAGAAAAAATTACATGCCCAGAGGAATATATTGACACATTATTTCCCAACAGCACTGAGGACAACACTTCCAGCAGCTCAAAATGTTGTCCTCTTGTTTTTTCCCCTTTTAACTCAGCCCTTGAGATAAGGAGCCAACGCCTTTGAGTCCACAAGTTCTGAGGCCCTTTTTTTCCAAAGCTGGCTTCCTTTTTTGCACTCACATCAACGAAAAACGAGGCAGGGTCTCCCCTCTGGGATGCCACGGAATAGATGTTCTCGTGGCATGAAATGCCAGGGGTCCCTTTGCACTCTGCCCATGCCTCTGGAGCAGAGGAGAGCCATCCCCAGAAAGTCTCCTAATGCTCTGAAACACCCCCACCCCACCCCACAGTGGGGAAGGAGGCAAAACCCACAGCCAGCGAGATGCTTTTCGGAAGATGCTCTCCAGCCAGGCAAGGCATATCTATCTATCTATCTATCTATCTATCTATCTATCTATCTATCTATCTATCTATCTATCTATCATCTATCTATCTATCTATCTATCTATCTATCTATCTATCTATCATCTATCTATCTATCATCTATCTATCTATCTATCTATCTATCTATCTATCTATCTATCATCTATCTATGTATCATCTATCTATATCATCTATCTATCATCTATCTATCTATCTATCTATCATCTATCTATCTATCTACTTACCTACCTACCTACCTACCTATCATCCATCCATCTATCTATCTATCTATCTATCTATCTATCTATCTATCTATCTATCATCTATCTATCTATCTATCTATCTATCTATCTATCTATCTATCATCTATCTATCTATCTATCTATCTATCTATCTATCTATCATCTATCTATCTATCTATCTATCTATCTATCTATCATCTATCATCTATCTATGTATCATCTATCTATATCATCTATCTATCATCTATCTATCTATCTATCATCTATCTATCTATCTACTTACCTACCTACCTACCTACCTACCTATCATCCATCTATCTATCTATCTATCTATCTATCTATCTATCTATCTATCTATCATCTATCTATCTATCTATCTATCTATCTATCTATCTATCTATCTATATCTATCTTCTCTATTATCTACCTATCTATCCTATTATATCTATCTATCTATCTATCTATCTATCTATCTATCTATCTATCTATCTATCTATCATCTATCTATCTATCTATCTATCTATCTATCTATCTATCTATCTATATCTATCTTCTCTATTATCTACCTATCTATCCTATTATATCTATCTATCTATCTATCTATCTATCTATCTATCTATCTATCTATCTATCTATCATCTCCCTCCCTCATTCCCTCTCCCCCCTCCCTCTCCCACACACACACACACCAGCCACGGAGGGGGCAAGAAGAGGGTCTGCCTTTTGCATCTCCCTAAAAGCCTTCTGGGGGGGGCAAGGGGGCTCAGATTAAGCCTGCACCAAAAGCTCAAGCAATCAACTTGAGGATGAGCTGGGAAGGAGCATCTGGGGACAAAAACAGGCCAGAGGAACTCTGCCCTCCCTCTGGAATTCATTTGCAGGCAGCCCATGTGCTGGAGAGATAGTGGGACAAGGATGGGAAAAAATGCCGATAGATCCTCTCTTCCTCCTCCCCCCCCCTCCCAAAACAAAACCAAAATAAAAGTCCAATCCCTCCCCGTCCATTGAAACGCTGCCCTCCCTGATCCTCACCAGCACCACTCCCCTCCCCCCTCTCTTCACCCCTCTTCCCCTTTTCGGATGAGGCCTCTCCGCACATCCGGCCTGCCACCTGGCCCTGTGCTGGGGGAGAGCAGCTGAGGATTTCCCAGGAAATGGGGGTTTTCCAAGGGTTAACTGCTCAGGCACCAGCAGGCTGGAAAAATCATCATTTCTACAGTCCTGTAAACCCAAATCCAAGAGGAGAGCAGTGTCTCCACCTCTGCCCACTGGCTACTCCCCAGAAAACAGGGGAGGTAGGTGGGCTCCATGAGCTTCTCTCCCCTAAACCTTGCAGGTAGCAGGTGGCAGATCTGGGGGACTCCAAGGGCTCCTGAGTGGTCCTTAAAATGGACCTCCACCCTTAACCTGGAGCTTGGAGAAGAGACTCAGCTCCTCTTTTTATGTCCCCTAAAAGCAGCAGGCTGGACGTCACTGTAATTTAGTCGCCACCGTCTCTGTCTCTGTCTCTGTCTCTGTCTCTGTCTCTCTCTCTCTCTCTCTCTCTCTCTCTCTCTCTCCCTCCCTCCCTCCCTCCCTCCTTCCCTCTCCCTCTCTCTCTTAAGGAAACCGCTGTTTCCTGAAGTGCCTCACACCCTTGTTAAGCCCCAACATTGTCATCCTCTCAAGTGGCTGAAGGTTCCCAGCAGGAGAACGGCCACTTCTGCTTCCAGGCACTTGTCTGCAGAGCTCCGAGGAAGAAGAGCTGATAATTATGTAGGATGGGAGGAAGTCCTCTTGCCTGGGGCTTCGCAATCACAAGCAAGAAGGGGAAAGAGACACCCAGAGCAGGAGAATATTTGTAGCTCAGGGTTGGAATGAGGGGCCCCTCCTGCTCTCTGATTTCCTTGCAGATGTTTCACGACCCAAAAGCACTAGTTTGGGTCAGGGAGACGTCTGTGGTAAAACCAGCAAGCTCAGAGAGCACCAAGGACCCCACAATCCTCCTCCTCCTCCTCCTCCCTGAAACCCCACTCCCTCCTAGCACTGATGATGCTATCTAGTTTGGGTTATGAGATGTCTGCAGGAAAACCAGCGAGCACCGAGTGCATCGAGGAGCCCTCCACAAGGGGAAAAGGGTTGTGAATACAGGAGTTGTGAGAACTTCATCCCTGGAGGCTTTCAAGAAGAGACTGGACGGCCATCAGAAATGGTGTAGGGTCTCCTGCTTGGGCGGGGGGCTGGACTAGATGACCTACAAGGTCCCTCCCAACTCTGTGATTCTGTTATTCTGGTAGCTGGCTCTTTTCTCTTGGTGTCCAGGATCCTTCACGTGTCTCAGGTTGCATCATACAGGGAATGCTGCCTTAGGAAGGACCTCATGATGGGATTGCGCCCTATCTGCCCCCCAAGACTTGACTCCCATTTCTCCAGGGCTCTCTTTACCAGTCTAAGCTCTGGGAATTTCCTCTGAAGAGACCAATGCCAATGTCCAACCCTCGGGAAGTCTCTTAGCTGTACACCCAGCCCAGGTTCACCAGTCATGGTCGACCAAGGATGTCCTTCATGCTCCGCCTTAGGCTCTGTTGAAGGTGGCCCAAAGAGACAGGGCACATCCTTCTAATACCGTGTTTCTCAACCTTGGCCACTTGAAGATGTCTGGACTTCAACTCCCAGAATTCCCCAGCCAGCATTCGCTGGCTGGGGAATTCTGGGAGTTGAAGTCCAGACATCTTCAAGTAGCCAAGGTTGAGAAACACTGTTCTAATACTTCAGGCCGTTGCAAGCTTTGGGGAGACGTGCAAACTGGATAATCACTGTGCAGGTGTAGTTTGAGCTCCTACCTTTCTCTTAGTGAAGATCTGGCTCCTTCTCCAACAGACTCAGGTGGATGTAAGATGCAAGGACACCTTCGTTCCCCCAGTTATGTTTGCCTGAGTCACTGCCCATCCTCTCTAGAGCTGCCCAGGGGACACCAGGCTGGGGGAAGCTCCACTGCTTCTGGCTAAGGCTGGAAGTCCCACCTGAGCAAGATAAACATCCTTCTGTGACGTCAGCTTAACCTCTTGACTTTCTGACCATCTCCTTTCCTAGGTGGGGAACCTCGGCCTGCTATTTATGCTCCTTTTTTTCATCTACGCTGCCCTGGGGGTGGAATTGTTTGGGAAGTTAGGTGAGTCATCTTCTCCTTTTTCTGTTGCTTGGTGACCCTGTTAATATGCCAGCCAGACTATCTCTGCTGAAAGGGAGGAACGTAGCCAGATGTTCCCATGGCTTCCTTAAGGTGAGAGAACCCCCCAACCTTGCCATTGTCCAGCTCAACTAAGCTCCCACCACTGACCAGGCAAGCGGGCAAAGGGGATGCCAGAATCTGGTGGGTACCTCCAGAGAAGCATGGGGAGGGTCCGAATGAATCCCAGGGGAGCAAATGAAGAGGAGAGGAGAAGGTGCTCTTCAGAAAACAGAATGTTGGGAGTCAGATGATGGGACGCCCAGCTACCTCCAAGCCATCATTTGACTTTCTCCAAGCTTGTAGCTAAGAGTGGACTCATCCCCTTGCTCTTTCGTAGACTGCAGTGAGGAAAATCCTTGTGAAGGCCTCAGTCGGCATGCTACCTTCAACAACTTCGGAATGGCCTTCCTCACCCTCTTTAGGGTATCAACTGGGGACAACTGGAATGGGATCATGAAGGTAAGACCTCCACGTCACTTTCTGACCATGGCTGTACTTTAAGTTGACTTTAGACGTCACCCTGAGAGGCAGTTTGGGGGGGACCATGGCATTCATCTCCAACAATGGAGGTAGAGAAGACTCAAGGCCACCTGGCTTCACCCGCTTTGTGTATTATTTGCCAAAAATGAACGTCAAGACCAAAATAGAGAAATGCCCAATTCTGAGGGAAAGTAAAGCTTAATCTGTGGAAGTCCTGGTCTCCATTTAATGAGAGCCACCGGTCTGTATCCCTTGAAAAAGGAATGAGAAAACCCACAGGGGACATTCACCATGATGGCCATAAGTGCCTAGAGATGCCACCGAAGTTGCTATGAGTTTGGGGAAAGCTTTTCCATCCATTTCACCCATATTAGCTCCCAAAGACTGCTAGTTGGCCATTGATGGGCAGATGGGTCTTTAGTTCCATTACTGCTCAATGAAGCTCCATGTTTGCTCACCTCTAAATCCTGAATCTTTGGGAGAAAACGTAGGAAGACATTAAGATTTCTTCTCAGTTGACCCGTCCACCTGAAGTAAACCTTGCTCTCGTGTCCCTCTTCCAGGACACTCTCCGGGAATGCCACCGGGATGACAAGCACTGTCTCAGCTACCTGCCTCTCATCTCCCCTCTGTACTTCGTCACCTTCGTCCTCATCGCCCAGTTCGTCCTGGTCAACGTGGTGGTGGCTGTTCTGATGAAGCACTTGGAGGAAAGCAACAAGGAGGCGAAGGAAGATGCCGAGATGGACGCTGAAATCGAGCTGGAGATGTCCAGAGGGATCAGCACACCAGAAAGGACCATGGATGGGAGACAGACCCCTTCCAAGGGGGGTTCACCCCTGCTGGTGAAGCATCAAGTCATGGTAAATTGCCAGAGAAGGAGTCTGAAGGAACCTCCCTCCCCAGGTGTGGAAAAGAAAGGGGATGGGCCTCTTTGGGGTCATATCTATGGGATCTTTCCCCATTCCTCCTCTTCGGACACCTGTTGGGCTTTACACAAGTCAAACTGAAGAACTTTTCTGCACCTCCACTCATCCAGAAATGCAGTTGGCTGACCATCCTGCCATGAACGTATCTCAAAGCTGCCCGGAATTACCGGTTCCCAATTTCCCCAAAATCTCAACCTCCTTTCTTGCTGCCTTTCAGGGAGCTTCTGCTGCTGCTGGTGGTCTGAGGGACCCCCAGAACCTCCTGACTCTCCGCAAGATCTCGGTGGCAAGGATGCATTCGCTGCCCAATGACAGCTACATGTTCCGTCCTGTGATGCCTGCCAAACCCCCCTTCCCACTCCACGAAGGGGAGTTAGAAGCCTTCTCCTACAGGTCACCTCGAGGTAAGGCACCAGGATCCGGGCCTGCTGAGATTCCTGCCAAGCGGTTTAAGTTGTAGTGTGTACACAACTTCCAAAGGAAGACCTCTGGCGCCAAAGCATGGCACGGGGTTCAGGATAAAAGGGGATAACATTGTTTTGAGCAGGCACTTATGGAGATGCTATGAATGGCTGGATGTTTTCCACCGAAAGGCAAACATTCTCTCTGCCAAGATGAAGGGCTCCACTCTGGAGACGGTGGAAAGACCCCAAAAGGTCACCAGGGGAAACAAGATGTTTCCTTCAGACATTTGCTCAGCTTTGGATGAAAGAAAGAGTTTCTGAGGAATAATTTCCTTCCTTGCTCTTCCAGGGTCCGTCACATCCATCCATTCTCAGCCGGTGGTCACTTCGTCATTGAGGATCCCACAGCTGGCCTTCCGCCCAACAACGCCCCCTCCTGGCCACAACATGGGAGCTCCGTGGAAGCTTCTACCCCCTCGCCCTGCCCCTCGCACCCCCAGTTTCAACAGACTGCTGTACAGACAGGTCAGCTTCCCGGTCTCTGGGCGCTCTCTAGTTTTGGGGGGAGGCAGAAAGGTGCTTGAGAGCCCACGGAGAGGACGGGAAATGTCTTCAGGTCCAGGAAGCGCAGCTGACCTTCAGAAGATGCTCCATCGCTGGAGATTCTTAAGAGAAGACTGGACAGCCACTTGTTTGGAGTGGTATAGGGTCTCCTGCTTGAGCAGAGGGCTGGACTAGAAGACCTCCAATTCGCAATTCACAATTTAATGGGTTTAATGAGGACCCCGGGCGGCTTACAAATACAAAATGAAGTAAAATAACACACAGGGGGAGAATACAAACAAAATAAACAATTTGAAAAACACAACATACATTCGGTTTAACTGGGGGTTGAACCTGATTTGGAAATCAGCAACCCCAGGCCTGTCGGAACAGCCAGGTCTTGGTGGCTTTTTGGAAGGCCACGAGAGTGTGAAGGGTCCGGATCTCTGCTGGTAGATCGTTCCACAGAGCCGGAGCAGCTACAGAAAAGGCTCTCCCCTGAGTGGTCGCCAGTCGGCATTGTCCGGCCGACGGCACCCGGAGGAGGCCCAGCCTGTGGGTTCTTTTCGGACGTTGGGAGGTGTGTAGCAGGAGACGGTCTCTCAGATATCCAGGTCCAGTGCCATGTAGGGCTTTAAAGGTAATCACCAGCACTTTGTAGCGCGTCCGGAGACTAATAGGGAGCCAGTGCAGCTCACGGAGGATAGATGTAACACGGGTGTACCGAGGTACACCCGATATCGCTCGCACGGCTGCATTCTGGACCAACTGCAGTCTCCGAACACTCTTCAAGGGCCCAAGGGCCCTTCCAGCTCTATTCTGATTAGGACAAAGTGGAGTCAAGGGCTGTAGAGCAGAGACAATGCAGGAGGAAGCCCAGAGTTCAGGACAGAGATCAAAGGAGAGGGAGAGATGCTTCCAGTGTGACCCCAGCCTGGGTCCTGTGTCTGGAAACGGCCCCTTGCCATTCATTCCCATATGGCTCTTGTTGAGTCAGCAGACCCTCAACTGCTCTCTGACTCATGAGGCAGCCAACTGCTGGATCGGGCCCCTCCGCCTCCAGCTCTTCCACATCCTGAGAGGCAATGCCGCTGTGATACTCTTGGTCTGTGCAGGTAGAAGCTGGCGTGCTCAGGGGGCCGAGGGTTGGACCGGCTGCTCCAGGCATCTGCAAGTGGCTTCAGAGAAGTCACTTCCATGCAAGGGGGGTTTCCCGGGGAAGGTCCCACTTTGACCCTAGATTCCCATGTTGATTCAAGGCTTCAGGGAGGAGACCCCCAGAGAGGACAGGACCCCAATTGTCTCGAAACATGGAGCCCTTCTTGGATGCGTAGGGCCTCCTTGGGTTGGACATGCTTACTGTTTTCAATCTCTTCGTTTTGCAGGAGGCCGTCCGGAAGGACTCCTTGGATAGCTCAGCGGTGGAGTCAAAGCCCTGCGCCCAGGGAGAGATGCGTGAAAACCCACCCCTGAAAAAGTTGTCTCACAGTATTTTGGGGGCCCCTCAGCCACCCCCAGCCCCCACATCCCTCCCAGGCAGTCCTCCCCTTGCCCAGCCCTCCCCTCCATGCCCTTCAAGCATCCAGACCGCCAGGGACAACTTCAGCCAGCACAACATCTCAGAGAGGAGGTCCACCCACAGCAGCCTCCTGGACAGCTCCCTCTTCGAGTCCTCCGACTTGGCGGACGAAGAGGTCAGCCACATCAACAGCTCTGCCGGGGATTGGGGGGCGCAGCTGGAGAGCCGGGACTGCTCGGACTCCCCTTTCGTCTCCCCGGCGCCATCTCCTGTCCCCTTCAGGAATTGCAGCACAACCAGCTTGACCATGGGGAAGGGCAAGGAGAAGGACCTGAAGAAGTTCTACAGCGTGGACACCCGGGGGTTCTTGGCCAAGCCGACGTGGGCGGATGACCAGCGACGGCACTCCATCGAGATCTGCCCTTCGGTCGGCCACGGGGATCGCGGCTTCGCAGAGTCCTCTGAAAGGAGGAGGCTGCCTCTCCAGATGCAGTCGGAGTCCGAGTACCTGCATGGCATCCGGAGGAAGAAGAAAATGAGCCCTCCCTGCATCTCTATCGACCCTCCCATGGAGGAAGACAGCAGCGCCACCACGACGCGCAACAAAGCCTCTGAGAACAGCCTGCTGAGACGGAGGACGCCCTCCTGTGAATCCACGGCCTACAGGGACTCCTTGGAGCTGGCCGAGGGTCAGCCTGGAGAACTGGCCTGCAAGGCAGACCGCCGGGCACCCCCAGCCTGCCGAGGGGAACATTTAACCATCCCGAACTTCTCCTACAAGCCGACGGACCCTGGTTCCATGGGGGAAACCTGTAAACACCTCTCGGAGAGCAACCAATCTGCGGGGCCCTCTGTGGACTCCCCACCAGAGGGCCCAGAGCTGCCACAAACAGACCCCCCAGAGACTCAGGGTGACCCCTCTGAGGCAAACCAAGAAGGACTCGGAGGGGGCAAGAAATGTCCCCTCCCGCAACACGGACAGGTTCCAGGGACCCCAAGCAACACAGAAGAGGGTGTGGACGAGCCGGTATAGCTTCCATGGGGGTGGTCTTTGGTGAACTTTAAGGGCTTTGCCACCACATGTGGCTTCGAAGAGGAGAACAGGTTGGAAAGCCACCCTCTCCACGGCTGATGCTGACCCCAAGACCCTCGGTTTCTCCTCACTGTGAAGGTCTGGTTAGTGTAGACACGGAACCGAAGTCCCAGAGAAGCTCCAGGTGTCCCAAGAGGTTGAGGGGTAACCGGAAGGAGCCCGATTTCCTTCCCGCCCAGCACAAGGAGAAGCTGTTCCAATGTTCCTTTTCCTCCCTCTTCCTCCCCTTCCCCCTCACCCAGCGTGGCCTCGGACCCCTCCAGGGGGGTCGCAGACCTTTCTTTTATCTTTTTTAAAGGCAACCCGGGGTTGGTTCAGAAAAACTCCTTTTTCCGAAAGGGCACCTTTCCTTATTGCACGAAAAGCGGCCGCGGGAAGCCCCCGTGAACAGGCAGAAAGCGAGTTGTATATTGTTCTGTATATCAGCAGTTACTATAAATAGAAAAACATGTATTTGAGATTTTTTTTAAAAGGGAAAAAAATGAAGAAATCACATACATCACAGGCAGACACATCGCGACAGACACACACACATCGCCAGAAAGGTCCACAAGGAAGCTCTCTGTCAGGGGCATGTTTTTGCAGAAAACCCACCCGTCAGGACGACCCCAGAGACATCGGCCGGAGGCGCTGAGCGCCCCCCACTCCACCTAGTTACACCACCGTGCACCAACCACCGTCCATTCTGAAGACCAGTGGATCCGCCCTTCGCGTCCATTTTCCCGTCCTTACGAGCCAAGGTCCCCCAAGTCGGCAACGTTAAGACCTGTGGACTTCAGTCCCCAGAGAGAGTTCCTCAGAAATGGGGGATTCTGGGAGTGGAAGTCCACAGTGTTTTAAAGTGGTCGAAAGAGGGAGACCCCTACCTTGTGGGGTGCCCTTAACCCTGCCAGTTCCAGCTGGATCAGGCTTCCCGTGGGAGGGTGACTCGATCCGTTTCGTTTCGTGTCTGCATTCACGTCCGATCCTCAGCGGAGCAATGTCTGCGTAGGTTGGATGTGGAGGCCTCACCACCACATCCACTGTCGTCTTTTCGGTTTGGCCTCCGTCCCTTCATTTTCCTTCGCTGCTCACATCATGCCTTGCCAGCTTTCTTCTGGTCCTTCCTCCTCGTTCCGCAAAAAGGGGAAAAGAAAAAGAAAAAAAACCAAAACCACTACTGAATTGTAGCCAGTGCAATAACAATTAAGTTATTAATTCTTCTTATGGGTAAAAGAATCTCTCTTTTTTATGGTGATGAATAATAATAATAATAATATTTTACATATACTCAAGCGATGTTGTATTTTCCCCCCCTTTCCCTCCCGCCCCTCCTCTCTGTTTTCCTATGGAATTCAGGTGAAACGCTGCAATAATCCGAACTTTTAAAAGTGCACAACGAAAAGTAAAGAAGGAGATTTCCAAAGTCAGTAGGAAAAGAAGAAAAAAAACAACCAAATAAATAGTAAACTATTTAAAAGTTTCAATTTTATTTGCGGCATTCAGGGAATTATATCCTAAAGATCTCCAATCAGCAGAGGTTGGCTTGCTTGGGGCTTATTCTTTGTAGGCCACAGAATTCTGGAAAAACACACACACACACACAACCCATTGCGTTCCAGCCCAAAAAGTAAACATTATGGGACAAGTAGAGAAAAACTCGATTTTTTTTTTCATCTGGCATGGAGGAAAAGCAAATCTGGAAACTGTCCCCTGCTGGTACCCCTGAGATTTGTTTCTGGAGCTGATGTAAAATCCTGGGGTTGGGCTGGGGGCTTAAAGGGAGCTCTGTGGGTGGGACAGCCAAAATGCCAGGCCAATGGAGGAAATGGGAAGCAGCCTTCTGCCAGGGCCCGAGTGGGTTGGCCTGGCACCCCGCCGTCTCCAGTTCAGAAGGGCCCCTGGCAGTATCTCAGCGCAAACTCTGGGGGCTCTATGGATTCCCTTCTGATGGTGGGTGAACCCAGCATGGCAGGCTTAAACTGAGGTTGCTTCTCCCTCTGGAGTCTTGCCAAGTGGTGGACACAAGGTGAGCTCCTCAAAGCATCCGGGCGGTCCCGGGTTCAAGCAACAGAAGAAACGCAGCTCCTTTCCCCGTCTGTGGGAAGGCTGGGTGGGCTGGTGCCAAGAAGCCATTTCGGTCCTTGCCCGACCAGAGTGGGCCTCTTCCTTCTCCCAGGACACGTTCCCCAGAGGGAGGGAGGCCTTGCCAGATGTGTCTGTTCTGTTTTCCCCCGACAGGCCTTTTCTCCAGGATTAATGTGGGAATTGACCTCCCGGAGTTGGTCCTCCCTCGCGTGTGGATCCTCAGGGATCCGAGCCACATGGAGAGAAACCCGAGGAGGTCAAGGAAGCAAACCTCCGCCTGGTCACTTCTGACCCCGACCCCTTTCCCAAGGATTAAAAACCAAGGCACTCACACAAAACGGGGAAGTCAGGGGGCTTGGTTTTTTTTTTAAACAACTCAAAAAAAGAAGTTCTCTCCAAATATAACTTGGTGTTTGTTTGGGCCAGTGGTATAAATACAGAGGAAGCAGGGGTTACATCAGCTGAAGCAAATAATCTCTTTTCCATACTTAATTGGGTACCATTAGGGCTTCTGAAGGTTTGCAGTGCAAGAGAGAGGGGGAGGGAAAGAAGGAAGGGAAGGGAAGTAGGAAAGGGAGGGACAGGGATGGAGGGAAGGGAGGGAAGAGAAGGGAGGGGGAAGGGAATGGGAGGGATGGAGGGGAGAAAAGAAGGGAGGGGAGGAAGAGAGGAAGGAAGTGCAAGAGGGAAACTTAAAGAATAGCAGCCATTATGATTTACTGTATCATAATGGCTGCTATTTACGGCTGTATCAGAAAGCCGTAAAAGCTTTCTGAAGTCAGATTTAATGGAGAATGTCAATTGAATTATTTATCCCCAAGAGCCTGTACAAATATTGAGGAAGATTATTAGCCTTTATGCCACTTCCAACGTCTTCCAACGACGAGGGATTAAATATGATTTTTCACTGAATGAGGACAGCATCCACAATTGTCCAGGGACAGGAGAGGGGGGGGGGGGCTTTAAGCAAAGGAGGAATGCAGAGAGAGAGAGAATTTCAAGCCAATGAAATTAGACTTCTCCTCTCTAAGCATTAAGCAACCCATTATTCCAGGTGAGGCAGATATCAATGACTCATCATTACAGTCCATGCAAAGATACGGCAGTTTTCTGCAACTCAGCCGTCTCTTACGATAACCGCCAACTCCAGAAAGGAAATAAAGAAGTTAAGAACCTAAGCTGGATTGGATTCTGGGCCCATCTCCCTTCTTGTGTGTCCAAGGAAGCCCACCACTCCCTTGCCAGGTGGCCTTCAAGGACGGTCTTCCCACCATCAAGGCTAAGAGTGGTTGATCCCCAAGACTTTCATGCATTAGTGCAACGTGTTTTTGAGCCAAGTTGGTGGCTGTCCCCACGGAGGACCACTTGCCCAACCAACCCCCCAAGGGAGCCCACTGGTCTCCCAGGAAGGTGGCTTGACCAACCTGTTGACCAAGAAGTAGAGATCACCCTTCTCTTGATTGTTTAGGTCAAGGGTGGTCAACCCTGACCCAGGAAGACTCCAGATGTGACCGAAGGGCCAAGTGGCTGACCATCTCAACGGGGGGCCCATTCTCAAGCGGAGTTCCAGAGTTCTGGCTGGCAGGATCGAGAGGGTTAATGGATCGTCCCTGAGAAGGAGCACCCGCCTGTCAAACCACTTCCTTTGATGCTGGAGTGAGCCATTAATTAAGGCAGGAGGACAGGTACTCAAAGCGCCTTTCAGAACCAGCTGTGCCGAAGAGGGACAGAAATGCAGACGCCAACAAAGAGGCCTGTCCTTGCCTTCCCTTTTTTTCCTCCCCGTTGAAAGAATTAGGATTTATATACTTTGCTTTCTTCCAGAGACGGCTTTGATTTATGCTTCTTGTACAAGACAACATTGCTGCACAAACAGGGAAATGAGAAATAGGAGGAAATCATGTTTTCAGCCTTGGCAAAAAAAAAGAAACAACACTCAGCCATCACAAAGGCGAAGTGGGTGGAGGAGGGATCTGAAATGGGATCTGCTGATTACAACCGAGAGATCTAAATCCCCAGGAAGGCTTCGTTTTGCCACCAGAACGTCACTGCTGCACAAAAGCAATGGGGGTGGGGGCTGCAACGCCAGGAATTCCCCCCCCCCATGGCAAGCTAAGGATCGGATGCCCCTGTCCTTCTGATGGTGGAGCCAAAGGTCTGTTTCGGTAACCTGGGCTGCCCTCCAAGAGGCCAAAAGTCCTGTGTGGGTTGCAGACTGAACACTAAGAGAAATAGCTGAGCAGCCCTTGGCTGGGGCTTTAAGGGGGATACCATGAGGACAAAGCCCTCTCTATGAGCACACACGCTGTTGCAAGCTGCCCTCCTGGTTTCCAACACACACATGCGTGCTGCCCAGCTGGTCTTCACGGGTGCTGGAGCCCCAGAAAACAGCACCAAAAACAGCCCAAAAACAAGCATGAAAATGCCTGAAATGCCCCCCCCAAAACAGCCTGAAAATAGCCTGGAAAACGGCCTGAAAATGGTCCCCAGAACAGCCCCAAAACGGGCATGTGCGTGCCGGCCAGCTGGTCTTTGGGTTTCTGGTGTGTGCATGCACACGCACATGTATGCACGGTTCGCCATCACTGACCTAAACTCTTATGCCCGCTTGGTGAAGTCAGGAATAATGGATTCCAAGGTTTTGCGGTCATTAGCAGAGCTGCTGCGACACCCACATCACTGTCCTTCTCAACGTTGGCCAATAATCCGAGGTGGCGCAGTGGTTAGGGTGCTGTACTGCAGCCACTTCAGCTGACTGCTAGTTCTGCAGTTCGGCGGTTCAAATCTCACCGGCTCAAGGTTGACTCAGCCTTCCATCCTCCCGAGGTGGGTAAAATGAGGACCCGGATTGTTGTTGGGGGCAATATGCTGACTCTGTAAACCACTTAGAGAGGGCTGAAAGCCCTATGAAGTGGTATATAAATCTAACTGCTATTGCTATAATCCCCCAGGTGTCCTCATCCACCATTGAGAGGGATGAAACGCACCCGTTCCCTTCCCTATGGAAGATACTTCCATTCCCGGGTCTGAACTTGGGGGGGGGGGGCTCCAGGAGAGCAGACAGGACTAGAACGTCATCTAACCCACCCAAAGCAAAAGAAGGGGCAACAACCTGGATCTGGTGTGACCATTTGTGATCAATGACCCTGGGAGCAACGGAAAGGGGATATTGGGGTGGGGGGGATTTCACCTGTTCCTATTGAGGTATCTTGGGTGCGGCTGCCCCAAAGCCACACTGTTTCCACCTCCTAGACCAGTGTCTCTCAACCTTGGCGACTTTAAGTCCTGGGGACTTCAACTCCCAGAATCCCCCAGCCAGCACAGCTGGCTGGGGAATTCTGGGAGTTGAAGTCCCCAGGATTTAAAGTCGCCAAGGTTGAGAAACACTGTCCTAGACCAATTTCCATTGATAAGAGGTAGCGCAGTGGGTAGAGTGCAGCACTGCAGGCCACTTCAGCTGATTGTTATCTGCAGTTCAGCGGTTCTAATCTCACCGGCTCAAGGTTGACTCAGCCTTCCATCCTTCCGAGGTGGGTGAAATGAGGACCCAGACTGTGGGGGCGATACGCTGACTCTGTAAACCGCTTAGAGAGGGCTGAAAGCCCTATGAAGCGGTATATAAGTCGAACTGCTATTGCTATTGCTATTCCAGCAGCTGCTTTCATGTAACCCTTTCATCTTTCTGGAGCTTTCACACCAGTGAAGTTGGGCGAAATGAGGCCAGAAAGTTTCCAGATACGAACGTTGCTTCAGCCACGCCTGGGTGAACCAAACCAAGGAAGCTGACATGGTAAGGAAGAGTCTAGGAGCTTCGCAAATTGGACTGGGCAGAATTCACATACAACACACACACACACACACACACACACACCATGCAACTGGCAAGACAACAGGCGAGTTCTTGGTGGAGCAAAGCCACTGCAGCTTCAAAAGATGATGTACTGGCATTTTAATGAAGTGAGGGTCAAAAGGGCGGGGTTTTACCCATCCACCCCAATGCCCGTAACAAGGGACTCTCTTGGTTCACTGTCTCCCAGGCTGCCAGTTAAGGATGAGACCCAGAGCAGGGCCTGGGAACTGAAGGGAGAGTTCCAGCAAGAGTACCCAGAATAGCTCATCCAGGAAACCGTCAAGGAAGAGGCTGGTTCTTCCCCACCAACTTCGCAAGTCGCTCTTGGGAGAGCGGAAGGGACGAAGGACTTGGTGCCTAGCGGAAAGCCAGAGCCAGAGACGCAGCGATTAGACGTTCTGCCAGCTGCTGCTGTTGCTGCTTCTCCCCATCAAGCAGGGAGGCCAGGAGGACTCGAGATTTGGGGGTCTGTCTCTGCTTGGAGACGCTGCAGGCCAGAGCAAAGCCACGGAAGCACGCTGGCGAAGGCAGGTTAGCACTCATCCAGAATAATTCCTGCGTTGCCCTCAGACTGGCTTTCCAAGAGACAAAACAGGGACAAAACCACAAAGCCCAGTTTACGCATGTAACAAAATAAAATAAGAAAGCCATAGCAACAAAATCAGAGATCTCAATATTCCTCAGTTCCCAAGAAGTTTTGGAGTTGAGCAACACACACACACACACACACACACACAGAGAGAGAGAGAGAGAGAGAGAGAGAGAGAGAGAGAGAAGTACTCCTCCCCCTTGCACACACACATTTTGTGCCCTGAAAAATAGGCTCTCCCGCTGGCCCCCCCACCCCCCAAAAAAGGGCTGACTGGCTGGCTGTTTAATTATTTATTACTTCTTTAGCAGATTTATATTGCTGCCCATCTCCTATGCTGGACTGGAGGTTGTTATCCAGTGCATTAAGAAAGAAAACAACTGGGAAACCACTTGAGAAAGATGATGAAGAAGAAGAAGAGGAGGAGGAGGAGGAAGAGGAAGAGGAAGAGGAAGAGGAAGAGGAAGAAGAAGAAGAAGAAGAAGAAGAAGAAGAAGAAGAAGAAGAAGAATTAGAATTAGAACTAGAAGGAGGAGGAGGAGGAGGAGAATTGGAATTAGAACTAGAAGAATTAGAACTAGAACTAGAAGAATTAGAATTAGAATTAGAATTAGAACTAGAAGAAGGAGAAGGAGAAGGAGAAGGAGAAGGAGAAGAAGAAGAAGAAGAAGAAGAAGAAGAAGAAGAAGAAGAAGAAGAAGAAGAAGAAGAAGAAGAAGAAGAAAGATTAAACTTGTCCTCCATTTGAGGACTCTGGGCAGTTCACAATAATCAAAAGAAATTGCAATCATGTCATAATTGAATTAGATAATTGAAGAGGGACATCTAGTGGTGGCAGAAACCCAGCCTCGCTTAGAGAAGCTTCGTGCCATACGAATACGAAAAATGCTAACAAAACGGAAGCTTTTAAGCTCAGAGAAAGTCCTCTTTTTGTGGTTATTTCGTCTTTTCATCCAACAAATACCAGCCTTCGGACTTGGTATTTTCCGGCCATTTGGGTTCAAACAGCCAGCTCAGCATCAGGGGAGTATATCGTCCCTATTACACCGCACGTTGAAGTCTCAATCCACGAGAGGTTTTTTGCGTTGTTTTTTTTCCAAAGCTGCAAGTGTCCGATTTAGTAAATTCAACACCTCCCAAAAAAACCAACATTGAGTGAATCTCTTTTATGCGGCGCCGTTGATTTCTGCTGGCATTATAGTTGCCTTTTTCTTCCAAAGTCTTTCGACTTCAATGTGCAAATCCCATTGTTTAAGAGGAGGCGTCTGTACAACAGGCATGCGACGTTGCCACCTTCCTCGAAATGCTACCCCCTGCGAATAAAATGCGCTTGCTAGAATGATGCTTTAAGGCAGTGTTTCTCAACCTTGGCAACTTGAAGATGTCCGGACTGCAACTCCCAGAATTCCCCAGCCAGCATTCGCTGGCTGGGGAATTCTGGAAGTTGAAGTCCAGACATCTTCAAGTTGCCAAGGTTGAGAAACACTGTCCTAACCACTGCTGGGGAATTCTGGGAGTTGAAGTCCGGACATCTTCAAGTTGCCAAGGTTGAGAAACACTGTCCTAACCACTGCTGGGGAATTCTGGGAGTTGAAGTCCAGACATCTTCAAGTTGCCAAGGTTGAGAAACACTGCTTTAAGGCAGGGGTCTCCCTAACCCTTGGCCACTTTTAAGGCTTGCGAATTCCCCAGCCTGCTTAAAGTTGAAGTCGGCAAGTCTTAAAGTGGCCACGGCTGGAGACCCCTGCTTTCAGAGGCAGCTTTGCTTCGGGACCCTCCGGAGAGGAGAAAGTCATCATCGTGAAGGGGAAGAGATGGGAGGGCTGTTGCAAAAGTGTCCGGGCAAATGCATGGCAGCTAAATCCGGACCGCCCTGGAGGTCACTAACTAAGGTTGTCGGAAATGCCCCCGCGTGTGCACATCATAACCAATTTCGTTGTGTTTATTTTGTACAATGACAATAAAGATTATACTATCATTCACGGAGCAAACGCCTGAAAAAGCGGAGGTCTCCTGGCGTTGAATTCGGGCCGGTTCGCGCAAAGGCGAAATTGTCCCCAGAGGCTCGCCGTCCGCCGTTGCCAGGGAGGGCGGAAGACGCGCCCTTAGCGACGGGCCTGTTCCTACTGCTCCGCGAGGCCCGATGGCGGCCGCCTCCACCGCCAACCCCACCGTCTTCCTCCTTATGGTCAGCGGACAGATCGAGAGCGCGCAGGTGGGTCAGCGGGCCGCCTTCGTCCAGCGGCTCCCCCGAATGGCGAGGCGAGCCGCCGCTTTTCGTTTCCTCCCCCCTCCGGAGGGCCACTTGGTATCTCCCGCCCGGGCGCTGCCTATGCGGTGGCGCATTCCAAGTCCAATTTAGGGGGGGGAGGATGTGAATGGATTCTCGAATCCTGCAAAAACCAGACATCCCACCTCCGTTTCCGAGCCTCGGGTGTCCCCCCTTTTTGCACTCAGGGAAACCCATCCAGATAGGCGCCCAACGGTGCAGCTTTTAGGCAGGAACCCAACTGGTGCTGCTTTTGCAGTTTGCAAGGAGTTGCAAGAGGCGTGGGAGGAGGAGCAGCGGCGTTGCTGGTGCGCGATGCCCCCCCCCGAGACCTTGCCCCACGGCTCCCCCCAACTGCCTTTGGGGAGGGGAGGGGGGCAGTCTGAAGCTGCTGCAGCGGGCGCCCAATTGGGGAAGGTGCCCATTCTGCACTCCGGCTGCCAATGCTTGCAAAGAGAAGCACCCACCCCCCTCCCCTCCGCCCCCCCCTCGCTTCCAGCCCCCTGCACGAAGCGACCCCGTTGGAGAGAGGGAGACCCTTCCTGGAAAGGGCGGGGGGGGGGTTCTCTCGTTGCAGCTGCTGGGAGAGGCGAGCCCTTTCCACGCGTGGTTCGGTGGGGACGGTGGAAAGTTGGATCTCCTGCCAGATTGAAAGCCACGACTCTTTCTCCCCTCCGCAGTTTCCAGAATTTGACGAGCTCTACTGCAAATACTGCTTCGTGTACGGCCCCGACTGGGCTCCGACTACGGTGGGTCTGTGGGGAAGGGTATCCCGCTTGCAGGGGCTGCACCGCCGCCTACCCCAGAGACAGCCTGAAGCGCCCCTTCCTTGCAAATAAGAAATGCACAAGGGATTTTAAAAAAAAAAGCAAGGGGAGGGGGGTCCTGCTGGTCACTCTTGGCGAAAATGAGGGCTCCAACTTCTGTGGCATGGAGCTGCCCGCCTCCCTTTGGGTTCCAGGCAGGAGAGAGGAGCCGCCCCTGGCCACGCCCGTAGAACATGGAATATTAGAAGGGAAGGAAGGAGGGGAGGGATAGAAGGAAAAGGAGAAGAGGGTAGGAGTGGGAAGAGGAAGGGAGGAGTGGGGGAGAAGGAAAGGAGAGGAGGAAGGAAGGAAGTAGAGGAGGGAGGGAGAAAAGGGAAAAAATAGGGTGGTGATAATACAAAGTAAGTGTGTGGGATGTTAAGCAAAGCAACCCACAATGTATAGTTTAACCTTTTATATGGAATAATAAATATAGCAATAGCAGTTAGACTTATATACCGCTTCATAGGGCTTTCAGCCCTCTCTAAGCGGTTTACAGAGTCAGCATATTGCCCCCAACAACAATCCGGGTCCTCATTTTACCCACCTCGGAAGGATGGAAGGCTGAGTCAACCCTGAGCCTGGTGGGATTTGAACAGCCGAACTGCCGAACTAGCAGTCAGCTGAAGTAGCCTGCAGTGCTGCATTTAACCACTGCGCCACCTCGGCTCTGCAATATGTAAAATAAAGATAAATAATGATAACAATAAGTATGTGAATGTATATCTGTAACTGTATGTAAGAGAATAAAAATAAATTTAAATTTTTTTAAAAAAAGGAGTTGGAAGGGACCTGGAAAGCCTTCAGTCCCTCTGTTTGTGCCACTTCTGGGTTCCCCCCAAGATGGTCCCAGCTTTTGCCCCCTTGGCTCTCCCGCAGGGCCTGGAAGAAGGCATCTCCCAGATCACCTCCAAGAGCCGTAATGCCCAGCAGAACCTAGTCTGGAACTTCCCCATTGACGTCACCTTCAAAAGCACCAACCCTTTTGGCTGTAGGTGGGAAGGACCTGGGGAGGGGAGGCCCCGGGGACCCTTCTGAGAAAGAGGGGTGGGGAGGCCAAGCGCACCTGCGATTGTGGTCCTTTCTCTTCTCGCAGGGCCGCAGATCGTCCTCAGTGTGTACGGACCTGATCTTTTTGGGAATGACGTGGTTCGGGGATACGGAGCCGTCCATGTCCCTTTCACACCTGGCAGGTGAGATCACCACCAATCTCACTTATTCCAGCTCTCCGTGTGATTTTTCACCTGTGAAGGCAGCCTCGTCCTTTAGACCAGTGTTTCTCAACCTTGGCAACTTGAAGATGTCCGGACTTCAACTCCCAGAATTCCCCAGCCAGCATGTCTGTGAAAAACATCTGGAAGGCTGTTTTTTAAAGAATTTAAAAGACTTAATGATTTTTAAAGACTTTTTAACGCCTTTTAAAGCACTTCTTTACAATCTGGCGGTTGCTTTTCATCCCATCACTCCATGTATTGAAGGCCCATAGCCAGTTTGAGGATGCCTACTCCAGTGTTTCTCAACCTTGGCAACTTGAAGATGTCTGGGGAATTCTGGGAGTTGAAGTCCGGACATCTTCAAGTTGCCAAGGTTGAGAAACACTGCTTTAGACCCTAATTTAGCCAAGAGAACCTGATTCCTTGGGGCACCAGAGACTCAGGGAAGCAACCATAAATGGTTAGCCACCTTATTAAGTGAATTTTGCTTTCCTGCCTGGCATAGAGGGCAGAAGAGGGGTTTGGCATGGGAAGGAGGACCAGATGCGAGGTTCATCATTTCCGTCGATCACATCTCCCGCTACTTTTTGATTGCCCAAATTCTGTTTTCAGGCACCAGAGGATCCTCCCGATGTTCGTTCCAGAATCATCCTCCAGACTGCAGAAGTTAACAAGGTGGCTGCGTCTTTTGTCCAAAATGGGGGGGGGGGGTTTCAGGGACAGGGGAATTTGAGGGGAGGGGAGTCGGATTGTTCTATTTTGAAAACGAGATACTTTTGCCTGCCGAAATAGCAACATTTGGCTGGTGGTGGGCTTCTACATCGTTCCCTCCCCTTGTTCCATCCCTTGGCACTTTTTTCAGCCAGTGAAACAGGATTAACGAATATTCACTTTGGTGGAGAAGCTGGCGATTTATTTATATATTCTGGGGAGAAGAAATTCCAGGACGGAGGCAGCTGGGAGCTGCATAGGCACTTGTTGGCATGAAGTCCTCGGCACTTGGGTTGAATAAGCCCCAGGTGTGGTGACTCGACTCTCTTTGTCTTTCCCCAGCTGGCTGACGGGCAGGTATCCCGAATTCACTGACCCCAAGGTGGTAGCCCAGGGCGAAGGCCGTGAAGGTAGGCGCTTGGGAGGGCTCTGGGTTTATGCCTGGAGTCTTCTGGAGGGCTGAGATTCCTTTGGATCCAGAGAGAAAAATGCGTGGCACAAATGTCGCCAAAAGACGAAGCATGCTTATGGTTGAGGCTGTTCCTACTTCGGCCAGGGGATGCCAGCCACAGAGACGTTTAGGAGGGGCAGAAAGCACGGGGGGTCGAGAAGGAGACCGCTGGAGCTTAGGAGTTCCCAGCCTTAAGATGAATGCCATGTGTTTGTGTTTCATGGGTTAGGCACAGAACCCCAAAGAAGAAGCATCTTGGCTCTGATCCGTTTCACTAGTAATGGAGTTGCTTTGCAAAAAAAAAAATGAATAGCCATAGCAGTTAGACTTATATACCGCTTCATAGGGCTTTTACAGCCCTAAGCGGTTTACAGAGTCAGCATATTGCCCCCAACAATCTGGGTCCTCATTTCCCCCACCTCGGAAGGATGGAAGGCTGAGTCAACCTTGAGCCGGTGAGATTTGAACCGCCGGCTAAGCCTCCGTTTGCTCCTTTTCAGTGACCAGGGTTTGCTCGCAAGGCTTCGTCACCGTTTCCTTCAACGTGGTGACCAAGGATATGAAGAAGCTGGGCTACGACGCCAGCTCATCGACCCTCGCCAGCTCCTCACTAACCTCGGTGACAGACGCCATGCGCAAATTCTAGACTCGCAGTTTGGGGTTTGTGCTCTCCTGCAAGACGCAACTCGGGAGTTGAGCAAAGGTTCTAGATAAAAAACGTTTTTGTGCCAACCAAGGAGAAACCAGAGCAGAGCAGATGTGCAGAAATCATCGTGCCTGGGTTTTTTTTTTTTGCAAAGTGTGGGTGTCTGGGGGGGCAGCTGTGGCTACCATAAGCCATTTGCAGGCGAGCAGTGTGGCAGTGCTCTGCTTTTAGGGGCATTTGGAGGGTCAGAGCATCCCTGATTTTTGCCACAAGTAGAAACTCTTTCTGCATGTGTGCACTTTCATACACACACACGAGAGAGAGAGAGAGAGAGAGAGAGAGAGAAGGGGGGGGAGAGATGATTAGTGTTACCAGGAGGGGTTGGATGAGAAATGAAACTTTCCATTGACATTGTCCCATTTTAGCACCGTGAGATTATTCTCATGAGTTGCATTAATGGCACGTGTCTCTGTGGGTGTAGAAGGAGGAAGGAGAAATGAGTTTAAAGCTATGCAAATTATTTCTAATTTCAGTACGTCAAGTAGGCTTTAAAACAAAAACAGTGCTTTATTTTATTTTTTTTCCAAGTTACAGGTTTTATAAGGACCTCTTTATCCCCGTAAAAGTCTTGGATTGTGGACTTGATTTTCATTTTAAAATACAACTCTGTGTGGGAATTTGTACTGTTTTCCAAATAAATTGTTTCATTTCCTGACAAAACAGATTTCTGAACCGTCTTTGATGCACAATTGTTTTTTTTTTAAAAAATGTTTAATGTTTAATAAATTTATATGCCGCCCAATCCCGAAGGACTCCGGGCGGCTTACATAAAAACAATTTAAAAGAGCACTAAAAAGTTTAAAAAGTAGAAGAGAAGGCAAGTTAAAAAGACGCAACATGGACTCAACCTTAGTGGGGCTGGACCTCATTCAAGAGGTCAACAGCCCCAGGCCTGCCGGAAAAGCCAGGTCTTAATAGACTTTCGGAAGGCCGCGAGAGAGAGGAGGGCCCCTGGTTCGTGTCTCTTTGCTGTTTCGTAGCAGCAGGGAAACATCAAATGGTGTGTAAGTTTTTTTTAGAAAGCTGAAAACGCGATTCGGTCGATAGAAGCTGATCTGGGGAGCCCCGAGGCTCCCGGCCACCCAACGGCCTTGTTAAAAGTCAGGATTCACTCAGCAGGGGGAGCCCCAGCCTCGGAAAACCCAATTGGCTCCACCCTCACAGACACTGCCACTCCCTCCGCTCATCTCCTCCAAATTGCCCCCCCCCCCTTCCAGGAAGGGCTGGGAACGGCTGCTGTGCGCGACCCAAGAGTTGGGGAGATGTGGGGGGGACGTCCTTTGGTCCCTCCGGAAGGAACCCTTCACGGCATCCAACCTTGGAAGGCAGCCCTGGGGGATGCCCAAGTAGCGCATCTCCCCTCCTTCCCTATAGGGCAGAGCCAGACTCCATGGGGCAGAGGCCCTCCACTGCTTTCTGGCTTGGCTGGCCCAACTAGGGCGCTTTCACTTAATTGTTAGCTAAGGGTGGGCTAACAATGAAGGGAAGAGTGCTCCACGGGGAACTGGAGACGGGGGAGGTCCATAAAGTAATTGCACCTCGACCTATTTTGGCAAAAAAAAACCAAACCACCACTCAGGAACAACAAAAGTTTGAACAGGCTAACCACTGCAGCAACCGAGACAGACCAGGAGAGCGTTAAATTTTCTGCTGGGCTAATTCCAAAGAGGAATAGACCAGTGTTTCTCAACCTTGTCAATTTGAAGATGGGGAAGTGTCTAGGACAGTGTTTCTCAACCTTGGCAACTTGAAGATGTCCAGACTTCAACTCCCAGAATTCCCCAGCCAGCATTCGCTGGCTGGGGAATTCTGGGAGTTGAAGTCCAGACATCTTCAAGTTGCTAAGGTTGAGAAACACTGGAATAGACAATACATGGGGGCCATCTTACGCTGGAAACAAAGTTCTGGCAGAAGAGGGGGGGGGGGCTTGGCTTGGGAGTCTTCTGCTAAGGAGCAGGGCCACTCCGGAGGCAGAGAGAGAGCGCGCATAAACTCGACCAACGTTGGCCATTTTAAAGATGTTTTCGTTGAAATCCCCAGCGGCCTCAATTCTTCTCTTGGCCACGAAAGCCAACCTACCGGATCATTTTTCCAGGTCGGCGTAGAAACCGGATCCCTCGAGTTCTTTTGTGGCCACCAGCTGCAAAAGAATCTCCCCAAAAGGAAGTGCCAAGAGCTTCCCTCGAATAACCTATTTTCCTCACCTGCCTGGAACTTCCTGTTCTCATCACGGTTTATCGCGCCCATCTCTTCAGGAAATTCCAGCTCCTCTCCGGTTAAGAGGATCACGAACAGAGGGAAGGGCTGAAGATTTTAACAGCAAAGGGCACACGGGTTATTTTACACTCCGCTAATCTCCAAGCAATTATGTTCTGCCTACCAAAAGAATTGTGACAATCGGTTTTTTTTCCTCAAAAAAAAACGGAAGTCTTGAGTTTTATGCCATAGCTTTGTTGAGACATGTGGATGGTTTGTGATAGTGGAGAAGGTCTGTAGCTCAGGTGGAGGATGAGGATGGAGGTTCGTTCTCCGAGCTTGTGGGTTGGTTTCCGAATGTTTTATTACCAAGGGGACATAAAATTCTGCTTATAAGACCCATCGCAAGACCCTCACCTGACGTAACCCTCCCATCACAAGATCTACTGACCACACAAAGCCCTTCTAAGCAGAACACCGACACATACATTCTGCTGAAGATATTACCTAGCTTGGTAATGAGACGTTGGGAAACCAACCCAAAAACTTGGAGAATGAATCTCCACCCTCCCACATGGGTGGGTTGAGGGGATAACAATGGCAGCTTTGGAATATCTCAAGAACCTCCGATTACTGCAGGACATCCAGTCAGTCACAATGGAAAAGGAGCTTGCAAAATGCCAGGGTCAGAGCTTTGGCTGGATGGGGAGTTCTGGAATGCCAGAACATCTTCCACACACCTACAACTTCCGGCCTCGAAGGGGCCGTTCTCCTGGCATCCCTGGCATGGGGGCAAGAGCAGGAGGATTTGAAGCAGCCAGTAATCCAGGGTGGGCCAAGGGGCTGACCAGACACGCTTGTGAGTGAGCCACAGAAGGGGCCCTGCCTGAACTAGCAGAGAAGCCAAAGGAGCAAAGGAATTGCAGAGATCCTGTTCACAGGCCACCAGTTTCTCTCCTGGACATGAGATGAAAAAGAGAGACTAAGGCATAGCTGCTTTATAGCAATAGCAATAGCAGTTAGACTTATATACCGCTTCATAGGGCTTTCAGCCCTCTCTAAGCGGTTTACAGAGTCAGCCTATCGCCCCCAACAACAATCCGGGTCCTCATTTCACCCACCTCGGAAGGATGGAAGGCTGAGTCAACCCTGAGCCGGTGAGATTTGAACAGCCGAACTGCAGAACTAGCAGTCAGCTGAAGTAGCCTGCAGTGCTGCACCCTAACCACTGCGCCACCTCGGCTTTGTCAGGCCTGCAGCCATCTTTTCTTTTGGATCTTTGGCCTTCCACACTTTCTATTACTCTGCTATGCGTTTTCTATGGTGGGAAAACAGGAGGAGGGATTGTATACAATTAGATGATAGGTAGCCATAACAACATTCCATTCCAGAAATCCAAGGTCATCCTTGGTCTCTGCACCTCTGCAACTGACCGGAACTGGATGGGTCGAACTGCCAACATGGCAGTGGGAGATTGGACCATGGGATGGACTTGTGGGTGTGGGGGCAGGATCTTGAACTTTCAACTGGGTGGTGAAAACCGGGAAGCTTTCAAATTCGGGTTTTCCCAGATGTGCCAACATGTGGATGCTATTTGGGACCCTGATACGCTTTCAGGTGGGCTCCACATTCCATGACCTCAGACGGAGGTGGTCTTCCCCACACCTTGCTCCTTGATATTGTCTAATAGGAGGCAGCACAGCTTCTGCCAGGCCTTCTGGGGATGTTTCTCTCCACCCCATGAAACGATGGAAAGATCTGGGCCAGCTAGGTCACCAACAGATTAAGGAACAGAATGGGGACGTGGGGGGGGGGGGGGGCGGTGATGTCTGCCAACTGAGCTTCCCAAAGTAAAGAAAATTGCTTTGCTGGAAGCCAGGAGGTTAATCCAATTGCTCCCTCCTTGGTTGCCGATGAGATGAAGTAGGTTCCCTGCTTAAGGAAGAGCAGCCGCCGGCCTGATCAAAGGCTCCAGTCGGTGCCTGAACGGATGAAGAGTTAAATCGGAGGCAGAAGGATCACGCGATTGGGAGAACCACCCCAGAAGGGCACGAAGCACATTCCCAAAACGAGCTGTGTGCTAATCTAGGAGGACAAGTGAGGAAACAGTAAGTAAGGGCAGAATATCAGCAAGTAGCCCGAGCCTGTAAAGATGAAGGGAGGAAAGCTAAGGCTCACAATGAAGAAAGGCTTGCCACAAAAGTAAAAAATAACAACAAAAAAAAGCTTCTTCCAACATGTTAAAAACAAGAAAAAGGTTAAGGAAACAATTGGTCCGTTGCTGGGAGAAAGTGGCAAGAAGGTGACAAGCAACAGGGAGAAAGCAGAACTACTTAACTCATTTTTTGCATCTGTCTTTACACAAAGGGATAAAACAGTCCAACCTATCAAAAACAGCACCACAAAAATCAGATTAGGAACACAAATTGAAATAGGGAAGAAAACGGTAAGTGAGCACCTGTCTACCCTAGACGAATTCAAATCACCAGGACCGGACGGATTACACCCCAGGGTTCTGAAGGAACTGGCAGACGAGATCTCAGAACCTCTGAACTATATCTTTCAGAGATCCTGGAGCACCGGGGAACTGCCAGAGGACTGGAAAAGAGCTGATGTGGTTCCCATTTTCAAAAAAAGGGGGAAAAAACAGATCCAGGAAACTTTAGAGCTATCAGCCTGACCTCAATACCAGGAAAGATTCTGGAAAAGATAATCAAGCAACGAATTAGCGAACACCTAGAAGTAAACAAAGTAATAGCCAAAAGCCAACATGGGTTTGTCAAAAACAGATCATGCCAGACTAATCTTATTGCATTCTTTGACAAAGGGACAAAATTAGCGGACCAGAGGAATGCCGTCGATATAGTTTACTTGGACTTCAGCAAGGCATTTGATAAGGTAGACCATAACCTACTACTAGATAAAGTAGAAGAATGTGGGTTGGACAGCATCACCACCAGATGGATTCGTAACTGGCTGACCAACTGCACTCAGCGTGTAGTCCTCAATGGAACTGCATCTACATGGAGGGGGGGATGCAGTGGGGGACCCCCAAGGCTCTGTTTTAGGCCCAGGACTCTTCAACATCTTCATCAATGATTTGGATGAGGGAACAAATGGGGAACTCATCAAATTTGCAGGTGACATTAATTAAATTAATTAATTTAACCAGAAAGCCTCTTTAGGAGCATTCTGAAGTTTAGGTCACTTCAAGGGAGGCGGGATAGGAAGAGAGGAGAAGGGACAGTTAATGAAGTTGTTAGTCTACGTTAATTGGAAGGAGAGCAATACCAGGAAGGTGGCATGTTTAACTTAAACTATTTAAAACCTTTGGCTACTTAAGAGGGGGGAGGGGAATCACCGGACAAGAAGTTTCCTGTTGACTGCAGACAAAATACTTATTTAGCCTACTGTACCTGGGTTAGCTCCTTAGTACAAGCTATTTTTTTCCTCCTGGACAAAATTAAACCATCTTTTTGAAGCAGGGACTCTAAAGACTCTGCTGGCCACACAGAACAAGAGCAGAAGCTGGAAAAGGACCTGAGTGTTGAAGGCCACTCTGGGGTGTCCACCGCTCCTCAGAGCAAAACGGCCTGTTGTGAGCAACCAAACACGACAACTGTGCAGAAGGCGAAGGACACAAAATGAGAAGTGGAGGCAGTCGCTTGTCTGCATTAACCCTGCCGTGTCTCTCTGCCACGTTGGTATCCTGGATTATCAGGTCTCTTCCCTCAAGGCCACCAGCAGAGGATCCCTCCAGCCACTTCCAAGCCACCCAACAGCTTTTGAGCCGAGGTGGCGCAGTGGTTAAATGCAGCACTGCAGGCTACTGCTAGATCAGCAGTTCAGCGGTTCAAATCTCACCGGCTCAGGGTTGACTCAGCCTTCCATCCTTCCGAGGTGGGTAAAATGAGGACCCAGATTGTTGGGGGCAATATGCTGACTCTCTGTAAACTGCTTAGAGAGGGCTGAAAGCCCTATGAAGCGGTATATAAGTCTACTGCTATTGGTATTGCTATTTGAGAAAGTTTACCCTGACCCCCCCAGGCGCAGAGTCCGCTCACCCCAAAAGAGGTTTCCTGGCACGGATGTTTCTTCTAAAGGATAAATATCTTCCAAGCCACCCAACAGCTGTCCCTCCTGCACAGAGGCCTTGTCCAGCTGTTGAGAGCATCTGCATGTAAGCACACGCACGTGTTTTATGCATGCCTTCTTGCAGTTGCCATTTCAAAAGAAAGGAAGAATTTTCAAACAGTTATTCACTACTTAAACCTGAGTATAATCTTTCGGGGTGGGGAGCCGAAAGAATCAAAAGTTTACTTTTCGGAGAAGATTGTAAACAGAGCCAAGTAACACCATGAAGTGCATTCTTTAGTTAGAAGAGTTTAGTTAATTAAAAGTAACATTCATACAGCAATGTTTTTTTTTTTTAAGTTCTGAAAGTATTACAAGAGAGAAGTCATTTATTTACCATGATCTTCAACCTCTCAAAGGCTTCAGGAGTTGCTTTTTTTTTTACACAAAGTGGAGAGTTGTAAGTCATAAAAGGGGGAAACTGAAAGGCAACTGTAGTGTTTTCCTTTTTCAATGTCACCTCAGCCATATTCCTCTCAAAATTCACCTTACAGGAGCTATTCCGCTGTTTTTTTTTCCCAATACAAAGGACTTTGTTCAAAAGCAGGAGGTTTGTCGATATTCCCTTAAAATTCTCTTTGTGAAAACCAAGAGCTGAAAATATTTATATATAAATAAGAAACATTAAATCAAAAAAAAAGAGAGAATTGGAAAAGAAAGACTTAATTTTTCCACTAAACCTGATAAATCTATCAAAACTATCGACTGTTAAATAAGAACATTATAAAAATTAGCAAGAGTGAAAACAGAACGCTCACCTGGCGAACTCAAATCCAAAACGGCCCTATCCTTAAAAGTGCAAAAGTATACAAGGATTACTGCATAATAACAAAAGGTCACCCCCCCAAATCAGTTCCCAAGTCGCCCCAGAATTACCTTGGTATTCCCCACCCTATGCCCCCCCCTTTTTTTTGAAGCCTTGCGTCGCAAGTCAAATTAAAACAACACTAATTTCCAAACGAACGCACCCTCCGGAAGCCCAGAGCCAAAAGCCAGCCCTGAACTCCAGGGCAGCCTGCCAGCCATTCAGACGGAAGTCGTGGGCAGTCCGTGTCCAGGTGTAGAAATTCAACACTGCATACAAAAACAGCACACTTGCGGGGTTTCACAAAAAAACTTTGCGGGACTTTCACAGAGCTTGCTTCACTTCTCCTCCTGTGGACGTGCGCGGCCGGCCCTCCCCGCCTGCCTGGGGGGGTTGGGGGGGCGGGGAGGCACAGTTCTGCTCGACATTTTAGTGTGCAAGGATATACAGAACATAAAGGCCAGATACCACTTTGGCCAAGACCGGTAAGGACTATGGGTGAACCAAACAGTCTAGAAGAGAAGGTGGTTTATGTGCAAACACATTCACTAGCACTCATCTTGAGTCTCAAATGTGTTTTTTACAAGCACGGGATCTGGCTGGCACTTCCGAGGGGCGGCTTAGGGTCTACAAAACCACATGGAGGGGAGAGGGGTGGGGGCTCTTTCAGATGGCAAAGTCTTCCTATCACCTTGAAATGATCAACGAAAAGGAGGAAGGAGGGGAGGGAGCAGAACCTGACTTTGGTGACAGACATTGAAACGTTTCTGCAAGGCTGCTGAGACCCCGAAGGAAAAGGGCAGGTCTCGGCCGAGGGCACCCGGAGCTCCCACAGAAGGCGACAGCAGCCCGCCAGCCAGCCCCCCCACCCCCCCGGGGTCTCCGGTGCTCGCGGTTCAGCCCAAGCCACCTCCGATGTCCTGCCTGCCTTTCCCAGGGAGGCTTCACGCTCCAGGCTTCCTTCAGAGGAGGAAGGGGTTAGAGCCATTGGCCGGCTGAGAGACCGAGGGGGGCATCCCCGGGTGGTGGAGAGGCTGCGCCACGGGCCCCATGACGCCCACGCTCACTCCCGGGCCCATCCTGGTTAGGGAGGCCACGGGGCCCGCGGCTGGCAAGGGGGCCAGGGCCACGGGAGCTACAGACGGAAGGGCCCCCGGTTCCGGCCCCGCGTTGAAGGACAGGCTGCCCCCGAGGATGGGGCTGGCCCGCATCTGATTGAGAGTGAGGGGCTGCGGCTGATTCACTTGGAAGGGGTTGACCGTGGCTGGAGAAGGAGAAGCCGATGAAGATGACGAGGACCCTGGGAGCAGAGAAGAGGGGAGGGAAGAGTCAGTCCGAACCTCCACGGCTTCCCGTCTGAGAGCAAACGGCTACACAAGGCACAAGGCCGCAGCAAAGGCACCCTTCAATGCAAGGACGTTTTCAAGGCAAGGCCCAGAGGCCCCAACGGATGGGTCACTCAACGCCCTTTGGCCAGGAATGAGAGCAGTGGGGGCTGCAGAAGGCAAGGGGAGGGGGCGGAGGAGGGTCTGCAGCCCCACAGAATTCAGATCCCACTGCTGGTGGCTAACCAGGAGCTCAACTAAGAGACTCTTGTCTAGATCAGGAGTCTCCAACCTCGGCCACTTCAAGAGTTGAAGGTGTTAGATTGTAAAGTAATATGATTGCACATGTATACTGTCTTCTCTTATTTTTTCTTTAAAACTAAGATATGTTAAGTATATTGATATGGAAGCATAAATACCATCAACATAGAATGGAGTTTGCTCAGAAGCTGAAATACACCAATGAGAGGAAGAGTGGGAAACAGAGGAGAGAAGAAAGATGGGAAGAGAGGGATAGGAGAGAGGGTAAGGGGGGAAGATGAGGAGGGTAAGGAGGAGTGGAATGAAGAGAGAGGAGAAGGAGAAAGGAAGGGGAAGTAGAGTAGGAAAGGATGATGGAGGGAAGAAAGGAGGTAAGAGAGAGGCAGAAGAAAGAGGTCTATGGAGAGCAGAAAAGCCAATAATGGGTTATTATCTTTCTGGGCGTTGATGACAAGAGGAACTGATGTAATTACTACTTAATACAATAGGATATTGGCTATGTAATAGTATACATGTGATTATATGTTATCAAAATGGAAAATAAAAAAAAGTATATTTTCGGGGGAAAAGAAAGAGTTGAAATCCTCCAGGCTTAAGTGGTCAAGGTTGGAGATCCCTGGTCTCGATGGAAGTGAAAGATGGTCCTCTCAGTGGCTAGGAGCCCCAGAGCCACCCCAGCCTTCCCTCCCAGCCAACCCCCCCCCCCCCCCAAAAGACCTCCACTGAGCAGAAACTCTAGAGAAACGTCAGCAACCTCTCAAAGCTGGGGAATTCTGGGAGTTGAAGTCCACGCATCTTAATGTTGTTTAGGGCGACTGCCTTAACCAGACTTCAATCGACTCCCCAAGACCCCGCCTGGCGTTTCTGGGACTTCTTCCCCGCCACGCAAAACATTTATTTCCCTAAAAAGCGGCTACCCAATAGGGCTGGTGGTGAAATCAGCCGCTGCCCTGAGTCAAATAACGTAAGGCAGACTGCCCACCTTCGAAGGAGCAAGGCTCATTAATGGGCCCATTTCTCCCCCCCCTTCAGCAATTCCCCCCCCTCGAAAGAAGCCAGCCGTGCAAAGATGGCTGAAGACGTACCGGCAGCCAGGAAAGGGTTGAGGGTGGGTGGTGCTGGCTGCGGGGGCTTGGATACCAAGGAGTCCAGATTCACCAAAGCAGCATTGGAGCCCAAGAAAGACTCGGGGGTTCTCCGAGCGGCGCTCTGCTTACTGGCGGAGAAGCTGGCCGGCTGGCATTCTGAGAGGTCAGGGCTGGTGGTCCCGCTGTTTTGGGCCGAGAAAGCAGAACCTGCGTCGCGGGGAGAGAAAATAACAGCCCTTGAAAAGGATCCCCCTCAAAGGGGCACCTTCCCTGTATTAGGCCAGGCATTTCCCTTAAAAATTAGGGGGTTGCTCTACTTGTTCTTTTGGGGGGGGGGTGTTGTTTTTTGGCTTCTTCAAATCTGAAATCCAAGTCAACCCCCAAACACTGAGAATGCCGACTTGTTATAAACAACTCCCACTGGGTCCTCTTCTCCCTTGTGATTTATTTTCCCTTCTTTTAATTTGGGGGAGGGTATTTCCTACGGGGGGGGGTTCAAGACCCCCTTTTTCAGCCCCCAATTACAGCGTGTCCGTTTCAAAGATACCTTGCTTGTTAGACGTTCGAAGGGTGTCGAATTCAGAAAAGTCATCTTTAATCATCCCGTTCAAATTGCTGAAGAGGTCGAAAGATTTGCTACCTGGAACGCAAAGGAGGAATGTTGCCAACCACAGCCAGGAGGACTCTTCTCCCTAATCCTAGAAAAATACTGTTTCTGCTAACACCTCCCAATTTCTCCCTCTCTCTCCCTCCCTCTCTCATTAGAAGAGGACAAGATAACCGGTTTCGGGCCAAAAACAGGTTTGAAAATGGCCTGAAAATGACCCGAAAAATGGCCTGAAAACAGGCATGGTGCTCCAGCCAGCTGTGCCAAAAAGGTTTGCCATCCCTGCCTTGGGCCTAGCTATAGCAATAGCAGTTGGACTTATATACCGCTTCATAGGGCTTTCAGCCCTCTCTAAGCGGTTTACAGAGTCACCATATCACCCCCACAGTCTGGGTCCTCATTTCACCCACCTCGGAAGGATGGAAGGCTGAGTCAACCCTGAGCCGGTGAGATTTGAACCGCCGAACTGCAGATAACAGTCAGCTGAAGTGGCCTGCAGTACTGCACTCTAACCACTGAGCCACCTCGGCTCTAGCTGCCGATAAAACAGGTTCCTCCAGAAGACACGGAAAGCGGGCACCCTACTCACCAGAAGCAGAGATTGGCTTGTTTACCGGTGCTGGTCCCCAGGGGTCCCCAGCTGTCTTCGTTGCCACGGACGATGGTTTGGAAGGAGCCCAAGGATCGGCCCTCTTTGGGAGAGGCTGAGCAGCCGAGGAGGAGGAGGAGGAGGTCGCAGGGGCTCCCCACGGATCAAGGGAGGCGGCTGGCTTGGCACCTGCAGGCAAAGGATGTACGAGCCCCGATGTCGTGTCTGCAAGCTTTGGACTTCAGGCCCCGCCACCCTTTCTACTGTGGGGAAATGGGAGGGGGGGATTATACGGAGTTGGGTGATGTGTAGCCATAACAACATTCTTTCTCAGAAAGCCAAGGTCACTTTTGTCCCTGCACCTGGATGGATCTGGATGGGAGGGATCTGCCTTCCTGGCCATGACTGATTGGACCATGGGATGGGCTTGTGGGTGTTGGGGGAGGGTCTTGAACTTTCAACTGGGTGGGGAAAACCTGGACGCTTTCAGATTCGGGTTTTCCCCAGATGTGCCAACACAGCAATTTTAATATATTGGAATCCCCTGCCTCTTATTTTATCTTGGATGCCATTTGGAGCCCTGACACCTGAAGCTTCCCAGCAGAGTCAGACCTAACCCCCACAGTCCATTTTGAGGGGTTTCTCTCTTTTAACCCTAGTCCCAACTCAGACACTCGCCAACAGGGCCAGATGCGGATAGCATACACACAACCTTTGAGAACCCCGAGCCAAAGTTTGTGATTTCAAACGGGGCAAAGTCATCTTCTGGCTTCTGCTGAAGTTAAATAGTGAGGCCTTGAGAACCCTTTTCTTGATCTCCTCAAGACACGTACGATCCCCTTGTCTGGATCGACTTGCTGCCCGTCCATGCATTTTACCACAACTCACTCATTATAAACTAGATTCTAGGAAGGGTTTTTTAATGATTATTTTTATTAAAATTTAAAGATTGTTTCTTGATCGGCACAGCATGATTATGTGGCAAAATCAAAAGAGCAAGTGGGAAGAAGGAAGGGGAAGGAGAGGAGGAAGGAGGAAAGTAGAGAAGGGAGGGAGGGAGAAAGGAAAGGGAAAGGAGGATGGAAGGGAGAGAAAAGGAAGGAGAGAGGGTAGGAAGGGAAAGAGGAAGAGCAGGAGCAAAGGAGAGGTAAGGGAAGAAGGAAGGGGAAGGAGAGGAGGAAGGAGGAAAGTAGAGAAGGGAGGGAGGGAGAAAGGAAAGGGAAAGGAAAGGAGGATGGAAGGGAGAGAAAAGGAAGGAGAGGGGGTAGGAAGAGGAAGAGTAGGAGTAAGGGAGAGGTAAGGGAAGAAGGAAGGGGAAGGAGAGGAGGAAGGAAGAAAGTAGAGAAGGGAGAGAGGGTGAAAAGAAAGAGGTAAGGAGAGGAGGATGGAAAGGAGAGAAAGAGGAGGAGAGAGGGTAGGAAGGGGAAGAGGAAGAGCAGGAGTAGGAGAAAGGTACAGGAAGAAGGAAGGGGAAGGAGAGGAGGAAGGAAGAAAGTAGAGAAGGGAGGGAGAAAAGAAAGGGAAAATAAGGTGGTGTTATAACAGGAGGAAGGGATGATAAACAAAGCAACCCAAACTGTATATTATAACCTATTAAATGAAATAATAAATGTATAAGAATGATAAATGTTAAAACACCTGTAACCAAACAACATGCTGTATGTGATGACGGTTTTTTTTCTTTTTTGTGTTTTTTTTTCCTTTTTGTTTTTGTTTTTTTATTGTTGTGTGTATGTGTTGTCTATGTAACAAAAATAAAATAAAAATTATTTTTAAAAAAAGAGCCAGTGGCTGCCCATCCCATCTTCTCCGCGCATTGATTTAAAAAATGGGAATCCAAATTCCGCTGTGGTTGGTTGTGTTTTGGCGTGTCTGTTTAAAGGAAGCCTGCTGAAAACACACAACACTCACGGAGACACACAGAACTATCAAAACGTTGATTCCCATTTACAAACAGGTGCAGGTCCGCAGTCGCTACGTCCAGAAGATAGGAAAGACCGCCGAGCTTTCCAGAGAAAGCAGCTCATCTCTTCCCGGCTGCCTCCGCTTCCTGCAAATTCATCAACAGCCCCATGCAAGAAATGATAATTTCGGCCTGGGGCTGCCGTTGAGTGGAAGCTTCCCCAAACAAGTCGCCCTTTCATGAGTCGGGTGACAAAAGCGGGCAGACGCAGCAATGGCGGCCCCGGAGGACAAGAGAAGGCGCCCATTGAATGCCACTGAAAACCCGGTCCAGCTAAGCGAGACTTAAAAGGCCTCTGTTCCGCTCTGAGCCGCCCTTTTCAGCGGCATTCAAGAGGCGTAAATCTGATTTTTTTTCAGCCCCGTCCCAGGGAGCCAAGGAGCTGGCCAGCTGAAACAAGGGCCCGTTATCAATGAATCCCACCAGTCAATGTTGGAAGCCCGCAAGGCATCACAGCTGCAAGCCTCTTTCCCTGAAGCCTCAGGACGGGGGGATTGACAGCATCTCCCTAAGGTTTAATAGCAATAGCAATAGCAGTTAGACTTATATACCGCTTCATAGGGCTTTCAGCCCTCTCTAAGCGGTTTACAGAGTCAGCATATCGCCCCCAACAACAATCCGGGTCCTCATTTCACCCACCTCGGAAGGATGGAAGGCTGAGTCAACCCTGAGCCGGTGAGACTTGAACAGCCGAACTGCAGAACTGCAGTCAGCTGAAGTAGCCTGCAGTGCTGCATTTAACCACTGCGCCACCTCGGCTAAGAATAAAATGCTCCCCAAAATCCTTCCCTTCCCAAACGATACCACACTATGAGGGAAGAAGCCCTCGGGGGACTTGCGAGGGCTCCGTGGGGGAGGGCTCTTACCGAACGATTGCCAAGGATCGGAGGTGGCGGTGCTGGGAGGAGGGGCCCCCCAAGGATCTGCTTTCTTGGCTGCAGCTGGGGGCTTCCAAGACTCTCCTCCTTTGGGGGCAGGGGTGGCGGAAGAAGGCAACGCGTCCATGAGATCCAGCAGAGCTGCGTGCTGTTGACAAAAGGTAGTTCTCAGCCGGGTACAAACATTTCACAGGACCCACAAATCTTTTTTTTTTTTTAAATAAAAGGAGAGAGGGGAGCGCAGGGAACACAAACAATGCGCCATTTCACTCTTTAAGGTGCTCTTAGCTGATCTCTTGGGCTTTTCATCCCAGTACGGAAGAGATGTCTTATGCTAAACCAGTGTTTCTCCACCTTGGCAACTTGAAGATGTCCGGACTTCAACTCCCAGAATTCCCCAGCCAGCATTCGCTGGCTGGGGAATTCTGGGAGTTGAAGTCCAGACATCTTCAAGTTGCCAAGGTGGAGAAACACTGTGCTAAACATTCTCTGTCTTCCACGCGCACATAAATACGCAAAGTCAACTTCCAATCCGCCCCACCCATCCGGTGAGCTCTGAGGAGTCTTTGCAAAGGAAAACCGCCTACCTCCTTCTTTTTGGGAAATTTGACGGTATCTCTGCGACTTTCTTCCAACGCCATCTGTAACCTCAAATCGTCGCCCCGGCGCAGGCGCTCTTCCTGCAGAAGGGAGGACGGGGGGGGGGGGGGGGGTGAGGTTTAAAAGAGGGTCCCGCAACGGCTCAGAGAAAGCCGCAAGCCAAGCGCGGGGACTCCTCCGGGCCCTTCCCTCGGCCCGTGGCATCGAAGGGCTCTGCTGATACTTTCCTCGTGTCGTTTCCCTGAATTTCCTGGTCTGGACTAGAGCCAACACTTCCAGCCAGATTGCAGAAGAGATAACGGCTCTGTTGCTTCTTCATCTACGGCAGTGGTTCCCAAACTTGGCAACTTTTAAGACTTGTGGACTTCAACTCCCAGAATTCTCCAGCTAGCTCTTCTGGCTGGAGAACTCTGGGAGTTGAAGTCCACAAGTCTTAAAGTTGCCAAGTTTGGGAACCACTGATCTACGGCTGCAAAGGAGTCTCCAAACTCGTCAAATTTAAGACTTGCGAATTTCGACTCCCAGAGTTCTGGGAGTTGAAGTCCGCACGTCTTAAAAAGTTGACAAGTGTGGAGAGCCCGGATGTAGTGGGTACCAACATCAAAGATGCTAAATTGCCCATTTTTGCACTCCTGCTTTGCCTCGTCTGCAGAGGCTGCCTTGGAGATTCCGGATTTTCCATATCAAGGTTTTAGAAACTGGCCCTGTTGAGACCTGATCGTAGACCTGCAAAGGTTTTGCTTCGGGATTTGACTGATAGCTCCAGAGCGTCCAAGGGGCTGATTCACATCCATTCAAAAAAAAAGGCTGCAGCTTTCCTTTGATCACGCGTAACTCGTAACAGCTGTCAAATGCGGCCGCCACGGATCGTCAGCTCCTAGCCTAACCATGACAGCCAAGCTGGGAGGCAGGTTTTCAGGAGCGGTTTTCAGTTAATAGGGAAATTGGGGCGGCACCGACAGGGTGCCCCTGCAGGGTTGCAGAACCTACACACACACACATGCACACACAGCTAATCCAAGCATCCAAACCTAGAAGGGGAGGGAGCGGAGAGCTGCAGTTCAACAGGTTCCTACCTGTGCTCATTTTCCCAGCCCTTTTTCCTCGTTTCACCTTTCTGGGGAAGAGAGAAGATCAACCCAAAAGTGTAGCAGGTGATGCTGTTGCTCTGGGAAGAGACCAACCTGTTCTGCCACTTCTCTGCTCATGGCCAAAGCCAGCTGCAGCTGGAGCTCCTCTTCCCCGCTGGTCTGAGGCCGGGCCTGCTCCAGTTCTGAAGACACTCGCGGTGATGTAGCTGCAAGGGGGGGGAGAAACGGGCACAATCTTGGCTCCCTCTGAGCAGCTCTGCGGCTGAACCTTCCTCCTCGTCTCCCCCTCAGCCGCCCTCCCAGCGCCAGCTGCCCTTCCGCCACCAAGGTGGCGACGTCCCTCCCATCTACCTCTTAATGGGAAGGTCCCCAGGCAGACAGGTTGGAACTCAAAATAACCCTCCTCTGAGTAAAAAACAGACAAGCCGGAATTGTGAAGACTGAGAGGACTGGAATCCAGCTGAGGAAAAGTAAACATGAGGTTTACAGCCGCAGATGTTTGGGGGTGGGAAGAGAGGGTTGCAAAGGTGATTGTCCACTCTCACTTGAACTCTCCCCAAAAGGCAGAAGGACGACCAGGGTGAGGTTCCCCACTTAACAGGCTGCACACGGAGAGCAATCTGACCGTCAGGGCGGGTGCCAAGGGGGCCTGATTAGGCGAGACCCCCGAGGCCAGACTCTTTCAAGACTCCCCCGAAGGCAGACCCTGAACTGGCCTCACGCTAAACACAGAGCCGCTGTCCCTCTATGGCAGCAAAGGAGGCAGGCAGGAAGCCCCCATCAAGAGCCACTAGCAATTCGCATTCGCAACAGCACGAGAGGCTCTTATGGCCGGGAATGGTTTGCTATGCTGATGTGCACCCTACAGTCTGCCATTATTCCCTGGAAAAGGACAGGCTGAGTGTAGAGCAGTGTTTCTCAACCTTGGTGACTTTAAGTCCTGTGGACTTCAACTCCCAGAATCCCCCAGCCAGCGCAGCTGCGCTGGCTGGGGGATTCTGGGAGTTGAAGTCCACAGGACTTAAAGTCACCAAGGTTGAGAAACACTGGTGTAGAGAGACCCCCGGGGTTCACTCCCAGACATCTCCTGTAAGTGAAGCTAGACAATCCAAGGAAATATTATGCATAAGGAAATATGGCGCAGGTGGCGCAGTGGTTATGGTGCAGTACTGCAGGCCACTTCAGCTGACTGTTATCTGCAGTTCAGCGGTTCTAATCCCACCGGCTCAAGGTTGACTCAGCCTTCCATCCTTCCGAGGTGGGTGAAATGAGGACCCAGACTGTGGGGGCGATATGCTGACTCTGTAAACCGCTTAGAGAGGGCTGAAAGCCCTATGAAGCGGTATATAAGTCTAACTGCTATTGCTATATTGGCCCAAAGCCACCATCTCCCTCTCCTAATACGGTAAGGACAGGACAGTCCCGGGAAGCTTCCCAGGCCTGCTTGGGCCCATGAAACATCTGTTTGGGCACAACGTCAAGCGAAGTGACATGTTAATCCTTCCCTGCACCCAGACCGGGAAGACTTGATAACGACGACTCCACGCACACCGAGGAGAGTGTGCAAACCCCTCAGGATTCAGCATGAGTCAATCTGGTTAGGGGAGCTCACCTCCCTTAAGTTTCCACCTTCAGCTGACGGCAAGTTGTCTCCGAGGCAAAATTTCTCAGGGATTTAAAATCACAGCAGCGTTTCAGATTAAAGATGCGCCGACTTCCCCGGGGAAGCCTCCGTTAGGCTTTACAAAACCCTGCCTGTAAAGTGAAGCGACCCATCCTCCACCTCCCACGCCATATTTAAATCCCTGATGTCATTAGGAGGCTAGTCAATCACTGGGCAACCATTTCTTAAATTTCCGAAGCGTCCCAGCGTTGCGGAGAAAGCCCCGTTCCCCCAGCGATCCAGCCTAAACGGTTTCCTTGTAACCCATGAAGGGATCCTTTGTTATCCTGCTACAAAGCGCCTGATCATTAACTCAGATGTTTGCGCAAGATGGCACCGAGTAGATCCAATTTTGACACCCCCGAGACCTGCCTCCTTGGCCGCTTCCAGAAACCTTCCGATTCCCAAACTGTAAGGAAGTCAAAAACCAAAATTCCCACAGGTCAACTCTGGGCAGCCCTTCAGGCCAGAAATGAAGACCCTTCCCAGAAGATATTTCAGCTGCCTGGGCCTTCAGGGGAACCCCAGTGCCCCCCACTATGTGTGTCTGAGAAACACTGTCTGAAGTGGGGGGGAGAGTAGCAATAGCAATAGCAGTTCGACTTATATACCGCTTCATAGGGCTTTCAGCCCTCTCTAAGCGGTTTACAGAGTCAGCATATCGCCCCCAACAACAATCTGGGTCCTCATTTTACCCACCTCGGAAGGATGGAAGGCTGAGTCAACCTTGAGCCGGTGAGATTAGAACCGCCGAACTGCAGAGCAGTCAGCTGAAGTGGCCTTCAGTACTGCACCCTAACCACTGCGCCACCTCGGAGTGGCAACCACACGTCTCACAGATTCACAGAAATTACTTTAGGAAAGTATTATGAACAGTCCAAGGAACCTTTCGGCTGCAACGGTTCACTGAGACATTTCTCAATCTTTAAAGATGCCACAAAATCCTCTAGGAGGGAATAGGACTCGAAATTAAAACCAAGTGGGATGGAGCATCTGCAGGAAGGGAGGGAGGGGAGAAGGGTCTCCGGTCCAACTTCAGGGCTGCCATCCTGTTACGGAGAAGCCCCAGCCAAGCACCCGGGTCCCTGGGCAGCTGGTTCAAAGGCCCACATTTCTATTCCTCCACCCGCAAACCCCAGGAGGCCCGGAGCGTGGAAGAAGCCCAGGGCCCACCACCTGCACACTTACACCCATGGTAGGAAGCCGGGGAGCCTCCGGATTTGCCGTACTCCTGCTCGGAGTAGCTGGTGGAGAGATTGGGCTGGCTGGAGCCTCTGCCGAAGGAGATCTGGTTGCTGCCCACTCCGGTGGCCACCTGAGCCATGCGTTCTTTGGTCTTTAAGGCCTGGGCCCTCTCCGCCTTGAGCCTCTCGTCGTCCTTCAGGAGGGAGACCAGCTGCTTGGACTTCTCGCGCACGTTGATGCCCTGGTCCTTCCCGTCCCGGTCGATGTACTGGAAATCTTTCAAGGTCTGGATGGCGAAAATGTTCTCCTTGCACTGCTGGGCCACCCGCTCCGACCCGGTTTTGATCAGGTAATCCAGGAGGGTCAAGGCCTTGTAAACGTGCCTCCAGTTCTTGCCGTGGTCGTTCAGCCGCTTCCAGATCATGCTCATGATTTCGGAGAAGGCCACCACGTTGTAGGTCAGGTCCGCTATTTCGGTCATGAGGGAGCTGGAGGGACCCCAGGGGTCATTGGAGGTGGCTTCCCGGACTTTGATCTCGGCCTCCGAATAATTGTTCACAATGTTCTTCACTTGCCGCCTGATCGACGAGGTTGTCATTTTTATCTCCGTCAAGGCAGATTCCTCCCGAAAGTCCTCAGGGATGGGCCGCCGCAGCGTCTCCCCCTCCGGGGGTCCCTCGGGCAGGAAGGCAGAGCAAGGACACCCAACTGGGAGCAGCCACGTCCGATAAAGTCATTTCCTCTCCGCCTCAGAGGTACGAAAGGGACTGGGGAGCTGGACCTAAAAAGGAGGGGAAATCCCATTAGTCACCGTGGCAATGGCTGTATTGTATTGTATTGTATTGTATTATTTGTATGCCGCCCTTCTCCGGGAGGACTCAGGGCGGCGAACAATTCAAGGGGGAAAAAAAGGGGGAACATAAAAGACAAAATACAAATAATAAAAGTAGACAACAGTTGCACAACCATACAAGTCGAGAGGGGAGGGAACTCATCACCCCCAGGCCTGCCGGCAAAGCCAGGTTTTGACGGCTTTTCGGAAGGCCTGGAGAGAGGTGAGGGTCCGAATCCCTGCGGGGAGTTCATTCCAGAGGGCCGGAGCTGCCACAGAGAAGGCCCTCCCCCGGGTAATAGCCAGGTGGCATTGGCTGGTAGATGGCACCCGGAGGAGGCCAACCCTGTGAGATCTAATGGGTCTGTGGGAGGTAATTGGCAGCAGGCGGTCTCTCAAGTACCCAGATCCAATACCATGAAGGGCTTTATAAGTTACGACTAGCACCTTGAAGCGTATCCGGAGACCGATCGGTAGCTAGTGCAGCTCGCGGAGGATAGGTGTAACGTGGGTGTACCGTGGGTGTGCCTTCGGAGCCACGGCCCGATCCAGCTGCGAGGTGCCTTCCTGACCGGACAGAAGGAGCGGGGGCCCCCCTGAGCTCGCTAAATCACCCCCAGACTGGCCCTGGAGAAAGACTCCAAGCCCCCCTGGCTGCTTCCCCAAATCACACCCCCCCCCCCAGGGAAGCCACTTTAGGGCCGGGAACCCTGGCAGGCAGAGGCCTACGTGAGGGCAGCAGCTGCCGGCTAGGGCGAGGGGCTTCCTATCCTCTCCTCGTCCTCCCCTGCCAAGGCTGCAGGACGCCTGTCAAGTGGTCTTATCGGGCGAGGCAGAAAAGATAAGACAGATCACTGGGTAAATATAGAAAGGAAGGACGTGACAAATTGCTTTCATTAAAAGCAAAGCATTACATTAGCGGGGAATTAGCCTTCTTTAAAGAGGCCCCGGCGGATTATTACTTTACTGATGAATCACCCAGGAAATTGTGCAAAGTCAGCAGAAACGGGGGGGGGGGCTCCACGGGGGCCCTGGAGTTGCAACTGCAGCACGAATCAAAATTAAACTTTATGCGGCAGCTGCTTGGTGAAAATACCAGGATGCAAGTGGGCTTGCCAGAGAGAAAGAGGGGGAGAGAGAGAGAGACCTTGAAGGATGGAGAGATGATAAGAGCGAATGCTGGCTGGGGAATTCTGGGACTTGAAGTCCAGACATCTTCAAGTTGCCAAGGTTGAGAAACACTGTGATAGAGAGATGGATAGCAGGCAGAGGGGGGAAGAGAGAGAGAGAGAGAGAGAACTGCGGGGGCTCTTGTGAGCCGAGGTGGCGCAGTGGTTAAATGCAGCACTGCAGGCTACTTCAGCTGACCGCAGTTCTGCAGTTCGGCTGTTCAAATCTCACCGGCTCAGGGTTGACTCAGCCTTCCATCCTTCCGAGGTGGGTAAAATGAGGACCCGGATTGTTGTTGGGGGCAATATGCTGACTCTGTAAACCGCTTAGAGAGGGCTGAAAGCCCCATGAAGCGGTAGATAAGTCTAACTGCTATTGCTATTCCTTCCTTCTCCCTCTATCCCTCCCTCCATCCTTTTCCTTCCTTCCTTCTCTCCTATCCCTCCCTCCATCCTTTTCCTTCCTTCCTTCCTTCTCCCTCTATCTCTCTCTCCATCCTTTTCCTTCCTTCCTTCCTTCCTTCCTTCCTTCAAGGTTGACTCAGCCTTCCATCCTTCTGAGGTGGGTGAAATGAGGACCCAGACTGTGGGGGCGATATGCTGACTCTGTAAACCGCTTAGAGGGGGCTGAAAGCCCTATGAAGCGGTATATAAGTCTAACTGCTATTGCTATTATTCCTGCAACTGAAGCCATATCTGCAATCAGGCCTCCTGATATGTCTGAGGCTGCCAGTGTGTCACACCTCAAAAACCCTTTGCCTTTTCTGGCCTTCCCACCAGCGGAGGAGGCGCATGTGACTCAGGCAGAAGGCTATGAGCACTGAAAGGGGGGGGGGGGGGAAGCATGCGCAGATTGGAAGCTAAATTCTTCCCAAAACCCCATTACGGCAAACGGTCCCTTCGCCCTTGGAAACTTCCTTTCAGTTGTGTCCTTGGCCAAAGCATTTCACAATCTCAGCAGCAGCTTTGGATGCTCACAACAGTTGGGGATCCCCGATGGCCATAACCCTCGTTTCCAACACAATCTAGGTTTGGTCATTCAAGGGGCAAATAACACTTTCCATCGGTTTCCTTTGTAGAAGGGAGCGACCCTCCGCTGGCGTCAGAAATTCTCACTCTGACTTGCGGTTTCCAAATGCAAAACTTTCCCAAGTCGAAGCGTGGCACGACAAAACCGCGCTCCACTAAAGCGCGCCCGATTAAACCGCATCGCTGACATCATCAGCAGGGCGACAACAGCGACCGCGGAGAAAAAAGGGCGCTTTAAATAGCGCTTTGAAAGCAAGCCGATTCACGTTAAGGTAAGGGTTAGGGTTAGGTTTAGGGTTAGGTTAAGGGGGGTTAGGTTTAGGTTTAGGGGTTAATTTTAGCTTTAGCGTTCGCAGCGTGCTTTTTTCGTCGCGCTGTGATGACGTCAGCTACGCGGTTTCGTTGAGCGCGCTTTAGTCAAACGTGGTTTTGTGGTGGAACCAGTCAAAGGCCTTCCTTTTCATTGAGGAGGATGCTCACAGGCTCACAGATGTATGCAGAGAGAAGGGAATAAATGTTTATAAGCTATTGGCAGCAACCAGATTTCTACAATGCAGCATTCAAAACTCCACAGCGAAGAGCAGGGAAACACGAATGGTTAGCACCAGGCGCCGTGACTTAGCATGACTGCAGTCCAATCAAGTCACCCCAGGGGTGCCCAGCCTTGGCAACTTTAAGAGCTGCAGACTTCACCTTCAATGGCTGGCTGGGGAATTCTGGGGGGGTTGAAGTCCACAAGTGTTAAAAGGGGCCACGCTTTGGGCACCCCTGAGTTACTTACCCGTTTGTTAAGAGCATAGGGGAAAAGGAGCTTCATATCTCAATACCCTGTGGGTGAGGCAAGTAAATCACAATTTATTGTTGAGATCCGGACCCTTACTACCCTCACGGCCTTCCGCAAAGCCACCAAGTCCTGGCTGTTCCAGCAGGCTGGGGGGGAGCTGAGAAGCATCTACCTCCACGGAAATTGTGAATGTTGGTTTTGATTTTAATGTGTTGTCTTTGTCTCGTTCCCCACTTTCCCTTGTCTTTTGTGAGCCGCCCGGAGTCCTCCGGGAGTGGGCGGCATACAAGACAAACAAACAAACAAACAAATAAATAAATAAATTGAGTGGCCGGCATACAAGATAGATAGATAGATAGATAGATAGATAGATAGATAGATAGATAGATAGATAGATAGATAGATAGATAGATAGATAGATAGATAGATAGATGATAGATAGATAGATAGATGATAGATAGATAGATAGATAGATAGATAGATAGATAGATAGATAGATAGATAGATAGATAGATAGATACTACCATGTTTCCCCGAAAATAAGACCGGGTCTTATTTTCTTTTGACCCCCGAAATAAGCGCTTGGCCTTATTTTCGGGGAGGTCATTATTTTTGAGCGTGGTCACCTCACGGCTGCTGCTGTGTTGCAATATTTTCGGGGAAGGGCTTATTTTATGGGGAGGTCTTATTTTCAGGGAAACAGGGTACAAGAAAGTTCTTAGGTTGCAGGATAATAAAAGGCATTTAAGTAGCCACGGGTTTTTCAAAAAGCCGAATGGAAAGCAACAGCCAGAAGAAGCTCCAGCATTCCTCTACTGAAAATGTAAAACATGCCAGAAATGTTTCTTGTTCCAGGTCTAATACCACTTGGAGAGGGGGGGGGAGAGCACCGGATGGCCCATGGCCCCATCTGTTGACTTGGAATTAAACCCCTCCAGATTTCAAAGAGAAGCCCAGGGACCCCCTGCAGCTCTGGAATCCAACTATTTCCGGTGGTACAAAAGGAGAAAGAGAGAGACCCCCCACCCCAATGTCTCCTGGAGATACAGGAAGGAAGCCTCAACTCTCCTCCCCCCCCCTGCCCTTCAATTCTAAAGAGCCTCTTTTTCGTGACATGTTAGGGAGGGGGTTGAACAAAGAAACTGGGCTTTCATTGCCCCCATTGCTCAAATCTTTGTGTGAGTTAGAAGTCACAAATCACCAGACACCAATATGACAAAGAGGCTGTGCATTTAAAAGGGGGTTAAAAGGGGGGGGGGAGGGAGATCAAAAGATTTGTTTCAATCCTATCTTTCATTCTATCACGTGCAAATACACACACACACACACAAGCACACACGCAGACTGTTAACAGATGCAGCAAAACTGGGCATTAGGCATAAAAGTCCCATATGCAAAACACACATCAGATCTTTCCTGCCTTAGTAAAAAAATAAAATAAAAGAAGGAAAAACCGTATCAAGGAACAGCAAGTAGTCCTGGAAGAGTCCCAGGAATTTCCTTGCCTTCCAACTGTCTAAACATTATCAAGCTCAGCAGAAAAGAAAAGAATCAAGCTCAGATTTAGAACCTAAAATGTATTTCAGGAAGGAAGGAAGGAATCAGTGGTGTTGCTCTCAAGCCCACAAACTACTTTTCTTCATATAACTCAGGGGTGTCCAAACTTGGGAACTTTTTAAGACTTGTGGACTTCAACTCCCAGAATTCTGGGAGTTGAAATCCACAAGTCTTAAAGTTCCCACGTTTGGACACCCCTGATATAACTGTCCTGAAGTTTCCATCTCCTGTTTCACCACTCAGGTAACAAGTCCAGCTGTCTAAGCCAGTGGTTCCCAAACTTGGCAACTTTAAGACTTGTGGACTTCAACTCCCAGAATTCTCCAGCCAGCTCTGCAGAGCTGGCTGGAGAATTCTGGGAGTTGAAGTCCACAAGTCTTAAAGTTGCCAAGTTTGGGAACCACTGGCCTAGGCGAAGAGACGGGGCATGACGGGGCCCACTTTGAAAAGTTAACTTTAATAGGATTGTCTCACTTGAAGGTGGGCTGATTTGTGTGCATTTTATTTTATTTCTTCTTCTTCTGCGTCACCCTCTAATCATTACAGGGCTTCGAGAATCAAAGCTTAAGCAAAGAGTCGGTGAACCTGATCCTAACGCCAGGATTGACTCTGCAACTTTACAGTTAGTTTACAAAAGGGAACGAGAATTTTTTCCCTGGGAAAGCTGTGGGAAAACAGGGATTATTGGCCACGTTTATGTACCTAGTTTGGATCCCCGAGGAACCTGTGCCATCCTGGCCCAAGGAGCTCAGGAGTGTCCTCCACCACCACCCCCATCAGCTGACCTGCCTTTCTCCAACAGGGTGATTTCATCATGTGTCTTTCGACAGTTGCGTACTTCAAGGCGCGTTACACAATTGGGTGCTTTGGAAACAAAAGCCAGAAGAGATTCTGTTGAACCACCAGCAGAAATCACTGAGAAGGGAGGAGGAGGAGGAGAAAAACAGGAAATCTGATTCATGAGGATCAACAAGTCAACCAAGTATTTCGGAGATTAAAACACACAAACACGTTGCTATTCAAGGAATGGAGAGAGCTGTAAGATATGTGAAGAAGCCCTCAAACCATTCCAACCCTGAAATTATGCTAATGTCTCCGCATTGCCCAATGTGGGCTTCCTCTTAACAGTACAACAAAGAGTAAAATAGATAAACACGAACGTACTGTCTGGAGATTAATGGAGTTAATGCAATTCAACCTATCTAGATAGTGCAAGGCTGGGGAAAACCAGATTAGAGACAGAGAGAATAAAATCAAATTTCCACGCCCGGAGTTTTCCTGGGGGGGTAACCACTGCAGATCTTACACACTGTTGTGGAAAGAGAGTAGAAAACCCACTGGATACTTCTCTTGCTCTTGTAGGGACACTTAGTTCAGTTCAGTTCAGTTCATTGTATTTATATGCTGTCCTTTTCCCCCGAAGGGGACTCAGGGCGGCTCACAACTCGAACCGGGGAAGGGGGATACAGACAAAAATTTAAAAAACAAGCATAACAATATATAATTTAAAACTCACAACAGTCATACCATTCGAGACGGGGGCAACAGCTCTTTAGCCCCAGGCCTGTCGGAACAACCAGGTTTTAAGGGCTGTGCGGAAGGCCTGGAGGGTGGTGAGGGTTCGAATCTCCACGGGGAGCTCGTTCCAGAGGGTCGGAGCAGCCACAGAGAAGGCTCTCCTCCGGGTAGTCGCCAGTCGACACTGGCCGGCGGATGGAATTCGGAGGAGGCCTAATCTGTGGGATCTGATCGGTCTATTGGAGGTGATTGGCAGCAGGCGGTCTCTCAATAGCAATTCAGACAGTGCTTTCCCATCAGGTTTGAGACCAGGTTTATGACACGTGGGATGCGCCACAGGAAAAGATTTCCCCCAATGCTAAATTTACAATTTGCCCATTTTAAAATAAGTGAATTTTAAACAATTCACGTACATTTTAAAAAAAAATTAATGAAAAAAAAGGTTTCCTCATTGGAAACATGAACAAAAGGATATTAACTGGGAATGGTGTCTGAAGCAGCCACCAGAGGGAATGGGAGCCCAGCTGGAAGCTGGTCTGAATTCCTGGGGGGAAAGGCCGCAATCACCTGGGACTAATCCCTGCCCCGTCCATCCTCCAGGGCTAGCCTGATGGAAAATAGTAGCAAGTCACAAGAGGTGTTACTCCCATTCGTTTATCTGCAATGGAAAACGCAGCCCCTGCCCTCTGGACCAAGAGGAAAGGAGCCAAGGGGGGGGGGGAATGCATTGGGATCATCGAGGGGGGGGGGGATGCTGCCACGCTCCTCATCCAGGATCCGAAGGCTGTTCTGGCCTGGACAGGGAAGAGGAGGCTGGGCTCAATCCTGCCAAGACTGAAGGGGAGGCTGGGGCTGGAGATTCTTTACTATAGGCCCAAGAGAGGACAGGTGCTCAGCCCGGGGGCTTTCCTGGACTCGCAGCTCCTCTGGGAAAGAACAAGGGGCAGCTGTTGGGAGTCTCACAGTCAGTGTGGTAGTGGGATGACCGGAGACCCTTCTGAATGTATTTACAAAGTGGAGGTGTTAGCGTGACCCGTCAAAACCGCGGAGGACAAAAGCGTGCTCGACGAAAGCGCGCATGTGACGTCATCACAGCGCGACGAAAAAAATTAAAAATTGAAATAAAATTAAAATTAAAGCAAGCCGATTCACATAAAGGTAAGGGTTAGGTTTAGGTTTAGGTTTAGGTTAAGGGTTAGGTTTAGAGCGTTAGCGTTAGGTTTAGCGTTAGGTTAAGGGTTAGCGTTAGGTTTAGCGTTACGTTAACGGTTAGGTTAAGGGTTAGGTTTAGGGTTAGGTTTGGGGGGGTTAGGGTAAGGTTTTAGCTTTATTTTTACATTTTTCGATCACAGCGCGATGTTTTCGTCGCGCTGTGATGACGTCAAATGCGCGCTTTCGTCGAGCGCGATTTTGTCCTCCGCGATTTTGTGGTGGAACCGGTGTTAGCACGTTGAGTTTCATTCAAGATGGCGTAGCCAAAAACCTGGGCTGAGCAGAAATTCGGGAGTTGCAGGCTTCACACTGAGGCTCTTAATTAAGGATGTCCAGCCTTGACGATTTTAAGTCCTGCGAACTTCAACTCCCCAGAATTCCCCAGCCAGCCATTTCCCCAGGAGTTGGAAGTCCACAAATCTTCAAAGTTTGCCAAGACTGGGGCACCCTTTGCCCTAAAATTGTTATTGTGAACAATCTGGACAATGCGAGCACAACATCTGTCTTACCAAACCTCCAGACAATCTCTTGCTCAACTGCCTTGCATTAGGACATATTAAACCCTCCACCTTATTGAAATAAAACAGGAAGTGTTTGCAAACCATTCCAAAGCAGCCGACCCTTATCGAAGTGCCAACTCTGTTTTTGTCAGAGGGATTGTAGCTAACTGGCTTTTAAAAAGGCCAACTTTGTAATCTGTAACATTATTGATTCAATTAAGGCTATAGAGTAGGCCAGTGTTTCTCAACCTTGGCAACTTGAAGATGTCCGGACTTCAACTCCCAGAATTCCCCAGCCAGCGAATGCTGGCTGGGGAATTCTGGGAGTTGAAGTCCCGACATCTTCAAGTTGCCAAGGTTGAGAAACACTGGAGTAGGCATCCTCAAACTGGCTATGGGCCTTCAATACATGGAGTGATGGGATGAAAAGCAACTGCCAGCTTGTAAAGAAGTGCTTTAAAAGGCGTTAAAAAGTCTTTAAAAATCGTTAAGCCTTCAAAAGTCTTTAAAAACAGCCTTCCAGATGTTTTTCACAGACATGTGATCCAGGGCCAGTGGCTGAGTAGGGAAGGGGCTGCTTTTAAAGTAGCACTCTAAAAGTGAGTGGGTGGGTGGGTGGGTGGCTGGGGGGGACATGTCTCCACGTCTCCTAGCTTTCTCAAAATCACACTAATTCAAACGCAACCACAGTATAAGGCCTGAAGGAGAATTCACCCACTGCTTTGACACTTCCCGTATATAAAGTACATCCACCAAATTGGACCTGCACAAGTGTGGCAAAAAGCCAATCAGTTTTGTGAATTCTCCTCCAGGCTTAAAAGACCTTTAGCTCTGCAATCCCAAATAAGAAGGCCCACACTTCCAAAGTCTGCCCTGTTTTTCCCCTTTGGGGTGGGAGGGGTGGGGTGGGGGTCTTAGTAAAGGGCGAGTACAGCAAGGACAAAGGCAAAATGGACTGCTAAGTTGGCCATGCCCACCCAGTCACATGACCACCTAGCCACGCCCAGCCAGCCGGTCGGGGGGGGGGCAACAGTGTGAGGGACCGTGAATCGGCCCCCTGTTCCAAAGGTTTGAGGACCCCCTGCCCTAGAGCAGTGGTTCCCAAACTTGGCAACTTTAAGACTTGTGGACTTCAACTCCCAGAATTCTCCAGCCAGCAGCTGGCTGGAGAATTCTGGGAGTTGAAGTCCACAAGTCTTAAAGTTGCCAAGTTTGGGAACTACTGCCCTAGAGTGTTCAACACAAATGTTGCCAAGCGAGCAAGAAAACACAAAACAAAACCCTTAAGAGACCCCTGGAATAGGATATTGGACATATTTATTTTTTACTTTCATCCCCTAAATGCATCGTTCATTTAGCATAAAATATACTCAGCTTAATTAGTTAATTTTAACACTCTCCCTGCCTGCAACCGAACCAAGGAGACGGGGATGAAAATGAAGAGGTTGCATCTTCAGCCCAACAGTGAAAGAGATTTTTTGCTTGTTCATTTATGCAAGAACAGTTCATTCTTTAATTGCAGATCCAGAGAGCTGACTCTGCCTCATCCATCACAATAGCCCCGAGGAGCTATTGTTTACTCTTTCAATCTCAAAGATTGGCTCAATAAGATCAAAAGGATACCAGCCTCCTGGACCAGTGAAGATCCTTACACAACTTTCAAAAGACCAGCATTAACTTTAAAGACCAAAGAAATTATAAGGAAGATCCACACAACCCTGTATGCAATTTAACTCCTCTTAAACCCCTTAGGGAAGCTGGGAACCACAATCTTGGAGGGGGGGGGGGGGAGAAGGTGAATCTGTTTTTTGAACCTTGAGTGTCTGTCTGAACACGAAGACGGATCTTTGGAAGCAAGTATTTTCCATTTCTCCTTTTCTTCATGGCAAGGAAAGCAACAACTAGCCATTAAGTTTGCTCCAAGGGTTTCCCCCCAAGCACGCAGAAACTCTAGGGGCCTTTGAGCATGGCAGGAATCCTTGCTGGCTACTAAAAACTTAACTTTGAAAACAAAATACTTTCCATCAGCCATTTATTTCAGTGACAGTGGCTTAAGACAAGTGAGTTAAAACCTGAAATTCAGGAGAAGTGAGGAACCGGCCTAGAATTCTGTACTTTTCCACTGACACTCCTTCCATCTTCCCAAGGTCCCAAGCATGCAGGGATTAACAGGAGAGGGAGAGAGCGAGGGAGGGAGGGAAGGGCAGTGCCCCAGGGCTCTGGGCAGAAGGAGAGCTGGAATCCCCTCTCCTCACAAATGGCCCTATTTCCTGCAAGCAGTTCCCACTCTCCACTGGGGGATGCTTGGGGAAAGCAGAGGGCTCTATTTTAATGTAAACAATGCCTATTGCCCAGATCCAACTTTGTAGTCCCTTGGAGGAACAGGGGGAGAAGATGACATACATGGCAGGGCCTGTCTCATATCTTGGGAAGGCCAGGAAGGGAGTTACTCAAGCTTGCAAGCCAATGCCTCTCTCTGCACCTTAGCCCGGCTGTCACAAGCCATGGCCATCGCAGGTTTCGAGCATAACTTCTCAAACTGATCTATGGAGCAGATTCAGCAAACCAAGTTTGGGCTACTCCCTTTTTGCGACCTTAACGGGCGTTTGGCTGAGCAAAGACTTCGGTTCAGGGTAGCCAAGAGCTGCAATTCAAGCTGCGTTTAGGGAAACATGTTACTGATCTTCATCTGACCAGCTTCCAAAAAAACTAGGAAAATAGTTTCACCATGCAGCAGAAATCCTGCATCCTAGGTGAACACAATAGTCGGTTTCTATCTATCCTAAAAAAACCCACCCTCTTACTATGCTCAACAAGAGAGGAACCCAAAATAACTCTGGCAAATAAGGACGGGGTTTGCTTGATGGATTCACACCACGGCCCTGGTGTCGCCCCGGGTAACCTATTTAAGTCACTGAGAGGCAGCTTTTCCATGCCTCCCAGGGACGCTCGCAAAACCACCAGGCTCTCAAAGTGGATGGCAACAGCTTTCTCATAATTGAATTCTTGTATTTGTATCACATTCATGCTGCAACGAATTAAAAATTAAAAACAAAAGATGAATAAGTTGAATGGCAAATGAAGTAACAGCAAGTTAAAACGAAATTGACAGCAAGAACGCAGGCCGACTTATAGCCCTCTAAAGAAGTGCCAACTTCTCAGCCCCGAGATTAAGATCCAGACCGGATGTTCTGTTCTGCAGATGTGATACACTATAATATCGACTGTATCCCATAGGAAACGTGGTCTTTGGCCATATTGGCTAGGAACTAAATGTAATATATAGCATGTACCTACGCCAATAAGTGAGTATCACATGTGTTGCTTTACTCTAGGAAGCTGCAGACAAACCAAAATACTCATTATCTACAAGTCAAGACTTGAAAATTCGTTTCGTGTAATTAGACTGGTTTATTTGATCCCTGGCAAAGGGCACTATTCTTCCCCACGAAACTTACTTGCAAGACGGCTCTTACGATCAGAACAAATAAAAAGGAACCTGAAGACATATCGCTAAATAAAATGACTGAAAAATATTTCCCATTTTCTATTTCTATTTATTAAATTTATAGGCCGCCCAATCCTGGAGGACTCCGGGCAGCTTACATAAAAATAAAAATATTAAGAAAAGATTAAAAGCAAATAAAACACAGCAGATTAAAAGAAACACAACATGCACCCAATCTAAGCGGGGCTGGACCTCAATCAAGAGGTCAACAGCCCCAGGCCTGCCGGAATTTTAATTCAAAGGCTGCAATCTGAGTGGAAAGCCTGTTAATGATAACAGACATACATACATACATATTATTCCAATTATGTGGCAATGTGTTTACCTTTCTCCAATGATAAAGTACAGCTAGCCCATATCGGCAAAATGCCACAAAGATTTTTTTGCAATGTATTTCAACCTACTGTAGAAGCTGCTATAACTGCCAGACAAAATTAACACCGCACATTTCCATTGCAACAGCCCTGGAGTGTGTGCATTGCAGAGTCAATCCCTAAACATGATCATCCTTTCCTACCCTCAGAAGTATTTTGACGCTCTCCGTGGGGCTGTTCAGGAGAGCTACATAAATTTAATCTCATGCTTGACTGACCAAGCCTCACGTATTTCAGTACAATTTACTCCCAGGTAGGCTTCCATGGATTCAATTTACAACTGAACATTTCTCAGTGACGTAGAGCCAGTTCGTACATATCAAGACTCCTAACTTACTAGGCACGCACTCCTTCTCAATGAAGTTATCCTAAGCCTTCATGTTAAGAGTCAATCACTTGATTTTCTTTTCTTTTAAGGAAAAAAAGGAGGGGAGGGGAGAATGAAGGAAACTCCAATCATAACCCCACTGTACAGGTTTCACAAGCTCTGTACCAGCATGCCGGTCCAATTTACAACCAGCCTTCTTCAACACAATACCTCCAGAAACGAGAGGCCAACAACTCGCAAAATTCCAGCACTATCAGTGGAAATTCTTAGCTAATCTCCAAAGAGGAGGGCCAAAAGAAGAACCCAATTAATATTTGGATGGGAGACCACAAGAAATATCAGTGCTGCAGACTAGACTAGAAAATAAAACAAAATAAACCCCAGAACAGGAGACCCTTCCTATCTAAGAAGGTAGGTGTGTCTCCACAAAATCACTCACTATTTTATCTTTACTTGGTTCCAGCACTCCTAAAAGGCCCCAAGTCAAGGAAGGTTATTGTACCCGATGCATCCGTCACCAAAACTGTCCTGGAAATTACCTCTTAATTGCAATCAGCCGCTATTTTTTTTTTAATATTGCATAAATGTAAATGCATTTTCTCAATTGTGCTGCTCTACAACAGGGAACCAAACCAAATTTCATCACTTATGTATTAAAATGTTAAAACTCACATTTATATGGCAACGTTCAAATATCTCCCAAACTACACAGAGTTCTAACGAAGTATTTTAAAATTCAAAATTTAGCAGAGGACCCACAACGTTTCCAAGGATCCAGAAAGAAATTAGGATCTGCTGATGTGCCCCATGCAAGAGAGAATGATAGAAAAATAGCTGGGAAATCATTGATCTCTGTCCTTCCTGACCATTTTGATTCCAATTGACAAGGCAGGAGGAGATAATTTATTTTCCCTGCTACTAATTGCTCTGGGATTGCCGGAACAACCTTGGATGACACAAAAGAAAGACCACCTTTCTCCAGACTTTCACTGCCATGAATTAAAATAACTGCTGCTCTCATCCTAAAGGAAAACAACAGAGAAGGACAGAGAAAATTCAGGGTGTTAGGATCTGACCTGCGTTACACATCCTTTCCGGAATGACTCCTTCACAAAGATACACCCACCCAACACAAAACACAATCCCGGTACACACACACACACACACACTCCGATTGCACCAATTCCCAGCTCCCAAAGGCTGCCCAAATTCACCGTTCCACCAACGTGTCTGAAGTCTCCGGCCTTTTGCCGCCTGCATTGCAAATCTGATTCTGGATTTGGAGGAAAGAGATGGCAGAGACTCTCAGGAATCTCGGTTGTGTCACCCACACACCACACCTTAGGGCCATTCTCCGCCCTGCGTGTGTTTTTTCAGATAAAGACAAAACATCTCCTAGACGTGCAGAGCGGCTTCCATTCAACCCGACCCCCTTGATTTATACCTTTGGGACATCCAGGAGCTCAAACGCCGGCCTTGTTCCCTTCTGCATCCCCCACCCCACCCCAAATTCTTTCCTTGTGGCTCCGTTTTAGGTAACCGCACAACTTTGGTCCCTTTTTCGACATGAAGCTCCCTCCACTTCCAAGTGCAAAAGACACACCCACGAAAAAAAACACAACAATAATGGGGAATAATCAGGTCGCAGCTTTTCCGCCTGACCCTAATTCTGAAGAAAGGCCAGAAGCTTTGGGGAGAGTTGCTGGGATTTGAACCCAAAGGCACAAAAGCTGCATGAAGCGGCTGACGCCCCCCCCCTCTCCTCCCCGGTTTCCTTGCTACCCAAAAGATCCAGAATTGAAATGAGATTGCAATGAGATGCCCCCTCCTCCCTCGCCAAGCCCTCCGCCCGTCAGCAGAGGTGGGCGAAGGGTCCCTCATCTGCACCAGCCATGAATATTTGGGGAAACAGCAATAAAAAGGGGGGAGGGGGTTGCAAAAAAAGGAGGTCCAGGCCCTCCTTTAGACCCCCCCCCTCCATGCATAACCATTCCAAAAAGGGGGGGGGAGGTCTTTGTTGTGCAGGGAGCACCTTTTACCCAAAGGGGGGTAAAAGGGGGGAGGGGAAAGGAGGGGGGGTCACAGACTCCATCCAAGGCAGCGTTGACCTCATTGCGCCCCCCGCCCTTTTGCTGGCAACCAGGACCCCCACCCTTCAAAAAAACCCTCCTTTCTTCCCCTTCGCCCCCAAAGGAACACGGAGTAAGACCCCCACCCACTCACAAAAGGTCGCCCCTTCCCTCCATGGGGGGCGCCCCCCTCCCCACCCAGAGACCCACCCCCTCTTCCAATGGGTGGGGTGGGGGCGCCAAGAGGAACCCCCTCTCCCTCCGCCCGCCTTCCCCCAACCCCCCCCCGGGGCAGGGCAGGTTCGTGGGGGGGGGGGTCTCCCTTCAAACGGGGGGGGGCTGCGTCTCGGGGAGCCCACCCTTGAGCGACCCTCCCCCGAAAGAGCCTCCGGGGAAGCCCCTGGGCCTCCCGCGACCCCTGGGCGCTCCGCTCGCCGTCGTCCCCCCACCTGCTGCCGGCGGGCGTTGCTGGGCTCCGGGCTCCGGCGGCCGCCGCCGCCGCCTTCGACACCCGCCGCCCACACGCGCCATCCAACATGGCGGCCCCGCCGAGGGAGGGGAGGGCAGGGGGGGAGGGGGAGGAAGGGGAGGGGGCGCGCTCGCTCCCGCCCGCCCGGCGTGCCCACGTGAGGGCGTGCGCGCAGCCGGAGAGGCGCTCTCCCCCCACCACCACCACCTCTCGCGCAGGCGCCCTGGCTGCCGAGGAGCCCCCCCCCCCGGAGTCCGCGCAGGCGCCGTCGCAGCCGGCTGGCATGCAGAGCAGCACCGCGGAGAGCTTGCAGCGGAGCGGGGGGCGAGGGGGAGTCTCCATGCTAGAAATTCTCCCTGCATGCATGGATGCAGCGATGCAGCTCTCCTCCCCACCACCCGGCATGGGTCGCCCTCATTAAACGCTCGCAGGAGATCAATAGGGTTGCAAACGCTGCCCAGGGATGCGCTGCGACTCGACGCCTCTTTTCCACCGGGGGGGTTTCCAAGCTTGGAGATTTCCACTCGCAGAATTCCGCCCCCCCAATGCCCGGTCCGGAGAATCGCCCCCACACAGGGTCGGTTGAAAGGAAGCCAAGAGGGTGAAAATGCAGCCCACTAAGAGTTGCACGTCCAAGAGGATGCAATATGGGGCTTTCGACTTCAATTATATAGCATGCGAAGGATGTGTTTGTGTTTTTTTATTGTTATAGTTGCAACGTACACTGAAGATGACGCTTAATTTCATTGGACGGGGTGCAGTGACAATAAACTAAACGAATGATCACAGGTGCATCCCTACTACATTTCCCCCCATATACACATCCCGTATCTCTCTGTTGTATATTTAATAGACACCACAATAACCTAGGGTTAAAAAAAGAAAGAAAGAAAGAAAGAAAAAAGGGAAAAAACACACACACAAAAAACCCATCATCACATGCAGCATGTCGTTTGGTTACAAGTGTTTTAACATCTACATCTTCAAATAATATTTACCGTCTCAAATGTTTCATCTAATATAACTAAAGGCCTCATTTTCCTTCTACAATATATATTCAGTTAACATTAGCATTATTTTTCCCCAGAAAGTATACTTCTATTCATTGTTAATCTTGCATTTCATACCTTCAAACAGAGATCTTATTCCTTCATTGTTCAACAAGGCATCGCTGCCTATATATACCAGTTTTCATTTGTTCCCCTATTAGAGTTGCTTTATCAGCAGCGAAATATCATTATAATAAGTTCTTAACCTTATACATTACATCCCCAGACCTTATATTAATACTTCATTGTGTCATTATTAGATTATTTCACAGCATAATTATATCATCATTTACTTTCTTCAATTAAGGCATAAGTATATCATTTTTCATTTCCAAAGTTTTTTTTTCCCCTAGCCCTTTGTTTTTTTTCCCCCTATGGTTATGTGATGTTGTCCATGTAATAAAAAATAAAATTATTTAAAAAAAATTAAAAACTAAACAAATGCATCTCTTCCCCCCCCCACCCGCTCCCCCCAAAGGAGCCCCACAGGCTGATGGACCAACCTTCAAGGCCTGCCTGGAATTGCTGGTTTCCCTGCCCCAAAGGTCTCCCTCGGGAGCACCTTCCTTGGTGGGTGGGGTTCTGAAGTGGGATCCCACGAGTGGCACTTGGGCTCTGCTCTTTTCCCAAGGGAAAGCCCGTCTCAAAAGCATCGTGCCCCCAAAGCCGACCCATCTCACTGGGCTGAACAACTCCTCACCTGCAGGAGCCCTTGGATGGGGAGCAAATGGCAACTTCCCACCCAGATGTAAGTGTTGGACGTCCAGTTTTATCCACAGGTGTTACATTTGCACCACTGCCAAGCCAGACCTATGCGCACATCCATAAGGGGCCAGCGATGGAGGCAACATCGAAAATAAATGTCCTTTATTGCGTTTGTTTCTTAGCAAATGCAGCCCAACCTCTGGCAGGTCACATTTTCTCCCTCCGTCCCTGCATCCTCAGATGAGGTTGAATCTTAGGAGGTGGCTGCCTGGCTGTGGCTTGTGTGCAGTTCAGCCTCCAAATCTCAGTGGGGTTCTGTGTTAGAAGGTCTGGCTGGGAAATGAACACACACACAGACACACACAGCCCCCTCCCCCAGCTTTCAGAGTCATTAAAGAGATCAATGGAAGAACAAAGGATTGTGTCAGAACTGCAAAAAAATGCAGAAATGGAGCATGGCAGACCCAGATGCCCAGATTAGGGTCGAAATAGACGTAAGGAAAGGTTCATTTGCAAACTGGAGTCTTAATTTTCCATGTGCCCATTGCCCTAATCCCAAGGAAGCCCTCTTTTTAGACCAGCCGTTGGCACAATAGGACCAAACACACAGCTATGCCGGAAGTTTGAAAATGGAGAAGCAAAAAAAAATAATGGTGGGTTTCTAAGGACTTCCTGTGCATGTAGCAGGATGAGGAGGGGGAAATCTTGATATATATATAGATAGATAGATAGATAGATAGATAGATAGATAGAGAGAGAGAGAGAGAGAGAGAGAGAGAGAGAGAGAGAGAGAGATGATAGATAGATAGATGATAGATAGATGATAGATGATAGATAGATAGATAGATAGATAGATAGATAGATAGATAGATAGATAGATAGATAGATAGAGATAGAGAGATAGATATTTAGTGTCACAACCCCTGGTATGCCCTAATTATGGGAGGAAGCCAACTGCTTCCATATCTGTCAATCAGCTCGTCACAAGAGTCCATCACGACAGAAACCCAATATTTTTACTGTTGCCTTTTGTACATTTGTGTTGTATTTTTGCTGAGGAGGAGAGCCTGTGGCTTAATGGCTAAGACGTCTGCCTACAGGCTCGAATCCCAGTAAGGGTATGGCTAGCTGATGAGAGCTAAATAGCTTGAAATAGATCTATACTAGTCTCCCTTTATTTATTTATCAGCAAAAATACAACAGATAGATAGATAGATAGATAGATAGATAGATAGATAGATAGATAGATAGATAGATGATAGATAGATGATAGATAGAGAGATAGAGAGATAGAGAGATAGAGAGATAGAGAGATAGAGAGATAGAGAGATAGAGAGATAGAGAGATAGAGAGAGAAATAGAGAGAGAGAAATAGAGAGAATGCTTGGTTTGGTTGGGTATTTCCATGCCAAGCAAGACAGGCAAGTAATAATTTATTCTAATTGGCACCCTGCTGTATTCTTCTGCTATTTGATGAAAATGCCCAGCTGCTGCCTCTTCCTCCCAACACCTGGAGGAACCAGTGGTTAATGGAGGAGGAGGAGGAGGAGGAGGAGGGAAGGCCTCTCTTCTGCATTAGATGATTTCTTTGGAAAGCTCAGGAGGCAAAGATCTCTTCTCCCTTTGAAGAGAAGACAAATCCCCAGGAGATTGGCTTGTTCTTTATATTTTGCACGCTGTTGGGTGCTTCCAGCCCTGGTGCCAATTGTGATTGTGATCTCCTTGGGCCGATGCCGGGGCGCTGGGGGCTTCAAGAGCCCCTCTGCTGGCCCAGATACAGCCGGACCTTCCGCCCGTCTTCTGGAAATGCCAATCCCAGACAGGAAGGTCTCCATGGATCGATTCGGATCCAGGCGTTCCCTCTTCAAGGGTGATCCGCTGAACCACCACCCTCGCTGATTTCCCTCGTGCTCAGAGCAACATTTCTCCACTGTGGCTATTTTAAGATGTGCGGACTTCAACTCCCAGAATTCCCCAGCCAGCATGGGTGGATTTGAATTCCCAGAATCCCCAGGCTAGCCGGGGAATCGTGAGAGTTGAAGTCCACGAGTCTTAAAGCTGCTGAGGTTTCAGGAAAGTGGCTGATCCTCAGAGGCAGCCCTTCTGAAGACAGTGACCTTCCGGAATCCTGCTGGATCGAGTCTGCCTTCTTTCCAAAACGGGATCCACCCCTACTCCCCCCAGTCTAACAATTATCCACAGGGGATCCCAAAGGAGCTTTGGAACAGATGAATAAGCAACCCGTCCCTCACCCCACCCCCTCTGGGGCTCCCCCTTCCTGAGGATTTCCCCCCTCCCTGCACCCCAAGGGAGCCTGGAGCATTTTAATGAAGGGCTGGCACACCAGCTAATCACCCCTTTTGCCTCTGCTTCCTGGCCCACGCATATTTTCAAGTGTGGGGGTGTCGGATCCCACATGGATCTCCTGGAAGCCTGCCAGTGTTCATGCAGGAAGAGCTTTGTTGGGAGGGGGGCTGTACGCTGAAACACATTTGCCAGGTGAAGCATCAGGTTCCGATGCTCTCCCCTGCAGGACGTGGCCATGTGCAGCAGCCCAGAACTTCCCAAGGGATCTCGGAAGGAGGGTGGGGAGGCTGTGGGTGCCTTGTTCCCCTCTCCCCTCTCCTCTGCCAATTACCTCCAATAGATCCCACAGATTAGGCCTCCTCCGAATTCCATCCGCTGGCCAATGCCGACTGGCGACCACCCGGAGGAGGGCCTTCTCGGTGGCTGCTCCGACCCTCTGGAACGAACTCCCCGTGGAGATTCGAACCCTCACCACCCTCCAGGCCTTCCGCAAGGCCCTTAAAACCTGGCTGTCCCGACAGGCCTGGGGCTAAAGAGCTTCCCCCCTCCCGCTCTCGAATGGTATGATTGTTGTGTGCTTTTAAATTGTGTGTTGTTCTGTTCGTCTTTTTTATTCCTTATCTGTACCCCCTTCCCTTGACTTGGATTGTGAGCCGCCCTGAGTCCCCTTGCAGTGTTTTTCAACCTTTTTTGTGCAAAGGAACACTTTTTTCATGAAAAAAATCACGAGGCACACCACCATTACAAAATGTTAAAAAAATGTAACTCTGTGCCTATATTGACTATATATAAAGTGTTTTTCCCACGGCACACCTTACACTATGTCACGGCACACTAGTGTGCCGCGGCACAGTGGTTGAAAAACACTGCCTTAGGGGAAAAGGGTGGCATAGAAATATAATAAATTCAATTCAATTCTCCCACTTCCTCTCCCCTATTTCTACGTCTCTTCACACCGTTGGGGTCATGTTTCTCTGATGGTGCTCAGCCAAACAGGCTGTTTCCACCAGAGATCAGGAAAAGGAAAGGAAGCCGTGAAAAATAATTTTTTTAAAAAATAGCATGACTACAGAGGATGGCTTCCTGATGGCAGCCAAGGAAGCTTTTGGTAACTCTGCAAGGCATCGGTGGGAACTGACGAAAAGCAGCCTTCAGAACCGGAATCTCGGCCCTGCCTGTCCCAAGGGTGGGGCTGTTGCTGGAGCTGTCACTCACCAGTCCAAAAAAACCCCAATCCTAAATACCTAAAGAGAAGTAATAAATAGTTTTGGGGGAAAGAGAGAGACCCGTGGGTGCTTTGGTTAAGATCTTGGACTGATGGAGATTCTGGTTAACTCTTAGCCACGCAACACCCTGCAGACTTTGAGCCAGCCAACCCTCTTTCAGCTCAGCCTGCCTCGCAGGGCCGTTGTCCAGGGCAAAAGAAGGGCTTGCACAGAGCCAATAAAAGCCCGTGCGAAGTAAAAATATGCCCGTGGATCCTTTTCTCCGCCTCTCGCGCAGATTCTTGGCCCTCCATCCCCTGGTTCGTTCCTGGTTTTCCTTTGGAACTGGAACGCCAGGCTGCAGATCCTGCCACCCACCCACCAGCTGCCTTCACACGAGACGGGCGAGAAGGGAGGAGAAAAGAACAGCGGGTGCCTTTCCACAGCATGCTAAGCTTGATGGGCATCGGCCAGCACTCGGAGTCAGTCAGCTGGGTACTTTGACGGTGCTGCGCCTGCCCTGCGCTGCCCAGAATGCAGTGGGAGGGGGCAGTTTGCAGATATATTCTCAAATAAGTAACCAGCCACCGTTAAAAAGCGAGCCTCTCGGGAGCCCAGACCAGGGGTTAATTCAGCCACCGGCTTAAGAGTGCGGTGAGCACCGCCAGCCTGGGAATCTCATTTCTCCAGGCAGGGGAAGAACCAGGAAACTCACCAGCCTGCTCAGAGGGAGCCAAAAGGCTTAAGGGAGATCAAGAACATTTATTCTGAGCCGCATCCCTCCGTGGTCCTGGCATTTGCCAAACGGGAGGCCAAGGGGGCACCCATGGGATGCTAAGGGACACCAGCCCCATGTGGCCTGGCAAAGCGCCTTCACCTTTCGCATCCACCCAGAACCCTGTGCCCCATGCTGCCCAGCCAGGAGAGAACAAAAGGCCAGAGCAACACAGACGCAGCTCCCCTCCCCCAGCTGTGCACAAGGAGACCCAAGGGACTGGGTGTGCCCCACGCACATCTGCCTAGACAGCTGCCTTTGCGCTCAATAACCCGACCCAAACCCATTTAAAAGGCTGGTGACAGAGCAAAGCTGTGGGTGTCACTCATGCTGTGGATGCCCCAGGGAGAAATCAGGGGCTGTTTGCTTCATCCACATCCTGTAGCCTTTGAAATGAGGTCAGCCAGGAAACATTATCTCTCTGTGTCTGTCTGTCTCTCTCTCTCTCTCTCTGTCCGTCTCTCTGGACCCACTCCTGTTCTGTCAAGGGAGTGACAGATGGGGGCTTTTAGCGTCTTGTAGCCTGTATTGGACCTGGGTACTTGAGAGACCGCCTTCTGCCGATTACCTCCCACAGACCCATTCGATCCCACAGATTAGGCCTCCTCCGTATTCCATCTGCCGGCCAATGTCGGCTGGCGACTACTCGGAGGAGGAGGGCCTTCTCTGTGGCTGCTCCGGCCCTTTGGAACGAGCTCCCCGTGGAGATCCGGACCCTCTCCACCCTTCGGGCCTTCCGGATGGCCGTGAAGACCTGGCTGTCCCAGCAAACCTGGGGTTGAGTTCCCCCACCCCCTACTCGAATTTGCTGTGTCTGTTGTGCTTTTAAATTGTTCGTATTGTCTGATTGTTTTTGTCTCACTTTTTGTAATTTCCCCTCCCTTGGCTTTTGTTCAGCCGCCCTGAGTCCCTTCGGGGAATAGGGCGGCCTACAAATTGAATAAACTCTAAACTCTAACTCTAAAAAACGCTAACTCTGTGTGCACCAGAACGCTCCAGAAGGCAAGACCAGAAACAACAGATGGAAACTAAACATGGAGAGGGGCCATCTGGAATGAAGGAGAAGCTTCCTATCAGCAAGAGCAATTAACCAGTGGAACGACTGGCCTCCAGAAGTTGTGAAGGCTCCATCGCTGGAGGTTTTTAAGAGAAGACTCAGCAACCACCTGTCTGAAGTGGTGTAGAGTGTCCTGCTTGAGCAGGGGGTTGGACTAGAAGACCTCCAAGGTCCCTTCCAGCTCTACTCCAATTGATTGATTGATCACATCAAGCATCTTGGTAGTCAGAAGATTGTCCAAGGCCCTCTCGCCACCTAGTGGCCAAATGAGGCATTTGAGAAGGATTTGTGCAGATGTTCGGGCAACTGGCAGGATTGGGGCACAGCAGGGCCACTGACACACACACCCCCACAGCCTCCTGACCAGAGGGTGGAATAATCTCCCTGCAGATCCACTGGCAAGACAGTGGGGAAAATCTGGTTTGGGGACAGAAAAAATAAGAACTGAATCTTCCGGGGCTCGCCTTTCGCATCCACTACACAAACTCAACCAATATGCGTGTGTGTGTGTGTGTTTCCCCTAGAGAAGCCACAGGAGCCAGCCGAGGGGGAAAGAGGCTCGCTTGGGTTTGTGGCTTTGGCCAGGGGAAAAAAAAACACAAGTTGTTTTCGCTTTTTAGAAGCTGGTGATGGGTTCGAGCAGACGCGCGCCTGCCTTGAGTGCGAGCGGTGCAGGGGGCAGGAGCCTTGTGCTGAAGCCTCCTGGGAGGGGGGGAGGAATTCCCCTCGGTGAGCCTGCTTTCTGCAGGTGCAGCCTCTGTTCCTCACACACTTGCATGCCCCCCCCTCCCCCGGGCCAACATATTCAAATCTATTTCCGGTCTCATTTTTACGCACAGATTTTTTTTCCCCTTTTTCTTTTTCTGGCCCCAAACTACCTCCTGACCTGTGGCTGGAAGCAAAACTCTTGTGCACGGGAGACGGGAGGAAACTCAGCCTAGAACTTCTCAAAAGAAACTTCTGGCCGGATTTTTCGAACGGGCCTTAGCTGGACAAGGAAGTTGGGCCAGCTGGGCTGGGGAAGGGGCGCCTTCGAGGTCTCACTGTGGGCCCGAGAAGGACCAGGCCCAGCATGGAGGCCCTTGCCTTGTACAACTTCCAGGCGTCCGAGAAGGATGAATTAGCCTTTAAGAAGGGAGACACGCTGAAGGTAACTGGGGGCGGAGGGGGGTCAGGGCTGTTGGCAGATGAAACCTCCGCTGCATTTGTTCTGAAATGCACAAAAATCAGATCCAGTTGGACAGCTGAGCAAAATCAGCCCTCTGAAGCAGGTTTAGAGATGAGAGATATGAGAAAGAGAGAGGGGGGAGAGAGAGAGAGAGAGAGAGATGATGATGATGATGATGATGTTGATGATGATGATGATGATGATGAGAGGGGTTTTGATAGATGGGTAAATATAGAGAAAAAAAGGGAAGATGGATGGATGGATGGATGGATGGATGGTAGATAGATAGATAGATAGATAGATAGATAGATAGATAGATAGATAGATAGATAGATAGATAGATATTAGAGATAGAGGATAGATAGATAGATAGATAGATAGATAGATAGATAGATAGATAGATAGATAGATATAAAATAGACGATAGATTATATAGATGATAGATAGATAGATAGATAGATAGATAGATAGATAGATAGATAGATAGATATAAAATAGACGATAGATTATATAGATGATAGATAGATAGATAGATAGATAGATAGATAGATAGATAGATAGATATTAGAGATAGATGATAGAGGATAGATAGATAGATAGATAGATAGATAGATAGATAGAAAATAGACGATAGATTATATAGATAGATGATAGATAGATGATAGATAGATAGATAGATAGATAGATAGATAGATAGATGATAGATAGATGATAGATAGATGATAGATAGATATTAGAGATGATAGATTAGATTAGGAGAAAGAGAGATGAGATGGATGGATGGTAGATAGACAGACAGACAGACAGACAGATTATAGAGAGAAATAGAGGGAAGAGAAAGAGAGACAGACAGAGGGACAGACAGGAAGAGAGAGAGAGAGAGAGAGGATATAGTTCTGATCCATCTTGCTTAAATTCCCAAACGTAAAAAAAGCATTATTAATCCTCCTTTTCTACAGAGCCTTCTCTGTTTCTAAAAAGTGTGCCTAGAACCTCAAATAAGCAGAGCCACTTTGACTGCATCCTTGGGCTTCTGAGCTTCGGGAAAATAATCTATCCTTGAACTTTAAAAATTCCCCTGGGCTTCCTCCATGCCAAGATGGGGTCTACCTGACAGCCCCCCCCCCCCCCGGCAGCCTTCTGTTGTTCTCCCCCCCCCCCCCCCCAGCTCCAGCCCAATGTTTGCTTATCCCTCCTTTTGAGTCCACAGATTCTGAACATGGAGGAGGACCAGAACTGGTACAAAGCGGAGCTTCTGGGGCTGGAAGGATTCGTCCCCAAAAACTACATCAAAATGAAGCCTCATCCGTGAGTAGCCTTTTCCTTCCCACTCGGCCAAGAGAGAGGAAATAGCAGAAACGTTCTGGCTCTTCTTGACTTGTCCTCAGTTAGTTCAATCCTAGCAGGGACCTGGCCTCTTCGGTTTGAAGCAAGGGGGAGAAAATAAGCCAGCATTCCTTCAACCACACTTTGCCCATCTGTGTCTACATTTCTGAATCAGAATAGAAGCTAGAAGGGACCTTGGAGGTCTTCTAGTCCAGCCCTCTGCAGGAGAACCTATACAATCTTAGACAAGGTCCCGTCCAGCCTCACCTCCCATGACGGAGCACCCATGATTTTGTTGGTTTCAGCCCATCCAGATCAATAATGCCAGAAGTCTTTATGAGCCGAGGTGGCGCAGTGGTTAGGGTGCAGCACTGCAGGCCACTTCAGCTGACTGTTCTCTGAAGTTCGGCTGTTCAAATCTCACCGGCTCAGGGTTGACTCAGCCTTCCATCCTTCCGAGGTGGGTGAAATGAGGACCCAGATTGTTGTTGGGGGCGATATGCTGACTCTGTAAACCGCTTAGAGATGGCTGAGAGGCCTATGAAGCGGTATATAAGTCTAACTGCTATTGCTATTGCTATTTAATGCAGTTTCTGGGTCACAGTTGGCCCCACACGAAGCCCGAAGCCCCCAACCCTTTGCAAGATAGATGGACAATTGCAAGAACAACCCAAAGATCAGATAGGATGATCCCAGGGCTGTGGTGGACATTTCTCTCCTCACCCAACCCCCCATTTCAATATTCAAATGGGGGTTTGTGGGAAGGGAAACCAAGATGAGCTTCAGCCATGCATTTGCCTTGTGAAACAGGAGAGAGAGAAGGAATAAGAGAACAACAGAGATGGAAGATTGACCTTGGAGTTCTCCTAGTCCAACCCCCCCACCCTCTTCTCAAGCAGAAGACCCTGGCTGGATGGGGGATTCTGGGAGTTGAAGTCCACAAGTCTTAAAGTTTCCATGAACAGCCCTGCCCTAGACCATTTCGGACAAATGGCTGTCCAGACTCTTCTTAAAAACATCCAGTGTTGGAGCATTCACAACTTCTGTGAATTTGTTTCTGTCTTATATTATAATCTTTTTAAATATTTCTAACTGTTTTTATGTAAGCCGCCCGGAGTCCTTCGGGATTGGGCGGCATACAAATCTATTAAAATCAAAATCGAAATCGAATTCTGGAGGCAACTTCTTGTTCCACTGATTCCCTGTTCTCGCTGGCAGGAAATTTCTCCCGAGTTCTAGGCCAGGGATGGCCAATCTTTTAGGCACAGAGAACCCAAACTGGAAGGCCAGAGTGCTGTAAACCCAACCACCAGCTGGCTGGCACACATGTGCCCCTCAAAAACCCAACAACCAGCTGGCTGAGCTGGGGCGACGGCACGCGAACCCACAGAGAGGGCTTTGCGTGCCACCTCTGGTGCTCATGCCATAGATTCTCCATCGGGGTTCTAGGTTGCTTCTCTCCTTGATTAGTTTCCATCCGTTTCTTCTTATCCTGCCTTCAGGGGTTTTGAAGAAGAGGCGGACCCCCTCCCTCTTCTTCGTAGCAGCCCCTCTCCAATATTGGAAGACTGCTATCCTGTGAATAGATGATGACGATGCTAGATTTGCCCCTGACTGAGGTTGGGTCAGTGGTACAATGCAATTTTTTTTTACTACCAGTTCTGTGGGCGTGGCTTGGTGGGCGTGGCTTGGTGGGCGTGGCAGGGGAAGAATACTGCAAAATCCCCATTCCCTCCTGATCAGCTGGGACTCGGGAGGCAGAGAATAGATGGGGCGCGGCCAGCCAGAGATGGCATTTCCCAGTTCTCTGAACTACTCAAAATTTCCGCTACCGGTTCTCCAGAACCTGCTGGATTTCACCCCTGGGTTGGGTCCCTTTCCGGCTCAGAGAGCATTGATTAAGAGGCTGCCTGATCTCTGACCAGGATCTCTTGCCACACCGTGGATCCCCATTAATTCCCCTTTTGGGACACGGTGCTATTCTCCCCATCTAGACTCAGCTGTCCAGCGGTCGTCCCTAGGGAGCGGTCATGTGAACCCCGACTACGAGCAACTTTTGCAGGCTTAGGCACGAAGTGTGTTTCCGTCCTCTTTCGAATGCGGTGGGCCCTGTAACAAAGAGAGTTTAGTCCCAGTTCTCGTCGAAAGAGCAGCTCACGGAGCAAAAAACAAACCAAGAGTGACAGGCCAGAGCGGGCTGCCTTCGTGGGCGCCCAGGCGCTCTGAAGCTGCAAGCGGAACTGAAACTTTCTTTGCAACCCCGGTGGCTGTGGCGTTTTATAAGACGGGAACCTCGACCTGCTGCTTCCCCCACTAACCCCCTCCCCCCTTGCCTCTGACCCTCCAGGTGGTATTGTGGCAAAATCTCCAGGCAAGGTGCCGAAAAGGCCCTCCTCAAACGACGGTTCCGGGGCGCGTTTCTCATCCGGCAGAGCGAGAGCAGCCCGGGAGATTTCTCCATCTCTGTGAAGTAAGTGCCTGGTTGCTGGGGGGAGGTGAGGGGGGGGGTCCTTCTGCTGATGTGGGCACACACCCGTGTTGGAAGGCCCCCCAAGGGCCGTCAAGGGAACCCTGAGGACACTCCGGCTTTGGACAACTGTTGCCGTCGGCTGCAGCTCGGAGCACCAGAGGGCGCTCTCGGCTGACATGGAAAGAGCCCAAGAAACTTTTCCAGGGAAAAATATCCTGCTCAGGGCGGGTGGAAGGAGCCCATTTCCCAGCTCTGGGAAATGAGCGAGCAATTAAAATAAATAACTGAGGAGTCCTACCAGTGGAAAGCAGTGCAGTGCAAAGCCTATTTCCACTTCTACAGTAAACTTAATTGGCTAAAACACATGAAGAACGGTTGCAGGAACTGGGCATGGCTAGTTTGATGAGAAGAAGGACTAGGGGAGAGAGGATAGCAGCCTTCCAATATCTCAGGGGCTGCCCCAAAGAAGAGGGAGTCAAGCTATCCTTTAAAGCGGTAGGACAAGGAGCAATGGGTGGAAACTAATCAAGGAGAGAAGCAACTTGGAACTGAGGAGGAATTTCCTGATAGTGAGAACAATTAATCAGTGGAACAACTTGCCTCCAGAAGTTGTGAATGCCCCAACACTGGAAGTTTTTAAGAAGATGTTGGATAACCCTTTGTCTGAAGTGATGTAGGGCTTCCTGCCTAGGCAGGGGATTGGACTAGAAGACCTCCATGGCCCCTTCCATCTCTGTTATCCTACACCAGTGGTTCCCAAAATTGGCAACTTTAAGACTTGTGGACTTCAACTCCCAGAATTCTGAGAGTTGAAATCCACAAGTCTTAAAGTTGCCAAGTTTGGGAACCACTGTCCTACACTATTCTATTCAACAGCAGATAATTTTGCCTATCCCCCCGTCTTCAATGGCTGGGGACTTCTGGGAGTCGAAGCCCACCCGTCTTAAAGCCACCAAAGTTAGAAAGGCTGGTCTAAGCTGCTTGGGGTCACCCGGCGTCTTTCTCCTCCCGTCCCATTGTTCTGCAGCCCATCTGGGGGGGTGACAAGTTGGGGAAGGCCACCCACCCCATCCGTGCACATCTGGAGGGGCTCTCAGCCGTTCCTCGGTCCCTCCCATGCCTGCCACGACCATCTTGGCACAAAACAGGCAGGCAGCGATGCCACTTTCCAAACAAAGTGCTGAAGGAGATGCCCGGGAGGGAGGGTGGCGAGAGGACACCCTCCACTTGCATGTTCAGACGGATGCGCAGAGCCTGGCATGCCAACCACCCAGCACATTTTCTGTGTCAAGGGCAACTTATTAGGGAGAGAAACCCTGGTGGGGGGGGGGAATATGACTGGCACCTTTTCCTCATCTCGACTCATTTTGTATTCAAAGACAAATCCGGGCATTTTCTTCCTTTCTCTTTGCCCTGTTGAAATGTGACCGAGAAGAGACTTCACAGCACCTCCTCTACTTCCAAGGAACTAGAAACTTGTAGCAACAAGCCCCAAAGCTATCCGTTAAGCATGACAGGACTGACCTCTCCTGTATTTACCAGGGTGTGGTTCTGCTCTCCGTGAGCCCAATTCTCAGAGGCGCCTGGAGCCCATTCTGCCACTTGGGCACCTGTAGGATTTAGCCTGGCATTTCTGCCCCCCTTCCCAACACAGCAGAGGCCTCCCTTCTGCTCTCCCTTCTCCCCCGGACGACGAACCGACCAGGCACATCAGGCCAGAGAAATGGCTCCTTCACCTTGTACTCATCGCCGAGTTGCACATTCTTGAAGGACCTCGATCAGCCCTCCCCCTCCCAAACTCCCCTCCCCTAGCCGGCATTCTCTGGAGGCACCGAGGCCACAATGCCAAGATTTCCCACTTTGCTTTTAGTCTTCCATGCTGCTTATTGGAGTGGGGGGGGGGCACCACCCAGTTTCAGGATTTAAATCAGGGGCCTCCAAACTTGGCGACTTGAAGACTTGTGGACTTCAACTCCCAGAATTCCCCAGCCAGCAAAGCAAAGCTGGGGAATTCTTTGTTTTGCTGGCTGGGGAATTCTGGGAGATGAAGTCCACAAGTCATAAACTTGCCAAGGTTAGAGACCCCTGACCTAAATTCAAAGAGTCCTGGACTTATGACCATAGTTGGGAACCAGAATTTCCGTTGCTAAGCGGTTAAATGAATCGTGCCCAATTTTGCGATGTTTTTTTTGCCATTATGCAGATCACTGGGGGTTATTAAGGGAATGATGCAGTCCTTAAGCAAATCCGGCTTCGCTTATTGACAAACTGGCCCAGGGGTTTCGCAAGCCAAGATTTCCAGCTGAGCTAGATGTGCAAAGTCATTGAGCCGAGATGGCACAGTGGTTAGAGTGCAGTACTGCAGGCTACTTCAGCTGACTGCAGTTCTGCAGTTTGGCTGTTCAAATCTCACCGGCTCAGGGTTGACTCAGCCTTCCATCCTTCCGAGGTGGGTAAAATGAGGACCCGGATTGTTGTTGGGGGCGATATGCTGACTCTGTAAACCGCTTAGAGAGGGCTGAAAGCCCTATGAAGCGGTATATAAGTCTAACTGCTATTGCTATTGCTATGGGAAGCGTCCAGCAAGCCTCTCCTGGTGTCCGGGGACCAGGGCTCTGAGCTGGAGGGGGTCTCCGTCCCTGACCCCCTTTCCAAGTTCCTAGGTGTGCTTCCGAAAGGCCCCAGGTGAGAGGCTCAGGTGCCTTACCTGCCCTTGTGCCTCCTGTTCAGAGGGAGGGGAAGAAAGCAGAGCTGGGCTTGTGGAAGAGGCTGCGATGATTCCTCCTACATCAACAAGGGAGTTGCGTTTCCAGAGACAGCAGTGAAAAGACGCTTCCTTTGTGCCCTCAATCATACAGCCACAATGGGCAGAGTCACCCTGGGTGGATCTGCGAGGCCGAAGGGCTGTCAAAATCCAGTCCCGGGATCCAAAACACTTCGATGTGCTGAGATCTCATCACCTTCCAGCCTTCTTGACTCTGCCCAGTTCCAGAAGAGGAGACGGACCTGCCCTTCTAGGAAAAAGGGGGCAAAGTAGATCCTCTTCCAATCCTGAGGTCTCCTCCCCTGCTTAGAACCAGACCGGGAACAGACCGGTTTTACCAAAGGTGCTCCAGAACCTGCAGAGTCAGGCCAACTTTTGCATTCTTGTGTGGCTCCATCCTGGGGCCTCTTTCCAAGAGATATCAACAGGCATCCTATCCTCCCGACTTGGAAAACCACCGGGCTTAAACTTGCGTTGAGTTCTCCGCCAAAGTTAAGATGTGGTTGCTATCTAACTTTATCATTTCCGCCAGTTTAGGGGCTGAGGTTTTGATCGGCAGGGCTAGGAAGGCGTAGAAAGGACACCTCTGCAGCCCACTCCTGGCTCAGCAGAAAATAGGCCGGTGGCTTCGGAAGGACGACCAAGGGCAGGAAGCAGCTTTACACGGTTGATCTTCTGCCCCGTGATCCAGAAAGGGATCTTTCCGAGTAAGATTCCTTCTCCTGCCCAATACTCTGGTTTCCCTGTTGCCAGCAGGGTTGAGAATTAGGGGGGCTACGTCCCCAAAATGTCAGGAGAGCTGTGGGTTGAGGAGATTGATAGCAATAGCAATAGCAGTTAGACTTATATACCGCTTCATAGGGCTTTCAGCCCTCTCTAAGCGGTTTACAGAGTCAGCATATTGCCCCCAACACCAATCCGGGTCCTCATTTTACCCACCTCGGAAGGATGGAAGGCTGAGTCAACCCTGAGCCAGTGAGATTTGAACAGCCGAACTGCAGAACTGCAGTCAGCTGAAGTAGCCTGCAGTGCTGCATTTAACCACTGTGCCACCTCGGCTCTATGAGGGATGACTGGCAAAGTGGCCTCTTCTGGAGTCCCGGTTGAGTCTTCCTCCACATGGTGGGTCTCCAAAATCTGAGAAGGCTTTTTCCCAGCTGTTGCAATTTAGGATCTCTTTAACCAACATGTTCAGGGTGGAATAAGGAATTTTCTGCCTGAAAGAGAGCTGCACCCCCTTCCCAAGTGTCCAAACGAAGGGAGGTGGGCTTCCCTCCTCTTGAGGTTGACCCAAACCCATCTTGAAGAAATAGCAATAGCAATAGCAGTTCGACTTATCTACCGCTTCATAGGGCTTTCAGCCCTCTCTAAGCGGTTTACAGAGTCAGCATATTGCCCCCACAGTCTGGGTCCTCATTTTACCCACCTCGGAAGGATGGAAGGCTGAGTCAACCCTGAGCCGGTGAGATTTGAACAGCCGAACTGCAGATAACAGTCAGTTGAAGTGGCTGCAGTACAGCACTCTAGCAATAGCAATAGCAGTTAGACTTATATACCGCTTCATAGGGCTTTCAGCCCTCTCTAAGCGGTTTACAGAGTCAGCATATCGCCCCCAACAACAATCCGGGTCCTCATTTCACCCACCTCGGAAGGATGGAAGGCTGAGTCAACCTTGAGCCGGTGAGATTAGAACCGCTGAACTGCAGATAACAGTCAGCTGAAGTGGCCTGCAGTACTGCACCCTAACCACTGCGCCACCTCGGCTCTTGCAAGGAAATCCATCCCTGCATCGAATTTCTATCCCGTCTGGGCAGTTTTCAACTCAAGATTTCAATTTTTCTTCCCTTACGGTGGGGTTCTTCTTCCAAGCAGTCCCCCAAAGCTTTCTGAATTGCTCCCTTCCCCCCCCACCACTAGCAGGGCCCATCCCTCCCTCCAACCATCTCCAGGTGGTTCTCTCCTTCTCTCTCCCAGGCAGTGGCGGATTGGGGATCCCTGGTGCCCTGAGCACTGACAAGTCTTGGGGTCCCCCCTCCCTTTGTACAAATCTTCATTGGGTTTTTTCTTTCTTTCTCAACTTTGGGGTGCCCCCTTTGGACCTGGTGCCCTGAGCATGTGCTTCACCTGCTTAAGGCTCAATACACTTCCTGCTCTCAGGAAGGTGAGCCCTTCAGGCATAGGCTTCCAGAGCCCAGAAATGGGCTTCCTGGCCTATTGCATGAATCAAAACACCGCTCAGAGGTTTATTCTGCGACTTTGCAGATGCAAGTTGTCACTTGACACAGGAGCTGTGAAAGCCGAGCCGTTTCCCGTCGCCTGTTTGTTTAGATCTGCTCTGCATCTCTCCTATTTCAGCAGCCGAAAGCTTCTAAGGCGGAGTTGATGAGAACAGGGTGTAATTATGGCTGAACCCAAGCGCTGGGATTGCGAAGGATGGGACTCTATAGAAAAGGCAACTGGCCAGCGGCGGGGGGGAGGGGGGCAGCCCAGCTGGGAAGCTAAACAAACAGAATGAAAGTTTCTTTTAGAGGTTGGAAGGGGGGTTGGGGCTTCTCTGAGCACTCAGAAGCAGATGTGCAGAACTGCACAGAGTTCAACTCAGTATTTTCCAAAGGGGGCAACTTTAAGAGGGCTGGACTTCAACTCCCAGGTTTTCTGCAGCCTGTAGGGTTTGGTGTGGCATCCTGGGCATTAAAGGCCCTCTCCCACTTAAAGTTGCCACCGTTGGAAAATACTGGGTTGAATCCTCGCAACGTAGGAGACCCCCATCAAAGACACCAGTTCTCCACCACCTCCAGAGGTTTTTCGGGTCAGTCAACTGATATTTTGCCCCAAGGAGACCAAACGCAGCCGTTTCCTAGCTAGAAATAAGGCATTTTGCGGTCATATCTGCAAACACAACACTGAGGGTTACCAACGCCACCTGGCCGTCCACCTCACCTCTCCTACTGAGAACAGGCGAAGGTCGGTAAGCAGGTTCTTGCCCACCACGGAGATTGTGCTTTTTGTGAGTCAAGGCCGGGGGGATTAGCAGGAGCTACAAAAGTCAGCCTGCAGGCAAATGCTCCCATTCCTTCCTTTTCTTGGCTTAAAAGGAAACCGAGTCATCAGGACAGGAGGCCGGGGAGCCTCAGCTGGGAGAGCTTGCGTGAGGTTCCCGCCGAGAGGCCGAAACACTCATTTGGGCCAAGTTGTGTCCGTCCTGCGGAAAACAGACTCTAAATAAAATGATAAAAATAGGCACAAAATGGATAACATGAATCTCAGTTGCTTAGCAAGACAGAATAACAAGAGTTGGAAGGGACCTGATAAAGCAATTCTAATGGGGGAACAAATGAAAACTGGTATATATAGGCAGCGATGTTTTGTTGAACAATGAAGGAATAAGATCTCTGTTTGAAGGTATGAAATGCAAGGTTAACAATAAATATAAGTATACTTTCTGGGGAAAAATAATGCTAATGTTAACTGAATATATATTGTAGAATGGAAATGAGGCCTTTAGTTATATTAGATGAAACATTTGAGACGGTAAATATTATTTGAAGATGTAGATGTTAAAACACTTGTAGCCAAACGACATGCTGCATGTGATGATGGTTTTTGTGTGTGTGTGTGTTTTTTCCCTTTTTCCTTTCTTTCTTTTTTAACCCTAGGTTATTGTGGTGTCTATTAAATATATAACAGAGAGATACGGGGTGTGTGTATGGGGGGAAACGTAGTAGGGATGGATTGCTACAGGCAGGGGAGTAAGAAACGATACGAAACCAAAATCTATTAAATGAAACAACGAATGTATAAGAACGATAAAGGTTAAAGCACCTGTAATCAAATGACATACTGCATGGGATGATAACAATAATAATAATAGCAATAACAGTAGACTTATATACCGCTTCATAGGGCTTTCAGCCCCCTCTAAGCGGTTTACAGAGTCAGCATATATCACCCCCACAGTCCGGGTCCTCATTTCACCCACCTCGGAAGGATGGAAGGCTGAGTCAACCCTGAGCCGGTGAGATTAGAACCGCTGAACTGCAGATAACAGTCAGCTGAAGTGGCTGCAGTACAGCACTCTAGCAATAGCAATAGCAGTTAGACTTATATACCGCTTCATAGGGCTTTCAGCCCTCTCTAAGCGGTTTACAGAGTCAGCATATCGCCCCCAACAACAATCTGGGTCCTCATTTCACCCACCTCGGAAGGATGGAAGGCTGAGTCAACCTTTGAGCCGGTGAGATTTGAACCGCTGAACTGCTGATCTAGCAGTCAGCCTGCAGTGCTGCATTTAACCACTGCGCCACCTTGGCTCTAATGATGGGCTTTGTCTTTCTTTTGTGTGTGTGTGTGTGTTTTTTCCTTTTCTTTTTTTTTTTCTTTTCCCTCTGCCTTTCTTTTTCTATTGTTATGTGATTATGTTGTCTATGTAACAAAAATAAAAATTCAAAAAAAAAAGAGTTGGAAGGGACCTGGGAGATCTTCTAGTCCAACCTTCTGGTCAAGCAGGAGATCCTTTACCATTTCAGACAAATGGTTGTCCAATCTCACGGGCCGGGGACACTTCGTTGTTATCCGGTCTGTGCGGTAGACATGTGATAAGTAAGGTCATCCTACTTCTTCCTCCATGAAGGACTCTGGTCCATGAGATCATTTCCCAGAACCATCAACCTGGAGGGTCATTGAGGCCATCAAGTCAACCTCTGCTCCATAGAAGAAGCCCCAATCCATCACCAAAATGCCCAGCTGTACTCCAGGCACCCCGTTCTCCTCCACTCCCCACGCCACCCCTACACTTCATCCTCTGCTTCTCTCCTAGCTACGGAGACCAAGTCCTGCACTTCAAGGTCCTCCGGGACAAAAAGGGCAAGTGGCATCTCTGGGAGGAGAAGTTCAACTCCATCAACGAACTGGTGGACTTCTACCGAACCACCAGCATCGATAAGAAGAGGCAGGTCTTCCTGAGAGACCACGTAGAAGCCGAGGAGGTAAGGAACCACCCAGATTCCCCATTTCTTTTCTTCCCGTCCTGTTGTTAACCGTGAGCAGCCGCTAAACAAGTGCTTGCTACATCAAGGGCTACTTGGAATTGCATTCCTTAATTTAGAAGATGGCTTCTTCTGAAGCCCCTCTTGATCTCCTGCCACTGTCCACCTAGCCAAGGTTGACCTTGGAGAACATCTTGCCTTGGGAGCGTCTAACAATCACGTTTAGATGAGGTGGACAAAGACATCCCAAACCTTCTGTCCTTCTGTCTCATTGAATGGTCCCCATCCTCTCATTCTGAGAAAGAACCACCATCTCATCTCCCACCCCATGTCAACCACAGAGCTGGGACAAAAGGGGGGAGGAGGGAATAGCTAATAAGACCCCCACATGTCCAAGGAGGAGTTAAGTTCAATGTAAAAATGTTATCAATTTTCTGAATTTTCTATTCTTTTTTCCAATATATTTTAGACGTTTTTTGTTAAAGATTTATACCGTGTACGGGTTCTGGGAAGGCTGGGGAGGGGTTGGGGGAGGGGGGAGGGAGGGAGGCATGAATATTAGGCTTGACGAGGGATGTTAGATTTTAATGTAATATGATTGCACATGTATACTGTCTTCTCTTTTCTTTAAAACTAAGATATGTTAAGTATATTGATATGGAAGCATAAATACCATCAACATAGAATGGAGTTTGCTCAGAAACGGAAATACACCAATGAGAGGAAGAGTGGGAAAGGAGAGAAGAAAGATAGGAAGAGAGGGATAGGAGAGAGGGTAAGGGGGGAAGATGAGAAGGATAAGGAGGAGTGGAATGAAGAGAGAGGAGAAGGAGAAAGGAAGGGGAAGTAGAGTAGAAAAGGATGATGGAGGGAAGAAAGGAGGTAGAAGAGTGGGAAACAGAGGAGAGAAGAAAGATAGGAAGAGGGGGATAGGAGAGAGGATAAGGGGGGAAGATGAGGAGGATAAGGAGGAGTGGAATGAAGAGCGAGGAGAAGGAGAAAGGAAGGGGAAGTAGAGTAGAAAAGGATGATGGAGGGAAGAAAGGATGTAGAAGAGTGGGAAAGAGGAGAGAAGAAAGAGAGGAAGAGAGGGATAGGAGAGAGGGTAAGGGGGGAAGATGAGGAGGATAAGGAGGAGTGGAATGAAGAGAGAGGAGAAGGAGAAAGGAAGGGGAAGTAGAGTAGAAAAATATGATGGAGGGAAGAAAGGAGGTAGGAGAGAGGCAGAAGAAAGAGGTGTATGGAGAGCAGAAGAGCTAATAATGGGTTTTTATCTTTCTGACAAGAGGAACTGATGTAATTACTACTTAATACAATAGGATATTGGCTATGTAATACATGTGATTATATGTTATGAAAATGGAAAATAAAAAAAGGATATTTCTAAAAAAAAAAAAAAAAAGACCCCCACATGTCTTTTCACCTTTTTGCCCGCAGCCCAAGAAGCCAACATTCGTCCAAGCCCAGTTTGACTTCTTGGCCGAGAACCCCTCGCAGCTGAGCTTCAGCCGAGGGGACATCCTCAAGATTCTGGACTGCTCTGACCCCCACTGGTGGAGGGGGAAGCTGGGGGTGAAGACGGGCCTTTTTCCTCGGAACTACGTTTTCCCCCTGCGCATGTGACCTAGCTGGCTGGCGGAAGTGGTCGGACGTCCCATCTGGACCTTTTCTTCTCTTGCACAAAGTCAACCGATGCTTTGACTCGCCCTCAAGCAGAGCCAGGCCAAACTTTCCACTTTCACACTCCGACCTTAAAAGAGGCCCCTTGGCACACCCGGACGGCCATTCGGAAGCTGGAACCTTCGGGCTTCATGGCAGGTTGAAATACTTTGCAGACCGATCCCCGTCACCCACCTGGAGCCCAAACCAACCTCTGGAGAATCCTAACTACTTTGCTTCATAAAACAATGTATTTCTAGAACTGCAATCCAGTTTCCATCAAGGTCACTCCTTGTTCAAAACTGCCTTCTGGTCCAGGTTTACCTTTCCACCCTCTGATGGTTTCAAAGAGCTGGGAGCCTTCCCTGAATTGACACACTGGAATGAGCTACAGTGAGAAATCTGATGGTGCTGGTGTTGAGAAAATTCAGTATCAATTCTTACCGCCCCACCTTTGTAGGGGGGAAAAACTACAGTTCCCAGCATCCCTTGACAAGATGCGTGGACCGCAAAATTACAGTGGAGAGGGCCTTCCTAGAGAGACCCTGCGGAGCATGCTGGCTGGGGAATTCTGGGAGTTGGAGTCTTAGAGTGGCCAAGACTGAGAAACACTGCTCTCTGGATGCCGGCCCCCTCCCCACCCCCCCGGTTGCCCTGGTCTTGAAGCCCCTCTTGACTGCCGCAGAATATTTTCTGCCAATCTTCAGACATGTCCCGGGTGTCCTCCTGAGTTTTGATCTCACACCTTGGAGGAGATCCTCAAAAAGTGATCCTGCGGATTCCCAACAGTGGACCTGTGGACTCAGGAAGCAGATGGGGAAATCCCCTCCTGTTGCTTTCTCTTTCTAACTCTCTTCTCAGCGTTTTGCTGTCCAATCCAGCTCTCTCTGCTCCGCAGCCCCCTTGGTCAGCCGCCAAGTGCAAGGAGGAAGGAAGGAAAGCGCTGATCATCCGGCGGGTCAGAAAGTCCACCGTCCCCCTCCTTGACCTCCTGCTCCCCTCCTAATCTTTATGAGGCCTGCCCTAAATTGAGCATTTGCTCAGCCCCCTGCAGAGGTGCTTCCAAAGCTTATCAGGACTGCGCAGGGCTGGAAGCTGTTTTCCACCTGGTGGGGGCTGGCCCCGATACAGCCTCTTCGTGGCCCTCGGACCACACCAGGGGCCCCTCCCAGGAGATGGGACGGCAGCTCTACATGGGGCTGCCCCTGAAAAGTGTCCGGAGACTACAATTAGTCCAGAATGCAGCCGCACGAGTGATACTGGGTGTACCAAGGTACACCCACACTACACCTATCCTCCGCGAGCTGCACTGGCTTCCTATCGGTCTCCGAACACGATTCAAGGTGCTGGTTATCACCTTTAAAGCCCCACATGGCTTAGGACCCAGATACCTTCGAGACCGTCTCCTGCCGCACACCTCCCTAAGACCGATAAGATCGCACAGGATGGGCCTTCTCCAGGTGCCATCAGCTGGACAATGCTGGCTGGCGACGCCTCGGAGTAGGGCCTTCTCTGTTGCCGCTCCGGCCCTATGGAATGAGCTACCCCCAGAGATCCGGACCCTACCCACTCTCATGGCCTTTCGTAAAGCTATCAAAACCTGGCTTTTCCAGCAGGCCTGGGGCTGTTGACCTCTCGACCGAGGTCCAGCCCTGCTTAGGCTGGGTGCATGTTGTGTTTCTTTTAATCTGCTGTGTCTTATTTGTTTTAATCTTTTCTTAATATTTCTTATTTCTGTAAGCCGCCCGGAGTCCTCGGGGATTGGGCGGCCTATAAATTCAATAAATAGAATAGAGTAGAGTAGAGTAGAGTAGAGTAGAGTAGAGTAGAGTAAAATAGAATAGAATAGAATAGCTCTTGTCCTCCTAGGCTGCCGTTCTCTGCCAGAGAGACACGTTTCACCAAGTGGTTTATTGGGTTTTACCTTCTGTGCCGCCACTACTTGAAAAGCCTTTGAGTCCCGAGAGGGGAAATTGGCAAGCAGGACTTACAAACTCCTTGCTGTTCAGAACTCTCTCCTGCCCCCAAGTCATTTCTTTTATTCCTAGGGATAATCTCTCTTTGGGAAATAAAGTTTTCCATTGAAACCCCTTTGGAGAAATCCTCTAGATCCCTCCTCCGGATTTAATTTAATTTAATTTTTTTAAAATTTAATTAAAAAAATTAAATCCTCCGGATCCTTTTTCCACACCTCCCTTCGCTTTGCCAAGGGCCGAAACCTCTTGAAAAGATAGTGGAAGAGGTATATTGGGTTTCTATTTTTGGGGGGTATTGTTGACAAGAGGAATTGCTGTGATTATTGTTTAATGTTGTATGGCTCCGGCTAATGCACAGTATATATATGAGTGTATGAAAATGAAAAAATGGAAAATAAAAACCTTTTACAACAAAAATAATAATAATAAAGAAAATCTCCCACGAACCCTGCTTTCCAGTCCATTGGGAACACAAGCCCTCCCCTTACCCCCCGGTTTCACCCTTCTTGCCCCCCCCACCCCCACCCCAAACAAGCTCTTTCAAGCGAAGTAGGCGTAGAAAAAGAGGTTGACGCAGATGAGGATCACGGCGTTGGCAGAACAGACCTGGGACCAGAAGCCGGCTGCCCTCTGCTCGCTCCGGCCAGCCTTCCTGGGAGCGCCTTCCGCCTCCCTCTCCATGCAGAAGGAGCCCGGCTGGAGGATTCCTGGGACAGCTGGCAGGGAGAGGAGGAGAAACCTCGGGTAAAAATCAGGGTGCCCAGAGATGGCGCTTTCCCTCCCCCAGACACAATGGCCACCTAACCTCCGTGGGCAGGAGCAATAGGAATGCCAAGGAGAACCATCCGGAGGTTTGCCTCTTGCTCGCCGTGGACTGAGAAACATGAGTTTGCAAGCCATTTCCTTACCCTGCCATGCCTGGCACATGCAGGTGCCTCTGTCTCTCTCTTTCCCCTCCTTCAGCCCTGCGGGGGGATGGATGGCCTTTGGGTGCCCCCCCCTTTCTGTCCCTGGGAAGCGGAGTTCCAGTCCACCACTGCTCCCCCTTTTTTTGGTCTTCATCCTCAGAGAAGACCCGCCTGGTTTGGCATCCACTCTAGGATGCAAAAAGGAGTTTGGCCCCTGCCCCAGAGAGACCCACCCTCTTTCTCCGTGCCAGGCAGGGACGAGGGGCTGGAGAGATGGGCAGGTGAAGGCGCCTCCAGGGACCGCCGAGTCCACCAGGTCACGTCCTTTATCTGCAACGGTTTCCAAGAGAGAAAAACAGAATTGTGGCAGCTGATAAAACATGGATCCTTCCCTTCCTTTCCTCTCTCTCTCTGCCCTTCTTCATGCATTTACTTCCTCTCCTCTCCCTTCCCTTCCTTCCTCCCCTCTTCCTCTCCTTTTCCTTCCCCCTCTCTCTGCCCTTCTTCATCCGTTTACTTCCTCTCCTCTCCCTTCCCTTCCTTCCTTCCCTCTTCCTCTCCTTTTCCTTCCCCCTCTCTCTGCCCTTCTTCATCCGTTTACTTCCTCTCCTCTCCCTTCCTTCCTTCCCTCTTCCTCTCCTCTCCTTTTCCTTCCCCCTCTCTCTGCCCTTCTTCATCCATTTACTTCCTCTCCTCTCCCTTCCCTTCCTTCCCTCTTCCTCTCCTTTTCCTTCCCCCTCTCTCTGCCCTTCTTCATCCGTTTACTTCCTCTCCTCTCCCTTCCTTCCTTCCCTCTTCCTCTCCTCTCCTTTTCCTTCCCCCTCTCTCTGCCCTTCTTCATCCATTTACTTCCTCTCCTCTCCCTTCCCTTCCTTCCTCCCCTCTTCCTCTCCTCTCCTTTTCCTTCCCCCACTCTCTGCCCTTCTTCATCCATTTACTTCCTCTCCTCTCCCTTCCCTTCCTTCCTCCCCTCTTCCTCTCCTTTTCCTTCCCCCACTCTCTGCCCTTGTTCATTTCCTTCTTCTCCTCCCCCCTTTCCCCTCCCTTCCTTCCCTTCCCCTCTTCTCTCCTCTCCTTTCCTTTGCCTTCCAACCTGCAGGCTGGCTTTCGCCTGGGGAAATAGGAAGAGGGCTGTTTTGGGGGAAGGGGGTCAGTTTCCAGCCAATGGCCGGCCCCATCCAATGACTTCTATTCCCCCTCCCCAAAGCCCAGGCTGCCTCTCCCGTCGTCGAGCACAAAATCCCCCAGACCCAGTGCAGGAAACCATGCTGGTTGGGTTCCCAAGGGGAGGACCCAGAGGGGATTCCAGGACGGGGCTCTTCCCCAGAACGTCTCTCTGCAAAAGGCTGCCTTGTTGGGGGAGGTGGCTGTTTTGAAGGCGGGGAAGGGGGGGGGGCGCGGACTGACGGTTGGGAGGGGCAGCTTCAGCCCTGTCTCCCTCCCGCCAGTGCAGGAATGCAGGGCCGGCTCACCCATCGTGCTCAGCCGTGGCGTGGCTGGTCGGAGGCTCTGAAGTTCAGCGTCCCCTGCCACGCGGCTTCTCAGTTGTGGCTTCAGCTCATCCAGGGACACAGCCAAGCCCTTCTCTGAGTCAGCCGACGGAGGAGCATCAGGCATGGCTCCAGCCTGCAGATCAACCTCGCCTCTCCCTCTCCAAGCCCCCCTCCTAGTCTCCCCTCTGCCCTCAAATGCTCTGCCACTAACTCAGCCCTTCCTGGCCCCCAAAAGCCCAGTTTGGCAGAGAAAATTATTGGCACGAAAATATAAAGTTGGGATTGCTGAAACGCCACCCTGAGAACCCATCAGAGGAAGTAAATAAGCAGAGACAGAAAGGAGGGAGGATGAGGAGGGAAAGGAAGAGTGAAAGGGTAAAGCAGAGGAAGTGAGGGAGGGGAATTGAGAGTAGGAGAGAGGGTAAGAAGGAGGAGAAGGGAGGAGTAGGAGAGGGGGAAAGAGAGGGGAAGAAGAAAGGAGGGAGGAGAGGAGGAAAGAAGAAGGCAGAGAAGGGAGGTTGAGATATGGAAGGAGTAAGGTTGTTGCAAAATAAGGTGGAGGCACAGTGTGGCAAAAAAAGTGACCCAAGCTGTATTATATATGCGTGTGTGTGTGTAAAAATAATCATAAAGTCTAATGTTGAACAGACGAATGTTAAAGAGCAATTATAAGAATGTATAACTATGAATGAATTTGAAAGGGAAAAATAAAAAAGAAGAAACTCAGTTTGGAAAGGGATTTGGCCCTCGGGATCCACGGGGCACCTCCACGGATGCCCCCCGTTTTCTTGCCCCACACGGGCTCTGCTTCCCCACCTTCCTCTACTCACCTGGGCTTCAGTCGGGGGTGGCGTCAGGTAGCTGGTGCCCACCACGATGACTGCAGTCAGGAGACACAGCAGGGGAGCCAGGTGGAGGTAATGCAGGTCCCTCATCAGCGAAGGCCGATGGTCCGGGAGGCCGCAGCGGGGGACGGGGTAGGCAAACTCCAAGACCATCCGGCTCAGCCCCACGGCCAGCCCCACCATCAGGCCCCAAAAGGCCCCCTGCACAAGAAAACCGTCTAGATCAGGGGCCTCCAACCTTGGCAACTTTAAGACCTGTGGACTTCCAACTCCCAGAATTCCCCAGCCAGCGACGCTGGGAGTTGAAGTCCACAGGTCTTAAAGTTGCCCAAAAATTGGACACCCCCTGCCTAGACTAAGGGTAAGACTTGTGGACTTCAGCTCCCAGAATTCCCCAGCCAGCATTCCCCAAACAAGGCTATGGGAAGAGTCCTTCATTGAGGTTCCCGCACCTTCCACTCTGAATGCAGATGAGCCAAACATGGCCACCATCTTTTCCAAGTGTAGCTTCCTATAACCACCACCCAACACACCACAAGGCTCTCCTGAAATGGGGCCAATGGTTTTGTACACTGGCCAGGTGTGCAAGTTGCTGCATGGATTGGTTTCGCCTCTCCGAGCGTTGTTGGGGCAGCCAGAGGTTTGGCATTGTTGAAGGCGCGCACACACACGCACACCGAAGTCACCTGCTCGTTGGCTCTCTTCCAAAACACGGCCAGGAGGAAGACGGCGGTGACGGGAGGGGCCAGGTAGCTGGTGACCGACTGGATGTAGATGAAGAGTTGGCCACTGTTGGAGCTCTGCAGGATGGGCAGCCACACCACACTCACCGCCACCAGGACGACGGTCACCACCCTGCCGAAGCAGCAAAGGCACAAATCACTCTGCCCGCCCCATCTGCCCCTGCGCACCTCCCCACTGTCCCACCCTCCAGAATCCCCCCGAGGGGCTACAGAAAGGGATCACAGCAGGATCCTCAAAGGTGGACTTTCTCGGGGATTCTGTTTGACCTGCCTGAAAAGGTGGTGTCCCTGTTGAAGATCATTTTGGTTCCTGGGATGGTCACTAATAAACATCCTTCTCCTCCTTCCTTTTTCTCCTTTTCCTTCCATTCCTTCTTTCTTTCTCCTCTTTTCTTCCTTCTCCTTTTTCTTTCTCCTCTCCATCCTTTCTGCCTTTTCTTTCTTCTCTTTCCTTCTTCTCCTCCTCCTCCGTTGCTTCCTTCTCCTTTCCTTTCCTTCTTTCTCCCTCCTTTTCTTCCTTCTTCTTTCCTTCTCCCTCCTTCTTCATTTAGCAATAGCAATAGCAGTTAGACTTATATACCGCTTCATAGGGTTTTCAGCCCTCTCTAAGCGGTTTACAGAGTCAGCATATCGCCCCCACAGTCTGGGTCCTCATTTTACCCACCTCGGAAGGATGGAAGGCTGAGTCAACCCTGAGCCGGTGAGATTAGAACAGCCGAACTGCAGATAGCAGTCAGCTGAAATGGCCTGCAGTACTGCACTCTAACCACTGCGCCACCTCGGCTCTTCCTTCTTCCTTCTCCTTTCCTTCTTCTTTCTCCCTTCTTTTCTCCCTTTCTTCTCTCCACCTTCCTGATTACACAGGTTTCCCCCAACTCAAATAACACCTGAATGTCGCTGAGCAAAACTCCAGCTTTCACTTATTTTATTTATTTATTTATTAGACTTATATACCGCTTCATAGGGCTTTGAGCCCTCTCTAAGCGGTTTACAAATTTTTAGCAAATTGAGTCAGCAACTTGCCCCCACAGTCTGGGTCCTCATTTCACCCACCTCGGAAGGATGGAAGGCTGAGTCGACCTTGAGCCGGTGAGATTTGAACCGCTGAGCTGCAGATCACAGTCAGCTGAAGTGGCCTGCATTACTGCACCCTAACCACTGCGCCACCTCGGCTCCTTATTCTAAGGCTTCTATTTCCTTAAAATTCCACGCACTTCTTCGAAACCAAGGAAGACCTTGAATGGTTAAATAAGGGGCAGGACCCAACCTGAACATCCGATAGATGGAAACGGCTGTGAGAGCGAGCTTGACAGGCAGCCCAGAGAGCCCCCTGATAAAAACAGAATCTGAATCCAACCTAGGAGGGTAATTTGAGGAAGGGTCTCAGAAATGACCCTCTCAATTGTCAGAGAAGTAAAAGCAAAGAGGGGGAGGGGAGAATGGAAGCTTTTCCAGCCTTGCCACTTCCTGTTCCTCCATTCCTACAACTGAGGTAGCCTTGAAGAGCCGAGGTGGCGCAGTGGTTAGAGTGCAGTACTGCAGGCTACTTCAGCTGACTGCAGTTCTGCAGTTCGGCGGTTCTAATCTCACCGGCTCAGGGTTGACTCAGCCTTCCATCCTTCCGAGGTGGGTGAAATGAGGACCCAGACTGTGGGGGCGATATGCTGACTCTGTAAACCGCTTAGAGAGGGCTGAAAGCCCTATGAAGCGCTATATAAGTCTAACTGCTATTGCTATTGCTATTCATGGTGTCGGTTTCCCAGTCTGTACTACTTCAGAGGGTTGACACGCCCTTCCGAGCACACCCACGTCCCCTTACAACGGGATTTTGCAAGCTGTTGGAAACTCAGTTGAGTCACCCTGGATTTCAGGGGCAACCCTAACCGAACCCACTCATGGCACCCAAATTCGGAAGTGACTGTGTCACCTTCTCCCAAGCGTTACCGCATGAGAGTCACTGTGGAAGGAATTCAGATGCAAAAGCTTGTTAACACCTCTGAAGACATCACTCAACCACGCCCCAGCCAGGAACTGTGTCTCATGGCTTCTGATCCCCACCAGGAGGTCCACCAAATTTCTGGGAAGCCACCAAAGAAAAAAAGAGGTTACGGGGCAATTCCACCCACAACAGGCACAACCCACAAATCCTCTCAACGCACCATCAGCACTGAGAAAATCCACAATAAACAGAAGGGAAAGCTGACAAGTCCGGGCACATCGTGATGATAACTCTTTTATTTATACCTCGGGCCAAAAAAGCCAATCAGGTGTTAATTAAAGCACCCCCTTAATTCTGGTAGCTCTCCTGGGGAAGAGACGGAAGATTATTACTAAGGAGAGAGATGGCGGAGACGTAAAGTCGACTCAACCTTGAAAAAAAATCAGCATTTCAGGGAACGGGCTTCGGGCATGAAATTTTAGGAACGGCAAAAGGGGAAACGGCAGAAGGGAGAGGCGCGTCAATGAGAAACGCAGCACATCGTTAGTGCACACTTGCAAATGTCTTTTGTTATCTAATTTTGAATAGTCACTTGTGGCAGCTTCCTGTTGTTTTTATGGAAAGCACCTGACAGCCAGGGATGGCTGTTGACAGAAACGCTTTCCCCAATTCCGGAAGCAATTAGGCAGTTAACTTTTTTAAAATTTAAAAATTTCTGGGCATCGAAATGTCTAGCTCAGTGTTTCTCAACCTTGGCAACTTGAAGATGTCCGGACTTCAACTCCCAGAATTCCCCAGCCAGCGAATGCTGGCTGGGGAATTCTGGGAGTTGAAGTCAGGACATCTTCAAGTTGTCAAGGTTGAGAAACACTGGTCTGGCTGTAAGCTTTTCTGGAACACCAAAGAAAGTATAAGCCAGTCTTTCTCAACCTTGCTCACTTTTAACACATGTGGACTTCAACTCCCAGAATTCCCCAGCCAGCCCTGGGGGATTCTGGGGAGCTGAAGTCCACAGGCTTAAAAGTTGCTAAGATTGAGACGTTTTGGTATATTTAGAAACCAAGGAGGCTAATTGGCAGGTGAGCATTTGCAGTCCAGCACACCTGGACCGTGCTGGGTGGAGAATCTTCTCAAAGGTTTGACAGCTTAATAATTCTGATTATTACCGTTCCGAACGTAGGATGAGAAAGTGCCAAGCAGACTTTTTAATTGGCCTGCTGGGTTAGCCAACTGCGCAGGGCTGTCCTCAAACGCCCGCCAGGTCCTGGAGAAAGGAGCCTTGGCATAACTGCCCACCCATCTCCCAGCCTTTGGGTGAGTCAGGATCGTACCTGCCTGCTATTTTCAAAGCCAAGACAGGGCAGTGGCCCAGTTCTGCCCACTGCAGGCATTTCTCCATCAGCATTAAGAACCAGAAGGTTCTCCAGGCCCAGGGAGGCAAAGAGAGAAAGCCTTGAACACGGCATTGGCCTGGTTGGCACCAGGAGGTTACGAGGTGTTTGAGGTCATCACAGCATCTTCTGGAGCTGGAGGTTCACCCCCACGAAGGACGGAGTCCACAGTGGTGGTGGGGGGAGTGTTAGGGGTGCAGGGAGCCCTGGTTCAGCCTGGGGAGAGCCACAGGTAGTGGGAAGCCATCACCACCACCCTTGAGAAGACACCATCTGGTGTCTAACCACTCAGGTCTACAGCTCCCACCAGCCAGCCTGCCAACCGGTTCCGAGAGGGGAGGTTTCCGATGGCTGATAGCGCCCCTCCCTCGGACTGCGAGGCTCCCATCAGAAGCAACGGGATGGCAGAGAAGCTTCCCCCCAAAAAACATTCTTCCTTTGGGCCAGAGCTGAGTTCACCGGCCCCACTTCAAGCAACCCTTCTGTGTCCCCCAGGGGACTGAACGGGCCAGTCCTGGATCCCAGGTGGCAGAGCCCCCGTCCTGCCATGCTGGAATGACCCACTCCCTCCCCCTTGGCTCCTAGCCCCCTCCTCCTTGCGTACCACTCCCGGGGAGGAGGGGGGAGATGACGCAAGGATATTGATCGTGTAGACAAAAGGGGAGAGGAGGAAGAGACGCCGCATCCTTATAAGGAAAACCGGAGCTTCTGCGTTACCTGCCAGGACAGGAGTTCTGTTTTTCCAAGTGGGGCTGTTTGCTTCTTCCCCATGGCAACCTGGGACTCGGCCCCCACCTGGCAGCGTCAGCCTCACCCTCTGCAAAACCAGCCCCTCCTCCCTGGGTACGGAAGGAGGGTGGGGAGGAAGGGCTCCCACTAAAGGGGAGCAGCTTTTCCCAACTTGGCCTCCTGGGACTATAAATCCCACCCTCCCCTGGCACTCCCACTGGGGGCGATGGGGCTTGGATTCCAAAGGGGAAGAATGCAGGCAGTTCTCAACATACGGCAGGCCACCACTGCTACGCAAGGGTGACGTGAGTCGCATTTTATGACCTTTTTTCAACCATGATTGTTGAGAAAATCCCCGCAGTTGTTAAGTGAATGGCAGAGGAATTAAGCCAGTGTTTCTCAACCTTGGCCACTTGAAGATGTCCGGACTTCAACTCCCAGAATCCCCCAGCCAGCATTCGCTGGCTGGGGGATTCTGGGAGTTGAAGTCCGGACATCTTCAAGTGGCCAAGGTTGAGAAACACTGCATTAAGCTAATCGGATTCCTCCCATTGATTTCAGACGGAAGGAGGGGCTAATGGGGATCACGTCATGCCAGGATGCCCAAACCCTCATCATACATGCCAGGTTCCAAGTGCCCAAATTTTGATTGCAGGACCATCGGGATGCTATGGCGGTCATAAATGTGAGGACCAGCCCTAAGTCCCCTTTTTTCAGTGCCGTTGTAACTTTGAACGGTTGCTAAATGAATGCAAGTCGGGAACTGCTTGTAAATATTTCAAACCCAGCCGGTATGCCCACCCCCAGTTAAACACAATAATTAGTGATATAATTTTTGCTTTCAACCCAACCCATCAGAGTCTCTCTCTCTCTCCCTCTCTCTCTCTCCCTCCCTCCCCCCTCCCCCCTCTCTTTCTTTCTTTCTCTCTCTCTCTTCTTCCTTCCTTCCCCCCCTCTCTTTCTCTCTCTCTCTCTTTCTCTCTTTCTTTCTCTCTTTCTTTCTTTCTCTCTCTCCCTCCTTCCTTCTCTCTCTTTCTCTCTTTCTCTCTCTTTCTTTCTCTCTTTCTTTCTTTCTCTCTCTCTTCCTCCTTCCTTCCCTCTCTCTCTCTCTTTCTCTCTCTCTTTTTCTTTCTTTCTTTCTCTCTTTCTTTCTTTCTCCCTCCCTCCCTCCCCCCTCCGTCTCTCTCTTTTTCTTTCTTTCTCTTTCTTTCCCTCTCTCTCCCTCCCCTCCCTCTCTCTTTCTCTCTCTCTTTTTGTCTCTTTCTTTCTCTCTTTCTTTCTCTCTCTTCCTCCTTCCTTCCCCCCTCTCTCTCTTTCTCTCTCTCTCTTTCTCTCTCTCTTTTTCTCTCTTTTTCTTTCTTTCTATCTCTTTCTCTCTCTCTTTTTCTCTCTTTCTCTTTCTTTCTTTCTCTCTCTCCCTCCCTCTCTCTTTCTTTCTCTCTCTTTCTTTCTTTCTTTCTTTCTCTCTCTCTTTCTCTCTCTTTCTCTCTCTTTCTCTCTCTTTCTTTTTCTTTCCTCTCTTTCTTTTTCCTTTCTCTCTTTCTTTCTCTCTCTCTCCCTCCCTCCCTCCCCCTCTCTCTCCAGTCATCCTGTGATTCCTTCCCCCAAGGAAATCACCCGATTTCCCAGAGGGGAACAGAGATGCCAGAGCACAGAGGTGCCACTTAAGATTCCTGATCCCAGGTCACAATCCGAGCTCTGCTGGAGCCTCTGCCGGAAGCAGAGGGGGCCTGCCTCATCTCCCCACCCCCCCCCCCACCCCGGTCTCCACCAGCAAAGAGGAAAGTCTGTAGCCCTCAGGCGACCTCGGCCCTTCCCCCTGCCCAGTTCAACATTGTGAACCCCCCCACAGGGATTCGGCTAAAGCTCGGGCGTGCCCCTCTCCCGCAGCTTTCCTTTCCTCGCCCGGTTGCACCCAGCTGGCATCCTGGTCCCTCTATGCACATCACAAGCGAAGCGATGAGCCACGAAGAGAGGAAAACAATTAACTCCCGGAGGGGCAGACCTTCCCCAATGTAATCCGGAGAGTCCAACCTGCTGCCACTCGCTCGGGCGATGGCACTGTTTGCCCTGCCACTGGTGCCAGGCCCAGCCGTGCCCTGCGCAGATCAGCTGCCGGAGGGAGAGGGGCAGTAAACCCAGCAGGACAGCCCCCCCCCCTCGGGCAAGTGGGAAAAGCAGGACTCCTCCAAGAGCCCTGAAAGGGGGAGCTGGCTTCAATTCTAAAGACCCCATTTTAACATTAAGCATCTTCAAGGCTCCCGGCTTGCATTAGCCACAGGGAGTCTTCAGCTCACCACAATTCATTTAGCAACCTCTCAAGGTTGCTACGGCGCTGAAAAAAAGAGGCTCACGACCAGACTTGCACTTATGACCGTCGTAGAGCCTTCTAGCCAGGGGTGACATGATCGCACTCCTTGCCGTCTTCCTAGCAGACTTCTGGCAAGCAGAGTCGAGGGGGCGGGGTTGGGGGGGAAGCCAGATTTGCTTCATGACTGCATGACTCACTCAACGGCCGCAGGGATTTGCTTAACAAGCATGGTTAAAAAAGGTCATAAAAATCATGCATGATTCACCAAACTTTACTTCCTTGCTTAGCAATGGAAATTCTGTGCCCAGTTGTTGTCGTAAGCCGAGGACTAGCCGTTAGCCAAAGGGTAGCTTGAGGTTGAGATAATCACACAAGAAATCTGGGCGACCTCACAGTATGACTGGTACAGAAAGCTTACCGTGAGTTCAAAGGAGGAATTTCCTGACGGTGAGAACAATTAACCAGCGGAACTCCTTGCCACCAGAAGTTGTGAATGCTCCATCACTGGAGGTTTTTAAGAAGAGACTGGACGGCCATTTGTCTGAAATGGTATAGGGTTTCCTGCCAGAGCAGGGGGCTAGACTAGAAGACCTCCAAGGTCCCTTCCAGATCTATTCTGATTGATTCATTGATTGATTGATTGATTGATTGATTGATTGAAATGGTCTAGGGTCTCCTGTTTGAGCAGGGGGTTGGACTAGAAGACCTCCAAGTTGGTCCCTTCCAACTTGTTTAATCAGCTATTTTGTCACCCTGCATTGTCTAATTCACACAGCCTGAGATGGTCCATAAATCAGGTTTATGCAGACACAATGAAGAGTAATCACTCATGGGGAGCACTGCACTTCCGCCAATCAATCCAACAAGAACTTATAAATTTTTTTAAAAAGAAACCCAACAATGCCTAGAAACATAGAGCACACTAACACACACACAAACACACACACGGTTTGAAACTTTGCAGGGCGATAAATTCCAGGGGAGGAGAGCCACAACAACCTTGGTGACTCCTCTTCCTCCACCCCTGCTTGCAAGACAGGCCGATGAAATGGGGGGGCCTCGCTTGGTGATTAATGGTGATTAAGGTCTGTGTGCCATTCTGACAATCATCACTCGAGCTCTCACTGCGCCGTCGCATAAACAATGAAACAATCGCTGAAGTCAGCAGATGCTGCTGAGATTGTTGAGCCCATTTTACAGGAAGAGAAACCGAGTGACGGGCGAGACGGGAAAATTCCCCGGGAGAAGAAGAGGGAAAGTGAGAAGAATTCCGACCTGGGACCGAAGCTAAAATAGTTTTGCCCAATAGTTTTATAGACTGCAAATCGCACCATCATTCCAAGCTTGCATCTAGTATGTCTTTGGAAGAAGCACATTCACACCTCTGGATTTTGGTCCTCCCTTTTTGGCCAATGACATCGGGCTGAACCACTGTTGTTTTGGCCCCAGATTTAAACAAAAACAGAGTTTTGATAAGGCAACTGAATCATGGCTTGTCTCTTCAGCACAGTGTGGCAAAAAAAATGACCCAAGCTGTATTATATATGCGTGTGTGTGTGTGTAAAAATAATCATAGAGTCTAATGTTGAACAGACGAATGTTAAAGAGCAATTATAAGAATGTATAACTATGAATGAATTTGAAAGGGAAAAATAAAAAAAACTTCATAAAAAAGAAGAAGAAACACATCCCATCAAGGTTTCCTTTTGTCTCTTCAGCTTCCCCCTTCAATATGACCCCAGGGATAAAGTCCAGATGTGCTAAGTTGGAGATGAATTAGATCCCTCGTCTCTGATCTCAGTTTCCCGTTTTCTCCTCCTCATCCAACAGTTAGCCAACATTCAGAGATTCATCTGGCTGGCTCAGCCCTCAGTGGGCTGCTCTGGACAAGCCTACCTCTGTTGATATTCTACCAAACTTCTGCAAATGCTTACGTTCCTCCTCCTCTCCTAGAGTAGGCAGTGCTGGTTTAGCTACAGAACTTGGGACTTCGTAGAATTGTCGATTTCTCTGATGGCCTGAGACAAATCCGCCAATACCACATCGCCCTCACCTTCCGACCAGCAGCAGCTCCTTCTCACTGGCCTCCTGCCGGACCTTCCTCCAGATGTCCATGGTGAAGAGGGCACTGCTGCTGTTGAAGATGGAGGTCAGGGACGACATGAGGGCAGCCATCATCACCGCCACCATTAAGCCCCGTAGACCTGGGAGGTGGCGGAAAGGTGAGGTGTTCAATACAACCAACTAAATTTGGGGAGGAGAGGAAGAAGAAGAAGACGAGGAAGGCCACCTGCGGTGTGAAGCCGCCTCATTCAAAGCAAGTCTCCACCTACCGCTGGGCATGAGTTCCATCACCAACTTGGGGTAGGCGATGTTGGCACATCCAACTTCTGTCCCACAGACTTGAGTGCATTCTTCCGGATCAACACACCCAACAGCATCTGAAATCAACACAAACACGAAGGACCCTCAACTTACTGGGCCTCCAGCCACGGGCTGCCCCCCACTTGGGAAAGACCCAACTGCTCCCAAGACCCAGAGGCCAAAATTGATGGCATTGGAACCATGATACCTTTCTGGTATTTTGCCCCGTCATATTATACAATCTTTCCCGATACGTGTAATTTATTTCCTTTTCTTTCTTCTTACGGCTTTTTTCTTATGTAAGGCACCCGTGGGTGTCCGTGGGAGCAGAGTGTGTTTTTTTTTAAGCCTAGGTCCATGAATAAATAAATAAACAAACTACATCTTGGCTTCATTAGATCTGCGGAGTGGCCACGGGACCTGATGAAGTGAGACATAATTCTCCAAGGCTTTTCATGAAATTATTTAGCCTGAAAATTAGGAGCTCCCAGACTCCGCCTGATAATTAACTAGCCCAAGTCATGATAATAATAATAATGGGGACTCATTAGGGATTATTATATTAGACATTCAAGGCGAGAACAGCAACTTCCGCAGAAGCCCAGCACTGCCATGGGTATCACACCAAAAATACCTTCCCCAGCCTCCTGCAGGCATTGCAAGAAGGGCCACAGACACACAGACACACAACACCACACAACCAGAAGGTCTCTGAGCACTAGCTCAGAGGGTCAGGACCCATCGGGAGCAATGCACTGGCCCTCCTGCCCTAGACAGAGAAGGTGGGCGCGGGGGTACCTGCAAAAGAAAGGAAGGGGAGACAGAAAATATGGTCCCAGCTTCCCTTGAGAAACTGCAACCCAAATCCCATTATTATTGTTGTTGTTGTGGGTTGCAGAGTCAGCCAGATGTTTGGGCCCTTCTTCCCAAGGACTGGCAACAGACATATGTTGTTGCTGAATAACCTCCAAGGTCTCCTGGAAAGAAGAAAAAGCTGACTTTTGCAATTGGGCCGAGGGTGATTTTGTTATTGCCGTCCTCACCACTTCATCAGCTGCCCAGTCCAGCCCCTTCAATTAAAACAATTAAACGCACAAACCAAATGAAACAACACAACCCGACTGAAAGTGGGGGGGGGGGAGAGAACAACCCCCGTTCAAATGTGAACGGCAGGCTTGGAAGCGATCTGGGGGTGTTTTTTGGGGGGGGGGGAGGAATCCCGGGAGAGAGGATGCCACGCGTGTCTGGGGGGGGGATGCTGCTCCATTGGGGGGGGTGGAAAAGGCGGGGTTCCTCAGTCCCACGAGACAGCGAACTTTCCTAGGAGCGCACCCGTGTCTGAAGAGGGCAGTGCCAACGTGAGAAAGGCCGCCCTTCCCTCCCTTCCTGGGCATTCCAGGGGGCTGCGACTCTTCCCCTCCAGCTCCCCGCGCCTCCTGTTTGCAAAGAAGGGAGGGAAACTTTGCCCGTGTTTGGAGAAGGCGCCGGCTGCCTTTTGCCCTCCGGAGGCCAAAGTCTGACCAGCTGGCCGGCCAGCAGCCTCTGCCCCTCACGGCCCCCAGCCTGGCCTGACGTGGAAGAGCGGAGCTCCGACTGGGGCGGTGAGTCAGTTTCCTGCCTCCCCTCCGGAGCCCGCCGGAGAGCTCCGCGTGGGACAGGCAGGAACAGGGACGGGCGGGAGGCGGGCGGGGCCACCTGGGACTGCAGGTGAAGTCAGGAGGAGGAGGAGGAGGAGGAGGAGCGCCTTCCTCAGCCGGCTCTCTCCTCCTCCCCTCCCTTCTCCACCTCCTCTCCTCCCGCTGACTTCATTCCCGGCAGACGCCGCTGCAGTTTCCACGCGGCGAGATCCGGCATCTCAGCAGCGCGCCTGGCCAGGCAGCCCAGCTGGCAGAGGAGATCGGTCGGCCGGGAGGACGAGGAGAGCCCCGGGAACGTCCAGGGGGACTGGAGGGCATCGGGCGACGGTCGCCCAGGAGGGGAGCGGCAGGCGACGAAGCCCCGTCCGGCACTTCAGACTGAATTCCTCCACCTTTCGTCACCCGGCGCCTCTGGGCATCTGGAAAGTGGAGGGTGGCGCGGAGGAGAGAGGGGACTGCCGAAAAGCTTCTGACGGAGGAGGAGGAGGAGGAGGAAGATCGGCCCAGATAGTCCTCATTCGGGGAGAGAGAGAGACCTCCGGGGCCGTTGACAAGAGTTCTGGGAGAGGAAGTCCTGGAGACCCATTTGGAGACTCCTGGAGACTTTGGGTTCCACAAGATGAGATGAGGAACCAGGCGAGGAGGAACTGGAGTGGAGGCCAGAAGCATCCGAAACTTTGGGGAGGACTTCTCAAGAGCCTTTGGAGGAGCTGAAGGACTCCATTCGTTGCTGCTAACTGTTCAACTCAGGGATACCAACCACTACCTTATTTCTTTGCCCATCTGAGCTCCTGTTTATTCTTGGTGGAGCAGAGGCTCCTCCTGGTTTCTGAGTCCAAACATGGCTTTCTCCCAGGTTCAGTGTCTGGACAACAGCCACGTCAACTGGAGATCCAGCGAGTCCAAGCCCGAATTCTTCTACAGCGAGGAGCAGAGGTTGGCCTTAGAAGCCCTGGTAGCCAGAGGGCCGGAGGCCTTCTACGAAGTTCTCAAGAAGGAGAACATCCGAGACTTCCTCTCCGAGCTGGAGCTCAGGAAAGTCCTGGAGAACTTGGAAACCTACGACCCTGGAGCGGAGCATCCCCTCAAGGACAGGAGTGGCTGTGTGGACAGTGGCAGCCAGACCGATGACGAAGGCCCGGGGCCTTCTTTGGAATACTGGCCGGAAAGATCTGACCGATCCATCCCGCAACTGGACCTTGGCTGGCCAGAAGCCATTGCTTACCGTGGGGTGACCCGGGCAGCCGTCTACATGCAGCCCCCCATTGACTGCCAGCCCCATATCAAGGAGGTCGTGCGCAAGATGATCTTCCAGGCTCAGAAGGTGAGGAGTGGGGGGGGTGTAGATGTCCCCTGGACCAACCTCAACATCTCAGGCGCTTCCTGGAAGGTCTGCCTGAAGGATGAGCCACCATAGAGCTGAGCTCATCCTGGGCTTTGCTTATGGCCGCTCTCTGACTTGGTGGCATATTTCATCCCATCTCCCAGAAGATGGGAGAAGAGGTGGGACGGGATGAGTGACAGGCTGAAGAGCTAATGGTTAGAAGCCAGCATCCATGATGCTGGAAAGCCTGGGGAGATAGAATGGGGTGGAAGGAAGAGGCCCCCATTCCCAGAAATCGTCTGTCTCCCAAGAACATGAATCAAAACGGAGCCAAAATCTCAGTTTTTCATTTTTTAAAAACCCAGCTACTCGCCTTCCGTAATCCCAAGTAGCTTAATCGTGGGGAAAGGTCCTCTGCAGATGCTCAAGAGCACTCTTGTTCTTATGGACTCCTTGAACGGAATGTGGGTTCCATATTTGCTGAAAGGCGATCTTTTACGTTTCCCTTTGTGTCTGGCCTCTGCATCTCCCCAGGCGAAACATTGCCCAAAACCAGCCTTATTTCTTTCGCTTGGAAAAAGAAATGAAACAGGAAGGGAATTGGATCTGGGCCTCCTAGAATTTCGTACGATGCACAGCTGGGAAAAGGCCACGTGGTTCAAAGGCCCCAGGCAACTTTCAGTCTCAGTGTTCCCATCTGTAAAATGGGAGTAACTGTGACCTAGATTTCTCCGGCTGTTGCAAGAAAGAGATAAAAGGGCTACTTATTAAAAATTCAAGCCCAAATTATAAACAACGACCTCAATCAAAAGTAACTGCAAATGTACTCTCTCTTGATTAACATATTTCAAAACCTCCGGTCCAGCCCCTGGACATACCTTTCCCTCCTCCTCCTCCTCCTAATCACTTTCAACTCAGATTAATTAAAATCGGGAGCGTGTGATCCAGGTCCAGATTCATCTTTATCTTTAGCGCTTCGGTTGATGTTTAGCAATCAAGCATCTGCAGCTGGCGGAAAGGCGATGGCCGTTGCAAAGACGAAGCTGCCATCCCAGAATAAATACATAAATTTATTTACTTTTACCACATTAGGTTGGGAAACGAAACCTGTCAACGGGCAAATAAAGGTGTTTTTCCGGCGTGTTCCTGCTGGCGGATTCCCACACATTTATATCCCTCTTGAACTGCAGTTATCAAAGGGTAGTTTGTAGAGGGGAAGGGAGCCAAAAAGCAATTAAAAAAAAAAATCAGCTACCTGTCATCGAGCCATAATGAGAAATTAAATGTATTATGAGGAGTGAAATATAATGCCTGTAATTATATTTGAAAGATGTTGAGACTCTTGCCAGTCCATTGCATTCCAAGTGGTGAGAAGTTGGGCTTGTGGGAAGATTAGAGACCCCAGCATGCATGGAAGGGGGTCCGTGGATCAAAAGGGTCGAGATGTCAGCTACAAACAGGCCATCAAGACCCTTCCCCACTTTTGATGTGGGCTGTGCGTAAAAGGGATGGAGGTTTGTGGTTGTGTGGCTGCCATTTTGAGTCCTTTGCAGAAAGGAGCATGGACATCCTTGGGAGAACATGAGATTTGGGTGGCCCTTGACTGCCACCTGCCAGGAAAGTTGCCCGTGGCAACGGCCTACCAAAAAGCACGGCATGAAACTTGGATATTGACCAAAGCCTTGGTGGGCATTGGAGATCAATTTCAACGGGCCTCTCTGGCTAAGATATCAGTTACAGAGCGTCCTTTGCTGTCATCTAGCCTATCATGTGGATGGAAACGCACATCCACAGATTGATGACAATTATGTTACACTCCATTGCAAAACCAAGAATGGTCTTGAAGGGAAAAAATTGAAATATTCTGAATAGATGCAGTCCAGGGGAAAACACTCTATAGCAGTGTTTCTCAACCTTGGCAACTTGAAAATGTCTGGACTTCAACTCTCAGAATTCCCCAGCCAGCATTCTGGCTGGGGAATTCTGGGAGTTTGAAGTCCGGACATCTTCAAGTTGCCAAGGTTGAGAAACACTGCTCTATAGGTAACAAGAATAACTGAACACAAGATGAGAGAGAGTGAAGGAAATCACTGGGACATCAACAATCCAAGAATAATTATGACAGTGAGCCTCTGCTTAGGACAAAATCTTTGTTTCCATGGCTTAATAACAAGTCTATTCATGAAAATATTAATAACAAGTCTTCACATGAAAATGACTTAATATAATCTAGAAGCATAACTGATTTCATTGCTTATTATGAACGATGGAGGAAATTAGTAGCTTGAAGAATGATGAGATGTTCTAAATGTGGAGCTAATTTTTTAATATAGTATCAAAGTGGCCGTTTCAAAATATCGGAAGAATACAGACGTTTTACAAGAAGCAAGAATGAAACTTCAGTGAAACTTTATGGTGGGCAGGTGTTGTTCAGATTCTTGTTCTTTAGTTTTTCTTTGCTGAGAAACATACCTGTCTATGAGAAAGTAAGTTTAAATAAACACAATAAACCTTGTGTTTATTAATTTAGAGAAAGCATTTGATAAAGTTGAATAGGCTTGACGTGTGGAATGTTTTCCGCAAACATGGAAAGAAAGGTTGGTTGCTAAGGGTGAAAAAAATGGCATAGAATGGAGGTTTGAGAATAATGGATGTTTTGTGAATGGGTCAGCTGAAAGCAGGACTTCACACAAGATTGTTTACTGCATTTCTGGATAAACATGTCAGGATAACCTTTGGTGACAGAGACATGTTTTGTTTTGATGATGTGGACACATCTGTATTTTATATGCAAATGATGCCATGTTGTTGCCATCTTGTTGTCAACTGAAATTAATGTAGCCAAGACCGTGGAAGTGCATCCAAGGGGGGGAAACAGAGTGAGTGACTGCAAGTTTAGGCGTAAATGGTGAAAAACTAGAGCGAATCGACTTGGAAATCTGAGTTCACAAGTACCTTAAGCCAGGATTGTCTAATTGATTGGTTCCATGGACCAGGCTGGCCTGACTCTTGGTGAGTAAGTGCAGCTAAATTCACACATTCGGGCTAAGTTTTATCTCCAGAAATCAACAAGCCCATGATTGCTTCACACTGGATCTCAGGCGCTGAGTTTTTGTTGAGCTGATCCATCCGGACTCCACCAAAAACTCTCTTGGACAAGCTTGGGCTTGTGAAACCCTTCTAGCCATAACATCAAAGTGTCCTTAGGAGATTAAGCTTCTCTTTCGAGCTGCCTTGGCTTAACCCAGGATTGGTTAGGCACCAAGAATCTGCTTTATTTGCGGTAGCAAAAGCGACCATCGTGCGTTTCTAAGAAGCCTCCGGGAAAATGGCCAAACTTCCACTTTTTTTCAACATAAAATGAAAATAGTTCTCAGTATTCAAAGCTTTCCTAGGGGATTCTGGTGCCTTTTGTCCCCAGGTGTTTCTCGTAGGGGAGAGTCAGAAATGTTGGTGTCAGGTCTTGGATGGTAACGTGACTCTTGTAGGTGGGAGATTCTGCCTTCACGGTCTCCTGAAAGGTCATATGCAGCTCCAGGATCTGCCTACTTCAAGGAGGTCTCCTTGTGGACAAAAGGCCCACCCCCAGGTTCAAATGTGCTTTTTGAGCATCAATGGAGCCTTCGGTGTAGAAATGTTCAAAATCTCTAGAGAGATTGGCAGCTGTTGACCGCTTGGCTGGCTTGACCAAGGAGCCCGAAACACATCAGTGGGACCTTATGAAGGAGGACAGGTGTGGATGGCTTCAGTTGGGTGATTCCCCAAATTTCAGCATCCTCAGAGCTGCGTCAACAACATGATCTGTTGGGTTTTGTACTTTTCAGATGAACTGGCTAGATTGCACTCATAAGGAGCGACAGCAGGAGGCCAGGAAATTAGAGTTGGAAAGTGAGACAGGCAGTATATAAATTTAATAAATCATTAAATCTCAACATTCAAAAGTAGTGTCTCATATTGTCTGGGACAATTCCACCTGTCTCTTTTCGGGCCACTGAATCACAGACCAGACGCCTTTAAGGCAGGTCAAATTCCACGTCATTTCTGTGTCACATTTTCTCACAACATTTAATTTCAAGATCTGTTGCTAACAGCTGTCATTGGCAAATCGTTAGGGTGGCAGCCTAGATTGGGAAGTCGAAAAAGTCCTGCAAAAATCCAGAAAAGAAACCTCCGGTGCCATTGTTTATGAGACCATTGGTCGAATTGGGGGGGGGATTTTTGCTTTTTAAGGGGCTCCTTCAGGGCAGCTGAGTGCTGATGAGATCCTCTCTGTTGTTACACGTTTCTTCGGGGTTCATCTGTTCATCCTTCTCTGAACGGCAGTTCTCGAACGTTGCTCCAGATCTCCAGATGGATATTTTGGAGACCACGGTTTCATCTCTTCTTTTTTTTGCAAATCTCACAAATGAGAAACTCTCTCTCTCGCCAAACAAGAGGCTCCAATTTGTCCTCTTCCATTCCTGCACCCTTGCAAACCGGTTTGAACCTCTCTTCCACAAATACGACTTTGCCTCCTGAGCGGTTCAGTGTGATCTAATGAACCTAGACACAATCGCACCTTTGGAAAAAAAAAAAGGAAAAGGTTTTCTTGGAAGCAATCAAGGAAAAAGGCAGATCAAAGGTCTTTCTAGCATCGTAATCCTTCTTTCTCAAACCCGCACGTGTGACACAGTAGCCCCAACAATGGCAGCGGGGGGCAGCCCTGCTTTTCATGACAATTATTTTGGTTAAGAGCGTGGGAAAAACAGCTTCGTCTTGGCTGGCTCCTCAACGCATCCTCCAGATTCAAGACAAGCTGATTTCAGAAGCAACGGAGGCCACCATCCCGTCTTCAGAGGCCATAAACAGGCTGGGAGGAATCTAACTCTGACACTGCTTCCTAATCCACTCAAAAATGCAGACCAGCGCATAGTCTGAAAACTGCAGCAGCTCAGTGAAAATCCAGCCGTGGGATCTCTAGTTCACAGCAGGCCAGTGCCAACTGGGGGTCTCTGGGGGGAGAGTGGCTGGTTTTAGGGTAGACAAAACGCGGCAAAGAGAAGACTCCCAAAGGAGGAAAAAAAATCCCTTGCGAAGCTGGGGAGAGTGCTTGGGAAAGTTGGCTTCTTACTCTGGCATTTGACAACCAGAGAATAAAATTCAGCTTGACTCTGGACAAAGAGCAGGATTTCTTTTGGCAGATCAGCTGGTGGGGGGGGAGGGGGAGAAAACCATTAATGGGCTGTTTGAGTGGTGATGCGAGTGATATCCTGAAATGTTTCCTTGGGTGGGTTCGTGAAGCGTTCAACAGCATCCTGTCTGGAAGCCGTTATATAAATAGTATTACAGACGAATCAATCAAACTCCGCATGGTGTTACTCTACGGAGAGAAACTGCTGTCAGTTTCGACTTGGAGACCTGGAGACAGAAACCTGGTTAAGGAAACCACAAGCCAGGATATCCTGGTTTCTTTTGGATTACGAATCCCACGGAATCTTTAGCAGAAATCCAGTTTTGGTCTGGGAAAAGGATACCTGGCTCCTCTCGTTCCCTTTTTGGAAAATCCTGGAAACTTTTAAGTTAAAAAAACAACCACTTTGCAGGGATTTTGGTCTCGTTGTCTCCGTTTTAATCGATAATTTAACCGGATAATCTCTTCGCTCGGCTGCCTGGAAAGCTGCATCAGAAGAAAAGTCTTCTTGCCTTCTGCTGTTGGTACATAGAACGTAGAATCCAGAGGCTGAAGGGACCTCGGAGGTCTTCTAGTCCAACCCCCTACTCAAGGTAGGAGATCCCTATCCCAGAATGGCCGCCCAGTCTATTAAAGTGTGTCTTAGGCCCTCAGATTAGCTGCTGATGCTAGTTACCTAGCAGGAGCAGGTAAACGCTGAATTGACCGGGCTCTGCCTATTTTCCCTGGTAGCCAAAGCAGTAAAAATAATTATTGACTCACAGAGGAAGGGAACAAAGACTGAAAGGCTGCACTGGGGCATCTGCAAGCAACCAACAGCTGAGGCCTCCGGGCTGTTTATCCAGCAAGGATTACTCAGTCTGACCTCCGGATTAACCCCCGTTGCTAACAGCAAAGCCCCTGGCCCCGGATTCCTTCAGCAAATCCCCCCCATCCACATGCACACCTTTTCACGCCTCTGCCAGAGCCCCAGGGCTTCCCCAGGGAGAGGCCGTCTAGCTGCATATACAATGTCAAGTTTGCAGGGTTAGGTGACTTGATCTCAGAGGGTCTGGTCAGCCAAGGCAGAGAATTGGATGCACAGGAGGATAAGGGTTTATAAGGCAGCTTCCCCCCCCCCCGCTCCCCAAATTTCCAAGGATGGTTGTGGTTGATGGGACCTCGAGGGCAGTTTTGTCAGTCTTTGCAACTTTTAAGATGCCTGGACTTCAACTCCCAGAATCCCCCAGCCGGCAAACTGAAACCACAGGAAATCCCTGCGGTGGTGTGCAAACTATATGAATCTCAGAGGCTCCCTCATCTGCTTTCAATCCTGGGGAATTTGCCGCTCTGCTTTTTCCTACGGCAAAACGAAGCCGGTGGAGCTGCACCGAACAGCAGCTGCACAATTCCTGGCCCACCGCCTTCCCGCCAGTCTGGAATCAACCCCTTCCGAAGACCCTCCTCTCTTGCAAGAACGCAAAATGCGGCATAGAACCATCATCGGCAACCAGAGGAACCGTAAACAGGGATAGGAGCATGGGAGGAGGAATAGGCCGAAGAGGGAAGAGGTCGGATGCTGGGTAGAATACGGGATGGGTCATTCCTATTCAGAGCCACTGAACTGATGGGTGGTATGGGACTGACAGCCGGCCAGAAGATGGACAGACAGAAGGATGTGGAGAAGCAGGGTTTTTAGCAGCGAGAGAGAAGAGGACGGTCCCATCTGTTTGCAAGGATGCTTCGGTGGTTCCCTAGCTAGCCAGGGGCCCTCGGCGAGCCCTCACCCGAACTAACCATGTTCCTCCAGCTGCTAAGGCAGAGGCAAAGCACCTGAGAACCTCTCAAGAACCTTTCCCTGTGCAGAAACGGAGCTTTCGAGAACGCTCTCTTGCCCAAGCAATCCCTCTCCGGAAAATGGGACAACAGATTTACCCGTTGGGAAAGCAATAATAACACGGGATCTTTTTCCGGCAAGCAGAAGCTGCTTCAGGAGGAAACTTGGGGCCCAAGAGACACTCAGCGTTGTTCTCCAAAGAGCTTCGAAAACAGGTGACGTGTGCCTGGCCCGAGATGAAAGCGGGAGGCAGCAACATCTGTGGGCGCCTGGAGGGAGATTTTGCCCTTAATTATGCCAACAAATCTCCTCCAACTTCCTCAGCTTTGGGTCCCAGATGTGGGAAGCCGGGTGAGATTTCCACTCAGCTCTGGGCGCCAGTGGGGTTCGCAGGAGGAAGGGAAAAAAAATACTTTGCGGGGGGAATCCGAGGGCCCAAAAGTCACCACACAGCTACACACCAACATGGATATGGTCACAAAAAGTCCACCCACACTTACACGCATCATGTTCGTGCCACAGGTCCATATTTTCTGTGTGGTGGAAAGTCCACATGGAACCTCAATCCCACCATCTTGGGGTCACCCTCTGCAGACCCCCAGCCCATGAAATAGTCTCCCCGGCAAATTGTTTCCTTGCTTCTCCCCTCCTGCTCTTCCCATCGCACCCGGGGACTGAGCCAAACCAGTCACAGTTACACAGTTGTCGCTCGGATTATTTGCATGGCGATATAAGTGCCCTGCGTGGCACATGGGGAGTATCTGTGAGACACTCAAGGCGCTGGCTGATCTTGACACGACGGAGCGGGATGATTAAGCGTGATTAAAAGGCGGCGTCTTGAGACAGAGAACTAATTGCTCCTTGTGACAAGGGAGGCTTAAGTAGGCCACAGGAGAGGCAGCCGTTCGGTCATGAGATGGCATTTAGCAGCTTGGCTTGGTGGTGTAGCAAGGCACTCAGCCTCCCAGGCGTGCCTCAATGCCCAATCTGCCGAAAGCAGGTTAGATGGCTGTGTCCTGACCTCCCATGGAGAGGTAGGCCCTGTTCAATCACGATCGCCTCGCCCAGAGAGACATCTTCCAAACCCTGGAATGAAGGCGCAGCTGATCAAAGCATCCGAAAGACGATGGTTGAGAAAAGGCGGCTGAGACAGCTTGTTCAAAGTGGAGCCCCTTCCCACCAAAACAGCTGGCACCACAGCCAGATCCTGGTGCATCTCGATTGCAACAGATCCACAAGGAGCATGTAGGGAAAGGATGGCCTCATGAAGGTCTCGCGATTTGGGAGTTCGGCATGGCGATGGTCTATCTCAGTGTTTCTCAACCTTGGCAACTTGAAGATGTCTGGACTTCAACTCCCAGAATTCCCCAGCCAGCGAATGCTGGCTGGGGAATTCTGGGAGTTGGAGTCCAGACATCTTCAAGTAGCCAAGGTGGAGAAACACTGGTCTATCTCAAACCACTTCTAGAGGCCCCTTGGGCACCTGTGGTCCATCTGGTGTGTCTGGGGTGGGTGGGCAGGAGGAGACACGCTAGAGATCTGGACTGCTTTGCCCCTGAAGGACTTTCTGGTTCTTGGGTCAAGATAAGTAGGTAGGACCTCTTTTTTCAAGGACCACAATGGGCACCCCCCCCCCAAGTATGACACACGAGAGCCACAGACTCTGCCATCATTCCTGGATGGCAATTTTTCCAAGGGCCTCCTGCAAGACCACCATTGGGAACTGGGGAGAAAAGACCCTCTCCCCAAAAGGCAACTTTTGACTATTCCAGAGAGTTGAGATTTTTGCAACATGTACTGTCAGAGAACGTGTCCCCACACTGCAACCTCACAGCTTATCTCAGGACTCAACACAGACCCAAGTATCTTCTGCTGGGTTTTTCATGTATGTAGTAGTAGTAGTAGTAGTAGTAGTAGTAGTAGTAGTAGTAGTAGTTTATTGGTCTTGTATGCCGCCCACTCCCGAAGGACTCCGGGCGGCTTACAATAAACAAGGGAAGGGGATAAATAAGACAAAACAACACTTTAAAATACACAACATTCTTAGTTATCGTGGGGCTGGGTATTTCAACAGCCCCCCCCCCGGCCTGCTGGAGCAGCCAGGACTTAGTGGCTTTGCGGAAGGCCGGGAGGGTAGTAAGGGTCCGGATGTGTTTGTGTGTGAGAGAGAGAGAGAATTCCTAGCACAAACAGTTCTGAACTTAATCAGCTCCTGTAATGTTTTTCTCACATTTTCCTTCTTTCAACCAAGAACGGGGGGCTCCAGAGCAACAGAGCAGAGCCACTCCGAACACCTTCGCTCAAAACTGGGGGTCCTGCCTCTTCCTAGAAACCCCCCCCCCTCCATAACCTCATTTCGGGTTCTCCCAGGTGTCCAAAACCTTATTCTGCCCCTGCGGTTTCCCCCAATCCACTGACCAGACCATCAAGTCAAATCGTGCAGACTCAGCTGGATTCAATCTGGGATCGCTTGAGGGTGTTCCTCAAATCCAGCCTGTTGGCTGGTTCGTGTTTGTTGTATTGTGAGGATCCAGAATCCTGGGACTGTGGTGTGAAAACAGCAACACGTCCTTTGTTTCTTTTAAAAAGGAGGTTTGGCTACTGAGATCCTGATTTTTTCCCTTTCGGCAGAAAAGTCCCTTAAAAGTCTTTGGCCAGAAGAACCAGGAACCATCTACATTTAAAATTTTTAGCGTTTGGGTGTTTTTCTGTTGCTGTTATTCAGTGGTCCCAAACTTGGCAACTTTAAGACTTGTGGACTTCAACTCCCAGAATTCTCCAGCCAACTTGTGGACTTCAACTCCCAGAATTCTCCAGCCAACTCTGGCTGGAGAATTCTGGGAGTTTAAGTCCACAAGTCTTAAAGTTGCCAAGTTTGGGAACCACTGCTGTTATTGTTCGGTTGTTTTGTTTTAAAACCTGTGAGCAGCCGATAGTTGTGTATGTAAAATGTGTGGCTGCACAAACTGAATGAATGTCCTTTGCTTGTAAATAAATCCCACGAGAGAGAGAGGGGGAGGGAGGGAGGGAGGGAGGCATGAATGCCTTACAGAAATGTTTTCCAGTCTTGCAATTTTAAGATGTGTGCATTTCAATTCTGGGAGTTGAAGTCCACGCATCTTAAAAGTTGCCAAAATTGAGAAATACTGCCTTACATCCAACGATGCAATTCTCACAATTAGGATGCTGGCAAGGTTTGGAGGACCGGGGTGGAAAAACTCACAGAAAAAGGGGGTGTCTTTCCCTTAATTTATGTGGGACACAATTCCTGGGAAAATGAAAGGGCTTGTCTTGAACCCACACATTCCTAGAGGCAAAAAAAAAACCCCTTCTTCCCACATTTTCTCAGAGTCTCTACAAAGGAAAGCGGAGCAAGTCAGCCCCAGCTCCCTTCTCGCTTCACCTCGTCTACTCCCGATCATGTTTTCAATTCTCTCTCTTTAATTTGCCGCCTGCCTCGGTTTCCCTTTGCTGACCCAGTGACTTTCCTGCTCTTGAATTGAATCTCTCGGGTCGAGAGCCGACTCTCGTAAGAGCTACATTACGCAGCCCGAAGTCAGATCATGCCAGAATATGATCCCCCCCCTTTTCTCTTACAAGATGTAAACACGTCTCGGCTCCTTTCACAGCAGCTAAGGCTGCATCAGAGGTCGACTCCGTTTCTCCACGAAATGCATAGAAGAAAAGGTGTTTTTTCCAGCCTCTTGTTTTGAGAAAGTAGCCCACCCACACAGTTGGGACCCAGATGGAAAAGAGGTTCCTTTCCATCTGAAAGGAACCTCCAGAAAGGCTCCAGAAAGCAAGAGAGGGGTTTGTTTTCCCAGTGCAACATGGAACCAGGCCATATGAAAACACCTTTATGCTTACAGCAAGCCTCGATCAGCCAAAGCAGAGGTTTTTAAGGAATTGGGACTCTTCGCTTCTCTTTGGAAGTTGAAACCGCCCCAAGCTCAGCCTCTGAAGAGGGGGGAAAAGCGAAGTTTGCCCTGCCTATGGAGAGTCATCCAAGTCCCGGTTGTCCCCAAAGAGGCTTTTTCAAAAGGCAGCTGGACTTCCTTTCTTTTCTTGAAGGTGTTTCGCTTTTCCCGCAAGAAGCTTTTTGGGAAAAGTCTGTGATGTGCTGTGCATTGAGTACCTGATAGCCAGGAGGGCTCCTGGCGGAAAGACGGTCCTGCGTTGAGGGTTTGTCATGGGAAAATGGGTTTTTGTTCTGTGCCCCAAATGTTGGAATGTGGTCCCCATCCAAGCAATTAGCAAATGCCACCGGCTCAGAGAGGGGGGGTGGATTTCTTGGGGCCACCCACGGAGTCCTGGGCTCTTGAATGTTTGGGGTGAAATGGAGAACTGCTGTGTGTGTGCGTTGATCCAAGGAGAACATTCGAGGAGCTTTACGGGGTGCAATCAAGGAGCAACCATTTGCTCTACTCCAGCACATAAGTCTCTCCCTCTACGTGGTTCCCTCCTGTAAAGACCGGTGGGAATGAGAACCAGTGACTTCCAGGCCAGGCAAAATCGTTTAGGGAAACCTGAACCGAAATCTCCCAACCGGGAAGAGAACAGCCCAATTTCCGTAGACTTGAAAGGGGAGGAAGACAAGATCTAGGATTTGAACCCCCAAGTGGGCATGGAGAAAGAGCTTAATTGCTACGTTTGGCGCGAGGCAGATCTTCTATGCAGATAGCAGCTTCTGTCTTAATTGCAATCAAGCCATTAAGACAGCCGTGCTGAGTCTTTCAGCTTCTGCTGTAAGCCAGTTCTTGACCTGGGGGCGATGGGAGCTGGAGAGTCAAGATTTATTGCCACGCTTAGTGTGAATCAGGCACCTCCAGAAATGCTGGGTTTACCGTTCCAGAATCCCCCAGCCAACTAAGAGGTAAGGCCACATCTGGAAATACGTTTCGCTCCCGTGGGCTGACGTCTCCTTTCTCCCTCTCGGCAGGTGGTCGCGGGTGGTGATGGACATGTTCACGGACGTTGACATCTTCAAGGACCTCCTGGACGCAGGCTTCAAGCGGAAAGTGGCCATCTACATCATCATAGACGAATCCAACCTGAGATATTTCTCCAGATGTGCGAGCGAGCCCAGATGCACGCCGGCCACCTGAAGGTAAATCAGCCCGGAGTCTGGCAAACGGTCCCGTTGAAACGTTGCCCCCCCCCAAAAAAGGGGAGAGATAAAAGACCCTCGGGGTGCTTTTGTAGTCTGGGAGGATGTTTTCATCGGCCCAATTCAGGGGATAATACTTTCCCCGTTTTGCAATAATTGCAACTTTCCCAAATTCCTTTAAGCCTTGGCTCCGGAGACGGTGGCGCTTGCCAGCCAATCCCATCCATGCTGGAGCATCGAGAGCTTGCGAGAAGAGTCTCATGGCACCAGTGGCCACGATATGGATCTCTTAGCAGCACATTCCTTCGCTCTGCCTGCTTTCTCCCCGTCGTCCCTTTCAGCAGCCATGAGAGGGGAAGGCAGCAGATCTTCACCACGATTCCACTTTCTCAGTTAACCAAGACCCCGCCCAGGGACGGCGGACCTTGTCGGCACCGCCTGCCCAAACTGGAACAACATGTGGGTGCCAGAGCACCAGAAACCCAACTACCAGCTGGCACTTGGAATGCCTTTTCTTGGCCATTTTGGGGGGCATTTTCAAGCTGTTTTCCAGCACTACAGTGGCCATGAACAGTAGCTGGTGACAGTGAGCGTGCCCACGGAGAGGGCCCTCCACATGCCACCTCTGGCACACATGCCACGGTCTCCATCACAGCCGTAGCCCTCACTAATGGAAAGGTTAGATTCAAGAGTCTTGATTAATGCCTAGAAAGCTTCTCCCCCCCCCCCCCAGAATCAAGCCAAACTCCGACTGCCGAGGACGTTGGGGGCAAGTGTCTACACTCTTCTTGGCCATAGCTCAAAGCGACTTTGCCAGAACCTCCTTCTTGGATAGAAGGAGAGCGACTGGCCCCCTCAGTTGGCTTCATGCCTAAGGCAGGACTGGAACTCAAGGTCTCTCAGCTTCTATCCGAACAGAACAGAACAACAGAGTCGGAAGGGACCTTGGAGGTCTTCTAGTCCAGCCCCTTGCTCAAGGCAGGAGACCCTCTACCGTTTCAGACAAATGGTTGTCCAGTCCTTCTCAAAAAGCCCCCAAGTTGTGGAGCAGCCACAACTTCTGGTGGCAATCTGTTCCACTGGTTAATGGCCCTCACAGTTTTCTAACTCGTGTAGGCCAAAATGGGTGAAGAGGGCGCCCAGATGCATTTCCCATTTCCAAGAACCAATTGTAGAGCTCCTTGTTCCCAATGGCCAACAAAGCTGCATCTTGCAGGGGATGACAAAAAGTTATAAAAGCCGAGAGAGGGGGGGGTGGGAGAACAGGAAACCTCTTGCATCATACTTGGTATGTTGGGACAAAGAAAGACTTTTTACACCTCGATTGGTTGTTTCAAACGGTGAGACCACCAAACACACATCCTAAGAGTCGTTGCACCCATTTTGCAACGAAGCACACGGGGCTGGGGGGGAAAGAAGGGCGGGCTAAGGCCACGGGTGGTTTTGAGTGGTGGTGGGTTTTCCAACATGCTACGTCAGAAGCGGCTGGGGATGGGACAGGTTTGTCGCACAGTCTTCCCCTCGGAGCGTTCTTGGTGGTCTGAAGCACGGCGAAAAGATACGGGGCAGAGCCGATGGGTTCACTCTGTGCCCTTTGCCCTCTTGCTAGACCAACACACACACACACCCACACACACCACACACTTCCAGGGGCCAAAGATGAGAGATCTCCCTTGGTCTCGTTTTTCGAAACATGGAGCTGCACTTACCCATCGGGCGGTTATAAACAAAAGCCACCTTTGCCTTGCATCGCCCTGGAGGGAGGCCTCATCCTGCTCGGGTGTTTTCTTTGAAAACTCGGTTCCATGCGGCTCCACCTTCAGCACATAACGCTGACAAAAGGCTGTGGAAGGGAGCTCGCATCTGTTTACCTTTTTCAAAGCTCATAAGCTGCTCCCAATCAAAGCCAGCTCAGTTGCTTCAAAGATCTGGAGATGTTTGCTCGCGTGGGCTCCAGGGGGGAAGCTGGATTCTCTAGTTTTCTCAACCTCAGGAACTTTTAAGATTTGGGGACTTTAACTCCCAGATTTCTGGGAATTGACTCCAACGGTCCCACCTCCGAGATCCTAAAATTCCACGATTCCCTTTGGGGGAACAACAGTTCCGTTCCCATCAACCTCGGTGTCCATCTGAGGACACCCGAGCTTCGGCACCATCACACCTGGCAAGAGTCGGCACGCAGGTGCGAGGGGTCAGCCCCAAGGCACCCTGGGAAATGCCTCCAGCACATGTTTGCCCAGTGACTCAGCCTTTGGCTCGAGCTGCGACGCTGCTCCTCTTCCCTGCCAACCATCCGTCTTGGCTGTTTGCTCCCCGGTTTCTTTTTTGTTCTGCTCCGGCTCGGCTCAATCAACAAATTGCTCTCATTTAAGACAGCTGCCCCGACTGCATTTTTTCCCCCTCTTGTTGTCAGTTGGGGCTGCTGGTTTTCAATGGACTGTGCTGGCTTTTCTTCCGTGGAAAATAAATATCTCATCACGTCATTCATTCACTTCAGAACAAAACAAGGCGTTCAGCCTTAAAATGCTGGCGGGGCGAGGAAAGGCCTGAAGAATGAAAAAAAAAATATGTTTTTGGAACGAGAGCAATTAGGAGTTAATGGTCTCCACCTTCTTCCTGGAGATTTCCCCTCGGAGGCTCTTCCCTTTGACCCAAACGTTTAACAAAGTTCTCGAGAACTTTTAAAGCAGCACCCTCTTCCGGATGAGCCACTTGTTGACTTTTTGCCAACCCATCGCCTTTCTTGAGTTCAGAACATCCGAAATGTGAGCCTAGTCATAGCAAAGGCAATAAAGACGGGGAAATCCAGCTTTTTATTAACTTTCCTAAGAACTCTGTTCGTGGCCTTTGACTAGTCCCTCACATCCTCTTCCAGCTTCAGGGCTGCTCCTTAAAACCTGCCCATCGTTGGCACGCATTGACTTTTTCTACAAGGGAACTTTTATATTCCTTCCTTCAACTTCCCTCTTTCTCTCTTCTTCTCCCTTTAAAACGTCCTCAGCTGAACAGCCATACACAGGCTGCCCGTTATGGTTCTTTTAAGTCGTGATGGTCATAAAGAGGTTCATCACATAACCAACCCAACTTTTGCCAACTTGTTTTTTCCCACAGTAGTTGTTCGGCAAACGTGGCAGCCAGTTTGCAAATGAGGTGATTTTTGCCAAAACAAAACAAATTTCAGTTTCCAGCAGGAACATCCTAAGCGCCTCAGCCACACAGGTGCATTCATGGGTGGAATAAAGCGAATTAGGTTTAGCTCAGCACTTTCTCAATATGGGGAGGCTCCATTACGGGCAGCACCCAACACATGTCGGCATGTTGCAATGCTGCACTTTTCTGGTTTTCACGCACCACAACTTCCCACTTCCCGCTTTCGCCCCGGCCCCTCCCTTCACCAGCAAGGAGGTTTGCAAAACAGGCATCGCACAGCCCAAATTATTTGGGCTTTGCAAAGATGCTTCGGTAATCAACTTGGCTGCCTCTTCCATCCGCAGCAAGCAGTATTGTGCTGAATAAGTCAGACTCGGAGGGCCTACCGGAATGGCCACGCCAACCTTCTCTGGCCCACCCCCCCACACCCCCCCCCCCCCTCGCCATCCGTGTTTGAAACCACAACTCTGGCTCCCAGTGCCCCAAATGAAAGAAATGTCCTTTAAGTGCCGATAGCCGTTTTTACCTGCCGACCCGGCTTATTTCTGCCCTTCTGTGTCTGCAGCATCTCCGCATCGGCACAATGGGGGCACGGAGTTTTTACCCGCCCGCCATGACGTTCAAAGGAGCCTTGGCTCAGAAGTTTTCATGTTTGTGGATGGGACCAAAGCCGTGTGTGCTCGTCAGGTAGTGGAGAACCTGGAGAGGCCCTGATTTGGGGTCCAGCTACCTTGGCTTTGGGCTTTGTGGGTGGGAATGAGGCCCCTGGGCAACCAAGGGAAGGAGGGAGATGAGGAGGGAAAGGAAAGAAGGGCAAACCAGAGAAGTGAGGGAGGGAGGTAAGAGTAGGAGAGGGGAAGGAGGAGGAGAAGAGAGAGGAGTGGGGGAGAGAGAGGGGAGAGGCAAAGAGGAAGGAGAGAAGGAAAGAAGGGGAGAAGGGAGGTTGGGAAGATGGAAGGAGCAGGATTATGCAAACAGAGGGAGGTGCAGGGGGGTGGCAAGAAAGTGACCCCCAACTCTGTTTTCTATATTGTAAGAGATAGTGATAATGGTGATGCCTTTACAGAATGTCTATTGTGTGGTGTCTGTGAAAGGAAGAAATATAAAACTGTATACCTGAAGGGGCTATTGGCGTAAAGACCCCTGTGGGAGACCCTGCAGCCAAAAGGAAGCTACCTCTCTCATGGACAGACAGGCAGAAAACGGGGGGCCACACCAAAGTCCATACTTAGCTTCTTCTCTTGACCCATAACCAAGATGAACAAGCAACAGCTATCTAGATTTTGTGCAGAAAACAGGTGTAGGATGGCATGGCCCAAACACTTTGGCTGTAAAAATTCACTCTTGCTTGTTTGTCGTAGTGCTTCTCACTAGGTTTAAGCGGTGGTGGACTTCGACTCCAGAATCCCCCAGGCTGAGCGTCCACACCTCTTGAAACCTGCCCCGGTTGAGGAGCCCCATTCGGGCAGGGCTTCTCCTTAGCCCACCTCCTTCTAGCCTTTTCTCTGAGGCCCCCAATGTACCCTCCGCATTCCCTCAGTTCACCTGGTCAGCCCCGGACCGACCGGAACGTCATTTCCGTGCTTTCGGGCCAGGTGGTTGAGGCCTTCGACAAGCAGTTCCAGGAGCTGTACCTGATGTCCCGGAGCGTCAGCCTCAAGTCCATCCCCATGGGAGAGGAACCGGAAGCCGAGCCGGTCATCCTGCCTTCCGTTGTCTCCCTGACACCAACCAACTCCGTGGTGAAGAAAATGATCAATCCGAAATATGCTCTGGTCAAGGCCAAAAGCACCGAGCAGAGGCAGTCAGCAGCAAAGCCAGCAGTGAGAAGGCCCTGGCTGAACAACGTCCAGAAGCCCAAGTCAAGGTCATCCCCGAGGACCGCGTGTCGAGAGGCCCAGCAACCTCGTGGAGAAGGTGCCGACCATCCACCCGGGTCTCCTCAACCTGGAGAAGGCCACATGTTCGAGTACCTGCCCACTTGGGTGGAGCCCGATCCGGAACCCGGAAGCGAAGTTCTGGGCTACATCACATCATTGACCCCAGGTGAAGAACATCCACTTTCTCAGATCAACCGCATCAAGGTGTGCGATGTCTCCAAGGCCAACGCCCACACAGGGTTGCTCTCAAGCAGCAAAAGGCCCTCGAGGCCAAGAACAGAGCTGCCCAGGAAGGGGCCACCGAGAAAGTGCCCCAGACTTCTCCCCCACCCCTGCTGGGATTCTGCCCTTCTCCATCCCACGACCAGCCGCCTCCTTCCAATCCCTTGGCCACCAGCCCCATGGAGAAGTCTCCCAGGCACCTGGTCACGGGGAGACGATTGCCACTCTGGCCAACAACAAGCACTTGAAGCAAATGCTGGACCCCCAAGGAGAAGGCGGAAGCGCAGGCTGCCCCAGTGCCCAAGCCGAGGAGGGCCCACGCAAAGGACCCCGTCTCCAAGAAAGCAGGACCCGCAGAGGAGAGAACGGGGAGGCCGGAAGGCCCCGTGATACACCAGCCAGGGACCACCCCTGCACACCCATCCGCCAAAGAAGGGACCCCACAGATTGCCCACGCAGGGAACCACCTCAAGGTGAGCACGGAAACGGCTGGACGGAGGAAGGAAACGTCTTCCCCATGAACGGGGTGCAGAGTGGTGAGGGGGAGGCGGAAGAGGACGAGGAGAAGACTACGAGACCCCCAGGGACCACGGAAGCCGCTCCGGCAGCTCCCCTGCCCATAGCTGCGACCTCTCCAAACGCGTCCTCCGTCCACTGTGACAAACACGGGGGGCGGCCCAGATGTGCCCGCTGCGGAGGACCAACTCCGACTTCCTTCTCAACGGAGAGGGGCCCGGCCTTCACCACTTGCCACGGAAACTGAGTGAGCCCTACGTCAGCCGGGGAACCTTTGTAAGCCCCCTGGGGAGCCCCCCACCAAGGCTTACCTCCGCCTCTGGAGGAAGCCACTCAAAGGAGGAGGCGGAAAAGTGACAGCCTGGAGGAGACGAGGTGCGTTTGGGAAGGGGCCACCCCCTGCATGCTTTACCTGCTGGCTACATTACCTGTACGAGCGAGGCTCCACAGGTAGGCATCTTCTGTGGGAGCGTTCTACCCTTAGCATGTGGGCTCAGCTCTAGCAGGGCTCCCTAGCAGGAAACGTGACTGTCCTCTTAACACAGAATGTGGGTGTGAGGACTGTCCCAGCCATCCCTGGGGAGAAGGGCCACTTCCAAGGGTGCTCCTTGTGGGAAACCTTCCTCGGAGAGGTGGGCTGGGGGGCAAGGACGACCCTTGAGTGCTGCTGTTCAGAAACACACTTGTACTAAATAGCTGCAAAGACGGAGAGAAGATTAGGAATCCTGTCTCCTTGACCATCGTAGCTTCTCAGTAGGCCACCAAACATGGCATCAGCCCAACTGTTCCCTTCTGCCCATGATTCCCAGAGCCAATGAGCTCTCAATGCTGGAGGGTCAGAGTATAGGCCTTAAGATCAGTGGCCACAAAGAGCTTCATCCTCTTTGTCTCTTCTCCTGTCAGAAGCCATCCAAGCTGATGGCCTTCACCACCCTTTGGGCCAGCAGTTCCAGAGTTTCCCGGTGAGGGCACCAGCTCTAGGAAATATCCCTCTAGATCAGATGCCAATAGCAATAACCAATCGATCACCCAACCCTTGGCCTTGGCCATGCCTTCCAACCCAACCCAACACCATCAGCTCATAAAAACGCTTTTTGCATCCACCAACATTTCATTGGGGTATTGAGAGGCTGGGTTGGAACCCCGAAGAAGATCCTTTGGCTGGGAATTATGGGAATGGAAACTCAGGCCAGACCCATCCAATGGGGCGGCGGAATAGAACAGTTGTAAAATAATGGTTGATATCGGGAGCTGTCCTGAGGGGGTGGCCGTCTATTATAGCCATTGGTCGCAAGTGGGAATCATTTGCAGTCGCTCTCCTCTCCCAATAGGGAAGTTAGGAGGCAACTGGAAGCGGCAATTGTTCGTTTCTCTGAGAACGGCAATTAGCTCTGCCTGCTTAATCTCATGGCCCCAGAGGCAATATTCTTCCAGGCCCACATTTCTCTCCCATCTTGGATTGCGACACTCTCTCATGTTGAGCGGACCTCTTCTCCAGAACTGCTTCTGGTATAGCAGTTAGACTTATATACCGCTTCATAGGGCTTTCAGCCCTCCCTAAGCGGTTTACAGAGTCAGCATATCGCCCCCCAACAACAATCCGGGTCCTCATTTCACCCACCTCGGAAGGTGGAAGGCTGAGTCAACCCTGAGCCGGTGAGATTGAACCGCCGAACTGCAGAACTGCAGTCAGCTGAAGTAGCCTGCAGTGCTGCATTTACCACTGCGCCACCTCGGTATGGGATCAGAACACCCAGCTCCATAGTTTTAAGTCCCTCCCACACCCCCCAATTTTATCAAGCCTTTCCCAAGAGCTCAACTCTTGAGAAGATCTTGATCTGCACCTGGGGAAGAGTCGTCTAGAAGTCAACCTTTGTTCTCCCAAAGTGCTTCAAGCCCAGATTTAGGACCAAGGTTAAGTGGAGACGCCGGGCCGTGTCATGTCTGCCACGGACCTCCAAGGTGCCCAGCTCTTCCACCCAAAGCCTCAGGGTCCACATATGTGGTAGCTGAAGGAGAAGGTCTTCAGCAAAGGTTGCTATGGGGTGTCTAAAGCCAACCACAGCCTTTGGGGCTCCCCAGGAGAACTTGTGACCAACAACCTCTGATTGGTGTTTTTTCCCCCCCATCAGGTTCACACAAGCCGTGTTCTGATTGGTTCCGTTCACGGCTTGGCCTGAATTTATTTATGAATTTATTAGGTCATTAGTGTTTACATCCTTGCCGCAATCAATCTGCGCCTCTTGGCGATGTAGACATAATATATATATAGTATATATATATATATATATATATATATATAATATATATATATATATATATATGATATATATATATATATATAATATATATATATACTCATGCATATAAAATACAGGAAGAATAAAAAACAATGCCATCAAAATTAAATTAAAATGGAGCAATACATAATTACATAAAACGCCAGTGCAGTTACCAGCTAATTAAACGGAAGGGCTCCACTTTAACCTCTATCGCAGGGTTCCTTAGCCTCAGCTACTCAAAGTTAGGAGCTCAGCTCCAAGAATTCCCCAGCCAGCAAATTAAAGAAGGAAAAAAACAAGGGAAAGGCCATAAAAGCAACACAACAGCAGAAACAATTATACAAAAGGCCTCTCGTGCATAGATATAAGAAGCATGTTGTGCAAGGCTGCTGGTTATTATTATTATTATTATTATTATTATTATTATTATTATTATTATTATTATTATTCCAGCGTAGTCAACAAGCACTGTTGACTAACAAGGCTTTCCTAATACCGGACAGTCCTGAATTCTAACATTAGCAGAGGAGAAGTGCAGTAACCTTGATGGGCATCAGACAAGCTATGGGTAGAAATGCCTCCCCTCCCCACCCACACACGCTTCCTCAGATGCCTGGCAGGTTTCGTGCACAGCTCACCCTCCTGTCAATCAGGTTGCACCCTTGAGATGATTCCTGGAGGAAGGCATTCGTAACTGCGTTCAGGAAGTGAGCAAGTGAACCCATTCCAGGGAGAGCAGAGCAGAACTGGACCTCCAACGAGGCCAGTCAATTGTCCTGCGCTGGGGCACTGGAGAAGTTAAAGGCCCGTTCTCCTGTCCCGGCCCAACTGCAATTTGCCAAGCTGGGCACATATGCCCACCCTGGAAGCTCTCTTGCAGCTACTTCCCTGGGCCAGGCTGGGTTCTGCTAGGTGCCCCAGTTATGAAGCCTTCGGGCCTCTTCAGTATGAAAAAAAAACAAAACCAGAAGGATTTTCCTGGCAGCTTACCTGGGTAGAGAATTCGGCTAATCATGCCCGGCATAACATGACAATCATTGGCAGCATTTTCAGGTAGCTGGCAAGGATGGAGGCGGCCTTGGCATGGTTGAGACTCCTGGCCGAGAGGGACCTCTGGACAATGACCTGGAAAGACAGAAGAGTGAATTCTCCCATAATTGAAAAATCCCCAGGTTGGCTAGGGAATTTCTTTCTTTCTCTTTCTGTGTGTCTCCCTCCCTCCCTCCATTCTCATTCTCTCTCTCACTTTCCCTCCCTTGCTCCCTCTCTCCCTCTCCCTCCCTTGCTCTCATACACACACATCTATCCATCCATCCATCCATCCATCCATCCATCTATCCATCTCTCTGCCTGCCTGCCTGCCTGCCTACCGAGGTAGTGCAGTGGTTAGGGTGCAGTACTGCAGGCCACTTCAGCTGACTGTTATCTGCAGTTCAGCGGTTCTAATCTCACCGGCTCAAGGTTGACTCAGCCTTCCATCCTTCCGAGGTGGGTGAAATGAGGACCCGGATTGTTGTTGGGGGCGATATGCTGACTCTGTAAACCGCTTAGAGAGGGCTGAAAGCCCTATGAAGCGGTATAAGTCTAACTGCTATTGCTATCTATCTATATATCTATCTATCTATCTATCTATCTATCTATCTATCTCTATCTATCTATCTATCTATCATCTAGCGCTCGCTCTCTCTCTTTCTATCCATCCATCTATCCATCCATCCATCATCCATCTCTCTGCCTGCCTGCCAACCAACCATCTCTGTGTTTCTCAACTTTACAAGTTGGATGGACTTACCTCCCAGAATTCCCCCGCCAGGTATTTTGGCTGGGGAATTCTGGGAGTTGAAGTCCACCCATCTTAAAAGTTGCCAAACTGGAGGAAACACTGCTTTAAATTGAATCTAGAGTCTGCAAGTGAATCACAACAGCCGTTTCCAATACATTATGGGAGCAGGAGTCTCTCTCAGCCCTTTGCAAAACTCAGCCACGCACTGGACACAACTGCATGCAGATGTTTCAAGGGTCTTCCCTATCAATGCTGATGCTTAACCGCTGCTGCCTTCTGCTCTCCACAGGGGCCCCACTTCTGCTATGGATCCCGGGTGCAAGTGTCGGCTGAGCGAGGCAAAAGCCGACCCCAGCAGCGGAAAAGCTCCGAGGAGGACAAACGGCCACAAGACAGAACTGGGGCCAAGAAAGCCACCCCAGGCTCAGCCAACCCCTTGGCCTGGCAAAGGAAGAACTTCACCGCTGCTAAGAACGCCCAGCCCGTCCCCGTCCCCCACAGAGGTGGCACAAGCACCCCGAGAGCCACTGGTCAGCCCCTGACGCCACTCCCCGAAGGCCAGGGGTCAGCCAAAGAAACAAGGACCGCTGGGCATCCCTCTGTCCAAGCTCTCCCAGTCCAAGCACCTGAAGAGCAAGACCTCCAGTGGGAGTCCAAACGGAAGCCCCCGGGGACCACCCACCCCAAGGACCAGTAAGGCCGCTGGAGGCAGCCGAAGGACCAATGGAATGGGGTGGAGGGGGGGGGGCGCTGGGCTGCTTTGCAATTACCTGGTCAGTGCACCAGTACCACGTGGCCAAGACCGTTAGACCCAGAGTCATGCCCGTCCAGGGCAAGTCTCCGCTGGTGGGATCCCGGAAGAGATGCATCGCGTCCCGCCTGGGCAGGTGGCAAGTCGTGTTGGGGACAATCTTTGATGGGACGGCAGCTAAGTAGGCCTCCTCCAGGTTGTGGTAGCCCCCAATCCGTTGGAAGGCTGCCCAAAATAAAAATAGCAATAGCAATAGCAGTTAGACTTATGTACCGCTTCATAGGGCTTTCAGCCCTCTCTAAGCGGTTTACAGAGTCAGCATATGCCCCCAACAACAATCCGGCTCCTCATTTTACCCACTCGGAAGGATGGAAGGCTGAGTCAACCCTGAGCCGGTGAGATTAGAACCGCTGAACTGCAGATAACAGTCAGCTGAAGTGGCCTGCAGTGCTGCATTTAACCACTGCGCCACCTCGGCTCAATGGGGGGGAGAGGAGAGAAGCAAATGAACAATGGCTGGGCTGAGCCACATCAAACACACACCACACACACACCCTTGTCTGTGTCCCTCCAAAGTCAACGGTCCCATCTCCTTCCTTTGCCCCAAAGAATGAGGGAGGAGAACCCTTGACATCATGGGAATTGGGTTTCCTATCCACTCGGGATGAGGTGGGAGAAGAAGAAGGGGGCCAACACATTGTGCCCCAAAAGGTTTGAAAGCGGAGGTCATGGGCGGGTGAGAAGGAGCTGGGTCTCTTTGTAGGCCATCTTCGGTTCGGTCCCATTCAAGAGTCAGACTCCAGTTGATCCCAAGTCTTGGGTCAACCTCTGAAGCTCCATCTAAGCATGAGGAGCAACCAAGGGATCCCCATATCCTCCGTCAACTCCACAGCTGCCCCAAACCTTTCAATAATCCGAAGAATCCATGGGGCATCTACAGGGCACCAGGTTGAGGAAAGTGGCACTAACAGCAATCTCAATCTCAAGCAGAGACCCCCAAAGGAAGCTTCTCGCAATGTTCCCAGACACCCCCCCCCATCTGTACCTTCAGCAAGGGGGTGAATCCCACCTTCCGAGATTTTTTTCCCCTGCAGCCATGCACCTCCCAAGCATCAGGGCCTCGGATGAAGCCAGAGTGGCACCACAGACACCACAAAAGCCACCGTGGCATCCCATGCCCCATAATGACAATGCGGTGATGGCATTTCCCCCCCCACCTTCCCTTCTGGCATCTCCCCACAACTTCCCCAATGCACATGGGCACTGTGCCCCAACTGGTCATCTCACTTGAATTGCCCCTTGACAGATTTCACTCACAGGAAGCTAAAGACATTCAAACGTCACCCTACTACCTATGACTTGAATTTAGGGAGAAGGGGGCCAGGCATCCCAAAGCAGAGAGAACGGAAGAGAATAACAGAGTTGGGAAGGGACCCTGAAGGTCATCTAGTCCAACCTCCCCGCAGCCAAGCAGGAGACCCGACACCATTTCTCTCCAGTTTTCTTGAAAGCTTCCAGTTAGTGAAGCTCCCATAACTTCTAAGAGCAGGGAAAGGAACTCCAGGGAAGTCCCAGGAAATGGCCATATTCCCCTGGAGCAGTGGTTCCAAAACTTGGCAACTTTAAGACTTGTGGACTTCAACTCCCAGAATTCTCCAGCCAACTTGTGGACTTCAACTCCCAGAATCTCCAGCCAACTTGTGGACTTCAACTCCCAGAATTCTCCAGCCAACTCTGGCTGGAGAATTCTGGGAGTTGAAGTCCACAAGTCTTAAAAGTTGCCAAGTTTGGGAACCACTGCCCTGGAGGATGTGGCAGCGCACCAGCCGGCCAGAAGGGGCCTCGGAAGCCCTGGCTGGCTCAGCCTTCGATTGGCTGCCTGGTTCCAGCACAAATGCTGCTCAAGAGTTGAGAGATGCCTGGGGGTGGCCTTCGTGTACCACATCCAAAACAATTGTTTACAAATGTATAAAGAGAATAAAGGTCTTTAAGCTGCAGAAACACGCCTCGCTCTTTCCACCCCACGGGTGAGATCATTGGAATAGAAGAGGGGGGCACCCCTGCCCTGAAAGGCACCGGGAGAGCCTTCTTGGGGTGTGGGTGGAGATGCAGGAGAAAGGCAGACAAACTTCTTGTGCTGCTTCCCCCCCCCCCCCCGGGTCCTCCTCCTCCGACAGAACACTGCCTTTCCCCAAGTCCCCGGGGTTGTCTCCAGCTTCCCTCTGGGTTGCGAAGGGAAGAAAGCAAAAGTTCTCGGCCCTCACAATGACCGTCAAGATGATCGCGCCAACCACCATGATGAGGGTCTGCAGAGCGTCGGTGTAGATGACGGCCGTCAGCCCACCTGGAACGATGTAGGATGCAACTTGGAAAAGGGTTGGCACAACGGGTGGGCACCAAGAGAAGCGGATCTTTGTAGCTCAGGGTTGAACCGGGGAGGGGGGGGGAAATCCCTCGTTGCTCTCCGAGCTTGGCAGTTTTCATGCAGACGCTTCGTGACCCAGCTAGGTAACACCATCAGTGGTACCTGAAGATATGGAGGATGGGTCATGAAACATCTGCAGGAAAACTGCCAAGCTCAGAGAGCATCCAGCGCACAATTGGTTGGTTTCCCCCCCCCAAAAAAACTCTAGTTTGCCTGGAACCAAAAGCCAACCTCTAGGAAGTCACCTTCTGGCGGCTTCACAGGTGAGGCTCAGCAGGTAGCAGCTCTCAGTCCTCACCTGGAGCCTGAGATAAGCAGAGCCAGCCAATTGCTAGTCTGGGTAAAAATGGCAAGGAAATAGCTTGCTTTGTTTCCAGAAAATACTGTATATGGGGCCTCAAAGCAACCAAGCCTATAGGTTAATCCTGCACTTGCAAGCACAGCTGGAACCAGAATTTCTGGTTCTGTTTGGGGATGAGAACGGCCCCCTCCCCATCCTGCAGGAGCCCAACCTGGCTCTGAGAGCCTGAGAGATTTCGCGCAGGGCCTCTTCATCTCACCTGCGATGGTGTAGACAGCCGTGACCCCCAGCATCAGGAGGGTGGAAAGGTAGAGATTCCAGCCGAGGCAGATCTGGATGAAGAGGCTCCGGAGTACAGGTCTGTCTGCAGGAGGAAACCCAAACGCCATTGAAGTCACTTTAAGCCGGGGGGGGGGGGAGAGGTGGGGGCGGGGGAGGTAAAGGGCCACCTTTGCATTGGGGTTTTGCATTGAGAGACCAAAGAGGAGGGTCAAGCCACACAATGGTCACAGCCCTACATTCCAGTAGGAAACACTTTGCTCCTGAATCCCAACACCTAAACATTGGTTTCGGCAAAAGATTTCCGCTCGGGAATTCCAGCCGTGCCCTGGGAAGCAACAGAGGCTGTCAAGTTTTAATACCACTTTATAAGGCCTTGGGAAGGCCACACTTGGAATCCTGCGTTCAATTTTGGTCGCCACGATGTAGAAAGATGTGGAGACTCTAGAAAGAGTGCAGAGAAGAGCAACAAAGAAGATTAGGGGACGGGAGGCTAAAACATAGGAAGAACGGTTGCAGGAACTGGGTAGGTCTAGTTTAATGAAAAAAAGGACCAGGGGAGACATGATAGCATTCTTCCAATATCTCAGGGGTTGCCACAAAGAAGAGGGAGTCAAACTATTCTCCAGGGCACCTGAGGGCAGAACAAGAAGCAATGGGTGGAAACTAATCAGGAGAGAAACAACTTAGAACCAAGGAGGAATTTCCTGACAGCGAGAACATGAATCAGTGGAACAGAAGTTGCCTCCAGAGGTTGTGGATGGCCCAACACTGGAAGTCTTTAAGAAGATGTTGGATATCCATTTGTCTGAAGTAGTGTAGGGTTTATTGCTGAGGCAGGGGGTTGGACTAGAAGACCTCCAAGGTCCCCTTCCAACACTGTTATTCTATTCTATTGTTTTATTCTTATTCCATTCTATTCACTATTCCTATTCCGCTAATTCAATCAGTTCTCTGTTCTCTTCTATGCAAAAGCCCCCCACCAAAGGCTTCCTGGCTGTGCACCTGCCCACTCCCTCGCCAACACGACTCCAGGGGTGGCGATGTCCCCAGAGAGATTTGGGACACGTTCCCTCATTAGCTGCTTCTGGGAGGCACATCCAGCAGCCCAGGTGGGGCCGAGACCCCAGAAAGCTTGTCAGATCAAAAGAGGCCCTTTCAAGACTCGCGGAGACTTCAGATACGAAGATGCCACAAACGTTTGAGGCGAGACTTGGCCTCGCAGCTGTAATTACCTGGGGACCACTGCCCTGAGATGTACGAGGATCCCGAAGCCCAGATGGCTTTCGGAGGAGACAACACAAACACAGGGAAAGGAGGAGCTGCACCAAGGGTTTATTAGCCGGATGGTTAAGCTCTGAGTCTCGGAGTCTGGGAGGTCAACCGGAATCCAGGGAAGACTCTTGGAGGGGAGGGGAGGAAGAAAACAAAGCTATCTTTTTTAAAAAAATAAACACTTATGGTTGGCTGCCTAGTCATCCAGAGGTTGAGGCTCGATTTGGCATTATGTCCACCTGCCAGAGGACCTGGGATGGGCCAGATGTGGATGCTTTGATGGGGCTAAAGGTTTCATCCCTGAATGTAAGCAGTTGCAAGCAAAGCTGCCTTTTGCAATTGACCGATTGTGTCAATGCCAAGATGTCCACGTGCTGCTCCAGATGTTTTGGGACGACACCCAAGACGCCTATTACAAACCGGGATGACTTTGGATTGTTATTCACGTAGAGCCCTCCGCGTAGGAAGAACCCATGGAGGCGGGTGGGTGGGTGGGTGGGACTCGGAGAGGAAGCAGCCACCCCCTTCGGCTGCTGACGCTTCCAGCTTCCCGGCGTGATGGGTGGCGTCTCCTCTCCGGTTCCTGCTGGCTCAGCAAAAAGCCCAGCTGGCCTCTTTTCACCTGCCAGGCAAAGGCGGAAGGCGGCAGGCAGGCGATGCCCGGTGCTTTCACTCTCCCGGCTCGTACAATTCCTCCCTCGAGCATCTGCCCCACCTGCCAGTCAGCTGCCAAGCTCTTCCTGCACGCCCAGCTCTGCAGCGGGCTACCCAAAAAAAGGTTTGCTGGCCCTCCCTGGAGGCTGGCAGAGGGACCAGCGGCTCTTCCCAAGGTCCTGTGGGTCCATTCATGGGCCCTGCCCTACAATGCCCACTCACCCCCCCCACACACACACACACACTTTTGTGGCTCGTACAAACACACCCGCTGCGCAAAGAGGTTTTTTTCCCAGAGTCCCAGAGCTGAGGACAAACTCTCGGCTGTCTATGCTTCCTTCTAAGCGAAGGCCAACCCTTTGCCCAGTTGATTTATGTCCTTTAAAGACGGATTCAGTTGCCGTCCATTGTCTTCATCTACTGGCTGGCCATTCCATCCCTTCATTCTGCAATTGGAGGGAGGGTGCCCGGCCTCTTAGCAATAGCAGTTAGACTTATATACCGCTTCATAGGGCTTTCAGCCCTCTCTAAGCGGTTTACAGAGTCAGCATATGGCCCCCAACAACAATCCGGGTCCTCATTTTAACCCACCTCGGAAGGATGGAAGGCTGAGTCAACCCTGAGCCGGTGAGATTTGAACAGCCGAACTACAGATAACAGTCAGCTGAAGTAGCCTGCAGTGCTGCATTTAACCACTGCTGCCACCTCTTCCCCTCCCCAGTTTCAGGGAGGCACAGAAGGGCCCCCATGAACGTCTCTCCAAGCCAGAGAAGAGTTCCATCGACCCCACCAACATGGCTCCACCCTCCACAATCCGCCTTTCCAGGAAATGCCCGGCATGGTTCAGAGGAAGCCGTCGTGGTGGCAGCTCTGCTGGTCAAGGGAAGGGGGGCGGCTGGCCCTCTCCTTACACCCAGCCCCTTCGACCTGGCCCCCTTTCTCAGCCCACACAGCAGCTGCCTGAATGGCTGCCAGCAGCACCCAAGGGAAGGGAATGTTCTGTAATTACTGCAGAGGGGTGGAGATGCCCGCTGAGGAGTTGGCAGCGCTGCACCCCCGCTTAAAACACACACGGGGCATTTCTTGCCTCGAAAGCCTCAAAGACCAAGTCCTTCCTCTTGCCAGCGGAGCGTCTCTCCAGCCGACGGCGGCGGGAGGGAAAAGAAGGACTCTGGCTGACCAAGGGGGGGTCCGAAGGGAAGGCTCGCCCCCCTCCTTCAAAAACAGGAGGAGAAATTCCCCCCAAGGGAGTTTGGCCCATTCATAAAACAGCAGCTGGGAAGAAGCCCTTTGATCTCAACAGTTCCTGGAAGGAAGAGCAGATCTCTAATCCAAGCCTGCTTTGGGATCTGCCCCCCCCCTTTCCCTGCAGCCACTCAAGTTCCTACCCGAGGAGAGCCTTCTCGGTGGCTGCTCCGACCCTCTGGAACGAACTCCCCGTGGAGATTCGGACCCTCACCACCCTCCAGGCCTTCCGCAAAGCCTCAAGACCTGGCTGTCCCGGCTGGCCTGGGGTTAAGATTCTAACCCCACTCGAATTGTGTGACGGTTGTGTTTTTAATAATGATGTATTGTCTTTATGTTAGAAATTGTTTGTCCTTCCCCCCCCCCTCTTTTTTGAACTGTGAGCCGCCCTGAGTCCCCCCAGGGAAAAGGGCGACATACAAATAAAGGGAAAATGAAATATAGAACCTCGAGCTTCCCTTTCAGCTAATCATCGCTTTATTATCCCTCGTCAATTAAAAACGTTGCAGGAATTATCTGATTGAAGCCAACTCTCAGGGCCAAGCCTCCAATTAAGGGAAGCGGTCGCTGTGCTGGCCAAAAGTCCTGAGAAAGGCATCCTTCCTGGGCCTTCCAAGCGCAGCAAATAAAATGGAATAACAGAGTTGGAAGGGACCTTGTAGGTCATCTAGTCCACCCCACCCCCCCACCCCCAAAGCAGGTGACCCTACTCTATTTCTGACAGGATGGCCGTCTGGAAATGGAAATTGGAAGTTTATGGATATAGAGCCGTCAGAAAATCTGTTAAAACCTGGCTATTCTGGCAGGCCTGGGGCTGTTGACCTCACCGTTGAGGTCCAGCCCCGATTAGAACGAATGTATGTGTGTAGTTTTTAACCTGTGTTTATTTTCATTTTTTATTATTTCTTTTTCTTTCGTTATAAGCTGCCCGGAGTCCTCCGGGATTAGGCGGCCTATAAATCGTATAATAAAATAAAATAAATAAAATAAATATAAATAAAATAAATATAATAAATATAAATAAAATAAATATAAATAAAATAAATAAAATAAATATAAATAAATAAATAATAAAATAAATAAAATAAATAAAATAAAATATAAAATAAAAAAATAAAAAAATAATGAAATAAAATAAAAAAATAAAAAAATAAAAAATAAATAAAATAAATAAAATAAATAAAATAAATAAAATAAATAAAATAAATAAATAAAATAAAATAAAAATAAATAAAATAAAATAAAATAAAATAAAATAAAATAAATTAAATAAATAAAGCAGCCCTGGTGGTCAGCACACCCTTAGCAAATCTGCACAGAATTTCCACTGGTGGGATCCAAAGACCACCGGCATTGATCAAATCTCCATGGGTCAATTGCAGAAGGGAGCAACCTCCATCCTGCTATGATTCCTTTGAACTCCATCCAACCACTTGGGAAGGACGCGATCAAAACACCAAACCCAGTCTAAAACATCTGGGTGACGAGTGACCAATCATAACGGTTGTTATTGTTATGGTTTTTTTAAAAAAAAGAATCACCCTTTTCCCGTGGGAAGAGTCTTTCTGGGTGAGTTGAGGCCCCACCTGGACCTGTTTCAACCTCCCACATCGCCAGAAGGGCCAGCCAGGCGTTCTCCAGGAAACCCACAAGTCAAAAACAATCCCTCTCTCTCTCTCTCTCTCTCTTTCGTTCCCAAACAATCCACCTAGAAAGATAGACTGCTACTGCATAGGAGGCTCTACTGTAGCCAGCTGCCAGCAGCCTTTCCAAAGAGGAAACAAAATCCTTTCCAACATATCATTACAGACGTCATAACCCCTGCAGGACAGACATGGTTTTAAAGGAGGCCTGAAGGAAACGGGAGGTTGGGTTTTGTGTTTGGGGGGGTTTGGCCCAGAGGGGGCAGGAAAATCCTCTGAAGGGACTTTGAAACCTGGAGGCTCAACTGCAGGAAGGTCGAAGGGTTGTTGAGGGCAGGGCAGGGGATTGGGGTCTTAAGGAGTTGGAAAGCAGGAAGCCATCCGGGTGATGAAGGCTGCCCAGCAGGGGGCTGAATGGGTGCCTGGTGGGAATGGGGTGGTCAACAGCGCCCCCTGCTGGACAAAGGCTTGGGGTGCAACATGGGGTCATCTCCAAAGGAGCTCTTCTCTCCTCCAAGGGTTCAAAGAGGTTACTTGCTGTCCAATGGCACAGGGAGGCAGGGATGGATGGATGGGTGGGATGGATGGGAGGAAGGAAGGATGGGGGGATGAAGGAAGGAAAGAAGGAAGGAAAAAGAGAAGGAAGGAAAAAGGGAAGGGGGAAAGAAAGAAAAAAAGGGAAGGGAAGAAAAAGGAAGGAAGGAAGAAAAAAGGGAAGGGAAGGGGAAAGAAAAGGAAGGAAAAAAGGAAAAAGGGAAGGAAGAAAAAGGAAGGAAGGAAGGAAAAAGGGAAGGGGGGAAAGAAAGAAGGAAAAAGGAAGGAAGGAAGGGAAATAGGAAGGGGAAAGAAAGAAGGGAAACGAAGGAAAGTAGGAAGGAAAAAGGAAGGGGGAAGGAAAGAAGGAAAAAGGAAAGGAAGGAAGGAAGGAAAAAGGGAAGGGGGAAAGAAAGAAGGAAAAAGGAAAGGAAGGAAGGAAAAAGGAAGGAAGGAAGAAGGAAAAAGGGGGAAGGAAAAGGGAAGGGGGAAAGAAAGAAGGAAAAGGGAAGGGAAGGAAAAAGGAAGGAAGGAAGGAAAGGGAAGGGGAAAGAAAGAAGGAAAAAGGAAAGGAAGGAAGGAAGGAAAAGGGAAGGGGGAAAGAAGAAGGAAAAAGGAAAGGAAGGAAGGAAAAAGGAAGGAGGGAAGGAAGGAAAAAGTGAAGGAAAGGAAGGAAGGAAAAAAAGGAGCTCTATAATTCGACATGCTTTAACTCCAGTTGGACCTACAGGCTGCCCTCCCCCATCACCCCAAGGCAGGCTAAAAAGGGGTCCAGCCTGGAGATGCAGAGGAAAGGGGGCCACTCACAGAGATCTTGGTGAAGATGGAGAGCAGGAGCGACAAGAAGGACAGGCAGATCCGAATTCGCTCCCTCCAAAGCGCTTCTGGAGATACTCCGGCATGGTGACGATCGGGGGGGGGGGGGGGGGAGAGAGAAAGGTCAGCCTGGAGGAAACGGACGGGGCAGATTGGAGGGGACCGTGGGGAACCAGGAGGAGGAGGATGGAGGTAACGGATGAAGAGCTTTGGGCGGGGCAACCTAGTACCAGATCAACCCACCAACAGGAAGAGTTGCGGAGTTTACCGGTTGTGTGCCCGTGAAGATGCCCCTCAGGATCTGCTGTGCCCACCCATGAAGGGGTGGGCAACCTCTGGCTCAGCAAGCCAGGATTGTGCCCAAGGGGGAAAGCCACAAGGACACCCCCCCACGCAGCGCCAGGAGTGAAGGGGGGGGGTGCAAGAGAGAGGAGGGGGGGCTCCCACTCACCTCTGACGAAAGGTAGACGGGAAGGAAGAGCCAGGCAAGGCCAGAAGCACGTATGGTGGCCTAAAAGGGGCCGAGAAGCCACACAGAGGCCATCAGCAGAAGGGCTCAGCCTCAGCCAGGCCCACCCTCTTTGCCAGGCATGCAGCCAGGGTGGGCTCCAACCCCCCCACCCCCCCAGGGACGCTCCAAAGGGGAACGCCGCTTATACCCAGATCTGGCCCAGCAAAGTTGAGCCCCTTACATTCCACTCAAAGCCGGCCACCGCGACCCCCCCGGCCGCTCCGCTGCTGGCCAGCCCGATGAAGAGGCCGGCTCCTTCACTGCTGGCAAAGAGCGAAGCACCGATCTGCAAAGGAAAAACCCCGGACGTTCATCTCCGCCAAACGACAACAGGAGCAAAACTCCTTGTGGGGGACGGATATTTGATTATTGGTTAAATTATCTGGGCTGCCCACTATCGCTATCCAAAGCGACTCTCTGCGGCCTGCGTTAAATTATTGTTGTTTGCTCAGGGAGCAAGGTGTCCTGGGCACCTGAGCGTCACGAGCTGACCCACTAACCGATTAAAACAATAAAGCAAAGAGAAACTGTGACTCCGGCCTTAATCATTAACTGCATTCGGTTTAATTGGTTTTTGTAAAATATGCAAATCGTTGGTTTTACTGTAAGCTGCCCCCAGTCATCTTGAGCAGCTGTGTGAAATAGATAGATGGTACATGATGATATAGATAGGGAGGTAGAGATAGATAGGATAGAGATAGATAGATAGATAGTAGATAGATAGATAGATAGATAGATAGATAGATGATAGATGGATGGATGGATGGATGGATGGATGGATGGATGGATGGATGGATGGATGATAGATAGATAGATAGATAGATAGATGATAGATAGATAGATATATAGAGATAGATAGGTAGATATAGAGAAGATAGATAGATAGATAGATAGATAGAGATAGATAGATAGATAGATAGATAGATAGCTAGTAGATAGATAGAGAGGTAGGTAGGTAGGTAGGTAGGTAGGTAAGTAGATACAGACAGACAGACAGACAGACAGACAGATGTTAGATAAACAGAAAGAAAAGATATAATAGATGAGATAGATAGACATATGTGCCTTTATTTATTTATCAGCACAAATGCTGATATGTATGTATGTGTGTATGTATGTGTACAAATGTTACAACAGGCAACAGTAAAAATATTGGGCTTTCTGTCGGATGGTCTCTTGTGACGAGCCGATGGACAGAGAATGTAAGCAGTTAGCTTCCTCCATAATTGGGGCATACCAGGGGTTGTGACTTTAAATATGTGTGTGTGTGTGTGTGGTGTGTGTGTGTGTGTTGTGTTGTATTGTGCTGATAAATAAATAAAGGGAGACTAGTATAGATCTTTTATAGATATTATCAGCTCAAATACAACACAAATGTAACAAAGGCAACAGTAAAATATTGGGTTTCTGTCTGGATGGTCTCTTGTGACGAGGCCGATAGACAGAGAAAGGGAATCAGTAGGCCTCCTCCCATTTGGGCATACCAGGGGTTGTGACATTAAATACATACACACACACACACATATATGGAGAGAGAGAGAGAGAGAGGGATGGATGGATGGATGCGATGGATGGAATGACGGACAGATGGATAGATAGGGAAAGAAAAAAGAAGAGAAAAGAAAAGAAAAGGGAAAGAAAGAGAAAAGAAAGAGAGATGTTTCTCAACCTTGGCCATTTTAAAATAAGTGGATTTCAACTCCCAGACTTTCCCAGCTATGACAGACACAGATGACAGATATAAACAGCAACAAATCTATACCCATATTCCTTGCAAGAGACCAGTACGAATCAGTTACACCCAGTCGGAGTTACTCACCGGCCACCAGGCGATGTTCCTCCCAGCCAGAAAGTACCCACTCACGCTGTTCCTACTTGCCCGGCATGACGACTGCAAGGGAGAGAGAGAAGTGAGCCAGGAATGGGTTGAGATTTATTGTCTGCCTTTTCCGTCTCCCCTTCCCTTCTTTTCCAGCCCTGCCTCCCTCTGGGAATAGGCCTCCTGCTTTCCAAACATTTCCAACGCTCAGCTGAATCCCTGCTTTGCAATAAAACCTCACCCCATGTTATTTATTACCTTGATTCTTTCCGTAGTGGCCCTTTATCTGGTTGATTTTCTTCTTTACCAAATCAATTCAGTCTGGACCAGTGTTTCTCAACCTTGGCAACTTGAAGATGTCCGGACTTCAACTCCCAGAATTCCCCAGCCAGCATTCGCTGGCTGGGGAATTCTGGAGTTGAAGTCCAGGACATCTTCAAGTTGCCAAGGTTGAGAAACACTGGTGTGGACTGTCTGTATGAGGCCATGATTTTCCAATGAATTAGATTATCACCCACCACCATCAATTAATTAGCTCCTTTCTCTCTTCCTCCCCCATTTTATTTTTTATATAGTAGGCTGCAAATTAGCCCCAATTGAAAAGAAACATAATCGGACCCCACTAATAATGGCCAGTAGCACTCCAGAATTAAAAACAACGCTTTGGGAAAGAAGGGACATCTCAAAGAGGGGACATCTTCCACAGAGCAACTCCCGTAGATTCCGCAGAGGAATTCCACTCGGAGGAATTCAGAAGGGTCAGCTTAAAGACCGAGGCTGCCGTACCCAGATGCCAACGGCCAGGTTCAAGAGGAAATACATCACCACACCACCACATCTGGAGCGCCAAAGTGCGGCGAAAGAGCGGGGCGTTTCTGCGTGGGGATTGTTCTCCATGGAGGACGCTGCGTTTCAGCCCGGAAGAGAAGAGCAGCTCACCGTGGCTTCCTTCTAGCTGCTTCCAAGCGAGGGAATGATGATTAAACCACCACGCCTCCCTCCGGAGCTCAGAGGCTGCCCACCTTTCGGTTAAGACAGCCTCAGATTCGACCCAGGTTGTTTGGACTTTGCAATGGCCAGGAGGCCAGGAGACACGTTCCTCAGAAGCCGAGGCTGAGCCTGCTTCCATTCTCCTTCGGGTGTCTACGGAGATTCTCCATCTCCAGGTCATGGTTGTCCCAGGTGATTTCCAAAGAGCAACTGGACTTTCTGGCTGCTGTTTTTTCCTTGAAAACGTTTCGCTTCTCATCCAAGAAGCTTCTTCTTCAGAACTTCAATGAGAAGTCAAATGTTTTCAAGTAAAAGAAAAGAAAAACCGAAAACCCAAGAAAGTCTAGTTGCCTTTTGGATTCATCCTTCAAGTCTCTGGGAGCTTTTCCTCCATCTGCTATGGAGAGTGGGGGCTACACACACACACGTACACACACACACACAATTCAGCCACCTGAAGTGAAGCTTCTCAAACTTTCGGAAGGCACCTGGGAGAAATCCAGGGGCCTAAATTGATGCTAGCTTCTGTCTCTGGCGGACCTCGGTGGGTCCATGCTGGTTAGAAGGACACAAGGACGCATTTGAGGAATTAAGTCAATCACTTTCACAGGGAGCAAATCTCTCTCCCGTATTGGGTTAAAGCTTAAAAGTGAACCCCTTTGGGCAACTCCAATTTAGTTTCTTGACAAACAGCAATAATCTGAGGATTATATGACTTCCCAGGCTGGTCAATGTGACTTGGCATCACCTGGTGGCCTCCCACCCAAGGAGGAATGTTTCTTGACTTGGCCTAGCAGAGAACAATGGCTCGGGGCTGCCCCTAGTGGCGGATGCTTTTAGAAAAAAAGGTAAACATACATTTTAAAATGTGGAGATGTTCAGCTTAATTCGCAACCACGATCTGAATACACTTTTTGGAGAGCATTAAAAACTTGCTCCTTCAAAAGGAACTTATTTACTCATTCAGCTTGTGAGGAAGGCTAAGAGCTTGCTGCCTCTTGGGGGGGCGGGGGGGGAATCTATAGATAATTGTAGGGAGTTGAAGTCTAGACCCGATGGGGAAACCGATGGCACGCATGTCACAGGTGGCACGCAATCCGTATTTGCTGGCACGACAGCCCTCAGCTCCGCACGCATAGTGCGTGTCGGCCAGCGGCTTTTGGCCTTCCGGAGAGGCCAGGCGGGAAAACGCCCCCCCCCCCCGAGAGATGGCACATGTGCGCATGCGATAACACACGAGCACACAGTTTTGGCACAGCTTTTAGAAAAAGTTAGCCATTCCTGGTCTAGACCTCTTAAAAAGTTTCTCAGATTGTGAAACACGGCCTTTAAAGATGGCTAGAAACCTTTGAAAACCATTGCTGTTAAAATTTCAAAAAAACCACAACACCCGACATGTGCAGGGAAGAAGAACCGACCTCTTCCTGGCTTGCATATTTGATCATGGGATCCATTCTTTCGTCTTAAGAGGACTGCTCAGCCCAATCTTACAAATCTCCCTTGTTCATCCCGTCCACTGTCCCTTTTGCTCTCTTACAAACATTGATGCATCTTGTTAATGGGGTCAACCTTTTTCATTTGCTTGTGGCACAGCTTAGTAAGTGGGTTGTGTTAAAGTGTAACTCCGGAGGGCTGAATGCAGAACCTCCTTCAGCTGAGACGCACAGAAGGGAATCACCAAATTGTAATTTTACCCCCTGGGAGGCAAACTAAGGGGACATTCAATGCGCCAAGCCCTCTCTTTTCAATAGACGTAAATAGCTGATCTGCAGAGTGGATCAGAGCCGAGGTGGCGCAGTGGTTTAAATGCAGCACTGCAGGCTACTTCAGCTGACTGCAGTTCTGCAGTTCTGCGGTTCAAATCCCACCAGGCTCAGGGTTGACTCAGCCTTCCATCCTTCCGAGGTGGGTGAAATGAGGACCCGGATTGTGGGGGCGATATGCCAACTCTGTAAACCGCTTAGAGAGGGCTGAAAGCCCTATGAAGCGGTATATAAGTCTAACTGCTATTGCTATCAGTCCTGGATGGGAGGCCACCAAGAGATCCAAGGGCTGCAGGAAAGATTGAAAAAGTCAAGACACATTCCAAAATCCACAATGGCTGGCAAGAAAAAGGGATGCCTCTCTCCCCCGCCCAACCATCCGAATTCAACTGGGACGGTCAGAATTCACCAGATGTTGAACTATCTCCTCTGTTTTTCATTTCCACCCGTCTTTCTCTCCCAACGCCCAAGAGGACAACGATCGGACAAATATTTCCTAAAAAGCTCATGCAAAACCCAGAGTCGTTTTATTTGTGCCAGAAAATAAATACCAGTGCAGGTTCCTCGTGGTCTTTTTTTCCCCCCCCCTATAAAAGCATGGTTACAAAAGAAAAAAGACACGGAACTGCATACAACGGTGCGGTTTTCTTGTTTGGCTGGTCCCGGAGACAAAACTCCACGCCGTAACTACTACAGCTTGTAGAACAACACACAAAAGCACTTGGAAGCAAGCCGGGAGGATTGGGAAGGAGGATATGGGCTACCTTGTCTTCCAGTTAACGCAGGAGAATGGGCCCTGTGAGAATCTCACGGAAAGATAACGCGAAGACGCACGAGGGGGATGGAAGAAGAACAGAAGCGGCTGCTTTCAATGACGAGGAGCCGAATCCGACGTGGGTGCTTTCATTCCCAAGCTTTATGGCCACTTTTAAGACGGGTGGATTTCAAATCCCCAGGATTCAACCCCTATGAAAACAGCCGCTTCCGTTCATTCCCCTCCCGCTGCTTTCACGGGACAAATAGCCGCGTCTCTGACACGGCTGCCTTTATCTCAAGCTCTATAGCAGTTCTTCCCAAGGTCGGCCACTTTGGAGGATGGATGGGCTTCAAGTCCCAGAATTCCCTAGCCAGCGTGGATGCTGGGAGTTGAAGTCCACCCACCTTAAAGGGGCCAAGATTTGAGAAACATTGCGAAACATTGCTCTAATGGAGTGCTTGCTGGGACAAAATGATGAGCATGGTTCCATCCCAGTTCTGGATCCATGTTAAGAAATAAATGCCCTTGAGGTACAGCCCTTCCTGCTGCCAAGATCACCCCAATCCCCCCCCCCCCACACACACACCCCAAAAAGAGGACAACCATCCATGGATTCCTTGCAATGAAGCTGCAGCAGAAAAACCTCTGCTGGGCGGGGGGTGGGGGGGAGAGGGAGGAAGGGGTCTTGCTTGCAAAATAGCGCAGCTAACCTGAACCGTCTCTAGAAGTGAAAAGAGGGTTGTTGTTTGCTGTTTTTAAAAACCTTTTATAAAATCCTTTTCTCTTTCTCGAAAAAAACAAAATCGCGAGGAAATAAGCTCTGAGGATTTTATCTACTCCATTTAAACCACCGGAAAGGAGAGGGAGGGGGGATAAAAGCCATCTAATTAAAAAAAAACACAATACAAAGATTAAGCCACCAAAAAAATAATAATAATTCACAGCTGGGTTTCTGTCCCATGTCCAGTTTGGCCCCTAAAAATTTCTTTTTTCCCTTTCTTTCTTTCTTTCTTCTTTCTTTCTTTCTTTCTTTCTTTCTTTCTTTTCTTTCTCTCTCTCTCTCTTTCTCTCTCTTTCTTTCCTTCCTTCAAGCCCGCGCAAGCAACCGTCAGTCATCTAGTCCGATATTTCTGAAAAGATAGGACATGGATTCCCCGTTGTGGATTCTGCGGATGGCCTCCGAGAGGATCAGGCTGATGTCCACCGTCTTGATTTTGGGGCACTGCAGTTTTTGTATCTCGTGAGGAACGGTGTTGGTCACCACAACCTGAAAGAAAGCAAGAGACCAGAAGTTACACTGTGTGTGTGTGTGTGTGTGTGTGTGTGTGTGTGTGTGAACACAGAGATACCCCAGGTGTTGAGGATTTTTTTAACTGCACTTGAAGCTTTTTCTATTATTTCTCTTTCTGTGTCCAATTTGGCTGTCTATCAGATTATTAGAATAACCTAATACAAAAAAAAAGGAAAAGAGAAAAAAGAGAGATATATATAAACTAGCAGCTTCTAATATTTCCGAGGGTGGCGCAGTGGTTAAATGCAGCACTGCAGGCTACTCAGCTGACTGCTAGTTCTGCAGTTCGGCTGTTCAAATCTCACCGGCTCAAGGTTGACCTCAGCCTTCCATCCTTCCGAGGTGGGTAAAATGAGGACCCGGATTGTTGTTGGGGCAATAATGCTGACTCTGTAAACCCCTTAGAGAGGGCTGAAAGCCCTAGGAAGCGGTATATAAGTCTAACTGCTATTGCTATTGCTATATTCTTCACAACAGCAGCCAAGAAGCCAAGAAGCTTGGCTGGCTGGGAATTCTGGGAATTGAAGTCTTAAAAACGTGCTCTACATTCCTCCCTTCCTGGGCATTCAGGCCAGGCGAGGTAGGAGCAGGAGCTGAAGCAATGGACCAGGAGTCCAGAGATTTGAACCCAGGGCCTCCCGCGGCCACGAGCCAGGCCGCCTTTTCCCACGACTGCTCAACCTCGCAGCCGCTCGGCCAGAGGCCTCCTGCATACCTCATCGATGGCCGACTCCTCTATCAAGCGGGGGCATCAGAGGAGAGGAGGCCGTGGGTAGCCATGACGAAGATCTTATAGGCGCCTCGCTCCTTCAGGGTCTCTGCGGCCGCCAGGAAACTGTCCACGTCATCAATGATGTCGTCCTGACCGGAGAGACCAAGGATGTCGTTAGAGGGGACGGTGGAGGGAGGTTTATTCTGCCTCCCTCTGGGGGACCATCAATCCCATCGTTTGCAGCCGCCATCTTGACTTTTCTGACCTCAGGGCCCCTCTGCGCAGGGCAGGTTCACGTACTGAGGAAGAAGAAAGGGAGCTTAGGCCTGGCACCCAACATCACTCAAGAGCAGACAAGCCAGGATTGGCATCCCCGGATTACGAAGCTGTCCCGCTTTCACGAGTTCAGGAAGGAGAAATGGGTGGGTTTTTTTTTTTTTTCAAACCAAGGTGGAGATTCACCCCAAACTCTTCTCTGTTTTTGTACAGGCATCCTCTGAACCTCGCTGTCAAACCTGGAAGCCCTCTTTTAACCTTTTCAGACTGCCACACTTTCTACTGTGGGAAAAGGGGATTGCAGAGAGTTGGGTGATGTGTAGCCATAACAACATTCTTTCTCTCAAGTCAAGGTCATTTTTGTCCCTGCACCTGGATGGATCTGGATGGGAGGAAACCTGCCTTCCTGGCAATGAAGGGTTGGGCCATGGGATGGACAGGTGGGTGCTGGACAGGGTCTTGAACTTTCAACCGGGTGGGGAAACCCTGGACGCTTTCAGATTTGGGTCTTCCCCAGATGCACTAACATGACCCGGATACCTGCGAGACTGTCTCCTGCGCATACCTCCCAACGGCCGATAAGATCACACAGGGTGGGCCTTCTCCACAATGTCGTATGGCGGCTCCCCAGGGAGGGCCTTCTCTGTAGCCGCTCCGACCCTATGGAACGATCTACCCCCGGAGATCCGGATCCTTCCCACTCTCATGGCCTTCGGCCACCAAAACCTGGCTATTCCGGCAGGCCTGGGGCTGTTGACCTCATGAAATGAGGTCCAGCCCCGCTTAGATTGAGTGCATGAAGTGATCTTTTAATCTGTTTCTTTTTCTCTATTTTTAATTTTTTTTTTAATATGCATTTCTGTAAGCCGCCCGGAGTCCTTCAGGATTGGGCGGCCTATAAATTTATTAACAGTTAAACAGACATCTCTAAATAAATTGGAACTTTGAAGAAACTGAAGCCTCGGGGTTTTCTTCCGTTGGGGGGGGGGTCTCTGGGGACCCTGACACTTGCAGGCCTCCCGGCCGTGGCAGCCACCTACCACAATGATGGCTATTCGTCCCCCAACGTCTCCAACCACAGTGATGGAGGCTTCTCTTCGGGATCAGCACTGGCAAAAAAAAAAGAAGGAAGGTAAATGAGAGAAAATTGGGGTGGGGGATTTCTTCCTCGACCTCTGCAAAATGATGGCACCCTGGACAAGGCCCCACCGGAGTCTGATCAAGGGAGACAGAGGAGGGGATCCACTTTCTGAATTTAAAATAACAAATCTCCCCCCTCCCCAATCCCTTTTAGAGCCTGAGAAGCTGGAGAGGTCCCTTTCTGAATTTCCCCTCCTGGCCGTTTTGCAGCTCTGGGTAACGTCCCTCTCTTCTCCGATGGTTCAGCACCTCTTCTCCTCCTCCCAAGGCCGTTGGCACTTCATCCCATCCCACTCACAGCTTCTCTTTTCAGCACAGACACCCAAACCAGGTCGATTCCCCCTTCCCAGAAATGCCCCTTTGCCTTCCGGGCCATGGATTGCAGCCTATTGGGAGGAAGGGGAGCCGTGCCACTCTCCTGCCCGAGTGGGGGTACTTACTGGGTATCTCCAAGCTGGGTGAATGGCAGCGGCGCTTTTGGCTGTTGGGGGCGAATGGCGCCCGTCCACCAGGTCGGACTCCGCATCTTGAGCCTCTCCGTGGATCACGGCGATGCCCAGCCGCAGACGCTCGGCAAAGGACTGCGCCCCTGCCGAGGAGGACAATGAGGCCACCGTGCTCTTGGCGCGGACACAGACGCCACAGGTGGGCACGGCACGTAGAAGAAAGGTCTCAGGGGGGAAGGAAGATCGTCCTCTGAAACATGGCCGCTTTAACACCTGTGGATTTCGACTCCCAGAATTCCCCAGCCCGCCAGGCTGCAGCCCAGAATCTACACAGGCTGGCTGGGGAATTCTGGGAGTCGAAGTCCAGAGGTGTTAAAGCAGCCGTGGTTGGACACCCCTGATCTTCTGCATCAGGCTACTTCAGCTGACTGCAGTTCTGCAGTTCGGCGGTTCAAATCTCACCGGCTCAGGGTTGACTCAGCCTTCCATCCTTCCGAGGTGGGTAAAATGAGGACCCGGATTGTTGTTGGGGGCGATATGCTGACTCTGTAAACCGCTTAGAGAGGGCCGAAAGCCCTATGAAGCGGTATATAAGTCTAACTGCTATTGCTATTGCTGCTATTGCTGAATTCTGGGGAAAGACTAGATGGGCTTAGGGACACCCCTTGTACCTCTTCGCAGACGCAGGAGACTTGGCCACAATCACAGCATTCCTGTAGTCCGGAATCTACGCAACGAAAAACAGAAGAATCACACTCAGGGCTGGCCTTTTTCCCTCGGCTACAAAAGGGATGGGCCGGGGAAGAAGCTGAGTTCAATGCAGAGATGTTATTAATTTCCTTTTTTAAATTATTTCCTTTGTCTTAATATATTTTAGACTGTGTTGTTAAAAATCTATACTGTGTACGGGCTCTAGGAAGTCGAGGGGGGGGGGAAGGGAGGTGGGGTGTTTAGGGGGGGATATACAGTATGTGTTAGATTTTAAAGTAATGTGATTGCACTTGCACACTGTTGCTCTATAATTCCACTGTAAAAATAGGACAAGCTGAATATATTAATAGATAGTAGAAATACACTGAAGGGAGGAGTAGAGGAATAGAAGAAAGAGGGGGTAGAGAGGGTAGGAGAGAGGACTGGAGGGAGGGTGAGAAGGAAGGGAGGGAGTGTAGAGGGGGAGGGGAAGTAGGGTAGAGGGGAATGTTGGAGGGAAGATGGAAAGTTGGAGGGGGGCGAAAGAAAGAGGTGTATGGAGGGTCGAAGAGGTACATTGGGTCTTTATTTTGGGGGGTTTTGTTGACAAGAGGAATGGCTGTGTTTATTGTTTAATGTTATATGACCCCGGTTATGCACAGTATATATGTGACTGTATGAAAATGAAAATGGAAAATAAAAAACACATTTACTCGGACATCGCTCCTAAAAGAAGCGGGAGTGTCTTTATACACACAGACACACCCCGAGGTGTGTGACTGACCTCCACCCCGTTTCCCGGCTGAGGACCGATTGCACTGGTGTGTGCCCCCTGCAGCTGCCCAGCCCCTGAGGCCGAGGGTTCGGCCTGGCTCACCTCTTCCTGGATGTACTGCAGCAGAAACGGCGATGCTCTCAGATTATCCACCGGCATGTTGAAGAAGCCCTGAATCTCCTTTTGGTGCAAATCCATGGTGATCAGGTGAGTCAGCCCTTTTGGGGAGGGCAGAGGGAATCGATCAGGTGGGCATGGCTCCATCCCGGGGGCCGCCTGCCACAGCCGGGGCGAGGCGGAAGGCTCTTACCTGCCTTACACATCATGGAGGCCAGGAGCTTGGAGACGATGGAGCCCCGCTTACGCATCTTGCACTGCTTGCTGTAGGGGAAGTAGGGCACCACCCCAATGATGCTCTTGGCGCATGAGGTCTTGCAGGCGTAGACCATGATCAGCAGCTCCATGATGATGGTGGTTCACGTCCCTGGAAGGAAGAGACGCCGATCCAGCCGCCGCCCTTCCCTTTGCGGCTCCGGGTTTCCTGCGGCTGGATCTGCCTGGTGGGTGGGTCTTTCCCCACCCCCACCCCCGAGGTTAACAACTGCCCCCCCCACTGCCCCAAGCAGTGAGTCCAAATACCCACAGGTTAATGTATCGGAGGAGACTCTGAAATACACAACGCGAAACTGTAAAACCTCATTTTCGCAAACAGGACCAAGACAGACCAGCAGAAGGAATCCGAGAAGGCTTCGTACTCACTTGGAAACGGTCTGGATAATGAAAACGTCTTTGCCTCTCACGGACTCCTGAATCTGCACCCTCGTTTCTGCCACACACACACAGACACAAACAGATGACAAAACAGAATGTGCCCAGGACTTAACAGACGTGTAAAGTAGATTACATCGCGGTGTGACGTCAAATGAAAGCGCGCCAAGTGATTTTTGAAATCAAAAGAAGGGGCCATCGTTGCAAACGACAGGATTCCCCCCACAAAGCGTTGAGTGTTGTGTTTGTGTCTGCGCAGGAGGGGGGGAGGAGGAGGCATAGGTTGCTCCTTCAACCTCCACATAGCGAGGCAAACAGGTGTCCTCTCTACTCACCTCTGTTTGCCTCCTGGTACACCTGGACCTTCCCCATTTCCACACCCAGGCGCCTGCGAAAGAGAGAAAACATAGGTCCGAAGAGGAAGAGGATCCAGCAGGACGGGCTTCAACCCCGCCCCCAGAATTCCCCAGCCAGCAGGTGGAGTAGTGAATCCTGGGAGTTGAAGTCCCATCTATCGTCAAGTTGAGAAATCTCTGCATTGGAAGAGTTCAACTGGCTTGATCTTTAAGCAATTATCGATCAAACCCTGATTTCAACAAAAGACTCTAACCAGTGTTTCTCAACCTTGGCGACTTTAAGTCCTGTGGACTTCAACTCCCAGAATTCCCCAGCCAGCAGGTGGAGTAGTGAATTCTGGGAGTTGAAGTCCCATCTATCGTCAAGTTGAGAAATCTCTGCATTGGAAGAGTTCAACTGGCTTGATCTTTAAGCAATTATCGATCAAACCCTGATTTCAACAAAAGACTCTAACCAGTGTTCTCAACCTTGGCGACTTTAAGTCCTGTGGACTTCAACTCCCAGAATTCCCCAGCCAGCAGGTGGACTAGTGAATCCTGGGAGTTGAAGTCCATCTATCGTCAAGTTGAGAAATCTCTGCATTGGAAGAGTTCAACTGGCTTGATCTCTAAGCAATTATCGAACAAACCCTGATTTCAACCAAAAGACTCTAAACCAGTGTTTCTCAACCTTGGCGACTTTTAAGTCCTGTGGACTTCAACTCCAGAATTCCCCAGCCAGCTCGGCTGGCTGGGGGATTCTGGGAGTTGAAGTCCACAGGACTTAAAGTCGCCAAGGTTGAGAAACACTGCTCTAAACTCAGTTTGTGTGTGTGTTTATGTGCTTGTGCACATGAGAAAGAAACAGAGACAGGGAGGAGGGAGGGAGGGATGGGGAGAGACAGAGAGGGACTATCCTCCATCACCCCTCTATATCAAAACTCCACTGTTGAAACAGCCAGGGGAAAGGAGGGAGCGGAACGGAGGGAAGCCTTACTCAGCAATCCTCTTGGAGAGCTCCATGCAGGAGGGATTGGAGTTGGCCGAGAACAGGACCAGGCCGCCCTTCGTGACGTTCATGATGGGCCCTGTTCCAACGGGTGCCACGCAAAACATCAAAACTGCCTTTGTCGTCCCGCCTTTGGATAGACTGCCCAAAAATAAAAAATAGAAAATCATAACGATATTCCTCCAAGAACTTTCAGCAACCAAAGAAAAGTGAATTTGCATTTCAAGGTGTTTCTTCTGCAGCAGGATGGGGATCTCTCCCCTGGAGCATTTAAAGCCATGCTTCTTAATCAATCTGGGTGGACTTCAACTCCCAGAATCCCCCAACCAGCCAGCAGAGCTGATTTAGAGGCCCCTCACACTACCAGCTTTTCACCCAGCAACACAACAAGCTCTGCCTTTCTGAGCAGAAATCTCATTTATAAACCTCCCTTGTATTTGCGTTAAAATTGGAAATTAAATAAGGTACCAACGGAAGAGGAGAGATAATTAAAAAAAATTCTAGACTGTGCAGAGATGAACAGGTTGACTTTGAAAATAAAGGATAAAGAGGAATCGGTCTACTTCAAGAACACGGGGAAGATTGTACGATTAGCTAGAGAAAGAAATAAAGAAAAGAAAGTGAGGGAAAGATACAGAACCCAGACGACACACTATTAGGTGGGAAAGGGGGGGGGAATAGAAAAGAAAATATCAGTATGCAATATATAGCAATAGCAGTTAGACTTATATACCGCTTCATAGGGCTTTCAGCCCTCTCTAAGCGGTTTACAGAGTCAGCATATCGCCCCCAACAACAATCCGGGTCCTCATTTTACCCCACCTCGGAAGGATGGAAGGCTGAGTCAACCCTGAGCCGGTGAGATTTGAACCGCCGAACTGCAGATAGCAGTCAGCTGAAGTGGCCTGCAGTGCTGCACCCTAACCACTGCGCCACCTCGGCTCCTTATATTCAAGCGTGAGACATAAAAGGGAAAAATATAGTTGGGACAGACCAGTGGAGGAAAAGGAACAAGAAATGAGATCAAATTAAAGTTGGGTTTGCGGAAAATGCCATCCCAGGAAATCATAAATCTAGAGTGGAGAAGAGACACCCGTGACAACAGAAAGAGAAAGGAAGAAGGGGAAGAGGAGACGAGAGGAAGAAGAGGGAAGGAAGGAAGGAAGACAAGGAGAGGAAGGTGGAAGGGAGAGAAAGAGAAGGAGAGAAGGGTAGGAAGGGGAAGAGGAAGACAAGAGTAGGGAGAGGGAAGGGAAGAAGGAAAGGGAAAGGAGGAGGAAGAACGTAGAGAAGGGAAGGAGGGGAAAAAGAAAGGGCAAAGGAGGTGGTGTTAAAACGGAAGGAATGTAAATAAAAGCAACCCAAATTGTATACTATAATTTTATAAGTGGAATGACAAAAGTACAAGAATGACAAATGTAAAGAAAAAACAACAACTATGTGAATGTTTGCCATTGAGCCGAGGTGGCGCAGTGGTTAAATGCAGCACTGCTGGCTACTTCAGCTGACTGTTATCTGCAGTTCGGCTGTTCAAATCTCACCGGCTCAGGGTTGACTCAGCCTTCCATCCTTCTGAGGTGGGCAAAATGAGGACCCGGATTGTTGTTGGGGGCGATATGCTGACTCTGTAAACCGCTTAGAGAGGGCTGAAAGCCCTATGAAGCGGTATATAAGTCTAACTGCTATTGCTATTGCTACCTATAATTGTATGTAAGAGAAAAAATATAAAAAAGGGAGAGAAATCTCATGTATAACCTCCCATCATTCAAGGAACCTCAGTTTACCAGCAGCTGGAGAATTGGAAGGCCACCGCCAGACAAACAAGAGGGGGGGGGAATAAAAGCAGATGCGGTAACCTAAACCTTAAGGCTTCCCCAACCCCCAGATTTAGGCTTCTCCACAGGGGAACAATGTCCTACACACACACCACCGACAGTTAACTCGGCCGTTTCCCCTCCCCACGGCTGCTTCCAAGCACAGAAAATCACTCCCAGTTCTTTCCACTTACAAATGAAGATGGGATCCAGGAAAAGAGTTTAGGGGAATTCAGCCCACCAGCTTCACGCTTCTTCTAGAATGCGGCTTTTAAGCACCTGCGGGAAAAAAGAAGATAGATCTCTCTATTAAAAAGCAGCCCCGCTTCAAGAAATCTGTTTACTATCTTTGAACACCAAAACTGGAAAACAACGTCCGTCCCCTGCCAGCAAGTGTCGGATTAGGCTTAAGACAAAGTGCCAAAACTAAGGATGTTCCTTAAAATGTACTCCAGTCCCAGGACATCACCCAATGGCCAACTTTATTACTCAGAGAGGATTAGTTTACCAACTCCGAACAAGAGGTGGAATGTACAAATTGTGCTAAAATCCAGAACTGTCGGGCCGATAAAGAGATTAAAGACCCTAACAGGAAAACTGCCCCTCCTAATTATGGCATCTATTGAGAAAAGAAGTAATTTGAGCCAGAAGTGCATCCAGCACATCTTTTTTTTCCTATCCTAACCGTCTCCCAGGCAAACCAAAAACATTCTGTTTGTTTAAGTCTGGTGTTGTTTCCCAGCCCAAAGCAGTTTGGAAAATCTCTTTCGTGCTTCATAAGACTTTCTGCCTGTCTCCGTTCAAATACACAAATCAGCCTTTTGTCTCCGAGCAGGCAGCCATTGGAAGAGAGGGGGGGGGGGGGGGCGGGGGGAGACGACGAAAGGCACAGAAAATAAACCAAAACGCCTGGCAAAGACTCCTTCAAGCGGAAGTCCAAGGCAGCAGAGCCAATGCAGTGGGGAATGAAAACCACAACGCACAACCCGTGTCTTGTGACACAGGCGCCAACAGCAACCTGGCCCGGACCTTATGGGTGGGTGGGTGGGGGCTCAGGAAGACTGGCAGCCACAAGGGAGACGCAGGGCAAGGATGAGCTTGTAAAATAAAATCCAGGGTCGGATTCGTGAACGGTGCAAATCCACTAGGCGAACGGTTGAAGCCGCACGAAGCTTCACATACTCGGATTCACTCCGTGGAATAATAAAATCTCCACGTTCGACGCGAGAAATCTTTGCAACGGTCACCCTGGGATTTTCCTGTAATCAAGCCTGGTTTTTTCACAGCAGAAAGGGGTCAGGAGAACCGTCCTGCTTCCTTCCTGGGATCCGCTTCGGAGACCCCTGCAATCCTAGAGCTGAGCTGGTCCTGGGGCCCCCGAAAAAGCTGCATTTCATTCACAGCATCCCAGAAGAGAGAAGCCGTTATTTCCAACTTGTTTTCCAGAGGATTTGCCGGCTCTTTGCATTCCGTGACTCCTCGTCTCTCTCTCTCCCTAAACAGAATTTAAACAAGGGGTGTGCTGAAATCCAGCAAGCGCACCCTCTTCCTTGCCCATCAGCGAGAATATCCATCTGGGGAAACACACGCCATTCCTGCTCCCCACAGAGCAGCCTTCTATTTCGTTGACTTGAGAGTAATGGATATTTCAAGTCGCAAGCAGGTTTTATTCTGGCACAGGAAGGGAGGCAGGTCCCCGGGAGGTGAGGGGGGGGCAGGTGTTATAAATGCAAGGGGCTCCATCTGGATTTAGAAACAGGCCTCAGCAGGAGGGGAAACTGCAAGAAATCCATCTGAGGAGCACAGCCTGGGATGTGCAAGGCCCAGGTGGGAAGCAGATGCCACGAATGAAAACTGCACACGCAGCTGTAAAAGTGAGACAGAAGGGAACAACAACACAGAAATCGAATGAAAGTCAGCCGGCGCAGAGAGAGCCTGTAAAACAGCAGAGGCTGATCTGAACCTGGTTGAACGTCATGGGGGGGGGGGGGGGGGAAACGGGACAGTCCCATCTTCTCCCCTCCCTTCCGATTTTTTTGAGCGGTGGGACTTGGCAACAGGTAAGGGGGCAGCAGAAAAGCCACCTTCTCCGTTCTGGTCCCTTTGCAAAACCAGCTGCATGTTCAAATTCTGCAGGGGAAATAAAACATCGGCCAGACGGTAAACAACACACAAATCGGCCTTCGGGAGGAGAAAGTCCAGCCTCTTTGGAGCCGGATTGAAGTCCGAGCGACTTTGCGGGGAAACACCCACGGAGGTTTTCTCCAGAAATGGCTGGGCCTCTTTGCAAGGGTGGGTTTCCACTCAGCTTGAGCCCTCCCCTCCCTCTGCTTTCTCTGGCCTCCAATGTTGTTTTTTTAGCTGTTGCTTTGAGTCCTTCAAACCCCCAAAACCGCACAGCCTCCTTCCCCACATCCTCCTCCTCCTTCCCAGGGAGGTTTCTTCCAGGCGCTGCTCACCCACGAAAGGACAAAACCTTCAGCTGCCCCTTCGCATTCTCTCTCCCCTTCCAGCCCTCAACCAGCCTCACCCACTATAACTTCATTAAAAGGGACTAATTCCCAGAATTTCAAACAGAGGGGTGGGTGGGAAGGGAGGTGCATGTAAGTTCACACACACACATGGAAAAAAGCAACCTCAAATAAATCAGGCTCTGATGTGGAACTGGGGAGGGGACCCTCATCTGCTCCCATTAAAGGGCTGCCCAGCTGTGCAGCCCCCCCCCAAAAAAGACCATCCATCTTTCCAGGGTACCTGGATAAGCAACACAAGGGGGGGCATGAGACAAATAGGATACCAGAAACATGTTGGGGCGCTTAAGCAGACACATTATGATATATATATATTGCCAATTACCTCCCTACGACCAATCAGATCCCACAGATTAGGCCTCCTCCGGATACCTTCTCTGTGGCTGCTCCGGCCCTCTGGAACGATCCCCCCGTGGAGATTCGGACCCTCACCACCCTTCAGGCTTTCCGCAAAGCCGTCAAGACTTGGCTGTTCCGGCAGGCCTGGGGGCTGATGAGTTCCCAGCCCCACTCGAATTGTTGCGATAGTTGTGTAGCTTCTAATCTGTTTCTTGTTCGTTTTTTGTATTTTCCCCTTCCCCACTTATTTGTTAGCCGCCCTGAGTCCCTCGGGAATAGGGCGGCATACAAGTATAATAAACATAACATAACACATATGTTATAATAAAATATAAGACCATACAGTTTAATGTAAAATAGATCAGGCTACATATTCCCTTGTAATTAAGGCTGGGGGGGGGGTTTAAGAGAGGCATGTATGAATGTCTCCACGCACCCACCCCCCCTGAAGAAACCTATTCGATCCCCTATCCTATTGCTCTTTGCAGTTCAGTTTCCAGAGGAAAAGCAGACACTTATCAATCCAACAGGAAGCTATCCCTTGCTCGAGAGAGACGAGTGCCTATAGAAAGGTGCAAATAAATGAAATAATATCGCCCTTCCCATTTAGTTCCTGGAGGGCAATCGAGCGCCCAGGAACTCTGTAATATACGGCGTAATTTGATTATACAGCAGAAGAGGGAATAAGCTATGGAATAATAGGACGAATATCCCCACCCCTCTGTCAGACCTTTTTTTAAAAATAAGTATTTATTGCATTTTCCAACATTTAAAAAAAACCAAGCACAAATTTACACTTGTAACAGCTTTAACTCTTTAAACACAACTGCAATCACTACACACACACACACACACGTATGACTAGTTTTTTCTTTTTTTTTTCTTTTCCGCTAATTATTTGCATCGGGGATTATGCTTTATACTATTTATGTTGCTTGCATTTCTTGTCATGCATTTGCACCAGTGAGGCTAAAAAAGCCAATTTCCTTGCATTTATTTTGTAGGACGGCAATAAAAAGGCTATACATACTAATACTCCTTGCAATTGGGAGGGGCAGCCCAAACTCCTGGGGCTGCAGGAAATCTGCCATATCGTTAAAATTAGGCAAAAAAAGAATATTACAGGGGGTGTTTCACCCCCTCCCCACCCCACCCCACCCCCAATTTTTGGAGAGGCAGCTCAGATAAGATGCAAGCCCACTATTCACAGTTTAATGACAGACCAGAGCATCATCCCAGGGAACAAGACCACCCGAGGCCCCTCCCAGGTTAATTTGGGGAGGGGGCAGCACAGAGCCCTCCCCCACCCTTCAAGAACAGGAATAAAGAGAATTAATGCTTCCTATGAGAATTAGCCCAGCCCAGACTCCAATAAGGTCAATAGGGGGCTGAAAGGGACGGCCCCCCCATTCTGCATCCCCCTCCCATTGCAAAGACCCCTCCCCCCTAATTCAAGCCCCCCCCCTCTTGCCCGATGGGGGGGCGGCGCGGGCGCATTCATACGTGCATCTTCCGTGTCCGCCCGGCCTGGCTCCACTCTTCCCCCCCTCCCACGCCTGGAGACCCCCTCCCAGGGCGGAGGGGGGGGTCGCACCCCCGCGACGACCACCACCCACCTGCGCCCCGTGGCGGGGCTGGCGCGGCGGCGGCGGCGGCGGCTGCAAAATGGCGGCTGGGCGGGGCTGCTCAGGCTCCGCCCCTCGCCAGCCTCCGCCAATCCCAGCCCGCGGGGGCGGTGGCGGCGGCTGGCCCCGCCCCCTCCTGCCTTCAGGGTCTGCAAACTCCACCAGCCTTAAAGCGGCCGCGTCTGCGGAGGCAGCGAGCGGCGGTCTACCTCGCGGGGTGGTTGTGTTGAGGAAGGAGCGGGGGGGGGGCTTCAGCCAGGAAAAAGGGAGTTTGAGGTGCAGGGAAAGCTTTCAAAGGGGTGGGAGTCTCCCCCAAAAGACCCTCTCCCTCTCCTTTGGGGTAAGCCTGGTGCTTGCATCCACAGAGGGTCAAGATGCTGTTGAAGCCCACCCCCCAAGGGCTGCAAAACTCTTCTCGCAAGGGGGATTGGCAGCTTAGGTAGGCTGCCCCTGCCTTCCCTGCCCTGCTGAGGTTGGGGGCTTTGCTCAGGCAAGGGGGGGGGGGTTTCCTGGAAATCCTGTCTTGCTAGTAGGACGGGGTGGGGGGACATCACAACAATTGCACTACACAAGACGGCTGCAAAGTCGCTTCATTGCCACCAGCACCTGCACAAAGAAATGTTTCCTGGGCATGCGCAGAGGGAAGGAAGCCCCCCCCCCCCCCCCTGGACAGGAGCCGGCCTCTTGGTCAGTTCAAACCTGACACCCCCCCACCCCAAGAACAGCTGGGTCCAGTTGGGTGGAAACTGTAGCAGAGAAGTGCAGCATTATGGGGGGGTGGGGGGGGCTTCCTTTTTCGTCTTTACTTTTTTTTAAAAATTTTTTTCAGCCTGACTTTCTTTTCTGCGATAGAAAATTTTTTATTTTCCATTTTTCATAGCATATAATCACATGTATACTATTACGTAGTCAATATCATGTTGTTTTATTAAGTAATTACATCAATTCATCTTACCATCAACTATCAAAGAAGGGGGGGGGAAAACCCCAGTTATTGGCTCTTCCGCTCTCCATACACCATATTTCAGTGTTCTCAACCTTAGCAACTTGAAGATGTCCGGACTTCAACTCCCAGAATTCCCCAGCCAGCGAATGCTGGCTGGGGAATTCTGGGAGTTGAAGTCCGGACATCTTCAAGTTGCTAAGGTTGAGAAACACTGCCATATTTATACCTTATACGACACTTTCTTAAGGGGGGGGGCTTCCTTTTTCATCCCCTCTGAAACCTGCTTCCCCAGCTAAGCCATCCGGATCTCCGTTTGGGAGACGGCCCTGGACTTCCTCTTGCTGGATAAGGACAGGAGGGCGTCCTCCCCGAAGGCCCCCTCGAAAGCCCCCCGCACGGACCGCCGGAAGCTCTTCTGCCCCACGAAGACGTAGAGAAGCGGGTTGAGGCAGCTGTTGAAGAAGGCCAGGCTGGACGCCAGCGGGACGCCCAGGTGCAGCACTCTCTTGACTGCTGGGCTGCCGGACATCTTGGACAACTCCAAGAGGGAGAGGACGTGGTAGGGCGAGTAGCAGAGGAAGAAGGAGGCCGTCACGGCCGCGATGATCCGCAAAGGCTTGGGCGACTTGGCCAGGCGCCTGCGCTGCAGCTGGAAAGCCACCACGGCGTGGCAGACGGCGATCACCGTGAAGGGCAGCAGGAAGCCAAAGACGAACCTGGCCAGGATCATGGCCCTGTGCCTTTTCCGCCACAGGTCCCGGCTCCTCTGGCTGGTGTAGTTGCTGGAGAGGGCAAAGTTGTTGTAGCAGCTGGTGGCGTTCCTGGCATTCAGGGCCGTGTCCCGGAAGAGGAAATACGGGGAGCTGATGAGCAAGGCGGCCCCCCAAGTCACCAGGGCGATGGCCCAGGCCAGCCGGGGCGTCCGGTGATTCCTGGACCACACCGGTAGGACCACCAACAGGCAGCGGTCCAGGCTGATGACGGTCAAGAGGAAGACGCTGGCGAACATGTTGAGGAAGGCCAGGCTGCTGTTGAGCTTGCAGAGGAAGCGTCCGAAGGGCCAGTGGAAGCCCAGGGCCGTGTAGGCGATGCTCAGGGGCAGGAAGAAGGTGAAAACGAAGTCGGCCAGCGCCAGGTTGAGGAACCAAACCACGTTGACCGTCTTCTCCATCTTGAAGCCGGCGATCCAGATGACCAGGCCGTTCCCGGTCACCCCCAGCAGACAGGCCACCCCGTAGACCACGATGGAGAGGAGATACAGGGTCCTTTCGATGCCCTGGGAGGGGTCCGGGGGGGCTGGAGGGGTGAACTTCTCGGGCCCCGGAGTGGGAGGGGTCAGGAAGGGCGAGAGGGAGAAGTTTTCCATCCGGAAGAGAGAATCCTGAAATGAGAGAAACCTCTCAGATAAACCACATCTCATTGTGTAAATGTAAAGGTTTCCCCTCGCACATATGTATGTACTAGTCGTTCCTGACTCTAGGGGGCAGTATTCATCTCCATTTCAAACCAAAGAGCCAGCACTGTCCAAAGACGTCTCCGTGGTCATGTGGCCAGCATGACTCAACGCCAAAGGCTCACGGAACGCTGTTCCCTTCCCACCAAAGGTGGCTCCTATTTTTCTACTTGCATTTTTTACCTGCTTTCGAACTGCTAGGTTGGCAGAAGCCGGGACAAATCACGGGAGCTCACTCCGTTACGCGGCGCTAGGGATTCGAACTGCCGACTTTTCTGATCGACAAGCTCAGCGTCTTAGCCACATCTCATTGGAGGTTGCCAAAAATGGTTTAAAAATTATGAAGAATAACAAGAGTTGGAAGGGACCTTGTAGGTCATCTAGTCCAACCCCTCATCCTGTTCACCATTTCTGAGAGATGGCAGTCCAGTCTCTCCTTGAAGAAAAGCAATCCAAGAGGAAGAAAATGGCCCTCAATCTTGGATTGAAGCAAAATTTAGCCTAACGGCAATTACAGCATTAATTTTATTTCAATATTAAGTGACACATTATCAGTAATTGCTTTTCTTAATTAGGAATATTGTGGCCTGCATTTTCAAGCATTGTCCCCTGTTGGGATGTTTTTCTGCTTAAACTCCTTTTTTAAATTTTATTGTTAACATAACCAATTTCGTTGTATTTAAGTACAATGACAATAAAGATTATACTTATATTGATTTCCCTTGCTCCCTTTGATTTTTTTAAAAAATCATTTCCCTCCCTCTCTCTTCCTCTGTGCTGACACAAATCCTCCCACTATCTGACTATCTGTTCTTTTTCCTCTATTTCTCCCATCCTCTGGGGAAATATATGGGAAAACTCACCCCTCTTTTCTCCTCTTCCAACCGACGCCTCTCCTGGATCGAATTCTGGATCGCTACCCCCTCCGTGTCGCATTTTGGAAGAGAGGGATTGTCCCAGTGGTGATTCAGGGTGGCTTGAAGATCTTCCTTCTCCTTTCCATAAGTGTGACTTTAGGGGAATTTGATTTATTTAATATATTCCACCTCTCCTTCCTCAATCTGTTACTGATGGAACTTTAAGCCTTTAAAAATATATATATTCAAGCTGCGAATTATTGGAATGCGGGTCATTGGTGGTGGAGGCTGGCTGCCCTGCTTATATTGTCTGGTTTCACTTACAGGGAGGGAAAGAAACTGCTTTATTAAGTATTAATTATTATTAATACTTAATAGGTCCTGGCTTAGGCATGAAAGCTGGCTGGGAAACCCCAGGCCCTCTTTCTCTCTTAGCCCAGCCCACCTCACAGGATTGTCGCTGTGGGGAAAAATAGGAGGGGGAAGGAATAGGTATAGGTATAGGTAGTTTATTTATATGCCGCCCTTTTCCCTGGGGGGACTCAGGGCGGCTCACAGTTCAGAAGGAAGGGAGGACAAACAAATTAAACACATAAGACAGTACATCGTTAAAAGCACAACATTCATACAATTCGGGTGGGTTGAGGTCCTTAGTCCCAGGCCTGTCGGGATAGCCAGATCTTAAGGGCTGTGCGGAAGGCCTGGACGGTGGTGAGGGTACGAATCTCCACGGGGAGTTCGTTCCATAGGGTCGGAGCTGCCACCGAGAAGGCTCTCCTCCGCGTGGAGGAGTGTTACGCAGCTTCACCTGCATCTTGAGTTGTTTATAAAAAATAATAAAAAGTGGGATAAAACAAATCTACAAAACGAGGAAAGGCGTGATAAATTTGTCCCAATTGCAAGGATTCACACCAGCGTATCACAAACTTAAGATATGTGGATTTCAACTCCCCAGTCAAAGGTTGGGTGGGGAATTCTGGGAGTTAAAAGTCCACAAAACTTTTCCAAAGTTGAAAAATCATAAATTTTACTGAATAGGGCCATAGTAGCGCACTCTTTCTGTTCGAGTAGCTCATGACTTCTGTGGTTTAATTACTGCTCGAATTTGCAGCCAACCCACCGAAGATTCTTGGGGGGGGGGGGCGGATGGAGCCTAGGAATAAAAATTCTGCAAATAAAAAAGTGGATTTTAAAATTCGCCTTCCGGGTGGGGCAAATGCATAAGGAATGCAGGCAGAATTTTTTCTCCTTGGATTTATAAATCTGGATCTCAACTCCCTGGATAGAAAAAAGTGTTTTTAAAAAACCTCAACCCGGAGGATGTCCAATTCTCTTGCGCCATCCGCGCATCCCTTTGCAAAATCTCTCCCGTGCAAAAGAGCGCGCGGGAGGCGGGCCGGGCCGCTTTCTCCTGATTGGCCGTGACGCAGCTCGGTAGACTCCTCCGGGAGGGCCAGGCGAGCGCGCTGATTGGCTGCGGCGCGGGACAAGAAAGAGCTGGACGTTCCATCCCCCGAGCGCGCGGGGCCTCGTGGATTTAAGCCCGGGGTTCGCAGGGAGGCGCCTCTTTTTCGCGGGGGCGTCCGCCGTTGCACCGAGGATCTTCCCAGTAAGTATTATGGGTTGGAAAGGGGGGGGGCGCGGGAGAATCCTTCCCCTTTTCTTTCCTGTAGGATCTCTCGCCCTTTCTCTGTTGTGCAGAGGAGGGCTGCTTCTCTGCACAACAGGCGGAAATTCAACAGGTCGCTCCCGCTTTCTCTCCCCTGCCTCCCTGGCCTTTGCAGCCCATTGCAAAAAACGAGAGCCCCGGAGCCCTGCCAGGCTGTCACTCCCAGCTCGGGCGGTTGCAGATCGTTGGCAGCTATGGGACGCTGCCTCTGGGTCAGCCTGCCTGGAAAAGATGCATCAGAATATTATTACAATATACGAGCAATCTAATAGAATGGATCTCTGGTCCCGGGGATCGATTTCACATCCTCCTCCTCCTCCTCGGACACGTGTAATTTGCCTTCGTTGTGAGAATGCAATCTGCCTGCTGTGCGCAGATGTTAGACGGGTGCAGCGGGGATTTTAAAAACTTGGCAAGAGAACAGAGAGAGGGAGGCAGTTATGCAAAATGTGATTAAATAACTGAATAAGGTGATAAGGGAGGGTGAAAGAGAGGAATCGGGGTAAGCTGCTGATCATAATGTCAGTTTTCAGCATCGCAAAAGTTAGAAGCTATGCAACAAATCCAGATTCGCTCCCGAGATGCCAGGTAGGAGTAGGGTGTGAACTCTGGGAAGCAACAGGAGTTTGCACAGAAAGTTGTGTGCGACCTGGCAGTTTGGTGCCCTCCACATCTGACAGGGTCCCTTTCCATCCAGGGCCCTGGAAATGGGAAAGCTAAAAGAAGGATCGGAGGCCAGGCAGAATTTCAGCACTAATTACAACAGGGCTGGGAGCTTCCCGCAGACTTTTGCTCCTCTTAGAAAGTTAATGTATAACTTGGAAGTGGTAAAGACAGCCCTTCTTTGTCTAGGCAGAAATTCCTGGACGGAGGGAGGGAGGGAGGGAGGGGAGTCAGCTGATGGGCTGGTTGTGGAGCTCATCGCTTAGGACAAGGCTGTCTAATTTTGGTAACTCGAAGACTTGTGGACTTCCAATTTTCAGAATTCTGGGAGTTGAAGTCTACAAGTCTTAAAGTTGTCATGGGACATCCCTGCCTTAGGGACGCTTGCTACCCCCACCCTCTTGGGAGGCATCTCCAGAACTCTTTTTCTGCAGCTGTTAGTTGGGCCGTTATCCAGTAAGAACCAGACTCGGCTGGTTCCTTCCCTTTTTATTCCACTACCCCCTACCCCGTCCTTTATTCACACAACATGCTAAAAAGAAGATGGCTTAAAAGCACAAACACTGTGATGAATCCACGCAATCCCCTAAACCAGTTTTCCTCTCTACCGTAGCAACTTAAAAGATGTGCAGACTTCAGTTCCTGGCACGTGGGAAATTCTGGGAGTTGAAGTTCACCCATCTGAAAAGTTGGCCAGAGTGTGAAAGAACTGTTCTAGCCAAAATCTAATGGTTTTACAAACTGTGTAGAATTCAGAAGGCAACCAAGCCGCACCCCTTGTGAATCTGGAACACTGGTTAGGGAACCAAGCCACAACATCACAACATGGGCTGCAGATCTGCACCCCACCTTCCTGGATGTTTAGAACGGCTGGTTCGTTCATTCATTCATCAAATTTATACATCGCCCGTCTCACTGACATAACTCTGGTTTGCATTGATTCCCATCTTATAACTCTGCTTTCAAGAGAGACACACACACACACACCTGAAATCATTGCCTAAATGCAAAGCAGATACACTCCTTTTTCAGGGCGGTAACGGAATGCAGATTTTGTTCTTCGTTGCAAAATAACTTTGCGAGACGCAGCATTGGTGTTTTTGTTTTTTTACAAAATCAAGTTTTTGCAGGCTGCTAGCACTTCCCGCTGCCATGGCCAGCACAAACGCCGGCGGAGACCAGGCCACCAGGGACCTCTGGGCCTCTCACAACAAGATGGTGATGGAAGCCCTGGATACCAATGACCCCGAGGTAGGTGGCTCGTCCGTTCCCTTTGACTGGTGACCTCCACTTGGAGGGGACTGTATTGATCCGGGCGGGCAGAGGCCACTGACCGGCGGTGTGACGTTCAATCGAACGTTTTTAAGCTGGCTCAGCTTTTCCAACCTTGCGTAGGGAATAAGAGCAGCGAGGACAAAGTGTCCCAAGGTTGGGTTTGTTGCAATCGGTGGCTTGCGCTCCTCTGAGTAAAGAGCTGCAGTGTCACTGCTGGTTCAGCTCACGTGGGAAGCTCCAGGGGACGCCTCCATTCTCCCCTCTGGCTATCCGGGAAGAACGTCACCGGAATATTGGCTCACCTTCCCGAATTGCTGTAATTGACTCACTCAGGGAATTTTATACCTGCGCTTCAGAAATCTTTCGCAATCAGAACAACAGAGTTGGGGGTGGGTGGGGGGTACCTTGGAGGTCTTCTAGTCCAACTCCCTGCTCAAGCAGGACACCCCTATATCATTTCAGACAGGAGGTTTTCACAAGGGATGTTCAAAAATATTTACTGTGATGCTACAAAGATAGCATGCCAACTGATCAAACCAGATATTCACGGCGGCCCACCCAATGCAAAGCAAGATCTATCGTTAATTGTTTAGGAAACTTGGAATCTGTGGGCAGTTAAATATGCGAAGCGCCTCACTCTCTCAAGATGAACTATAACCTTTGTACTATACTCCCTACTACATCCTTTACATCCCGACCCGGGCTGGGGACCGGTGGTGAAGAACTTCCTTCCCTTGGAAGGGGGTGCATGCCCTGCCTTCTCACCCCCCAGATAGAGACCCCTCTGGATCCTGTTCCAGCAAGCCCCTTTTTCTGCCCTCCCCAGGTCTACGATATTATCAAGAAAGAGAAACGGCGGCAGAGGGTCGGGTTGGAGCTGATCGCGTCGGAAAACTTTGCCAGCCGAGCTGTTCTGGAAGCCTTGGGCTCCTGCCTGAACAACAAATACTCGGAAGGATATCCGGGGCAAAGGTGGGGCTGGGAAGGATAGGGGCTGGGGTTGAAGAAGACCCTTTGACCAAACAACACCCCCCCCCCCCAGGCTGCACCTGAGGCCTGTAAAGGGGATGTCAGGAGCAACCTGTTTTCCCTCTTCCCCATCCGTGTTATTGAATGCAGTCCTTGACTTAAAACCGGGCACTTGATTTGCAGAATTATTGGCCCTGTGGTGGGGGTCAGAACTGGCTACGTTATGAGTGGGTAATAATCAGATCTACGGTCTTCTAGTCTCTTCCCGGGGACGTTTTCTGGTTCACACGTAGCTGTGCAACCTTCTCAATGTGGCTGTTTTCAGTCTTCTTGTCTTTGGAGATTTCTCCCTGCAAATACACGTATTCCCAAGTGTTTCTCACCCTTAAGCTATGCGGACTTCAACTCCCAGAGTTTCCCAGCCATCCATCGGTGGCTAAAGCGTCTGTTTTTGTTCGTTTCTTTGTTAGATATTACGGTGGGACAGAATTTGTCGACCAGCTGGAAAGGCTTTGCCAGAAGAGAGCCCTGGAGGCCTATGGGCTAGACCCACAGAAGTGGGGGGTCAACGTCCAGCCCTACTCAGGTATTTCGCAAGCTCTTCTGGAACGGACGTCGGTGGGGGTCGTTACGCGTGCCCAGCAGGGCTAGTTTCACCAGACCGAACCAGAGTTTGAACTCGGTGTCCCTCTGTTTTTAGGGTCCCCCGCAAACTTCGCTGTGTACACCGCCCTGGTGGAGCCCCATGGGAGGATTATGGGGTTGGATCTGCCAGATGGGGGTCATCTCACCCACGGCTTCATGACCGACAAGAAGAAAATCTCTGCCACGTCCATCTTCTTCGAATCCATGCCCTACAAGGTGAGCTTCGTGCCATCTTGAGAGAGACAGAGAGACTCGCCTGTGGGAAATTGGCTCTAGAGTTTGTGCAAACTCCTGGTGAAAAGAATTGGGGATGGTGGGAGCCTCAATGTGTTTTCAATGAGCTTTTCCTGGCTTCTCATTCCCCCCCCCTCTTATTTTGAAAGCCCCCCTCTTAACCTCTTCATTTCGCTTCAGGTCAACCCGGAAACGGGCTACATTGATTATGACCGACTGGAGGAGAACGCCCGCCTCTTTCATCCAAAGCTGATCATTGCAGGTGAGGCTCCTTCTCTTCCGCTCCCCGGGGTTATTACTCAGAGGTCATCTACTTGGGCCTGGGCGCCCTTCCCCAGGTTGTGCTTTCAACCCTCTATAAGCGGTTTACAGAGTCAGCATATTGCCCCCAATAACAATCTGGGTCCTCATTTTACCCACCTCGGAAGGATGGAAGGCTGAGTCAACCCTGAGCCGGTGAGATTTGAACTGCAGAACTGCAGTCAGTTGAAGTAGCCTGCAGTGCTGCATTTAACCACTGTGCCACCTCGGCTCTAGGGCCTTCCGTGTCAGGAGGAGCCCCGTCCTAGAAGCAGGCCCGGGGGCCCCCCCGCTGGCATCTCCTTCCCTGGAGCCCTTCGGAGTCACCCTCGCCCTCTCTCCCACCCTAGGGGTCAGCTGCTACTCCCGGAATTTGGACTACGCCCGGATGAGGAAGATCGCGGACGAGAACAGCGCCTACCTCATGGCCGATATGGCTCACATCAGTGGCTTGGTGGCTGCCGGCGTGGTGCCCTCCCCTTTCCAGCACTGCGACGTGGTCTCCACCACCACCCACAAAACCTTGAGGGGCTGCCGAGCTGGCATGATCTTCTACCGGAAAGGTGAGAGAGTTGAAGCGAGCAGGTAATTGATATTCCCGCTTCCTGGGCTGGAACCCCTGGAGAAGATGGGGAGGCACCCAGCGTCTTCCAAGCACCCTTCTTTCCTTCTCTAGGCGTCCGAAGCGTGGACCCCAAAACGGGGAAGGAGGTCCTGTATAACCTGGAAAGTCTCATCAACCAGGCGGTCTTCCCCGGTCTCCAGGGAGGCCCTCACAATCACGCCATCGCAGGTGAGCTTCCCTGGAGAAGAAGACAGTCAGATCCTGGGAACTGGGAGGGAGGGAGGAAGAAGGAAAATTGGCCAACGTGTTCCTGCCCACTTCCTTCGCACTCAGAGCAAGAAAACGTTGGGGAAATGGGTTTCATTCCCACCACCGGAGGTCCGTTCCTTGTGGCCAGAATGCTTTGCATGAATGCATGAGCCGAGGTGGCGCAGTGGTTAGGGTGCAGTACTGCAGGCCACTTCAGCTGACTGCTATCTGCAGTTCAGCGGTTCTAATCTCACCGGCTCAAGGTTGACTCAGCCTTCCATCCTTCCGAGGTGGGTGAAATGAGGACCCGGATTGTTGGGGGTGAGATGCTGACTCTGTAAACCGCTTAGAGAGGGCTGAAAGCCCTATGAAGCGGTATATAAGTCTAACTGCTATTGCTATCTATCATCTATCATCTATCTATAATCAATCTATCTATCTATCAATCTATCTATCTATCTATCTATCTATCATCTATCAATCAATCTATCAAATCTATCAATCTATCTATCATCCATCTATCTATCTATCATCTATCTATCTATCTATCTATCTATCTATCTATCTATCTATCTATCTATCTATCATCTCTCTATCTCTCTATCTATCTCTCTCTCTATCTATCTATCTATGTATCTATCTATCATCTATCTATCTGGGTGAAATGAGGACCCAGACTGTGGGGGCGAGATGTTGACTCTGTAAACCGCTTAGAGAGGGCTGAAAGCCCTATGAAGCGGTATATAAGTCAAACTGCTATTGCTATTTCCAATCCCTGTTTGGCACGGCCCGTCCCCCAGGGGTGTTGTTGTACAGAGCCACTACTGAATCCATCTTCCATTCTTGGGGGGGTCGGGACAGGAATCGCCGTGGCTTTGAAACAAGCCATGACTCCTGAATTCAAGACCTACCAGCAACAGGTGGTGGCCAACTGCAAAGCCTTGTCAGCCGCGCTCACCAGCTTGGGATACCACATCGTCACCGGTAAGAAAATGTCCTTCTCCGGGACAATTCCCACACCGTTTCTTTCCGAATAAACATCAAACAGGATTGTGTTGTTCGGCAGCCACCTGTATAGTTCTCCTCCGGCGTCTTCTCCAAAGCACACGGGGCAACGCTTTAGCCGCTGTTCCTCCCCCCCCCCCCTTTCGTCTCTCTTTGCAGGGGGCTCTGACAACCACTTGATCCTGGTCGATCTGCGCAACCGGGGCACGGATGGTGGGCGAGCTGAACGGGTCCTGGAGCTCTGCGCCATCGCCTGCAACAAGAACACCTGTCCAGGTGAGGGAGGCTCAGCCAGGAGGGACGCACTTCAGGGTTTTTTTGCTAGCGTTGGGGTTTACAAGGACGGTGGGCTTTGCTTGGTGCCACCGCTAGGACCTTCTTACCCGGGGAAGACAACGCAGTGGCTAACAGCGACCCCCCCCCAAGCCTTGCGGTCAGGGAAGCTGAATTCTGGCAATCCCAGCTTCCGTCCTTTAGGGGGTAGGAGATGGGAAGTGGGAGGGACGGAAATCGGACAGCCGCGTTCTTCCATCCCCAGACTGATAGTCACGAGGGGAGTTGGAACACAGCCACCCTCGTGTTAAAGCCGGTTTAAGGTAGGCCTTCGAGACCGAACCGCAGTCACTGAGCACAGCTGCTTTCAGGAAGGACCCTCCGCTTAAACCCCCACCTGTTTTCTTTCCTGCCATCGAATCCCTAGGAGACAAAAGTGCTTTGCGCCCCAGTGGGCTGAGACTGGGGACCCCGGCCCTCACCTCCAGAGGACTCCTGGAAGAAGACTTTAGAAAAGTGGCCCACTTCATTCATAAAGGTAGGCTGGTCATTTTACCTGCTAGCTTGCCTGCCCTCTTCCCTTCCTCCCTTTCTTAGGCCGAGCGCTTATTGTGTGAATCCTGGAGGGGGGGGGGGTAGTGAAGTGCTTTAAGGCAGAGCTCTCTAATCTTGGCAACTTTTAAGATTTGTGGAGTTTGAATCCCAGCCTGTGCTGGCTGGGGAATTCTGCGAGTTGGAAGTCCGCATGTCTTAAAATTGCCAAGGTTGATAGAACCTGACTTTTAAGGCAGTGTTTCTCAACCTTGGCAACTTGAAGATGTCCGGACTTCAACTCCCCAGAATTCCCCAGCCAGCATCTTCAAGTTGCCAAGGTTGAGAAACACTGCTCTATGAGCTGTGGTGGCGCACTCTGTGGACAGAGTGCAGTACTGCAGGCTCCTTCTGCTGCCTGCCAGCTGCCTGCAGTTTGGCAGTTTAAATCCCACCAGGAAGGAGGGAGGGAGAGAAGAAAGGAGGGAAGGAAGGAAGGAATGTAGGAGAGAAGGAAAGGGGGAAGGTAGGAGGAAAGGAAGGTTGAAAGGAAGGAGAGGAGGAGAGAAGGAGGGAAGAAAGGAGGGAAGGAAGCAGGGAAGGAGGAGGGAAGGAGAGAAGGAGACTGCGTTTAAGAGAACTGGGTGAGAACTTAGGGGAGGGGAGGGGAGAGCTCCCTGCCTGCTTGTGGTTTGCAAAGCTGCAGAAATGTAATCTTTAACCTAGAACAGGCTCCTTTGAGGAGTGGGGGGCTCCCCTCCTCTGGCATCATTGAGGCCAAGTCCAATCAGAGGAACCCTTTTGTTTCTTGCCTCCTAGAGATTTCATTCCACGCGGTGGGAATAAGCATCCTTCCACCCTATTCCTCGGTCTTGTTTTCAGTGAGCTGCTTCAGATCAGGCAGGTGTCTCTCTCTTCCCCCCTACAGGTATCGAGCTCACCTTGCAGGTCCAGGGCGACATGAGCCCCAAGGCCACCCTGAAGGAGTTCAAGGAGAAGTTGGTGACGGAAGAGAAGTATCGAGGGCTGCTGAAGTCCCTCGAGGCAGAGGTGGAGGCCTTCGCCGATTCCTTCCCGCTTCCCGGCTTGCCTGTGTTGTAAAGGAGCCACATCTGGAATGGCGGCACCCCCACCCCTGCTGTCCTCTTGCAACGGGACCCTCCCTGCCCCCCCAATAATCGTCTTTGGTTTCCCTTGGCTTGGCCTCCGCTTTTATAACCCGTTTTTAACCAAATTCTGTTCCTCCCCCTTTGTAAAAAGAAAAATGCGCCAGAGGAAATGGCAAGGGAAATGGAAGGAAGGCGGATTTTAGCCCCCATCCTCTCTGGAACTATTAATGACAGGCCGGTGTGTGTCCCCCGCGCCCCTCCAGGCAGCATTGCCTTCTTTTCTTGGGGAGTGAAATCCCAGGTCAATGAATGCGAGGTTCACTCTTAGGAAAGGGGAAAAAAAATCATTTTAAATGGGAGAGAAGGAAAGTTAATAATCCAGCTGAGTGAGTTGTATTTTTATGGAGTTTGGCATCTGGGGCAGAGGTGTTATTTTGAGGGACGGCTCCATGTTTAGTCGAGGTGGCGCAGTGGTTAAATGCAGCACTGCAGGCTACTTCAGCTGACTGCAGTTCTGCAGTTCAGCGGTTCTAATCTCACCGGCTCAGGGTTGACTCAGCCTTCCATCCTTCCGAGGTGGGTAAAATGAGAACCTGGATTGTTGTTGGGGGCAATACGCTGACTCTCTGTAAACCGCTTAGCGAGGGCTGAAAAGCCCTATGAAGCGGTATATAAGTCTAACTGCTATTGCTATAGTCAATGGCTTTTGGGAAAGTAATTCTGCAAGATTCCTTAAAAAAAATGTGTAAATTAAGGCTCAATCATCAGACCAAAAGTATCTTCAAAAGGTTAAATCGTGGCGACTGGACCAAAGTTTATTAAAATGGAGCTTTTCCGTTACTCGTCCAAATAACTCCTTCAGAAACTCCCTGCAGTCTGTATGGCAAGAGTTGGGTCATTCCAAGGACTCTGCCTACCCAAAATCTTCATCCTGACTTAAGAAGTCACACTTGGATGAGCCACAAAATGTCTCAGTTTTAATAAACTCTGGTCCAGTTGCCATCATTTAACCCTTTTCAGATACTCCTTGAAAAGTTTTCGGACTCGTCTCAGAGAGTTTTTCCACATTGTGCTCTTTCGCCCTTTGACCTCGTGGGAAAAAGAAGAAATAGCACAATTGTGTAAAAGGTTTTCAAGCAGAAGATGCTACCTAGGCCTCTTGCCGGAAAAAATAAACAAACACGTTGATGCCACAGGAGAAGCATCTCTTCTGGAGATCCTTTGGAGAGAAGTTGGGGGGGAGCAAATTGTTCTCCAAACTGTTTTGCGTCAAGTTACAGAATTTATTGCCACAATTTATAGGGATGACCACATGGCTGAAGCAGGAGGTGGCCTACCTTCCATTCACCTCGCAGCCTTTTTGGGAAACCTGGCGGTTGGCCAGGGAGGGAGGCAGGAAGCTAAACAATGTGGGGATTTTAATTTCCTCTGGTATGCCTGAGCTTCCCACGGTTTGTACTTCCAATTCCCAAAAAGCAGATGTGCCATTCAAGGAAAGGGGCGCTTTTAATGACAAGCCGAGCAACATATTTGACACCAAATTTCTCCCCACTTGCAATTTCTCTCCCCACCCGCCACCGACAGCTGCCTTCACTGTACTAGATGCAGAAGCCCAAACAGACGGTCAGGACACTTTTTACTAAGCACAATAAAATTAAGGATTTTACCACGAGTGCATGGGTTATATAAGCTTTAAAAAATACAACAATATATATAGATATATATTTGTATTCCAAAAAATATTTGCGCCCAAATAAATAATTTCCTTTTTAAATATACACTTTTTTTTTTAAAGTCACAGTCACTTGGTGTGGAATATTATTTCATCCAGTTCTTGCTCAGGATGTGACTCAATAGCCAGAACGCGTCAAGGCTGCCTGGGTTTCTCTGAAGGGTCCCAGTTTTTACTGCGAAAGCCCTGGGACCAAACCAGAAAACCAAACATGCAGAGATGAGAGACGCTGCCTGGGGAGTGAGGGTGTTAGTGGGGAGTGGCAAACGGGGGGGCGGGAATTGGCAATAGGAGGAAAGTGGGGAGGTGGAGCCTTTTCTCTCTAGGGACCCCTGGAAGGGCTGTGCTACATCGACAGATACTACAAGGGCAGGCCAGCCAGCACCAGGCCAACTCAAGCGAGGTCTACGTATAGTCGCAGCAACTACAAAGCGACTCCAGGTGGCTCTCAAAAGGCCCTGGAAGGGCACAGCCACTCAGCTACCGAGCTGCATTCCTAAAGGAGTGATCCGCAACCTTGGCCATGATCAGAGGTGGGGGATTTCAACTCCCAGAATTCCCCAGCCAGCAGTCCACACCTCTGACGGTGGCCAAGGTTGTGGAACGCTGCCCCAAAGTTAAAGGAGCCCCCTAAAAACACTCTGGTGCCTAAAAAAAATCAGATGACGCTTTCCAGCCAACTCTCGGGGGATTGCAGGGAAACAAGTTTTAGGGTTTCTTCAATATGCCCAGAAACAGAACATTTTATTTCCAAATCTGCTCCCTGGTCTTGCTGAAATGCAACAATTCTTTGTTGCTGTGCCAGTAGGGATGACATCAATGAAACTGGCAACACAACCAACCCTCCCCAGACATTTCATTGGGAGGAAGAAGAAATCGATGTTGGAAATCTTTTCCAAATGAGTAAACGAAGTGCACTCCCAAAAGCTTTCTCAAACTTGGGTCTTGTGCAATCCTGACCTTCCACAGGAGGAAAAACTGGTATGTTTTCAGCATGAGCTGGAATATTTTCAAGAGCAAAGAACAAAGATCTTGATCTACAGTGTTCTTTGCCAGCAAGCGAAGGGCTGTTTGAGCCGCTTCCTTTATTAGCCAAGATCTAAGCCGCTATCTAGAGCAAAGGAATTGTTGTCTTTGGGTGCATCCATGCCGATGCTGGGAGGTCACTGGACCCGGCCAATGTGGGGTTCAAAACTCTTAGGTGTCAGATTATGGGGAACAGTGCAGTGCTTCAATTTCACAAAAGGGTCTACACAATGCAGCTGACAGTCTGAGCAACTCTTAGGCTGTGCCCTGCCCAAACACCAAGCCACGTTAGGTTGTTACCCAAGGGCCACCCGTATCCACATTCAGAAGTGCAACACAATAGTGAGTTTCCCTTTTGAGTCGATCGCCCCGCCCCCAATTCAACTCCCAAAGCCGCCTCAGCGAATCAGAAACTTCCTATTCAGTTTCCGAACGCTGCCCTCTGTTCAAAAAAGGGGAGTAAAACCAACAAGGCCGCTGTGTCATTTCAAATGTGACAAGACAATTGCCCAAATAATAAATTCACATTAGTTGGAATATTATCCCACATGCAAGGAGATACCCTGGAGATAACCCCACCGATCTGCAAAAGACACGACAGGAAAAACTTGCTCACAAATTCGGTGTCCCAGCTTCCTCAACTCTATGACTGCCCGCCACATTCATGCCCCGTGTGCAATGCCACTCTCCTGCCTTTTAAGAGCAACCTGGCAGTGGTACCCGACGTCTGGAGTCTCGCTGTAATCTCTATCGCTCTCAGGATTCCCACGGGACAGTCCTGGAACGGTGGAAGCCTGTTAATGGCCACAGACGAATGTGGGATGAGGAGGGAGACATTGGCAGGGCAGGCTATGGATGCCGCCTAAATTTTGTACAAAGAGCTGGGCAGGTAATCGAACCTGAGCACGGGGCAAACCCCGCGGATGGGATCCTGAATGTACTGCAATTTCAGAAGCTCGGCCAGATACTGGACCACTCTGCGGTCCTCGTTTGCCAGACCCAGCTGGACTTTCAAGAAGTTCTCCCGCCGCGCGGTGACAGAGTCCTCCGTCTCTCCCTCCCGGATGGGGAGGTGCAGGTGATGGCAGAAAGCGTAGAGGAAGGCCTTGGAGCAGAGCTGGGTGAGGAGGGCCTGGACGTGCATGTGGTAGGTGCTCCCCCGCTTGATCTGGGTGCGGTGGTCGGCCAGCCGGAGGATCAGATGCCCCCGGTACTGCGGACAGCGGAGGGTCTTGTGGTCGGCGTCCAGCACGCTGATGTATCGGCTGTATCGGCTGAGAGAATGCATCATGTTGGGGCCACCTGGAGAGGTTGACCTGGAAAGAGAAGAAGGAACAGGGGCAAATGGGGAGGCTGAGACAGAGTGAAGCGTCTTAAGAGGAGGAGCCAACATTAAACTCTCTCAAAGGCCACTATTGAAAAGGATTTTATAGGCCCTTCTCTAGTGCACTTTCTGGGGAGATCTTAGCTAAAGAATAGGATACCTTATTGCCTTTCAACAGCTCATTCCCTTATCTAAGTTTACCTAACCTCTTCCCCATATCCCAGCATTGGTTAGAACAGAATGAAGGGAACGGAGATCACGCCTGCACAATTTCCTCCTTTGCTTACTTAATGGGGCAGACAAACCAATTGAATACATAAATGAATTTATGATCGTGGCTGTTCAAATCTCAGCCTGGCCACGTCCACCGAAACTTGAGAAAGTTACTGGTGACTTTTAGCAAAACTGCAAGTTCCTCTTTCTCTTCTCAGGCTGTCGTTCAGGTTTAGTGCCTGCCCAAACACAGGAAACCAGCAACCTTTTCTTTTCAGTCAGTTATAGCAATAGCAGTTAGACTTATGTACCGCTTCATAGGGCTTTCAGCCCTCTCTAAGCGGTTTACAGAGTCAGCATATCGCCCCCAACAATCTGGGTCCTCATTTCACCCACCTCGGAAGGATGGAAGGCTGAGTCAACCTTGAGCCGGTGAGATTTGAACAGCCGAACTGCAGATAACAGTCAGCTGAAGTGGCCTGCAGTACTGCACCCTAACCACTGCGCCACCTCGGCTCTTCAACCAGCTAATCAACTGGTTGGCAGGAGACAAGCAGACAAGATTCTGTCAGGCACACCTGCCGGAGTTGTTTGCTGAGATGGGCAGCTACAGAAACAGAATAAATAAACAAAACAGGTTCGCCACTTTGCTCCACCCTGGCCTTATTTCTCAATTTAGTTCTCCAGGCTCAGCTTTCTTTCGATCCACCTTCCTTACGACCCCCAAGTGTTGGCTAAAGAACATCCCTCAAACCATATTTGAACAGGATATTTATGTATAAGAAGGATAAACATGCCAATACACAGCACTCTTCTACTTCCACACTTCACTGGCCAGTCCAGTCAGCCGGCCAATACCAGCAGAGGCCCATTTCAGATCCTGCCACTCAAGAAAGCAAGGTCAGAGGACAGGAGGAGCAGGCAATTCTCTCCATGGTGTGATATGGTGAGGAAAGGTGCTAAGGCAGGACATTTCCACAAGTAACCCCCTCATGGGAGAAGGTCCGAGGGCCTGAAATGTTACCTTTGGAGCCCCACCAGCTTCCACTTCTGGAAGTCCGTGATCTGCAAAGGCGAGGTGGCCCAGTGCTTCACGGGCTTGGCGTAGGCTCCGGAATTGGGGATGAAAATGGAGAGGGCGGTGATGAGCTTCTCCACAGTGGCCTTGTCTTCTCCCAGCACCACCAGGGTCCTCCCGCTCAGCAGAGAGTAGATAGCGGGCTGGGCGAAGGGGTACTGCCGGATGAAGCGCAAGGCGCTCTGCCCGGCCTTCTTGGACTTTTCTCCCGCGAGAGCAGCAGGGGACGGGGTCCGGTCGGAGTTGGTGGACGCCGCGCTGCTCATGTAACTCATGGAATCCGAGCACTTATCCAGGCTCGTTTTTCTGGTTTCTCGGCCGTCACAGAGGTAATGGGGATCGAGTTCATAGGCAAGGAGGCCTCCCAGGACCCCATCGTGGGAGCAGTCTGTGAAGTTCACCTGAAACCCCGCGTCACCCGGTCTGTATGGCTGTGGGGGGATGCTGACCACGCCGTCGTCATCACCGTGTCCGGGAGTCACACTGGCTTGACCCTCGAGGAAGTTGGGGCTCTCTTTGCCGATGCAGCAAGAAGCATCCCCCGCAGGAGCTTCAGGCGCAGGGCTGCCTTCCACTTCCTCTTCGGTGCTGTCCAGATTTAATTCGCGGTTGAACAGGAAGCCTTCCTCTTCTTCGCCACCGTAAGGATCTTCGTTAATGGCACTTGGGTAGCTTGCTTTAAAATCGTCTGGGATCAGGGCCTCCGAGGGGCAGGTACTGAGGACTTCGATGCTGTCCCCGCTTATGGTCCTGTTGCTGGCAGCTTTGTCCCTCACCACGGGGGGGCTGGGGGGCGCTTGTAGCAAGCCAGACTGACTTTCAGAGTGGACGGAAGTTGTGGCCGATCTCTCCGTTCCCAAAACTTCAATGCTTTCGCCGCTGCTGACGCTCCCTTTCAGGTCGACATCTAGAAGTTCGACGTTGTCATAAGGGACGGGGTGGGAGACCTCTGGGTCTTGGCCGCCTCCGACTTCTGGATCCATCTTAATCGGCACAGACTCCACACTAGATTTGTAAGAGGCAAGATCGACGAGTATCTTAGGACTCGGGCAGCTTTCCAAACAAGCCACGTTGGGCGGCTCCAGGTTCTGCCCCGGACTGACTTCAAAGGGCTTTTCCTGCTGCTCCTCGTCCAAGAGAGACACGTCTTCGAAAAGGAAGCCGGCGAACGCCTGCTGCTTCAGGAGGGCTCTGCTGATGCGGTTGATCAGGAGGTAGCAGACGTCGCCCCGGAACATCTTCTCGATGCGGTGCAACCGGTCGAGGGTCTGGCTGAAGGACTGTTCCTCACAGAGCTCCTGGAGAGTTTTCAGCTTCTTGTCGAAGCATTTGCTGGACTTGGCTGGGATGAGCTTCGGGGTGTAGGAGGAGCCCTGGGCAGAGGGCGGGGGCAACGTATCATCAACCGGTGATTCCGGCTGGGCGTCCTCTCCGGTCGGCTCGCAAGGAGGCCCACTGGCCTGCTTCCGCTGTCCGGGTGGATAGGACTGGATCTGCCGCAGGAGGTCACGGTGCTCGATGATGGCCTTCTCCACGCTGGCCAGCTCGTTGGCCTTCTCGATGGCCCGGCTGGAGTAGCACCCTTTGGCCAGGCTGTGCTTCTGCAGCTCGGTCTCACGGTGCAACACAGCCCGGGTGTAGTCCAGGTCGTGCAGCTTCTTCTCCAGCTCGCGGGCGAAGGCCCTGCGGTTGCCGTCCTTCAGCCCCTCCGAGGTGCCCGAGAACTGGGCCGAGAGCTCCGGGAAGAGGTGCATGACCTTGCGCTCGTCGGCCGACACGTAGGCCAGGCAGAAGGGCCGCACGAAGCCACGCGCCTCCAGGTCGTAGAGCGTCAGGTGGTGCACGTAGGCGAAGGCTCCGGCCTTGGAGTCGCCCAGCACCACCTGGGAGTCCCGGGCGAAGCGCAGGCGCGGGTAGGGGCCTCCGGGGGCCGCCCCCGCCGCGCAGGCCTGGTAGTCCACCGACATGATGCGCAGCGCGAAGTAGTTCAGGTCGAAGCCGCCCGGAGCCTCCACTGCCGGCACCGTCAGCAGCGGCTGCGGGCCCACCTGCTCCGAGAACTCGGCTACCAGCAGGAAGTCGCGCGGGAACGGCGGCGGGGAACCCTCCGGGCCGCCCCCCAAGCCGCCTCGCCGGGACCACGGGTGGGCGCCGCGGCCTGGCGCGGGCAGCAGCGGCACCGAGTACTCCTCGGGCAAGCCCGGCTCGCGTGCCGCCGCCGCTGCCTCCTCAGCCGCCGCCTCCTCCTTGGCGAAGGCCACCACGTCGGGCGCGCCGATCATCCTGGCCGGGGAACGGGGATCGCGGCCTGGCCCGCCCGAACCGCCGCCGCCGCCGCCGCCGCTACCTCAGTTTGCCAGCCGCCGCCAGGCGGCCATCTTCGAGTCACATGACCCGTGGGCTGGGGACCTTGGCCCCGGAAGCAGTCGCGCCGAAAGTGGGGGGGGGGCTGACAGCCGCCTTCTGCGATTGATAGGCTGAGTGGGTTGATTGACATGGACGGAGTAGGGGCGGAGCCGAGAAGAGGCCCGGCCGAAGGGCACGCTGGGTGTTGTAGTTCTGACTTTCATATGCTTATTAAGAGGATGGTGAGATGATTTTTAGATATCATTCCTCCCTCCTGTTCTCCCCAGAGCAACCGCCCTGAGAGAGGTGGGCTGCAGGGCTGAGCGACAGCGACCCTTCATTTGCGACCAGCGGCTGCTTCCCCTTCCGCAGAGGGAGTCCCCGAAGTTGCGCAATCGCCGCCCTTTCACGGCAGGGCCGTCAAGCGAGCGAAACACCGCCCCCTTCGCCTCTCCGCCAATCCGCTTTGCCGAGGCCGCTTACGACGGCGCTGGGCGCGAAATACGGCTGGGAGCTGAAGCGGGAAGGGAAAGGAGGGGAGGGGGAGCAGATCAAGCACCCCCCAAGCGTGGGAAGAGCAAGTGGAGGAGGGGGGGGTCGCTGGGGGAGGGTCTCACAGGCCTGGAGGGGGGAGCTCTGCCTTGCAGGCTGAGGGGGCTGGGGGCAGAGGAGGGGGCTGGGGGCACCACCCTGATCTTGGGGGAAATAAAAAGTGGGGAGGGGGAGACTCACAGGGCAGGCAGGTGGGTGGCCAGAAGGGCCTGAGGTCAGCCCAGCGCTGGTGGGAGCCTGATGATGGGGATCTGGGGAGGGTCTCTCCCATTGTGGGCCAAGTAGAAGAGGAGCTGCTACCCCAACAGCCCTGGGGGGAGAGACTGGCGTCTGAGACCCCCCCCCCAAAAAAAAACCACCATAGCCTGGGATTGCCTGAGGGAAGCTGCACCCCCCCACACCCACCTCCGCAGCTGCCCTTGGGATTCAGAGCTTCCGCTTCGGAGAACATTTGGGGGTCTCCTCATCCGCCCCTGTAACCTGTGGAAACTTGGGGGACCAGCCCCAAGAAGGGATCCGTTCTCTCTCTTTCGGACCGGACCAGAGTTCTCCTCCCTTGTGCCGACGGACCTTCATTGCCTGGAAAAAAGGAGCTGCCGAGGGCTCACGATGGGCCGGCCGGCTGGGTTTTAGGATGCTGGGCCAGGCCAGAGGGTTTGCTTGGAGAACCGTGATGTTCTTCTCCTGCTCCTCCAGCCTTGGCTTCAGGCCGACGGCGAAGACCATGGAGCTCCGCAACCTCCAGAAGGTTCTCTGTGTGGCAGAGAAAAACGATGCCGCCCGTGGGATTGCAGACATCCTTTCGAACAGCAGGATGAGGAGGGTAGGGTTTCGTTTGGTTTGGTTTATGGGATTTATATGCCAGGGAAGACGGCTTTCTGACCCTGATTGCGAGATTTCCCCTGGTCAATGGGAAGATACACCGTCTTTGGGATGACTTGCCAGGACCCGATTCACTTCAAGCTGAAATCAATATCCAACTTGCTCACCTGAATTCCAGTTTATTAAATGAGCCGAAAAATCATTCTGGCAGAGGCGTGGGAAATTCAAACACCATTTCTACCATTAGTTCTCCTAGAACAGCTGTTAAAAGTACAGAAAATCTGCTAGGATCCCAGGCGTTTATTTCTGTCCTTGTTGGTGGGCTGGAAAGCTCTTTTACATCTAGTCCATTGGTTCCTAAATTGGGGGTAATGTCCCTCAAGGGAATAATCTGGGCCTGTTGTAAGAGTAATGGAGCGATTTATAATTGCATGTTTGTGAGCTGAAGATCCAGCCCAGGACTGTAAAACAACAGCCTGGGATTTTGGGGTGGGGGGGAATAATGCCTTTATTTGAGACTGCAGAAAGAAGTAAACGGATCAAGCAGAATTTGGTCTAGTCAAATTCTACATAGAGCCAATAGTAGCAAAGTTACATCCTATATATAAATAGCATGGCTTACTGCTTGATGCCATAACCATCCTGAGAGGTTTCTCAGGATATTTATCTGAGTATTGTATTGGTTATTTGTTTATTTAGTTGCTTTTTTGTGGATTAGAATTGTTTGCTTTCCTTTCCAGAGGGAAGGAATGTCCAAGTACAACAAGATCTATGAATTCCAGTATCACTTGTTTAAACAGGTTTGTGTCAAACAGTCCATCACAATTCTCCCTGTGCCTCTTATCACTACATCCGTTACTGGATACAACAGTGGTGTTATCAATAACTTTTACTTTATTGCTTTGAACGATGCAGCCAAGTGGCAAAACAAAAATAATAAGAATCTAAATGGATTTAAAGTCTAAAATGGATTTTTAACTCTGTAAATATGAATCCACTTTTGCAGAACGACGCTCAGCATGACCGAGAATAATGTATCTTCCTCTGTTTTATGCAGAATGTAACTTTGATTATGACATCTGTGTCCGGACATTTGCTGGCTCATGATTTCAAGGCACCATTTCGGAAATGGTATGTATCAGCAGAACAGGAAGGATGATTAACTTTCTGCAGTTATGTAATCAGACTTTGAACAAGGCAACTCTCCTTATAGGCATAGATAGAGACTTGAGAGACCGCCTCCTGCCAATTACCTCCTTGCGACCAATTAGATCCCATAGATTAGGCCTCCTCCGAGTTCCATCTGCCAGTCAGTGTCGACTGGCAACCACACGGAGGAGAGCCTTTTCAGTAGTAGCTCCGACCCTTTGGAACAATCTCCCCGTGGAGATTCGTACCCTCACCACCGTCCAGGCCTTCCGCACAGCCCTCAAGGCCTGGCTATCCCGTCAGGCCTGGGGATAAAGACCACAATCTGTCCCCACCCGGATGATGAATGAATGTTGTGTTCTATTTTACTCTCATGTATTGTTTTATGTTTATTGTTTTGTACCCCCCCCTCCCTATTTTATGTAAGCCGCCCTGAGTCCCCTCAGGGAAAAGGGCGGCCTATAAATGTTAATAAAATCCTAAAATCCTAAATAGATGTCTCTAGAATCTAGATAGCATTTTTTTAAATCTTTTCTGTTTCCTGAATGCCTTTCTCTGATGCTCTTCCAATAGGCATAGCTGTAACCCCCTGGTCCTTTTCGATGCAGAAATTGAGAAATTCTGCCCTGAAAACTACATGGATATTAAGGTTTGTGCTGCCTGCAGCCTCCTCTTTTAATAAGAGGCAAGGTATCCTTCCTCCTTTTCTGTGGCTGCAATCTCTGGCTGACGAAGAGTGTGCCTTTGTGTCCAGCCATGGACATAAGATAAAATATCATTGGCTTATTTCAGAAGAGTGACTCTTTCTCCTCCGTTGTTTCATGTTGCTATATCCTATTGCCAATTCCAGCGCACCCTCGAGCGAGAGGTTCAGCCGTGCCAGGCCCTGGTGATCTGGACCGATTGTGATCGCGAAGGGGAGAACATTGGCTTTGAAATCATTCACGTGTGCAAAGCAGGTGTGTGTGGAGAAAGGGAGAAGGGCTGGACATTCACACATCCTTGTGTGATTCTCTGGGACAGAGATTTTTGGCTAGGAAGCCAAAGAGTTTTTATTGGTTGAGTGAGATTAAGAAAGTCTTGCAAATCACCAGGAGTTTCTTGCTCTTCAATGCTTTTGCTCGGCTTCCCCTGACTCCCGTGTCCTTTCTTGGACAGTGAAACCAAACCTCCAGGTCTTCCGAGCCCGCTTCTCAGAGATCACACCCCGGGCTATCAGATCCGCTTGCGAGAACCTCACCCAGCCAGATCCGAACGTCAACGATGCTGTGGAGGTGAGGCAAGAGCTGGATCTCAGAATAGGTAAGAGAAATAGCAGAGCAGTCGGACCGCAGACCCAAGTGGTGGCTTGAGATACGGAGGAGAATGATGTCACCAAACACGGGTTGTTGTCAAAGCTAACTAAATTGCTTAATATCTGTTGTTTGGACTTCCTAAAACCAAACACTTTGATTTACTTTCTAACAGCTGTTGGTTAAAGTGACTTCTTGTTTTTCCCCGGAGCCATTTTGTCCCCAGCTTTTTTTGGAAGAGCTGCTGTCACTCCGCTGGTCCTGTCCAATAACTCTCCCCCCCCCCCCCTTGCGTTGTAGTTTCCTTTTCATGTTGGGCCCGGGTTTTTCTGCTTCCTTGACCCCAGGTGCTGCCTTCACCCGGTTCCAGACTCTGAGGCTCCAGAAGATCTTTCCGGAGGTGTTAGCGCAGCAGCTCATCAGCTACGGGAGTTGCCAGTTTCCCACCCTGGGCTTCGTGGTGGAGAGATTCAAAGCCATCCAAGCCTTCGTTCAAGAAACCTTCTACAGAATTAAAGGTTGGGGTTCAGAAGGGGAAACCCAAGCAGGGAAGCACCTGGACTGAGAAACCTGCAGTGGGAAATGGCTTTTTCACATCCCATCCCCTTGTTCTTCACGTTCTTCCCGCCATATCGCAGTTTTGTGTTTCGCACACCACTTTGGTCTGGCCTGTTAACGTCTTGGTGTGTCTTCATGCAGGCAGTTCCATCCCTCGCTTTCTCGGCCATCCTTGGGGCTGCCCTCTGGGCTGAGGGCAGGTGCCCTTCTCGCAATGGATTCCACCTGAGCACTGCCCACACACGCCCTTATCACCACAGTCTGGCTTCTCCTGTTTTGTCTGGAATTGGGGCGACTTTGGCTTTTGCCGTGAAATTGCATTGTCTACTTAAAGTGCAAAGTGTCAGAATTCCAATTAATAAGCCCGTAGCAAGCAAAAACTCCGAGGCAGACGAATTCCTCAAAGAATAGCTTTATTGGATGTATCACATTGGCCCAGATCTGGTGAAAACCGACTCAGAATAGCAATAGTAATAGCAGTTAGACTTATATACCGCTTCATAGGGCTTTCAGCCCTCTCTAAGCAGTTTACAGAGTCAGCATATTGCCCCCAACAACAATCCGGGTCCTCATTTCACCCACCTCGGAAGGATGGAAGGCTGAGTCAACCCTGAGCCGATGAGATTTGAACAGCAGAACTGCAGAACTGCAGTCAGCTGGAGTAGCCTGCAGTGCTGCATTTAACCACTGCGCCACCTCGGCTCTTAGAATATAATATAGTGTAATATAGCAATAGCAGTTAGACTTATATACCGCTTCATAGGGCTTTCAGCCCTCTCTAAGCGGTTTACAGAGTCAGCATATCGCCCTCACAGTCTGGGTCCTCATTTTACCCACCTCGGAAGGATGGAAGGCTGAGTCAACCCTGAGCCGGTGAGATTAGAACCGCTGAACTGCAGATAACAGTCAGCTGAAGTGGCCTGCAGTACTGCACTCTAACCACTGCGCCACCTCGGCTCTTACAGGTTCCTGCAGTAAAAGTAAACGTTTTCCCTCGACTCCAAGTCAGTCAGTCACATGGTCCAATCACGGGGCTGTCTGGTTGCTTGGTGACATCACTCCTCCTTCCTCTGGCCAGGTGTGGGAATGTCCTTGGTTCCCAAGAGAAAGTCTTTTTATTTTGGCTACCCCAGCTAGCTCTAATCCCCACCTTCCCCTTCTCTCAACTCCAAGATGGCTTCAGTCAGGTCAGCTTCAGGGTTGACACAGAGGCTGCCAGCCATTTCCGTCTTACCATTTTGGACTCCGGCAGCTGTGCAGAAGAACCTCCTTCCCTCCCACACGCAGGCCTCTTTCTGCAGCTGGCAAGCAGAAGGGTGGCACAGGTCGCCTCGGGTGAGGCCGAGCCTTGATCCGTCTTTCTCCCCTGCAGTGACTCACGACCACGAAGAGGGCACCGTGGACTTCAGCTGGAAGAGGCACCGTCTCTTCAACCACACGGCCTGCCTCGTCCTCTACCAGCTGTGCATGGAGGTAGGTTTAGCCGGCCAACCTGTCTTCTTCCTTTTGCGCTTGGCAAGGAGCTGTGAAGAACCTTGCCTTCTGCACGCCTTTGTCTTAGGCTCCTCGGGCCACCGTGGTGGAGGTTGGAAGCAAACCGAAGAGCAAATGGAGACCTCTTCCGCTGGACACTGTGGTAGGCTTTGGGGGAGAAAACCAATAGCAGTTAGACTTACATACCGCTTCATAGGGCTTTCAGCCCTCTCTAAGCGGTTTACAGAGTCAGCCTATCGCCCCCAACAACAATCCGGGTCCTCATTTCACCCACCTCGGAAGGATGGGAGGCTGAGTCATCCTTGAGCCTGGTGGGATTTGAACAGCCAAACTGCAGATAACAGTCAGCTGAAGTAGCCTGCAGTGCTGCACCCTAACCACTGCGTCACCTTGGCTCTTAGAATATAATATAGTGTAATATAGCAATAGCAGTTAGACTTATATACCGCTTCATAGGGCTTTCAGCCCTCTCTAAGCGGTTTACAGAGTCAGCCTATCGCCCCCACAGTTTGGGTCCTCATTTCACCCACCTCGGAAGGATGGAAGGCTGAGTCAACCTTGAGCCGGTGAGATTTGAACAGCCGAACTGCAGATAGCAGTCAGCTGAAGTGGCCTGCAGTACTGCACCCTAACCGCTGCGCCACCTCGGCTCTAATTTAAACCATTTAAAGTCCGGATAAGAATAGCTCTCAGCTCAGCTTCTGATCCAATCCCCCCCCCCTTGGTAGATTCTCTCTTGGAAGTTGGACGTTCAGAGGGGACAGGGAAGTGACTAAATCCGAGGAATGTTTTGGCCTCCTTCCCTGGGTGGGAAGTCTGTCCCTAAATTAAATCTTTTAACCGTGGAAATGTGTCATGGAGAGAATTGCATGAGTCTTCCTGGCTGGAGGAAAATCACTGTTTTTCAAGTGCCACGGAGGCAGGGGTGGGTTTCAACCGGTTCGCGGCGGTCCCTGCGAACCGGTTGATCGGCGAACCCGGAAGTAAGTAACTTCCGGGAACGGCGAAGGGCCCACCCGCGCACCTGCGCGCGCTCCTTACCCAGTTTTGACGAGTTCTGCGCTTCCACGCATGCGCAGGATGCATACAGCGCCTGCGCGATCCTCCAGGAGCAGCTGGAGCATCGCACAGACGCTAGTACACATGCGTGCGTTGCACGCGTGCGCGAGGACGCCGCCGGCCCCGTTCCAACCAAACCGGTTCAAACGGGGCGAGAAACCCACCCCTGCACGGAGGCAATGCTCGTGTTCCTGATTCCAGGAATCCTATTGATTGTATGTGGGCGCAGAGAGGCACATTTTGCCATGTAGGGATCAAGCGTGTTTTCCCCCTTCTTCTTCTGCTGTAGGAACTTGAGAAATTGGCTTCCCGTAAGCTGAAAATAAACGCCAAGGAAACCATGAAGATTGCCGAGAAGCTGTATACCCAAGGGTAATAGAAGCAGCTATTTTTCTGTGGGTAAACTCCCTGTAGGATGAAGCCTGCTATTGATAAGGGCTAACACCATAGGATCACGAACTTTCAGTTCCATGGGGGTGTGTTTTTTTTCCACCAGGAAGATTTATTTTAATATATCTTCTCCCCCATTGTGCCCCATCTCTAGAGATGGTTGGTGCAAGCTAGAAACACAACTGAGCAATGGGTTGTGTGAAACCAGATAGCATCAGGAGGCTGAAAACGCATCTCCTAAAAGGAGAGATTGCCCCGTGTTGCTCTGAGAAAGGGGAGGGGGGGGGGCATTAGGGCAGCTCTCATGGGACGAACTGCGAGGCCTTGCAATCCCCTAGTTGGAATTGCTTGTAGCTGAGTAAATAATTAAAGTCCCGTTTCCTAGCGGGCCGAAGAGGTTATTGTCTAAAGCAGTGTTTCTCAACCTTGGCAACTTGAAGATGTCTGGACTTCAACTCCCAGAATTCCCCAGCCAGCAAATGCTGGCTGGGGAATTCTGGGAGTTGAAGTCCGGACATCTTTTAAGTTGCCAAGGTTGAGAAACACTGGTCTAAAGGACAGAAAAAGATTCCTTTTGAAAATAGACAGGAAGGATAGTTCGGTAGTTGAAATGATACGAGAGATTTTTTTTTTATAGCAAATGAGCAACAGTCTTAATGGGTGTACACACACACACCGTCTTTCACACACACACACACGCCGTCTTTCATAAAAAGCACTTCTTAAAAAGTAACACCCCCCCATTTCCTTTCCTGGTTTTTAAAGGTACATAAGTTACCCCCGAACAGAGACCAACATTTTCCCCAAAGACTTAAACCTCTCCCAGCTGGTGCAGCTTCAGACCCAAGACCCCCACTGGGGAGCCTTTGCACAAAGGATCCTGGACCAAGGTGGGCCCACCCCACGGCGGGGGACAAAATCCGATCAGGCTCACCCTCCCATTCATCCCACCAAACACGCCGGGAACCTCCAGGTGAGTCCCGAGACTGACTGGCGCAGCTTTGCTTCCGAAGAGAGAGAGAGAGAGAGAGAGAGAGCGGTTTGTGACCGGTGTGTTTGGCTAACCCTGAGGAATCTGGAAAGTCAATGAAGCAGAAAGCGGAGCCTTACAAAATGCCCTTTCCTAAGAGGACAGGAATACAAAGCGGGAATACAAAGTGGTTCAAAGCGGGAATATTTATTCCTGGAATCTCCAGGTGGGCTTTTCAGGCAAACCCCAGGTCTCATTTGAAAGGGCGGTGGGGGGGAATGTCTAGGGAGGGTGTGCCGAATTCCTTGCTGCTTGTGTGGAAGAGCGGGGTTATCTTAAACATCTGTACGAATCGGTTTCCCCCCTGTCTTTCTCCTCCTGCCAAAAATCTCTTCGTTTTCCTCCCGTTGACCCTTTGCGTCCTACAAGGGCAATGACCAGCGCCTGTACGAATTCATCGTCCGCCACTTCCTGGCCTGCTGTTCCGAAGATGCGAAAGGGCAGGAGACCACGGTGGAGATAGAGATTTCCGGCGAGCGCTTCGTGGCTCACGGGCTGATGATCCTGGCCAGGAATTACCTGGAAGTCTACCCTTACGAAAGGTGGAGTGACAAGGTGGGAGCGCTCGAGGGTCAACTCCTTAGGAGAGGCCGTAGTATCTTGACCTGGGTACTTGAGAGACCGCCTGCTGCCAATTACCTCCCAAAGGCCCATTAGATCCCACAGATTAGGCCTCCTCCGGGTTCCATCTACTGGCCAATGTCATCTGGCTACTACCCGGGGGAGGGCCTTCTCTGTGGCTGCTCCGGCCCTTTGGAACGAGCTCCCCCCGCAGAGATTCGGACCCTCACCTCTCTCCAGGCCTTCCGAAAAGCCGTTAAAACCTGGCTGTGTCGGCAGGCCTGGGGTCGATGAGTTCCCTTCCCCTCTCGAATCGTTTGATTGTTGATTGTCTTTTAAATTCCCTTGTACCTTCTTTGTTGTATTTCCTTTGTGTTTACCTCCCCACCCCCCCTTGGGTTTGTTAGCAGCCCTGAGTCCCTCAGGGAATAGGGCGGCATATAAATAAAATAAACCTTCAAACCTTCTTGAGAGAGGGAGAAAATTACTCATTCGTAGTCTCCATTTGAACTATCAGTGCAGAGGTAGTCGCTCACTCCTAGATCATTACTACAAGACCACTACAAAGCCTCACTTTATGACGATCACGATTTAAGATTTAATAAATTTGTATGCCGCCCAATCCCGAAGGACTCTGGGCGGCTTACATAAAAAACAATTTAAAAATACTAAAAAATTTAAAATACAAAGACAAAGCAAGTTAAAAGAACACAACATACACTCAATTCTTAGTGGGGCTGGAACTCAATCGAGGATCAGCAGCCCCAGGCCTGCCGGAACAGCCAGGTTACTTAGTAGACTTTCAGGAGGCCGAGAGAGTGGGAAGGGTCCGGATCTCAGGAGGTAGATCGTTCCATAGGGCCGGGGCAGCTACAGAGAAGGCTCTCCCCCGAGGAGCCGCCAGACGACATTGTCTAGTCGACGGCACCCGGAGAAGGCCCATCCTGTGAGACTTAGGAGCGTAATGGGCAGACTCCGTTCCGGTCGGAGGTGGAGGTCTACTGTATCCCTTTCTCATTTCTCCCGTCCTTCCTTATCTCCCCCCCTTCATGTAACCTCGTTTCCTCCCTGCCTTGTCTCCCTTCGCCCCCTCCCCACCACTTTGTCTCTGCAGGTGATCCCCCTCTACCAGGAGGGCTCCTGCTTCCAGCCCACCACGATGGAGATGGTGGAAGGGGAGACCAGCCCACCCCAGCTGCTCACCGAAGCGGATCTCATTTCCCTGATGGAGAAACATGGCATCGGTCAGTTCTGCCCCAGCTGCGGAGCAGAGATGTTTTCTCGCTTCGTCTTTTAGAGTTTGTGTGTTGCTGGTTTTTTTTTAATTTTAATTTACGTTCAAACTTGTATGTTGCCCATCTTGCCAAAGGCTTAAGGGTCTTTCCATACACCGACGGCTTCTTTGCCAGAAGCTTTGGATTCCCCTCTGCAGAGCGTTTTTCTGTTTGGGAAGCCAGCGCTGGTGACTGAACAGGCCAATCCGAGAGCGATTTGGGAGAAGAAAGGGGGGGGGGGGGCAAGGATTGTGGGCATCCTGGCCAACAGCAGAGGGCAGGGATATTGAGGCTGGGCTGGATTGGGTCCCTGTTGGCACCAGGGCCTCCTTGGGTTACGACGTAAATATTGCCAGGGGTGCAGAGAGCTCACCTCGAGGGCTTGTGAGTGGGTGTAACTACAGTTCCCAGTTGGGGAATCGTTGAGAGCTGCGTCTCTGGAAGGCAAAAGGTTGGGCTTGACGTCAGTGGATGGAAAGGGCTTTGGGCTGCGTGGGATTCTGGGAGTTGAAGTCCTCCCATCTTAAAAGTTGCTGGGTTGAGAAGCTCTAAGGAATGTCAGCCCCAGAGGAACCAGAGCCGCTCACGCCGCGCTTGGCTTTCAGGAACCGACGCCACCCACGCGGAGCACATCGAGACCATCAAGTCCCGCATGTACGTGGGGCTCACCCCGGACCAGCGCTTCCTTCCAGGGCACCTGGGGATGGGGCTGGTGGAAGGTAAGGACTGACCCTCTCTAGGAACCTGGCTCCCCCATTGAGCCTTTCCTCCGCCCACTCCTCTTTCCGCCTGTCCTCCTCCTCCTCCAGGCTATGACTCCATGGGCTACGAGATGTCCAAGCCGGACCTCCGAGCCGAGCTCGAGAACGACTTGAAGCTGATTTGCGAGGGGAAGAAGGACAAGGCCCTCGTGCTCCGAGAACAGATCCAGAAATACAAGCAAGTCTTTGTGGCCGCCGTGGCCAAGGCGAAAAAGTGAGGGCTGAACAATCCCCACCCCCATCAAGGAAAATTGGGGCCCCGGAGGTGGGGGGGGGGGTTGGTAGCCCCTGCCTGTACTCCCCTCGGTTGGCAGTGGATGGAGAGGAGAGGAAGGGCAGTTAAAAGGCCAGGGGAAGCTGCAAATAAATCCTTCTTTAAACTTTTGTTTCTTGTCTACAAGGGAAGTATCTATTTCAGAATTTTTTAAAAGGTAGAACTTTTATCGAGTTGGTGTGGCTAGTTCAGGGCGGGACGGTGTTCGGTGCAAGTCCTTCCTTGATCAAGATCAATTATGTAAGCAAAGAACTGGGTAATTCCTGTATTTATTTAGCTGCCCCAAAGAAATTGGGCGGGCAGCAAAATAAATACACAGTAATGAGCGTTTAAAACAACAGTTTTTTATATTATTATTAGATTTATATGCCGCCCTTCTCCCAAGGCCTCAGGGCAGCGTACAACATTAAAAGAAACACATAATACAGAAGTTTTAAAAAAAATTAAATAGAATATCCCAAACAAACCCAATTAGAATTGACAATAACATTTTTTTAAAAAATTAAAATTAACAATGATCAATAATTTATTTTGTTTTGTTCAGGCCAGGCTGGCTTGCTGGAAAAGCCAACAGTTTCAGGGAGGGCGACCCAATGACACATGGAAAGCCACAAGCTGTTTCTCAGAACTTTCTCCTTGAAATCAAACTTTATGCATTCCCGTTTTCTGCACAAATACTTAGGATCCAGGAATCCTCGCTGGGTGTAGCTGATGGCAGGAAGAAATAAACCAGCTTCCATCCATTTCCTCCCCCCTCCAGGTTGGATGAAGCTTTGGCTCAATATTTTGGGGAGATGGCTCAGGTGGCTCAGGAGGAGGACATTTACCCAGCGATGCCCGATCCGGTTAGGAAATGCCCGCAGTGCAACTTGGACATGATCCTGAAGACCAAGAAGAACGGAGGGTAGGCGTTGGCATGCTGCCAGGAACACAAGCCCTGCCTGCTCTAAACAGGAGATGTTTTGTAGGCACTTTGCCCACCCCAAAAAAGCGCCAATTGGAAAAAAAAAATATCAAGCCAGCCAGACCCATTTTGACAAGTCAGTTAACTGCCGTCCCTCCTGCTCGTTCTGACGTTTCCTCTTGTGTTTCTCTAGCTTTTATCTCAGCTGCTTGGGCTACCCTGCTTGCAAATCCTCCCTCTGGTTTCCCGACTCTGTGCTGGAAGTCAGCAAGGATGACTCTGTTTGTGACGTCTGCCAGCCGCCTCCGGTGCATCGGTGAGTCTCGGCGCAGGGGAGGCCTCGAGCTCCGTTTTCTGCTGCCGTTGGGGATGTCCCGAGCTGCCAAGTTTTGCACCCTTTGGATCAGCAATAGCAGTTAGACTTATATACCGCTTCATAGGGCTTTCAGCCCTCTCTAAGCGGTTTACAGAGTCAGCATATCACCCCCCCCCCCCCCCACAGTCTGGGTCCTCATTTCACCCACCTCGGAAGGATGGAATGCTGAGTCAACCCTGAGCCGGTGAGATTTGAACCGCCGAACTGCAGATAGCAGTCAGCTGAAGTGGCCTGCAGTGCTGCACCCTAACCACTGCGCCACCTCGGAATTTCAGGCGCTGTTTGCACTCCGGCTGAGTATTCGCCCTGTCCTGGCCCTCCAGTTCAGGAAACCTGGGGGTGGGGAGTGGGGATTTATCCCCCCCTGAGCCAGATTATTGTTGGGGGCAATATGCTGACTCTAAACTGCTTAGAGAGGGCTGAAAGCCCTATGAAGCGGTATCTATCTATCTATCTATCTATCTATCTATCTATCTATCTATCTATCTATCCCTGTGTGTCTGTCTGTCTGTCTGTCTGTCTGCCTGCCTGCCTGCCTATCTATCTATCTATCTATCTATCTATCTATCTATCTATCTATCTATCTATCTATCTATCTATCTATCTATCTATCTATCTGATTGTTGGGGGCGATATGCTGACTCTGTAAACCGCTTAGAGAGGGCTGAAAGCCCTATTGCTCTTGCTATAAGCAGTATATAAGTGTTGTTGCTATTGCCATTCGTTGCCTGACAACATACAGCTGTATCAGGAGACTTGATTCCAATGCATTCCCTCGCTTTCCTTTCCCACGTCTTAATAACCCTGGGAAGATCCCGAGGTGGAGGTCCGTTGGCGGGGGGGGGGTCACTTGGATGCAGGGTCCCAGCAGACCCTTCCATGCCGTGGGGCTGCAGTGCCAGAAGTCCGGGGCTAATTGCTCCCCTTCTCTCCCCCGCAGGCTGAGGCTGAAGTTCAAGCGAGGCAGCCTCCCAGCCGTGATGCCCCTGGAATTTGTGGGTTGCGTTGGTGGCTGCGATGAAAATCTCAGGCAGATCCTAGGCCTGAAGTACCTTCAAGGCCCAGCCAGTGCTCCAAGTCAGCCGAGGAATCTCCCCACGGAAGCCCCCGGCTCCCTTAACGGCACAATCCGCAGCCGTGGCCAGCGCGTGCTCGCTCCCCCGCCCCCTCCTCCTGCACCAGCACACAGGGCTCCCCCAGCACTCGCCGGCGCGGCCGGGAACGATGCCGTGATGTGCAACTGTGGCGAGGCGGCCCTGCTCCTCACCGTCCGCAAAGAAGGCCCCAACCAAGGCAGGCAGTTCTACAAATGCGGCTCCAGCAGCTGCCGATTCTTCCTGTGGGCCGAGCAGCAGGAGCCCGACGACAGGCCAAACGGGGCACTTGGGTTCCTGGCACCGGCACCGGGCTCTTCCCTGCCAGGGCAAAGGAGCTCAGCAGGGCCCAGGAGGACGGGCTCTGATCCCGGACCCGGCGCTGGCTCAGGAGGCCCCCTCTGCAGGTGTGACCAGCCCGTGGTGACCAGGACAGTCCAGAAAGAAGGTCCCAACAAGGGGCGCCAGTTTCACACCTGCTCCAAGCCGAGGGAGCAGCAGTGCGGCTTTTTCGAGTGGGCGGACGAGAGCTTATTCCCAGGTAAGGGAGAAGTGGGCATCTTGGGATTGGCATAAGCAGGGTTGGTGGGCGGGCACGATGGGGCATGCAACTAAAGGAGGAGGGGAGTGTTGGCATAGCTTTCTGGGAGAGGGGGGGGCATGACAAGAGGGTAGAACAGGGGTCTCCAACCTGGGCAACTTTTAAGACTTGTGGACTTCAAATCCCAGAATTCCACAGCCAGCATGGCTGCCTCGGGAGTTCTAGGAATTGAAGTCAACAAGTCTTACAATTACCAAGGTTGGAGACACACACACACACACACACACACAGAGCCTTAAAGAGAGGAGACCCTAACCCTGCCGATTGAAGCTGGCTGGGGAATTCTGGGAGTTGGAAGTCCATAAATCTTAAAAAGTTGCCAAAGTTGGACACCTCTGGGTTAGAAAGTTTTAGCTTTAATCTGGCAAGATTCCACCTCTTGGGTGTCAGCAAATAGCAATAGCAGTTAGGCTTATATACCGCTTCATAGGGCTTTCAGCCCTCTCTAAGCGGTTTACAGAGTCAGCATATTGCCCCCAACAACAATCCGGGTCCTCATTTTACCCACCTCGGAAGGATGGAAGGCTGAGTCAACCCTGAGCTGGTGAGATTTGAACGGCTGAACTGCAGATAGCAGTCAGCTGAAGTGGCCTGCAGTACTGCACCCTAACCACTGCGCCACCTCGGCTCAATAAAGAAATATAAATAAATAAAGAGCTGCACGCGAGTGAATCTCACCGTGTCGCCCCACAGCCACAGATTTGCATGATGCTCCTTCAAATACACTTTTCCTTCTGCCTTGGAGATCTTGCCCGGTTCCAAAGGATAGGAATGCTTGGGAGTAGGAGAGCGCGGAGGGAGGTGTAGCTCTCTCCAGCTGTGGCTCCAACCTCATCACATCCACAGATGTCAGGGAAAACACATTCTGCCCATCAGAGGATAGCAAAGTGGGGAGAATCCATTCTCGGGTGACTTAAAACCCCCCTAATCTTCTCCTCTCCTGTTGCAGCTGCCTCCACTTTCCCTTCTTCTGTGGGCAGGTGGCCCGAACGAGGGCCCGGGGAGAAAGCCAAAAGGCCAGGCAGCGACTCCTCTGTGACTGCGCCTACGAAGAGACCAAGGACGTGCAGCGTTTGCCACCAGCCCGGCCACACCAAAACCAAGTGTCCGCAAAATCGCTGAAGCGGCGTGGCCCACGGACAAGGCCGGTTGGGCCAGGGAGAACTCGAAAAGGCCCGTTTGCAAACGAGAGGCTTCTGAAAGATTGGGCCTCCTTTCTTGCAGGCCTCCAGTTCTCCCCTCCTCTTCAGTTTTAAAATAGAGGGTGGGACTGTGGGAGAACTTGAGGCTGGGGGTTTCTCCACTGTGGTCACTTGGAATTCCGGGAGTTGGAAGCCTACCCATCTTCCAGAGGCCACGGTTCCCCAGCCAGCTTCAACTCCCAGGAATTCTGGGAGTTGAATCCCGCAAGTCTTAAAATTGCCAAGGTTGGAGAGCCATGCAAGAAGGCTATGCTGGTGTTTTGACTTTAAAAAGCTTTTCTTCTCTTGGGGAATTGAAATGAGACGGGGATGTTTCTCAAAAGTCCTGGAACTCACTGTAAGGCTGATGCTCTCTTAGAGGACGTGATTTCAAAGCTGAGCAAGCTTTTCCCCCTGTAGAAATCCTATTCCACCCTCCCTCTAACTGGAATAACCAGCCTCCATAATTTATTCAAAATGAGAAAATATATGTGAACAAAACCCAGAGAGTTTAATATTTCTCACTGCCTTGCTCAATGCTGTATTGTTATGCTAAGGGCAGCTAATTTCTGCTCTCAGCTGAGGTGGGTAATCGTTTTTTTTAATTAAAATATATATTTGGCTTAAGCTACGTGTGTTGGGTGTGCCGGTACTCAACCCCCTGCGTAAGCAGTATTGAAAACACCACAAGTTTACATCAGAAGTTGGTTCCTGGGTGCTCAGAAGCAACCTGAGCTGGTTCGCTCGCTCGCTTTATTGATTGATTGATTCGTAAAAATCAGAAAAATCTTCTGCCAAGCAGAGACCCCATCGCTCAGGGGGCCCTGGAGAGGGCACGACGTTCAGAGGTGCCCAGCCACACGATTTCAGAACTCAAGCAATGGGGAAAGCCGAGAGGAGGGAAGGGGGGGATCAGCTACCCTCTGCCACCTCAGCCCTCCAATCCTGCCCTAGGGAGAAAGGACACGCTGCTCCCCGGAGGAGATCCGCTCCGAATGGGGGAAAGAATCCGGTCAGAGAGCGAGTACAAAGGGCTTACAATCAAGGGCCGTTTTACTTCCAGCAGCTAATACTTTCATTTCATTCGGTGCAAAAGAATTGCAATGGGGGGAGGGAGGGAGGGAGGGGTGTGCACGGATGTCCCTTTCAAGTCTTCTCCATCGAAAAGGAAGGTCTGTCCACTCTACAGACCCAGCCCCTCCGCGAGGCTTGGCGCGGCCAAAGCCTCGTACAAGGTGCAGCCGATCTCGTCAATCTCCTCCGGGAGCAGATGGCTCAACAGGTCAACCCTCTCGTCGAAAAAGCAAGGGAGGGAACCTTTGGCCAGGTACTGGACCAGCTCCTCCAAGACCTGCTGGAGCCTGAGGGCCAGCACGGCCTCTGACCAGTCCGTCTCCGTTCGGCTCAGGTGGAGGATCACGTGAGTCAAGTCACTGCCGGTGATTCTGCTCCAGAACGGGTGTTTTTCAAAAGTGGCCTTCAAGATGAGGAGGCAGCACCGCCGGATGCCTCCGTCCGCGGCGTCCAGCTCCTTCAGCTCTGAAACCTCCGCCGCGTAAAAACTCCGCCGCCAGAGGTTCTCCACCGCTTCTCCAGAGAAGGTGGCGAGGAAGGTCTTGCCTTCCGTTTCCACTACCGGGCAGAGGGTGATGTCCAGGAGGACCTGTTCGTGCCTGACTTCCAGCTTGAGCTCCCTGGGAGCCATGGAAGGGCGCACGATGCAATCCAGCAGGCTGCCGATGACCGGCCAGTTGACCGAGGCCACCAAAGTCTTCAGGAGGGCATCGTTGATAGAATTGGACGATAGGTACCCACCTACAATGAACTTGTCCCAGGGGCTACTCCCCCGTGTGAAGTACTCCAGGCTACTCCGTTTGATCATCCCGTACCACGGGTTGTCCAGGAGCGTCTCTTCCCCACCGATCAAGTGCCAAAGGTGGTCTTCTAGGACCAAGGGAAGGTTGAAGACCACCTCTAGTTGGTGTTGGCCAACGAGGTCATCGCAAAGGTAGCCGCTCAGGGAAATATTCCCAAAGGGCAGGTCCAAAGACTTGTTCTTCAAGAAGGACTGCAGCTCCACCCGGATGTCTTCTGCCAGCTGCTTCCCCACAGCCTTCTCCGTCTCGGAGACGTAGACGTGATCCCTGTAGAAGGAGAGGAGTTTCTCCTGAAGGGTGAGGCAGAGCAGGGACTGCCCCGAGGAGACTCCCGAGGACAGGATGAGGTCTTTGGAGTCTGCAAGGAAGACAGAGAAAAGGATGTCAGTCACAGGATGTGACCCGTCAAAACCGCGCTCGACTAAAGCGCGCCCGATTAAACCGCGTCGCTGACGTCATCAACAGGGCGACAACAGCGAGCGCGGAGAAAGAAGGGTGCTTTAAATAGCGCTTTGAAAGCAAGCCGATTCAACTTAAGGTAAGGGTTAGGTTAGGGTTAGGTTTAGGGTTAGGTTTAGGGTTAGGTTAAGGGTTAAGATTAGGTTTAGGGTTAGGTTAAGGGTTAGGTTTAGGGTTTAGGGGTTAATTTTAGGTTTAGGGTTTACAGCGTGCTTCTGTCTCCGCGCTGTTGTCGCCCTATTGATGACGTCAGCTACGCGGTTTAGTCGGGCGCGGTTTAGTCGAGCGCGGTTTTGTGGTGGAACCGTCACAGGAAGCCAACGTCCGGTTCATTGGCCAGAAAGATGGTCTAGCTCTGGGGATCTCCAGTCTTGGCCACTTCAACTCCCTGAGTTCCTCCGCCAGCAAAGTCTTAAAATGGACACGGTTGGAGACCCCTGTTGTAGTTCTTCTGAGAGCAGGTCAAGAATGGACCCAGGGCAGTGGGGAAATCCCCATTTTTTTACTACCGGTTCTGTGGGCGTGGCAGGGGAAGGACACTGCAAAATCCCCATTCCCTCCCCACTCGGCCAGCCAGAGGCGATATTTGCCAGTTCTCCAAACTACTCAACATTTCCGCTGCCGGTTCTCCAGAACCTGCTGGATTTCAGTCCTGAACCAGAGGCCCGAAGAGCTGCTGGGTTCTCTTTCCTTACTTGTGTTCAAGCCAAAGCTGGACAATCATTAACCAGGAATGTTTTTATTTGGATTTTGGTACTTCTTGGGGAGGATGGGGGTTAGGTATTTGGGGTTCAATTGTACAAGGCCACCTAGGAGAAAATACACCCCACCACCGGAGGATTGGAGCATGTTTCCTCATGAAGGGCCCCCATCCTGGAAAGACCAACTCACACACACACCCAACTCAACCTCACCTGGCACAGGTGCAGCTCTGGCGGGGGACAGCAGGGGCTCCTCCAGATCCTGCCTCCGGGATTTCGGCGCCCCCTTGATCAGGCTGAGCTCCTGCCAGCTCTCCTCCAGGGATTTCTGCTTGGCTTTCATGTCGTCGTCGTCCCCCGGCGGGCTGGTGGCTCGGTCAATGAACTGTAGAAGGAGAGAAGCCCCCCCACTCCCCAGTTAGCAGGAGCTGCTCTTCTCCGGAGGCAACGCCACCCTTGGCTGAACGGGGATTTTTCGCCCCCAGCCAGACGGTTACGAGGTTTCATCGGGGAAACATCTGGGTCTCCCAACAGGTTACTTCCAGGCTGCTCTGCAACCAGGCACATGCACACACACACACCCCAATGTCAAAATAAGCTCTGAAGGGCAAAGATCTTGAGAAGGGACTGAAGCAACCCTAAATCTTGCCCAGCTGCCCATTTCATGTCTAAACATCTTGCCTGTATCTTTAGCCCCCCCCCCCCCCTCGTCACCGTCCCCCCGAGTTCATTTTGCAGTATTCAGGTTGGTTGGTCAACCCTTTCAAAGTACAGGAAGTCCCCGACTTACAACAGTTCATTTACTGACCAGTTAACGACGGCACTAAAAAAAAGTGGGAGTTATGACCGTTTTTCACGACTGTTGCAGCCTCTTCCCCTCTCCTCCCCCCACCCCCCGGGTCACCTGATCAAAATCCAGACGTTTGGCAACAGACTCATATTTATGACCGTCTGGACAAGCAAAGTCAGTGGGGAAAAAACATCACTTCACAACTGGGTTATGGGGCAAAACTCACTTAGCAAACATCTCGCTTAGCAACAAAAATTCAGGGCTCAATTGTGGCTTTTTAATCAAGGACTCCCTGTTCCCCTCCCTACTTTTTACCCTTCTAAAGAGGCCAAAAGTGGGATATTTGAAGAACTGGCTGGAAAGGCCGTAACCTGCGTCATGAAATTGAAACGGAGATGGCAACGGGGTGGGGTAGGGGGGGGGTTCTGCTCGGTTAATCCCTCCGCTTTCAAGATAGGAGACTCCCGGCCTGTTTTGCTGGCAGCCGAACGAAGGATTTTATTTATCCCCGAACTATCCCAACAAACGCACGCACAGCAGGCGCAGGGGTGCCCCCCCGCCCCTCGGTCCCACCCATTTAATGCTCCGCTGAGCCACGACAGAAGGGGAAGCATTAAAAGAAAAATGGCATTTGTGGGTCTTTTACAAATTACAAATCCACAAGTAATCTCCGCTGTGCGTTCCAGCCAAAAAGAGGCCAGCGGAAATATTTAGGGCGCAAATAGAATTTCCCAAACCCGTCCAGAGCGAGGATGGAGGATGCGCTTCCGTGGGCCTGGCCAGCTGAACAGAGACGCACGTCGTATGCTACACACTCGCAACTCACAACAACCATTAGCAAACGGCAGGTAACAACAAACAGGACACCCCCCCCCACCACCACTTAAAGGCTGCTTCGTCATTGCACACAAAAGAGAAGGGCCGGTTGGTCTCACCCTCTTGACCGCAAGCGTTGCCAGGGCCAACACAGCTGCGCCGCTGACCCCCAGCACCACCCGGGCGTTGGCCAGCACCAGGTCCACCAGGCTGCCCAGGCTGCTCTCCTCCTGCCTCTTGCCCTGCTTGCCGGCAAAGGTTGCCATCGTCCGTCCTCAGAAGCCAGTGCCAAAGTAGTCAGTGCCAGAGAAAAGTCTTTATGGGCGCCAGCAAGAGAAGGCAGGAAGATTCAAGGAGGACCGGGGCATTCTTGGAAGCCTTCAGACCTGGAAAGAGACAGAGAAGAGAATGAGCTACAGAATGATCCACCTGGCAATCTCAGTGCTTCTCAACCGTGGCAGCTTCTAGATGGGTGGACTTCAACTCCCAGAAGTCCCCAGTCTGCATTCTCTCTCTCTCTTGCTCTATCATCTGTCTGTCTACTTATCTAGCTATCATCTATCTATCTTCTGTCTGTCTGTCTATTTATCTATCTATCATTTATCACCTATATTCTGTCTGTCTATCTATCTTCTGTCTGTCTCTGTCTGTCTATATCTATCTATCTATCTATCTATCTATCTATCTATCTATCTATCTATCTATCTTCTATCTATCATCTATCACCTATCTTCTGTCTATCTGTCTATCTATCTTCTCTCTGTGTCTGTCTGTCTCTATATCTATCTATCTATCTATCTATCTATCTATCTATCTATCTATCTATCTATCTATTTCTCCATACTTCTATCGCTCTCTATCGCTATCTCTCTATCTCTCCATTTCTCCATCCATCTATCTATCACTCTATCTCTCCATCCATTCAGCCATCTCTCCATCTATCTATCTATCTATCTATCTATCTATCTATCTATCTATCTATCTATCTATCTATCTATCTCTGTCTATTTCTCCATACTTCTATCACTCTCTATCGCTATCTCTCCATTTATCCATCCATCCATCCATCCACCCATCTATCTATCTCTCCATCCATTCAGCCATCTCTCCATCTATCATCTATCTATCTATCTATCTATCTATCTATCTATCTATCTATCTCTGTCTATTTCTCCATACTTCTATCACTATCGCTATCTCTCCATTTATCCATCCATCCATCCATCCATCCATCCACCCATCTATCTATCTCTCCATCCATTCAGCCATCTCTCCATCTCTCCATCTATCATCTATCATCTATCTATCTATCTATCTATCTATCTATCTATCTATCCATCCATCTATCTATCATCTTTATATCCATCCATCCATCCATCTACCTACCTATTCATCTACCCACCTACCTACCATCTATCTGTCATCATCGTGTTTCTCAACCTCGGGACCTTTGAGAAGGGTGGACTTCAGTTCCCAGAATTCCCCAGACAGCTTAGATTATATATATATATTTTGCCCTGGCCAACATTAGTTACACGTTGAAGGATTGCTGGAGGCTGCCCCAAAGTCACCAGGGACCAAAAATGTAATAAATATCAACCTGGGATGATTTCAAAGTGAACAAAAAACATCCTTATTTTGGTAGGAGCTTCTCTTCGGGGGGGGGGGGGGAGGGGGGGTCTCCACTAGTCAGAGCTGGGTTATCAAGCAATCTTTTGCAACCTTTTAACGTGGGTGGGCTTCAACTCCCAGAATGCCCCAGCCCATCTGCTGCACGGTACCCACCCAAGGAAGAGTCGGTCAAGAGTCTGTCCGCCAGCTGCCAACCTTGGTGGGGCCAGGGCGGTGCCTCCCTCCCCCACCACAATCCCACTGGCATTTATGAGTCGGAACACTGTGAGACGTCGCCGTGGGGATCCAGAACCATGCAAAATCCAGCCCGGATCATGCCAGCCACAGAAAATCGGTCCCGATGGCTTGGAGCCGAGGTGGCGCAGTGGTTAAATGCAGCACTGCAGGCTACTTCAGCTGACTGCAGTTCTGCAGTTCGGCTGTTCAAATCTCACCGGCTCAGGGTTGACTCAGCCTTCCATCCTTCCGAGGTGGGTGAAATGAGGACCCAGACTGTGGGGGCGATATGCTGACTCTGTAAACTGCTTAGAGAGGGCTGAAAGCCCTATGAAGCGGTATATAAGTCTAACTATTGCTATTGCTAACTGCTATTTATATCTCTATCTCTACCGATATCTCTATCTATCCATATCTATCTATCTATCTATCTATCTATCTATCTATCTATCTATCTATCTATTCCATACATACATACATACGTTATTCTATTTATCTGAATGCCTATCTCTCTCTCTCTCTCTCTCTCTCTCTCTATCTATCTATCTATTTATCTATATATATATATTGTATATCTATATCTATATATCTATATTAAAAAGAGCCGAGGTGGCGCAGTGGTTAAATGCAGTACTGCAGGCCACTTCAGCTGACTGTTATCTGCAGTTCGGTGGTTCTAATCTCACCTGCTCAAGGTTGACTCAGCCTTCCATCCTTCCGAGGTGGGTAAAATGAGGACCCAGATTGTTGTTGGGGGCGATATGCTGACTCTGTAAACCGCTTAGAGAGGGCTGAAAGCCCTATGAAGCGGTATATAAGTCTAACTGCTATTGCTATTCCCTCGTCCAGGTCCAGAGGTCCTCTGCTACAGATGAAGCCCTGAAGCCAGCAGGGTCTGCCAACCAGATGCCCCCGGAAACGTCCTTCCCTGGAGCTCCGTGGGTTCTCCCACCCGCTCCAAGGACGAACAGCTCAACTCCTCCATTCCGGAGCAGACGGGGTCAGGTTTCTGGATGCTATTTGTGAAGCAGGGTAACCATATCCCGGTGCTCCGGCAGCCTTCCCATGGCCAGCCGGTCCCCAAGGCTGGAATCAAGGCAGGGATGGGCCAGACACCACGGACGCTCAACCAGAGAACCCCTAAGCATGTGCAGAGCGCACCGCCCGGTAACTCGCTTACAAATAAGAACCGGTTTGCATATGAGAAATAGGCGTCTGCTCCATTTTAAAACAAGTTGAGCTGATCAGTCGCCTTCTATTTTTACTGACAACAGAGGCCAGAAGGGGGTGAACCATTTTGGCACTGTATGCCCAAACTGGAACACCGGAGCACCAGAAGCCCAAATACCAGCTGGCCCCTGTGCACATGCCTGTTTTTTTGGCGATTTGGGGGGCGTTTTTCGGGCCATTTTCAAGCTGTTTTTCAGGGCCTTTTCAAGCTGTTTTTCAGGGCCTTTTCAAGCCTGAAAAACAGCCAGAAAATGGGTCAAAAAACAGGCTGAAAAAGCCCCCCCCCCAAACAGCCTGGTTTTTAAACCAGAAAAGCAGCTGTCGACAGCAGGCGTGTCCAGAGAGGGCTGGCAAGGATGCCAGAGGTTCGCCATCACGGCCATCGGCCTTAGTTGCCCAGTTCACACATGCATAGGAGAGGATCTTAAAGCTAAGGCTTATAGCAGTGTTTCTCAACCTTGGCAACTTGAAGATGTCTGGACTTCAACTCCCAGAATTCCCCAGCCAGCGAATGCTGGCTGGGGAATTCTGGGAGTTGAAATCCAGACATCTTCAAGTTGCCAAGGTTGAGAAACACTGGCTTATAGATTTCTTTCCCTTCCGATCTTTCCATCAAGCTGAATGCAGGCCATCAAACTCGGTTCATTTTGTGCCTGCGGTGCTTCCAGCAGCCGATTTCTTAGAGGGGAAACTAACCTACCCCCCCCCCCTTTCTTCTGGGATCAAAGGAATTCTTACTTGGACCAGATCTGCAATTTTAGGGATAGATCCGCTATCCCAGGTTCCCCATCCCTGCCATTTCAATTCCCCCTTTATTATTGTTTTAATTCTGTTTATGACCTTGGGTATGCTTGAAAAATATTTTTTGGGGAGGGGGAACTAGAAAAAGACCTTTCCTAGGCTTAGTCCTAGAATCTGGCACCTCTTGGGCGAGGCCGGGGATCCAGGGGTGGGTCTCACCCCTTCTCTCCAGATCTCAATATGCACCATCAAGTAATGCACCAGCCAGCAAAGCGACAGTCTGTAGGCTCTGCATCCCCCCACCCCAGCCTTTCCATCACACCAAACTGATCCCACCCACCCGCCCACCTCTCTGAGAGTCCGAGAGCTTTGTGCCCACAAGGCTGTTGCAAAATTACGGTCGCGTCCGGAAAGCAGAAAGCAAAAATCTCAGAATTTTGGGGCAGGAAATTAGATCCGTGGTACAAAATGGGTCGGTGGGATGGTGATATCAGGGACCCTAAAGTGGAATCCAAAAATGAACGGGGGGCGATGCAGCACGGAATTGAGTTGCCTTAGCAAGCCAGGAGGCAGATTCCCCCCCCCCCTTTTTTTGTGAAAAGCTATAATAGGAGGTGTCACGCTAGAGACCTTAGCAGAGGCTGCAAATTCCAATCCGCTCAGGCCTTTGTGGTTACTAGAAAAATGTGTTTATTTAGGAAATGCCCACAGCTGCCAGTGGGAAAGAATTCTGGGTGGCTAACAACCAGCACGCAAGGAAAACACCGCACAATATGACCCCCTAAGCTGAACAAAAGGTGAAAAATAATAATGCAATCATCTAGCCGTTGCATAACTGACCCATAACAGAAAAAACCCTCAATTGGGCTCCACAAAAACCTCCTGGCCCTGACGCCTGGGGAAGAGCCAGCACTTGGGACCTTATAGGTTTTTTTTTGGGTGGGGGGCAGGTGCCAAGACAGAGGAGGAGAGCTTGCAGAGCAAAGAAGGCACGCCAACCCTGCAGAGACGGCCGGTCTTTGTTAAGAAGAGACCCAAGGCGAAGGCTTTGAAAGCAACCCCCCTGTCGGTTGTCTTCAAAGGGCCCTGGCACCTCAGCCCCCTCCTCTCCACCAAAGGGATTCCCCCCCCACGTTACAAAGCGGCCCCCAGCAGTCTCCTCGCGGGCCAAGCCCCCCTTTAAGCCCGAGGCTCCTTGGAGGAGGACTCTGACCTGGGGCTGAAGGGCCCGGAGCACGTAGACGTGCGCAGCTTCCCGGACATTAAACCAACAGAGGCAGGTCTGGAGATGGGAAATCCCGCAGCCCTTCAGCCCTTCCTCATTTCAAGGCGGCTTTTGAGCCCAGCCGAGAAGACCCTTCCCCTCCCCAGCGCCCTCCCAAGACCGCCTCCATTCTCAAGACCCCTCCTCTTCCAAGACCCCCGCCTTTTCCCCTTGCAAGACCAGACCCCCCCAAAGACCCCCGAGCGTACCTTCCGGAGCGGCTCCCGCCGACCCTCCACCGCCCGCAGCCAAGCGCGCAGGGGTCTCGGTCCGACACGGAACGGCAGCGAGAAGCTCCGCCCCTCTCCCCGCGCGACCAATAGCAGCGCGCCCGCCCGCTCCCAACGTTCGATTCCGAACGCCGAGTATCTCCTGCCGCTTCCGCTTCCCCGGAACTGCGCCGCCTTAAAGGGGCCGCGCGCTTATTCCGCCCGCAGGCGCTGTGCAGGTAGACGATGCTGAAGCCAGGAGGCTCCTCTGTCTCTCCCCGAGTCCGGCCAGAGAAGCATAGAAAAAATTAAAAAAAAATAGCATAGAAAGCATAGAAAAAATTAAAAATTTAAAAAAAAAATCTAGGACGGCGCTTAATTTCCTTCTTTTTTTTTTAAATCCTCCCTTTTTATGTATTTAAATTATTGAAACGCCCTACAGGCAGTCCCCGACTTACAACAGCTCGCATAGTGACCGATGGAACTTGCACTGAAAAAAAGGAATCTATGGCTGTTTTTCCACCCTTAACAACATATTGCAGGCGCTCCAAATCCAGAATGCTCGGCAACGGACTCGCGTTTATGACGGCCGCAGAGTCCCGGGGGTGGGGGTGGGGGTGTCACGTGATCTCCTTTTGGCCCAGTCGGTAACCTAACGACCCGCGGCGATTCGCTTAACAACCGTGGCTGTTGAGAGGTCATAAAACGGGGCAAAACTCCCCCTTAATAAACCCTCTCGCTCAGCAGCGGAAAGGAGGATGGGGCTCCGTGGTGGTCGTAAGTCGAGGACCGGTGGAATGCCCGGGGGAGGCGGGGGGAGAGGAAGGGGTTAACGAGGGGCGTGTCCGCGCCAGGCCCCGCCCCCGCCCCGCCCCCTCCGTCCGCGGAAAGAGCCGCCGCCGCCTCCCCGGCCGCGCTTCCCCGCTCGCCGCCCGCAGCCGCCGCCGCCGCCGCCCATGGCCTCCACCGGGGTGCTGCCCTTCATCCGCGGCGTCGATCTCAGCGGCAACGACTTCAAGGTGAGCCGGGCCCCGCGAAGGCAGGCAGGCAGGCAGGCAGGCGGGCTGGGTTCAGCCCCTCCGCGGAGCCCCGGCCGCGCTGGGCTGGATCGAGCCGGGCAGCCGCCCGCCCGCCGCGTGGACTGGCCAAGCCCCCTCTCCTGCCCACTCCCACTCCCATCCTCCCCCGCCGACGCCGCCCGGAGGATGGGAGTCGGGATCCCCCGCTGCCTCGCCGCAGCGACACTTGGAGGGGGCTTTCCTGGGAGCGGCGGGGTGGGGAGGGGGCGTCCAGGAGTCCTCCCCTCCTCGGCCCGTCGGGAAAGGCCGCCCCGTCGGAAGTTTCTCAAAGGTCGGAGACTCCCTCGCCGCGCCCCGCGTTGCGGAAAAGGCCGGAGGACTTTTGGGGGAAATACCTGCAATTTCGAAAGTAAGATTAAAGTTTGGGGTTTCACGTTTTGCATCCACCCAAATCGTTCGTGTGTGTGTACACGTACACACACACACACACACACACACACACACACACACACACACCCATGCATCTTTCCCATTGGGCCGGTGGCTGTTCTCCCCCCTGCCTGCCTCCCTCGGCGGAGCTGCCTTTCTCCCATGGATTTAAATAAATGAAATGGAAGCCGATCCAGAGCAAGAGGCAAGTGACATTTCCAGTCTAACCCCCGGGGGGATTCCTCCACGACTTTGTTCAGGGGGGGTGGGCTTCATTCGGGGGCCCCTGGGGACTTCTGGGAGTTGAAGTCCACCCCATCTGGAAAGCCGCCACCCCGATTTAACTCTCCAAATCCCCAGAATCGGAGTTCAGATCTCGGATGAGCAGAGTTGGAAAGGGACCTTGCAGGTCATCTACTCCCAACGAGCCCCCCCCCCCTTCACAAAGCAGGAGAGCCCACATCTGGCCCCTCTACCTAGGATTGAACTCACAACCTCCTGATCGGATTGGAGGGTGGCTGCCTGCATCACCCTGCAGCTAATGTGTGGTACACTGCTCCTGTCCTTGGAGGCTCCACCTCCTTTTTCAGAATGTCAAATAGAGGAGGCCCTTTCCCCTGGGGAAGCGGGTGACCGGTTATTCCTAATTTTTGGTCAGGGTTGATTGATTCAGGTCCTGTGAAGTCAGGGTGCATTTCCAGGCCTCTCTTGGTCATTTTAAGATCTGGTCTTTGGGTTGTGCTGTGATTCAGTGGAAGAGAGCGAAGCCATCTCCTCTTTGCAGAGTCTGACCTGGGACAGTTCAGAAGATTGGATTGGATTTATTACATTTATATGCCGCCCTTTTCCCCCGAAGGGGACTCAGGGCGGCTCACAATTCAATCAGGGAAGGAGGTACAGACAGGGAATAAAAAAGACGAACATAACAATACACAATTTAAAAGCACACAACAACCATACCATTCGAGGAGGGGGGCAAAAAGCTCTTTAGCCCCAGGCCTGTCGGAACAGCCAGGTTTTAAGGGCTTTGCAGAAGGCCTGGAGGGTGGTGAGGGTTCGAATCTCCACGGGGAGAGCTCGTTCCAGCCACAGAGAAGGCTCTCCTCCAGGTAGTCGCCAGTCGGCATTGGCCGGCGGATGGAATTCGGAGAAGCCCCTTCATTAGGGGAGGGGGTGGGATATAGGCTCTTTCTTTCCTAAAGAAAGCAAATATTCACAAATGATTCCACAAAATCCATAAAAGGTAATATCCGCCAATTGTTGGCGGATATTAGCAAAGTTTGCCTAAAATGAAAAAAAAAACATCATGTTTTAATCATTATAAGAGTCATTTATTAAATGTATATATCCCCAATCCCCATTCCCCAATGGAAGATATGAAATAGATCACCTTTTAGAATAGAACAGGACAACAGAGTTGGAAGGGACCTCGGAGGTCTTCTAGTCCAACCCGCTGCCAAGGCAGGAAACCCTATACCGTCTCAGACAAACGGTTATCCAATCTCTTCTTGAAAAACTTCCAGTGTTGGGCGCGTTCACAACTTCTGGAGGCCTTGCCACTCAACCCCAAAATATTATGAAATCTTGCACAATTCATTTACTGAAGGTTCCTCATGTTTCCTACAGTCGCACCTCCCTCCCTCCACGTTCCTTTCCACCTTCCTCAGAGTTTCCATGTTTCTCAATTGCCCAGCTCATTTCCTCTCGCAAAGTTTACGGGGCTGATATCAGAATTATAATTAGCAGGGAGCCACATTTGGGGAGTGGGGAGGGAGGGAGGGGGGGAAGGCACGCCTGCCTTGAGATATCCCGGAGGTCAGGAATGCTTCTCGAGTGACGGCAGGAACCCTGCTTATGTATAGTGACGTCACTCGGGGAGGGGGAGGGGAGCCAGGCTCTCTGGACACTTGATCTCCCTGGCTGGCTCCTGTGCGCCTGGCGTGGACGAGGGATCGGGCGTCATAACATTTCAGACTTGTCCATTCCTTGAGACAGAAACGGTTGTTTTGAATGGTGCTTCTCTCTTCCTCTCTGTGAATGTTCAGGGACCAGATTAGGGAATCTCCCGGGAGAGGAGGCTCTGCGAGGGATCCTATATTTTAATGGACATTGAAGGAGAAGGGTAGGGGTAGGGGTAGAATAGAATAAGAATTAATAGAATAAAGAATAGAAAATAGAGTAGAGTATAGAACAGAATAGAATTGAGGGTAGGATAAGAATTAATACAAGGAATAGAAATAGAATAGAAATATAGAAATATGACTCTATGACAGTGTTTCTCAACCTTGGCAACTTGAAGACGTCCGGACTTCAACTCCCAGAATTCCCCAGCCAGCATTCACTGGCTGGGGAATTCTGGGAGTTGAAGTCCGGACATCTTCAAGTCGCCAAGGTTGAGAAACACTGCTCTATGAGCTGTGGTGGCGCACTCTGTGGTCAGAGTGCAGTACTGCAGGCTCCTCCTGCTGCCTGCCAGCTGACTGCAGTTTGGCAGTTTAAATCCCACCAGGAAGGAGGGAGGGAGAGAAGAAAGGAGGGAAGGAAGGAGGGAATGTAGGAGAGAAGGAAGGGGGGAAGGTAGGAGGAAAGGAAGGTTGAAAGGAAGGAGAGGAGGAGAGAAGAAAGAAGGGAAGGAAGCCGGGGAGGAGGAGGGAAGGAGAGAAGGAGAGAAGAAAGGGGGAGGGAAGGAGGGAGGGAAGGAAGGAGGGAAGGAAGGAGAGTAGGAGAGAAGAAAGGAGGGAAGGAAGGAGGGAAGGAAGGAAGGAAGAAGAAGTAGGAATGTTGTAAGATAAGATGGGTTTATGGGACGGTAAGAAAGCAATTTCAAGTATATTGTCAACTGTAGGGGAAAAAATTGTTATAAATACATATTATTAATAACAGTTATGAGATCACATAATTGTGAATGTATATATGAAATTAATAAAATTTTCAAAAAAAAAAAGAATTAAAAAATAAATAAATCCCACCAGGCTCCAGATTGAGGTGGGTAAAACGAGGACCCGGATCGTTGGGGGGCAAGGGGCCGACTCTATAAACCACTTAGCGAGGGCTGTAAAGCGGTGTATAAGTCTAAGCGTTATGCCTATTTGTTTAACAACCACGCAAAGTTAAAATGGTGCAGAAAAAAGTGACCCCCTGGTCCTCGCACTTATGACTCCCGCAACACCCCCTTGGTCGCTTGCCAGAACAGCCTCCAGCTGGTTTATCAGATCTGACACACACACACACACACACCCCTCCGACGTCTCTCTCCCTGCACAGGGCGGCTTCTTCCCGGAGCACGTGAGGTCGATGAGCAGCCTGCGATGGCTGAAGCTGAACCGGACGGGACTCTGCTACTTGCCGGAGGAACTCTCGGCCCTCCACAAGCTGGTGAGAGAGGGGCGTTTCCTTTTGCAGCCTCCCCGGGGATCATTTGGGGGAGGGGGCATGGGGCCCCAGAAGGGTCTTTTTAAAAATATATATATACTTTTTTTATTTTCCACTTTCATAACATATAATCACATGTATACTATTGCATAGCCAATATCCTATTGTATTAAGTAGTAATTACATCAGTTCCTCTTGTCATCAACACCCAGAAAGATAAAAACCCATTATTAGCTCTTCTGCTCTCCATACACCTCTTTCTTCTGCCTCTCTCCTACCTCCTTTCTTCCCTCCATCATCCTTTCCTACTCTACTTCCCCTTCCTTTCTCCTTCTCCTCTCTCTTCATTCCACTCCTTATCCTCCTCATCTTAGCAATAGCAATAGCAGTTAGACTTATATACCGCTTCATAGGGCTTTTAGCCCTCTCTCAGCGGTTTACAGAGTCAGCACATTGCCCCCACAGTCTGGGTCCTCATTTCACCCACCTCGGAAGGATGGAAGGCTGAGTCAACCTTGAGCTGGTGAGATTTGAACTGCTGAACTGCAGAACTGCAGTCAGCTGAAGTGGCCTGCAGTACTGCACCCTAACCACTGCGCCACCTCGGCTCCATCTTCCCCCCTTACCCTCTCTCCTATCCCTCTCTTCCTATCTTTCTTCTCTCCTCTGTTTCCCACTTTTCCTCTTATTCACTTGGTGTATTTCAGCTTCAGAGTCTTTTTTTTAAAATCCCCCTTAAGTGTTAACATTGCATTTTTTGCAAGGAAGAGTTATGACGATGTCCTCCCACCAGCCTCCCCTTTCACCTTTCCCTCTTTTTAAGGCTAAACTCATGTGCCCAAAGGGGGCCTTCGGAGCCTTCTGGTTCAAGGACTAGTGAGAGAGAGAGAGTGGGTGGAGGATTTGGGGAGGGGGGGAGGACAGATTTCCCTCCAAAGATCTCCCCCCCACCCCCCGCTTCCTCCTGCCTCCTTCACTCTCACATCCTACCCCAAGCCATGTCCTCCTCCATTGGATTTGGGCTCAGTACACAAACCCAGATACTTTGTCCACAGGGAACAACCCCTGTGAAACTCTCCAGTGGGGAGGGTGCAGCCCCCAGACCCTTTCTGCTTCTCTTCCGCAATAGGAACACCTCTCTGTCAGTCACAACAACCTGACCACCCTCCACGGAGAATTCTCCAGCCTCCCTTGCTTGCGGGTAAGTCCTCTGCCCCCCCCCCGAAGAGCTCCCCTGTTGCCCCTCTGCGTGGTCCCAGGCGGGCCTGACACCCCGCCCTCTTCTCTCTCCTCCCACTTCCCCAGGCCATCGTCGCTCGGGCAAATGCGCTGAAAAATTCTGGGATTCCTTATGAAATCTTCCAGCTGGATGATCTCTCGGTCCTGGTAGGTGGCAGCCCTGGCTGGGGGGGGATTCTCACAGTGGCCACGTTGGAGATAATTGCTCTAAATTAAGGTGCCCCCATTGTTTTTGCTGTCTTCCTTTGGGCCCCTGAGAAACGTGGCCTGCGTGGCAGCCGTGGCAGGAGTCCCAGCCACGTGATGCTCCCGTGGCCTCTTGATGTGCCCTTTCTGTCTCTCTAGGACCTCAGCTACAACCAGCTGACTGAGTGTCCCCGGGAGCTGGAGAACTCCAAGAATATCCTTGTGCTCAACCTCAAACATAACAGGTAAGGGTCCTCAACTGATAACCGATTGCTTAGCAGTTACAACAGGCGCCCCACTCCCCCCACCCCGAAATAAAGCTGCTTATGACCTGATTTCAAAGTTATGACATCCACACACTCCCCAGGGCCACATGATCCCATGATTTGGAGCACTTAATAGCTGACTCTCCTTTACCGAGACTGTGGTCCCATGGCCACAATCTTCCGTTGGGATTTTGCCAATATTCAGATTTACTCCTGGCTTCCTCCAAAAGCAATAAATAAAATGGGTTTGCTTAGTGCCAGAGGGTTTGCTTAACGACCACGGCACAGCGGCTGCCAAGAAGGCCAAAATATCGGGTCCAGTCACTGGATGCCTTGACCTGTAACCCCAGTCCTCCGGGATTGGGCAGCCTATAAATCTAATGAATTGAATTGAACCCCACAACAACTCCTAGCTAAAATCCAGGGCTTTGCAAACTCTGGTCGTGAGTCAAGGACCGCCATACATGGGGAGGGAAGAGGCAACTGGAGAGAAGGGTTTAACGTTGCAAGCCTTTTTTCTTGCCACGAGTGAAACGGAGGCCTTTGGAAGGGCCCTTCGCATTCGCCAAAGGGGGAAATTGTGTGTTGGGATGGCCTCCCTCTTCCCTTCCTTCCTTGGCCCAAATCCAAAGCTTAAACCAGAGCCAAACCATAATGACCACTTGCCCAAAACAGACAGCAGAGGGAAAGGTATTATTGGCGGATTCTGCCACTCCCTCCTTTCATCTCAAGGGCCCGTCCGCTCTGCCCTTCTGCCAACTCAGACAAGCACCCAGCAAACGGCAGCTTCAACCGAGAAGCCAGCGGCGGCCTCCAGGCCTCTAGGCCTCTAGGCCCAGCCCTCCACGGAGGGAGGCACCCCAGGGCATTCGGGGTGGAGGGGAAACGAAGGGCTCCTTGCAGGGGGGAAAAAATCGGGGGTGTGGACCGCCCGGCTGCTGAAGCGCCTCTGGCGAGCGAGCGGGGCGAGGCGCTGGCACCAGGAAGGGCCCCTCCCTGGCAGCGTAAACAAGGCGTGTCCCTCTTCTTCCCTCCCGCCCCGCCCGGCCCCCGCAGCATAGACAGCATCCCCAACCAGCTCTTCATCAACCTGACCGACCTGCTTTACCTGGATTTGAGTGACAACAAGCTGGAGAGCCTCCCCCCCCAAATGAGGCGCCTGGTGCACCTGCAGACTTTGCTCCTGAATAACAACCCTCTGATGCACGCCCAGCTCAGGTAGGAGGGGGGGGCAGCCGGGACCCTCCGTGTCTCTTCCCCTGGGAGTTGCAAGGGGGGGGGGTCCCGTTTCCAAGCTGCAGACATTGGCCTAAAGCTTTCCGGGCCAAGTGCCCGAAGCCCCTCTGTGTGCGCAAATGTGCGTGCGGCCGAAACCCCCCAAATGCAATGGACGTGGTCCCGTCCCCCCATGTACACAGCCCCCCTGCCTGCACCTATCCCCCACGCGTGCGCGACAGAGACCCAGCTGGCCGGCGGGAGGCAGGCGTCCGTGCACAGCAATGCTGAAGGGGGGCGATGGCTCGCGTGGCCACAGAGAGGGTGCTGCATGCCACCTGCGGTGCGCGTGCCATAGATTTCGCCATCAGGGCCTAAAGGGAAGTCCCTCTCCTTTGCTCACTTTAAAGGCGCTAGTCCCTGGGGTTCAGGGGAGACCTGGGCACAGGGGCAAAAAGGGCAGGTGGGCAAGTTGAGGAAGGCCAAATGGGGGCAGAAGCCCACCTTGCTTCCCTGCGCCTGGTGGTCCTGTCTCAGCCCTTCCCCCCCTCTCCTCTCCCCCCTCCCCTGAAGACAACTCCCCACCATGACGGCTCTGCAGACGCTGCACCTCCGGAACACGCAGAGGACCCAGACCAACCTGCCGACGAGTTTAGACGGCCTCAGCAGCCTGGCAGGTACCAGTTGTGTTCCCCCCCACCTCCCGCCAGGGGCCTGGAAAGACTCCGCTAGCCCAGCCTTCCCCCCCTTCCCCGTGGCGTCCTCCAAGGGGGCTGGACCTCAAATCCTGCAGCCTCCAGCTGGCTTGAAGCAATTGTAGGAACCGCACTTCCGATGCGCTGGGAGAACAGCGCATGTTTACTTATAGTAACAGGAACACCTTGAAAGTGGGGCGAGGGGAGAGATACTGCAACACAAGTGGGGGCACTGTGGGCCCCAGAACTTGCACTCGTGGACGACCACCTGGCCCCCCCTCCCAGTGAACCCCCTTCCCTTGTGCGACTTGGTCTTCCTCTCTCATGGTATTGGACCTGGGTACTTGAGAGACCGCCTGCTGCCAATCACCTCCACTAGACCGATTAGATCCCACAGATTAGGCCTCCTCCGAATTCCATCCGCCGGCCAGTGTCGACTGGCGACTATCCGGAGGAGAGCCTTCTCTGTGGCTGCTCCGACCCTCTGGAACGAGCTCCCCGTGGAGATTCGTACCCTCACCACCCTCCAGACCTTCCGCAAAGCCCTTAAAACCTGGCTGTTCCGACAGGCCTGGGGCTAAAGAGCTGTTGCCCCCGTCTCGAATTGGTATGACTGTTGTGTTTTAATTATGCATTGTTTTTTATGTCGTTTAAATTCTTGTTTGTATCCCCCTTCCCTGGTTGAGTTGTGAGCCGCCCTGAGTCCCCTTCGGGGGAAAAGGGCAGCATATAAATAAAATCAACATCAACATCTCTGCCCTGCACAGATGTGGACCTCTCTTGCAATGACCTCATCCGTGTCCCGGAGTGTCTCTACACTCTGTCCAACCTGCGGCGTCTGAACCTGAGCACCAACCAGATCTCAGAGCTTTCTCTCTGCATCGACCAGTGGACGCAGCTGGAGACCCTCAACCTGTCAAGGAACCAGCTGACTTCCCTACCGGTGGGTGGCCCTTCCTGGAGACCACCAGCCTCTTGTGGGCTCCTGGAGTCTAGCTAAGGGCAAGACCGGCAACTGGAGCAGGAGCCAATGATGGCTTTATTAAACCATCATCGTATTTAATTAAAGCCAGCAGGTTAAACCAACGGTGGTTTTGAGGGGTTTGACACAGGTCTAAGAGCAAAGCAGTTAGACTTATATACCGCTTCATAGGGCTTTCAGCCCTCTCTAAGCGGTTTACAGAGTCAGCATATCGCCCCCACAGTCTGGGTCCTCATTTCACCCAGATAGATAGATAGATAGATAGATAGATAGATAGATAGATAGATAGATAGATAGATGATAGATAGATAGATAGATAGATAGATGATAGATAGATAGATAGATAGATAGATAGATAGATAGATAGATAGATAGATAGATAGAGATAGAGAGATAGAGAGAGATAGCAATAGCAGTTAGACTTATATACCGCTTCATAGGGCTTTCAGCCCTCTCTAAGCGGTTTACAGAGTCAGCCTATCGCCCCCAACAACAATCCGGGTCCTCATTTTACCCACCTCGGAAGGATGGAAGGCTGAGTCAACCCTGAGCCGGTGAGATTTGAACCGCCGAACTGCAGAACTGCAGTCAGCTGAAGTAGCCTGCAGTGCTGCATTTAACCACTGCGCCACCTCGGCTCTAAAGCATCAGAGTTCCCTCAACCAAGCATCTAGGTAGTCCTTGATTTACGACCAATCACTTAGGAATCATTTGAAGCTACAACCGATATAAAAAGGGGAACGCATGGCCAGGATTCACCCTTCCTTAAATGGGGAAGGGGGCTATGCTGGATACGTTGCTGTTACAGAAAAAGCAGAGATGTTCAGGAACTGGCCACATTCCAGGGATAAGGATAAGAGGCCTGGGTTTCCGAACCTTCGTACCTTGAAGATGTGCGGGCTTCAACTCCCAGAATTCCCCAGCCAGCATGCTGGGAGTTCAAGTCCACAGGTCTTAAAAGCTGCCAGGCTTCAGAAATGTTAAGAGGAATGTAGAACAGTAAATCCATTTTTTTTTCCTCTCCCTTTGCAATTGCAATTTAGGGAGACTTTTGTTCTATGTTTGTAAAAAACCGTTTGGATCTTTCGTGCCACAAGGGATGCGTTTGGACAAAGTCTTGTGGAAAAGCAGCTTCTGAAATGGGGATTTCTCTACATGGGGCTGCCCTTGAAGAGTATTCGGCGACTTCAGCTAGTCCAGAATGCGGCCGCGCGAGCGATCGTGGGTGCACCTCGTTTCACCCACATAACACCTATCTTCCGCGAGCTGCACTGGCTGCCTGTCGATCTCCGGGTGCGCTTCAAGGTCCTACTCACCACCTATAAAGCGCTCCATGGTAGTGGATCTGGCTATTTGAGAGACCGCCTTCTGCCAATTACCTCCCTGCGTCCCATCAGATCGCATAGAGTTGGCCTCCTCCGTATTCCATCCGCCAGTCAGTGCCGACTGGCGACTACTCGGAGGAGAGCCTTCTCTGTTGCGGCTCCGACACTATGGAACAATCTCCCCGTGGAGATTCGTACCCTCACCACCCTCCAGGCCTTCCGCATAGCACTTAAAACCTGGCTGTCCCGACAGGCCTGGGGCTAAAGACCTTCACCGTACCCGAATTGTATGAATGTTGTGCTTTTAATGATGTATTGTCCTATATGTAACTCGGTTTGTCTCCCCCTCCCCTTGAATTGTGAGCCGCCCTGAGTCCCCTTGGGGAAAAGGGCGGCATACAAATATTAATAAATACAAATACAAATATTTCCTTCCTGAAATTAATGTTTCATCCGTTCTTTCTCCCCCCCCCCCCCCGCCTTCTCCAGTCTGCCATTTGCAAACTCACCAAACTAAGGAAGCTCTACTTGAATTCCAACAAGCTGGACTTCGATGGCATCCCCTCCGGCATCGGGAAGCTGGCCAACCTGGAGGAATTTATGGCAGCCAATAACAACCTGGAGCTCATTCCCGAAAGCCTTTGCAGGTAAGTCACGCTTGGGCTCCTCCGCCCGGCAGCAGGGCCGTTGTTCTCTGGACAAAAGCTGGACTTCTTCAGCTGAGCTCAGCCCGCTGACCCTCCTCCGTCCCCAGGTGTGTGAAACTCAGGAAGCTGGTTTTGAACAAGAATCGCTTGGTGACCTTGCCGGAAGCGGTGCATTTTCTGACAGACGTCGAGGTGAGAGTTTTGGGGGGCAGAGGAATCCTGCAAAGAGGAGGAGGAGGAGAATGGGGCGTCCTGTAAAAAAAGGAAGTTTTTCCCAAGAGGCAACTGGACTTTCTGCGTTATTATTATTATTTTTTTGGAAGACATTTCGCTTCTCATCCAAGAAGCTTCTTCAACTCTGACTGGATCCACCCACCCACCCACCATCCAGTCAGAGCCGAAGAAGCGTCTTGGTTGAGAGCGAAACTTCTTCAAGGAAAAAAACCAGAAAGTCCAGTTGCCTCTTGGGGAAAAAGCCCCTTTGGGACAAGAGTTGAGGGTTAAGGACCAGCTGTAAACAAGAACCTTTTTTAGTTTTCCATACAAAAAAAAATTCACCAAGTGAAGGAGAGGAAGAGTGGGAAACAGAGGAGAGAAGAAAGATGGGAAGAGAGGGATAGGAGAGAGGGGAATGGGGGAAGATGAGGAGGATAAGGAGGAGTGGAATGAAGAGAGAGGAGAAAGAGAAAGGAAGGGGAAGTAGAGCAGGAAAGGATGATGGAGGGAAGAAAGGAGGTAGAAGAGTGGGAAGCAGAGGAGAGAAGAAAGACAGGAAGAGAGGGATAGGAGAGAGGGTAAGGGGGGAAGATGAGGAGGATAAGGAGGAGTGGAATGAAGAGAGAGGAGAAGGAGAAAGGAAGGGGAAGTAGAGTAGAAAAGGATGATGGAGGGAAGAAAGGAGGTAGAAGAGTGGGAAACAGAGGAGAGAAGAAAGATAGGAAGAGGGGGATAGGAGAGAGGGTAAGGGGGGAAGCTGAGGAGGATAAGGAGGAGTGGAATGAAGAGAGAGGAGAAGGAGAAAGGAAGGGGAAGTAGAGCAGAAAAGGATGATGGAGGGAAGAAAGGAGGTAGGAGAGAGGCAGAAGAAAGAGGCGTATGGAGAGCAGAAGAGCCAATAATGGGTTTTTATCTTTCTGGGCATTGTTGACAAGAGGAACTGATGTAATTATTATTTAATACTATATGATACTGGCTATGTAATAGTATACATGTGATTGTATGTTATGAAAATGGAAATAAAAATATTTCACACAAAAAAAGAACCTTTTTAGTTTTGAGAAAGTCTCCCAGATGGCCGTTGAGGGCTCAGGGACAGCGAGAGAAAGTGGGTTGTGGCGGAGAGACTTCCCTTCTCACATCAGAGGCCCGAGCCTTGTCGCTGAAGAACTTATTGTCTTCTCTGCTCCTGACTGAGGTCCTTTTCTCTGCCTGCAGATCTTGGATGTCCGGGAGAACCCAAACTTGGTGATGCCTCCAAAGCCCATGGACCGAACTTCAGAGTGGTACAACATTGACTTCTCCCTGCAGAATCAATTGCGGCTGGCTGGGGCATCTCCTGCTACGGTGGCAGCGGCAGCTGGAGGTGAGTTTAGGACCCTCTTTTGGGTCCTAAAGACCCCCTTTGGATGTAGGTTAGGACACACTTTGGATGTAGGTTAGGACACACTTCGGTTGTAGGTGTGTAGTTTTCTAGCCTTCCCCAGCAAACAGCCACAAGAGAAGGTCAAACTGTTGCCTTCAGCCCGATCATCTCAAGAACTTCCACCTGCCTTGTAAACTAGAAGCACGCCGATCTTCCCGATCTTGTTACTTCCAGGTGGGAGCTAAAACTTCTCCGTCCAATGTTCTCCTCTCCTTCTCTTGCTTTCTAAAACTCTTCCCCACTCCCTCCTTGGGTTCCAGGGAGCAGCCCAAGGGACCCCCTGGCCCGGAAAATGCGCTTGCGAAGACGCAAAGATTCAGCCCAAGACGATCAAGCCAAGCAGGTCTTGAAAGGCATGTCAGACGTGGCCCAGGAGAAGAATAAGAAGCTGGAGGTAAGGCGACGACCACAAGGTTGGATTCCTGCCCGGGTGACCCTCGCCCCCACCCCACCCCCCCATGGCTGCGGAGGAAACGGAGAAGCTGTGATGGGGGCTAAGAGGAAAACCCCTTCCCCTTTTCCCCTTTAGGAGAACGGAGACCTCAAATACACGGATCTGAAGACCCGCCGTTGGGACAAGAGTCTGGAGAAGCCTCAGCTCAACTATTCGGAGTTCTTCACGGAGCACGTGGGGCAGCTGCCGGGGGTGACCGTCTGGCATATTGAGAATTTCGTGCCCATCTTGGTGGACGAGGCTTTCCATGGGAAGTTCTATGAAGCCGATTGCTACATTGTGCTGAAGGTGGGCGTTGCCGAAGGGCCGGGCTGTGTGTGTGCCTGTGTGTGTGAGTATGATATGCCCACAGCCCTAACCTCCCCATCGGAGGCTGGTTTAGGGCAATGTCCTTCAACCACTTTCAGAAGTTGGGCCAGATATCCAGTCCACTGTCCACATCTGGCTGTGGCCTTTCAAGGTTATGGAGAGCAGATCGCCCAGAGATGAATCCTCTTGGGAGACATTTTCTAGAGCTGGAGAACATGCAGGCAGTTCCCCAACTTGTGACCGGTTGCTCAACAATTGTCCGAAGTTACGACAGACCTACCTTAGGTTACGTACGCCCCAGATTTAAACTTGGGGTGATCTTGTGACCGAATTTTGAGTACTAAGTAACCAGATCTCATTAACCACCATGAAAAGGATGGTCAAATTGGGTTGGTCGTGGTTTTATGGCCATGTGTGATAGGCAGGGTCCTGTCGAGGGCTACCTGTTCAGGAAGAGCAGGCGTAGGGAGAGGCCCGAGGCAGGCCTTCACCCCTCTCCAACTCCTAATTGCTCTTCTCCAGACCTTCCTGGATGACAGTGGATCCTTGAACTGGGAGATCTATTACTGGATCGGCCAGGAGTCCTCCCTGGATAAGAAGGCCTGTTCGGCCATCCACGCCGTCAACCTGCGGAACTTCCTGGGGGCCGAGTGCCGGAGTATTCGGGAAGAGATGGGGGACGAGAGCGATGAGTTCAGCCAGGTACCCACCTTTCTCTGGGGGCGGGGGGAGAGGGGCTTCCCTTCCAAAGATCTTTGCAAAGACCCAGGCCTTCCGAACTGCAGGGAGCGGCCCCAAGAAATTGGGAACAGGAGCAAAGAGGGCAAAGGAAGAGCAAAATGACTTAATAGGTGGCAGGTTGGCTTTAATGCAATTGTTTCTGTCTTTCCGCTTTTGAAAATCCCCTTTTTTTGGACGCGAGGTGTTTGATCACGAGATCTCCTACATCGAAGGGGGCACGCCGAGTGGCTTCTACACGGTGGAAGACGTCCATTATGTCACCAGGTAAACCTGAAGCGTCCCCATCATTCAGGCTTGGCTCCAGGTGCTCAGGAGGAAGCCGGCGGTTACGATTGGGAGTTAGAAAGGAAGCCCGAATCTCTCAGTTCAAAAATAATGATTTCACAGGCCCATTAAACTTTTCTGCTCTTCCTCTACCTGCAGCCCCCCCCCCCAGCAGTTAAGATTACCTGGTGGAGTTTCAGGAGACCGTTGGGGTCTTTGGGCTCAAAACTGGTGGCTCCCTGGGCAATTTAGGGGTGGGACCTGCCTGCTATCCTGACTCGCCCCCAAATGAGCCAGCTTGCAAATCTACAAGTTATTCCCATCTTTCCTTTTGGGCCTTTGGCCTGCCACACTTTCTATTATTCTACTACGCATTTCTTCTATGGTGGGAAAATGGGAGGGGGGCATTGTAGGAGTTAGATGCTATGTAGCCATAACAACATTCTTTCTAGAAAGCCAAGGTCATCCTTAGTCTCTGCACCTGACTGGAACTGGATGGGTGGAACTGCCAGCATGGCACTGGATGATTGGACCATGGGATGGGCTTGTGGGTGTGGGGGCAAGGTCTTAATAATTTGGAGCTGTGAGCAATACTTTGCCTTCAACTCTTGATTTACTTTTGGGTGCTATTTGGAACCCTGCCAGTTATGGACGTTTCTAGCTTGACTATTTTGCGATGGCAACTTATAAACCGCAAATCCGTCCTTTGAAGAGGCTGCAGGAATTGTTCCAGCCTCTTGTTTTTCAAATGCCTCCTTCTTCGAATGGCTTTAGAGGAGAGAGAGAGAGGATTATCAATTGCACAGCGTTCATTTCTTGTTTTCTCCATCCGTCTGTCCATCCCCGTCCCCCCCCCCAAAGTGGATTTGATCAAACTGTTGTTTCTGCAATTTCAACGCAGGCTTTACCGTGTTTATGGAAAGAAGAATATCAAATTGGAACCAGTTCCTCTGAAAGCAACCGCTTTAGATCCTCGGTAAATACGCGGAGCAGCCGCCTTTTGAAGCCTTGAGTTCCGTCGGCTGCTGCGGGGTGGCTGGGAAAATGCCCGCTGGCTATGTTAAAAAAAAACACGTTTCTCTGCTCCCCCTTTTCTTTTCTTCCTTCTAGTTTTGTCTTCCTGTTGGATCACGGCCTTGAGATCTACATCTGGAGGGGCAGCCAGGCTACTCTCAATGGTACCACCAAGGCCAGGTGAGTGCCAAAAGAAGGGCGTGGCCCAGCTGCTCTCTGAAACATCTGGAGGAGTTTAGAAGTTTAATAACATTTATATGCCGCCCAATCCCGTAGGACTCCGGGTGGCTGATAATACAATAAATCAAAAAGAAGAGAAGAGAAGAAAAGATAGATTTAAAAAACACACCATGCACTCCATTCCGAGTGGGGCTGGACCATATTTTGGGGTCAACAGCCCCAGGCCTGCAGAGGTGCATTGATTTTAGCTACATCGCTATCTGACTTTGCCATTACTGCCAGCACCCCCCAAAAAATAGAACCTTCATGGTGATGTCACTCTCCCAAAAGCAAGAAAGGCACTAAAAGAGATTTTTTTAGGAAGATTTATTTATTGTTCCTCACCCGTGGATAAAAACCTTGCCAAGCTAAAGCCGACTACTTGGACCATAAAACAGAAAAGACTCTGGGAACCGTTAAGGAGGAGCTGACTTCACCCTCTTTCTCACACACAAGCTCTCTAAGCTGCTTTGTCTCTTGCTCCTCTGGAATCCGCTCCTTCCCTCCTGGGAATCTGGACAACAGTCCATCACAGGGATGGGTGGGGGGGAGGGAGAGAGATCTGGTAGCCCAGCCAGTGTGTCTCCTTCTCAAGGCTTGGCTGTGTAAAAGCAACTGTGCCAAAAGCTTTGAAGGCTATGTTGTGACTCAGCAGAAGTTTGCTGTGAGTTGAGTCGGGATGCAAGATTAACAATGCAGCTGGGGCTCGTTAGTGGCGTCGTCTGGTGATAAAAGGACGGATGGTGCCACGCCCTGGTTGCAGGAGTCAACGTTCATTCATTCGTTCATTCAACGTTCATTGTTCATCGGTTGTGGTGAGACACTTGGAGAAGTGATTTGCTTTCTGTAACCCTGATTCAAGGAGACACTTGGAGAAGTGAATTGCTTTGTAAGAGTTTTGTTTTTGCATTCTGTTATCTTCTTGCCAGAGACTTTATTTATGTTTATTTTTGGGCTCGCAGCCAGTCTGAGCCGAGGACTGATAAAGTTCTTTCCTTTTAAGTTTGTCTGCCTGTCGTCTGTTAACGAGCGGAGAAGGGGGGGGGGGACAGAACAGGCTACTAACGTTGGGCAGAGATGGAAGCAGGGAGGCTTTTATCAATGGAGACCCAGGCTCTCTGTCATTCTGCTGCTTCTGGATTCCCCTCCCGCCCAAACCCCTTCTCTTCTCAGGCTCTTTGCTGAGAAAATCAACAAGAACGAGAGGAAAGGCAAGGCGGAAATCCTGCAGCTGACTCAGACCGAGGAGACCCCGGAATTCTGGGACCTCCTGGGTGGGCAGGCAGAAGAGATCAAAGCCCACGTCCCAGATGACTTCAAGCCACCCAGGCCGAAGCTTTACAAGGTGAGGGAGTTGAGGAGAAAGAGAAGGAGGTGCCGGCACATCTTAAGAGTGGATGCCAGCCTCCTCCGCCCGTTTCTGTAGGGAGTTTCCAGGAACCTGCTTTGTTCTTGCCAATCAAATCCCTCCTGCTCTAGACTTTAGTTTTGGGGCATTTGTGCCTAAAGGGGTTGATTGTGAGAGAAAGCAGGTCTTTGGAAAACCAGTGATGCCATGTGGGTTTGGATGACCTCCAGGATGGCTCAAACTGGGCTTGGCTTGCCTCCTTCTCTGGGTAAATGCTCTTCCTTCTTCTCCGTTCCTCCCCCTGCGCAGGTTGGCTTGGGACTGGGCTACTTGGAGCTGCCCCAGATCAACTACAAGCTCTCCGTGGAGCATAAGAAAAGGCCACCGGTGGACCTGTTGCCCGAGATGAGGCTGGTAGGGACAAGGGAAGTGCTGATGGGACCAGAGTAGAAGTTCTAGACCAGTGTTTCTCAACCTTGGCGACTTTAAGTCCTGTGGACTTCAACTCCCAGAATCCCCCAGCCAGCATAGCTGGCTGGGGGATTCTGGGAGTTGAAGTCCACAGGACTTAAAGTCGCCAAGGTTGGGAAACACTGATCTAGATGGTTTCTCCCTCTCTTACCTTCCTGAAAGGAGATTCCAAGTGGTCCAGTTGAGCCTCAACCATTCTCCTTCTCTCTTCTCCTTTGGTAGCTCCAGAGCCTGTTGGACACCAAGTCGGTCTACATTCTGGACTGCTGGTCAGACGTCTTCATCTGGATCGGCCGGAAGTCCTCACGCCTGGTGCGGGCGGCTGCTCTCAAACTGGGACAGGAGCTGTGCAGCATGCTTCACCGCCCCAAACATGCCATGGTCATCCGGAACCTGGAAGGCAACGAGTGCCAGGTTGGAAGGAGGGCGATTTGGCAAGGAGGGACAATGGTTTGGTCCCAAAGGACTTCTAACCCTCTCCAAGGGTCACTCGGGCCACATTTGCCCACTTGCCAGGAGAAGGAAGCTATAGGGAAGGTTGCAGGGTTCAGAAAGTAAGGGGGCAGGATTTGCGAAGCGAGGGGGCTTCTCCTAGCCTGATGTGAAGCTTTGGAGGAGAAAGGTCTCTGCTGAAGAGATGATCCTACAAGAAAAGAGAACTAGCTTTTATATATATATATATATATATATATATATATATATATATATATATATATATATATATATATAATTTTCCGTTTTCATAGCATATAATCACATGTATACTATTACATAGCCAATATCCTATTGTATTAAGTAGTAATTACATCAGTTCCTCTTGTCATCAACGCCCAGAAAGATAAAAACCCATTATTGGCTCTTCTGCTCTTCATACACCTCTTTCTTCTGCCTCTCTCCTACCTCCTTTCTTCCCTCCATCATCCTTTCCTACTCTACTTCCCCTTCCTTTCTCCTTCTCCTCTCTCTGCATTCCACTCCTCCTTATCCTCCTCATCTTCCCCCCTTACCCTCTCTCCTATCTCTCTCTTCCCATCTTTCTTCTCTCCTCTGTTTCCCACTCTTCTACATCCTTTCTTCCCTCCATCATCCTTTCCTACTCTACTTCCCCTTCCTTTCTCCTTCTCCTCTCTCTTCATTCCACTCCTCCTTATCCTCCTCATCTTCCCACCTTACCCTCTCTCCTATCCCTCTCTTCCCATCTTTCTTCTCTCCTCTGTTTCCCACTCTTCCTCTCATTGGTGTATTTCAGCTTCTGAGCAAACTCCAATCTATGTTGATGGTATTTATGCTTCCATATCAATATACGTAACATATCTTAGTTTTAAAGAAAAAATAAGAGAAGACAGTATACATGTGCAATCATATTACATTAAAATCTAACACCCCTCGTCAAGCCTAATATACATCCCTCCCTTCCACCCTCCCCCCCAAACCCTCCCCTCCCCCCAGCCTTCTCTCCCCCAACTTCCCATACACGGTATAAATCTTTAACAAAAACAGTCTAGATTTGGTCTGGATTTTCTGATGGGGATCCGTGTCCCTGCCAGGTCTTCAAATCCAAATTCAAGAACTGGGACGACGTCCTGAAGGTGGACTACACCCGCAATGCTGAGGCCGTCCATCAGCCTGGTGGCCTCTCAGGAAAAGTGCAGAAGGATGCTGAGAAGAAGGACCAGCTGAAGGCCGACCTGACTGCCCTGTTTCTTCCACGCCAGCCCCCGATGCCTCTGAGCGAGGTAGGCCCTCCAAGGTGGAGAGATAACTAAGCTAGGCCCACCACTCTGGCGCCCTTGTGTGGAAATAGGTAAAGCATTCTCCCAACTAGCGTTTCCCAACCATGGGTGAACTTCAACTCCCAGAATCCACCAGCCGGAAGAGAAATTGGCTGGCTGGGGAATTCTGGGACTTGGAAGTCCACCCATCTTGAACTTGCTGAAGGTTTGAGGAACACTCCTCCAAATACTGGACGATGGGATCATTTATGACCCAGATCTGCTCCTGGCAAAAACAAGAAGCATCTCTTTGAGACACCTAGAACCTTTCCCCACCCAAAGCATTCCTCCCTTCTTGCCCTTCCTCCGTCTCTCGCTTGAAGGCCACCTCCATGACTCAAGTCTTTGGGCGGGTGGTTGCTTCCCCTCCTCCCCCAGGCAGAGCAGCTCATGGAAGAATGGAACGAAGATCTGGACGGCATGGAAGGCTTTGTCCTGGAGAACAAGAAGTTCACCCGGCTGCCTGAAGAGGAATTTGGCCACTTCTACACCCAGGATTGCTACGTCTTTCTCTGCCGGTAGGTCATCTCGCCAACTTCCCAGGTGCTCCATGACTTTGGTTTCCCGGGGAGGTGTCTTTCCATCCTGCCTTCTCCCTCTGTCCAAATCAGTGCATGGCGTTCCTCAAAGCAGGGAAGTGGGTTGAGAGCAGATGCTTCTTCAGAAATGGTCCTCTCCCATTCCAGTGTAGGAGTCTCTGGGGGACCCTCCTCCCCGATTCCTGGTGGGCTGAAATTCACACTCTGATCATGGATATTGACCTTTCTTTGCTGGGACTCAACCTTTAAGAGATGCCCTTCCTGTTGGGTCCTACGTGGGCCCTTTGGACAAGGCCTGGCCAACCCCATCCCTTCCTTGAGATGTTCTCCTAAGTCTCCACTCCTCGGAGCTGATCCTGGTGCTGGAAAAGGTTCCTCTTTTCTGCTGCTTGAGGAGAAGTAACTGAGTAACTTTGGTTTTGTCCCGAGAGGTACTGGATCCCTGTGGAGACGGAGGAAGATGAGGAGGAGAAGAAGAAGAAGAAGAGAGAGGAAGGGGGCGCTGAAGGAGAGGAGAAGGACGAGGAGGAGGAGATGGAAGAAGAAGAGAAGCAGCCAGAAGAAGACTTCCAGTGTGTGGTTTATTTCTGGCAGGGCCGTGAGGCCTCCAACATGGGCTGGCTGACCTTCACTTTCAGCCTCCAGAAGAAATTTGAGAACCTTTTCCCAGGCAAGCTGGAGGTGAGCCAGAGGATCATCCCTGGGGCCCGAAGGAGAGTGGGGAACTGGGGGCGCCCATCCTCTCCGCAGTCTTCTGGGCTGGTGTTTCCAAACTTGGCCCCTTTAAGGTTGGCCCCATGAGGGATTCTGGGAGTTGAAGTCCACCCATCTTCAGAGCCAAGTTTGAGAAAGACTGCTGTAGGAGCAGAGCTGGAATAAATCATCCTGCCCTCCATATCTCTGCACCGTTGACCAGGATGTTTTGGCCAGAGGAAGGCAGGGGTACTACACACCTGCCCAGGTGTGCTGGACTTCAACTCCCAGAATCCCCCCCATCCCCACCCAGAATGAGAAATGCTCCCTGATTAATCTGGCCTGGAAAGGACCGTTCTTAAAAAAAACACACAAACACATTAAGGCAGAGGTGCCCACTTTAAAATTTGTGGACTTCAACTCCCAGAATTCTCCAGCCAGCTAAGTACAGCTGAGATTTCTGCAACCCCCCTCCCCAAATCCTCCAGGTTGTGCGCATGACCCAGCAGCAGGAGAACCCCAAGTTCCTCTCCCACTTCAAGAGGAAATTCATCGTCCACAAGGGGAAGAGGAAAGCCAGGGATGACAATCTCCAGCCCAGCCTCTACCACATCCGCACCAACGGCAGCGCGCTCTGTACCCGGTGAGGGGTGCCATTCCCTGTGGGCAGGGTTGGGGGTCTTGGGCCTCTGGACTCGCTGAGACCATTCAAAGCCTCGGAGGGGATGGAGGGTCCTGCTAGACACCTAGGAGAAGTTCTCCCATTTCTGCTCTCCTTGCATTTTGGGAACCCCCCACTGGGTTTACACAAGAGTTTGGATGTTGGAACGCAGAGATGGTTCGAGGTTCGAGGTTCATTTTATTTATATGCCGCCCTATTCCCAGCGGGACTCAGGGCGGCGCACAAACCCAAGGAGGGGAAGGGAAACACAAAAACTACACAGAAAGTACAGGGCATGTAAAAACAACCAACAGCCACACGATTCGAGAGGGGAAGGGAACTCATCGACCCCAGGCCTGCCGACACAGCCAGGTTTTGACGGCTTTTCGGAAGGCCTGGAGAGAGGTGAGGGTCCGAATCTCTGCGGGGAGCTCGTTCCAGAGGGCCGGAGCTGCCACAGAGAAGGCCCTCCCCCGGGTAATAGCCAGATGACATTGGCTGGTAGACGGAACCCGGAGGAGGCCTAATCTGTGGGATCTAATCGGTCTGGTGGAGGTAATTGGCAGCAGGCGGTCTCTCAAGTACCCAGGTCCAATACCATGAAGGGCTTTATAAGTGAGAGATGGAGAGCTAATGTCGTTTGGGCATTTCTAAAAGAAGCTTGGCCATCTTCTGCTAAATCCTACCTCCCCACCACCACCCAGAGACCATCCAGAGAGAGTTTGTTATGTTCTGGAGTCAAACCACCGGAACAAATGCTGTTATCTTCAGGATACCCCTAAGCCAGTGTTTCTCAACCTTGGCAACTTGAAGATGTCCGGACTTCAACTCCCAGAATTCCCCAGCCAGCATCCGCTGGCTGGGGAATTCTGGGAGTTGAAGTCCGGACATCTTCAAGTTGCCAAGGTTGAGAAACACTGCCCTAAGCCTTTGGCCAAAGCTGCCTCCCTTGATGTTCCTGCTCTTTCTTTGTGAACCAAATGAATTCCCTTCGTCATTCTTCTTTGGCCACGTATCGGTCCATCAACCCAACTCCCCAAACCCAAATCGGGCCAAAACCCAGACATGGGAAGGTACTGGGGTTCCTTCCCTTTGTCCCTGTGGGTGCTGATGGTCTCCTCACCTTCCCTTCCAGGTGCATCCAGATCAACACGGACTCCAGCCTTCTCAACTCCGAATTCTGCTTCATTTTAAAGGTAACCTAAGCCACACAATGGATGAAAACCGAACTTCCTTTTTTTTTTAATCATGCTCTTTTGTAAAATGCATCACGGAAGTTTCAGGTTTAAGTTTCGAGTTTAATAGAATTTGTATGCCGCCCACTCCCATTGGGACTCACAAGCAAGATAAAAACATTTTAAAAGAATTTAAGAAAGATACAATTATTAAAATAATACACCATCCTTTCTGTCTAAGTGGGGCTGGATATTAATCAACAGCCCCAGGCCTTCCGGAACAGCCAGGTCTTAGTGGCTTTACAGAAGGCCGGGAGAGTGGTGAGGGTCCGGATCTCTGCAGGTAGATCGTTCCACAGGGCCGGTGCAGCTACAGAGAAGGCCCTTCCCCGGGGGGCCACCAGCCGGCATAACCGGGGCATATAACATTGAACAATAAACACAGCCCACCCTCTTGTCAACAATACCCCCCAAAATACAAACCCAATACACCACTTCGACCCACCATACACCCTTTCTTTCACCCCCCCTCCAACTTTCGTTCTTCCCTCCAACGTTCCCCTCTATCCTACTTCCCTTCTCACTCTATCACTCCTCTCTCCCAATACACTCCCTCCCTTCCTTCTCACCCTCCCTCCAATCCTCTCTCCCACCCTCTCTACCCCTCTTTCTTCTATCCCTCTACTCCTCCCTTCCGTGTATCTCTGCTATCTATCAATATATTCAGCTTGTCTTATTTTAACACTAGAGTTAAAGAGCAACAGTATACAAGTGCAATCGTGTTATTTTAAAATCTAACATGTACTATATTTCCCCCCTCCCCCCTAAGACCCCACCTCCCTTCCCTCCCCCCGACTTCCCAGAGCCCATACACGGTATAGCTTTTTAACAAACACAGTCTAAAATTTGTTAAAACAAAGGAAATTAACGGGGGGAAAAAGAGAGTCAATAAGATCTCTACGTTGAGCTCAGCTTCTTGTTGTCCCCCGATCCTGTGTGATCTTATTGGTCGTTGGGAGATGAATGGCAGGAGGCGGTCTCTCAGGTTGGAATTCAAGGCCTCTTTCCGGGGCACCGATCCCCCCAAAATGGGTGCCCCCAGAATGCTAATACTTTCGTACCCCCCACCGCCCAGGCTGGCTCTGAATTCACGTAGCCTGAAGCCCTCGGGTGGAAGCCAGGTGGGAGAAGGCTGACCTCTGGCCCCGGGAGGTCCAGCCGTTGCAACTTTTTAAGACTTGTGGACTTCCAACTCCCAGAATTCTCCTTCCAGGTTCCCTTCGAGAGTTCCGACAATCAGGGAATCGTTTACACCTGGGTCGGCCGAGCTGCCAACCCGGATGAAGCCAAGCTGGCCGAAGATGTCATGAACCACATGTTTGACGACTCGTACAGTAAACAGGTAAAGAGAACAAGGGGGAGAACATTTGCAGCTCAGAGCACCAGGCCCCCGAGTTGTTTTCTTGCAAACCTTTCGTGACCCAACTAGGTAACCTCATCAGTGCTAGGAGGAGGGAGTGGGGATTGCTCCATATTTACATACGGTGGCAAGCTGTGCGACTGGATCACACCACCTCCTGGCCAGCAATCGACAGCCTAAGTGAGGAACCACAAGGAACACGACTCGGGGCCAGCTACTCCTATATAAACAGAGAGCAACCCCCCCTCCTAGCACTGATGATGTTACCTAGTTGGGTCATGAAACGTCTCCCAAGAAAACCACCAAGCTCCAAGGACCCCACAGGTGAAGATGATGCGGTTGGGGAAAACCCACAAGCAAATCTTCCCCACTTCCCCTCCCCTCCTCTTCTTCCTTCTCCTCCCCTCCTCCTTGGTTTGCAGGTGATCAATGAGGGAGAAGAACCAGAGAATTTCTTTTGGGTGGGGATTGGAGCCCAGAAACCTTACGACGGAGATGCCGAATACATGAACTTCTCCCGTCTTTTCAGGTGGGCAGTGGGTTCCCTGGGGAGGGTCCCTTCTTCCCCCAAAGAGCTCCCCTAATTCCCCTAAGAGCCAAAACCCACCCTCCCTTTACATGGCTTTTATTTGTTTTATATGGGTCTTTTTACTGTTGGTAAGCTGCCCTGAGTCATTTTACTGGCATATAAATTTAATAAATAAATATAAATTAAAAAACGAAATAAAAGGAAAGTTTCTGGAGAGTAACAGGCCAGAGAAGGAGCTGCCCTTTTTCCCCATCACCATCCAACAAACCCTCCCATCTGTAGCAGAATCCAAGAGGCTCCCAAAGAGACTGAATTTCCTCCTGGGGGGCGGGGAATGAAGGGGGGTCCCTTCTTCCTCCTTCTGCCCGGGGCTCCGTCTCAAGGCTTTTTCCTGGCTTTGTCCCTCACCCACCAGGTGCTCCAACGAGAAGGGCTACTTCGCGGTCTCGGAAAAATGCTCCGATTTCTGCCAGGATGACCTGGCCGATGACGACATCATGTTGCTGGACAACGGCTGTGAGGTCAGTCTGGGGTAGGAGCCGGACGGGACCCTTGGCTGGCTGCGGCCTGGAGGGCATGAACGGCTTGCAAAGTGGTGGGAACCAGGAGGAGATGCCTGCTTTGGTCGCCTCTGGAGGAGACCCCGCCCGGTCGTCATCACCACCACCTCCTCCTCTTCTTTTCCTCCTCCTCCTCTTCTCCTCCTCCTTCTTCTCCTCTTTCTTCTTCTCCTCCTCCTCTCCTCCTCCTCCTCTCCTCCTTCTTCTCCTCCTCCTCTCCTCCTTCTCCTCCGCCTCTTCCTCGTCTTCTCCTCCTCTTCTCCTTCTTCTCCTCTTCTCCTTCTCCTCTCCTCCTCCTTCTCCTCTCCTCGTCTTCTCCTCCTCCTTCTTTTCCTCTTCCTCTTCTCCTCCTCAGTCTCCTTCTTCTCCTCCTTCTCTTCCTCCTCTCCTCTTCTCCTTCTTCTCCTCCTCCTCTTCTCTTCTCCTTCTCTTCTCCTTCTCCTTCTCCTCCTCATTCTCCTCCTTCTCTTCCTCCAGGTCTACATGTGGGTGGGGACGCAGACCAGCCAGGTGGAAATCAAGTTGAGCCTCAAAGCTTGCCAGGTAAGGACCCCAAAGTCTTGCTGACTGTTCAGGGCGGAGACCGAAGGAGGCTCCGTGTTCACCCCCCCCCTTCTTTGGCTTCAGGGGGAGAAAAGGCCTCCCGAGTTCTCCTGGCCTCCTCCACTCTTAAGGGCATGAAGGTGCACAGGGGGTCCTCGACTTACGACCATTCGCTTAGAGACACTGCGGCCATCCTAAATACGAGTCAGTTGCCAAGGCTCTGGGTTTTTATCACGTGACCCGGGGGAGGCTGCAGAGGCCGTAACTGTGAAACGTGCTCCCGGGTGCCCCTTTTTCCCAGTGCTGTGGCAACTTTGAAGTGAACGGCTGTAAGTGGAGGACTTGGGTGGTTTGAGGAATCCAGGAAGTGGCCTGGAGGTTATAGGTCAAGTCCTGAATATATTTAGGGCCGGTTGTTCACTGCCGGCCTTGAACCGCTCTCCCTCCCTCCCTCCCCAGGTCTACATCCAGCACATGCGGTCCAAGGACGCCGGCCGGCCCCGGAAGCTTCGCCTGGTTCGCAAGGGCAACGAGCCGCTTCCCTTCACTCGCTGCTTCCACGCCTGGAGCGTTTTCCGGAAGCCGCCAGCTTAACGGCGGGGCCCCCCACAGCGCCAAACCTCAGACCTCACCTGCCACCCGCGGTGGCCCCCCCCACGGGGGACTCCCCAACGGATGGACTTTGTAGTCTTCTGCCAGCACTGGGTGGACCATCCCCACCCTTCACTGCAACGCGCTTCTCTTCCGGCTGCGGATGGGAGGAATGGTTACTCAGAGAGTGGGGGGAGCCGCCTTGCTTACCACCCCCCCCAATCCCCCTCCCCTGCTGCTTCCGTTCCCAAGGCCCCTCACGCCTCCTTTGAGGGTCAGACTTTGCCTGGCTCCCTCTTAGCCATCGTCAAGAGGGGAGAAATCTTGGCTTTCCTCCCGCTCAAACCCTCCTTTGCCCCCTCGTCCCCCCGTGCTCTCTGGAGCCCCCTCCCCCTGTTCAGGAGCAGCAGCCCCCCAACTTTGTGCAGGCTGAGACCCAGGAGGATCTCCCTGCTTGGGGGTCTCTGGCAAAGGCTTGCAAAGAGATTTCCGAATGAGGTTTGGAGCGGAAGCAGAGGGGTTTCGTTTGGGGGGGGGGGGTGCAGGGGGAGGCTCTTGATCTGCAAAGCGAATGTAAGATTCCTCCCCATCTTCCATCCCTGAGAAGGGAGAATTTCAGCAGGTGCTTTCTGTGCTCCTCAAAGCCACCCCTGGCTGCTAAAATTCTTTTTTTTATGATTATTTTTTACAACTACTAAAAGCACAACTCTCTTTTATTGCCTTCCAGTTGAAATGCCTGCTCTTCTTCTTCCTTCTTTCTTTTTTTGCACTGAATTACAGAGTTTCAAAAAAAAAAAAAAAAAAGCTCGATCACACAAAGAAGTCGTGTTCCTTGCTTTGCTCCTAGTCCTCATGAGGTTCGGGAAAAGCAAGATCTCTTTTTACAACTTTCTGCTTTGCGCCCCGTTTGCAGTGGGCCCCGTTCCGTTCCGTCCCAGATACCCATCCGCATTTTGGAAAGGGTGGGGAAGAAAGCCACGAGAAAGAAAACACTGGGAAGAAATAGTAAAATGCAGCAGAGGTGGCACCGTGCCCGCCAAGCATCTGCAGGAGTTGGTGCCAGCTGCGGAACGCATGGCCAAAGGCATTGCAAATGGCAGGCTTCCTACCTCCAGACAGATAGAATAGCAGCAAGCAGGAATTCAACCGGCAAAGCGCAGGCTTGCATCTGGCCTGGCGCAAACACAGCGGAGGGGGGCATCAGTCCCAGGGCTTCACACAAGCTTCCTTCTGAAGGTCTCAATAAAGATTGCAAAGATGGATGTTTATGAGCTGCCATGTTGTCTTTCTTTTCTGACAGCTATAAGCAAACCCCGGTTCGCTCCCAACATTTTTAATGCTTGTCCTCCCCTCTTAGATGCCCTATAAGTGGCATTTCCCCCCTGCCCCAAACTTGGCTGGTAGTAGAAAAACGTTGTTCGATAGTTCCAAGCGGTGCTTTCTCTGCCTCCTCCTGCAAAGAGGGGGGGCTGAGAAACTCCACACACACACAGAGAGAGAGGCTGCTTTAGATAGTAAATGCTTTATTCTTCCTTTATTAAAAAACCTGCATTAATTACTAAACAATGCTAAGCCCATTTCTCTGGACCGAAAAAAAAAAGGGGATGGGGATCCGAAGAGGCCATTCTACAAGGGAAACTAGCCCACCCCCTCCCTCAGTGGCTACCACAAGAGAGACTCACAATGGCACACCTTCCAGGCACCCACAACACACACCCTCCAGGCACTCGTACACACACACACACACACAGAGCAAGGATCGAATCGTACCGTTGTACCAAAGTGGGTTTTTGCAAAGGCTTCCTGGGGAGCCCTGTTCTCACGTACATCAAAAAGGGGTTTATTTTAAAGGGTTCAGCCCCACTTCTTAGCTTCCCCCCCACCCAATGGTCTTATCAACCCTCCAGGGAGGGGGGGGGTTTCCTTGGCACAAAAACATCTGTTAAGGAAAAAAAGAATCCTTCCCAGAAGAAAACGGAGCTTGAGGTCCTGCGATGGGCTTTTTTGGCACAAGACGTTTTCCCACCTCAACGGGGAAACGTGGAGCGGAAGCAGGAGAGAGCCCGCCTCCACCCCAGAGAACGGGGTCCATAATGCCAAGCAGCAGTGGGAGAGGGGGGCGGGTTGAAGCCCCCCTTCCTTGAAATGGGATCTCGGCAACAAAACACCCTCACCACAGCATCTGCACAGCGGCACCTGCAGCTCCTCCTTGGAAAGTCCATCTGGCTTGCAAAAAATCCCAGCTTGTAAGGCAGGAAAGAAGCCCCCCACCCACCCACCCACCCAAATACCCCACGAAGACCTCGGACTGCAGCCGCTGCAGAAAGTGGGATCATCAGGCAAAACTTGAGCTGGCTCAGCCAAATTGACCACCGGCAGCCGAAGCCGGGATTTCTAATGTGGGAAGCTGGAGGTCAGAGAAACTGGATGCTGGGAACCAGGCAGCTCAGAGGTTCCCTGATATTCGTAGGAGTTGGCCAAATAAAGAGAAGGCAAGCCCACCCATCGGGGTCCCAAGGCTCGCTTCCTGCATTCGAGGGAGACCCTGTATTCTTCAGTGCATCCAAATCAGACCAAAATCCCATCTTGAGCCCAGCAAAAACTCTTCGCTTTCTAGTCTCGGGGAGTCCTTTCTCCGGTTGAAAATCAAAAGAAAAATAAAAAGCACAAAACCATCAGCCGATCTTATTTTACCATCATCTCCTCTTCTGGAATGAAGAGACATACATCAATTCTGTTACCAAGCCCAATTAATTTTCCCCTCCCCGAGGCAAAAATAAAAAATAAAAATCCCGGGAAATTGGAATTTCAGAAAGGAAAGAGGAAGCTACTTTGGCATTGCTAAGGAACCCCAAATCTACGAAACTTTAAAGTCAAATCGGGCCCTGTGGCGGCTAAGGAGGAGGCGAGATGGCTCTCGTTTGCACATTAAACTCTTGGAAAGCGAATAGGAGGAATCTGATTTTCTCACCACTCGTCCTGAATGTTTAAATAACGGGGGAGGAAGGCAAAGTGAACAATATCAGAAAGGTTTGATAGTATTTCTTGGACTGCTATAATTTTCTTGCAGCAGCTCTGTGGCTTCCTATTTCACAATCTGCTTTGTGCTCGGATAAATATTCCCAATTAGAAACCTTGTGAAATGAAGAAAGAAAAAAGTATTTAACCGTTCCCTCCAAATTAAGGGGGAGGGAGGGAGGGAGGAAAGAAGGAAGGGAACGATGGTGAGAGAGAAGGAAGGCTGGCTTCCATCAGTATCACCAAGGGTTTTCTTCAGATCTCTTCTTGGCCTCCAAGTTCCCACCAGTGAGCAAAAAAAACCACTTAATTCATCATTGGATCCAGTACAACTTTTCTCAGTTCAGTTCAGCCCAGAAAAAGTGGGGGGGCTCTGAAGAGGGCAGAGGGGGTTTCAAGGGAGGTCAGGAGAATCCGAGTCTTGGCAGCCGTTCCCACCTTCATCCAACTGCCCAGCGTTGCATCGCAGCAAAAAAAAACCTCCCTCTCTTTCCTGTCCATCGGAAGCTCCTTTCCCCCATATCAGAGGAGCCGTGGGGCCAAAAGATCCCGGTTGCTTTCTTGGGGGGGGGGGGGGGGGAGGGGAGTCCTCAGCCAGGTCTTCCCCCTCCCCCCAAGTGGTTTCCTTTCCCAAAGAAAAGGCTTATAGAAGCCCCCCCAGAGGTCTCTGTGCAATGGAAGAGTGGGAGCTCCCAAAGTGGTTCTTCTAGGACGTTGGCACATTTTTCTGTTTTTGTTTTTCTCTTTTTCTTTTTTACATATATTTATATATATATATATATATATATATATATATAATCTATCAAAAATGCAAACTTGGAGAGGTACCCAGGAAGAGAGGCCGCCTGTCTGCTTCCAGGCCGCGTGTTAGAAAAAGACCACAACTCTTTTCGTAAAAAAAAATAGACAGGGAAGGGCCTGGGGTCCTCTGGAGGGGGAGGGCCAAGAGTCCGTTGCAAAGACAGCAAGACGTCTCCGTCCAAAAGCTCCAAGCATCCCCTCGGACGGGGCAGGGGCCCTGCGAAGGAAAAGAGCAGACCTTAAAACAGGTGGGCAGAGGCTCCCTCTCTCCCCCCCTCCCTCCTTCCTCTTTCCCTCCCTCTCTCTTTCCCTCCCTCTCTCCCTCTCTCCAAACTCAGCCCTCTCCCCATCTTTATCTCTTCCCTTTTGGGTGGCACTGGGGAAGCACGTTGCACCTTTCGTCCATTCTCCTATCTTACTCCACGTTGCAATACAGGTGGGTCCTTGACTTATGACCACAACTCCCGCCGCTAAGCGAGGCGTTGCTCCATTTTGCAACCTTCCTTGCCACGGTGGTTAAGCGGCTCCCTGCTTAACTTTCTTCAACTGTGTGACACCGTCGCCAAAAGCGAATCCGGCTTCCCCCGTCGCTGTTGCTTGTCACACAACGGGACCCAGCAACTGTCATAAGTACATGCCAGTTGCCAAGCTTCCCAATTCTGATCGTGTGACCAGGGGGAGGCTGCAACAGGCGTGTGAAGAACTGTCCCCCCGGGCGTTTTTTCCCCCCAAAAGTTCACTAATTGCCGTAAGTCGAGGACTAGCGGTCAAAGGGAGGCCCTTTCTTCCCTGCAATCTTTGTTGGGCTGCAAGAGACCGTCCCGTCCGGCCTCCCCGCCTGGGCTGCCCCCAGGCCTTCTGCCCCAGCTCAGAACGCGCCCACGTCCCGAGAACCAGCTGCCCCTCTTTCCCTTGCTTCAAAGAAGGACGTGCCTCATTTAATGAGGATCCCTGGAGATGATCGAGCCTCCTCCTCACTGAGGTTCCGCAGATTCCTCTCGGATTCCTCGGAGGGCCTGGAACGAGAAAGGGGGGGTCAAGGCATCCCAGGCCAGAGAAGGACTTCCAATTTCCTAAAGAGCTTTTATTGGAGAGAACGGAGGGAACCATTAAATATCTGTTTTCTTCTTCAAGGCTCACTTGTGGCCCTCAGGTTCTGTTCCCTCGTGAGAGACTGACACCTGTCATCAGAACAGTGGAGTCTCGATTACTTGCATTAAGGGAAGTCCTCAAAGCAAAATTTAAACCCCAACATACGGTTCATTTATTGAACTACTAAAAAAGTCCAGAGAACATTATAAAACAAGCAGTCCGACTCCTTCTCCAAAGCTTTTAGCTCTCTGAGCTACAATCTCAAGAACCCTGGAAAAGCCACCCTCTCCTCCTCTATTTCCCACTGAAGTGGAATCTCACAGAATTAAGGCTATGATTAGGCAGAGCTCCACTGGCAAGGGGCATTTTTTTTAATTGTTTTATTTTATCAATTCCATATATACATTCACAATTATATGATCTCATAATTGTTATTAATAATATGTATTTATAACAATTTTTCCCTACAGTTGACAATATACTTGAAGATTGCTTTCTTACCATCCCATAGATCCATCTTATCTTACAACGGTCCTACTTCTTCTTCCCTCCCTCCCTCTTTCCTTCCCTTGTTTCTTCTCTCCTACTCCCCTTCCTTCCCTCCTTCCTTCCCTCCCTCCTTCCCCTTCCCTCTTTCTCTCCTTCCCTCCTTCCTTCCCTCCTTTCTTTTCTCCTTCTCTCCTTCCTTTCCCCCTTCCTTTCCTCCTTCCTTCCCCCCTTCCTTCTCTCCTACATTCCCTTCCTTCTCTCCTACATTCCCTGCAAGGGGCATTTCAGGCACAACTAATGCCAGGCCTAGCCTGCATTAACAGAGGGATGGGGTCAAGATCACGTGAAGTCATCTTTACAACGCCTTGAGAAGTGACCTAACTTCCCTACAACTCAAGAATGGACATTGAAAGTCACAAATTTAGCCGAGATGGCTAAAATATCGGCATATCTTAAAGATCATTCAAATGAGAGATATAAACGAGACTGGAAAAAATGGATTGAATAAATACGGGACCGAGAAGTGACCTAACTTGGAATCTTACATCCAAGTTTTGGTCACCGCATTTCAAAAAAGACCTTGAGATTCTGGAAAGTGTGCAGAAAGAGCAGCAAGAGAGATGACTGGAGGCTAAAACATACGAAGAACAGTTGCCGGAATTGGGTTGGGCTCGTCCAGTGAAAAGAAGGGGCTGGACTAGAAGATCTCCAAAGCCCCTTCCAACTCAGTTATTCTGTAAACGTTGCCCCCAGATTAGGTGGGCCTCTGCAAAGGTGGTAGGCATGTCCTTAGTTCCAGTTTATTGCTACCAAAGACTTACGTCAAGTAATCCTTCACTTCTTCGACTGTAATATCTCCAGTGGTATTTAAGGGGGTGTCGATGCTGCTATCGGGGGAGTCAACCGGCGTTGAGGCAAACAATGCTGGGTGGTCTTCGGGAGACCCTGAAAGTAGAAACGCTTTTCAATATTCCCATAAACACCCAGGATTTCAATTTAACCTCCTCCGTCTTTAAAATGCTTCCTTCTTTGAGACTGGATCTGTTACAAAACTTCCCTCAAAACTTTTGATAGATCCCTTATTAATAGATAGGTTAATGGACAATGGTGGGGAAATGCACTACCAAAATGAGGATAAGCAAAGGTGGCGCAGTGGTTAAATGCAGCACTGCAGGCTACTTCAGCTGACTGCAGTTCTGCAGTTCGGCGGTTCAAATCTCACCGGCTCAAGGTTGACTCAGCTTTCCATCCTTCCAAGGTGGGTAAAATGAGGACCCGTATTGTTGTTGGGGGCAAGAGGCTGGCTCTGTAAACCGCTTAGAGAGGGCTGAAAGCCCTATGAAGCGGTATATAGGTCTAACTGCTATTGCTATTGCTACATCAAGTCCAGTTAAGTGCTTCAGCATGGAGGGAGGGAGGAGGAGGAGGAGAGAGAGGGGGGGAGGCAGGGAGGGAAGGAAGGAAGGAAATAAAGACAGACAGAAAGAAAGAAAAAAGAAAGAAAAAAGAAAGAAAGAAAGAAGGAAAGAAAGAAAGAAAGAAAGAAAAAGACGGGAGATGGGGAAAGAATGGCAAGAGAATGAAAGAGGGCTGAAAGCCCTATGAAGCGGTATATAAGTCTTAACTGCTATTGCTATCTTTAAAACATGCAAACCCATACAGAGCAATTTTTCTCAAGGGGGGGCAGACTGATATTCAAGGCCAGTCACAGTTAGGTAGTGAAACATCCCCAAGGAAGCTTCAGAGGGCACCAAGAACTCCACGGTTCAGCCCTGAAGCCACAGTGGCTCTCTTAAAATTGAGTCAAATAAATACGCCAAAATTTCATTTTAAAAATCAGAAGTTATGATAAAACCAAGAGTTTGCAGAGACTTCAGACTGTGCAACTAAGGCTGAACCAGCTTTCTTTCTTCCTTCCTTTCCTTCCTTTCCTTCCTTTCCTTCTTTCTTTCTTTCTTTCTTCTTTCTTTCCTTCCTTCCTTCCTTCTTTCCTTCTTTCTCTTTCTTTCTTTCTTTCTTTCTTTCTCTCTCTCTCCCTCTCTCTCTCTCTCTCTCTCTCTCTCTCTCTCTCTCTCTCTCTCTCTCTCTCTCTCTCTCTCACACACACACACACACACACACACAGAGACAGTCCTGCACCCCGTTCCCATGGCAGTCATACACCGGGTGATGTGCCAGTCTACCCGAATATCTGCAAAGATGTTTTCCTTACTGTCGTTGCTAGCAGGGGAATGATTAGCCTCGGAGCCTTGTAAAACATGCGTCCCGTTGGCCTGGCTTAGTTTTGGCGTCGCCGTAAAGTTATTTCTGTAATTAAAAAAAGGAAACAGCATCTCAATTGCCATCTACTACCCCAGCCCCCCCCGCCAGCCCCTCTATATGCCTCCCACATCCGTCTCCCTTCCAGGGTCAAAATAAACACCATAAACCAGTGGTTCCCAAACTTGGCAACTTTTAAGACTTGTGGACTTCAACTCCCAGAATTCTCCAGCCAGCAGAGAATTCTGGGAGTTGAAGTCCACAAGTCTTAAAGTTGCCAAGTTGTGAAGTTCCCCGCTTTAAGTTGTGAGGTGGGACAGGGGAGGCTTTAAGCCTCGGCCCACTTGAGGGTCCTCACCTGGATGGCTCCCACCCCCCACATCCAGCAGAATTGCCCTCTGGGTGCGGACTGCAGCCGTCACAAAGTGGGACAGACGACAGATCAAGGCCCCATCCCGGCTGGGTTTTGTTAATCAATCCTCCACAAAATGCACCCCGTTACAGCTTGGTTATGCCTCCCCAACTCCCCAAGTTTGATTTTGAAGCACAACAATCTTCTAGCCCTGTTTCTTTTGAGTTTAGTCGTTAAATGCAAAGCTGTTTTGGGGGGGCACACCCGCTCGTGAGCCCCCTCTCTGCCTCGTGAGAAATGTGGCTCGGGTTTCCAGAAAGCCAGCTCTACGTCCTTTCGGGGGTTAACTATGGCAGCCTTGGCAGAGATTCTTCTGCACCGAAGTGGTCCCCATCGCGTATTTAAAGGAACAACGTGTCCCCCCGCGAGAGGCTCAGCTGGTCCCTCACCCTGGAGAAAGGCTGTCGTGGGTGCGGCTCGTCTCCAGCACACACAGCGGCTCGGTCATGTTTCTAGTGCTCAAGGAGAAGCGTTCGAATTCTGATGGAGAGATCAAGTAGAAGCCTGCAACGGGAACAGAAAAAAGAGATCCGCTTGCAGGCCTCTTTTCCCCCCAAATATTCACAGCAACGCAAAAGCAGAGCCTGTTCCCATGGAAGGAGAGACCCCCTTCCTCACCCACTCTGCATCTGGCAGCCCCCCCCCCCCCGATTCTTAAAAGATAAACTTCTTCCAGCCAAGGAGGCTCGGTTTAGCTGCTGCCTAACTTCTCTCCCTTCAGCAGCCCATCTGGTCCTCATTCAACAATGGCCAGAGTTGCCTTGTTCATCTTTTGAGCCTTGCGGGTTTTTTTTTTTTTTAAATTCAATCCTTTACAGTTTTGTAACTTTTTTTTTAAATTTTTATTTTTTTTAATTTTATCAATTTCATATATACATTTACAATTATATGATCTCATAACTGTTATTAATAATATGTATTTATAACAATTTTTCCCTACTGTTAACAATAAGATTGCTTTTTTAACATCCCATAGATCCATCTTATCTTACAACGGTCCTACTTCTTCTTCCCTCCCTCCCTCTTTCCTTCCCTCGTTTCTTCTCTCCTACTCCCTTTCCTTCCCTCCTTCCTTCCCTCCCTCCTTCCCCTTCCCTCCTTCTCTCCTTCCCTCCTTCCTTCCCTCCTTCCTTCCTTCCCCTTTCTTCTCTCCTTCCTTCCCTCCTTCCTTCCCTCCTTCCTTCCCTGCAGTTTTGTAACTTTCATTCTTACTTTTACCTTGTAAAATTCAGCCTTGTTCGTCATTTGGGTTTCACCTGTGCTTTTAAGTCTTGTTTCTACCTTGTTTTATTATGTCGTTTACTTAAGTGAAGAAATTGGATCGATAAATAAGCTTAAAAAATTTCCACCTCCGAAGGGTCGGTAGCAGGAGTCGCCCCCCAAAGCACCATCGTCGATCCTCTGCGCTCCTCCCCCCTTGCTTTCCCCACCATTTCAGATGTTTTCAAAGCGACACCCCCCCCCCCAAAAAAAAAACAACCATCCCCTTTCGGCTGTGCTGGGCTGCCTCGGAGGCCTCCTCCAGGCGGGTTCGTCCCTCCCTCGTCCCTTCCCCGCCCCTGGCTCACCTTGGCCATACTTGGTGAAGACGCAGGAGGCGATGCCGCTGATGTCCTCCTTCCGGATGCAGTCGTAGTGGACCTGCGGCCTCAGGCTGGGCACCGTGAAGACGTGGAGGTCGCCCAGGTTGGTGAGGCAGGCCAGCCCATTCTCCGAGTAGTCGTCGCAGGTGGCGCTGGCAAAGCTGATCAAGCCCACTTTCCGGACCCGGCAACCTTCGTGGGCGGTCAGCTTGAACTTGGTTTTGGCGCTGACTTTGGGGAGGGTGAATACCTGGGGAAGCCGGAGAAAGGAGGATTGAAGTGGCTTCCTCTCGGACGCTGACCACCATGACCAGTGGCTGCATTGAACTGGACAATCAGTTCAGCCCAGAAGGAAATGATTCCACCATACGGGTAGTCCTTGACCAACAACAATTTGTTTAGCAAGTTACAACAGCCCTGGAAAAAGTGACGGATGACTGTCGCTGCATCCCCACAGTCACATGATCGAAATTTGGATGCTGGGCAACTGGCATGTACTACGCCTGTTGCCGAATTCCAGGGTCACGTGATGCCCACTTGAGACCTTCCCGGCCATCTTCGGATAAGCCAAGTCAACGGGGAAAGCTGGATTCATTGAATGACCACCTGATTCACTTATCCAGGGCAGAGATTTGCTTAACGACCATGGTGAAAAAGGCCATGAAATCAGGTGTGACTCGCTTAACGACTGCCTTGCTTAGCAATGGAAATTCTGGGGTGTTTGTCAAGCCGAGGACTTCCTGTGGCAGGAAGCCAGTTCAGAGGGAGGGAAATGCTTCCCGTGCTGACTCTGAATGAGCCAATCATGGTCGGTCCCTTCTGGGGCCCATTTGCGCTCCATCGTCACAGTAAGAAAGCAGGGAATGGCTACTGAGATGCCAGGGCCTCCCCAGAAGAGACTCTACCAAGAACATCTAGACGTTCCTGTCAGATTTGGGTTAATGACAGGGTCCCAAATAGCATCCAAAATTAAATCAGAGTCAAAGGCAAAGGATTCCTCAAAGTTCCAATTTATGAAGAGAGCCATGGTGGCACATCTGGGAAAACCCAAATCTGAAAGCTTCCCGGTTTTCCCCACCCAGTTGAAAGTTCAAGATCTTGCCCCCCCGACACCCACAAGTCCATCCCATGGTCCAATCTCCCACTGCCACGAAGACAGAGTCCACCCATCCAGTTCCGGTCAGGTGCAGAGGTGCAAAGATGACCTTGGCTTTCTAGAAAGAATGTTGTTATGGCTGCATATCATCTAACTCCGTACAACCTCCCCTCCCATTTTTCCACCATAGAAAAGGCATAGCGGAATAACAGAATAATAGAAAGTGTGGCAGGCTTAAGGTCCCAAGACTTGCAGTCCTGGCCATTCCTCTCCCTCGCTCGGAGTTACCTTGAACTGTTCTTCGGAAGCAATGAGCACCGAGTGGCTCCCCTGCATGTCGGGGGCTTTGGCCAGGTCCCGAGAGACCTCGTAGGGTTCCGGCAGAGGGTTCCCTCGGCCGTCCAGGACAGCAATCGAGACCACCGGGGCCCGGTGCATGAGCTGGATCTCCTTGCCCAAAACCGCCTCCACTGAGCGCTCCGAAAACTTCTCCTGGGAAGGGATCTCCAGGGCGTAGGCAAAGACCGAGCCCGAGTTGGTGCCGGCCCACATGGTGGGTCCATGATGTGCAGCTGCCGAGAGACAGGAGGAGAAAGTGAGGGGCTGCCTGTCCCCCCCCCCCCAGCCTGTCCCAGCCCCTCTACGAACAATACACCATAGTTCCCACCACTCACAACCAGCAAGACTCCTGCGACTCTGCTTGGGAGTCCAAATTAGGCCAGGTCTCCCTCCGTGAATGCTAACTGCTTTTCCTTCCTTTTGGGGTTCATTGTCTTTCATCAGGGTACCCCTCCCTTACCATCTCGGAGGAAGGTATCCGCAAAGTAGAGGCAACGCACAACCCCGGACAGCGAATCGTCTGCTGAGCGAGGCTCGATCCGCCGCTGGACGGGGGCCATCTCCACCTCGTGGGGACCAGACTGCTCAGCCAGGTGGGCGTTCGCTTCCTGTACCTGGTGAGAGTTGGAGAAGCAGGTGAGGCCAAGGCCCAGATCCAGGCAACTTACCAGCAGAGCCTGAAAAGTGCTCAGCCACCCCCCCCCCCCCCAGGACAGAAGCCCATGTTCTCCCTCCCACGGGAAGAGCCAAGGTGGCGCAGTGGTTAAATGCAGCACTGCAGGCTGACTGCTAGATCAGCAGTTCAGCGGTTCAAATCTCACCGGCTCAGGGTTGACTCAGCCTTCCATCCTTCCGAGGTGGGTAAAATGAGGACCCGGATTGTTGTTGGGGGCGATATGCTGACTCTGTAAACCGCTTAGAGAGTGCTGAAAGCCCTATGAAGCGGTATATAAGTCTACTGTTATTGCTATTATTGCCATTGCCTTCACCCATTTCCTTCCTCCTTCAAAGGACGGCTTGTCCTTCAGCTGAACACAAGTCGATTTTTCACCCCTCTTCCCCTCCATGGAATTCGGAGAGTGGGAAGAAGTTGGGGAATAGTTAACTTCTCCAAAACCTCATGAGGAAAGTTAAATGGAGAAGCCCCGAAGAGGAGAGGAGAGAAGATGGGCCCCGACAGACGTTCAAACAAATCTCTTTCGGCTAAGGTTGCAGGCCAGTGTTTCTCAACCTCCGCAGGTTTTAGCAATAGCAGATAGACTTCTATACCGCTTCATAGGGCTTTCAGCCCTCTCTAAGCGGTTTACAGAGTCAGCATTATTGCCCCCAACAATCCGGCTCCTCATTTTACCCACCTCGGAAGGATGGAAGGCTGAGTCAACCTTGAGCCGGTGAGATTTGAACTGCTGAACTGCAGATAACAGTCAGCTGAAGTGGCCTGCAGTACTGCACCCTAACCACTGCGCCACCTCGGCTCTTATAACCCTAACCCGTAGTTTTAAGCTACGTGGACTTCAATTCCCAGAATTCCCCCGCCAGCATCTCCACCCTCCTCCCTCCGCTTACCTTACTTGAGGGGCTGCTGGCCGTGACTCTCTTTTTGCCCGACACGCGGCTCTTACGGATCCTACGGAAGGACTGCCGCAGGGACTTTTTCAGGGACTTCACCCGCGAGAGGGGGCCCTCCATTGCAAGAGAATCGTTGGGGTGCAGGGTGCACCTATCAAAGCGGAACAATCAATCACCGACCATCCCAATCAGCAGGACTTCCGCTATGAACACTAATCCAAGGGGGGCGCCAACTCCGTTTCTGGGGTCACAAAGATGCGTCCCTGGCAGAGGGCTCCCTACCTGGTCAGCACGGGGTTCCGGCGGTAATAGTCATAGAGGCCAAAGCCATGGCTGGTCCCAAAGGCCACCAAGTTCCATTCCGAGTGCAGGGTGACGGCCGTGAGCGCTGCGGGGGGCAGGCACTGCAGAAGGACGCTGGGCTGGAAGCCGGGGGCAAAGGAGAGGGCACCATTCTTGGGGGGCAGCCGGTCGTGCCCCTTCCACGTGAAGCCTTCACGGTCTTGGAGTAGGTCCACCACAGCGATGTTGACCATGTGTTCGGACTTCTCATCGTTAAACTCCATCACCAGCACCTGCCAAAGAGAGAACCACCCCCCATTTAAGTCTTGGAGACCGATTCATTCCGAGTAGACCTAAGGTTTGTAAACCCGAAGACAATAATATTCGCACTTTGACACAACTCACGTTCTCTTTCCAGGATTAGGACTCCTCCCTCGGCAAGGGGTTAGACTAGAAGACCTCCAAGGCCCCTTTCAGCCCTATGATTCAATGACTGTGACCCTTAAGATTCCTTGGGAGCTCCCATACTTCAAGCAACTCCATTGTTCTCTCTTCTTGTCCCTAATTTCTGAGGCATCACGGACCTTATTCGCCCTTAAATAACCCCATCACACCTCCTTCTCTTCTTCCTCCACCAAATACCTACAAGGCTCCATCAAGTAACTTCTCCATCTTCTCCCAAAGTTCAACCACCATCCCCGTTCAGTGATTTCTATCTTCTACCATTTCAAAGTCTTCTCCATCTGACTGGAGAAGGCCACTAATGGTGGTGGTGGTGGGGGGAGGAGGAGGAGGAAGAAGAGGAGGAGAAGGAGGAGAAGAACTACTATTACTACTGGTGGTGGTGGTGGTGGTGGTGGAGGAGGAGGAGGAGGAGGAGGAGGAGGAGAACTACTACTGGTGGTGGTGGTGGTGGTGGTGGTGGAGGAGGAGGAGGAGGAGGAGGAGGAGGAGAAGAACTACTACTACTACTGGTGGTGGTGGTGGTGGAGGAGGAGGAGGAGGAAGAGGAGGAGGAGCAGGAGAAGGAGAAGAACTACTACTACTACTACTACTACTGGTGGTGGTGGTGGCGGTGGCAGTGGAGGAGGAGGAGGAGGAGGAGAAACAGAAGCAGAAGAAGAACTACTACTACTACTACTACTACTACTACTACTACTACTACTACTACTACTACCTGGAGAGGAAAGGCTGGATGTGGGAAGCTCAACAGATGCACCACAACTGTTACCTGCCCTGCCGTCCCAGCAACCACCATCTTCGCCGTGTATTTGCACAAGGCGATCTTCTGGACCCCCAGGCGGGGGTCGTCGCTGTAAGGGTCGAAGCAGCCAACCTGGAGGGAGGTGGAGGGTTGTTCCCAAAGAGGCAGAAGGAAAAAAACAACAACAACGTCAGATCCTGCACACACACAAAACGGGCGCAGTCTTCTCCTTGCTGAGTCCGAAGATGGGACCTTCTGATTCCATCATCATCAAATGACACGTTCTGGGCCAAGGTGGGCCTCCAGGCGCCACCAAACTCCCAGGAGGAACCCAGTGGTGATGGACTTCAGCAAGGCCAACCACCCGCAATGATTTCGCATCCGGGGGTGGGGTGGGGGGGTTCCCCTCCTCCCCACACGCAAGCTGGGAGGTTTGCCAGCACCTTCCGGAAGGGCGGCCATTCCTCCTCGTAGGATTGATTCAAGCTGTCGTTGTGTTCACAGTCCATCTGGAAGATGTTGGCCGTACCCAACTTGAAGAGCGGCTTGAGGGACACTCCGGAGGCGTCCCAGAAACGCACGGTGCCATCTTCATGCCTGAGGGGAGGAAAGGGGCAGAAGTGGAAGGGAGCCATTGTGGGAACCCTTCCTCAACCACAACACGCCGGTGCTCTTCCACTACTCGCAGGAGGAATTTAATCCTGGCTCCTCGTGGTCAACGTCTCCGCTTCTGCACTCGGAAGCAGCATCCCTTACTCCCGCTTGGCATTTCTTCCGCCTTGGCCAACTCAAGAGACTCTCCCTCGGAAGCCTCCCATTGGGCCATTCAGAGAGTCCTCAACGTACGACCAGAATTTGAGCCCAAAATTATATGTTGCTAAGTGAGAAATTTGTTAAGTGAGTTTTGCCCCGTTTTACGACCGTTCTTGCCACGTTTGTTAAGCGAATCACCAGAGTTAAGCCAGCCACTTGGCTGTTAAGCCACTATGGCTTCCATGTCCCCTTTGCACATCAGGAGGTCACAAAAGTGGATCACGTGGTCCCGGGACGCTGCGAGCATCATAAATAGGAACCCCTTGTCAATCATCCGAGTGTGAGTCACGTGACCATGGGGATGCCGCTATGGTCGTAAGTGTGAAAAATGGCCACGAGTCCTGTTGTAACTTTGGTCACTAAACAAACTGTTATAAGCTGAGGACTCCCTGTATCGCCCAGACGGCTCTTTCTCTCCCCTCTCCAGGATCCCCTCCGGACGTTCGGCCATCCTTCCCTCTCCGGCCTTTCCTAGCACAAAAACTGCCCCCCAATCTTTGGCTTCACCTTGTAACTGTGGGTGCCCCCCAAAACCCTCAAGGGCTTTGCTGGCTTCCTGGCCTCTCCCGCAAGGGACCTTCTGCAGCCAGCAACCCGGAGGATGACCACTTACCCGGTCAAGAGCAGCCCCCTCTGGGTGGGTTCCTGAGCCAGGGGGCGCCCCCCATCGATGGGCCAAGGCTGTTTAGGGCACAAACACACAAACACAACACTTGCTTTGGTTTACATCCATGTGGTCCCAAAACCTTCCGACTGCTACCCGGAGAGTCCTCCATGCAGAAGACGGGCGTGGGAGGGCTAGCTGCTTCTGGCCCCTGCCCCCCCCAAACAGCCCCCCCCTCCTAGCTCTAGGTTTGGCTGAGGGGCTCCCTTTCACCCTTTTGGCCCCGGAGATGAACGAGCCCATTTCCCAGCTCACCACGGAGGAAAGGCGAGGGCTTTGCTGCTCCCCGGCACTGATGATTCTCTCCCACAGCTTGAGGGGCACGTTGGAGATGTGGTAGGAACAGGTGATGGCCGAGGAGTGGAGGGGGGCCAGGTAGGGTGCGGGGATGGTGGGCCAGCCAGGCGTCTGCAGATCGATCACCACCAGCTCTTCCTCCACCAGGACCACCAAGGCCGCTGGATTGTCGAATTCTGCAACCACCCGATTAAAACAGGGCACACCTCTCAGTGAGGCTTCCAGGATGCAGCCGAGGGAGGGGGGAAATGGACACGAGGGACAGCCAGGGGAGAACCCCCCCCCCGGGGTGGAAGGACGAGGAGGAGGAGGTCTCGCTTTGGAGCCCTGAAAAACGCTCTTGGCGAAGAGCGACAGGAATCTCTCCAAGGTTTAAATCAGGAGAGTCCAATCATGGTCACCTTTAAACCTGTGGACTTCGACTCCCAGAATTCCCCGGCCGGCCGTTCTACCTACCGTCCTCTCTCTCTGCGCTGCCCACCGTGAAGAAGTCAATCACCCGCGAAGTGAAGTCCAGAGTGACCAGGGTCTGGCCCTGAAGGATGGTCACACAGTGCCTGTCCCCATAACTGGCCCGGGGCATCCCCCCGCTGAAGACGACAAAGTGGCCCCTTCGGAGAAGACCAGGAAGCAGAGATCAGTCACCCAGGGGTGCAACGGCTTCCCACTGTGCGCCCCCCTTCCTCCCCCCCCCCAACAAGGATGCCTGCAGTAATCGGCAGGATTCTGGCAGGTCCTCAATTTATGACCATAAGCAAACCCTGCTCATCGTGGTCATTAAGTCGTGATGGTTATCAAATGGGGTTGGCCACATGATCGATCCGATTTTATGATATATATTTTGCAGAAGTCGTTAACCGAACACCTGTTTGTTAAGCGAACACTGTGGTCTGCCGCGATTCCTTTAAGAATCTTTGGCCTGCCGCACACTCATTAAGAGGGGAGGGGGGAATAGCAAGGGGTAGAATGTGTTGTTTTCAAAATAAAAAATTCCTTTCTAGAAGCTCAACATCATCTTTTATCTCCGCACTTTTACGCCAGCGTGGAAGAAGAAGTTTGGACCACGTGATGGATTTGTGGGTGTGGTGACAAGATCATGAACTTTTAACTGGGTGGGATTCTGACGTAACTTCCAGAATTGGGATTTCATAGCATAATGCCAAGATGTCTGATCTATTAAATTGGAACATTTTTAAGTATCGTTCTGCTTCGGACTCTGATTTAATTCTACATGATACTTGGAACGCTAACATTGTCATTAAGCAAATCAAGGGTTTGCCATGGGCTTTGCTGAAAATCAGAAGGGCTCTTTTTTGGTACCCCTCCCCCCGGTAAAACTGCCATGTTGTTGGGCAAGCAGAGGGGTGGGGGATGACCATTAGAATCCGGATCGTAAGTAGCCCCAAGGAAGAAGGTCCATTGTAACTTCCAACAGTCGCTAAGGGAGCAGTCTTAAGAACTGCCTGTAAGGGAAATGCTGTCCTATGAGAAAGGAAAGCGGAGATCGGAGACGGGGGGAGGAGGAGGAGGAGGAGGAGGGGGAAAGCCGGGGGGGGGGGAACCACTCAGACAAACGCAACGCACCCCGAGTCGCAGTTCTGCCACAGGACTTTGGTGATGGCTTTGCACGGGAAAGGACCTAGAAGGGGAGAAGGGAGAGACTGATCGGCATCTGAGCAGAGAGGGAAACTCCCCGCCCCGTGAAAAGGCGCTTGTCCTCGTGGCAAGCCCTTATTTCGCTCTTTCTCTCCCAGAAATGGGGAACTGGAAGGGGGACAAAACTGACATCCAGTCGGAGAGGGGAAAGGGTGGATTTGAAAGAGTTTGGGGTGAAATCAGTGGGGAGCGGATGAAGTTTCAGAGGATCTGTCTCTACATGGAACAGTAGCAATGCTCAGCCCAGGGTCACCTCGGACAATCGACACAAAAGGGGATAAATCCATTGAGTGGACTGAGCAGGGGAGAAATTAGGAGCTTTGCAGAGCAGTGGAAACCTTTGTCCAGGAGGGCATAATTGACTTTCCACAACGATTAAATGTTGTCCCTTCCGTTTCTCCAGGCGTGAAACCCTCCCTCCGTAGGGTTGGCTAATAATCTTCCGCGCTTTGGGACAGGAGACGGCCTCCGGACTCCAACCCTCGCCCCAAAGGGGCCACACCTCTCCCTGAGCTGCTCCTCCCCGATTAGCCTCACCATAAGGGACGGTGGAAGTGGTGGGTTGCAGAGTCTTGGCCGAACCGTTCGCCATCGACCACAAGGCGTAGCCCCCGTCGCTGTGAGAACTGACCAGCGTCCGGCCGCTCCGCTCCCAGCTGACGCTTTCCAGTTGCTGCAAAAAAGCCGCAGACCCAAGCTAAGCCACCAAGCCTTGGGCACAGAGGAGAGAAAGAGGCTGAAAGGAGGCCGGCCGGTCACTGTCACATGGCTACAGGGCATTTAGAGAGGGCCCTACTGGCTTCCCTCCAGCCACCGCAGACTTTTAATCTTGGTTACCCAAAGGGATCAGCTTTTAATCCTGGGTAATGAGGGCGGGTAATCTGTGAAGTCCTTCCCCGGTCCCTTTAACTGCCCGCTTATCTCCCCTAATGGCTACTTTCAGCTCCCCAAGGCCTCAGCTGGCAGGAGATATTCCTTAGCTCCGTCCCGTCCGACCTTAGAAACTCCCTGCGAAAAAAGAGGATGGGGACACGGCGGGAGGAAGGCTCCATCCAAGCCAGCCAAGGAACCTACCTGGTTGCCCAAGAAAAGATGATGGACTTCTCTTGAGCTTCTGTCCCACAGGACCATCAGGCCTCTGCTGTATCCAATGAGGATTTTGGATGAGTCTTGAGGATGCTCCTGAAGAGACTCCACTGGTCCCAGGGCCTTCCCGCATCGGTAGTCTTCAGGCACACTAGGAAGGTGGGAGAAAGAGGGACGCTTGGCCTGTGGTCTCCCTTTCCAGGGAATTAAGGTAGTTATGGGAACCCGAGTGTCACAAGGTGTCCTTCTGCGGATGTGACCTCATTGTGTGCATCAGGAGTGAGGACAGAAGAACCTTCTGTGAAAAGGACCTCACAACATCAGGACCCCTCATGCGTGTGGTGTCCAAAGCAATGAAGACACCCAGAGGCATGTGTGTTTTTCGACAACTGACACACCATTTCTGAAGGACCCCAGTTAGGTGATTTGACCTGACATCAGCAGCAGCCTTCTCCAAGATCTCTGAGCTCTTGTTCCCGCATTTGGTGCTTCCCTCAGAAGGCACCTTATGTCTTCACACATTGATAAGGCTCTTCTTGCTGCCCATGGTATGGTATTTTATTATTTGTATGCTGCCCTTCTCCGGGAGGACTCAGGGCGGCGAACAATTCAAGGGGGAAAAAAGGGGAACATAAAAGACAAAATACAAATAATAAAAGTAGACAACAGTCGCACAACCATACATGTCGAGAGGGGAGGGAACTCATCACCCCCAGGCCTGTCGGCAAAGCCAGGTTTTGACGGCTTTTCGGAAGGCCTGGAGAGAGGTGAGGGTCCGAATCCCTGCGGGGAGCTCATTCCAGAGGGCTGGAGCTGCCACAGAGAAGGCCCTCCCCTGGGTAATAGCCAGGTGGCATTGGCTGGTAGATGGCACCCGGAAGAGGCCAACCCTGTGAGATCTAATGGGTCTTTGGGAGGTAATTGACAGCAGGCGGTCTCTCAAGTACCCAGATCCAATACCATGAAGGGCTTTATAAGTTACGACTAGCACCTTGAAGCGTATCCGGAGACTGATCGGTAACCAGTGCAGCTCGCGGAGGATAGGTGTAACGTGGGTGTACTGAGGTGCACCCACAATCGCTCGCGCGGCTGCATTCTGGACGAGTTGAAGTCTCCGAATACTCTTCAAGGGCTGCCCCATGTAGAGCGCATTGCAGTAGTCCAGTCTTGAGGTCACGAGGGCGTAAGTGACTGTTGCGAGGTAGACCCATGCCCGCTGACCTCACGCGCTGGCTTTCTTAAGAGCCGCTTACCTCTGCAGGACCTCATCTTGGTACAGGGTGTTGTCCTCCAGCAGCGTTAGACCAGGAAGCCCCAGGAAGTAGACGCCACCTCCTTCAGTGCCAAGGTACGCGATACTGCAAGCGGAGCCCAGGAGGATCACCGTCACCCGGGTGATGCTGGGAGGAGAACTGTCAGAAGAAAGGGGAGCCTCTTGTAACCAGGACTGTTGCGGCAGCTGGATCATCTGGCCAGCAGTTTTCGGAATCGTTTGGGAAAGTTATTTCAGAGCAGATGGGCAGCTTGGGCGCTGAGGGTGCATAATTTATGGACTCAGGATGTCTTTGGCTCTTCCCTACAGCATAGACTGCATGGAAAAATCAATCAGGGTCTCTGAGATGCTTCTGGCAACTTGGTCCTTCAAAACAGAATCCAGAACCCAGTCTGAAAACGGCCTTCCCAGATTGTGGCACATACACACCCAAGTGGATAGCAATAGCAATAGCAGTTAGACTTCTATACCGCTTCATAGGGCTTTCAGCCCTCTCTAAGCGGTTTACAGAGTCAGCATATCGCCCCCACAGTCTGGGTCCTCATTTCACCCACCTTGGAAGGATGGAAGGCTGAGTTAACCTTGAGCCGGTGAGATTAGAACCGCTGAACTGCAGATAGCAGTCAGCTGAAGTGGCCTGCAGTACAGCACTCTAGCAATAGCAATAGCAGTTAGACTTATATACCGCTTCATAGGGCTTTCAGCCCTCTCTAAGCGGTTTACAGAGTCAGCATATTGCCCCCAATAACAATCCGGGTCCTCATTTCACCCACCTCGGAAGGATGGAAGGCTGAGTCAACCTTGAGCCGGTGAGATTTGAACCGCTGAGCTGCAGATAACAGTCACCTGAAGTGGCCTGCACTACTGCACTCTAACCACTGCGCCACCTCGGCTCATAGTTGCACCCCCACCGAAAACCAGTGAAACCAGTGCTAGGTCCCCATTGCAAGGATGGGGAACCAGCCCCCCCAAAGGTGATTTGCAAGGAAAAACCTCCTCCCTCAACACATCGTGCCACCAAGGTGTGTCATGGTGCCAGCAAGGGGTGGAGGATCAGGATGGTGTCTTCTTCCTGCAGCCCAACCCTCATCTGCACTTCCTGCAGCCCGCCCACCCCTCTTTCAAAATCTGGAGCAGAGTCTGCTACTCGGGCAGGGAGGGTGGACTAGATGACCTGCAAGGTCCCTTCCAACTCTGTTAATCTGTTATTCCCCACAGATTCCCCAGCAGCCCTCCTGCCCATTTGGGGCTATGCCTTCTCCACCCAGCTGGACTTCCTCTCCTGCAGAGAGCCAAGAAGGGAGAAGAAAACAGCCAGGAGGTGGTGGGAGGCTGGATACCCTTGCCCCTTCTCTGCACCCCCAACCAGGAAGGGAGGGAGGAGGAAAGGGGGGGCAGAAGCCATGAGTACTTAGCGTTGTCGAACCCTGGTCGTCCGGGAAGGACAAAGTTCCGGCTCTCTTCCAGGTGGGAGTAGCCGTCTTTCTGGTAAACGTCCCACAGGTGCAGCGTGTTGTCATCCAGAAGGGAAAGCAGGAGACCCTGCAGGAAATCAGGGGAGGGGGGCTTTTAAGTCATTCTCAAGGGCCCTCCCAAGCCTCGCCTCCAGAAAGTCCCCTCCCTCCCACTGCCTCACCATTCATTCATTTCTAACCCACCTTTTATTATTTTTAGAAATAACTCCAGGTGGCCAAACACATCCAGCACATTCCTTCTCTTCCCCCCCCCATCATAACAACCACCCTGCGAGGTGGGTTGGGCTGAGAGAGAGAGTGCGGCTGGCACAAAGCCCCCCTAAGGCAGGACTAGAACTCGCCATCTCCCAGTTTCTAGTGGTTTCTAACCAGTAAACCAAAGTGGCTCTCCTTCAGGTTATTAAATCCAATCTTGGAGCACCTATATTACAGTTTATTTATTTATCTCCTGGGTGTTATTGTTTCATTGTTGTTTTGTTTCTAATTGTCTTATGATTTCACAACTGTGAGCCGCCCAGAGTCATTGAGTTGAGTGGCTGTGAAAATTGAATAAATGAATAGATGAATAAATTAGATGATTCCTACAGCTGCTAACCTAATTCAGAGGGTCAGTCTAGGCCAGTGTTTCTCAATCTTGGCAACTTGAAGATGTCTGGACTTCAACTCCCAGAATTCCCCAGCCAGCTGGGGAATTCTGGGAGTTGAAGTCCAGACATCTTCAAGTTGCCAAGGTTGAGAAACACTGGTCTAGACAGCCACACGAACAAGGAGGATCTTTGCAACCTCACCCACCAAGTCTTCATTATATCTTATTTTACCTGTCCAGGTAGGAAGTGCATCTGCGTGACGGTCGCTGTCTCTTTGTGCAGCCCCGTGAACTCCACGCCGGGAGCCCCGTAGCTTAAGGAGGCCCAGAGTCAAGGAGGAATCTCTCGCCAAGGGAAAAGGAAGAACTTCAACCCAGCAGGTCCACCATCCCTGCAGCCCTGAGAAACCTCCCTAGCTGAACATTTCCCAGCTGGGGACAGTGGGAAGCTGTGACGAGACCCCGTGGGTGCAACGCACAAGCACTAGGGACTCTTTTTAGGGTACTGAAAGGCATGCAAGATAGCCTACTCTTGAGCGTGGAGGCTTTCTCAAGAACAGAAAGATATTTCCTTCCAGGGGTTTTGCCAGATTCTCTTTGAAGATGCCAAAGGTTTGCCAGCTCTTGGGACAAGCAAACCCCTGCAGGGTGCTGCCCGCATTTGTTTCTTTCTGCCATCCCCTTACCCACCTCTTGACCAATACTACATGCCCTGCAACTCCACCTAACCGTCCCTGAAAGCTTCCTGGCTGACCCTTCAGCTGTGGTCGGGACATTCCCCCAGGAAGGGTCTTTCGCCGACTCGGTTTCTCCAAACACTTCCCAGAAAAGATCACCGACAATGGACACCTGGCAACCCACTGCCAAAGGACCCCCAACTCCTATCTTGCCCACCCCCTTAAGATCCTACTTTCTTCCAAAAAGTTTGCCCGGGTCAGCAAAAAGACCCAGAGGCTGCATTCACACAATAGGGATCTCCTGCAAGGGGCTAGTTGCGGCCTTGTTCTAGTGTAATATAGCTGATATGTTAACAGAACCCGTATCTGTGGGAAAGGATAAAGACTGTGTCAAACCGTTTGGATTATCAGCTGTTCAGCTTTGAATGGGAGGAGTGTCAGGAACTGAGGATTTAATAGCTGCCAGCTGACGTAAGGTTGTAAGCTGTAAACTGTAAGCTGATGCAATGAGGATGATTCAGCAATACATGTAGAGCCAGTTTAAGACTCTGGTGGGGGGTCCGCACAGGTCTTTTACCATCTTAAGAGGTGTATCCCTTCCGTAAAGCTGGCTGTTCCGGCAGGCATGGGGCTGTTGATTGGTATCCAGCCCCACGCTAACTGTATGCATGGTGTGAAATTTTAATAATTGTATTCTTATTTTAATTTTTATATATGTTTTTTGTCTTGTCTGTGAGCTGCCCAGAGTCCCAAGGGAGTGGGCGGCATACAAATGTCAATAAATTCAAAATTCAGTTCAAATATATATATATATGTGGCCATTAGAGGCCGTTTTCTCTCTCTCTCTCTTAGTGTATCTCATTTCTCTCCTTGTGAATGTTGGCTTGTTTTTAATATGTTGTCTTTGTCTTGTTTTCCCCTTTCCCTTGTCTTTTGTGAGCCGCCCGGAGTCCTCCGGGAGTGGGCGGCATACAAGACAAATAAAATCAAAAATCAAAATCAATCAAATCCTTGTGTCCCTAGCTGAATGATAAGGGATTCATCTACCATGTGTATAGGTGGTATATATGTATATATAAACCACTATTAATTGTCTAAAGGTGTGTGCTACGTGCTCTGTTTTGCTCCTGAGTCTATCTCATAATACTAGTCACCAAAATACCTAATCCTTTCCATTTGTGCTCAGCTCATATAGTCCACGGCTTATAGCCCAGGGCTCTCCCACCTTGGTAACTTTTAAGACTTGAGGACTTCAACTCCCAGAATTCCCCAGCCAGCACGGAGAATTCTGGGAGCTGAAGTCCTCAAGTCTTAAAAGTTCTAAGGCTGGACAGCCCCACCTGGCTTTGCACAAGGAGGTTCAAACGGGGACGTGGTGTGCACACCCACAAGGCGCTTGTGCTTCGACTGCAATTCTACAGGTTGGGAAGCCTTTTCCAAGCACTTTTTTTAAAAATAAAAAATAAAAAGAGAGAGAGACTCAGCAACTTTTCTGGTCTGGCTGGGGATTCTCCAAAGCGTGCCTGTTTACACGAAGGGAGGAAATGACACCATCGCTTCATCTTTGAACGAAGCTGCCAGGAGGAGGAGGAGGAAGAGGAGGAGGAGGAGGAAGAGGAGGAGGAGAAAAATTAAAAAAGAGCTCATTTGATTTTCGCCCAGTGCTTTCTCTGCCTTGCAAAACCAAAATCATTTCTTGCTTAAAACAAAAAAACCAGCAAAAACTATCCGAAGGGGACGGGCGCAAACAGAACCAGCTGGCTTTATTTATCTAAGAACTGGAGCCAATCGCCGAAGGAGGGAGATTTCTCTTAAGGTCGACTCCTCGGCTTAACTGCTGGCTTAGAAGGAATCCGATTTCGGCACACATCACACACCCCCTCCCACCTCGCTCCCCTCTGCAGCCTCCTTTTCCCACCCACCCCAGGCATAAATTACCACGCTGCGCTTTTGTTCCCCACCACGCTTGATGTGTGACCTACTTTTCAAAGAATGGGGGGGGGTGAGGGGGGTCTCTGGCGGTGCACACAGTCCAAGCCACAATCCAGCTATAGGGAAAATCCCCCCCCTGGGGGGGGGGGAGGAGAGTTCAACTGCATCTTGGACCACTCATATTCTCAATATTATTGAAACAAGAATGTTGACTGGATCTTTCCTTTTACATCCTCTCCTTGACCTAATCCATTTTACATCAGAGCTTAGTTGTCACTTTCATTATTTCATTATTTCATTAGTTTCTCCCATTGTTATACTTATTTTTTCTTAATACATCGACAGGGTCTCCCATTGCCCCTTCCAAAATTACACCAAATGATCCCTTCATGTTTCTCTATTGGTCTATTTTACTATAAGCAATATATATATATATATATATATATATATATATATATATATATATATATATCCTCTACTTAAGTTTTAACACAAAGAGCATTTCTTTCAGTTGTTTTCTACAATTAACAATATACTATAATTCCTTGATTAGTTATATAACATAGCAATAGCAATAGCAGTTAGACTTATATACCGCTTCATAGAGCTTTCAGCCCTCTCTAAGCGGTTTACAGAGTCAGCATATGGCCCCCAACAACAATCCGGGTCCTCATTTTACCCACCTCGGAAGGATGGAAGGTTGAGTCAACCTTGAGCCGGTGAGGTTAGAACCGCCGAACTGCAGAACTGCAGTCAGCTGAAGTGGCCTGCAGTGCTGCACTCTACCCACTGCGCCACCTCGGCTCATTAGTATTGGTAGATTGAAGGGAATAGAAGCAGGATTGGTTATGGGACCAATCCTATTCTCCAAGGGGAAGGTCCACGGGTGACTCAAGTCCCCCTGGGAACCAGAGCTCTGCGCTGGATCGCAAAGGTTGGATCAACAGTTCTCTCTGCAGGTGGATTTGGGGATGGGGGACGTCAGAAGTGTGTCTTCCACAGAGGCAGCAGAGCAGACCCTTCCTCTCAAAAAGGGGCAAGCCCGACATCTCCGTGAGACACTTGCAGTGAAATCGCAGCTGTGGCCCAGGCTGAGAAGGCAGAGGTGAACCTCGGAGCAGGAGATCACGCAGAGAGGGGCAGCAGCATCCCTCTTGAGTTGGGTGGCCGAGGAGGAGTTCAGAAATGAGGTGTCGGAGGGGGGCACCTGCACCCTCAAACACACAGCCCTGGGAAAACGGGAAGGGGACTCCTTATGCACTTCGCCTGGGTTGGTCTGCTTCAGTGGTGGGATTCAGCCAGTTCGCACCACTTTGGGAGAACTGGTTGTTAACCTTCTGGGCCGTTTGGTGAACCGGTGGTTGGAAGAAATCATTAGGGCAGAGAACCGGTTGTTAAATTACTTGAATCCCACCACTGCTCTGCTTCCAAGATCCTGGATATTGCCCCCTTTCAACCATGCAGATCCCCAAACTTTCCGGGGACTTGTGGCAAGGGGGGGGCAGGGGCAGAGGGAGAGGGCAGGGTTATGCACGAGTGGTGGGTGAGCATGCATGCACAGCCCCATTTGCACAAAAGGTGGGCACGCATGCCCACTGCTCGGGCAACTGGAGCTGCAGGAACATGCTCACCTGCCCCTCTTCTAAAGGCTGACCGACACATTTCAACTTCCTCAGGCAGGAGCTGCTGGGGAAGAAGACCTGGGGGGGGGGGGAAGGCCCTCCTCCCCTTGTCCGTCTTCTGCTCAAGATCTCCTCCCAGGCCCTCCTTGCACCACCAGCCCTTCGTGGTGGGGCGACTCGTAGGAAGCACAAAAGGGCAGCCTCTCACAGACACACAGACACACACACACACCCTTTGTGCTCGCCAGACAGAGAGGCCGGAGCAGAAGATTTTTTTGCTTCCCTCAACAGTCAAAGGAGGTTTGAATTCTTTCCCCTTTTTCTCTCCACTGCTGGGAAGATGATTCATCGCCTCCCACAAGAGTTCATCTACAAATGACACGTCATTTCAATCAATCAAACCCACCACACAGCTTTGCAAGGGGCCCTGGAGGTCTTCTAGCCCAACCCTTTCTTCAAGCAGGAAACCCTGTACCGTTTCAGACAAATGCTGCTCTTCTTAAACACCTCCAGGAGCACCCACAACCTCTGGTGGCAAGCTGTTCCCCTGGTTAATTGTCCCCACCTTTAGGACGTTTCCCCTTCATTCCAGGTTTCTTCCCTCTTTGATGAGTTTCCACCCATGGTTCCCTGCCTTGCCTTCTGGGGCTTTGGAAAGCAAGTTGACCCCACAAGGCAAAATCTTTGGGGACCACCAGGAAGCCCCCGAGGCCCTGCCCTGGCCAGGTAGGGCCCCAGCATGGTTGCCAAGGCAGGGGCACAAGCAGCCCTGGCTCGAAAGCAAACCAGCTCAGCCCCTTCCCTCCTTCCCCAAGCGGAGCTGCTCTCAGACGAGCAGAAAAAGCTCCAGACGGGTTCTAAGAATAAACACCATCTGGCCAAGCCGCGGAGGGGGAAAAAACGGGCACAGGGGCTGTTGGGGGGCTGCTGGAAGCCCAGCTGGCTGCAAAGGAGATCCGGGAGACTGGCTGGCGTTGTGAGGGCACCTGGGCTGGCAAAACTGGCCTACAGAGCTTCCAAGACCAGCCTCGCCCGCACCGACACGACAAGCCACTGCAACAGTGGTGGAGAACCCATGGCACGTCTGCCACAGGTGCCACGGGGAGCCGTATTTGCTGTCACGCCAGTCGGGCACCGGCCATCTGATTTTAGGCTGTTTAGGCTCTCCCCAGGCTTCAGGAAAGGCTCCAGAGCCTGGGAGGGCGGAAAACGGCTCTCCTGGGCCAACCGGAGGTTCCGTTTCCAGCTTCCGGAGGGCCTCTAGGGAGGGGGAGGCTGGGGAGGCCATTTCCCCCCCCTCGGCTTAAAAAAAACCTGGGGGGGGGGTAGTTGTGGGTGCATGCGCAGTGTGGGCAGGGATGATTTAATTGGTGTGTCTGTGATAGCACGCAGCCGCACAATTTTGGCACGCCATAAGAGAAAGATTCTCCATCACTGCACTATGATATAAACCGAGAGCAAACGCTACTCCTTATACCAGCACTGATGAAGTTACCTAGTTCGGCAATGAAACGTCTGCAGGAAGACCAGCAAGCTCAGAGGGCACCCCAGGACCCCTTCATTCCAAGCTGCAAATATTCTCCCCCAAAGAACCTCCTGCCAATGAAGGGCTGGCACATTGGGGGTGGGGAGGGGGAGGGGGGAGGGGGGAGAAAAGAGGGCTGGAGGGGAGATCCCTGACCCAAACACAGTCGCATCCCATAATAATAAGCCCACTTGGCTCACGGAGAGCCACACAGCTGTCCTTTTGGGGATGATCCATAGGGTCATTACATGGAGGACCACAGCAGGGGACGGGGGGACGGGGGGCTGGGGCTTAGCAGCCCCCTTAAACCATCACAAGACTGCAGAGAAGAGCAACAAAGAGGATTAGGGGATTGGAGGCTAAAACATATGAAGAACGGATGCAGGAACTGGGGATGTCTCGTTTAATAGAAAGAAGGACCAGGGGAAATATGATGGAAGTCTTCCAATCTCTCAGGGGCTGCCCCAAAGAAGAGGGCGTCAAACTATTCTCCAAAGCACCCGAGGGCAGGACAAGAAGCAATGGGTGGAAACTAATCAAGGAGAGAAGCAACTTAGAACTAAGGAGAAACTTCCTAGCAGTCAAAACAATTAAATCAGTGGAACAGAAATTGCCTCCAGAAGTTGTGAATGCCCCAACACTGGACGTCTTTAAGAAGATGTTGGAGAGCCATTTGTCTGAAGTGGTGTAGGGTTCCCTGCCTAGGCAGGGGGTTGGACTAGAAGACCTCCGAGGTCCCTTTCCAACTCTGTTATCCTATTCTATTCTACCAGGGGAGAGGTGAGGTCCGCCAGAGGTCGGATGCTCCAAGCCATCTTCACAGCTTCCTCTGGGAGAGAAAAATCTTTGCATCAACGGAGAAAACAGTCCACACCCCAGTTCGGCAGCCAAGCCAGGAAGGAGAACCGCACCCCTGGCTGACCCCGAGAAGCAGGAGAAGGCAATGGCACCCCTCCCACAACTTTTAAGGAACGCCCCCTCCCCCCCCCAGAACTGCCTGGGGTGTCCTGGTGGGCGAAGAGAGAGCATTGCAAAAAGGGACACCCTTTTTTCCCCCCAGCCCCATATTGACTGGGAGGGAATCAGGTCTTCCCACTTGGGGAGAAGTAGAGGAGGAAAGAAGAAAGGAGAGAAGGAGAGAAGAAGGGAGGGAGGGAGGGAGGGAAGGAAGGAAGGAAGGAAGAAGCAGGGATGTTGTAAAATAAGATGGGTGTAACGGATGGTAGAAACGCAATCTCCATCATATTGTTAATTGTAGAGGGAGACAAATTGTTATAAATGTTAAAAAGGAACACACATTATTAATAATAGCTATGAGAGCGTATATTTGTGAATGTATGTATGAGAAATTAAAAAAAACTTTAAAGAAAGAAGAAATGATCAGTTTGAGAAACTTCCGAAGCCTTCTAGAATTGCTCCATTAGCCTTTCAGGGCAGCTGTTGCAAGACCTCAATGCAAACTCTGCCTGTTCCCATAATGGGGTACGTCTGTCCCACCCCCAGAAAAATGATGAAGGGACCCTTCAGAGGAGACTAAAGCAGAACCAAGCCATCCGCCTTCCCCCTCCTGCACCCGGAGGCCAGACAAACGGAGCAATGCCAAGGCCGCCATTTGAAGGGGAAGCAAAAGAACCCCGTGATTTTCTGCCCCGGTTCCTGGGGAAGTAACCCCAAAATTCATTCAGCCATTCAAATGTGGAGAATCAGCTCCGTCCCCTGCGGATCCAGCCTCCTCTGCTCCAACCGCCCAGAGGAGGAGGAGGAAGAGAGGAGAGGCCTGCCTTAGGAGAACTGGCATCAGCCCTGCCCGTTGCAGGAGGAGGAGAGGTGGGGGCTGGACGCTGGACTGGTCAGTGCAGAAAGCACATTGCCTCTTGCCCCTCGGGAAGTCCCAGAGGGCGCAGAACCCAAGGGAGGATTTTCATGTACTCCGATTCTTTCTGCCGTCCCCAGTCCCCAAAAACCCACGAATGCCCTTGCAAGAGATCTCACTGGCAATTATGTTTAGTGCTCTACCACCGGACCAGGGGCATTTCCCTTTGCCAAGGGTGCCAGGAGCCAATATTGGCACGGTTTGGCACTTCAGTTTCCGGAGGGGTGAATGTGACACCAGTATTCACACACACACACACGCACACACACACACACACACAGAGGTTTCCTTTGCCAAAGGGCCACAGGGGGGGGGAAAGATGCCAAGCAGAGAAACTGCTGGACCAAAAGTTTGTTTTAAAGCTGCCTCAGCTGTTTCCAACCAGCCCTGCTGAGACCGCCCCCCTAAAAGGACTGGATCTTCAGCCACTTCCCCCATTGTTTGCAAGTTTAATAACATTTATATGTCGCCGAATCCCGTAGGACTCCGGGCGGCTTACAATACAGAAATAAATCAAAAAAATAAAATACAAGGAAAGAAAAGATAGATTTAAAAAACAGCAAACCATGCACTCCCTTCTAAATGGGGCTGGACGGTATTTAGGGGTCGGCAGCCCCAGGCCTGCTGGAACAGCCAGGTTTTAATGGCTTTCCAGAAGGCCAGGAGAGTGGGAAGGGTCCGGATCTCTGCAGGGAGATCGTTCCACAGGGCCGGAGCAGCTACAGAGAAAGACCTTGTCATGCCAAGCTGCACCCATCCTGTCCGGCCACCAAGCCAGGCTTCCAATGCACTACAGAAGCTGTAAGGAAAGGCTGGGGCAGTGAGGAAGGGGTTGATGGCAGAAGGACTGGGGGAAAACTCCCCCAACTTAAGATGCCCCAAACGCCAACTTTATTCTCCAAACACAACCGGGGTGGCGGGGAGTGGGGTGGGGGACCCTCAGCTGCTCTGCAAACACACCAGCTGCTTTTACATGCAAACACCAACTACAGCATTCCTGGGACTTTTGAAAACCCTACCGGACAAATGGCCAACTCTCCTTGCAAGCCCCTTTCCCAGATCAAAGAGGCATCCACGCCTCCAAGACATCGGCTGCACCCTCCGAGCCTCCTTTGCTTCAAAAATTGCCTTTAAAAATTTAAACTATTGAAAAATTGCTAAGGCTAAGAAGGGGCTTGAGGGTGCACGACAAACACGAAACAGCAACTGGTGTGGAAGTGGGGACTCTAACCCTTGGGGAGGCAGAAGAGATGCGATCCTAAAATATATGCGTACAATGGCATTGGGTTTTTAAATTCCCCTGGCCACCATCAAATTCCAGTTGTTGATGTGATTCTACTGCCCCAGCTTTCAACATTTCTGTCCGTTCTCCTGTGCGGAAGAAGACCCAGCCGATCAGCTGGGACTCTGATCAGCTGGGGACTGGAGGCAGCGAATAGACAGGGGCAGGGCCAGCCAGTGTGGGGTGTTTGCTGGTTCTCCAAACTACTCAAAATTTCTACTACTGGTCCTCTAGAACCAGTCAGAAACGGCTGAATACCACCTCTGGTTTAAATCAATAGTAGCTACTTTAAGGTATATGGACTTCAATTCCCAGAATTGGCTGGCTGGGGAATTCTGGGAGTTGAAGTCCACAAATCTCAATAAACAAATAAATTGACTCAATGAAACTCCAAAGTTGTTCGGCCTCGGAAGCCTACAACTAATTTTGTACACATTATGCTCGTCTGTAACCATAATAAAAGACTGAATTTTGAAAAAACAACAACAAAACATTTCTGTCCCTGTCTTATCTTAGTCCAGACTGAAGAGTCCCTGTAAGCAGAGATCTGTGGAGCCAGCCCGTGCTGGCTTATTCAAGAAACAGGGGGTTAGCCAAGCATGACTCCAGAGAAATCCCAAGCGGCCTCTTTACACCATTTCTCTAAAACTCGACCCAGTGGGAAGGAAGGCCATCCAGTTCTCCGTCTCCAGCTCCTCTCTTGGAGGTTCTTTCCTAACACTGAATCGAAGACTTCCCTATTTCAGCCAGAGGGAGAAAGGACTTTTATAACGGATAAAAATTTGAGAGTGGGCAGCGCTCCCACAGGCTGGACACTGCTCTGAGCCCGCAGGCGCCCCCCCTCCCCAGGAAAGGGGAGGGGAGGCAGGAAAGATCAAACAGGAGCAACCTGGACGGGGAGAACGGCGGCGTATTGTACTCAGAAGCTGCCAACTCCATGGAGACGCGGCATCGACGGGCAAGCATGCCAAGGCTGCAGCTTGAAAAGAGGCTGCTGAAGCCGTGGAGATTTGGAGTGGTTTTCCAAATGCCCCTTCCACAACACACACACACACACAGACCGCCAGCCTCAACGCAACAACAACGGTGGATTGTGGGTTCAGGCAAGAACCCGGGGGAAAAACCTCTCCACCTCCAGGAGCCCACAGAAAGGGAAGCCCACGGTCTCCTTCGCTATTTAAATCTCTGCAATCTGGAATATCAGCACGAGAAAATCCTGCAATCGTGGCGAAATTCTGCTCTCCTTGCTCACAAAAAGGACCCAGTGCAGGGAAGTCCTTGACTTACAAACGGTTCGAAAGTTTGTGACTGTTCAAAATTAACTCGCCACTGAAAAAGCGACAAGACCGTTTTTCACACCGCAGCATCCATTCATGGCCACGTGATCCAAATCTGGATGCTTGGCAACCGATTCATATTTGTGACGGTTTGCAGCGTTTCGGGGGGGTCATGCGATCCTGACAAGCAAAGTCGACAGGGAAGCCGGACTCGCTTAACAACCGGGTGACTAGTTTAACAACTGCAGCGATTCACTTAATGTGGCAAGGAAGGTTGTAAAGCGGGGCAAAATTCACAAATGTCTCGCTTAGCGGCAAGAATTTTGGGCTCCGTTGTGACTGTAAGTCAAGGACAACCTGTATTTTTGTTGGGACCATTATCACCAGACTGCCAAACTGGGAGCGCCTGTTTTTCCAATCAATCAAGCTGTCCTTAAGTTGGCACCTTAATTCCCCATCAGGTTAGAACAGTGTTTCTCAACCTTGGCAACTTAAAGATGTCTGGACTTCAACTCCCAGAATTCCCCAGCTGGCTGGGGAATTCTGGGAGTTGAAGTCCGGACATCTTCAAGTTGCCAAGGTTGAGAAACACTGAGTTAGAAGCTGCAATGCCAACCTCTTTGGAGACACTCAAATTGGGGAACTCCACCTTGGAAAACGTCGCACTCGTCATTCCCAGGAGACAAACACCGTGGACACCAACGCACAGGTCCTCCCACAGGACGAACCAACCCACATCCCCGTCTCCCCCCCGAGAACTGGGGGTCCTTTCCCAACCCCCAGGGGTTCTCCAAACCCTTCTGCAGGCTTCACAAGGACCTTCTTCGCCTTCGGAAGGGGACTCCATGTCCAGAAAGGCCGCAGTTGCCATGCCAAGAAGGATACATTTTGACTGCTCCCGATTTGGTTCCGATGGCCATAATGCGCAGCTTGGGGTCGAAGGCCAAGGAACTGGGCTGGTTGGGGAAGCCATGCTCCACCATCTGGAAGACAAAGGAGAAAGAGAATCCTGTTGGAGGCTCATCAAAGCAGGAGGTGGTGGTGGATGGGCCTCCTTTCCAAGACTGGCTGGCCCAAGAAACACAGAAGCTTCTCAAACAGTGGATTCCAGCTAGATCCTTCTCAGATCCCTCACCCCCAAACTTCATTCCCGGTCAGAGATCGCTCAGCACAAGACAGGAAGCCCTGTTGCTTTGCACCAAGCCGGCCTCCAATTGTTGAGTCTCAATAACGTATCATCAAGTGTTATCAAGGGCATGCCAGTTGAGCCACAGAGAGGAAGGAGAGACTCTTATGAAGCCCCCCAATCTGTCCCCTCCTCTTCCTTTCCTCTTCCTGCTGCTGTTCCTTCCCCATCTTAGCCAAACCCTACCCTTGGTCCCCCAACCCTTTGGTCCCCCAACCCTTGGTCCCCCAACCCTTGGTCTCCCAACCCTTGGTCCCCCAACCCTTTGGTCCCCCAACCCTTTGGTCTCCCAACCCTTTGGTCCTCCAACCCTTGGTCCCCCAACCCTTTGATCCCCCAACCCTTGGTCCCCCAACCCTTGTCCCCCAACCCTTTGGTCCCTCAACCCTTGGTCCCCCAACCCTTTGGTCCCCCAACCCTTTGGTCCCTCAACCCTTTGGTCCCTCAACCCTTGGTCCCCCAACCCTTGGCCCTTCAATTCTTGGTCCTCCAACCATCCAATCCAGCTGCCATCCACCCTAACAGAGAAGTGCTGTGATTGACTTGAAGACCCTGAAAAAGGGCCATGATCTGCAGAGTGCTGTCTCCTCCATGGAGGAGGACTATCTCACCAGCTTTCAGCCCTAGATTCCAGGGAGGCTGCCAGAGCCCCGCTGAAGCTTCGGCTGGTTAATTCTCCGTCATCTCAACTTGCAGCTGTGATTTAATAACACCAGAGAGTTGCTATTCCCAACTTGGGTTGGAGAATCCTTTGGTTCTCTTTGTCCTTTCCATCTCTTCCCTTCCAGAAAACAAGCCTCGGGCCAGAGCCATTTTTAGACCCTACCAGTTTTAGAGAGAGAGGAAGAACCCTGGAAGGAAGATTCCTCCTCTTCCAAGTTGCCAAGGCTTTTTGATTTTCCTGACCCAAAGGCGTTCAGAAGGCCAAGCTATGTTTTCCTTCTTCCCACCCTCTCTACTTCTATCGAGCCACAGAGACAGAAATGCAACGGCTGAAGATTTTCCAGGCTTGGAAATAAAGTGATGGAGAGGAAAAAAGAAAAACTCTGCATCTTTTTTTTATTCCTGCACAGCTGGCTCAAAAGTCAGGGAGGCTGAGCTGGAATGGGTTGCTGCCTCCTGTAAGGGGGGGGGCAGGCTCGGTCCGATGTTCTCAGAACCGGTCCAGAGACGCCGGTGGTCTCCCAGCCTGAGCGACCCCTCGGCTAATGAGTGGAGGAAGCCAAGGCGGCCCACGCACGGAGGTGGAGCCGAGCCCACTCCGAAAGAAAGGGCTGATTAATGAAGAGCTGGCCCAGAGCAACGTCCAAGATCCCCCCCCCCATTCAGCCCAGCCCGGCAGGAGTGGACGGACAAACGAATCTTTTCAGCCAATTCCAACTTCCCTTCTCCCAGGCGCAGCGGGGTCACGGCGAGTGAATGGTTGGCAGGGAGGAAGGGAGGCAGCCCTTAAAGGGCTTTCCGGCAAAACGCTCCCCGCTTCCTCTCCCTGGTCAGCCCCGGAGGACCCCTTCCCCCCCCCACCCCAGGAGACCACACAGGAGACGTAGTGGGGGAGGGGACCCTACGAGGAATGTCCTGGCCGGAGGGGGGGGGAAGGTCTCTAGCCCCCCTGGAGGAGCAGCAGAACTGGGAACCTTCCCCCTCCCCATCACTGGCAGGTTTGAAGTAAAAGGCCCCCAACCTCCCCAGATTATAGGAGTGGGGGGGGAGGAGGAGGAGGAGATCTGGAAGCAGGAGAGTTTTGATCCTCCCCTTAGTTTAAAAGAATAGGAACGTCTAAGGATTCAAGCTGGGTGAGGCGAGATTATCTTCATGGGTGGAATTTATTTATGAAAAATGCAAGTTCACTGGAGACCAGTTGAAGAAGTCAGCCCTAAAGTCTCAAGGGTTTTTGTACACGCCTTTTAAAGGCATTCCCTCCCTCTTCTTCCTCCCTTTCATCCACCCCCTATTCCTTTTTTCTTCCATCCATCCATCCATCCATCTGCTTTCCTGCCCTTCCTCCCATCTCCTTTCTTTCCTTCCTTTTCCTTCCTTTCTCCCTCCCTTCTTCCTTCCTTTCACCCATCCACTTTTTTTCTATCCATCCATCCACTCCCCTTCCTCCCATCTCCTTCCTTCCCTCTCCCTCCCTTCTTCCTTCCCTCTTCTTCCTTCCTTCCTTTCATCCACTCTTCTTTTTTCTTCAATCCATCCATCCATCCACTCCCCTTCCTCCCATCTCCTTCCCTCCCTTCCTTTCCCCTCCCTTCCTTCTTCCTTCCTTTCATCCATCCACTTTTTTTCTATCCATCCACTCCCCTTCCTCCCATCTCCTTTCCTTCCTTCCTTCTCCCTCCCTTCTTCCCTCCCTCTTCTTCCTTCCTTCCTTTCATTCACCCACTCTTCTTTTTTCTTCAATCCATCCATCCACTCCCCTGCCCTTCCTCCCATCTCTTCCCTCCCTCGCTCCCTTCCCCTAAAACTCAGCAAAACTTCCTGAAGTCCCTTCGGCCCAGGCCTTCTAGGGACGGCCCATTTCCCATAATATTCACCATCCAATGCACAACACCCACCCCTGAAGTGCCAAGGGGGCTCTCCAGAGACCTCCGCCTGGCCTAGTCCTAGAACTCCGAGGCAAATGTCTAACCGAGAATCCCAAGCCATTAAAATAAGAATTCAATTCAATGGACCAGTATGGACCTTGTTCTGATCCTCGTGCAGGTGGGTTTTAAAAGGGACCACAGCCAAGGGAGAGCTACCAGAGCTTGCAAGAAAGGCTGTTTTTCTTTCTCCTTCCTCGCAACCTGGTCTTTTTCAGAAGCCGGTCTATTAAGAAGACATCAAAAACCCCTTGGCTGTGCAAGGTTCACCCCGTCGGCGTTTCGGTCCCTGCAGGGGAGAAGTGCGAGGAGACAGTGCAGCGCACAGCCAATCACCTTGCAACGTGGCAAAAGGTGCACTGCATTTTCCTGCAAAGGTGCGGAGAGGACTGTAGCCGACTAAGGTGCTTCCTGCAAGCCAGGAATTGCGCCAACAAGACTCTGCATCCTGAAGCAAAATCTAAGAGCAGGAAAGAGAGACAACGCTTGGGAGCGCGGGGCAGAAGAATAGAAGATTCTTCTATAGTGAGGAGGGAGGAAGAGAAAGAAAGAGAAGGAGAGAAGGTAGGAAGGAGAAGAAAAAGGGTAGGAGTAGGGAAGAGGTAAGGGAAGGAAGAAGGGGATGGAGACGAGGAAGGAAGGAAGTAGAGAAGGAAGGGAGGGAGAAAAGAAAGAGAAAATAAGGTGAGATGTGGAGGAGAGGTAGGGGAAGAAGAAAGAGGTAAGGAGAGGTGGGTGGGAGGGAGAGAAAGAGAAGGAGAGGAGGGAGGAAGAAAGTAGAGAAGGGAGAGAGGGTGAAAAGAAAGAGGTAAGGAGAGGAGGATGGAAAGGAGGAGGAGAGAGGGTAGGAAGGGGAAGAGGAAGAGCGGGAGTAGGAAAAGGGTACAGGAAGAAGGAAGGGAAAGGAGATGAGGAAGGAAGTAGAGAAGGAAGGGAGGGAGAAAAGAAAAGAAAGAGAAAACAAGGTGGTGTCTTAGCAGGTGCGAAGGCTGGTAAACAAAGCATTCCAAACTATACCTTATAACCTTTTAAATGGAATAATAATAATATAAGAATGGCAAAGAAAAAGAATAACTATGTGAATGTATATCCATAATCTGTATGTAAGAGAATAAATGACAGTAAAAATATAAAGCATAATATAGGTAAATAATATTTGGTCATAAGTAGCTAAGTATAAGTAAATATAGAATAGTACATAAAAATGGATAACGAATAAGGAGATTATGAATGAAAGATAGAAATGTATAGAAGGGAAAACACTAACTGCAAAGAAACCGATTCGGAACTGCGGTATGATATACGATGGAAACTTATTGTTCCTATGTTGTTTTTAAGTCATGTGTTTGTTTCTGTTTGATGTGCTTATGTGTTTTAAAATTAAAAAAAATTATCATCGAAAAAAGAAGATTCTTCTATAGTTCTGCAGCTGCAGGAAATAGGCCAGAGGCATCCATGCGGGTCTCTGCAGTGGCCAGGCCGGCTTCAACACTTCCCTCTCGGGACTGGGGAGCAAAGAGGCAGCCAAGTGGGTGGCGAAGGCCAGATAGGGGAAGTCGTGCCAACCTTCATTGCCACATCGGAGATACGCCTGCCTGCCAGCCAGCCACGCTGGGAGCCTCACAGTCAAGCGTGGGTTGAGTCAAGAGTGCAACCCCCAGTGCATGTTTCCCTTCCAGATCCCGCCTTGATGATGAGCAGGGAAGATGATGGGGCTGCAGATAAGATCTTAGGAGGACCTTCAGCACCTCCAGAATGGGTGAAGAGCAACTTCCTGGTCAGACTGGCACCAGTTCAGAAGGAGAACTGCCTTCCTTCAGAGAAGACGTCCTCCTACATTCTGGACTCAATTCAAGCTCTCCACCCTTGGAGGGAGCCTTCCAGTGGCCCCTTCCCATGTCCAGTCAGCTAAACGGCCCCCCGTTGCTGGACTCCCCCCCCCCACCGGCCAAGTTTGCTCATGTCAAGATCCCTTCCCCCTTGCCCCTCACCAGCCCTCGCACAGCCTGTAGGAAAAGGCCAGAAAGAGGCCACCTCGGCGGCGGAATCGGACATCTCCAGATGTTCTGGCTCTACAGTTGTCCCCACCAACAGCCCCAACGGAAAGGAAGGCAGGGAGTGGTGATCATGGAGCAACATCTGGAAAGCCACACACAGCCAGTCCAGCATCAGAGCCCCCCATCAGAGACAGAAAGCATCTGGTCCTCAAGAAAACGGGGAGCTCCAAAACGCTCCTCTCCACCAAGGGAATGGTCTTTGTGCAGAGGGACCTTCTCAACCACCCAAGGAAAGAGACTCCTTGCCCACAAGGGCTCCACTGGAGGACTCAAGGCAGCCCCTGGCACGCACGCACACACGCACCACAACGGAGAGCAGCCGAGCTCTGCCCCTCCTTGGCCATGAATCTGCCCTCTGCCTGGCATGCTGCCCGCACGGAACCTCCCACAAAACCTGCACCTGTGTTTTCAGTCGCCTGGCAAGCGTGGGAAACCTGTGTCCGAAAACTCTTTGCAGGCAGGAATTCACTGCAAACGCTCAGATTGAGATCGGTTGCCCCTCCCACCCAGGAATATGCCCCCACTTTCCAAAGAGGGAACCAGCCTTGCATTTGCAATGCCCCCCCCACCCAGTTCCAGCTGGCTGGGGGATTCTGGGAATTGAAGTCCACCCATCTTAAATGGCTGGGGGATTCTGGGAGTTGAAGTCCACCCGTCTTAAAACGGCTGGGGGATTCTGGGAGTTGAAGTCCACCCGTCTTAAAACGGCTGGGGGATTCTGGGAGTTGAAGTCCACCCGTCTTAAAACGGCTGGGGGATTCTGGGAGTTGAAGTCCACCCGTCTTAAAACGGCTGGGGGATTCTGGGAGTTGAAGTCCACCCGTCTTAAAACGGCTGGGGGATTCTGGGAGTTGAAGTCCACCCGTCTTAAAACGGCTGGGGGATTCTGGGAGTTGAAGTCCACCCATCTTAAACGGCTGGGGGATTCTGGGAGTTGAAGTCCACCCGTCTTAAAGTCACCAAGTTTGGGAAAGACGGAGAGGGGAGAAGGAGGAACATTCTTATTCTGGGATATTCATTCCCAAAGACTTTTTTTTCTCTTTTTTAAAAGGAAAACTGGGACAGGAGAAGATGCCCTCTTCTCCCCCAGCATCTCCTCAAGCAGACCCGGAGTTGCGAAACCTTTTAGCTGCGTCCAGTGGGCATCCCGGACATAAATTTAGTAACACCCACCCACACACACCCAGGTCACACCCAGATCTTCCCACGGAGCCTGCGCATAGCACTACGTCTCCTGGCTAATCCTACTCGAGGCCTCGCACACCTGGCAGGAGAAATCTTTGGATCGTCTTCTGGACGGGGGAGCGATTAAAAGTCTGACGTCTCCCTTCTGCTATGAGCTCCATGGATACACCAGGAACAGCACAGCCGAGGAAAGGCCTCACACGTTCGCCATCTGCTCGGCACCACTGTGGCAGTCGGGCTGCTCAGTTTTCAACTTTCCTCCAGAGAGGAAAGAAAACGGGGAATCGGCGGCATAGCCTTGCTTTTTTTTTGCAACCATGAGGACTAGGGGCTTGAGTCCCCCGAAGTCTGCATGTGGAGGGGACAAGCATCATTTTAAAAAATCAACTTTGCTAAAGGTAGCCGATCGGCTTCCGAAGAAAGTCAACCAGGACTGTTAGTCAATATTCGGCATCACAAAATAAACTAATCTCAGGTCAACAGCCGAAAAGTCCTCAGCCGATACAACTGGCTGCCTGCGTGTAAAGGGAGACTCAATCACCCGGGCCACACAAATATCTAAAAGATTTGGGGGGGGGGGGAGAAACCCTTGCAGTCACTGTGGGAAGAGTTAGTACATTCAAACGACTCTCGGACTCTTTCCCTAACCAACATTCCACGAAGATGCTCCTTGGAGGGGCATGGAAAACCTCTCACTTTAGTAAGTTTTGGTCCAGTTGCTGCCAGTTAACCTTTTCAGATACAACTTGAAAAAGAAAACCAGCAATCCTCAACTAACCAACATTTAGCAACCATTCAGAGTTACAAAAGGACTGAAAAAGCTCATTCGCAATCAGCCTTTGAAGTTGGCGGCATAGCCAGGATCACCTGGTCAAAATCCAGGCGCCTGGCAAACGGCCGGACGGTTGGAGTGGCCAAAGGGTCACCGCCGGCCATTCGCGACTGTCCCACCCAACCACCACCAAGCACTCAATGGGGGAAGCCAGACTTGCTTAACGACAGCAACGGCTCCCGTAGCAGCGTGGTAAAACAGGTTGTCACATCGGGCGCAACTCTACGGAATAGCAACGAAAATGCGGTCGTAAGTCGAGGATTCCCTGCGGTGCCTTAACGCTGCCTGGATTTCCCCGTCACCCGCTGAACCCCAAGCCACCCAGTCCCCGTTTAGCTGGGAACCATGGGTTGCTGAACCCAGCCCGGGGTGGGTTCAGCTTCCAGGTGCTTCCAGGGCACATGGCCATCCTCTCATCCAGGAAGGCACCAGCCAGGGGAGCCTTTGGTGACCCGCGAAGGGGCCGTGCGCCTGCGGTGTTTGCCCAAGCCCCACGTGCCGCCGGTGGGATCACAGAGCGAGCTGGGCTGAGATCAACAGGCTGCCTGGGAGAGTTCAAAACGATCCTTCCAAGGAACAGGATCAGTCACGCCGCTTCCCGATTCTTCGTATTGGCTGCTGCCACGCAGAGGCTCTCGGGCAAATCCCCAACCTTTTCCACCCCGTCCCGTGTTGCAACACGCAGAGACACCGGAAGGGGCGTCTCTGCTTTGCCAATGCAGGGCGGGGAGAGGGCGGGGGGGGGGCTCGAAATCTTCCCCCAAGATGGGAAACTCGGCTGGCAGATTATTTCATTTTTTTGGCCCTGCAAGGGAGACGCACGCCAGCCTCCCCTTGAGATTGCACTGCACACAGGTGTCTTGGGGTGCAAATATAATTTGGAACCCGCCCTCCCCTCCCTCCCTCCCTCCCCAATTATGCATTCCGGGCGAGGCGACCCCAGCCAGCCCTGAGCTCAACTCCTCCTCCGTCCCAAATCTCACCCGTTGTTTATTGTTTGTTAAATTTATAGGCTGCCCACCAGTTTCCCCACTGAAGCAATGCTGGGATGGGTGATGTTGGAACTGTGGGGGTTGCTGCTGCCACAGCCTACCCCGCAGGGACGTTGTGAGGATTCCCAACAGGGGGGAGAGAAAGGAAAGAGACAAGTCCAGAGAGCACACCAGGAGGAAGGACACGATTGAAATGCAGAGAAATAAAATGCACATCTGCATGGAAGCACAACTGGCTCACAGAGTGTATCGTCCTGCACCAAGGAAAAAAGCAGCAGGAGGGATGAGGGAAGAATGGAATCAGATCCCAGATTTGGGGGGGGGGGGGTGACCTCCAGTTTTCAGTTTCCTGGCCTGCACGGGAGCCGTGTCAAGGCTTAGGCCTAACCAGTGGTGGGATTCAGCCAGTTCGCACTGGCTGAACCGGCTGTTAACTTTCCGAGCAGTTTGGTGAACTGGTTGTGGGAAGAAATCACGAGGGTTGGTGAATTATTTGAAACCCACCACTGGGCCTAACTCGGTTTCTCTCGAGGAAAACAGAGATGAAATCACAATGTCCCTCAAGCAACGTTACTGGGGTGGGGGTGGAGAGGAGGGACACCAGCCGGCCATTCCCAAGAGGGGTGGGTGGGCTTCATGCAGCCCCTATTTTGGATAGCCCCGAATTTGACCCAAAGCGAAGCAGGATGTTTGCCAGGCGCAAACACAGCAGCCGAGGTATCCAAGAGACCGCTTGGATTTCGTTCCCCCCTCCCCAACAACGCAGACCTTGGAAGGCTTCTTCCAAGAGGCCACCAGAGTGTTATTGGAGAGCACGAAAGAGAATAAAAGTAAAGAATGGGAAAAAGGAAGACTGTAAAGTGGGTGGAACTATTAAGAGGAGGGGGGGAAAAACCAGCAAGCAATGGAAATAAATCTTTTGGGCTATCAAGTTTTGAACCCAGCCCAGGCAGTGTATTATCTAATGTCCTCCCCTCCACCCCTAACCGAAATCTTGGCCCAGGCAGCCTGGCTTTCCTCTTCACACCAGAAGAGCGGTTCAAGTGACAAACCAGGAATCCTGGCTGATCCCTGAAGGTGCCAACTGGGGCCATTTAGCCTCCTGAAACTAGCTCTGGCCAACTCTCCAGGCGCTCTGAAGCCCACCACAATCAGGGGAGGCTAAATGCGGGAGGGGGCTCTCTCCCAAGCCTCCAGCAAGCGCACCCACCCTTTGCAAAAACAGAGGCTTTGCAACAAACAGGAGGGAGTTCAAAAGGGGACGGGTGCTTTCCAGCCTCCCCCCACACTCCTCCCGAAATGCTCCAAATTCTGGACAAAAGTGGCCAAACTATTGTGGCTGGGGGAGGGGTGGGGGGGTGAACAGAAGCTGCTCTTCTTGGTACAACTTTTTTTTTTTTTTGACATTTCCAAGTGCCTCACCAGTCCCAATTGGTTGGCACGAATAAGCCGAAGACAAAACACCGTCTTGCAACCAAAATAAAAAAAGAAAGCTTTAAAACTCTACAGAGGAGGAGGAAGAGGAGGAGGAGGAAGAGGAGGAGGGATGAGCTATTTGGGGGCAGAGAAGCATCTCCCCACCCAGGCCAAACATCCCCAAGCACCTTTTAAGACAGATCCTACAGTTGCAGGGTTTTTTTTATTGCTTCCATTCACTCAAAGGGGGAAGGGGCTGAAAAGGAGGGTGGGGAAGGGGCGGGAGGGCTGCAGATGGCCGAGGGAAGGGGGGGGGGAGGCGAACTCCACAGCCTCCTCACAATGGACAGCCGGCCTCCCCCTCTGGACCAAAGGGGCTGGAAAGAGCAGGGAAGCTCCAGAGAAGCCACTCCTGGAAAGCAGCAATAGCGTGGTTTGTGCAATAGTGTGTTTTGTGTGTGTCTGTGTGTGCATGTGAAAGGGGGGCGGGGTTGGAAGCTGGGGTGGGTGGGAGGGGGGGGGGAGATGCTGGGTCTGTTCCTTTCTCAGCCCAGAGTCAGATGGATGCTGGCTTTTGGGGTGAGAGAGCCGGTAAAAGTTGCTCTTTAGCAAAGGAAGGAGGTCCCAAGCCACCCCTCCCTGGACGAGGAGGAGGAGAAGAGAGAAAGGAGGAGAGAGACACCTTTGCTGGGAGCGAGAGCGCGTGGGAAGGGAGGGAAGGGGAGAAGGAGAAGGGAAGAAGACAGCTACACAAACACAGAGACACACAACAGCACACATTGGCGGTCCTCCCAAGCTTCATGGATGGGCTATGCCAGGAACACAAAGCCCATCTAGGCTGGGGGAGTTCCCCCCTCCCGTGGAGAGGCATGTAGCTGCTGCCTCCTCAGGCTGTGCCCCCCTCCCCGAAGCCCCCATGCCCGGCCCTCCTTTCCTTTCCTTTTAAGCCCCCCACCCACCCTGAAAGGACCCTGCCTCTCTCGGCGCCCCCTCCCTTGGGCTCTCACCCCTGCAAGGAGGGAGGGAGGGAGGGAGGAGCAGCCCCAGATGCAAACAATTGGGGGGGGGAAACAAGCACATGCAAAAGGGGCAGTGGGGGGGGTCTTCTCCCCAGCACCCCTTTCTTCCTGGAGACGCAGCATTTAAAAACTGCCTCCCCCTCCCCTTTTAGGGGGGGAAGGGTGGGCTAGTTCAGCTCTCTCCCCCCCCCCAGCCACCAAGCCCCTCGCGCCAAAGAGAGCAAATCCCACAGCCAAGAAAAGGCCCGGCTTCTCTCGCCCCCTCCCCATTTTCCCCCCAAGCCCCGAAGGCGGAGGGAAGCCGCCCGCCTTGGAGCGCGTCCCATCTCCCGCCCCCGTCCCCAATTCCAGCCCCAGGACCCCTCACGCCGACCAAGAGCCGTCGCCCCCTCCCCTCCCTCCCTCCCTCCTCCACTGCCCGCCTGCTTCAACCAGGCGCCCCCCACCCACCCACCCAGAGGCGCGGGGACCCCCTCCCCTCCGCTTCCCCGGGCCGGCAGGGGATGCTGGGGCCGCGGAGGAGCGCGGCGGGGCTGGCCGGGGCTGATGGGTCGGGGGGTGCCCACCTTGTTGAAGGCGTAGATGTCCTGCTTGAGCTTCTCCCGCTGGGGGTCGTGGCCCTGGCGGCGGAAGCGAAACTTCATCATCTTGCCGAGGGGCGCGGGGGGCGCGGGGCGAGGCGGCCAGGCGGGGGGCGCGGCGGCGCTTCCCCCATGCAGCAGCGGCGGCGGCGGCGGCGCCCTCCGCATCCAGCAGGGCGAGGAGCGCAGATGCGCCCCGGTGGCGGGAGCAGCAGAAAAAGGAGCGGCGGCGGCGGCGGCGGCGGCTGGGCGGGGGGCTCCTGCCGCTGGGGAGGGGCGGGGGGGAGCGAGGGGGGCCGGTCCCAGCCAATCAGCGCGTCCCGCGGGAGCCGAGACCCCGGCCAGACAATAGGCTGCCGACGAGCGCGAGGAGCAGACGGGCGGGGAGGGGAGGGGGAGGAGGAGGAGGAGGAGGAGGAGGGAGGTGATCCCGCCCCGCCCCTCCTTTCCAGCTGTGCCTTGCACTGCTGCGCTCCCGCCGCCTGCCGGGAAATGTAGTCCTGAGAAAGGAGGCTCTTCGGAGCGCGGGGCTGGTCCGAGGGGTCCTTGGTGCGCTCTCAATGGGGGGGTGGGTTGCTTTGCTTGCAGACGTTTCGTGACCCAACTGGGCATCATCGTCAGTGCTAGGAGGGAGGGGGGGTTGTAGAGTGGAAGAGGAGGGCTGTGCGGTCTCCTTGGTGCTCTCTGTGCTCCGGGGGTTTCCTTGCAGACGTCTCATGGCCCAACAAGGCGACATCATCGGTGTTAGAAGAGAGGAGGAAGAGGAGGAGGAGGAAGAGAAGGAGAAGGAAGGACTGGGGGTGGTGGTCCTTGGTGGTCTCGAGCTTAGGTGGGTTTCCTTGCAGAGGTTTCATCATGGCCCAACTAGGGAACATCCATCTAGCCCAGAGGTCTTCAAACCTGGTAACTTTTAAGACTTGTGGACTTCAACTCCCAGAATTCTCCAGCAGCAAAGTTGCTTCTCTCCCCCTCCCTTTGCCAGCTGCACATCTGGATGGATGCCTTCCAACATCTGGGTTGGAAGGGACCTCGGAGGTCAAAGGTTTGTGTGTATTAAGTGTATAGATGGGACATAAATTCCTTTTTGGGCAGATCCACTCCGGATATTATAAGTCTCTTTTGTCCAGAATTTTTCAATCTTGGCATCTTTAAGATGGATGGACTTCAACTCCCAGAACTCCCCTTGCTGGCTGGGGAATTCTGGGAGTTGAAGTCCACCAAGACTGCACCCTGTAGTCCTTTTTTAAAAATTTCCCAATAAGTTCCAGTGCCTATTTACAAGTACTGGGAGCATCATTACGCTGTAAGGAAAAAGGAATGTGGCAAAATTAAAAGGCTTCTACGTGGGAGCCAAGAATGTGTAGGAACTTCCAGTAACATCTCAAACATGGCTGCAGCCTCCATCCTCCAATTCCCACGGAGCACTTAGTCATAATGTGGGCTGGTTTCGTTCTGGCACCGCACCACACGTCTCCTGTCAAACTAGCAAGTTGGAGAGGCACTCAAAAACCATCCAGCTAAAGTGAAACGCGCAGGATTCAGTCTCTCTTATTCCGACATGTAGATGTTTAGGGGCCTAAAAAGTAAAACTGCCTCTAATCTGGTATGTTTCTAGAGGGTGAGAAAGCGGGAGGGGATCGGCCATTCTTGGCTACCCAAGTTTCATGCTGGGCTGGACAACCAATTCTGCTTTAGCTTTCCAGAGGAAACACATCAGCGTAATGAATTGGCAGCTGTCCCTTGTTGTCTTCATTTAACTAGCTGGATTCATTTTTTTGGCTGGGCCAGCCAGTTTTCCTTCAAACCAACCAGAGTTTACCTTTAAAGGATCTTGGCCACAAGTGGAAAACAGGTTCAGCCAGGGGCAATTTCCTTTGATTAATCCCCCACGCCTTGACACCAGCTGATTTTCTTTCCCCACGGAACCTGTAGGCATTTCGTTTTTCCTTCCCATGTGATCTGTGACTGCAAACACTGATGATGATCCTTCCCCCCTCCCACTTTTTTTCCCCTCTGGTTAGAAGCGGAAGGTTTTTATTAAATATCTTTTCTGCCTCTTTGTGCTTTCAAGGCTCCTGAAGATGAGCAAGCTTGGAGGAATTTGGCAAGTGAATGTCTAATTTAAAGGGCCCCTCTTTTGAGAGAGAGAGAGATGGACATTTAGAAATACAAATAAATATAAATAATAAATTAGAGGGCCAGTTTTCCAAGTGGCCATCGTGGTTTCATACTTTGGGCAAGCTTGGTAAGACCCAGAATATCTAATGAGCATGTCACACAATCTGTTTGTGAAATGCTGGAGTATCGAGTCATTTGTAAATATAACCATTATGTGACTTTAGCTTTCCAAACTTTTGACCCACTATCGTTAAGCTTCATCTCACATCTACCACTATTTTCCAGATGCTGTCACGTTGCACAGCTGCTGAACCAGATTTCTTCCTCTTGTTCCCAACAGTATTTCCACATTCTTTCAGTCTCCTCAACTGACCATCTTCTATCCTGGATTCACTAAACCAAGGATGAGATTCCCGGGTTGTGGAAGCGGCTCTGCTTTTCCAAACATTGCTGTCGTGGCTTCCCTCTCTAGCAGAGCCACCGTTCCAAGGGATTTAAATTGCACTGCAGTGGAAAAAGTATAATTAGGAACATTTGCCTTTGCAGACAAGGGAGCATCTGGTGCTCGGTTCTTTCCAACAGGCCCGCATCTACACCTGGTGTAAATCATCTCTTTGTAAGCCGAGTAAATTACAGGGGAGGCTTTAGCAATAAAAGGGGCTCTTCGCAGGATCCACTTTGTAAGCAGTGTAAGTTATTGTAGTCAAAGGTCTAGAACAGGATGGTGTCTTGGCTTACCTGGGACGGAGGTGATTGCTGGAAAACCAGGGAGAATTGTTTCACACATGCTTGAGGAGGAGGAAAGAGAGGCAGGCTGGCTGCAAACTGACTCTATGAAGAAAGTAGCAAGCATCAGATACCAAAATATCATTTATCTTCTTTGATTTCTGCAGCAGTCCAAGAAAGCATCCCACCTTTAGGGCTGAGGTCACACAACACCCTGAGCTTCCAACCAGGTTTTACTTCTGGCTTAGCAGGCTGTGTGAATCCTGCTAACTGTGCTGGGTTCAATAAACCGTGGTCAAAAGAATGGCTTGGTGAGTTGGGCAAACACAACTGGTGTCTCTGGCACGCCAGGGCCGAGTGGCGCCGGGGAGAGAGTTGACAAGACTGGGGGTGACTTGGTCCAAACAACATCTGGATTCATTAACAGGCAGCTTCGTGTGCCTGGAGGAGGCCTGAAGATCCGCCTCCACTCCAGAAAATCTGGAACATGAAAGTCCCTACCTTCTGTCCCATCAGGGTTAAAGGAGGCCTTGCCCGGAATGTGAGTTGGGCTCTTTATTTGATATTTCAAGATAAGCCGGCTTGGTTTTATTTGGCAGGATGGAAAAGGAAGAGCTGGATGTGTGGTTTTGTGCTGTGGGGTGTGGTTTGTTGTTGTAGTCTTCGGCTTGCCTTTCGCACCCAAAGACCGAGGACTTTAACAGGGGAAACGGGGGGTCTAGGGCAGTGTTTCTCAACCTTGGCCACTTGAAGATGTCTGGACTTCAACTCCCAGAATTCCCCAGCCAGACATCTTCAAGTGGCCAAGGTTGAGAAACACTGGTCTAGGGTACCACATAAGGCAGGAGTAGGCAGCTATTGCAATTTTACCACCTTTGGACTTCAACTCCCAGGATTCTAGGAATTAAAATCCACAGGTCCTAAAGGTGACATTGTCACCCACCCCCTCATATAAGGCTCCCCTCGGATCTCTGCCAAATCCCCCTCCCCAAGTCCCGTCAAAAAACAAGGGCTGTTCGCAATTAACCGAGCAGCTAACGAGCTGCTCGGAAGGGATGATTCATTCACTGGGCCAGATCTACAGACAACCAGTTCGACGACAACAACATGCTTCGGCGGCGGGAGATCCAGCCGGCTGCTGGTTGCGCAAGCAAAATCAAGGCCATCTTGGGATCCTCATCTGGAACGGGAAGAAGGCGTTCCTGCGGGAAAAGACCGCGGAGGGCCGGGATGTCAGGCAAGGAAGCAGGAAGCACAGGAGTTTTAAAAAGGTTTTGTTGTGTTCGTATGTCTGTCTTTGGCTCATCTCGCGCAGTGATGCAAAACAACAACAACAACAACCCTTTGCTGGGAGTCAGGCAAAGGTAGGACAAGCAGCCAACACATCTGCACCCCTAAAGGAGCGCATTTCAAATGGCAGAGACGATGCCACAGATGTCGAAGCGAGCATGCATCCTTCCAGATTTTGACGCTGTTGCAACACCGAGAGATTGCAGTTTGCTTCCGGCTCTTGTTAACCCACGTCGGTCTTTTCTGCCGGGCCAATGTCTGTTCACTTCCAGTATTTCCCTTTCTTGAACCCACCTCCCACCCAACCAGATGTGCAGTTTCTGGGTACAAAACAAGCCTCTTGCGTATGATTCAACGCCACCCGGCTCTCCAGTCAGCAGTTCGGAGAGTGTCGACACAGCATTGAAGTCGCCGCGGAAGGGAACAAGCGGCCTTGAGTGTCTGTATCATGAGGACAGTGACCTGCTGGGAAGGGCTGCTACTCAGAGTTTGTGACGGAGGACCAGAGTGGGGCAAGGGGGGGTGGGAGGAAACAGGGTGGGGAGGGGGTGTTTGCTGCTTAGGAGCACATCAAGGCATCAAGGGCCCAGCTAAGGGTCCTGGCGCAAAGCAGGAAATCCAGCAGCAAATTTGCAGGCCTCGAGAGACCAGTTGATGCCCTTGAATGAAGCCTCCATGTCCACATGCAGTCTACCTCAGGGTAGCCGTTTCTGGAGAGGAACCCAAGGAGGTGAACAAGCTACAAGGACAGAGAGTAGCAGTAAGCCAGGATATTTGTGAGCCGAGGTGGCGCAGTGGTTAGAGTGCAGTACTGCAGGCCACTTTAGCTGACTGTGATCTGCAGTTCAGCGGTTCAAATCTCACCGGCTCAAGGTCGACTCAGCCTTCCATCCTCCCGAGGTGGGTGAAATGAGGACCCGGACTGTGGGGGCAAGTTGCTGACTCAATTTGCTAAAAAAATTGTAAACCGCTTAGAGAGAGCTGAAAGCCCTATGAAGCGGTATATAAGTCTAATAAGTAAATAAATAAATAAATAAATTTGTCAGCAGCAATTGTGCTTAATTGGGAAAAGACCACCAATGATAAGATGTCCTCTGGGATGCCTCACATCACGTTGTAAATCCCGTTGCCTGAAGTACCTGAATTCACATGTAAGGATGCTGCAATGGTTATAAGTACGAGGACTGGCCATAAGTCAATGTTCAGTGCTGCTGCAACTTTGAACACCCACAGGTCTTAAAAGCTGCCACGGTTGGGCTTTCCTGGAGGAGAACTAGGGAGTTCCCGTGTAGTGTCTGCAGGGATACAGTGGGAGACGGACCCTTTCACGGGGCCTACAACGGGGCTCCTGGTGGGAGGGCAGGCCGGCTGAGCCCCCCGTGAATACAGAACATTTATCGAAGAAATAACAGAGAAACAGAGTGTGGCGGGACAACAGGATGGTTTCTGCAGCCAGAGAGAGCAGATGGGAGCTGAGCAGCATTCCTGTGGCTGCAGCTGGGCATCAGATGTTGAGAGAGACACATCAACCATCTTGCTCCTTGCAAGAGGAGGTGGGCACGCAGCCCCCCCCCCCGAGACACGTACCTTTATTTTTCCTGCCCAGATCTCTACGGGCATCCTTAGGAACAAACCTATCCTGGGTTTATTTTATTTCCATTAAGGCAAGAAACAACAGATGGAAACTGGTCGAGGAGAGAAGGAACCTGGAATTGAGAAGCTTCCTAACAAGAGAAGACGATTAACCAGTGGAACGACTGGCCTCCAGAAGTTGTGTGTGCTCCACCACTGGAGGTTTTTAAGAAGAGACTGGCTGGAATGATATAGGGTCTCCTGCTTGAGCAGCGGGATGGACTAGAAGACCTCCAAGGCCCCTCCCAGCTCTATTATGATTGCTTATCCTTAAACTGAGTTCAGGAGCCACTGAAAGGGGCAAACTCCCCCCCCCCAACGATGCTGCTTTGAGGGGGCTTAAGAGGTCCAGCCTGTTGACGCTGCCTCAGTAGCTTCAGCTACACGTGTGTCAAAGCAACCGTTTGTTCCACTGCAGCTGGGAGATGCTGGCTGACAATCGCTCCTCTGTGCTTGCGATGGCAAAGATTTCCCAGGGCACGGGTGCCTGGCGTAAGCAGGGCAGAGTGGCGGGGAGAGGGGGGGCCAGCCTGAGAAAAGCAGGGGGCCTCCCCTGTCGAAAAGAACAGGGGCCCCCTTCCAACCATGCGTGGCTTTATTCCGAGGAGACCCACGCCATCCCTAACAGCCAGGCACCTTCAAGGCCTAATTTGGAGAGAGGCCATGTTAGCAATAGCAGTTAGACTTATATACCGCTTCATAGGGCTTTCAGCCCTCTCTAAGCGGTTTACAGAGTCAGCATATTGCCCCCAACAACAATCCGGGTCCTTATTTTACCCACCTCAGAAGGATGGAAGGCTGAGTCAACCCTGAGCCGGTGAGATTTGAACAGCCGAACTGCAGAACTGCAGTCAGCTGAAGTAGCCTGCAGTGCTGCACTCTAACCACTGCGCCACCTCGGCTCAATCAATGTTGGCAGAAGACCAGGCACCAGGTGGGGAAGGGCACCTGTGTGGGCGAGGTGCCTCCTCCCACCAGGATGGAGAAATGTGCCAGGAAAGGGTGAACGGAGACAGTAAACTGGGGACTCTCTAAATGTAAGGATGGGATGTGCCTGCCCAGGTTAAAATTTCAAGCTTTTAAAGAAACGATTTCTAAGAGGCGGCCAGCCCCATAGAAGGGACTGAGGGGAAGGTTGTGAAACATTGGTATACTGTACTCTTCCCCAAACAAAGATAAAAGATGAAAGGGACATCTGTTTGGAGAGCAAAGGCAGAATAGAAATAGTTCTGTAAATAAACTTTCCTTGGCAAGTTTAAATATAGCGACAGCTTTGGTTTTTCCTGCAGAATTAATTGTGTTAGTCACAGGGGCAGGATCCTCATCTGCTCCCTCTGTTATTTGGAGGCTCAGCCACTGTGGGATGCCAGAGTCCCCCTCTCTGAGTCTGGCAGTAGTGGGGAGAAAGGATTTGCCTTCTTCCCCTTCCACGTTTCATGGCCATGTTCAAAAAATTGCCTCCTGCAAATCTGGGCCATCATCCGACCAACGTTCCAATTTTCCCCGTCGCAGCTTAAGGCTTCCTAGGACTAAGAGTGGAACGCCGGGTGTGCAAATCAAAACTGCTCCCAAGTTTCTTTTTTATTTGCACTGTTGCACATCGTCCTATTCTTCGCTTCCTTTCCAGCCTTCAGCCTGGCATTCTGCACCACCTTGTGGGTTGAGAGAAAAATGCAAAAACCCAAAGGCTGCTTTTGCCCGTTTTAAGGTCCAGCTTTCACGAAAGGGAAACTGCCTGGGTGCCCGTTGCAAAACCAGGAGGGCTGGGAAAATTTTATTCGACAAGGCAGGAGAAAGTACCGAAAGTGAAACTTCAAACGGCAGGCTAAGAGAAGGATTCGGGGAAAAAAAACAACAACACTTTACTGGATATACGAAGGAAAACTGGACAAAGTTTTCAATTTTAAAAGGGGAATGCCAATGAGAAGGCAAGGGAATTTGTCATGGAAAATGCTTTCCTGATCCGATGTATGAAGAAGCTTGTCATAAAACCCTGAAGAAATCTCGGCTTCTCCGAGAAAAAGGAGAAATCAAGTCCTACAAGAACATTTGATTGATTGAAGGAGCCTGTTTTGAAGTAAAAGGAGTCGGTTTACTTGATCAAGACGAAAACATTTGTGCGCAACGTTTTGGAAACCCTTTGTGGAAGTTTTGCTGACTCTTAGGATTGAAAAGTTGGTTTACAGATTCGCTTGTAGGTGAGCGCCAGGATGTGGGATGAAGAGAGATCTGTTTAACCTTAAAGGGGGGCGAAGGAGAGCTTTTAAATTTGTCAATACTTCTTGTGATGAAGGTTGGAAGTCACAGGCCTTAGATCCTTTATAATATTTTTCTTTTTTCCACTTTTCATTCATTCTTTCCAATCTCTTCTGCTTGTATTATTTTTTTTACTATGGTAATTAAGTATTACGGTTAGCATAAGAAACCCATCGAAAACTTTCAAAGCATAAACAAGTGTTGAACTAGCATCGCACAATTAAAAACAAACAAAAACACCGTTCCAAACACCGAAAGTCAATCAAGTGGTGCTTTCAGCTTTTATTTAGTTAAATGCAGCATTCTATACAAGAAAAAAAAAATCAAACCCTTGACAGGGAACTATATTTCTTCCTAAATCAACCCGAATTAAAAGATTTCTCCCCAAATACACTGTACGGAAAATAATCTCTCCCTCCCCCCCAACCCCATTTGCCACTCAAGTACAGTTATTTTATGTATCCCAAACTTCAGAACTGTACAATTTGTTTACAAATCACACTTTTTTTCCTATGAAAAATTTTACCAAAAAAAATATTGCCACTTATTTTATTTGTAACAAAACAATTAGATTTTTTATTTATTTATTTTAAAAAACACAAAAAAAAGTCAGCCAGAACTTTTATTTTTAAAGTGTGTGCTTGGAAGGAAACGGGTGGTGCTAGGAGAGAAAACCCAGGTGCATTTTAAAGCAAAATAAAAAAAAAAAAGTCTTAGCTCGTGACGCGGGTTCAACACCCCCTGGGAAAAAGCTAAACCAGCCACCCCAGTTGTGCCAATTCCAGGTTTCAGCAACAGTTTGGGCATGATTGACAGGCTAAGGCAGGATCCTTTTTCCGGGGAGGCTCCTCTGAAACCTCACACTAACAGCACTAAAACCGGGATTTGGGTTCTCCTTCGGAGGTCTCCCAACTCGCACAACGGAGTGTTTCCCTTGGAGCATCAGCCTCGTTCAACCAAACCAACCAACAAAGGGGAGGAGGTGGGCGGGGGGTGGGGTGGGGAGATCTATAGGGAAAGGAAAGAGCATGCGTAGAGACCCCCCCCCCTCCTGTTCAACTGTCTGCAGGCTGTTCCAAGAATATCAAGCCTTGGGGGACGCAGATGTCGGCCACTGCGGTGTTGGTGGAGCTCCCGGGGAGATGCAGCCAGGTGCAAGGACCAGATAAGGCCACGGGTCTACTATCAAAGTCGCCCAGATGCTCGGAGAAGCCACCTACGCATTTTATTCCCACCTCCTGGCAGGAAAGGCTTCAGGGGGGAGGCCGAAAGAAATAAAATAAAACCGAATAAAAACAAAGCAGCAGATCTAGCTAACAACAAGCTCCTTCTGCTTTCTCAGCTGACCTGGCCCTGGCCGTGAGAAACAACCCTCCAGCCAAAACATTAAAAACTAAAAACGGGACCGGGGGGGGGGGGGGCGGCCGACCTTCCCACCAAGCCAGCTGTTCCCAGGGTAGAAGATTCCGCTTTTGCTCAAGGTCCGGGGATTCCCTGCCGGGAAAGGCTGAGCTAGGCTGGGCTGCTGGGCAAAGAGACACAACGCGGCCACTTCAAAGCCCCAGAGGGAGAAGGTTCAAAACACCAGAAGGCCAAAATGCCCGTCTTGGCTTAGTCAGAATTCCAAAACTGGCCGCTCTCTGCAAAGAGCCAAGCGGAAATGCCTGAATGTATTCCGAGATACCAAATCCTACCCCGGCCGTAAGGTGCTGATCAGAGCCATTTCCAGGACCTGCCAGGGATGGTGGGAGAATACTCCCCACCGTGGCCGCTTGAGGATGGGGGGGGGGACGGGGACTTCAGCTCCCGGAATTCCCCAGCCAGCCAGAATTCTGGGAGTTGAAGTCCACGCATCTTCAAGCAGCCCAGGTTGAGGCGTGCGGGGTTAGGTCTTCTGCTTCACTCACCTAGGCAGGTACGCGAGACGAGAAAGGGGGGGGGGCTCCTTCTCCCAACACAATTCTCTCGGCTCCCCGGCGGCAGTCGCACAATCAACAAAAGGAGACGCACAAGGAGGTGCTTCAAAGCCACCAATGGGACAAACTTTGCTCTCTGCTCTGGAAGACAGGAAGGAAGGAAGGACCTTCTCACATCCCAAAGCCCATTCCTGATCAGCAGGCACTCAGATCACAGCCGCAGGGAAAACGGCATCTCCACCTCCCGAGTAGAACAGAGCAAAGAGGGAAATCCAGGCTTGATTTCCCTGAAAGCTCCCTCTGTCGGAGGCTAAGCGAGGGCTGGTGTTTGGTGGCGACCTTACCTTGTCGTGCAGGTAGAACAGGCAATAAAATCACGGAAGGTGAGGTTGGCAGGCAGAGACATGGGGATTATTGGCAGGACGCCTCAGAGGGGGGGGGTAGAGAACCGGACTGATTATGCCACCTAACCTCCCCTCCTGCCTGGGGCAGAAGGACCTTCCCGCTTCCCACGTGGGGCAAAGCTCCATCCTTGTTCACCAGGAAATAGCTCAGGTTAATAGACAGGTGTCCAACCGTGGCAACTTTAAGACCTGTGGACTTCAACTCCCAGAGTGGCTGGTTGGGGAATCCTGGGAGCCGAAGCCCACGAGTCTCAGGGGTGCCAAGGCTGGAGACTCCAGACCGAAGAGGACCAAGAGCCGAGAACAGCTCCACCCTCGGCCTCTGGAGTATCAATGCTTTCTAATAACTGACCACCTGGCTTGAAGGACCGAGGACAGCTGCCTAAGGCTGACTTTCAGGCATCGGAAGCAACAGCAATGTTAATAAAAATTCTTTGCTAAAACATGGGCACGAGAGCAGCGAAGAGACCCCCCCTCCCCCTAGCTCAACAGGTCATTATCCTCTTCTCCCCGATGCTGGAATTGCAGCCCCCCGTGCTGTTAGTGTGAAGAACCTGGGGTTTCTGGGCAAGCGCCCCCCCCCCCACCTCCCTTAAAAGAGCCCTCCAGCAGCAGCAGAGCCAAGGTGGGACTGCCGGACCACAGAAAGAAAACAGGCTAAATTCTTAGCAGCAGCAGCAGCAGCGCAGGGAAACACGGGTGCCTTGCTAGCCCAAGCAAGGGAGGGAACGGGGAAATGTTATGGCATCGAACAGGACACACAAAAACGGGGAAAAGGGGGGGGGGGGCTGGGAGGGAGAGAGGGGTGGGGGGAATAAACCCTGACACTAAAGTGCAACATGTCCTATACGCTTTGCCGTCCGGTGTTGTCGAGAGGAGTCGGATGGGACTTCCAGTTGCTGGAGGAAAGCAGCTTTTTTTTTCAACACCGCGGGAGAAAAATTCTCGCAAGAGAGTCAGCATTGGGAGCCCTTTGGTGCAAGACGGAGCGAGTGGGGGGAGAGGGAGAGGCGCGAGAGAGAGGCAGGCGTCGTCGCCGTGTCCGTGGCGGTGTGAAAAGGCTGCGCGGGGAGGAGGGGGGGGGGGCAGGGAGCCTTCGGAGGAAGCAGCAGCAGCTTCAGAGCAGAGGGGAATCTGGCAGCCCCTCGGCCGTACTCGCCACGCATCGCTTTTTGGCATCTCCAAAATCCGCTCCAGCCCAAGGCCTCTGAGGGAGCCACGGAGCTTTGTTTATTTCCTTTTTTCTTAAAAAACAGAAAAGCTGCCTCTGCTATGAGGCATGGCCACCTGCCCCGGGAAAGCAGGCAGGCGGCACCACAGACCTCCTAGCCAGCACGGATGCGGAAGGAGGGAGGGAGGGAGGGAGGGAGGAAGCCAGATTTGTTCCAGCTCTTTTTCAAGATAAAACAGGAAGAGAAGGGGCAAGATAACCTTGAAGCTAAAGGAGAAATAACTCAGAGAGGGGAAGTCAAGGGGAAGAAATATCCCATTTCACAGCCTGAAAGCCAGTCTCATCACCTCGAAGGCTGGGGAAGGAGGATGTGGGGGGGTGTCAAAAGAATTCCTCAATGCCGCCTCATCTTCACTTTCCGTGCCGGACTCCCCTCGTCGTCCTCCTCCTCTTCCTCCTCCTCCAAGTCTTCTGTGTACTCGGAAGACTTCCGCCAATAGTTCTCAGAGCTGAAATGGCTCCGCCTCCGGTGTTTCGGCAAGAGGACCGAGCGCCGGTTCTCCTCTTTATCCATCTCTAAAATCCGAGGTCTGCCGGAAGAAGAGAGAGAGAGATCTGTAGTATAGTATAGCCTTTAGTGTCACTGTACAAAATAAATACAACTTTCTACTTTCTCTTTAAGTATATTTTAAACTGTTTTTGTTAAAGATTTATACCTTGTATTGGTTCTGGGAAGTCAAGGTGGGGGAACGTGGGGGTGGGGGGTGGGGGGGGAGTTTACTAAGTTGGAGGAGGGGTGCTGGATTATTGTACATGTATACTGCTATTTTTTCTTTTTTATGTATATTGAAATGGAATTATAAATACCATCAACACAAAAGGGAGTTTGCTCAGAAGCTGAAACACACCAAGTGAATGAGAGGAAGAGAGTGACAGGAGGGAGGGTGAAGGGGGAAGATGAGGTGTATGAGGAGGAGTGGTAAGGGGAGAGAGGAGAAGGAGAAAGGAAGGGGAAGTAGAGTAGAAAATGATGGAGGGAAGACAGGATGTAGAAGAATTGGAAGCAGAGGAGAGAAGAAAGATAGGAAGAGAGGGACAGGAGAGAGGGTGAAGGGGGAAGATGAGGTGCATATGGAGGAGTGGTAAGGGGAGAGAGGAGAAGGAGAAAGGAAGGGGAAGTAGAGTAGAAAATGATGGAGGGAAGAAAGGATGTAGAAGAATTGGAAGTAGAGGAGAGAAGAAAGATAGGAAGAGAGGGATAGGAGATAGGGTGAAGGGGAAAGATGAGGTGTATAAGGAGGAGTGGTAAGGGGAGAGAGGAGAAGGAGAAAGGAAGGGGAAGTAGAGTAGAAAATAATGAAGGGAAGACAGGATGTAGAAGAGTTGGAAGCAGAGGAGAGAAGAAAGAAAGGAAGAGAGTGACAGGAGGGAGGGTGAGGGGGGAAGATGAGGTGTATAAGGAGGAGTGGTAAGGGGAGAGAGGAGAAGGAGAAAGGAAGTAGAGTAGAAAATGATGGAGGGAAGAAAGGATGTAGAAGAATTGGAAGTAGAGGAGAGAAGAAAGATAGGAAGAGAGGGATAGGAGATAGGGTGAAGGGGAAAGATGAGGTGTATAAGGAGGAGTGGTAAGGGGAGAGAGGAGAAGGAGAAAGGAAGGGGAAGTAGAGTAGAAAATAATGGAGGGAAGACAGGATGTAGAAGAGTTGGAAGCAGAGGAGAGAAGAAAGAAAGGAAGAGAGTGACAGGAGGGAGGGTGAGGGGGGAAGATGAGGTGTATAAGGAGGAGTGGTAAGGGGAGAGAGGAGAAGGAGAAAGGAAGTAGAGTAGAAAATGATGGAGGGAAGAAAGGAGGTAGAAAGGGGGAGGAGAGAGGGGGAAGAAAGTGTCGGATAAGGTATAAATAAGGTGTATGGAGAGCAGAAGAGCCAATAACTGGGTTTTTTTCCCCCCTTTGGTAGTTGATGGTAAGATGAATTGATCTAATTACTTAATAATACAACTTGATATTGACTATGTAATAGTATACATGTGATTATATGCTATGAAAATGGAAAATAAAAACTTATGTCAATAAATACAATGAAATTGGTTAATAAATTGACTAACTCGGAGAGGCCGAGATTCCCCCCCCCAACCAGAGTCTTATCCCCCCCGCCCCCCCCATAGTGCCAGCCTGCCTCCCGTGGAGCCTCTTACCGGTGGGCTGCGTCGGGGTCTGCTTTGCGATGGGACCTCTTTGGCTTCAGGATGGGGTCCCGGTTGCTCCCCGACAGGCGGTCCGAAGCGTAGCCGGGGACCAACACAGAGCTACTCAGCGATCGGGTCTCCAGCCGGGGGGCGTCTACTCTGGTTCTGGAAGCATTAGAGACAACACAACGGCATTTGTCACCAGAGGCCACTCAACACACAAAACACCTTGCACCTCACACAGCCACACAAGCCCGAAGGCCAAGGGCTCAGGGACGAAACTCAGCTTCCCCCTCTCGTCAAAAGAGGATTATGAGAGGAGACAGTTGCCAAGCATCAGGGATGCTGCAACGGTCGTAAGTGTGAAAAACGATCATAAGTCACTTTTCCCAGTGAACTGTCGTAAGTAGAGGACTCCCTGCAATAGGTGAAGCCCTCTGTGCCATCCCGCATGACTGAAGCACAGCAGTTAGGACATAAATGCAATTTTTTTTTTAAAAAACCCAGATTCTATAAGGGCGAAATACAAACTTCTAACCTCACATTAAAATGGGAAGAACGTTTCTGTGAAGCATCGGGGGGGGGGGGGAATGTTTCAGTTTAGAGCAGTGTTTCTCAACCTTGGTGACTTTTAATTCCTTAAAAACTTAAAACTTCCTTAAAAACTTTTAAGCTGGCTGGGGGATTCTGGGAGTTGAAGCCCACAGGAATTAAAAGTCGCCAAGGTTGAGAAACACTGGTTTAGAGCAAAGGCCTTCAAAAGATGCCCTTTTGTTGTTAGTTTGAAAAAAAAACACCCTTCTATCATTTCTCATCCTTCACTTTCAACCTGCTTCTGTCCCAATTCCCTTGTGTTTTAAAGAGCCCCAACTGCTCCATGCTGACGGGTTTACTTTTAGGAGATTTTAAAGGGACGAAGCAGCCACGGAAAAGTAACCAATGGCCCTGAAACCGAAACGCCCTTAGAAATGTCAGTGCCGACCTTAACATTCAAACAGGCACCCAAGTTCTGCCTCCCAGTAAGAAGAGGACAGCGGAAAATTCACACAATCATTTGCAGAAGCCACCGAGGACCAAAGTGCACCGAAGTGGTTTTTGGTCTCTTGTTTACCCTATAAACTGGGGCACATTTTTTTTGTTCTGCTCCAAGTTCATCAACGACTTTCCTGGCTTGGAAGAAGAGTTCCCCCACCCCCCAAAAAAAACCCCTTCAGCTGCCCTGAAGTGTTTATGTCCACACGGTAACCAGGCAGCTGGAGGGAATTTCCACTCCATCCATGCCAGATCCTTTCCACGCAACGTGCTCTCTCTCTCTCTCGTCTCTCTTGGCAAAAGGCCGGATCTCCAGACGACCGAGACGTGCGCACCGATCTTGGCACGCAGTGCGGTGCTGCACTGCTGGATAAGCGCAGGGCCAGTGCTGACCGGCAGAAGGTGCGCCAGAAGATTTGTCTGGCAGCCGGAGGCTTCACGCGCACAACTCAAGATGTTGGCGCAGGCATCACAAGTGCAAAAGCAACACCTCTCTCGCTATGAATCTGCCCAGGTGCTTGAAATCAACAAAGGAAATCGACTTGGCTAGCACAGGTATTGCTGCAGCATGCAATACCGTACTGGAATGCACTTTGTGGGAAGATGCCTTTAGCTGCCACTCTCCCATAAAAGGCTTTCAATTGTTGATCTTCATGGTTTAGTTTCGGATATAATTTTAGTTTATATTCTAGGCTTTTGATCCATTGTTGTAACCTCAAGTGCTTACAGGAGCATAATGACGAGGTATAAGCGGGCAAGGTAATTATTACTATGCAAGTCTCACAGCCTCTTCCCTCTTTTTCTAGCTGCTTTCCCGATACAAATTACCGGAGACGCTAATCTCAAAAGGTTAACGAAAATCAGATGACACCGTTGCTTCCCTCTGGACTACAGCAGTAATTAATCTACTTCCAGCCTACGGAAGACCTTGATAGCAGGAGGCAGGAATCCTGGGATAACCGCATGCGACTATCGGCAGGATGACAGCACGATGCCATAGTGGAATCACAAGGCTGACTTTAATCCAAGTTCCCCTTGAGTATAAAACGGCTCAAGTTTCCAAACACAATTTCAAACAGAGCCTCTGCCTTCTGCTGGGGAATTCTGGGTGTTGAAAGTCCGCGTGGCTTGAAGTTGCCAAGCGCTGACCTAGCAGGCTTCCAACCACCCCAGTTGCAAGTTCTTAAAAGAAACAAGGGAAGACATTTGTGTACCAAGGAGGTCCTTTCTTGGCCTCTTCCCCGGCCCCAACTGCTCATGGTTCAGGGATACAGATCCACAGAAAGGACCGAGAAGCCTTGCCCCCTCTTTAAATAAATGTTTCAAGAGGCAACACCTCAGGAGCAGGAGGACGGGGGGAAGCACGGACAACGAGTCAGCATCAGTTGCGCTAACTCCAAAACCAGCAAATGAGGCCAACAGGGAAACAGCTTTCCCTTCCCGGAGATCCCGCCACTCACTTCCGAAGGATGATCACGGCTCTCCTCTCCTTGATATCCTGTGGTCGGATGCAGTGTGTGATTTCATCAGCTGCGTAGCCACTGTGTGAGACAAAAGGGGTTTTAGAGCACAGGAGTTTACTTTGGGAATTTTTCTTACCAGGTCTGCGACCACAGCTGCTCCTTGGAGGGTTGCTAAACATCATTTCAAAGATTGGTCAAAGATTTGCAGGAAAAATTACCTGGGGCTCCCCCATTTTCAATACTACTTATAGCACTCCACTGGCTCCCCCAAATCCTTAACTCTAACAAATACTGGCCCACCACAAGTGGGGTCCTCTTGCGTGCTCCGGATCTCCAGTCAACTTGCTTTGAATTTTCCTAGCCCCAGTCAATATCCTGATATCATGGGTTGGTCAAAGACGGTAATAAAGATGTTTGATTTATATCCTGATATTCCATTCTGATCCCTTTCTGGCCTAAGGTCAGGTAAGCGTCTATTCCGACAAGGCTACAGAGGAGATGGGAGACAAAAGAACGCAACGGCTCTCCTAGGGATGACAGTTCCAAAAAAATTAGGCGGCGTTGAAATTCCTTGGCAGGTTGGATTTACACCACGTCATCATCGAGACCCCCATGTGGTAGCCAAGCCTGACTTTGCTAGATACCAGATTTAGATTATTAGATCTCTCTGTGAAAAAAATTATACTCTTCAGCTCTTGGTCAGTTTGACAAACTTAGGAATGTTTTGCTATGCACAGCTTGTGTAACCAAGTATCTGTGGTCTAAAAGGGCGGCTCTCAGCAGCTCAAGAGGCCAAGGCAGATCACGTAGCATAAGCTCACGGGCATTCTTTAGCCAGCTACCAGGATCCTAAGGAAATGTATTGAGCTAGGATAACATTTTGCCGAATCAACCCCAATTCGGAGAAAAAAGTTCCAGGACTAAACTCCAATTCTTCTTCTTTTGTAAGTTATCTGGTCGGTACTAACCGGTACTAACTGGGACACACCTCCCAAAGGTATGTCTGGTACACTTAAATGCAAGAAAATACCAAGCCTATGGATCGCAGGATGTTTTTTTTAAGCAACACTCATGTGTGAAGTAAAAACAGAATGAAAACAATTTGAGGCCAAACAGGTGAGTGCCAAGTTGAAAGATTGGGTAGATTAAAAGGCCGGGCCGGTAAATAGGATTTGGGGCAGGTATCTCCAGAAGACAGAAGTGACAATTTGGGGAGGGGGGTGTCTTCTCTCTTACAACCAGCTGTTACAGCTTGGCGGCAAGACCCTCCAAGAAAAAGCCTCCTACGGGGCATGTTTGATTTGCAGCCTGCTAACTTCTCCATGAGAGCCGGTTTGGTGAAATGGCTAAGGCATCAGGCCAGAAATCGGAGAGACCCGAGTTCTAGTCCTGCCTTGGGTATGAAGCAGTGGAATGACCCTGGACTAGCCCACTTTCTCCCAGGCCTGGGAAGGAGGCAATGCAACAAATCCTTTCTGAAAAACCTTGCCAGGAAAACTGCAGGGACTTGGCCAGGCAGTTTCTGAGAATTGGACGCAGCTGAACGGAAAAAGAAAAAGAAAAAAAAAAAAGGCAGTGTGGTTCAGACTCTGGTTTTGTGACTAAGATCCACTGGAACCTTCACGGCTATTAATCCGGCCTTGGCCTGCAGTGGAAACACACGTCAATTGCATTGCCTTCCCATAGGAGTTCCCATCTCGGCTATTCTAAGAGTGTCACCATAGGGCCTGGATGGCCAATCTGTTCCACGCCTCAGCTCTGGTGTGCTTGCAAGCGCCGGCCAGCTGATTTTCAGCCTTCCGGAGGTCCAGGGCAGGAGGTTTCCCCACCCCACCCCTTCCCCAGGCTTCAGGAAAGCCACCAGAGGAAAGACTGGGGAGGGCAAAAACATACCCAACGGGCGAACCGGAAGTTTGTTCCTGAACTTCCGGTTGGGCCATTGGGCTGTTTCCTCCCCCTTCCCAGGCTTCAGGAAAGCCTCCAGAGCCTGGGAGGGCAAAAACTCCACCACCACCACCCCATGCAGGGGGCGCACGAAAATGAGCAGGTGGTGGGGTCGCGCACGCATGCACAAATGAGTGGGCACGCATGTGCGTGCAATAGCGCACGCACACACACAATTTTGGCACACCTTTAGAGGGTGACATTCCCTATAAATTTCATCCGGTTCACTCAGTGTCCACAATCAAGATTTGTCCAGAACTGGATAGAAACGGAACGGTTCTCATTTGTCTTTAATGCAAAAAAAACAAAAGAAAAGAAAAAAAATTCTTGGCTACCTATTAAGAGAAAGAAAACATTCCAACTTGGTTGATGAGTTGCAAAAGGCTGTGTGTAGCTGTGCGAGGCTCGTCCTTTCCGACCGCAAACAACACAAACGCAGGAACAAGCCTCGCAGCTGTCAGTATTAGAAAGCACAGCCGAGAAGCCTCATTGCCAAAGAAGCAGGGGATGGGTTTGGAGAAGCTGCGGTGTCGGAAGACGGAAAGGCAGGGAAACCCAAGAGAAATCAACACTCCACCACCAGAGGTTATGGGGAAAGCATACAGGCCGCAATTTCTGTCGTCTAATGCAGTGTTTCCCAACCTTGGCCACTTGAAGATGTCCGGACTTCAACTCCCAGAATTCCCCAGCCAGCATTCGCTGGCTGGGGAATTCTGGGAGTTGAAGTCCGGACATCTTCAAGTTGCCATGGTTGGGAAACACTGGTCTAATGCCACCTTGGCAGGAGGCCTCCGATTAAGCAGGATTAAGAAGCTGGCCCTGCCTACCTGCCCTCCTCCTTTCCAGAGCTCCTAAAAAGACAGCTGCATTCAGAAGTTGCTGCTTCTTCGGCTGAAGGCTCAGATCCGGCTCCTTGGCTGGATTTGAAGACTCTTCGGGGAGTTTCAAGAAAACCAGAATCTGTCCCCCTTCTGAGCCAGCAAAGCTTCCAACTTTAAAGGCCTCCTTTAATTCAATGCCTGAGAAGGCTGCTTCTACTTACTCCCCGCAGACTGAAGTATAAACGCCTTGTTTAAAGGACATCGAGTGGCAAGATGTCTGCCCCTTACCTTGGAAACCAGCCTGCCAGGAAATAAATGTCAAGACGCTGCACGGCGCCCTTGGCCCTATTGCAACCAGACAAGGTTTCCGGGGGGACCGGGGGGGGGGGGGGAACACCCCACTGGTTGCCTTGGTAAACTGGCAGAGGAAGTGGAGGTTATCTTGAGTCAAGCAGCTCCCTGTAACAGGTGACTTTGTAAACCTGCTCACCAAAGGGCTCCCCCTTTTTTCTCCCAACTTGGGTTAATCCGAAACACAGGTGGGCTTAGCAATACCCATCTTCTTATAAGGTCCAGGAAACGGAGCGCCACGGTGACCCCCCACCAGCCAAAATCAACAACCAGAAGGTCCCCCCCAAAGAGCAACTTCTAGACAGAATGCAAAAGCGGTGGAAATAATACCTGCTCAGCTACCCGTGCTAGTAAAAATGCTCTCCTGGGGCAACTGTCCTGGTATCTTTGGGGGGGCGCTGGCTGTGCCATGCAGGTGAAAAAGCAGGTGAATTAGGAGCTTCCTGTTGGAAAGCAGGTGGTCAATTGCCACCTGAAAATTGGCCAACTAAAAGAAGAATGTGTTTTGCTACCTGTACAAATACAAATCGAAGTATCCCCAGCTATCAACCTGCCTAAAACTCCTTTGCTAGCTAAACCACCTGAGATTTAGAGGTCATTTTTCCACGCGGCGGCTTGGCCTCTTCCTGACCGTCAAGGCTACTTGGCCTCCTGCACGAACCTTAGTTAATATGTACGAGGCGCCCTGGATGTAACACTTCAGCTTTTGCTTCTCTTTATTATTGATGCACCTGGGCTGTTGCGTAAGGCCCTGCTTGTGCTACGTTTCCTCCCAGACCGTGTGCAGATCAGCTTACCGAGGCAAGCAGGGGATCACCTTACCCCCTCACGGAGCACTTCCAAGCTTTCCCTCCTAAGACCCCCCCCCCCCAAAAAAAAGATCGGCTGCCCTCCCATTTACCATGGCAACCCTGAATCATTGGAGAGGCTTGACTCATCCCGACAGAAAAATGGTTCAGGCTTACAAGCCTATAAATACAGTTTGTCACGAGTTTGTCCTGACCCAGCATTTCGTACTCATTCACACTCGGGGCTTGTGAAGAAGAAGCAGCAGCAGCAGCAGCACCATCTTCACGAGGTCCTAATTGCCACAGGAAATGCTATCTCTTTATTAACCAGGATCATCTCCATCCTCTGTTTTACAGGGGGGTGGTGGGATGTACAGGAAAAGGAAAAAAGAGCCAAGGATTGCAAGTTCCAGCGGCAGCTTTACAGCTTTAGCAGAAACTGTTCTGGATAGAATGGCTGAATGATTATTCCCTCCTCCAGAAAAAGAACTCATTGTTTTAAGAGAATTAAGACCGTCTGCAAAATCCACCTGATAGGAAAGGAGAAGCCTGGGCCCTGGATGACGAGCATGGCAGGTAAGTCCTCCTCACCTTGCCCTCCCTAGGGGCCAAAGCCAGGGGTCAACTGCTGACTCAGGAGAGACCCTCGGGCCTAGCAATGCCAGCCTTCATTGGCTCCCTTGCCTTACTGTGTGCGCTGCCGAGGCTGCGTTTTGTTCTTAAAAATGCTGCCGTAGGGAACTGATCAGTCATGCCGTTCTCCGATTTGCATTCTGAACGCAAACAAGTCATTAGGCTCCCATTCAGCTGGGAGGTGCACCCTGGCAGTCAAAACATTTCCAGCAGAGGCACAAACCCACACGAGCCTCTTGCAGAAGGTGCACAGAGTAGAGTAGGAGGTCCCTTCTCCTGCCTCGGTTCCCCTTGTCTACAGTGTGATCTTCTGGGGTTTCCTCCCCACGCTGCTCTTTCTTCTAACGTAGAAGGCACTAGCTATTTTTTTTATTTTGGACCCACTGCTCTGCACTTATCTTAAAAGGAACGACTTTCCACCCTTATTATTCTCTTTCCACCGCCCATATTGCTCAACGTCAAGCTTCCTTCGGCTTCTACGGTTCTCAAGGCTGCCTGCTCTCCGTGGGGTCACCCCACAGCAAGTCTGGAACTCAAATGTTCTGCCAGCTGCAATCTAAATTGCACGCTTAGTTCACCTCACAGACCGGGTTTTGGTCTTCTCTTACGCAAATCTGGGACGGTGCTGTGAAACGACTTCTCTGTGCCCGACCGCGTACGAGCGACATGGCTAAAACCAAATATTGAGGCTTGTTCATCACTACAGAACTTGTGAACTAAGCCTCACTTAGAAGACTCAAGACAGTTCCCGGAAGACAGCTTGAAAACCAGCCTTTCAATAAACGAGAACCACTTGCATCCAAGGCAGACTGAGCCACCAAAACCGTTCGTGGCTCAACAAGGAATCCCCTAACCCAATATTTATTCCAATATTTGAGGGGTTGCCACAAAGAAGAGGTGGCCAAATCATTTCCCAAAGCACCAAAGAGCAGGAGAAGAAACAATGGATGGAAACTAATCGAGAAGAGAAGCAACTTGGGTGGTTAAGGAGAAACTTCCCGACAGTGAGGACAATTAACAGTGGGACAGAAGTTGCCTTCAGAGGTTGTGGGTCACTGGAGGTTTTCAAGAAGGGACTGGACAGCCACTTGTCCGAAATCTCATAGGTTCTCCTGTCTGAGCAGGGGGCTGGACTAGAAAATCCCCAAGGTCCCTTCCAGCTCTATTCTGTTCTAATATGGCGGTCAAACATCCCCTCTTTCAGAATCCACTGCAGAGAGGGAAAATGGCTCAAAAAGCAGAGAGCTCAGAGCAAACCAAGTCACTGGGCAGGCAGGGGAGGCAGAGTCCGCACTCCGGCGTTTCCTTACCTGAGTACAGTGACGCTCCCCCTCCGCACGGGCAGGAAGAAGACCGGCTCGGAGACCCTGATGGGCTTGAACTGGAACTTGCATCCGAAGCAGAGGGCTGAGTCACTGAAGAAAGACACCGAGACAATCGGCCTCTCGAAGATGTGAATGGGGTCCACGTGGGAGACGATGCAGCCCCCCGGCTGGTAATCGTTGATCACCGCACTGTTCACAAAACCCTCGGGGATGACCCGGTGTTCCACCAGCTTGCGGATGACCAGGTCGTGAACCCACTCAGGAATGGTGTCCACTTCCCCCCGCGGGTACAGCCGCTCCTGGCCGGGGCCTCGCCTCTGCAGCTGAGACCCATAGGTGTAGCCCTCCCCAAAGAAGTACTTGTTCCGGAGCGGGGCCCTGTCCACCGTGTGCTCTTTGTAGAGGCCCTTCTCGGCCCGGGAGACCACCTCGTCGATGCGCGCTTCGATCTTGACGCATTCCTCAGGGCTGAACAAGCGCAGCTGCCGGATGCCGCCTTTGACCTTCTGGGCCTCCTCTTCTTCCTCCTCCTCCTCCTCCCCCCGCAGGGGGTCTTCGGAGTCGGTGGGCTCGGAGTCGGAATCGTGGTGGTGCTTGCGCTTGCGTTCGGGGGCTCCCCCCCCAGCCCCGTAGGGGGACTCGGCAGGATCCCGCCTGCTCTTGCCGCCACCGCTACTCTTGTAGCCGTCCCGGTAAGGCATCATCGATTTGAGCTTCTCTCGTAGGTCCGTATATCCACTCCCAGCCATGGCCAGTCCCCTGGTCACCGCTGCCCTCTCGGTTAAATCCCCTGAGGTGCGGCTGGAAGGGCTGGTGAGCGGGATGGCCTGGTATAATGTTCACGGCATGGTCCGGCGTTGCAGAATGAGCCTCGGGAGGAAAGAAAGCCAAAGGCCTACAGTTTGGCCTCCGCCCCGAATCAAGGGCCCTTCCGGATGGGGAGGATGCCCCCTCCCCCTTCCAAGAGTTTCCCCTTGCCCACCACCAGAACAGGGGCAAGGGGACCCCCAAGTCTGGTGAGAAAGCTACGTATTCAGTTTTCAGCCCAAGGCTTGAAAGGAGGCGGGCGCCGAGCCCGGCATTTCCACCTGTAGCCACCAATTTTATTCCTCCGACGTTTGTGCCAAGACCTCAGAGATCTCACCTGCAGGGAGAAGGAAGTTACGGGAGTCGGTCAGGATGCTGAGAAAAAGTCCTTACATGCCCCGGGGAACCCATCCTGCCAGCCTTCTTTCCCTGGGCAAAAGGATAAAAGTCAGGAGGGGCTGACAAGGAGAAGGGCAAAGCCCACCCACCCTGTTCCCCCCTTCCCTTGAAGGAGGCAAGCCAAGCCATCCCCTCTTCCCCCAAAAGGAGCCGCTTAGGCCCTTCCCCCTTCTTTCCTCCTCCATGAGGCTCAGAGCAGGAAGTGGCCCCGTTGACACCAGCAGGGAAAGCGCGGCCACGGGGATTCTCCCACAAGTGACTCAGGCAGCCTGGGAGGGGTGGGTGGAGGGAGGGGAGGAATGCTCCTGCCGTTTCCCCCCCCCCCCGCAATGAGAAGGGGGGGCAGCTCCTCCTCTGCGGATCCTTCCACATCCTCCTCCCCCCCCACCCCGATTCTGCTTTCTGCCACTTATTCGCCCCCTCCCCAAAAGGTGTCTGTGTGGGGTGGGGGGTCTGGCCAGGTGGGGACGCTTCTCCCCAAGGCTCCCCTCCCCCAGGGAGGAGGAGGAGGAGGGGGAGACCCCGCAGGACCCCCTGGGGCACCCCTCCCCCCTCTCTGTCACGTGGTCAGGCTGCGACCCCCCCCCAGCAGAGTCAATGAGGCGACCGCCACCCCCCCCAAGGGACCTCCGGACGGGGGGGGGGGGTGGGGTGTCAGGCCAGGAAGGGCGCCGGGGCCTTGCCCGGCCGGACTCACCGCGCTCCGGCCGGCTCGCCCTCCCTCACCACGCGCCTCCCTCACCCGGCTGCGGCCGCAGCGCCGGCCCGGCTCCCTTCATGGCGGCGCAGGCGCGGCGGACGAGGGGGACGAAGCTGCTGCCGCCGCTGCTCCCGCTGCCCGGACGGCTCGCTACGTCACCCGCGGCCGGCCCGACATTATAAATAACTTCAGGGCATCCTCCTCCTCCTCCTCCTCCTCTCCGCCTTCTCCTCAGAGCGCAAGCCGCGCCTCCCGCGCAGGCGCAGCTGCCGGCGCGCCTCACTGGGCAGGCGCGGGCAAGCCACGCCCCCCGGCCGCGCGACGAAAGGAAGCGGGCTCTTGCCCGGGAGGGCTGTGCGCATGCGGCCCTCGCCACCAACGAGTGGAGGGGGGGTAGAGCGGCGCGCGGTGTGTGTTTGTGAGGTGAGGGGGTTTGTTTCAGAGTCAGATGCTTTCTGACGGGATGCTTTCTTTAGGAAGAAAATGCGAAGCAGGAAGGGGTTTCCCCGATTCTTGCGAAACGCCCCTCCGTGAATGTTATGCAATGGTTTATTTCCCTTACGGCGGCCGGAAATCGTAGCGGCCTGTAAAAATGCGTGCGCGAAAAGGCGGGTCCCGTCGCGCATGCTCAGCCGGGAAAACAGCGCAGGCGCACAAAGCATGCATCTTCTCGCCCGGCGGTGTGAAGGTGCCTAAGGAGTCTACGCTGGGACACTGAGGTAAAGGAGGGGGGCGTGGCTACCTTGACGCCGATTGGCTACGCTTTCCCTGCCAGGCGGAGTTACCTGAAAAGGCTGCTCGTTGATTGGCCGGAGTGAAATCCGCGCGCGAAGAGCCGGCCAAAGTGACTGCAAGCGAAGAAGTTGGTTCCTCTTTGAAGCGCCTCCCATGATGCCCTGCGCGGGCGACTCTGTCCCACCCCGAAGCATTATGGGAAATTCCTTTTAAACAGATCCTTCCAGCCAGGGATCCAGACCCATCATCCCCAGCCACTCCTTGTGCGCATGCTTGCAGCCCCAAAAGGCCTTTATTAAAGGGTCTGGTTTGCAATGCAGGGAGCAAAAGCAGCCCAGGGTCACATCTGGATGAGATGAGCAGCACACGAATAAAATAAAAATTTAATAAAACCACAGAATTAACAAGAGGGGAAAAAATGTAAGATAGTTTGCATATAAAATAGTACTGAATAAGAATTATAAGAGAAATATATGTACATACAAGGGATATTAGATGTATAGAAATAAGTACATGGAAAGAATAATATGTGTAGAAGAAATATATATAAGTAGATGAAAAATTTGTAAAAATAAATATAGATATATAAAGGCTATATATGTATGGATAAAAGGAGTATAATGCATGCTTAATGATGTAGAAATGTTGCAAAGATGATATGCTTTTAAAAAAAGGGAAAAAAACCCTAATCAAAATATTTTTTTAAAAAATAAAAATGTTTAAATCTCGCCTCCCTTGGCAAGGGAGGGCATCTGCCTGTGCACACCGAGCAAATTGAGAAGCACCATTGAAGAGGCTGTCTGTGCCCCGCTTGCTGTTCTGTAGACCAGACATCCATGGATGGGAGACCACTAGGAAATCCCAACGCCCCCCCCCCCCCCGCAACAGGGACTCTTCAAAAGCAGAAGATGGAAATGTGGGAAACCCCACCCATGGGTGGGGGTGGGGGATGTGTGTGGCCCTGCTCCAACTTGGGGACCAAGATTGGAGGGAAAAGAGGTGCAAAAGAGCCACCCCAAAATTTGCTCTTCTGGTTGCTGAAGAACGCTGCAACCCCTCTTTAAGACGTGCCAGTTGGCAGGTGCTCAAATCGCAATCACATGACCGCAGGGGAACACTTACATCACATTTTCGGTGCTCTTATACTTTTGAACGGTCCTTATACAAGCAGTTGTAAGCTGGGGGCTACTTCTGGTGAAATTCAATTTTTTTTAGTACTACTGGTTCTGTGGCCATGGCTCAGTGGGAGTGGCAGGGGAAGGATACTGCAAAATCCCCATTCCCACCACAGTCTGGGGCCAGCCAGAGGTGGTATTTGCCGGTTCTCCAAACTATTCAAAATTTCCGCTATTTCCAGAACCTGCTGAATTTCCCCCTGTGCTAGCGGTGTCTTTTTTCTGATGTCACGTTTCCAAAGCCCCTATTTTATACAACTGCCACATCTTATCTTAATATGAAACAGAATGTCAGTTATAAAGATAGATCGACTGCTTTTACTAATGAAATAAATAAAGAACTACAGTTTGGAGACACATGCCATGAAACGAGGAGGAGAATAATTATTTAAAAAAAAAACAATTCTAAAAACTTTTTTATACATATATTTAGTCTGGATACAAACAATAGATGAATCATCATCCTATTTTGCCCAGGCATTTCTGTATAACATCTGGCCATCAGCTGTTGGGAACGGAGCCAAGTAAAAACTTGGCCTGCTGCAGCAAAATAATTTCTCGCTTTGGCCCTAACCACCAATTTACACCCAAAGGAGAATGAGTTGTCTGGCTGACATTTTGCTGGCCAAGTCAACTGGTTAATATAGAATAAGTCTGCATGAAACATCAGAAGATGCTTCTAGTCCACATGAAAAAGAAATACAAGATGCTTCTAATTGCCGCTAAGTTAGGGGACCCCCGTTCCGATACGGTATCTGAAGGAAGCTGGGAAAACCAGCAGTATCTATTACATCACACAGATCAGTTGGCTGTGATGCCCTGAAGTCACCTTGCTCACATAAAAAAGGTTCCCCTTGCACATATGTGCTAGTTGTTCCCGACTCCAGGGGGCGGTGCTCACCTCCGTTTCAAAGTCGAAGAGCCAGCGCTGTCTGAAGATGTCTCTGTGGTCATGTGGCCAGCATGATTCAATGCCGAAGGCGCACGGAGCACTTTCCTTCCCACCAAAGGTGGTCCCTATTTTCCTACGTGCTTTTAAACTGCTAGGTTGGCAGAAGCTGGGACAAGTCACGGGAGCTCACTCCGCTACACGGCGCTAGGGATTCGAACCGCCGAACTGCCGACTTTTCTGATCGACAAGCTCAGCATCTTAGCCACTGTGTCCCTTGCTCACATTCCCACCCCTAAATCTGGAGATGACAATGTGGACGTTGTTGAATAATAGCTCAGTTATATCTCCTAGTAGCAGGGCCAGAAATCTGTCCTGGAATCTGGAAGAGACGCAGAGCAGCAGATCCAATCACAACAAAGTGATCTCGCTTGGGGGCAGCGTCAGCTGCTTTTCACGGGCTTGCAGCAGGCTCTCCATGTGGGTGGCAATGACACGGCACAGTTCCAGGCCCTGTAAAGAGAAAGCGGGGGACACAACGGAAGTGAGGACGTGCCTCTCCCGGGTTTATTCACGGCTTTAACAGCTGCGTGGTCTGCCGTGGTGGGTCAGCCTATTCCACTCACTCAAGAGTCCCAGCACTTCTGATGCTGTCCCACCCTAAACTCACGGATCCTAGATCAACACCAGGGGTGGGTTTCGACCGGTTCGCACCGGTCCCTGCGATCCGGTTGGTCGCCGAACCCGGAAGTAAGTAACTTCCGGGAACGGCGAAGGCCCCCCCCCGCGCCTGCGCGCGCCCGCACACCCGCGCCCGCTCCTTACCTGGTTTTTTACGAATTCTGCGCTTTCTACGCATGCGCAGAACGCATACAGCGCCTGCGCAATCCTCCAGAGCAGCTGGAGCATCGCGCAGATGCTAGTACGCATGCGCGCGCCGCGTGCGTGCGCGAGGACGCCGCCGAGAAACCCACCCCTGATCAACACCCATCTTATCCTACCCCTCCGATAAAACCTGGACAGCCATTTTGCCCTACTCTGCAGATGTGGTGGTGGGTGGTGGGTGGTCAGGACAGCAAAACAGCATCTGGAATCCTTCAAAGGTTGCACCCCAATACCTTTATCAGTATTATTAGGAGGAAAACACCTACCATCTGAAGATTAAGCTTCACAAAGCCAATGGAAGGAGACAGGGAAAAAGAGACAGAAAAGAGAGACAGAAAGAGAAAGGAGGAAAACGAGTTAAGCTTATTTCACAGAGTTTCAACATATTTCCGACAAAGTCAAAATACGTCAACGTATCAGGGAGCATCAATATATTCTGAAAAGAGGGGCCAAACGTGCCGTGTTCTTAACAATCAGGGAGTCTAAATTTAACCAAAAAAAAAAAAAGTAAACAAGAATTCTGCAAAATCCAATCAGGGCCAGAGATCGATTCAAATAATGGTTTGCATCTTTTTCATTTTATTTTTTCATTTAGTTATTATGTGGAATAAATAAATAAACCTTCCTCCTTTTGCTTGTCGTTCGGACCTTGTGCCTTGTTTTGTGCTTGGCTTAAAATTTTGACAACTGCTTTGTCTGAGAAAGAACAGCCAAAATGTTCACTGCACATTTATGGGGCTGAGCACAAAAGCCGTCTTAAGAAAACCCTCTCTAGTTTCCCCAACATTTTCCCTGGGAAGCAATTCCTTAACTTTTTTAAAAAAAAAAGAAAAATCCAATCCTTGGAGTGATAAGCCATAAACCACCTCCTTGAGCAGCGGAGAAGAAATTGCTCTCCCGGGACCTGCATTTCACCTGCTGTACCTGCTTAAGCTGCAGCTGTGTGATCCTGTGTGACATCAGGTCTCCCAGCATAATCTCCACGTAGGGGTAGCTGGATCCAGCCGAAGGTCTCTGGGTCCGAGTAGAGTGGATCTCCTTCAGAGAAAACGTCACGATGGGTTCCTAGAAGAGCGGAGGAGAAGACCTTTAGAAGAGGAGCAAGCAGCCTAAACCACAGACTCTCCCTGTGGCTCCCTCTGGCTAAGAACCAGAGAGGCCCATGCCCTGAGCTGGCTTTTGAGCCCACGCATCGTGGGTGTAGTCACTTAATAGCAATAGCAGTTAGACTTATATACCGCTTCATAGGGCTTTCAGCCCTCTCTAAGCGGTTTACAGAGTCAGCATATCGCCCCCAACAACAATCCGGGTCCTCATTTCACCCACCTCGGAAGGACGGAAGGCTGAGTCAACCCTGAGCCGGTGAGATTTGAACAGCTGAACTGCAGAACTGCAGTCAGCTGAAGTAGCCTGCAGTGCTGCATTTAACCACTGCGCCACCTCGGCTCTTTAATGCCCATGTCCATCCCATTCGCATCTTGCATGAAATAAAAAAATGTCCCTGCAGAGATTCCACCACAAAACAGCTCTTTGGAATCTTCAAACTCCCTTCTACCTGGTTGGTCCTGGAGGATTCTCCACTCTTTCTTCCCTTTTCATACATACATTGCGTGCATGTGTCTGGAGGTACGCGCTTGTCCATCTGCACATTCTAAAGTACTGACGGTTAATTTTGTTCCCGGCTTATTCCATGGGAATTTTGTTCTGAGGCTGCGGATGAGATCCTGCGTATTTTGAGGCGGAGAACCCATCGGTTTTTATTACCCTGCAGGACCACCTGTTTCAACTTCAATTTAATAAAATTTGTACGCCGCCCACTCCCTTGGGACTCTGGGCGGCTTACAGACAAGATAAAAAAAGCATTTAAAAATTAGAAAATAAAAAATACAATTGTTAAAATTACACACCATCCATTCTGTCTAAGTGGGGCTGGATATCAATCAACAGCCCCAGGCCTGCCGGAACAGCCAGGTCTTAGTGGCTTTACGGAAGGCCGGGAGAGTGGTAAGGGTCCGGACCGCTACGGGTAGATCGTTGTTCCACAGGGCCGGCGCAGCTACAGAGAAAGCCCTTCCTTGGGGGGCCGCCAGCCGGCATTGTCCGGTCGACGGCACCCGGAGGAGGCCCAACCTGTGAGATCTTGTTTCCCCTGAGGAGTGGCAGAGAAGTCCAAGCTTCCTTTCCTTAGCAGAAAGCAAGCAAACCAGTGATCTGAACAGAAGAAACCCCCTTGGCATGTCAAACACCCGACACCTACGTGAGTTTCCTTGTGGAGAAAATTGAGCCCGTTCTGGTTCACGGCCAGGATACAAGGCGAAATGATGGTGTTGTTGCTGCAACTCTGGATGTAGAAGAACGAAGAGCCAAACATGGGGAAGGCACTCAGGAGCCCTGCAATGGACGGAGGCCAACCATCAACTCAAGGAAGGGGATCTGGAACAGGAGGCCACAAAGAACAAGGACGGGACCCACGTAGAAGGTGGTTGTGAACTGCTCTTCCTTGCAAACTCGGGGAATTCATAACCTTCAGCGGTGTGAGGGTTACTCATTTGGAAGAAATTAAAATTACTAGAGAATTGCATCCCTTAAACCAGGAATGTCAAACTCTTGGCTACTCCAAGACTTGCGGACTTGATGGTTGGAGAATTCTGGGAGCTGAAATCCACAAGTCTTCAAGTGGCCAAGGTTGGGTTATTCCCATCCCTAAATCGTGAATAAGGCATCAATAATTTCTTAGTGAGTGAACATCACACTCAATACTCTTGATGTTCATTGCAGGAGATAATTATTTCTTCTGTAAGTCGTCATCTCCTGGAAGCCAATGGTCGCCACTTTCCAAAACAATCAAGGGACCCACAAATCCAGGCAGTCAAGTAGGGCTCCTTCTCACTTGAATGTCATCCAACCCTACTTGTATGTTTATTGTGCAGCTGCCAGAGAACTCGGGAGATTAAGCAACCGAGAACTCTTGAAACGAGAAACACAGGGCTAAGTTACACCGCAGGTGTTTTCTTTTGGCCAACCAGCATTCTTGCAGCTTAATTCCAGAAAGTTGGCTGCTCTGCCCACCCTTTCTGGCCCCTTGGAAGGAGAAGGCCTTACCTAAGAATTGGGCCCGAGCTTGGTGGGCGCTCAAGGCTTGTGCTTGATGCATGAAGGGGGCCACCATGTCCAGCCATGCCTGAGCCTTCTGCAGATGGTAGAACTGGGGCGGGATGTAGTCCTGAATTTCCCTCCTTGGAGGAGAAGCAGAAGGATTGAGTAAGAAATCACAGACAGCTGAGGAAACAGGGGCATGAGGAGCTAAAGGGAAGTTCTCCACCAAGCCAAGGAGAGAGAGAGAAGGACAATCCCAAGGGTGGTGCTACAGCCTCACACCCAGGAGGGGATGACCATCCCACCCAGTCTTTGCCTGAGTCCCAGGAGTCAGCCTCCCTCTTGCCTGCGGCACTAGCCTTCTCCAAACCCCACCATACTCCAAGGGCACCTACAGGGTTGCCTGGCCCTTCACCCAGAGCTGCAGAGCAGCCAATTTGGAGATTTGCTGCAACTGTTGGTCACTTGGCTTTGCAGAAGATGAGATGTTGAAGAGGCCCTTCAGATAGTCAGGTAGTACCTGTGAGAGAGACATCAAGGGACACCATCACTGCCAGGAAGCAGCCTTAACTCAACCTGAGACCCCCAGCCAGATATCGAGTTCGATGGAGGTGACAGAAGATGACGTTGAGCCCACTTGGAAAAGAATAGAATAGAATAGAATAGAATTTTATTATTTGTATGCCGCCCTTCTCCGGGAGGACTCAGGGCGGCGAACAATTCAAGGGGGGAAAAGGGGAACATAAAAAACAAAATACAAATAATAAAAGTAAACAACAGTCGCACAACCATACATGTCGAGAGGGGAGGGAACTCATTACCCCCAGGCCTGCCGGCAAAGCCAGGTTTTGATGGCTTTTCGGAAGGCCTGGAGAGAGGTGAGGGTCCGAATCCCTGCGGGGAGCTCATTCCAGAGGGCCGGAGCTGAGCAGCTTGCAAGAGGTTGTGTTCTGCAACACAAACCGTTCGGTATATTTTAGTCTTTTGACATTGTATAGTTTTTGTATTATTGTATTGCAGGATGTTTACTGTATTTCCATGCAGTTAGTATAACTAACGGAAACAGGTTTAAGAAAGGGTGCTTGAGTCTTCCCGGGACAGAACCAAATCTTGAGTTTTTCCTCCCAACATTTCCTCAAAGGGTCTCACCTGGTTGTAATGCATGGTGACGTAGAGCTCGTTGTCAAATTTCAGCGGCTGGGCCCAAATCACACGCCGGTACCAGAACATGTAGCCACTGTCCACGTTCTCCATTTCCAGGGTGACATCCAGGATGTACTCCCGCCTGTCCAAAGGCCGGACGTTCTGATCTGGGATGTGGAAACAGGGAGAGAATCAATTTTTTGAAGCAACCTACAAAACCCGGGGGCCATGAAGTGAGAAGTTCCCCTTGGCCAATGGATGGGCCAGCTGATGCTCTGCAACTCCACACACAAGACCAGGTATCTGGTGAAGGAAACATCTACGTTTCTCCTGCTTAAACCAAGAGAAAGAGGGCCACGTCTTTTGGCTTTATGTGGGCCCCAAACATTGACGTTGAGGTGGATTACACAAACAGACAAAAGTTCATCAATGATCCCAATGAATGAACTCTGTGGTACCCAACCAAGAATGAGAATCCGGGCTCACCTGATTAAACATCACATTAACCATTTCTATAAATTTTCCTGAGAATTATACATAGAAAAGGATGCAGCAGCTTCTCAGATGGAGAAACACCCCCCGCCCCAGAATTAGGGGCCTAAGGCAGAGGTCAACAACCTTAAACACTCAAAGAGCCACAAAGATCCTAACTTGAACCCCCACCCCGCCCCCCATTGAATTCTGAAGCCGATCGAAAGTTCGGTTCCCCCACCATTGAGTCTCCTCCTAGCACGGCGTCCTTTTTCCTCTACCTGTCCTAACTGAAAGGCCTATCCATCGTGGAGCTGACCGGTGACAGGGAGCCACAGCAGAGGGATGAAAGAACCACATGCGGCTCCAGAGCCACAGATGCTGATCCCTGGCCTAAGGAAAACTTGCAAGTAATTATGAGATGCTGGGTAGCTTTGTAGCATGGATGCAGCTGGACATCTGAAGGTCCACAGAAAGGAAGGTGATTTTATTTCTCGATGCCTGGATAAGGGAAATCACCTCCCTTCTAACCTCATCAACTCACTTTTACTAGAGACAGCAAAAAGGATGTATTCCCTGAAGGCTTCAGGCTGGTGTAGACCCATTTCGAAGCAAATCTCTTCTATGACATCCTGGGCCACCTAGAAACACGAATGGACAGGAAGTTGCACCAAGGAGAATTGTGAATGCGTAGCAAAATGCCGAAGATGCAACTTTCGGAACTGCGCAGAATTTTTCTGACAGACGAATGTTCGGTCTATGTGTTTGTAGAGGACGGTGTAAGAAGAAATGTCGGAGAAAGAGAGAGAAGAAATGTTGTTAGCCTGACTTTGTGGGGAAAGTTGATCTGTCTTTGGGAAAACTAACAGAGTGGACTTGGCCCATTTTGGCTGAAAGTGCATTTTGAGCATAAAAGTTTTAAGTGGAACTTTTAAGTTTGTTTCCTGAAAAGATAGGTATGGTTTTCTGGAGTAAGCTCTGGAAACAAACTCCTACAGAGGAGAGATATTATATTCTGCAAGATTTCATGGGAGGAGAATGCTGGGCTGGCTGGTGCATTGTTGACACTTGAAACATGTTTGTACACTAAGCGTGAGTTTTGTGTTCAAACACTCCCTTCTCTATTTGCCGGCTGCATCAGATCAGGAGAAGGAGGCTGTTTTTCGGCACTCACTGAGCAAGTCTTGATTTTGAGGTGCCTTTCGATCCCTCCTGGAAGGAGGAAGAGTTGGCGCTTGGAGCTTCTTCCAGCCTGAGGAGGAGCGGGAGAAGGAAGAGGAAGAATAGAATGGCAAAAAGCAAAATTATTAGGGACGGGAAAGTGGGTGCTATGGAGGCTCCTTGCTTGCCCATCTCTTTCAGCCCACAGCCAAGCTATCATCCCTGTCTAGGTGACTCCTTCCCAGCTGATCCCTCCCTTCCTTCCTTCCTTCCTTCCTTCCTTCCTTCCTTCCTTCCTTCCTTTCCCTCTCCCTCCCTCCCTCCCTTCTTTCTCTTGTCAAGAACTCACCACCAAGGCTTGGAGCTCCACGGCACTAGGAAACTCACAGCGTCCCCCAAACTTGAAAGTCTTCACCAAATTCTGCTCGCAGGCCTTGGCGATGCCTGATGGAGGTTAAGGAAGAGAAGCATTTTGTATTTGTATTTGTATTTTATTAATATTTATAGGCCGCCCTTTTCCCCGCGGGGACTCAGGGCGGCTTACATAAAATAGGGAGGGGGGGTGTAAACAATAAACATAAAACAATACATAAGAGTAAAATAGAACACAACATTCATTCTTCATTCGGGTGGGGACAGATTGTGATCTTATCCCCAGGCCTGACGGGATAGCCAGGTCTTAAGGGCTGCGCGGAAGGTCTGGACGGTGGTGAGGGTACGAATCTCCACGGGGAGATCGTTCCAAAGGGTCGGAGCTGCTACTGAAAAGGCCCTCCTCCGTGTAGTTGCCAGTCGACACTGACTGGCGGATGATATTCGGAGGAGGCCCAATCTATGTGATCTTATAGGTCGTAGGGAGGTAATTGGCAGGAGGCGGTCTCTCAAGTACGCAGATCCACTACCATGGAGGGCTTTATAGGTGGTGAGTAGCACCTTGAAGCGCACCCGGAGATCAACCAGCAGAGCAGAGAAGAGGTGGAACGTTCTCAATCACCCACAGAGAAGTCCCACTCGTGAGATTCACTCTTCTCACGCCAACCTAGATGGGCCTGCCTGTCCACATTTGCTGCCCTCTGCGGAACTTAGATTGGAGTGGGCCACTGAAAAGCGAGACCAGAAGAGTGGCCGTTCTCCTGCTTGATTCACTCCCTAGCTTTCCATGGTTGAGAACCTTCCAAGCTCCAGATTTTCTCCAATGGCAGCAACGTTCCTCTCCGGCCGAAGAGAGGTGCTGATGGGCTGGAATCCCGGCCCAGCTGGAAGTCAAGCGAGGGGTCATCCATCTTTGCCAATCCCCTCTGTCCCACCGGGGAGAGTTTAATGAGAAAATAACCCTGGGCTGCCATGTGACCCAGCAGGCTTCCTTCCAGCCGTAGGCAGAGCAGATGGATTCATTTTCACGTTTTAGCGATTGGAGAGCAAGTACGTTTGATTGATGAATCTTGGCTTAAGCCCTGTCAGTTTTCTTCCTCTAACAGCTAGATTTTAACACCTGCCTTGTCCTAGGAATCGAAGCATTTAATTCACTTTACTTCCCCCCAGGGAGGCAATGTTTTACGTGGACGAGAGGAGGAGAGATTTCCACAATTGTCAACGCAAACATGTTTGATTCTTATTTTTAATAAGTCCAATATTACAAATGATAAAACCCAAACCCCTAAAAGACTCCAGTTTGATCCTTTGAAATGGGAGATGAGAGCTTTGACTATGCAGAGGGCCAGGGGAGAAACCCCCAGCATTTCCTCAACACTTTCCCTATCGTCTCTTGTAGCTGTTTTTCAATTTTTTAAAAAAAGTTAAAATATGAGCCTATGCGTAAATTAGTGGGTAAGGGTCTCCAGTCCTCTAATCGTCCTTCTTCTCTGCACACTTTCCAGAGACTTTTTTTACACCGTGGCGACCAAAACTGGATGCCGTATTCCAAGGGTGGCCTTACCAAGGTAATATAAAGCGGTATTATTCATGCGGTTGTGTTTCTACTGTTAATGCAGCCTAGGACGGGCCCGAGTGGAAATAATCTTGGGCCACCTTGGGAGCCTTTTTGTGGAAAGTTCCAGCAGCTCACCTTGAAAATGCAAACCAGGGTGGGCAGAGACCTCCTGGAGGAACTGTAGAAGGTAGGGCTTGAAGACTTCGGAGCATCTATAGTAGCCACTCAGGATGTACAGAAGCCTCCATCCTTTTGGGCAGCTGTCCCTAGGTCAAAGGAGACAGGGATGTGAAAGTCCAGCTGGATCTTGGGGAAGCTCTACCCATAACCAGAGGTAGGAGCAGGACTGACCCAGGCAGTGGTTCTCCTGGCCTCTCTTGCGACCCCAGAGCTAATCCAAGGGCTCCCTTTCATCCGCCTTCAGTTGCTGGCTTGGAATATTAGGGCTCTATGTCTCTGCCTTCCCCCAGAGAGAGAAGAAGAGTGTCCGGCCTGCAGCCATCTTTTCTTTTGGGTCTTTGGCCTATCACACTTTCTATTATTCTACTGTGCATTTTCTTTTGTGGGAAAATGGGAGGGGTGTGTGTACGTAGTTAGATGATAGGTAGCCATAACAACATCCTTTCTAGAAAGCCAAGGTCATCCTTTGTCTCTGCACCTCTGCACCTGACCGGAACTGGATGGGTGGAAGCTGCCAGCGTGGGAGTGGGAGATTGGACCATGGGATGGACTTGTGGGTGTGGGAGCAAGATCTTAAAATTTAAACTAGGTGGGGAAAACTGGGAAGCTTTCAGATTCAGGTTTTCCCAGATGTGCCAACATGGCTCTCTTCATAAATTGGACCTTTGAGGAATCCTTTGCCTCGGACTCTTGACTTACTTTGGGATGCTATTTGGAACAAAGGGGTCCCTTCCTCCTCCTGAGAAGCCCCAACTGGGGGAAGCTTCCCCCAAAACAGCTCTATCTCCAAACTCCCTTTGGCTGAGAAGTATTCTTCTCTTGACTGCCCAAGGGACTAAAGGTGAGTTGTACAAGGTGGGTACATCCACGCTTGACTATTATCTACTGCAGCTTGCTCCAACATGGTGATCTTGGAATATGTGCTACTTCGACTCCCATACTCCTGAGCCAGCAGGCCTGGAAAGCCAGGAGAGTTTAAATACACCTGGAGAACTCAAGGGAGGGGGACACTGGACTCCGGAAAGCCATGAAAGATTGAAGGGTTGGCTTACGTCTTGCTGCTGACGTTGTCCGTGATCTGTTTGAGGATCTGGCAAAAGACTTCATCCCGGATGACCTCGTGGTCTCCACAGAGCTGGAGAAGAAGCAGGAAGACAGCATGGGAAGAAGGACTCTGTTCCCGCCCCCCCATAATTAGTCAACCACTGATTCTCCCAAAAACCTCACCTAGAAAGGCTTGGCCAGTTAGGACACCCTGGCCTGAGACCACATAGAGTCCAAAAAAACCTCCACAGAAGGGACAGACCATCCTTGTGGGCAATGTGCTCCCTACCTCCTATTTCTGCAGGATCCTAAACTCCCCCAAACACAAAACTACAGAAATTTGGCAGTAAAACACTGGATTTCAGAAAGCTCTGAAGATGTACACTTGACTTTAAAAAGTACCTTCCCCTTTCAACTTCACACCCCCCCCCCCCAACTAAAAAAAAGCACACCGTCAGAACCTGGAACACGTCCATCATGTGTTCTACAAGGTTTGATCACAAGCCAGCACTCGAAAGAAGATTACCTTCAACAAAGCATAGACCACATCCAGCTCAGATTGTCCTTTGAGTGGAAGGTCACCCATAAACCTCATCACAGCTGGGGGGACACAAAAGAAACACAAACACACACACACACCTTTCAATTGGGATTGTCTCTTCAACCACTCCTACCTTCCTTAGCTTCAGATGTCATCAAACAATCAGTATTGTTTTGACTTGGCATGAATGAACCAGCCCATCCTACGGCATGGTTAGCATTATGGCTGAACACTTAAGTTTGCAATAATTACAGAATGAGATCATTTTCCTAATTTACACCAGAAATCCACTCAGCAGCAAAGCAGCCGCAGATCCTTGGCTGACTTCTCCAAGCCTGGATGAGGTGGAGAAGAGATGGAAGACCGCTCTCCTTTTGGAACGGTGCTGGAACCATTGCTTTCTCTCTCCAAAGCTTTGCAGATGGAAACAACCGCCATAACCAAATCAGCCACAGAGCTTAAATCACTCATTGCTGCTTTGACGTGCAAAGCATTTGTATGGAAGCAACTTGTTCCAAAACCTGGAATGCTCATGTCATAAGCCAACCAGTCTCGGTTGCCAAGCTTGTAGAGTTGACTTTGGGCAGCCAGCAAGAGAAAAAGAAACGGTAGACGTTTACTGAAATGCAACAACAACAAAACTCTGGCCTCTAAACTTCTCCTTAACATGTTCTCCTAAACATGTTCAAAAACATGCCCACCAAATGTTGGAAATCTAATCAGATACCAGGCTTCTACTACCATATATGGTGGACATGCCATAAGGCCAAAAAAAAAAATGTGGACAAAAATACACACATGGTTAGAGAAAATGTTAAAGCAATGTATAGATTTAAAGCCAGAAATATTTTTGTTAGGCATAATACCAGAAAAAAATATGATAAAAGGAACATATATTTAATACTACATGTCTTGGCAGCAGAGAGAATTATATTTGCACAACACTGGAAGAATGAGGAAACTCCTACAGATGAAAATATAATTAGAAAAATACTAGACTGCAGAAACGGATAGGTTAACACTAAAGATAAAGGACAAAGAAGACACACAATATTTTTTAACATGAGATTTGTTTTATCAATGGTTAGAGAATAGAAGTAGAAATTAGAAGTTGGAAGATTATTACTAGGTATAAATGAATAATATTATTACTATTAAACCAACCCAGACAATTCACTGTTTACTAAGCACTTACGTATGTTAAAAAAAATGTATAAATTATACATACATACATACATACGGCTCAGGGTGCCAATGTCTTACTAGGAGAGGTGGGCACCTTGGTACGAGAGAAGGACTCACCCTGGAAAGATTCTGCTGCTATTTTGTTCAAGCTGCTGTTGGTGAATCCAATGAGTGACTCCTGGATGGGATACTGGAAAGCCAGGAAGGTGAAGGAAGTAAAGTGAGATGATCAGTTGGGTGTGGGATTCACACTCATTGGAGGAAGCCACATGTGGAAATAAGTGGGCAAGATAAAGCTGGCTGGGGAATTCTGGGAGCTGAAGTCCACAAGTCTTAAAGTGACCAAGTTTGGAGACCCCTGCCTTAAGGAAATCATCATGGTTACCTTGGTGTATCTCAGAATATCCACCACAGTCTTAGATTCGACACCCTTCTTCGATTTCGGCTTGTCCCTGAAATCATAAAGTCAATAAAACATTTGTTTTATGTTTTTTTTTTAAATATTTTTTATTTCCATTTTCATAACATACACTCACATATATACTATACATAGCCAGTATCATATAGTATTAAATAATAATTACATCAGTTCCTCTTGTCAACAATGCCCAGAAAAATAAAAACCCATTATTAGCTCTTTTACTCTCCATACACCTCTTTCTTCTACCTCTCTCCAACTTTCTATCTTCCCTCCATCATCCTTCCCTGCTCTACTTCCCCTTCCTTTCTCCTTCTCCTCTCTCTACATTCCACTCCTCCTTATCCTCCTCATCTTCCCCCCTTCTCCTCTCTCCTATCCCTCTCTTCCCATCTTTCTTCTCCCTTCTGTTTCCCACTCCTCCTCTCATTGGTGTATTTCCGCTTCCATATCAATATCCTAGTTTTAGGATATTGACATGAAGCGGAAATTTAACATATCCTAGTTTTAAAGAAAAAATAATAATAATAATAGTAATGAAAATATAAGAGAAGACAGTAAAACATTAAAGTAGGAATGCCCTGTCTGTTGGGGGGCAGGGAGGATTCCAACTGTAGGATGCCCATCTTCAGAAACTTGACCAGAAACAAATAAAAGATCCCTTTTCTCTGGTGAACACTTCAGATATTTGACTTCTCGGTATGCTGCTGGGATCAAAAGTCCTTTCTGGTTATGAAAGATCCTCTCTATCTCTCACTTCGTTTGCTTCTCCCCCTCCTTGGCTTTCCTCTGGCACCTCCCATGCCCCCCCAAAGAATATCAGGGGTTTCATAAATATGGGGTATTCGTGGGAGATGGCGGCATCCTGGAATTGCTTCGTCCTCTCCCTTCAGCTGCTTCTTTCATTCTTTCATTCTTTCTTTCATTTCATTCTTTCATTTCATTTCATTTCATTCTTTCATTCTTTCTCTCAGCTACTGTTTCTGCCACACTTTCCCTTCTCTGCCATCACTCACGCCTTTGCCTTCTGCCCTTCTCGGAAATACTTCCTGGCAAACTCCAGCATGGTGAAAGGGCCTCCTTGGGGTCTCATCTCAGGGGGCCTCTGAACTTCTTCCCAGCTCTCCAAATATTCCTCGCCCACTGGGGAAACCTGTCGGAGATAAGAGAGCAAAAGTGAACCCACAACGGCTTCCAATGGAGCTTCTCTGCCAATCTTCAAGGATGCAACTAATGCATTGGCACAGCACCATTGTGCCGACTCAGGAAATGGGTTCTTTGGGGTGTGTTGGGTGAAATCCCCCACACTTAACAATGACCGCATGGATGAGACCGCTAGTCAAGTTGGGATCCCTCGTTGACTCATTGAAAGAGGTCCGTATGTTTTTTCTCCAGCCATGAGGACACCATTTCCTCCCCCCCTCCAAAGCTTTGCAGATAGCAATAGCATTAGATTTATTTACCACTTCACAGTGATTTGCAGCCTTCTCTAAGCGGTTTACAGAGTCAGCCTGTTGCCCCCAACAATCTGGGTCCTCATTTTACCCACCTCGGAAGGACGGAAGGCTGAGTCAACCAGGAGCCGGTCAGAATCGAACTGCTGACTGTGAGCAGAATTAGCCTGCAATACCGCATTCTAGGCACTGCGCCATTATAGCTTCCTTCTCCTCATTTCCATTCCTCCCTTCTCATCTATCTTCCTTCCTTCCGTCATCCCTCCCTCCCTCCTCCTCAAGTAACAGCACTTAGACTTATATACCGCTTCGCAGTGCTTGACAGCCCTCTCTAAGCGGTTTACAGAGTCAGTCTCTTTCCCCCAACAATCTGGGTCCTCATTTTACCCACCTCGGAAGGACGGAAGGCTGAGTCAACCCTGAGCCAGTCAGAATCGAACTGCGGACAGTGGGCAGAATCGGCCTGCAATACTGCATTCTAATCTTTGCACCCTTATGGCTCCAGATGTAAACAATAACCATAACCAAATCAATGATAGAGCTTGAATCATTCACCACTGTTTTGACGTGCGAGGCATTTGGATAAAAGCAATCTGTTCCAGGACTTGGCTAGTCCTGTCTTAAGACATGTTGCTATGATGAACCAACCACGTTCAACCAAGGAATAACAGGACCCATAAGCCTGCTCCTGCTTCCTTCCTTTGAATCCCACCTCCTGCCACGCAAGGACATTCACACCTCCACAAGCGACTTGCCTCAACCTTCCTGTCCAGCTCCTGAGCCACGGCTGCTGATGCCACGGCCACGGCCACCGAGGCTGGGCCAGCCACCTTGGCTTCCTTGTTGTTGGGGTTCTCCTTCTTCTCCGTGGGCAGCTGGGTGAAATCTGGGGCTGCCACCGGTTGGACGCAGCTGGAGGGGAAGAGCCCCGACTTCCCATAGATGGCACCAAACTTCCAGCCTATCCGAGGAATGAGAGATGCTCAGGACAATTGTCAAGAGATCCTCCCACTCCCTCCAATCACCTTCTCCCAAGGAAGAGGTGGAGTGGGTTCCACAGAGATCTCTCCAATCGGTTTCCAGCCCCCTTTCCTCCAGGACAGGGATGTCCAATCTTGGCAACTTTCAAGACCTGTGGACTTCAACTCCAAAATTCCTGGCTCAGGAATTCTGGGAGTTGAAGTTCTCAGGTCATAAAGGGGCCATATTTGCCCATTCCTGCTCCAGGTCATTGTTGATTAGGTCTATTTGGACCTAGGAAGTTCTAAACATCTCCAACCAAGGACTGAGTTTGCTCAAGGGGGGAGGGGAAACAACAACAAACACCAGCATGCAACTTAAAGGTGGAAGATGCTGAAGAAGAGGAATCTGGAAGAGAGCAGAGTGTTGCACTCCACACCATGCCAAAGCCACCCACCAAAATCCAGGGTGCCCTTTTTGACCTCTTCCAGGAGAATCACTTTCTTCCTCACCACGCAGCCGTAATAGCGGTCTGTAGGTGGGAGAAGCACAGGGGTATCAGAAGGACCCCAAGAACGCTTCCATGCAAAGTGGCCAACCTTCACAATCCAATTTCAACTCCAACCTCAATCCCTCCCCTTTTGCATCAGCAGTGATGATGCTCCGTTTTGCATTCCTTCTTCTTGCAAAAGACATTTTTTGTTTCCGTTTTCTCTTATCGTGAACACAGACAGCTGGCATTATAAAAAGTTTAATCTGCTGTAAAACGTGTCTCCCTTCCTGGAGATCTCATTAAATCTCCCTCTGTTATCTCTATTTCCATTAAAATCTTTTGCATCTTCTCTGGTGTCTTTCTCATTTAATATTTTGCTGCATAAATGGTCTTTCCCTAATGGCTTCATCCAGCATTTGTATGTAGGGGCTGTTATTTTGATTATTTCCCCCCCTCAAAATGTTTTCAATTTCTTTTCAGAGTCTTCCCTGATTGCTTCCTTTTGCAGCCAAGTTTCATTTCACCTCCCTCTCAAGGGTTCAAGTCCCCTTTTATGCATCAGAAGGAAATTGCATTAATTCTTGATGTTTTGCCTTCACAGGTTCCCTTGGAATTCATTTATTTATCGCCCTTTCCAAGCTGCTGGAAGGTGTTCGGGTCAATAGCGCATTGGAAAATCTGGAATGTCCTTTCATGGTCTGTTAGCTGTCGAGATGGCTCGGTGTGCAAACTCCCTTTTCACCCTCAAAAGTGCTGGGAAAGAATCACATTTGCATATAGCAAAGCCAGGATGACGGCGGCCGAATGGGAATTCAGCAACCTAAATGCTGGAGATGTGATTGTGCTGATGCTACATACTATCATATATGGTGGACTTGCAAAAAGGTTAAAGCCTTTTGGATAAAAATATGGTGGATTATGCAAAATGTTTTTTAAAAAAGGATAAAGTTTATCCCCTCAGTTATTCTTGTTAGGTATAATTACTGATTGTACAATTATAGAGACTAACTTGATTTTGCATTTAATAACCACAGCAAGACTGCTGGTGGCGCAATACTGGAAGAAGGAAGATTTGCCTACTATTCAAGAATGGACATTGAAAGTAACAAACCTAGCAGAGATGGCTAAATTATCAGCATATCTCGAGGATCACTCAAATGAGAGATATAAACTGGAGTGGAGAAGATGGATTGACTATACTCAAAATAAATATGGGATTAAGAAATTCCAGATAGTTTATGACTGAAGAAACAAGGAATGATATAATCTGTTTAGAGCTAGCCTAGCAAAGAGGAGTTAAAGCTCAAATGAAAGATGATACTAACTTTTTTTTTAAAGTTTATCTTAGAATATCTTTGTTAAAGATGTATACCTTGTATTGGTTCTGGGAAGCCGAGGGGAAGGTTGGGGGGGGGGGTTGGGGGGGAGGGGAGGGGGAGGGAGATAAATATTTGTAAAAGTTTTTTTCCCCAAAATGTTCAATTAAAAAAAAAGGAGCAAGGAATGCTTGTTGGCTACTTGCGGGAGCTCCAGTTGTTACCCCAGATTCAAGACTGACATTCAGAGATGGGCTAACTGTCTGTCAGAACCCCCTCTGCTGTTCGTGCCCCCAACCTGTGTTTTATTCTTCGGGAGGCCACATTTATAAATGATGGTTAGAAGAGACCAAATCAGACGTTCCAGAACGTCAGAAGAATTGGAGCATCTGAGCCGTGAATATCAACGCAAGGACAGGGTGGCATCTGAAGACACCTGTCTCAACATCTTGAATGATGATTAATTCAACAAGCATTCGCCTGCATTTGTCCGACACCTGGGCCTCTTTTGAGGAAGAAAAGGGTGGGGGGGGGGCTCAACTTCGAAAGGCAGAAGTGGATTTTCCATTGCTCAGCAAAAGGGAATATTTGAGACATGAAGGAAACTGATAATATTTTCAATATTTTTGTCTCACAGTCGGCCAGATGTTTAGGCTGGACTTGGCATTTTGGCCCACCTATCGAGCCCTTCTCAAGGACCTGGGGTAGGTGGATAAAAATGCCAACTCCAGTCTAAATTTTATTATTATTTTCCTGCTGCATTACATTTCGGCTAAAATTCTTACCCCATTAGGTTTCTCACCTGGCTCCAGGCCCTCCAACGGTCGCAGGCAAATGATGTCTCCCTTGTGAAAACTCAGAAGGTTTTCAGCATTCGTGATATGGTTCTTAATGGCAACCATGTATTGGGAGTCCTACATTGTGAGAAAAAAAAGACGCACGAGCGTTTGGCTCAAAATGGTGGTACGAGCAAAGTTATCCAGCTGGTCCATTCATCCCTGCAAGGAAGACCCCCCCCCCCGAGTGCATTTGGGGCTGTGAGATATTGGCCTCCACCTCTGCTATTCCTTGCAGCCTCCTTCCCCAACCAAATCCCCCCTCCCCGAGGTCTTACCTTCTTGAGCTCCATGATGAAGTGGTCGATCAAAGCCTTTACCTGGACGGCTTTGGGGGAGAAGAGAATCAACTTCTCATGGACCAGGTTGAACTCCAACATGTTCTTCGAGGGGATGGTGACAAACAGGAGCTCACTGTAGCTGGTGGTGGTGGAGGGGGATGAGGAGAAGACAAAGGGGTCCCTTGGTTAATTGCTAATTGCAGCAGGTTGGTCTAGACTAAGGGGTCTCCAATCTTGGAAACTTTAAGCCCGGCAGAAAGTTGGCTGGGGAATTCTGGGAGTTGAAGTCTGCTGGGTTTAAAGTTGGGACGAAGGAATGGAAAGGAGTGGAGGGTGGAAGAGAGAGAAAGAGAAGGAGAGATAGTAGGAGAGGAAGTGTGGAGGAGAGGTAGGGGAAGAAGAAAGAGGTAAGGAGAGGTGGGTGGAAGGGAGAGAAAGAGAAGGAGAGGAGGGAGGAAGAGAAAGAAAGAGAAGGAGAGAAGGTAGGAAGGAGAAGAAAAAGGGTAGGAGTAGGGGAAAGGGAAGGGAAGGAAGAAGGGGATGGAGAGGAGGAAGGAAGGAAGTAGAGAAAGAAGGGAGGTAGAAAAGAAAAGAAAGAGAAAATAAGGTGGTGTCATAGCAAGTGCGAAGGATGGTAAACAAAGCATTCCAAACTATACTTTATAACCTTTCAAATGGAATAACAAAAGTATAAGAATGGCAAAGAAAAAGAATAACTATGTGAATGTATATAACTGTATGTAAGAGAATAAATGACAGTAAAAATATAAAGCACAATATAGGTAAATAATATTCGGTCATAAGTAGCTAAGTATAAAGAAAGAAAGAATTGTACACAAAAATGGATAACGAATAAGGAGATTATGAATGAAAGATAGAAATGTACAGAAGGGAAAACACTAACTGCAAAGAAACCGATTCGGAACTGATATACGATGGAATTTATTGTTCCTATGTTGTTTTTAAGTCATGTGTTTGTTTCTGTTGATGTGCTTATGTGTTTAAAAATTTATTAAAAAAAATAAAATAAATAAAGTTGCCAAGGTTGGAGACCCCCCTGGTCTAGAAGACCTCTGAGGTCCCTTCCAACTCTGTCCTTCTATTACTTCTCCTCTGGACAGGTGTGTCCTGGCCTTACTTACCTGTAGCCTCGCAGCACCCGGACCTGCTCCCCAGAGAGATTGGCCCCTTTGACCAGTCGCAGGAGTTTAATGCCCATGTCAGAGACGGCCAGGATTTGCACTCCGGTGCCGACGCTGCCCTGAAGGGGGAGAGAGGGAAGTGGGCAAGGCTGCACCCAGCACCCAAGGAAAGGAAAGTGGCCGCTTCAAGCAAGCCAAAAGGATTCTGGGCTCACACCACTGAAATGAGAGCTGCTGTTAAAATATATAAGAATGACTTAAGAAAGATCATTCATTTAGTGCAGTGTTTCTCAACCTTGACGACTTTTAAGTCCTGTGGACTTCAACTCCCAGAATTCCCCAGCCAGCTATGCTGGCTGGGGAATTCTGGGAGTTGAAGTCCACAGGACTTAAAAGTTGCCAAGGTTGAGAAACACTGATTTAGTGACTGTTCAAAATTAATGTGCTAAAAGTTGTGTGTTGTGTGGACTGGGGGAAGTCTCTTACCGTAGCTGGAAAAAGGCGGGAGAAATACACCTCCCAATTCTCTCGGGCCACACGGATGATTTCCTTCTTGACGCTTTCATCGGCTACCGGACTGAAGGAGTCCAGCTTGTTTTCCGCTGTGGGGAGAAACCCAGGGGTGAAACTCAGCAGGTTCTGACAGGTTCTGGAGAACCGGTAGTGGAAATTTTTGAGTAGTTTGGAGAACTGGCAAATACCACCTCTGGCTGGCCCCAGAGTCGGGAGGGAATGGGGATTTTGCCGTCTCCTTCCTCTGGAGTGGGGAGGGAATGGGGATTTTACAGTATCCTTCCCCTGGAGTGTGGAGGGAATGGGGATTTTGCAGTATCCCTCCCCCTGGAGTGTGGAGGGAATGTGGATTTTGCAGTATCCTTTCCCTGGAGTGGGGAGGGAATGGGGATTTTACAGTATCCTCCCCCTGGAGTGTGGAGGGAATTGAAATTTTACAATATCCTTCCCCTGGAGTGTGGAGGGAATTGAGATTTTACAGTATCCTTCCCCTGGAGTGTGGAGGGAATGGGGATTTTGCAGTATCCTCCCCCTGGAGTGTGGAGGGAATGGGGATTTTGCAGTATCCTTTCCCTGGAGTGGGGAGGGAATGGGGATTTTACAGTATCCTCCCCCTGGAGTGTGGAGGGAATTGAAATTTTACAATATCCTTCCCCTGGAGTGGGGAGGGAATGGAGATTTTACAGTATCCTTCCCCTGGAGTGTGGAGGGAATGGGGATTTTGCCGTCTCCTTCCCCTCCCACGCCCCCCAAGCCATGCTCACAGAAGTAGTAAAAAAAATTGAATTTCACCACTGGAGAAACCACACTGGTGTTCACAGTAGGTTTCTGAAAGGGAAAAAGCGGCACCCAACTCCTCTCTCTTTCTGGCTTCTTTTAAAAGTTTGTGAGTTGAAAAGCTAAGACCTAAAGCTAAACGTTCAACCAGCAGGCACCGTCAGTCTCCAAAAGACCCAGATAGACATGCAGAGCGACTTCTAAGCACTTTCCTTTATTCTGCTTCACCTAGAGACAGAATCTTGCCAGACTAAAGCAGACCCAGGGAACCATGAAGGAAGAGCTGTCTTCACCCTCTTTCTCTCACACAAACTATCTAAACTTGGCTGTCTCCTGTTCCTCTGGAATGCAGCCCTCCCTTGCTGGGAATCCAGCTACATTCCACCACAACTGTACATCCAGCATCTTGTAGAGAGAAGAATATTTTCTCCACAATGGCCAGCCTAGTCTTTTTGGAAACAAGAAGGAATCTCGGCAAGAAGGACAAACAGAGCTACATTTTCCTCTCCTTCATCCACCGGTGTCCAGAAGGAGACTGTTCCTGAGCGTGATGCCTCCAGTATGGCCCTGTTAAATAACTGCTGGCTGATAGAGACACTTAGAGACACATCAATAGGTGCAGAAAAGATGTTCCAGCCACTAGTAGCTTTTGGACACTTTTCTAACCCAACATGGTAACATCTGAGGACCTACCGCCCTCCCTTCCCCTCAACCGTGGTTACCAAAGAGAGCTTTCATGTGTAACTTCTCTTCCTCGGTGAGACGAATGCAGGCGTCCGACAGAGTATCGTTGAAGATCTGCAAAGCGACAAGATGAGAAGAAGTCTTGGTTGACCCTCAGAAAGGCCTTCACAACATAGATTTCATTTAAAACGTAGAGAATATGAGTTGCTCCATTCTTAATGTTTTCTGAGCTGGGTGGTTTTCTGCAGGTTTTTTAAATTATTATCAATGCGTGAGAAGTAACATTTTCTGGCTGTCTTTATTGGCGTGTGCTTAAACCCATGCCTTGAGGAGGTCACTTAGACTGGTAATGAAACATTTGGTGGGGGGCGGGGAAACCACCCATCTTGGATAACAGTAAGAAGTCAACCCCATTTTGTTTATGGAAAACATTTAATTGGGAATTTCTATCTGATTATAAGCTGCCAGCAGAGCTCAGCAATCTGGGTGGCACAGAAAGTTTAATAAGCTAACTCAAATATAATGGAGTTCAACAGCATTGCATCACACCAAAGGGAAACATTCACCCTTAAATAACCTGCCCAGAGAGGAATTTGAGGTCCAAGTTAACTCGGGACGCACCTTCCCAAATGACCAATGGTTTAGAGGAGCATCATTGGCAAAATTACATGCCACTCACCTGCCGAAAAAGGAGATCCAGCAGAAGAGGGCTGCTGATAGTCTCCTTTGGGTAAAAAACCTGCAAGGAAAGAGGGAGATTCTGAGTGTGTGTGTGTGTGTGTGTGTGTGTGCAGGGCTGCCCCCAAAGGCTCCATCCAGCCCAGCATCTTGCTTATAATTAATGGCAACAGGGCACAATCTCTAGAATATTTCTCTAAAATATTTGCCTGCCACTCAGAGATAAACTGCTACTGAACTTGGAGGCTTGATCTAGCTACCAGAGCTTATTAGCCATCTACAGGCTTTCCTCCCTCTTCTCCTCTTCCTCTGCCCAGAGGAGTTCCAAGATTAGACAGATGTTCGGTGCTTTCTTGGATTGCCTTGAGTTCTAGTCCGAGAAACAACCAGCAGATCTTTCCTCTGCCCTGTTTTTATAAAGTGTGACCCTATTTCCCTGGTCACCCTGCAACCAGGAGAGGAAAATCGAGGAAGGGTCCCTGTTGTGACTCAGCAGAAGTTTGCTGTGAGTTGAGTCGGGATGCAGGAATAACAATGCAGCTGGGGCTCATTAGTGTGGTCTTCTGGAGATAAAAGGACTGATGGTGCCACACCCTGGTTGCAGAAGTCAATGTTCATTCATTCGGTCGTGGTTCGTCGTTCATCAGTCGTGGTTTGTTTGTGAGAGGCACTTGGATAAGTGATTTGCTTTCTGTAACCCTGATTCAAAGAGACACTTGGAGAAGTGATTTGATTTCTTTCTGTAAACCTGGTGTTGCTGTAATTAGCTCTTTGTTTTTGGATTCTGCTGCTTAATCTTTTTGCCAAAGACTTTGTTTATGTTTATTTTGGGCTCGCAGCCAGAGTGAGCCAGGACTGATAAAGTTATTTCCTTTTAAGTCTGTCTGACTGTCGTCTGTGAACGAGCGAAGAAGAGGGGTCAGAACAGGTCCCTAAAAACCTACCTCTTTCCTGAGATAGATCTTCCAGGAGACGTTGTGGTATCCATAAAATTCCCCGCTGCTTCGACAATAAAGTTTTGTCTGGACTGTCTCATCCTCCGATGCCAACTCTCGGGAGATGGAAGCTGGATGGGAGAAAGCCAACTGTTCTTCCTCATCTTTTTAAAGACCAAAAGGTGCCCACCGGGCAGGGAGGTCCGGCCTATCTGGGGAAAGTAAACATACCCACCACAATATCTGAAATGTGTGGCTCTAATCATCCTAGTTAGTGCAGGAGGGGGGAAAAAACCCCAGAGGTCGGTGTGGTAGATGGAGATACATCACCAAGCAAAAAAAAAATGTTGGTTCTCGCAGGCCAGGAATCCAACCGGCAGAGAGAAGGGGACGATTGCTCACCTGAAGAAGCATCAGGCAAAGGTTGGGCCATGGCAGGGTGTTCAGCTACCTTGGCACTAGCCACTGGTCTCACCCTCGCGACGATCTCTCTCGGTGCTGGCTCACGGACAGCCTGCAAAGAAGCCGTCTCACCCATTACCCAAAGGGGATCCAGCATGGTCCTTTGCAGATGCTCAACCTGGTTACCTGCTTCTCGTTTTTACCTTGCCTGAGAAACACCTGAGATCACCTATCACCTAACACCTAAGTTTCAAGGCTCTTTGGCTAAGATGTTTTTCGAGGGCCCATCCTTCTTCTAGGGCAGTGTTTCTCAACCTTGTCAACTTGAAGATGTCCGGACTTCAACTCCCAGAACTCTGGGAGTTGAAGTCCGGACATCTTCAAGTTGACAAGGTTGAGAAACACTGTTCTAGGGGGTCCAATTTCCACATGGACATTTCTCCTTTGTTCTCTCTCTCTCTCTCTCTCTCTCTGCCCCAAGGAAACGCTCAATGTCTCCTCCTTGCCACTCTTTTTTTCAGTTGTTCGAAGGGTCAGTGAGCCAGCAGAAGCAGCCCAAAATGGAAGGACTAGCAGGAGGCTCAGAGACCAGCCACCAGCTCCACATTTTGGGGTTAACAGACTTTCGGCTGCTCACTTCTCAAAGTTCCCTGCATTTATTTCTGGTTTGTGATATGGTTTTTGCTGGTCTCATCTGCCTCAACTTCCCTACCAGCAGCAGACCCATGGAGCCACGCCTGAGGAAGCCAATATTTTGTGGGGTGGGGAGTTTCCAAGAAGTGGGTCTGGTAGGCCAGCCGCCTGGCCCTACCTGAAGGGGCTGCACAGGTATTCCCGCGGGTGCCATCTGTCTCTTTAGGATCATCAAGGCTTCTTCGTGGGGATCCATTTTCTTCACAAAGACCTTCCCCCCTTCCTTCCTGAAAAGACAGGCAGGGTGTCAACTCCCAGCATTGTCATGGTAAGAGAAGGGGGGCAGAGAGTGCATTGCACGCATATTGTCAGCTGGAGTTGCATCTCTGATGACTGCAGCCGGCTTGGGAGGGGGGTGCACCTCATAGGGGAATGTGATTTATGACACAGACTGAGGGGAGGGGAGGAACAGGGATAAAGTTCAGCTATAAATCAAACAAAGCTTAGACTTGACTGCGAAAGGATCTTGCCTAATGATGTTCCTAATAAATGACTAGGTTTGCATTGAAACTTGACTCGATACTCGTGAATCAATTAGGGCATTTTTAGGAAACCTTACTACAGGGCAGATGGAAGTTTCCAAATCCAAATCAATCAAAAACAGTTGCGTCCTTTCCCAACAAACCCCACCCTCCCAAAAAAGAACTGATGATCTGGAAGCAGTCCCTGTCCCCCGACGTTTACAGATACGCTGTAAACTCTAAATGTGGAAGCTTTGCATTGTCAGGATGGGACGTAATCCCCCCTTTTTTCAAATAAATATTTGGGGTGAGAGGGAGAGAGGAAAGGCTGCCGGAGGACCCGATCTGACCTGACGGGCTCTGAAGCGCGCAAAGGTTGCTGGCATTGCTTGATAATGTTGCGGATATTCTGCGTAGGCTCTGGATTGTGTTCCGAATTCAGCTTGGAGTGGCGGACAAGCCCTCCGGCCTGAGACGGGAAGCCAGACTCTGCACGGGGAGGAGGGTGGGAAACCAGAGTAAATTGATGCTTGGAACAAGGAAAGCTTGAATCCTCAAACCCAGATTAACAAACCACAGTGGCTAGATGCCATACAAGAGCCCTGGTAGCACAGTGGTTAGAATGCAGGATTGCAGGCTGACTCTGCCCACTGCCAGGAGTTCGATCCTGACCGGCTCAAGGCTGACTCAGCCTTCCATCCTCCGAGGTCGGTAAAATGAGGACCCGGATTGTTGTGGGGGGGGGGGGGGGAGGCAAGAGGCTGACTGTAAACCGCTTAGAGAGGGCTGTAAAACCCTGCGAAGTGGGATATAAGTCTAAGTTCTCTTAAGTCTATATAGAAGATTAAAATGCTGTAGCCAAACCGGTTGGCTATTTGATGGCTGATGCAGAAGTTCTTGTTCTTACGTCTCACAGAAGTTGGACCACAACCTCTCAAGCCCTGTGAACCTGTCTGTGCAACCTCTGTGTGCGATTAAACAGGTTCCTGTGCCTCGCACGGGGCTTGCCTGCCACTGAGGAGTGTTAACTTTCGACTTAAGCACTCATTATCTATTTATGTGTCTATCCAACAGGTAGAGCCACCCGCCTCACAGAAAGCAACGCTGGGATATATACTAGGCTAGATTCCAATGTAATATGACTTCACATGTATACTGTTTTTCTATAATTCCTCTGTAAAAATAGGATAAGTTAAGTACACTGACATATAGTGGAAATACACCAAGGGGAGGAGGAGTGGGATAGAAGAAAGACGGGCAGAGAGGGACGGGAGAGAGGACGGGAGGGAGGGTGAGAAGGAAGGGAGGGAGTGGACTGGGAGAGAGGAGGGGTAGAGGGGGAGGGGAAGTAGGGTAGAGGGGGATGATGGAGGGAAGATAGAAAGTTGGAGGGGGCGGAAGAAAGAGGTGTATGGAGAGGGGAAGAGGTATATTGGGTTTGTATTTTTGGGGGTATTGTTGACAAGAGGAATTTCTGCGATTATCGTTTAATGTTGTATGGCGCCAGCTATGCACAGTATATATGTGAGTGTATGAAAATGACAAAATGGAAAATAAAAACTTTTAAACCACAGAAAGCAACGTTGGGCAGCATGCATCCATTGAATAAAGCAAGAAATATAAGAACCGCAGATATCGGAAGACCAAAATCCACGCATATGTTACCAAACGCAAAGCAAAGAGGGGATAAGGATTTAAGCCATTCTTTTCTTCTGCGCCGTTTATTCTGCCACTGGCAGATTCCCTGGGGCTTCCTCACCTGGATTCTGGAGGGGGGGTCTTCGCCATGGAACTCCTGAAGGTGACGCGGATCCGTCCCTCAGCCTTTTCCCGGCTTCCCTCTGCCAAAAGGAGCGGTGGACGGATGGAGAAATCCATTAGCAAACCGAGAATCATGCTTCTCCCAGTTTTGCAGTCCTGTTGCAGGGATCTTGGCCTGCCTTCTCCAATCCAGGACCCCTCCTCAAAATCCTGCCTACCCCTCTGCCTACAGCTACCCACTCGCCTTTGAGTGGTCTAGGGGAGCCAAAGAAGACCCCCTCCCCCTCTGCCAGGCTATTTCTCCCTCCACCCGCCATCCCCCAGACCTGGGCCATCGCTCCAGGACAGGTCAGTGGATTGAAAGCCCGTCCTTGCCCGGAGGACCCGCAGCAGGAAAAGGCCCAGGGCTATGGCACTTGGGATGCCAGCCTGCAAGTGAAATGGATACAGAGGCTGCTGGGGAGGTGAGTATCCAGTGTCGGCCAGCCTCGGGTCAGCTGAGAAGGGTATAAAGGCATCGGAAAAGGGGAAGGGATCGGCTTGTGGATGCAGCCTTGGCAGGTGCCCAGATGCCAACCCAAGGCAACTCCTGGCTTCCTCACCGATCGCCAAATTGGCAAAGGGTTGTTTGAGGATTAAGTCTGGTAGGCCTTCCTCCCCCCTCCTTATACCCCTGTGAAACTGAGCTGTGTCTCACCTGGAAAGCAGGAGAGAATGAAATCTGTGCAGGATGCTGCACGCTTCTCTTCCAAAGTCCCAAAAGTGCTTTTTTCCAAAAGGCAACTGGACTTTCCTGTTTTTATTTTTCCCTGAAAACGTTTTGCTTCTCATCCAAGAAGCCGCGAACTGAAGAAGCTTCTGGGATGAGAAGCGAAACCTTTTCAAGGCGGAAAAAACCAAGGAAGTCCAGTTGCCTTTTGGAAAAAGCACCATTGGTGGTCCCAACCACGACCTGGATGGTTGGGAATCTCCATAGATTTCTTTTCAGAAATGCACCCCTCCCTCTATCCAGCACTTCTCCAAAGTGCCTCTACTTCAGCCGGACAGTTCCTGCCTTTACTAACCAGGAAGGACTCTCGGTGTTTGCCATAAGCCAGCTGGGTCAACACAGCCTCCTCCTTCTTTCCTGTGGAGAGGGAAGATGGAAAAAGCCTTTTGAGTTTGCCAAAGCAATAGCAATAGCAGTTAGACTTATATACTGCTTCCTAGGGCTTTCAGCCCTCTCTAAGCGGTTTACAGAGTCAGCATATCGCCCCCACAGTCTGGGTCCTCATTTCACCCACCTCGGAAGGATGGAAGGCTGAGTCAACCCTGAGCCGGTGAGATTTGAACAGCCGAACTGCAGATAACAGTCAGCTGAATGCAAAGAACGCTTGCAAAAACAGAGGACACCTTCCTGGCACTCAGAAATACATGCAGCTACTCCTGAGCAGCATCACTGACCGTAACAAGATCCAGCTTGGGTGGCCCCCGGTCTCTGGAATTTTCTTCTTCGTCATTGTCCGCCTTTACACAAACCATTTCTAGTCTAACAACATAACTTGGACCTGCTGCGTCTTATTCTGGCACAGATAGAATTTGATCGTGGCTGTTATTGTGACGGTTGTGTTACTGCGCTTCTACATGTTCACAAAATGCCCTTGGGAGACTCGCGCTTTCTAAACGACGGCAGAGAAAGGTTTTTATCCTCCAACTAATATATCGACTAAGGCCGCGAATGTGAACTTACGGGAGGCGTGCCCAAAGTGGCATGCGAAGTGACGTTGCCTGGCACGCGCAGCCTTGCCTGTTGGTCTTCTGGGTTTCTGGGCTGCATATGGGCGCGATGATCAGCTGTTCTTTGTGTGTGCCTCAGTGCCGAAAACCGGCCTGCACATGCGTGCCAACAGGCTGATTGTTGGGTGCACATGAGCGCCAGAACCCGGGAGTTTGGCTTTTCCGGAGCACGGCTTCAACAAGCGTGCGTGCCCGTTTCCCGCAAACTTTTGGGCACTCGGTTGCCAAAAAGTTTTTCCGCCATTGGACTAAGGCAGTGTTTCTCAACCTTGGCAACTTGAAGATGTCCGGACTTCAACTCCCAGAATTCCCCAGCCAGCGAATGCTGGCTGGGGAATTCTGGGAGTTGAAGTCCGGACATCTTCAAGTTACCAAGGTTGAGAAACACTGGACTAAGGCAACGTGGCTTGTACTCACCAGAGGTCTGAGGGACCACAGCCGTCTCATTGTCACCGTCACCGTGCCCAACATGACCACCGCCTTTCATCCTTCGTGAGATTGCCGCTGGCTTCTCTAGTTCCTGGGGGAGGGGGGTAGAAACCAAAGTGGCTTTTACAGACCCGTTTTCCCCTTCAGGACCCCCGAGGCCTGAGCCCATATGGGGCAGAAAAAAGCCTTTGAGCTGAACTCCTTCATACGGTCTTAACCCATCTGATCTCCCTTCAATATGCTGTCAATGAAACACCCGCATTTTCCCGGCTCTTGAAAAAACAGATTTCTAGGAGAAATAAGTTGCAAGCTACGCTGGGGTGTCCCTTTTTTTTGAATCTGGGGGTGGGGTGGGGGGAGAGAGGGGGAGGCTTGTCTTACCCCTTTCCCATAAGACAGCACAGGATCAAAGAGGCTATCCAGATAGTGATCCAGTCCTTTTTGGCTCCGGGGTTCACTGTAGGTATCTGAATCTGTTTCCAGTTGTTGTTTTTCAAGAAAGGAAAATGAAATAGAAATAAGATAAATTGCAAAGAGAAAAATGACATTTTTCGCCATTCGGATTGCTGGTAGAGAAGCGTTTTTTTCAAAACACGCATTTCCCATGTCAGCAGCTGAATGGGTGATACGTGGCATAAAACAATTCTGTGTTTTGTTTTGGGTGAACGCAAAAAATGGGGCAGTGAGAAATGGGGGGGGGGTCCTTGGTGTTCTCTGAGCTTGGTCAGGAGTCCTTCGGGATTGGGCGGCATATAAATTCATTAAATTTGAATTTGAATTTGAATTCTTGCAGACTTTTTTCTGAGCTACAAATATTCTCCTTTAGTGAGAAAAACACATTCTCTAATCCAATGTTTTCCGACCATCTCTTTAAGATGCGTGGACTTCCAGAATTCCCCAGCCAGAATTGCTGAGGGCTAAAATCCACCCATCTTAAAGGGCCAAGGTTGAAAAACACTGCTCTAAACACAGTTTCATAGACACACCACATCGGTGTGGCCCCAGCACTACCCCAGATCTTGCAACAATTGATCCCATGCCCTGACACAAACCATAAGCCTCATCCCAACCTCTCACCATGGCTGCAATATCCCTCGGAGTCTGGCAGGTGGGCAGAGGCCACGGTGGGGGCCTTCATCAGTGGGGGAGGAGGAACCCTCCCATCTGAATCCAAACCACGTTGGAAAACTCTAAGAAGCAGAAGGAGGGAAAGACCAAAGTCAACCTTGAGATGGTCCAGAACTGGTCTATGAATCTAAGGGGAGCCTCTTTCACAGTCTAGGGGAAAAAATCATGGTCCCATCCAGGGCCAAGACCTTAGAAGATGGAAGATTCCACAGCCATCTCAATTCCAAGACTGGGGTCTCCCATCATTGTGGTAACACCATCCTTGTTGGTAGCTTTCTTCTTCCTTGGTAAGCCCCCTGAACCAATGAAGGCTCTTGAACACTACCCTTTCCAAACAGAAAAGTACAGCCTAAGGAAGAATCATGAGGCCACCTACAATTTGCCACCAGTGAATTTCTCTGGGTCTTCAGAAGCAAGGATGAAGTAGGACTTCTGCTTGGGGAAACCACGGATCAGCTCCAGATCAGAAATCAGATCCAAGACATAGTCGTGGCCAGCCAGCTCAGCCCACTGGGTACCATCCTTCATGGTGACGGACCAGCCTCGCCATCCATCTGTAAGACCCCTGAGAAGGAACATCGCTGTTTAGCCACTCTAGGACCTCCTGGGAGGAGGGGAGACCAGAGGTGGGTTCCTACCGGTTCGGAGCACTTCAGACAAACCGGTAGTGGTATGCCGGCATGGGTCAAAGAACCACAGTGACCCAGGCTGGCCACGCCCCTGAACTGGTTCCCCAGTCGCCATAGTTGCTGCCACCATCTTTTTCTGGAGTTCTGTGCATGAACTGCACATGTGCACACAGCATGCATCCAGTGCGCGCACGAGCGAACCGGCAGTAACGCCGGCCAAAACCCACCCCGGGGGGAGACCCACATAGGGCAGCTGGACCCTCTTTGTGGCTGAAGGTGGATGAGATAAGAGCCTCCAAGGAGCTTCTCAACAGCTCCTTACCTCTGACTTCCAGTGCTTGGAGAGCTGGAAGGGGCCACTGAAAGGCAAACCCTCCGGCTCTTCCTCCATCCCCCTGCCCATATCCCCCTCGACCCATCTCTCCTACCTGTATTTCAACACACTTTCAGCAAGGCCTTCGCCTGTGGTCCAGGAATGGACAGGGCAAGCATAATGATCTCCTGTCGGAAAGAAAAGTCCAAGTCACTCACTCTGACGGATGTTCCTCCTGGTGCCTTATTTTGTCTTCCTTTTCCATGCAGAACAAACAGAGGAGCTAATTCTACTTTCTTGGAAAGGTTACACGAACAGAAATCTTGAAAGTCTGAAAGTACGAATCTCCCGCAGTCTCTTTTATAGCCTGAGAAATTAGAGAGACCCTTTCCGAGTGTCTTTCCCGGCCAGTTGTGCAGCTGTGGGCTCTGCCTTCTCTTATGTGATAATTTCCTAGGCCAGTGATGGCGAACCTTTTTCGCCTCGGGTGCCAAAAGCATGCCCGTGCCCACCCCCATAATTTAATGCCCCCTGCACTGTGCCCCCTGCGCATTTGAGCATGACTCCCCCCCCCCCGCTGCCCTGCACAATTTCGCACAGCTTTCCTGGAGCCTGGGAAGGGTGAAAACAGCCTCGCTCGACCCCTGGAGGCCCACCGGAGGCTGGAAACGGACCATTTTCTGACTTCCGGTTTGCGCGTTGGGAAGCCTCTGGAGGGTGAAAAATGGCCAAAAATCAAGGCAAGAAATCAGCTGGAGCTGACAGGGCAACGCCTCGTGTGCCCTCGGCTCCATAGGTTTGCCAAGAGCCGAGGTGGCGCAGTGGTTAGGGTGCAGTACTGCAGGCCACTTCAGCTGACTGCAGTTCTGCAGTTCAGCGGTTCTAATCTCACCGGCTCAAGGTTGACTCAGCCTTCCATCCTTCCGAGGTGGGTAAAATGAGGACCCGGATTGTTGTTGGGGGCGATATGCTGACTCTGTAAACCACTTAGAGAGGGCTGAAAACCCTATGAAGCGGTATATAAGTCTAACTGCTATTGCTAACTGCTATTGCCATCACGGTCCTAGGTGCTATCTTTCTCCTGAGATGATTTTTACATATCTGAACGCAGTTTCCTGCAAGTAGAAACCTATTTCTTTATCCATTCAGCTTTGGGCCTTCCCTGCTTGTGGGTGTTTCTCTAGCCAGCTCCCAAGTTCTACAGAAGGGGGCTCCTCAACTGCCTATCGATTCCCAAACGGCTCTGCGGTTTCCCTTAACTCACCGTTGAAGCAATAGACATCCAGGGCCATGTTCACTCGGTCGCGGCTGGCTGTCCACTCCAGCATGGTGGGTGGATACGCCCGGGTGGCCTCCACGCCGTCCTGACCCCTTGCCATGGCTTCCATGAGCTTGTGTTGGCACACGGGCTTATAGCCGTCAAAGGCATAGTCCAAAACAAACCTGGGTGGGTGGGGAGAAGTGCAGAGGGAGACAGTGAGTAGAAGATGCCAGCCATGGGGCACGCTTGGCCTTCAGGCCCAGAAGAGTTGCGCGAGGGTCAACGGAGCTGTGTTCCTATCTCTCCTGGCCACGAACTTCAGGTCAATCAACTGAGCCTCTTCTTAAATTCCTCGTGCGGCTTTGGGAGGAAGAGGAAGAGGAAGGCCACCTGACATCTTTTTTTTTTAATCTTTTTTTAAAATTTATTTTCAAAACAAACATACAACATCCTCCTTCTTTACATACTGTAGAAAGTGTATCAGCTGGTTACAAAAGGCTTTTGTGCATCTCTTCCACCGTCATCAAGTATAATTCATATTAACTCTAATATCTTAACTCAAATATTTATTATATTAACATCATCATGCCTCCACTTTTATTTGACTATAGTTATTTAAACGTCCTTCATCCTTAAATATACCAAGATTTAATACATAACCACATGCTGGCATTTCATTTGCTTATTTGTAAAATCCTCCATTAATCGAATTGAATTGAATTTATTTAGCTTGTAATGCCGCCCACTCTTGGAAGATTCAGGGCGGCTTACAAATAAGAAGGGAAGGGGGGAAATACAAAAAATAAAAAAACAACAATTTAACATTAACATTAAATCCTCATATCCTGTTTTAGCTAAACATGCATAATATTTAATACCAAAATTTTCTAATCCTCCATGTATATAACAGAGCCGAGGTGGTGCAGTGGTTAGGGTGCAGTACTGCAGGCCACTTCAGCTGACTGTTATCTGCAGTTCGGCGGTTCAAATCTCACCGGCTCAGGGTTGACTCAGCCTTCCATCCTTCCGAGGTGGGTGAAATGAGGACCCAGATTGTTGGGGGCGATATGCTGACTCTGTAAACCGCTTAGAGAGGGCTGAAAGCCCTATGAAGCGGTATATAAGTCTAACTGCTATTGCTATTGCTGCTAATTTATTATCATTATCCTTTCTTTATTTAACTATATCCTATATCATAACATTTTCCCCCTATTAGTTAAAACTTGACTGTATCTAACGCTTCTGACTTCTTCTAGGGTCACCACTGTCATTAGCTAAGGCGGCCACCCCCCTTTGGATCTCCTTTGGAGGTAGACCTGCCCCCCACTCACTTCAGCAGGTATTTGTCCAGCTGGTGGGAGGGCACGAAAGCGCTGAGGCAGGCGGCCAACAGCAGCCAGCCCCGTTCTTCATTGTGGACATTGGTGTTCCGCCACACTTGGTTGGCAATCTGGGCCAGGATCTCGTCTTGCAGGCTCGGCGTGGAGAGCCCCTTCTGTACAATGTAGTTCCCAAACAGGTTCTCCTGGAGGCCGTTGAGCTGGGCGTCACCCATAAAGCGGAGGATCTGCCAGAGGGAAAATCCAGTCATCCCAAAAGCCTACCCTACCACTAACGCGATGTTGATGGCCATCGTTTGACCAGGCAGGAGGAAGCAATTCGCCTTCACCTACCAACTTGAAGAGGTTTAGAGCTTCCGGGGCCAAACTCTCCTCTAATTGAGTCAGGGGGGATGTTAGAGTCCTCGTGAGCATCCCCCAGAGTGGCTCCTGTGGAATGACAGAGAAGTGACTGAAAGACTCGTTGGCACAGCCTTCTGGACAGAGACGGTGAGGAGGTCCTACCCAGAGGAAGAAAGACAAGGGTTACAAGACCCCACAAGTGGGATTTAGCTTCAGTTGAGCTTAGAGTTTCCTTATGGATCCTCCAAGGAATCAAGTCCAGTGGTTTCTTCTTGAGGGATAAACAACCAAGCTAAAATTATCATATTTTGGATGCATGAGGTCAACACCCAGATGACATAATTCTGGGAAAGGTGGACTCAAGAAGAACTCTCAATTGGTTGATTGTTTACACACCCTAAGTCAGAGTCTTTCAATTCTTACTCACCACATACCAAGGTAATAGAATAGAATCTAGAGAGTGAGGGATGATCCCAATTGTTAAATAAAGTGAATTACGTAAGGAAGCATGAATCTACTCATGGTAGCTTGTAATCCAATGCAGGGTTATTAATGTGTTTTGTGAGTCAAATCAACTCTTGATTTCCTACGGATAAGTGCCAAGCCAGCCATAGCGACTCCTCCAACAAGCCATGTTTTAAACCCAACCCAGGGCTAAATGCAGCACGTAAACTCAGCCACAAATACCAGCTTTTGGTCTGCCTCCCAACAGGGATGTGAGTGAAGACCATTAAGCCCAGCATCGTCACACTTACCTTGAAGTGGAGCTGCACATACTTGGCCATGGGGTAATTGTTGATGTCGAGAGGGAGGGCGAGCTGCGAGCCAGCCTTCATCTTGGGTGGAGGGACAGGCATGACACAGTCCTCATTCACTTGCTTGTGAACTACAAGGAATAAGAAGTAGCCAGTGCAGAGGCCAAAGGAGGGGCTCCCCCAGCCTAACCCCTCACCTTCACTCACGAGAATGCCAGAAAACGTTGGCTGGACCATGTCAACTGGGCAATAGGTTCTCCCTAATCAGGGGTGAAATTCATTTTTTTTTTACTACCGGTTTTGTGGCTGTGGCGTGGCGGGCGTGGTGTGGCATGGTGGGCGTGGTGTGACTTGGTGGGCGTGGCTTGGTGGGCATGGCTTGGTGGGCATGGGAGGGGAAGGATACTGCAAAATCTCCATTCCCACCCCACCTTGGGCCAGCCATAGTAGGCATTTGCTGGTTCTCCAAACTACTCAAAATTTCTGCTACCGGTTCTCCAGAACCTGCCAGAACCTGCTGGATTTCACCCCCGTCTCTAATGCCAGATGTAGCCCCCTCTTTTCTGGGACCCAGAATGCAAGTGGAAGATTGTAAGGAGCCAAGGTGGCACAGTGGTTAGAGTGCAGTACTGCAGGCCACTTCAGCTGACTGCTAGCTGCAGTTCGGCGGTTCAAATCTCACCGGCTCAAGGTTGACTCAGCCTTCCATCCTTCCGAGGTGGGTGAAATGAGGACCCGGATTGTTGTTGGGGGCAATATGCTGACTCTGTAAACCGCTTAGAGAGGGCTGAAAGCCTATGAAGCGGTATATAAGTCTAACTGCTATTGCTATTGCTAAGATCAATCCAAGCAATTTCTTTGTTTTGTTTCGAAACGGTGCTTATAATGTACCTGTCCAGTGCTCCATTGGCAAAGGAAGACCAACAGGGCTACAGCTAAAAGGGTGGCAGCTCTGGGTAAACAATTCACTGTCTGGTGCCTTCTGACAGCCAAAATGTTGTGGTCTACTCAGCTTGCCACTGGTGGTACAGAAGAGGAATTAACCTCCAATTCAGGGGTGGGTTGCTAATCCCGTTCCAACCGGTTCGGTTGGAACGGGGCCGGCGGCGTCCTCGTGCACGCGTGCAGTTTACACATGCGTCTTAGCGCCTGCTCGCGGAGAATTGCGCAGGCGCTATATGTGCCATCCAGCTGCTCGCGGAGAATCGCGCAGGCGCTGTATGTGCCATGCGCCTGCGTGGAAGCGCAGAAGCCTTCAAAGACCAGTAAGGAGCGCGTGCGGGAGGGTGGGCGCTTCGCCGTTCCCGGAAGTTACTTACTTCCGGGTTCGCCGACCAACCGGTTCGCGGGGACCGCTGCGAACCGGTTGAAACCCACCGCTGCTCAAATTCCTGGAAACTTTATCCTGGTGGGACCTCAAAGATCCGCCTTCTAGAATCCTTGGAGGAGTCCATATGGCCACCCTCTTAGTTCCCTTAGTTCGTAGTGGATCATGGCCTACCAGCCACTCTGTTTAAGAGTCCGACCAGGTCAGCTGGGATTTCCAAGTCTGCGACTTTCATCACTTCTCGTTGACTCAATTCCTAGTGGAACCCAGAAAAATGGGTCTAATTATCCCAATGACAAATTTGCTCAGAGTTGCATACGCAAGTTATCAAGGTAAGTTTCTGCAGCCCAAGTTCTCCTCAAAAGAATTAAGACCCCATGGATTCGCCTTGGGAGTAAAGGTGTGCTTAGGAAGGTCTTCAGACTGACCCCCATGCCCCCCCAGTTCATCCCGAAATACCAGAGAATTACCTGCTCGGCCTTTTTCTTCTCCTGTTCTGCAACTCGACGCTCCTCATCCTTCCTCTGAAATCAGAGTGAGATTTCCAAGGTCACACAAGCACCGCACTCCATTAATAGAATTCCATTAGAAGGCAATTCAATTATTCCAGAGCACCTGAGTGCAGGGAGAGAGTAAGTACTTTCCTTGGAAAGGGCCCCAAGAATGTGGGAATGTTCCCCAGGAATTGGGGCCTTCTCATTGATCACAGAGCATGGGAATTCGGAGATTACAATTAGTCCAGAATGCAGCCGTGCGAGCGATATTGGGTGTACCAGGGTACACCCATACTACACCTATCCTCCGTGAGCTGCACTGGCTACCTATTGGTCTCCGAGCATGATTCAAGGTGCTTTTTATCACCTTTAAAGTCCTACATAGCCTAGGACCCAGATAACTACGAGACGGTCTCCTGCCGCATACCTCCCTAAGACCGATAAGAACGCACAGGATGGGCCTTCTCCGGGTGCCATCAGCTGGACAATGCCGGCTGGCGACGCCTCGGAGTAGGGCCTTCTCTGTTGCCGCTCTGGCCCTATGGAATGAGCTGCCCCCAGAGATCCGGGCCCTACCCACTCTCATGGCCTTCCGTAAAGCTATTAAAACCTGGCTTTTCCGGCAGGCCTGGGGCTGTTGACCTCTTGATTGAGGTCCAGCCCTACCTCTGATTGGGTGCATGTTGTGTTTTCTTCTTAATCTTGTTGTATCTTAATCCTTTTTAAATATTTTTCATTTCTCTAAGCCGCCCGGAGTCCTCTGGGATTGGGCGGCCTATAAATTCCGGGGAAAAGGGCGGCATATAAGTGCAATAAATTCAATTCAATTCAAATTCAATTCAATAAGTGAAATGAAATGAATGAAATCCACCATGCAGAGTAGACACCAAGGGACCGAAGCAATTTATGGTAAGGTCCCCCTCTCTCCAATCCTCTTTCTATATCCTCAGTTTGCACTCAGTCCCCGCCCCAGAGAGAGACTCACCTTGAGGTACCTCTTGCGGTTCATATAGATGCGTACCAGGCATCTGAATTTGATGAGCCTCTGACGCAGACTCCCACATTTTTGCCTGCAGGACGGGAAACCCCCGGGATGGAGGTTGGAAAGATCACCCCAAGTCTCAACAACATTTTCTCCTACCCAGGGTAAAAAATCAAATCAAAACACAATAATGGACAGACAGGCCAGACCAAGGACGGCAAAGGCAACTACATCAGAGGGAGAAGGTGGACCACTTGGAGGGGTTGGAGATTCATCGTCTCAACCCATCCAGAAAGGCCGTTGGGGTCTTGGTTGACAATTGTGGAAGAGCCTCTCCAGCATGTCTGGAGAACGCCTCAAATTCCCTACTAAGTTAAGGAGGTCCACCTGAGTGGCCCTTAAACTTATCCCTCACTCTCAGAGGAATCTGCCTCACAAGTTAAGATGCTAAAATGAGGGGACAGAAAGGGCATTCCCATTTAAATGATCAGCGGGAGGGTTGAATCTTCTCAGAGTTCCCATTGAAAACGCATTTGGACAGCTTCTTAGAGTTTTCTGAGATCCCTACGCTATTATCTGGGGTGGGGAGCTGAGTAGAAAGATGAGAGGAACTTAGAAGAACCTACAGCAATAGCACTAGCACTTAGACTTATATGCCGCTTCACAGTGCTTTCCAGCCCTCCCTAAGTGGTTTACAGAGTCCTCCTGTTGCCCCCAACATTCTGGATCCTCATTTTCCCCATCTCAGAAGGAGGGAAGGCAGAATCAACCTGGAGCCGGTCAGGATTGAACTCCTGGCAGTGGGCAGAGTCAACCTGAAATATTGCACTCTAAGCACTGGGCCACCATGGCTAGAACTGTTCTTCAGAGAATAATTTGGTTGACTGGGCAGAGAATTAGAACTTCTGCCGGATTAGAATCTTAAGTCTGAGGAGGGGTTAAGCCTTTGGGTGACGGCAGGTAGGTCCACACAGGACAGAGACTCTGCTCAAGCCCCCCCCCCCCCGCCAGGCTCTCCGGGACAGTCAAACTCAGCACCTGACAAGATAACCCCGTGCCCGTGCTTGGAAGAGGATGATCTTGCAGCGTAAGGCATAGAATCGTTTCTTGATCAAGAAGCCGCGGACGTAACGTTGGAGGGTCACCACTGCCATGTGGACAATCTGTTCCCGCTTGGCCTCCAATTGCTGGTAGACGCTTTCCTTCATGAAGAGCTGGAAGAGGAAGATGGGTGGGGAGAAGCAGGAGCCCAAGGGGCCACCGGTCCATCATCTTCATTGGGGGATGGCACTGACGTTATGACCCTTTTTTTCTGCCAAGGAATAGTTGGCATTTGGCAATGGGAGCCAAGGGACAGGATGCCCAAGGTGGGAAAAGTGGGAAGATGAAGGACAAGCAAAATAAGAAGGGGTTAAAGTAATGTTGGGTTGTTCCTATGGGTATGTGGCCAGATGGAACAGTTGGTGATGGAGAAGACCTGGCAAAGGAGAACCTAAAGACCATCTCTTGATGTCCAAGTCCATCTAGACACTGTGAGTGGACTCAGTTGAAAAGGATCCACCAAGCCCTTCTTTAAAGACTAGGCTCCACACTGTGCAATGTCCATCTACTATCTGCTCGTATCTTCTTCATAAGTTCTATGACTGCAATTAAACTATCATCCACGGTGGTGGCTTTACCTTGGTTGTGCCAATGCAGTACATCTCTGGGGTGACCGGGCACAGCTTCTTCAGCACCCCCACAGAATTCCACCCGTCCGGGATGATGTCACTACGGATATCCACAAGGCAGCGGTACCTGGGGAGACACAGATTGGACTGGGATTAGAAGGTGGATTTCTCAGCTCCGACCCTTGGATCTGGGGGGGACTTGGAGCTCTGATCTTAGGCTGGAATAGCTTTGGACTAAGGATCTCAGGGGGCTCATCTGCACCTGTCAATGAAGATTTGGAAGGGGATCCGGACAGGAAAACCCTCCTTGCGGATTCGGATGGTCTCCAGGATTCCTGAGGATCGTAGCTGGTTGCTGACTGTATCGGCCTCAAACAGTCCTGGTTCCTGGAGGTGAGATGGAGATGGAGGAAGAGGAGGAAGGAGGAGGAGGGAGGAGGAGGAGGAGGAGGAGGAGGAGGAGGAGGAGGAGAACGAGGAGGAGGAGAACGAGGAGGAGGAGGAGGAGGAGGAGGAGAACGAGGAGGAGGAGGAGAAAATACCAGGGTGTTTGATATGAGGGCAAAAATAATAGTAATAATGGCAAGATATGTTTGTCCAACCTATTAATCTCCTGGGTTTTCAGAATACACTTGACCCCTGCACTAAGTGAATAGGCCAGGTCACAAAAAACTAACCATGGTTAGTTTTAACCTTCTTTTGCAGCAGATGCTCAACCTTCAGTGGCCTGGATATCTGTGTTGCTGGGACGCAGATTTGGTGGGAACTGTCCTTCAAGATGTCTGAAAGAGCCCAGGCTGGGGAAAACAGTTCCAACCATCTTCCACCTGCTTAAGCCAACTTCATAATGCTTGCTAGCATGGGTGTCCGATATAAGCCGTGATGATGTCAGATATAACATCATGGCAAAAACCATGCCAACATTTAAGTTGCGTCATCATCATCTGATGTCACCGTGGACTTTGTATCCCTGGCCTCCCAGTACTCACTCAAGCCTACAAGTAGTCCTCAACTTACAATTTGGACAGGAACTCTGGGCACTAAGCAGGGTGGTCATTAAGTGAGTCATCACCTGGACCCTATTTGATAGCAGTTTTTACTGCGATCATTAAGCAAATCACGGGAGTTGTTAATAACAATAATATTTGTGGCTCTGTGTCCAAAAGAGAGAGTTGAGTTAAAATGCAGTTGATGGGCAGGATGGAGCATGGCGCATACTCTGTCATCACACCAATGGGATCTGAACTGCCAGTTTGGCAAAAACAGGAGGGAGGGAGGGAGGGAGGGAGGAAGGGAGGGAGGGAGAGAGAGAGATTGAAATCTGTCCTACCTTCTTACTGTTGGGCTTGATGCAGCGAACGAAGAAAGGGTTACATCTAAGAGAGAAAGAGAGAGAGAGAGAGAAAGAGAGAGATGGCTGAGCATAATTGCTTTGAGGATAAAGTGGTGCCTCTGAAACAAGCTTTCTGTTGGGAAAGCAAGGGGAATTTTAAATTGCTTCATGTTGGCTCATCATCAGGATATTTCCCACCGTTCACTCCACAGCTGCCTGTTCCAGATGTCCACATCTAAATCCTCCTTCTACAACCACAGAGGACAATTTTGCTCTGTTTCTGCATTCCGGATGTTTAAATAGAGCAATTGTCTCTCTGCTCTTAGCTTCATCTTCTCTGGGCTTTAATTCCTGCTACTAAATTGGCCTGTTCTTTGCAGTGGGGTTTCAGCATGGATTGGATCAAATTCTTAGAAGATCCTTAGCTAGACTCTGCAGTGGCATGGACCATGACAGAATAACAATAATAGCAATAGCAGTTAGACATATACCGCTTCATAGGGCTTTCAGCCCTCTCTAAGCGGTTTACAGAGTCAGCATATCACCAACAACAACAATCCGGGTCCTCATTTCACCCACCTCGGAAGGATGGAAGGCTGAGTCAACCCTGAGCCGGTGAGATTTGAACAGCCGAACTGCAGATAACAGTCAGCTGAAGTGGCCTGCAGTGCTGCATTTAACCACTGCGCCACCTCGGCTCTATGGGTTGGAACAGGGTTGGAAGGGACCTTAGAGGTCTTCTAACCCAACCCCCCTGCTCAAGCAGAAGACCCTATACAACTCTGGACGAATGGCCATCAAAACCTCCTCTTAAAAACCTCCAGTGTTGGAGCAGCCACAACTTCTGAAGCCAAGTCCCATCTAGAACGTTACATCTAGTAATTGAGGCTAAGGCTGGAGAGTCCTGTTTGACCCACCTCTCCATCTTCTCCACCAGGTCCAGGAGCGACTGCTGGAACTTCGCAGCCACCGTTTGGGGCTTATACTTCCGATTGCTGGTGCTGCTTTTCCCTATCATGGTCCTCTGCTGAGCCACCAGCTGAGCGTGGCTGAAGAAGAGGCTGGCCACCATCTGAGCCAAGAGCAGAGTAGAGGAGAAATGGTTTCACCCCTGTTAATTCCTTCACGCTCCCCGAGATCCCAGCCTCTTCCAAGAAGTTCAGGACACCATACAATGTAGATGGATGTCCCCCCCTCCCCTATTTATTTCATTCTTCAGGGATCTGGGGAGGTGGGCTAAGCTGGAAAAGAAGGGTTAAACCAAGACCCTTTAATAATCTAGAACAGTGTTTCTCAACCTTGGCAACTTGAAGATGTCTGGACTTCAAGTCCCAGAATTCCCCAGCCAGCGAATGCTGGCTGGGGAATTCTGGGAGTTGAAATCCAGACATCTTCAAGTTGCCAAGGTTGAGAAACACTGATCTAGAAGGAATTTGCTAGAGAACTTCAGCTCTGGACCATCCTCTTCATCACATTTAGGCAAACCATGACTAATAATAGTGGATTTATCGCTCTTATATTACACTATACGCTGCTCACTAGTGTGTCTTATAAACCCCCCTCCCTCCCAACTTTATTTCTTTGTTTCTCCTTATCTCTTTTCCAAACATTGCAGCTAAAACTCTCGTGTAGAATATTTAAACTTGTGCAAACTGGAAGAATTGGAGCCAACGGAGAGGTCAGCCTAAGCACCTACTTTGATTTTACTGTTGACGAAAAGATCGAGGACATCCTGGCGAACTTGGTCATAGTTTTTATCCAAGAATTTGTGCACCTAGGAGGAAGTAGAACGAGAAAATGCAAGCAGCAGAGCCACAGGGATGAATTCTTGGAGCTGAAGTCCAATTCCCTAGGTGGCTCCCTGCTTGAGAAGGCTGAACAAACCATGGCTCATTTCTCAGCTTTTGATGCTAGCCAGGAATGTTGGCTTCCAGCTACATTCTTCTTAGGCTGCTATAATGGAACCCTTTGTGTGGGATGATAGTTCAATCAAGATGGCTCACAGAAAGTTGAGTGCGCAGCATCTTAGCTTGTAATGGAAACGGCTGAAGGCACCAAAACTGGTTGATGAGATCCCACAAATCAAGATCTCCCCAAACTTCCTGGATTCTTGATGGTGCAGATACATTGCTCTGCCTTCCTTCTCCTTCACCACCGTCCTCCTCCTCCTCCTCCTTCACCACCGTCCTCCTCCTCCTCCTTCACCACCGTCCTCCTCCTCCTCCTTCACCACCGTCCTCCTCCTCCTTCTCCTCCTCCACCACCACCGTCCTTCTCCTCCTCCTCCTCCTCCTTCACCACCATCCTTCTCCTCCTCCTCCTTCACCACCATCCTTCTCCTCCTCCTCCTCCTCCTCCTCCTCCTCCTCCTCCTTCACCACCGTCCTCCTCCTCCTCCTCCTCCTCCACCACCGTCCTTCTCCTCCTCCTCCTCCTCCTTCACCACCGTCCTCCTCCTCCTCCTCCTCCTCCTCCTCCTCCTCCTCCTCCTCCTCCTCCTTCACCACCATCCTTCTCCTTTACCACCACTCCTCTCCTCCTCTTCCTCCTCATGCGCCCTGCAAACCCCACTCCCTCCTGGCACCAATAATATTACCTAGTTGGGTAACAAAACATCTGCAGCACTCCCAAGTCCTCCTCCTCCTCCTCCTCCCTCACCTGGTAGGTTACTTTCCCTGCGTAGTGCTTGATGGAGAATTCCGGCAGTGGCATTTTTGGCTTGGAGTAGAGGGGATTGGAGCCGTGATGATAGTGGCATTTCTGAAGGAAGGTGTGATCCGTGGCCTGGAACGATGGAAGCATAATCACAAGCCACCCCAAGACTTCCAGAATGACTTGTCTCCAAGCTCAGAAGGAAGACCTTCCGTGCAAAGAGAAGACTTCTCCCCTGCTCAGGAGGACCTATGAGTACGTTTTGGGATGTAAAGACTATTTAGGGGGTTTCGGATTTCTTCTGAATCTGGGCAGGCGGCTTTCCATAGGTGGAGAAAGCTTATCTCTTAATTAATTCCTGAGTTCCGCCTTGCCCACCCCCAAGCCAAGGGAGGCCACCTTCACCTGAGGAAAGCTGCTTTGGTCATTGAGGATCTTCAGAATGCCATGAGGCCTTTGGGAAATCAGCTCAATGCAGGGCTGGTTGTCCGTGAAAGCGATCTCTCTCCATTCAATCTGCTCACGGATATATTCTTCCTGAGGACAACACAAGAACCATCATCTCCAGCTGTCCTTAAGCAGGGCAGCAGATGCGCCATTGTGTGTGTGTGGCGGGGGGAACCAGCTTCTGCCATTTTGCTAAGCAACCTTCACAAAAAAGAAGACCCTCCCTCAGAATGCAAGTCCAGCTGATCCAGTCTGGTTCACCCTCCAAAGGAGGATCCATGGAAGGAGTTTCCTGAAGTTCTAAGAACTTTGGGGATGGACCAGGGGTGGCGCAGTGGTTAGAGTGCAGTACTGCAGGCCACTTCAGCTGACTGCTATCTGCAGTTCGGCGGTTCAAATCTCACGGCTCAAGGTTGACTCAGCCTTCCATCCTTCCGAGGTGGGTGAAATGAGGACCCGGATTGTTGTTGGGGGCGATATGCTGACTCTGTAAATCGCTTAGAGAGGGCTGAAAGCCCTATGAAGCGGTATATAAGTCTAACTATTGCTATTGCTATTGCTTGCAAATATTTTTACTACTGTTTGAGGTGCGCTCGCGCAAACATCTGGGTAGGTGGGCATGGCCTCCTGCAGCCGCTGCTTCTGGTTCGGCCGAACCGGGAGCAAGCCACCACTGAGATGGACGTGCCTTCGAAGTCTTAAATTACCTCTTGACCATAAGTGGTGAAGATCTATTTTAAAAACTGCATTGCTATTTGCCCTCCGCTGTGTAGGATATTTTCCAAGGAGATCTTCTAACATAAAGCAGAGAGCCACCAAGGAAAATGCCAGGTGCATTTTAGTTTCCTTGGCACAAAGCTGGGTCTGATTCAACCAGCAGCCTTCAAGGGCATTTGTTCCTCCTCCCGGTCTTACCTGTTCTTCCTTAAAGACGATCTTATTAAATAAATATTGGAGATATTCATTGGCATAATTAATACACAGCTGCTCGAAACTGTTGAAACCAAGATCCTATGAGAAAAGCAGGGAGGGAAGAGAGAAGGAGGAATTTAGAAGTTCCATCATCCAATGTGGATTGTTTTTGCTGCTTTAAGAATTTGGCTGCACACTGTTTAACCAGTTGTGTAAACCCCGAGGAACCCATACTTTGGCAGCCATACATTGAGCAAACAAATTATTATTATTATTAGTTTTTTTATTTATTTTATCAATTTCATATATACATTCACAATTATATGATCTCATAACTGTTATTAATAATATGTATTTATAACAATTTTTCCCTACTGTTAACAATATACTTGAAGATTGCTTTTTTAACATCCCATAGATCCATCTTATCTTACAACGGTCCTACTTCTTCTTCCCTCCCTCCCTCTTTCCTTCCCTTGTTTCTTCTCTCCTACTCCCCTTCCTTCCCTCCCTCCTTCCCCTTCCCTCCTTCTCTCTTTCCCTCCTTCCTTCCCTCCTTCCTTCCTTCCCTTTCTTTTCTCCTTCTCTCCTTCCTTTCCCCCTTCCTTTCCTCCTTCCTTCCCCCTTCCTTCTCTCCTACATTCCCTCCTTCCTTCCCTCCTTTCTTCTCTTCTTCTCTTCTTCCTTCCCTCCTTCCTTCCCTCCTTTCTTCTCTCCTTCTCTCCTTCCCTCCTTCCTTCCCTCCTTGCTTCCCTCCCTCCTTCCCTCCTTCCAAATTAACCTACCAAGCCACGTGCTTAATCAGAGGTGAGCTGCGAGGAACCACCAACAAAAACGGACTGGTACTTAAACATAATTGTTAACTTTCAATTATAAGCTGGGATGACCTATGAAAAGGTCCCAAACTTGGAAAGAAATAGCAAGAAAAGAGGATGACCCATGAATTTTCTAGAAGTCCACTTTAAGGGCTCGGCGGCAGAAGATACCTATAGCCTCTGTAAATCGGAAGAGGAAGATACCCAAGGAGATCACAGTTGCGTTTTCCTCCTCTCTCTCTCTCCTCAGAAGGGCATGGCAGAATACCCTAAGGCAGTGGTCTCCAACCTTGGCAACTTTAAGACCTGTGGACTTCAACTCCCAGAGTTCCTCAGCCAGCTTTGCTGGCTGAGGAACTCTGGAGTTGAAGTCCACAAGTCTTAAAGTTGCCAAGGTTGGAGACCACTGCCCTAAAGGTGCATCTTTAGCTTAGTTCTCTCTTCCTCACCTCAAAGCCGTAGATATCCAAGATGGCAATGGAGAGGGTGTTTTGCTTGGGGTACATCTGCTTGTTGACCCTGTCCATCAGCCAGTTGAAAAGCAGTGAGTAAAGGATCTTGGCAATGGCATCTCTGGAAAGAGAAAATCGAGGGAAGACTTAACCACCCACAAGGCAGAACATCAGAACTGGAAGGACACACGCAGGCAACGGATGTTGCTTTAAGCACGGTGGCCTCCAACTTACGACACCAAGATGGGCATCATCCTTCCTCCATTCTCTCTTTACCTGGCATCCACGGCACTTTCTACAGTGAGTGGTGTGAAAATCTTGTCCCTCTGCGTTTCCTATAAAAAACCAAAGGGAGAACCAGGATGGTTGCCTTCTCTTCCCTGTGCCCACCAGCCCCTCCAGAATATTTTCACAGGGGTACCATGGGATGGGGCTTCTGTAGACTGCTTATTGTGGAATAGTTCAATATGATATTTTCATGTCCAAAGAGTGGGGTATTTAGTTCAGAGGAACAAAGTATAATCATAAGAGGCCCATGATTGTTAGTTACAAAGCTTGGAGATGGGAACTGAGATTGTAGGATGGACAGAAAAGGCCATTTTTGTTTTCCCAAAAATAAGACCTCCATGGATAATAAGCCCAACCGGGCTTTTGAGCGCATGCCAGTGGTGGGTTTCAAATTTTTTTTGAACCTACTCTGTGGGTGTGGCCTCCTTTGTGGGAGTGGCTTGTCGGCCATGTGACCTGGTAGTAGTGGCTTGCCGGCCATGTGTTCTCTCTCTCTCTCTCTCTCTCTCTTTCCTTCCTTTTGTCTCTCTGTCCCTTTTTCCATTTTTTCTTTCATCTCTCTCACTTTTTCTTTCTTTTTTCTTTTTTTCTTTATTTCTTTCTTCCTTTCTTTCTCTTTCTCTCTCTGTGTGACTGTGTGTGTGTGTAAGTGGTTGGTTTCAAAAAAATTTGGAACCTCTTCTGTAGGTGTGGTCCACTGGTGGAACCTCTTCTAACCTGTTCGGTAGATTTGACGAACCGGTTCTTCCGAACTGGTGCGAACTGGTAGGAACCCACCTCTGGCGCATGTGCTAAAATAAGCCCTTTCCCCAAAATAAGCCCTCCCTGAAAATATTGCAACCCAGCACCAGCTATGAGGTGACCACGCTCGCTGCCTCCTGCACCTCAAAAATAATAAGACCTCCCCGAAAATAAGACCAAGGGATTATTGGGGGGGGGGTTCAAAAGAAAATAAGACCCTGTCTTCTTTTCAGGGAAACACGGTAGTTATGGGAGCTTCCAAACTTTCCCCCTTTGTTCAAACTGAAACTTGGGGTGGATGGTGAGCAGTTTCTCCATCCATTGATGGTGAGACCTGATGTTCTCAACAGACTCCCGTCCTCCCTGTTGAGACAAGAATGCTGCGGAGCATCTCAAGGTTTGTTCCAACCTCCCGTCCTGATTCCACTTGCTCCCTTTGACTCTGAAGGTGTTGTTACTTGCAAACAACACTTGGGGGGGAAACAAAACACCAGAGCTATCCCAGATGTTGTGAGCTATGGGCTCAGTGTGGATCGCATTGCAGACCTGCCTTTGTGTGTGTGTGTGCATGTCTAGGTTTTGGCTCCCTCACCGTCACTTTGTAGGTGATCGACTTTTGCAGGCCTTCGGGAGAGATTTGCAACAGCTCAGCCACGACCCGGATCTCCTTGGCGCTCAGCACAGAGGCCACTTCCTGGCAGTCGGTCTGCAAGTACCCAAATGAATCTCAAACGTCTTCCTTGGGAAAGGGAATCATCTCTCCGACCTCCGGGGCTGCCTCCTACCTCATACTTTTCAAAGTAGACGTTCCCCAAGTGGAGGATGGAAGACAGGATTCGGAAGATGCTGTCCTGGTCTTGGAGGCTGAAATTCAAGACCTCCATGGTGTCGAGCAGCCGATGAAAGTCTTCTAGGTCCGTTTTGCCAGGAATCTCGCAGTCGCCTCCCTGGGGAAGACAGCAGGAAAACATCTGACTCCCAACGGCATGTCCTAGTGACTTTTTTTTTTATATTTATAAATTTTTATTTTACACACATAAGCACATCAACAAAAACAAACACATAACTTAAAAACAACATAGGAACAATAAGTTCCATCGTATATCATACCAGCTCCGAATCGGTTTCTTTGCAGTTAGTGTTTTCCCTTCTATACATTTCTATCTTGCGTTCATAATCTCCTTATTCGTTATCCATTTTTATGTACAATTCTTTATTTATTTATACTTAGCTACTTATGACCAAATATTATTTACCTATATTGTGCTTTATATTTTTACTGTCATTTATTCTCTTACATACAGTTATAGGTATACATTCACATAGTTATTCTTTTTCTTTGCCATTCTTATATTATTATTATTCCATTTGGAAGGTTATAAGGTATAGTTCAAAATGCTTTGTTTACCATCCTTCGCACCTGCTAAGACACCACCTCGTTTTCTCTTTCTTTTCTTTTCTCCCTCCCTTCCTTCTCTACTTCCTTCCTTCCTCATCTCCATCCCCTTCTTCCTTCCCTTACCTCTTCCCTACTCCTACCCTTTTTCTTCTCCTTCTCTCCTACTCTTTCTTTCTCTTCCTCCCTCCTCTTCTTATTTTTCTCTCCCTTCCACCCACCTTCCCTTACCTCTTTCTTCTTCCCTTACCTCTCCTCCACACTTCTTCTTCCTCTCCTACTATCTCTCCTTCTCTTCCTCTCTCTTCTACCCTCCACTCCTTTCCTTTCCTTCGTCCCTCCATTCTCTACTCCTTTCCTTCCTTCTTCCCTTCCTTTCTTTTTCTATTGTTATAGGTGTCTCTTTCAGATCCCAGTTCATGTTTTCTTGTCCTAGTGACTTTAATGGCAGGAGAATCCAGAAGAAGCATCTTCTCTTCCAATGGAGACCTCATCTTCTTCTACTTAAATGTCCTGAGACCGAAGAGCTGCAAAGAAGCAGAGCTCGGCTTCTCCCAGCAATTGGCAGGATGTGACCAACACTGACTTTTCCCAATAAATGAGGATCAGTTGGTCCAACCTAGATCAAGGCTCACTTTGATCAAGGTTTACTGCTTTCTCCTGGATCTTAAGAATTCACCCTTCTCTTTTTCTTCCCCATTTTCATTTTGTCAGAAATCTCTGAGAAGGTATCTGAGTTCTTGGACAATCTGACCTGAGCCACCACTTTGTGGACCTTTTAAGTATCTGAGAAATTGAAGAAGCAGAAATTTGCAGGACAAAGGCATCATCATGAAGGAAAAACTACGAGGAGTTCTCACTCAGCTCCATACCTGGTTCAGATAATAGTAGGTTTCTGCACCTTGAAGACAAAAGGCCTGCTTCTGCTGCGTGGGGAGACCAGCCAGCATCTCGTAAAAAATGTGGTAGTTTCGTTCATTTTTGGCCTAGAGAATGAGTCAAAGACAAGACCGATGGATGTGAAGGGTGACGATGAGTGAGAAACCAAGATATGTTGACACCCAAGTGCAAAAAACCAGAATGGCTACCAATGAAAGTAAGGAAAAATAAAATAAAAAAATTACATAGGATTGCACTTGATTTAATATTTCTTTTGTTTTCTTTTTCTTTCTTTTTTTTTGACCTTGTTTCAAAAGTTTTATTTCTTTTAATACAAACATTTCATCATTCCTCAATCAGTAAGACATCGAAGTACAATTTCTTGTATATCAAAGTAATTCTAGTTTACCACCAAATTCTTGTCTAGCCTAATATATACCCCTCCCTCCCTCCACCCTCTCCCCCAACCCCCCTCCACCTTCCCCCCCCCCCCCCCCCCCGACTTCCCAGAACCCGTACACGGTATGGATTTCTAACAGCCACAGTCTAAAATCTATTGAGGAAAAAAAAATTAATGACATTCTACATTGACCTTAGCTTCTTCTTGCTGAACCAACTTTAAACAATTTAAATCATTTCTGATCTTAAGCATAGGCTAACTGGAATTTCTTGGTCCCGTACTTATTTTGTATATAGTCAATCCATTTTTTTCCAGTCTCGTCTATATCTCTCATTTGAGTGATCTTTAAGATATGCCGATATTTTAGCCATCTCGGCTAAGTTTGTGACTTTCAATGTCCATTCTTGGATTGTAGGCAAGTCTTCCTTCTTCCAGTATTGCGCCACCAACAGTCTTGCTGCAGTTATTAGGTGCAGAATCAAGTTAGTCTCTACCACTGTAAAGTCAGTACCTATACCTAGTAAGAATAGCTGAGGAGTAAACTTTATCCTTCTTTTAAAAATATTTTGCATAATCCACCATATTTTTATCCAAAATGCCTTAACCTTTTGGCAGGTCCACCATATATGAAAATATGTAGCATCGAGAGAGCCTCGATGCTCTCTTGATTTAATATTTCTAAGCACACTTGGAGAACTCTTCTAAAAAGAATCATTTGTTGAGAGGGCTCATAATGCTAGAACAAATCTTTTCAATTTTCCTTATTATCCACTTCTGCTTTTTAATAAATGCTCAACTGCTGTTCAAATCTAATCCATCTCTCATTCCTTTTGTAGACAATCATCACAGTTTGGTCAGATGCATGCAACCAGTAGTGAAAGTAAAGATTCCCCTCGCACATATGTGGTAGTTGTTCCCAACTCTAGGGGGCGGTGCTCATCTCCATTTCAAAGCCGAAGAGCCAGCGCTGTCCGAAGACGTCTCCGTGGTCATGTGGCCGGCATGACTAAATGCCATGGAAAGGTGCATGGAAAGCTGTTACCTTCCCACCAAAGGTGGTCCCTATTTTTCTACTTGCATTTTTACAGGCTTTCGAACTGCTCATTTGGCAGAAGCGGAGAGAAGTAACGGGTGCTCACGCCGTTATGCGGCGCTAGGGATTCGAACCGCTGAGCTGACGACCTTCTGATCGACAAGCTCAGCATCTTAGCCACTGAGCCACTTGCAACCAACAGTACCACTTAGTTAATTTTAGAGGATCAAAGTAACCAGCTAAATCCAAAGCATTATTCATAACAGATGCAAGCTGGAGAGAGGCTCTTTCCAAGCCAGCTCCCTGCAAATGCTAACTCTTTTATTTCCTTCCAAAGGCTTCCTTTGCAATGCTTAAAAAGGAAATGGGCCGGTTGCACTTCTCCCCTGCTTTGCTAGAGTCTCCCTTGCTTGCCATGACTAGGCCAACCCAAGAACAGAGGAAAACCTTACCTGAAAGATGACTCGTGATTTTTCCAGAAGGTACTGGGAGGTGATGGCACCACAGATCAACCCGTTGCTGGAGAAAGACAACCGGTCATCAGTCACTTTTCCCAGGGCAGCTGTTAACTTCAAACAGTCACTAAACAAATATGTGTAAGTCAAGGATTATCTCCATCATGTGGGGCCCCTGAAGGCAGGGTCGGATGGGAAGAAGCAGAGAGGCTGTAAGTAGGGGAGGAGGGCTTAGTAAGAAGACCTACGAGGGTTCGGATTACTTACTCCTCCAGAAAGAGTTCCACAAATTTCCCAAATCTGCTGGAGTTGTCATTCCGCACGGTCTTGGCATTTCCAAAGGATTCCAGAAGAGGAGTCGCTTCGAGAATCTGGCTCAAGCGGTTAAAATACAAGAGCAATATAGATGTAAAAATCAAAGCTCTAAGAAAGGGTCAAACATATATGAAAACCTCCAAGCATGTAGATGAATGCAGGAGCAGATCAGATCAAATCAAATAGAATCAAATCAAACCAAATCTGTCCTTCCCATTCCTGTTTGAAGTTGGATATTCGATTCTTCCTGTTGCTTTTGAAGGTTCATTTTTACTTAGCGAGAGAGCCCAATTTTGTGGTTTTAAAAACAGAGGAGGAAATCCCTCGTGAAGGGAAATCAATTACTCCGTCCTCTTCTCCCACAGAAACCAAACCTTGCCAAGAGGCAATTAAGGAGCAATTGTCACAAATCCCCATTGGGAGTAATAAAATGGGAAGGACCTATGAATAGGGTCAATTAGAGGGAAGGGAGGTCTCTAAACCTCAATGTGCCCTGGCTGTTACATTAACCTGTTTTTTGTTTAATCGCCAAAATCCAGCCTGCCAAAGCACCAGAGAGAAAAGCAGTGTGGAGAATGGACAAAATGTTCCATGAATCTCCCATTTTTAAAAAAAAAACAGGGGGGGAGAGAGAGAGAGAGAGAGAGAGAGAAGAGAAGAGTAGAGCAACAGCTGATGTGAAAGTAGAGAAATCAGAATATTTATTTGCAGTAGCAATAGCAATAGCAGTTAGACTTATATACCGCTTCATAGGGCTTTCAGCCCTCTCTAAGCGGTTTACAGAGTCAGCATATCGCCCCCAACAATCCGGGTCTTCATTTCACCCACCTCGGAAGGATGGAAGGCTGAGTCAACCTTTGAGCCGGTGAGATTTGAACAGCCGAACTGCACAACTGCTTTCAGCTGAAGTAGCCTGCAGTGCTGCACTCTAACCACTGCGCCACCTCAGCTTGACCTCTGAGCAATGACTGAATTTTGGAGGCAAGATCCCTTACTGCAGTCAGCCATAAGAAAGGTAGCCAGGTGTATCGGTCACCTGAGTCCAAATCACGTAGGAAAGGTTCGGAAATGAGTCTTCATCACTTCAGCTTGGAGGAAACAGCCATCCGCGTTCAAGAAGTCAACCGATAATGAATGGAGATGGACCGATTGCTCAGAGGGGAAGCCCTCATTCTCCAAGAGGTGAGAACATGAGACAGGGTCAAACTAATCCCTTCCCAGTTGAGTTCATGCACAGAGCATGGCATTAACCAATTAAACCTGATGCACACCATGCCCCATACCTTTATCTAGGGAAGCGTCAAGAACAGCATGGCAGCAGAAGGTAGGAAGCAACAGAAGGTCTTCAAAGGATCAGGGCAATTCCCCCTTCACCCACCCACCCGTTGACCTCAACTGGGCCTTAGGGGAGCACCAAGGCTGTGGCTGAGTCTCGCTGCCTCTGCTCATCCCCTCTGTCCTACCTGCTGAGTCGCAAGGTGTTTCTGGTTGATAGCTGCCAGGTAACGAAGAATCAGCTTGGTGGCTTCGGTTTTGCCCGATCCGCTTTCTCCACTAGAAGCAAACCAGATGGAAGGAGCCTTGAGCCCAAGGAAGCATCTCAACAGGGACCTGCCCTGAAAGGAGATGGGAGGAGGGGGGAAGGAGTCCTCCTTCTTCTCTTAGCTACTTTGAGGACTATTCTCAGAGGGAACATCCCGAGCTCACCTAATGATGATACATTGGTTGAGTTTGGCATCTCTCAACTTGCTGTAGGCAACGTTAGTGATTGCAAAGAGGTGTCTGCAGAAGAAGAGAAGGGAGAAAGCCTCAAGCTGTCTTTAAAAATAGGGGGCGGGTTGCTCTCAAGTCAAGAATGGCGTCTTTCTAGCTAGCATTCCCACGAGCCTTAATAACAATACTTAAGACACACACGGAAGGAACCACTTATAGAAACACCAACACAGGGAGGCCAACTAGTTGCAATGTTAGAGAATCACTGCCAATTAAAGTAGAACTATACCCAAGGGAAGACAGGCTGTTCATTTATGCTTTCTAGCTGTTTCAGATTCCCAGCCCTAACCAATAGAAGCAGAGGATCGGAATGATATATGAATTGTAGTTGCGAATCCTCTGGTTTGCTGGGCGAGAAGACTCAGAAGCAGCCGAGACATTATCCATCCAAACCTCTTGAGATTTCAGGAAGCACCTGGTCAGCCTTTCCTGACCCACAGAAGAACACGAGGGCATCCTCAGGGCCACCAGGGCTAAGAACATTGCCCGTCAAAAGAGCCCGGGGTAATGAAACTGCCCCCATTTCTGCAGGAGGGAGTGAAACGCCCTCCAGATCAAACCTGCAGCCAGTAAGGGACTCACGGCGGGTTCTCTCCCAAAGCTTTGCCTTCATACTTCAGGACGTGGTCCGTTCCGTAGATGTTGAACATTTTGTAAGGATTCACTGACACCAGGATGCTACCTATGTAGGTCTGTCAGAGAGTAAGAGGAACGTGGTGTGTATGAGAGAGAGAGAGAGAGAGAGGGAGGGAGGGAGGGAGGGAGAGAGAGAAGGATGGATGGATGGATGATAGATAGATAGATAGATAGATAGATAGATAGATAGATAGATAGATAGATAGATAGATAGATGATAGATAGATAATTCGTTTCGTAATTTAATGAGTTTATATGCCGCCCAATCCCAGAGGACTCGGGGCGGCTTACAAATATGAAATAAAATAAAATTACAAATGGGGGGAGAAACAAAAACAGTTTAAAAAACACAACATACATTTGGCATAGATGATAGATAGATAGATAGATAGATAGATAGATAGATAGATAGATAGATAGATAGATAGATAGATACAGAGAGATAGACAGACAGACAGACACACACACAGAACACATGTTAGGGAAAGCAAAAAACACAACATTCTAGAGGACTTAGTGCTCTGGGTGAATCCAAACATCATAACTTCAAGCTCCATAGAATCCCCACAGAATAAACTCCTGGTTTACTCTGAACTGGGCAATCCCTATGCTTTATGAACAGACATTGCAAAATATAGGGTGAGAACCTACAGAAGGAAAGTCATATTTAAAAACCCTACCAGAACTTTTCAATTCAACACCTATATTTTGTCGTTGAGTCTTTTCTTCTTGAAGGAAAAAGGCCACCAGTCAGGTGCCAAATTCTCTACTTCCGTTCCACCTTGGTCACCATCCCTACGAGGCTGTGAGGAAGACCAAGCCTGGCCCTCCTAGGAGATCTTGTGGCTTAGTTGGGTTTGAAGCCAGACCCTCCCCATCCCTCTGGGAGATTCTTTCGATGGTTTCGAAGCCCGGGGAGCAAAAGTGAAAACAGCCAACTCACATAGATCAGCCCCCGCTCAAACCTCCTTTGGATGTTGTGAAGGATCACGCTTTCCTGGAGGTCTCTGTGGCATAAAGAACAAACACGGCTGAACACAACACAACCTTAAGAGGGGGAAATACATCTTGACATCAGGAGTTCCACAGAGCAAATCTGATAAAGGTACGGGATGAAAAGACACAGGAGAGAGGAAGCTTTGCTTCCTGTTAACTAGTAGGTAGCAGGGTTCTAAGCCCCACCTGGCTCAGGTGAATGATGAAAAAAAGGCTGCACTCTACACACGAGTAGAGAGATTAGTAAGGAGGACTCAATCGGCCCAGTGTGGAAGATGCTCCCATAAGTGGTCTTCCCTTCTTTTCATACATCTTTTGTTTAATTTTGGCCCACCCCAAAACACTACAAGGGGAGCTGAACAGAAAAAGAACTTCCATTAAGATATACATGGGCTGGGGGTGGGGTGGGGGGATGTATCTCTCTGTGCATGTGCTGGCTGGGGGATTGTGGGCCTTGAAGTTCACCCATCTTCAGGTTGCCAGGTTTCAGCAAGACAGCTGTCTATCTCTCGGGAGTGGACAGCACACCCCTTTGTCTCCAACAAGAACCCATCCTTCAATACTTACTCTAGTTGGGTCAAGTCATCCACGCCGTCATAGCTCGCCTCTCCTGGGTTGGTTGCCGATTGCAAATTGTGAATGCAGTGCATCTAGAAGTTGGTGGAAAGGCCAGGAGAAGATCAAGAGAGGCTCCCCAAATCTCCCCGTCCCTCTTTGAATCCCCCCCCCCCAAGCAACCCCAGAGGTGGATTCAGCTCAAGTGTCACGGAAGGCATTTCGTGGCATGGGGAAGGGTCTGACTTAGGATGAAACCCACCCCTCCTTCCAGCCTGCTTTTCCTGCCCACCCTGCCGTCCTTTCCACCTAGGAAAAGGTTGGGGGTTTGCAAGCGGTGCCTGGATTTCCTTCTGCATCTGCAAAGGCCACCTCTTGACAGTGATAAACGCACCTGAGTTGGATGTCATGGTGGAGTGGCTATTAAACAGTGACTCACTCCATTACTCAGGAGAGAGGAATCAGGTAGCTGCTTCTAATTAATTCTCCCCTCCGGTTCCAACTCGGCTCAGTGTCCTCCCCTATGCATATTGTCCTTTGGTTGCAAGGGGATATTATGCACACACACACCGGCCAGGATGGGTGTCTTTGATTCTTGGGCATTGTGTGGATTCCCCCAGAGCCAAGCAGAGAGGCTGCCTTGCTGCCTTGCAGAGCCAAGGTGGTGCAGTGGTTAAATGCAGCACTGCAGGCTACTTCAGCTGACTGCAGTTCTGCAGTTCGGCTGTTCTAATCCCACCGGCTCAGGGTTGACTCAGCCTTCCATCCTTCCGAGGTGGGTGAAATGAGGACCCGGATTGTTGTTGGGGGCGATATGCTGACTCTGTAAACCGCTTAGAGAGGGCTGAAAGCCCTATGAAGCGGTATACAAGTCTAACTGCTATTGCTATGTTTCCCCTGCCAGCTCCTCTTTAATCGGACCAAACCAACTTTGCGTTTGAGCTTTTTTTCAAAGGAGAAGGTTGGAGATGTGGAGACAAACAATTGTGTGTGTGTGGGAGAGAGAGAGAAACACTGAGGAAGCTTGCCTTCCTACCGTCAGTGGCCTCCTCCCCAGTTTCCCTGGGGTTGCATCAGACCAAGAGGGGACCTCAGGATCTCCCCCACTTTCCTGTGGAACGTCTGTCTGTCCCCGTGGATGATGGATAACCTTAACCTTGTCTTAAAGAAACTGCTGGGCATCTGAGGAACTCGCCAAAGGCTCGACTCCCCTAAATGGAGCACAGCCAAGGCTAAAACCATTTGTGTTCAACCAAGGAAAAAGCCACCATTTGCTAGGAGTGTCCTTGTTTCCCTCTCTTTTCTATTTCGTGGCAGTGAAATGCTGCAATGGGTCCACTCCTGAGAAGTGGGGATGTCTGGTGAGGCTGGTTGGTTCTTGCTATGCCACGCTAGACTCTCAGCCACACTGGATGAATCCACAAGGTTACAGATCCCCTTGGATGGGTTGATCTCTGTTGGGGCACCTGCATCCCATTGGATGACTCAGAAGCTCAAGAGGAATTGAACTCAAAAGGGCCTCCTCTAATTCTCACTCCCCCCCCTCCGAAAACAGAAAAGAAAGGACTAAATGTACAAGTATATATTCAAGGGTGAGATATAAACGGTGAAAAAACGTAGTTAGGATACATTAGCGAAGGGAAGGGAATAAGAAACAATGCTAAACCATATTTGAGTTTGTGGAAATATCACCCCAAGGAAACATAAATTGAGATTTGAAAAAGACACCTACAACAACAGAAAAAGAAAGAGGGAGAGGATGAGAGGAAGAGGAAGGAAGGAAGAAAGAGAAAAGGAGAGGAAGGCCGGAAGGAATAGAAAGAGAAGGAGAGAGGGTAGGAAGGGGGAGAAGAAGAGAGGAGTAGGGGAGGGGCAAGGGAAGAAGGGAAGGGAATAAGAAATGATAACAAATTATATTTGGGTTTGCAGAAAAATCCATCCCAAGAAAACGTAAATTGAGATTTGAAAGAGACACCTATAACAACAGAAAAAGAAAGGGGGAGAGGATGAGAGGAAGAGGAGGGAAGAAAGAGGGGAGGAGAGGAGGGTGGCAGAGGAAGAGAAGGAGAGAGAGTAGGAGAGGGAAGAGAGTGGGTTGGAGTAGGGGAGAGGTAAGGGAAGAAGGAAGGGGAAGGAGAGGAGGAAGGAAGGAAGTAGAGAAGGGAGGGAGGGAGAAAAGAAAGGGAAAATAAGGTGGTGTTATAACAGGAAGGGATGGTAAACAAAGCAACCCAAACTGTATATTATAACCTTTTAAATGGAATAACAAATGTATAAGAATGACAGATGTAAAGAAGAAGAAGAAATATGTGAATGTATACTTATAATTGTATGTAAGAGAATAAAATAAAAACTTTTCCAATTCTCACTCCCCCCCCACCAGGTTCTGCCTCCCTCGGACCCTCTTCAATATCCAGCAGAATGGAACCCTTTCAATTACCTTGCATTGCCAATTCTGGTTGGTTTCTCCATATTCACTCTTGGGCCCAGAGGCTCCCCGCGTCAGGTACCAGAACACTCCATTCCCTCTTCCTCTTCCTCCCCCACGGTGAGCCCCCTGAGCCCTAAAACTCTCCGCTGGAGGCTGCTGGAAGAGCTTCTCCGAGGCCCAACCGTTCGGCATCTCACGAACGCTCACTGTGTGATACTCCGACCACGGCTGGTTCTGCCTCCGGGACCTTCTCCAAGGGCAAGAACCCATCGGTTGGACTTGGGGCATCACCACGGCATATCTCCCTATGCCTCCTTCCACGTCGTGTTCTAGAAGCTCAGGAGGTCCGTGGGCAAAATCTGGTCTCCTCGGCTTGTTATACTGGCTGCGAACGGAGGGCGGTCTGGCCGAAGAGGAGCCTTCTTCCTCCAAAGTGTAGGGCCTTTGGAATGAAACTGTTCTCTGAGACATGGGGCTGAGATTGGGCCTCCTCAAACTGCCACGATGATCACCAGGGACGGTGCAGGAGAAATGCCCACCCGAGAGCTTACGGGCCTCTTTAGGAGTAGAAGACCTGACAGACCTGGCCTCTGTCTTCTGCTTCATTGAGGCAACAGCAGCTGGAGAATGCTGGGGAAACGGCTTCCTTGAGAAAGCTTGAGCCTCTTCTGGACCAAACTCCGCAAGATACGGATTCTCCTCTTCTAAATGTCGCCTTCTTTCTCCAGGAAGGAACTGAACGGAAGAAGCAGGCTGAACCATTCCAGCCAGAGGCTGACCTATGCGCTGAAGGAAGTCCTTCCGGCGGCTTGGACTTTGAAGGGGCGATTGGGGCAAGTCAAAACCATTTCTCGAGCTTCTGGTAGCTCCCATCTTGGGTGAGGAACTCCAAGGCGTTGCTGTTTCTTCTTCTGAGGCACAGAGCCACCTGGGCTGGGCCTGGGGCTGAGCTTCCTTTGGTCTACCCATTTCAAAGGGCAGTTGGGCATAAAGTGATGAGCCTTGGGGTGACTCCCGGGTTCTGATTCTGTGGCTTCCTTGATGAGACAGCATGTGAGGAGAACCCCTAGCAGATAAAACTGGGGAGTGGTGGCCAAACTGCCTCAAATGCTGGTTTCTCATTAATGGCTTCACTGCTTTCGTTGGGGGCTCGGCCTGCCTGCTCCAAGCCTGGGGGAGGCTTCCCGAAGCGTCCATTGATGCCTGATGAACTGCCCTGGTTGGTTGTAAGTGATCTGGAATGGGAGGAGATCCAAAATGCCTAAGGGATGGTTGAGGTGATGGAGGAGCCTTCAAACTCCTCCTGGTGGGATGATGGGATTCTCGTGGGACAGACCTTCTAGAGGTCCTATTTCTGGCCGAACCTAGAAACTCTGGAGTGCTGGAGGTATGAAATAATGAGCGACTGAAAGGGGTGTCCTTCAGGCTTTTAACAGATGCTAAGCTAGAAGATGAGAGGCTGCGCTGACTTCCCAGACGCTTGTGTGCTGATGGGTGAGGGGAAGGAGAGGTCTGGAAAGAGTCGTCCTTGGATGAGTTTTCCCTTGTGGTTGTCCTGCGCCCCCCTGATGACACCCGGTTTTCTTTGGCTGTTCTTGGAGAAGGAGAAGACACATGGTTATGGGGACTCCTACCCTTGAAGGAAGGAGCTTGATGTCCGGTTGTGGACCATGAGGTGCTCCTCTGGGAAAACCTGAGGTCTCGCTGTGGCTTTCTATTGAAAGTTGACCGGAGAGTGCTTTGCAACTCTTGGTGAAGACCATCCTGCATTGCTACTGCGGTGTGAGAAGGTGCGAAAATAGTGTGGCTTTTCCCTGGACCCCTAAGCTGCTTGACGGAGCTGTGGGTGAAGGTGGGACTTGGTTTTTCTAAAGGCATCCTTGGGGGTGGAGGAGGAGATGGCTCCAGAGGACCCTTCTTCCCAAACCGCGGAGACAGAGTTCTTCTGTTGGGCTCACGTGTGCCTGGTTGGTTCCTTTTCCGGTTCCCGTGGTGCTTCAGAATCGGTCTTGGCTGAGAGATGGATTGTTGCAGGAACTGTCCGAGGGGACTCCCGCATTCTCTTGGAGAAAGAGGAGGCTTCAAGTGATTTGGATCCTGAGCCCAGTTCCTTCCACCCAAGTTGGTCCGGTGGGGCCTCTGAAGCTTCCTCACAGGGAGCAACTCTGAAAAAGTCTCTCGACACCCAGAAGGCTCCGGATACTGACCATCAAACTGGGCAAATGGAGAGATTAGAGGCTCCTGCTCTTCTTCCTCAGGGATGCCTTCCTCCTCGGGATCCAAATAAGCCATAGAGATCTGTGGGGCAGGGGGCAGAGGGACATCGAGCTTCTCCTTCCCGAACAGCTTCACTTGGGGCCTCGGGAAAAGCTTCCTGTTCAAGGGTGCCATTGCAACCGTCTTCCCTGCCACCCCTCGTTCAAACACAGAAGAACGGGAGAAAACAACGGGGACATCTTCTGGCTCAGGCTCAGCTCTGTCGGCTTCTTCCATCTCAGCAATGTCATCCAACAGACAAGCGTATGGGTTGTATGAAGACTGGGAGACCCATTCTTGGTCACTGTCATTCATGTCTTGTTGACAGTAAGCCTCCTCCTCTTCCTCCTCCTCCTCCTCCTCCTCCTCCTCGGGGTGTTCCAGTTCTCCAGCCCAATGTGGGCCACCTTCCCCTTCATAATCACTGCTGAAGTCCTCATAAGGTTCATAAGATGGATAATGGAAAGGCGGCCCATATTCTTGGGGGTGGCACCGGTAAGGGTCCTGCTCATCGTAGTCTTCATCATAAGGCCCGTATTCTTCTTCCACCGGATGCCTCCCGTAACAATCCTGGTTATAACCAGAAAAGCCATACTTGAAAGGGGACTGGACATCATAACCACCACCTTCTTCTTCATAATCATCAAAGTGATCTTGTAAGGCGGCGGAATCCAGGTGGTCCCACTGGCCAAATTCCTCCGAGTATTGGCCGGAACAGGTACATTTATTGGCTCCAGGAACTCTTCTCATATTCGCTCGGTGTCTCAAGACTTCATCTTCTGAAGGGAAAGGCAATTTCCTGGCTCCAATCTTGGCTAGCCAAGAGTCGTCAGTTGCTCGTTTGTCATATCTGGTTCTGCTACGTTTGCTCAAGAATTTCCGGGTCAGCCAGTTGGTGACCGCAGCCACCTTGCTGACCACCTGGGCCTGGGATTTAAAGTTCTGATTTGCCTTCTTCCTCTGGAAGAGGTTGCTGAAGAAACTCCCTCCTTTACTCTGGTGTTCTTCTGACTTCCTGCCTCCCAACCGGATCAGCATGAAGGAGGACTTCTTGGACTCCTTGCCAGAAGCTCCCTCTTTCTTCTCCTTCTTCTTTCCAAGAGATTTGAAGCGCATCATCAGGTTGGAGGTGGACTTCAACACCCCCTTGTTCTTCTTGTTCTTCTTCCTCTTGGTGCTGTACTTCTTCAGGCCCCAGAAGAAGCGCGAGGTGTTCTTGAAATGGCTCTTCTTGGTGCTCTTCTGGGGACCCATCCCTTTGACGCCCATGAAGAGTTTGGAGGTGCTTTTCAAGCTCCGCCTCTTCTTGGGTGGGGCCACTGCCTCTTTCTTGGCCATGGCCATGGCCTTAGTGGCTCCCTTCAGCTGGGCTTTGGCGTGTTCCTTCTTGGCCACCTTCTTCTTGGGGTCCTCTGTTGCCAGGCCCATGACCAGATGGGAGGCTCCTTTGAGCTGCCTCTTGGTCTTGGCAGGAAGGTCTTGGACCTCTTTCTCGTCCAGATGCCCCTTCTTCCCTTTGCCTGCCTTCTTGACCATGCCTTTCTTGTCCTTCCCCTTCTTCTTCTTAGGGTCATCTTCATTCTCCGCCTCCTCTCCCTCCACCAGCTCGCTGTCCATCTCGCTTTCTTCAGCGTTCCTCTTTTCCATGTCAGAATCTGACCCTTCGTCCAGCTGAGCAACAGGCTCCTTCTTCCCCTTTCGGGCATTTTTCCCTTTGTCCTCTTTTCCTTTCTTAGCCATTTCCGAGGAGGTGAAGGATGTTCATACTCTCCTTGGCTGCATCCCCTCCTGGGGAAGCTCAGTAAAATTTTGTCCATGCAGGAACAGAGAGGAGGAAGCAAACATGATGAAGAAGCCAGAAGATTTCGGACAGCAACGCTTTCTGTGACCTCTTTGAAGACTGAAAACCACCCTGTGAAGCTCTAAAGACCTCCTGTTTCCCTTCACTTGTCCTGTTTTCAGCAATTACGCATTTCAGAGTTACGTAGAGAGAGGATTCTGTCTTATTTACCCGTGGAGGAAGCTGGACAAAGTCCTTGTGGGCCTCCCAACATCTTTCCTTGGCCTCGGCTACTGAAGGTGGTGGACCTCAACAGTCTTCCTCAAAAGCTTGAGACCTAGAGGAGGGTCTTCCCAGGCCCAGCAGAGCTTGCAGTGAAGGTTGATCTCGCACACAGCACTGGCTGGGAGCTTCCCATCCTTCTCCCCCTCACCCCCCCCAGTGTGTTTCCTGCAAGGAGCTGGGAGGAAAGCGAAGATGTAGCTCTTGATGTGGAGCTGGCAATGTAACCGTATCTCTTGGGTGCTCGACAGGACAGTCCGTATGAATAATGCAAATGGACCAGTCCATCTCCAGGCCGAGGGTCCTCCAAAGGAGAGAGAAGGACGGAAGTGGGGATGAGCCCCCTTTCACCAATCTGGCTCCTTTTTTAAAAAATCACCTTGGCTTAAATGCTGTTTTAAAGTGATAGAACTAGAAATCAGAATCTGGAATGAACCTATGGACCGCTCAGCTGGATCTGAAGGGAAACTAAAATCACTTCTCTTGCTCTCTTTCCTTCTCTCTTTTTAATCGTGGCGATGAAAGGAATAATCGACCTCTTTCTGGAAAGAATGCAGCTGTGCTTAAAGAAATGTCAAGAAGGGGTCTTTTTGGGGGGCTGGGGAAATGGGGAGATCATTTCTGCAGCCCTCCCTTCAAGGCAGCTGCTTCAGAAGCAAAATGGACTCTGCCAGGAGTCACCTTATCTCCTTCAGGAGGTATTTGAATCCCCAGATGTCTGGGAAAGAGTCCAGCTGCATTGCAAGATAAGCTGAAGGAACCTGGGTGCAATTACACACCTGTGACAGGGGAGCAGGAGGAGGCTGCGTGTGCACACACAGGGTGGCACTTTAAAAAAAATACTTTTGTTAAACTTATTTCAACGCCTACACCCCTTTTCCATTTTTTACAGATCCAGTGTCGGAATCACTCGTGTTTACATCGTGGCTATTTCCCTTTCTTTCTTTCTTTCCAATTACTATTCTACATATTGTATAATTATTCATATATGTACATCATACCTTTTAGTCGTAACTTGCATCGATATTCACAAATATATGCAATACCTTTCCTTTTTTTAATTAATATTTTATTTTATCAATTTCATATATACATTCACAATTATATGATCTCATAACTGTTATTAATAATATGTATTTATAACAATTTTCCCCTACTGTTGACAATATACTTGAAGATTGCTTTTTTAACATCCCATAGATCCATCTTATCTTACAATGGTCCTACTTCTTCTTCCCTCCCTCCCTCTTTCCTTCCTTCGTTTCTTCTCTCCTACTCCCCTTCCTTTCCTCTCTCCTTCCTTTCCCCCTTCCTTCTCTCCTACATTCCCTCCTTCCTTCCCTCCTTTCTTCTCTCTTCTTCCTTCCCTCCATTCTTCTCTCCTTCTCTCCTTGCTTCCCTCCCTCCTTCCCTCCCTCCTTCCTACCCCCTTTCCTCTCTTTCTTCTCTCCTTCCTTCCTTCCTCCTCTCCTTTCCCTTCTCTCCTTCCCCTTCCTCCCCTTTACCCTTCCCCTCTTCTTCCCATTCCTCCCCTCTTTCCTACTCTTACATTCCCTCCCATTCTTCCTCTGCCTTTCCCTTTCTCCTATTCCTCTCCTTTCTCCTCTCCTTCCTATCTTTCCTTCTACTCCTCCCTCCATCCACTCTATCCGTTGTTGTGTTTACATATTCTCCTCTTCAGGGGATGACCTTTCCATTTTGATATACGGAGGCATTTTTAAAAAAATTGAAACTTGTATTTGTGGCAGGCCTTGGGAAGAGTTACAAAAACAGCTCTTCAACGCAACACTAGGATGGGGCTCGGAGGGATGAAGGGCATGCAATCCAGGGGTGGGAGGGATGTTGGCAAGATAGGGTCAAGATGGCAGCCACAATGGCATGACCACACACACACACACACACACACACACAGACACGGAGTTTTGATCCCACCGCCATGGACTGTCATTTTTGGGAGCATCTCCAGTTCTGTTCCCCAGTCGATTCCAACCTCCGTCCTACTTTCAAAGGCAAGGGAATAGGATGACCTGCAGACTCCAGGAGGAGAAACTGACCAGGGCGGGGAAACTGTGAGGCTGAGAAGAGAGGTAGCGAAGCTGGAAGGGGACCTTGGAGGTCTTCTAGTCCGACCCTATGCTGAAGTAGGGAACCCTACTGCATTTTAGGCAAATGGTGACCCAATCTCTCGGGGGGGGGCTCCTGCTGAAATCCAGATGTGCAGCTTTGCACCTCTGGCTCTTTGCAAACTCCTCGGTTTCACCGATCAGACCCCAATTGGGGGGGGGAGGTAGAACGTAAATGCGACGTGCAAGAGATTCATGGAAGGACCCCAGATCAGCTGGCCAAGGGGGGGCTTACCTTTTGGATTGGACACCATCAATGGCTGCCCCCTGGATGTCACCCACTGCAAGGGTCAGCCCTGAGCCCTCTGGCACCCTGGTTTTGGCATGGCGTGGCAAACGTCGGCCCCTCGCTCCCAGCTCGGCCAATGCGAGGGCTTTCCCAAGTCCTGCACAAATCAATTTGAAGATGCCCGGTGCCAGCGGCACCCCAGTGCCACTCCACACCGACGGGAAGTTGCCATCTCTAACCGAGAGCCTTGGCAACTGCTGCTTCCCGTCTCCCCATGGGAGATCCACTCCCCCCCCCCCGCTCCAGGCCTCGGACGTCATGCCCGAGAGACGTAAATCAAAGGGACAATGGAAGGGCACCAGCCCCTCTGCCGGGCAGCTGGCAGGGAGAGGCTCACCTTTCTCTCTTCTCCATCTGCCTGCCACCAACAGGAAGACGGGCGCACAGCTTGAAGTAGCGCCTATTTTTAAAGGAATTCCTGCTGGGTTTAGGAAGGGGAGGTTGGTTGGACCCCTTACTGGGGGGCTCAGTGCCCTCCAAAATCTGCTACAAATTGTGGGGCAGGGCAGCTGCTGGCACCTTTTCAAACCGGACAGGGCAGTGGGCACAAACATGCCTGGTTATATTTGGATGGCATGACCGAAACCCTTACAGAAGGAAAAGAAAAACCACAGAAAATAGAGAAAGTTCCCCATCTTCTCTTCCTGGTCGACTTTTAAAGCAGAGGTCAGGCTAGAGAGGAGATTCACTGCAGAGGACTAGAAACTTCAGTTTTTAACAGAGCCCCCCCGAAATCCTACCTGCGAAGCTTCAGGTTTGTATCGTTGTTTCAAACCACCTCCCTTGTCCCATTTCTAGCTTGGAAGGTTTCCCCAAAACCGGGGCTTAATTTCAAAGCTGCTTCCTCCGGAGCGAGGCTCAAAAGTTTTCTGCTTCGCTCTTACAAATGGGGGGGGCATCTTTATCACTCCCACAACCACCCTGTGAGGTGGGCTAACCGGAGCACAACATGACCCGTTGAAGGAGCAGACAAAAGGTAGCAGCTCACCCTCTAGATTTGCAAACCCTTGGAGAAAAAAACCTGAGCCTTCCACACACACCCCACAGGCTCTTCCTTCCATCCCAGCCTACCTCCCAGGGAGGTTGTGAGGGCTTCAGAAGGGAGGACAAGCCCTTCCCTACCCCAAGACCTGGCCACCAATGAACTGAAAGCAAGTCTGCGATCAAGCAGCTGATGGCCGTTTTGCAGATTAAACCAGAGCCAGAGCAAATGGAAAGCGATCAGACGCCATGGCCCACTTACCTGGCCAGGGGCCGCCCGCTTCCCCCCCTTGCCCTCTGCTGTCGCACGGACTAAGCCCTCGGGAGGACAGGCGACGCCATCCCCTCGCTCCAAGGGACAGGCCTGGAAGGTCAGCAACTCGCCCAGTGACCGCCTGCCCTGGCAGTGGCTGCTGGGCAGCTGCCGGCTGCATGCATATTTGATGGCACCTATTCTTCCCTTGTGGTGGCTGGACGGGGAGAGCTGGCAGGAGGGGGAGGCCTTTCCCTGGAAGCATTCGCAGAAGGGCAGGAGTGGGGCTGCAGGGGGGGCTGCCTCAATGCCCAGGAGGTGGGGCCCACTTTGCTTTCTGCAGCCCCCCAAACCCCAACCCACTCGGGGCAGGTTTGGGACCAACCTCACCAGGACACCGAGAGGGAATGGAACTGCCTCCCCACACATTGGTGGGTTTTAATGGTCTTTTCCCCCATCTTTTTTGACTCATTTGCAGCTGCAGCAGAAATCTCTTTTTCTGGGGAGGGGGGCTGGCATGAAAGCTGGGAGTCGAATGAATCGATGCCGCTTGAAACACCCAGAAAGCATCTGATGGCACAGAAAGGAAGGTTGGTGCTCAGAGTCTCTTACCACCCAAAAGGGGGAGATTTGAGGATCCAGCCTTTCTGGGGCCGCGTTGTGGACTGGGATAAGAACCCCCCCAACCTGGAAAAGGCACAGCAAGCTGTGGGGGAAGCAGGCACCCAGCAAGTAGGCCAGGTTGCAGCCCCACTCCGCAACGCCCCAGACGCCTGGGAAAGCCACGGTAACAGCCAGCAATTCAGATCAGCTCCTCTTCCTTGGAAACCAAAGTTTTTCCAAGTAAAGAACTGAAGCTCATGTTTCCCATCTATTTTAAAAAAGAGAGACCTTTGGATGTTCTCACCAATGGGAGAATCCAGACTGGTTTTGATGGGGGGGGGGGGAGAGGCACCCCACTCACTTTCCTCCACCCCCTTGGTCCCTCTATCTTTCCTCTCCATCACGAACAACCGAGCGGTTGCTGGCAGTAAGAAAGCAATCCAGCAAAAGGGATGAATTACGATTCAGGCATGCCGGCTCATCAACATCTGGAGAGCCAGCAGCTTCTCATTATAGCAATAGCAGTTAGACTTATATACCGCTTCATAGGGCTTTGAGCCCTCTCTAAGCGGTTTACAGAGTCAGCATATCGCCCCCAACAACAATCTGGCTCCTCATTTCACCCACCTCGGAAGGATGGAAGGCTGAGTCAACCCTGAGCCGGTGAGATTTGAACCGCCGAACTGCAGATAACAGTCAGCTGAAGTGGCCTGCAGTACTGCACTCTACCCACTGCGCCACCTCGGCTCATTCCTGACCCAAACGACCAACAACTTTTTATGTCCACTGAGAGCATCTGCCCCAGAGACAAATTCCTTGTGTGTCCAATCACACTTGACCAATAATTCTATTCTATTTCTTATTCTATTCTATTCTCCTCTATTCTATTTTCTGTTCTGTTCTATTCTTCTATTCTATTCTTCTAGTCTATTCTATTTCAGTTGAGGAATTAAAAAACTGGATACCAAAGCCATCCAAAAAAGCGGCTGACCTTAGCCAAACCAGCTGTGCTGCGATGATCAGAGCGAAGGGCCGCTTAAACCAGTGTTTTTCAACCTTTTTTGTGCAAAGGCACACTTTTTTCATGAAAAAAATCACGAGGCACACCACCATTACAAAATGTTAAAAAAATTTAACTTTGCCAGAACGGGGAACTCCTTGGGTGCTGCAACGGTCGCTAAGTGTGAAAAATGGTCGCAACGGTCGCTAAGTGTGAAAAATGGTCATCACTCACTTTTTTCAATGCCATTGTAACTTTGGTCACTAAATGTTTTCCCCCTCCTCGAGACTCCTCACTTCTTCCTTCATTCCTCTTGCTTATCTACCTTCACCTTATCCGTCTTCTGCTCTTTCCCTCTCTTCCTTCCTTTCTCCTTCCATCATCTCTTCTTTCCTCACTCACTCCCTTCCTCCTTTTTTCCTTCCTTCCCCCTTCCTCTTGCCTATCAACTTCATCCTCTTTGTCTTTCTGCTCTTTCCCTCTTCCCCTTTTCTTCCTACCTCCTTCCCTCTTTTCTCCCTCCCTTCTTCTTTTTCTTCCTTTCTTCTTCCATCTTCCTCCTTCTCCTTCCATTCTTTCTCCTTCCATCCATCTTTTCTCCTTCCATCTTCTTCTCCCCTCCCTTCTTCTTTTCCTCCCCCCCTCCCTCCTTCCTTCCTCTCCTTCCCTTTCTCGCACACAGGAAGGGGAGGGGGGGCTTTCTAGTCGCTTTCACAGCATAATTTCTTTATCTAACTTTTAAAAAACAGTGTGCAAATCAAACAAGATTTTCGTAACCTGCGAAGCACCAAGTTATATTATGTTGTTACAAATTCGCAGCTACTCCATTCTTTCCAATAGGGAACTGCATTTCCCAAGATGCCTCAGGTCCTCAAAGCGCTGAACGCGGTTTTGCAATTGACTCCAGCGAGGCCCGGTAGCCGCCGGCTGGGGTGGCTGTCAGGGCGCTGCGGAGCGGACGCGCCGTTTGTTACTGCTTCCAGCAATCAAGATGGATAAGGGAAGCATTGCTTAGCCTTAGCTGCCGGACCCACTCCTAGCCCTTCTGGAGAGCGCAACGTGCACATTCCCTCTCTCTCAATTTCTCTTGGCTTGCAGCGGGAGCGGGAGATTAAGCGAATTCGCCCCGAAGGCTCCCAAGACAACAGAGGCCGAGTTCAGAAAGCGCATTTTAAAAACGATTTTTTGGGGGAGGGGGGGGGGGCAAGTGTTTTTCCCACGGCACACCTCACACTGTGCCGCGGCACACTAGTGTGCCGCGGCACAGTGGTTGAAAAACACTGGCTTAAACAATCACAAGGAACTCTCAACCAGATGTTTTCAAGACTATTGGCGCACGCATCATCCCCAGCCGGAGTGACCAGCGGATAACAGCCTTGTAGCTCACGGCTTGGGAGGGGGTGGAGAAGCGCTGAAGGTCCATCTGGTGTTGAGAGCAACCTAAAGAAGTGCTGCGTGAACATTTGAGAAGTTCCAAAGAGACGTGGGGAGCATCCTTTATTTGAGCAGAAGGAGGGAGGAGGGGGCCTGGGGCCGGGTGGGTGGGTCTGGAGCCGAAGTCTGGGGCTGGGCTGTGGGATATCAGGAGACGACCTGGTGAAGCGGGGAGGGAGGAGGAGGGGAGAGGACTCATTAATCCAGGCTCCCACCCACGGGCGGATCCTTCCTTCCTGTCCGCAGAGAAGAGGTGGCAAGGCTGAGTTCTGAAGGGAGGAAGGCAAGTTCCTCACTCGCGATCCGACATCTGACTCCCCGGGTCACAAGTCTGAGGCCAGAGGTAGCCAGGCGGCTACGATCATTCAGTCTCGAGTCATCTCCCATCGGAGGACCCTGAACGACAGGCGCCACTTAAACCAGGTTCCCACTCAGGAGGAGAACCCTGGTCCTCCTGGGCCTTCTCCCTCTCCGTGGCTGCATCTCCTCTCCTTCCTTCCTGGGATTGGGGGGCAAAGCGTCCTCCCTGCCCCGCCTCCTTGGGCCGGGTGGGGCAGCCGAGTTCTTACACACTTTGCAGCTAAGCTGCGCGGAAACGCTACAGAGGGGAGACAGGGACGGGCGGTTACTTCTTCACCACTTGGATGACGTCTTCGTGCTCCACCATGTGGCTGAGCCCCACGCGCTGGGGGCTGTACTTCGTGCTGGTTCCCTTGGGAGGCAGAGAGAGAAGTTTGGGAGACACAGAGCGAAGGATCTCTGAAACAAGCCGACATCCAATAAGGCAGCATTCCTCAGCCAAGGCCACTTGTAAGAGGAGTGGATTTCAACGCCTGGGATTCCCCAGCCCACCCCAAGACCCAGAAACGCTGCCCTAAGGTTTGGCTCTAGAGGGGTGGGGATTAGAGGGGACACCCCCCCCCCAAAGGGCACAAGGTGGGGGTGTTATGCCTGCAGCCATCTTTTCTTTTGGGTCTTTGGCCTGCCGCACTTTCTATTATTCCACTATGCATTTTCTATGGTGGGAAAATGGGATTGTACGGAGTTAGACGATAGGCAGCCATAACAACATTCTTTCTAGAAAGCCAAGGTCACCCTTTGTCTTTGCAACTCTGCACCTGACCGGAACTGGATGGGTGGAAGCTGCCAGAGTTCCTCAGCCAGCAAAGCTCTGGGAGTTGAAGTCCACAAATCTTCGAAGTTGCCACAGTTGGAGATCCTGGCCCTGGAATGTTACTGCGCCCTTGATTGTTCCTCTAGATGTCCAAGGCCAGGCTTGAGACCCTCATTCTGGCCCTGGGTCTGCTGCTACGAATAAAAGACCAGGCTGCCCCCTCCTTCCTCGGCAAACACTTACCCACACAAGGGCGTACTTGAACTGGTCGGCTAACGTCCGGTGAATTCGATGGCACTGAAAGGGGGGAAAGGTCAGGTAGGCGAGAAAGGGGCCTCGTGTACCCCCCGATCAAAGCATCCCACACACACGCCAAAGATCCAGCTATCATAACAGCCAAGTTCCCACAACCCTATCCGATGGCTTCGCCTGGCTGTCTCCCCTTGGGACACCCTTCAGACAAGGGGATTTCAACCCCCAGCCAGATCCAGCCACAAGGCCCTTCCGGAGGTCGCTTCTAAGGACTTACCACATGCTGTACAGAGGCCCCTTTTCGCAGAATGATCGCATCTGAAAAATCAGGTCTCTCTGCAAGGAACGAGCATTTTTCGGTGAGGGAAGGAGAGGAAAAGGAAACGCTTGGCTTCTAACTCACTACCCATCGTGGCCTTCCCAACCTCCCCTTCATCCTCAGGCACGACCGAGCTTCCTCGGTTGTTCCCGGGTCGTTACTCACGGCCTCTTTTCTTTGTGTAGATGCAGGTGAGAGCCAGGTATTCCCACAGCCTTTCTAGCAGGTACTCCAAATTCAGCTTCATGCCACAGCTGGGAAATCACAACCATCAATGGATATAGTGATAACTCACATTTTGCGCAGGGCTTGGGGTGTGTGTTTCCCCTTACCTAATCACCACGCTATGAGGCCTCCGAGCCAGGCGGTCCACCTCTTCCATGGAGATCTGGTCAATTTTGTTATAAACCTAAATTAAGACACCGAGAAGGGAGGGGGGAAAAAAGATACACATCACATCCTGATGTTGATTCCACTCCCATCTCTCACACAGAGTTTCTAAAATGCTATTTATTTATTAGATTTATTGGCTTCTCATCTTGCCACTGGGGATCGTAATTATAAGCCTTGACACCCCAGGCAGAGAAATGTTCCGGGACAATTCATACAAGAGCCGAGGTGGCGCAGTGGTTAAATGCAGCACTGCAGGCTACTTCAGCTGACTGCAGTTCTGCAGTTCGGCTGTTCAAATCTCACCGGCTCAAGGTTGACTCAGCCTTCCGTCCTTCCGAGGCGGGTGAAATGAGGACCCGGATTGTTGGGGGCGATATGCTGACTCTGTAAACCACTTAGAGAGGGCCGAAAGCCCTATGAAGCGGTATATAAGTCTAACTGCTATTGCTATTGCTATTGCTATTGCTATCTATCTATCTATCTATCTATCATCTATCTATCTATCTATCTATCTATCTATCTATCTATCTATCTATCTATCTATCTATCTCTATATCTCTGTCTGTCTGTCTGTCTATCATCTACCTATCTATCTATCTATCTATCTATCCATATCTCTTATCTATCTACCTATCAGTGGTTAGGGTGCAGTACTGCAGGCCACTTCAGCTGACTGCTATCTGCAGTTCGGTGGTTCAAATCTCACCAGGCTCAAGGTTGACTCAGCCTTCCATCCTTCCGAGGTGGGTGAAATGAGGACCCGGATTGTTGGGGGCGATATGCTGACTCTGTAAACCACTTAGAGAGGGCCGAAAGCCCTATGAAGCGGTATATAAGTCTAACTGCTATTGCTATTGCTATTGCTATTGCTATTGCTATTGCTATCTATCTATCTATCTATCATCTATCTATCTATCTATCTATCTATCTATCTATCTATCTATCTATCTATCTATCATCTATCTATCTATCTATCTATCTATCTCTATATCTCTGTCTGTCTGTCTGTCTATCATCTACCTATCTATCTATCTATCTATCTATCTATCTATCCATATCTCTTATCTATCTACCTATCAGTGGTTAGGGTGCAGTACTGCAGGCCACTTCAGCTGACTGCTATCTGCAGTTCGGTGGTTCAAATCTCACCAGGCTCAAGGTTGACTCAGCCTTCCATCCTTCCAAGGTGGGTGAAATGAGGACCCGGATTGTTGGGGGCGATATGCTGACTCTGTAAACCACTTAGAGAGGGCCGAAAGCCCTATGAAGCGGTATATAAGTCTAACTGCTATTGCTATTGCTATTGCTATTGCTATCTATCTATCTATCTATCATCTATCTATCTATCTATCTATCTATCTATCTATCTATCTATCTATCTATCTATCTATCTCTATATCTCTGTCTGTCTGTCTGTCTATCATCTACCTATCTATCTATCTATCTATCTATCTATCTATCTATCCATATCTCTTATCTATCTACCTATCAGTGGTTAGGGTGCAGTACTGCAGGCCACTTCAGCTGACTGCTATCTGCAGTTCAGCGGTTCAAATCTCACCGGCTCAAGGTTGACTCAGCCTTCCATCCTTCAGAGGTGGGTGAAATGAAGACCCGGATTGTTGTTGGGGGCGATATGCTGACTCTGTAAATCGCTTAGAGAGGGCTGAAAGCCCTAGGAAGCGGTATATAAGTCTATTGCTATTGCTATTTTATTTATGAGCTGCGGTGGCGCACTGGTTAGAGTGCAGCACTGCAGGCTACTCCTGCTGACTGCCGGCTGCCTGCAATTTGGCAGTTTGAATCTCACCAGGCTCAAGGTTGACTCAGCTTTCCGTCCCTCTGAGGTTGGTAAAATGAAGACCCAGAGACTGACTCTGTAAACCGCTTTGAGAGGGCTGTAAAGCACTATAAAGCAATATATAGGTCTAAGTGCTATTGGGGAGGAAAAATAATCAGCGGAAGGATTTTTCATCAAAGGGAGTGCTGGGAACTTGATCGCTTCAGATCAGAGCAATTTTTTAAGTCCCCAAACGTAGCTATCTGGACGCCTGCCAAAATGGAACAGGAAGGACAAAGAATGTCTCCACTTCATTCGAACTGTGCACCAATTGGGGAAGATGAGGAGAATAAGGAGGAGTGGTAAGGGGAGAGAGGAGAAGGAGAAAGGAAGGGGAAGTAGAGTAGAAAATGATGGAGGGAAGACAGGATGTAGAAGAGTTGGAAGCAGAGGAGAGAAGAAAGATAGGAAGAGAGGGATAGGAGAGGGGGGGAAGGGGGAAGATGGGGTGTATAAGGAGGAGTGGTAAGGGGAGAGAGGAGAAGGAGAAAGGAAGGGGAAGTAGAGTAGAAAATGATGGAGGGAAGAAAGGATGTAGAAAGGGGGAGGAGAGAGGGGGAAGAAAGTGTCGGATAAGGTATAAATATGGTGTATGGAAAGCAGAAGAGCCAATAACTGGGTTTTTTCCCCCCTTTGGTAGTTGATGGTAAGATGAATTGATGTAATTACTTAATAATACAACTTGATATTGACTATGTAATAGTATACATGTGATTATATGCTATGAAAATGGAAAATAAACTTTTTTTTATGCAAACTGTGCACCAATTACCCCGTTCGTTACAGAAAGAAGTTTCTTGCAAGCTACTCACATAGAGGCAGGGCATGTACACTCGGTTGCCAACAATCACGTCAATGAATTCATCTGCACTACAGTCTTCCCTGAAGAGCACCTCCGCGTTGAAGATTTCTTAGGATGGGAGAGGTAAGGGCACATCACCTTTCGTGGGGCTCCCGTTGCTTATGACCACAGGAAGAGAGCCCACCTGGGATTCAAATCCCAGGCCTGCTTTTCCATATCTTTATCAACACCACCATCCCCCGCCCCGTTTAACATCCTGGGTCCTTGGGGGAGAAGAGCAGATCATTCCCCCAGGAGGACCCGGAGAAAGGATACTATATTCGTGGAGGATAAGCTGCACCAGCTTCTCCGAGCACTGGGTCAAGGTCACAGTGGAGTTGAAGGAGATGCCGCCCCCTTTCTTGGGCTGGAAGGAGGACAGAGGGGCAGTTAGGGCGATGCCAGAATGTCCCTTAATGTCATACCTATCACAGGTGAACGGATACATGGTCTCATGATTTCCCTGGCCTGGATTCCCCCCCCCCTCCCCTAAGGATCTAAGGTTGTGGGAAGGTTTAAGGTTTATTATTTATAGGCCGCCCTTTTCCCTGAGGGGACTCAGGGCGGCTTACAATTTATAGGGAGGGGAATACAAAACAATAAGACATAAACAATACATAAATTAAAATGGAACACAACATTCATTCATCATTCGGGTGGGGACGGATTACAATCTTTATCCCCAGGCCTGACGGGATAGCCAGATCTTGAGGGCTGTGCGGAAGGTCTGGACGGTGGTGAGGGTGCGAATCTCCACGGGGAGGTCGTTCCAAAGGGTCGGAGCTACTACTGAAAAGGCTCTCCTCCGCGTAGTCGCCAGTCGACACTGACTGGCGGATGGAACTCGGAGGCCTAATCTGTGTGATCTAATAGGTCGCAAGGAGGTAATTGGCAGTAGGCGGTCTCTCAAGTACTCAGATCCACTACCATGGAGGGCTTTATGGGTGGTAAGTAGCACCTTGAAGCGCACCCGGAGATCAACAGGTAGCCAGCGCAGCTCGCGGAGGATAGGTGTTATGTGGGCGAACCGCGGTGCGCCCACAATCACTCGCGCGGCCGCATTCTGGACTAGCTGAAGTTGCCGGATGCTCTTCAAGGGCAGCCCCATGTAGAGCACATTGCAGTACTCCAGCCTAGAGGTCACAAGGGCACAAATGACTGTTGTGAGAGCCTCCCGGTTCAGGTAGGGTCGCAACTGGCGCACCAGGCGAACCTGGGCAAATGCCCCCCTGGTCACAGCTGACAAGTGGTGGTCAAAGGGAAGGCAAATAAAATCCTGGAATAACATCCGATTCCAGATTTCTCCAAACTGGCTCTCTGTGGTTGTCTGGAACTAGGATACAGAGTATTTGTGGGGCTGATGGAGGTTGAAATCTGGCCATCTGGACAAGCCCTTTCTTCCTTGAATCAGAGACGCCAGCAGGCAAAGCTAACTCCCTTCCACAGTGCAAACCAGGGTTTTTCAGACTTTCTGCGTCTCACCTTGAAGTAGATGTTGGGCTTCTCTTTGTTGAGCCTGATGCCCACCGTTTCTAGCTCCTTTTCCAAGAGAGCCCTGCAGGAGAAACCAAACCTTTGGCCCAAAGGCATGTTTGCAGGAGGACGCCCTGATTGCAAGCAGCAAGCCTTACATTTGGCCCACGTGCAGAGAAGACACGAAGGCTGCCTTCTAAGGTGGCTGGCAAAGGAGAAAATCCCCAAGGACCGAGCTCCCTTCCCTCACCATTCTGCTACTCAGAAGCCCCCCCCCTCCTGCTGACCTCTGCACTTCGCCCTTTGTGGCGTCCAGCATCATGATGACGACATCTGAGGTCCGGGCCACTGCAATCACCTGGCGTCCTCGGCCCTTCCCTAAAAACACAATTACTTTTTTTTTACTCTTATAGAGAAGCTGACAAAGAACCAGGCCATCAAAGATGAGATCATGCTCATTTTTTGACCTGTTCAACCCAAACAGAACCCTGTCTCTGAAAGTTGACATAAAGATTGCTTCCTCATACAACAGCTCAAGTGCAGCTCCCCCCACCGCCCCATCTGACACTTCTCAACAATAGGACTTCCTTATTTTTTTATTTTATTTCTCCCTGTCCCGCCTTTATTATTTTGGCCAGTATCTCAAGGCAGTGAACATATGCAATACGCCTCCCTCCTCTTATTTCCCCCACAACAAACCCATGATCTATTTAGCAGTTAAAAAGCAGAAGGAAATCCCAACCTTGAGCAGCTCCTTCAATGATCCCAGGAAGATCTAGAAGCTGGATATTGGCTCCTTTGTACTGCGCATAAATTGAGAAAAAATCAGAAGAGGCAGGGAGGGATCAGAAAGCAACCCACCGCATGAAGGATCAAGCGATCGTCTCACGTGAACCAGAGTGCCAATTTAACTAGCCTGTGTGAGCTACACATTCATAAAAAGCATCAGTATCCGCTCTGGGTTAATTCAGCAAGAGGGAACCTGTTAAAAGTGCGTTTACCTCTATGACTCCAGGAATACAGGTCAGTGTGGTGAATTCGTAGGAAGCTGCTTCACTAGCTGTGGAAGTCATTAAACTCAGAAAAGTGGACTGAAAGAGAAGGCAGAGGTTTAGAAAGCAGCAGGACTTATTTTCAAAGAAGATGCCCCAAAGAGTCCTCGTTCTCGGCTCGGCACTGACCTTACCCACAGAAGGGAAACCGATCAGCGCCACCCGGGCGTCCCCCGACTTCATCACATCGAAGCCTTCCCCTTTGGCTGCAGCCGATTTGGAAGGCTCTAGAAGCTGAGCTCTGTACTTGGCAAGCTTGGCCTTCAGCAGACCAAGGTGGTATTCCGTAGCTGGGGTGGGGGTGGGAAGGGTGGACAGAGAAAGAACAAGCAGGTGACAAAGGAGCCAAATCGACCATGTGGGGTTTGGACAATCTGTTTCATCTGAGTCACCGGGGGTTCCTAGGGACATAGTTATACTAAATCTAAAGCAACATTAATCATAATGCAGTACTAACGTGCTTTTCGTTTTTCTTGCTACACTCTGTAAATATAATCCCAGATGGACCCTTTCTGCCCCTCTTCTGATTTTCTGTGCCCACCACCGGCTTCTCCCTGCGTGTCCCTGTGCATGCAACATGCGAGCTGTGCCAGCCATCCGCTCCCACATTTGTGGACGGGCAGGGCAGGGATGATGGCTGTCCATTGCTTCTGGAGGCTGACAGGAAGAGGGAGAGGAGAATTGGGGGTGGAGGGTGGGGGCAATTGGCCCGGAGGCAATCCTAGTGGTTTCAGTGGCTTTACTATGATCTGGGCTGGGGGGGGGGATGCATCAGATCATACTGGAGGCATCAGTTATTATTAAATCTATTTGCTGCCTTTCTCAGCATGGGTGACCCTAGGGGGCTCACAACCATACAAGAAACGGAGAAATAAAAAGGGAGTTTAAACAAAGGGAAAGTAAATATCAGAACGATGAGGCAACGGAAAAGAAAACAGTTCATTTATGCAGTATCCCGTTTACTGTATTTAGGGAATGTATAAAGCAGAACAGGCACATGCAATACACATGTACACATATATGTTTATATACACAAAACATATATATGTGTATGTATGTGTACGTACGTACGTACGTATATGTGTGTGTGTATACATGCACACACACACACATACATACCTACAAAAGAAGAGACTGACATTGCGGGGAGGAAGTGACAGGAGCTAAGCCTCCATCGATTAACATGCCTGAAGCAAAAACAGTGGGCCTATCACACACACACAATGGCCAGATTGATTAATGACGTAGAAGCCAATATCTCTTCAATGATAGTTTTTTACACTCTGGAAGCTAAGTGGGTAAATATATTCTAAGTTCCGGAGATCGCAATGTCTGTCTCTTCTTTTATAGCTATACCTGGAGCTCATATTTTTAGGGTAGTTCCGTGTGTGTGTGTGTGTGTGTGTGCATGTGGTGTGTGTTTGTGTGTGTGTACATATGCATACACACACACACATATACACACACACATATATATATATATATATACACATAAGCATACACACATACGCACACACACATATATATACACATAAGCATACACACACACACACATATATATACACATAAGCATACACACACACACACACACACACACACACACACACATAAGCATACACACACATACATATATAGGAAGCAGTAGGCCTCCTCCCATATTTGGGCATACCAGGGGTTGTGACACTAAATACATACCTATTTCCCTGGCTCAGCTGATAAAGGAGGAGAACCTTGTGGCTTAGTGGTTAACACATCTGCCTAAGATGTAATACAGCCCAGGTTCGAATCCCAGTAAGGGTATGGCTAGCTGATGAGAGCTAAATAGCTTGAAATAGATCTATACTAGTCTCCTTGTATTTATTTATCAGCACAAATACAACACACACACACACACACACATACATATACACACATATACAAACCCACACACACACACCACACAGAGGGGTCAGATTTTGAAAAAGATTTAATTTTATTTTGCATTAAATGACACCCCGCCCCGTTGAAATAACACGGGCAGGCAAATGAAGAGCCGGCGGCGTTTCTCCCCCACCCCGAGAGAGGCGGCAGCTCCTGAGCCTGGGACTCCGCCTCCCACCCCCAGCCCAGCGGCGCTCAGGGAGCCCTCCAGCCGGTGAAGCGGCCCTTGCGGGGCTCCGGAGCGCTTCCCCGGTGGGGTTCCTGCCTGCCGGGCGTCCCCCCGTCCCGCCTCACCTTTGTTTTTCTGGGTCCGGGCGATCTCCTTCTCGATCTCCGCGATCTTCTCCAGGATCCCCATCTTGGCGAGTCGGGCGGACCGGGATCAGGGACGGGCTGCCCCGGAAGTAGTTTCCGGTCAGGTCCGCCGCGGAAAGCCTTCCGCCCAGCAACCGGAGCGGCGATGTTTCGTTCCGCCCCTGTCGGGGGGAGCTGGAATAGCGGGGGTGGGTGGGTCCCAAAGCAAAGCCAAGCCAATTATGTAAATTTTTTTGTCCAACCTTCGCAACTTTAACACTGGTGGACTTCAACTCCCAGAATTCCCCAAAGTTAACATATTATTTATCACACATATATAAACTATTATTTAGCCCACATATTAAAAGATTATTAAACCTGTACACAGCTCAGAATCACCAAGTTGACCTATGTACACATTTCAATAATAGAAAGGGCATCGGCCCAAGTCCTTTTTTTTCATTCCATCCTCAATCCCAAGACCTAACGGTCACTTCTGTCCTCATTTTTAACATGCTGGCTTCAAAATATTTGATGCTTCTTGGATGTCTACAACCCCAAGACAAAGAAGCATCTTTAGCGGATGGGAGGATGGAGGGTAAGGCCGTCAGAGCTGCAAATGAACAGACTTGCTCCCAGCTATTGGCCAAAGATTGGCCAGCGCAACAGTACTATAATAAAGCCCATATTGCAAATATTACAAAACCAATTCTATATGGCCCTCCAGGCCCAAGTGAGAGTTGGAGCGGGGGGGGGGGGGACTCCTAGACAAAGGGCAGAGGGTAAAACAGAGCCCTATAGCATCAGTGAGTGGGCCAAACACAAAAGATGTTTTAAAACTGCTGATCTTATTTCAATCATCCAGATATCCAGTATGCAAAGTAGCTATCATACCATCGTGCAAGGAAGTGATGGAAAGGGGGGGGGGTTGTTTTAATTTTCAGAAATTAGCCTTTGATTGATGCTTCTAGTTCTTTGAAATAATGAAGCAGGATTGCAAAATGTTGACAAGCACAAAAGGAACATCAAGGATGCTGGCCCAATTTTATTCATATGCCCAGATATTCAGGACTTATTTCCCCCCTCCAAAAAAAAGGTTTGCCAAAGATGTGAATAGTGATGTTCTGTAACCTTCTCTGCCCAGGGAAAACAATTAGAATTGTCCACAAAGTTCTGAGCCTTTTGGAAAATATCAAATTTCTTAAGAATTATGAGCCTTATTCAGCTGGGCAACCTGTGATACGGGGGAAAAAAATAAGGAAAAGAACAGACATGGATGCTTTTTAAATACACATTCTTTTATTTGGGACACTGATAATTCTGGAAGAAAAAACCCCACAGTCTCTTTTCTGCAATCCATCTATAAATAATCTTTAATACTGTGATTAAGCTTATAACATCCTTTCCATACATTTTGGAAGATCCCATCCTTTGACAAGCTTCGTCCTGTTTTCTGAACAAACCCAGGCAAAGGCTCTTCAGTTTAATGGGAGACAGAGAGAATTAAAGACAAGCCTTGAAATGGGGGGGGGGGGCTATTTTCAAGAGAAAATAGTTGCTTTCTCCACACCAACTTAATTCCCACCTATTTAATCTCAAGTGCAAGCATCAATGTCACATCTATGGCTTAAACAGACTGGAAATCCTGCTCCCTCCAACCTGAGATTGCCTTGCTTATTCCAACTTATTCAAATCTCCCAAGTGGGGGGTAGAAATCTGATAAATTCATGCTATGAAATATTCCATCTGCTTAATAACTAACCTCGGGAAGCAGCTTGGGTGTTAGCACAAAGGCCCCTTGCATTTTCAGCGGCTAGAGTGAGGACATTTTCCAACATTTGAGAGATTAGGTTCCAAAAGAAACCACCACCTGAGGTTGGAGGTGATCATACAATCTTTGAGTTAAATTAACTTTGAGCCCAATTGAAGGCCTGCCACATTCCCTTCTCCCGATGCCTGGCACAAGATGGATTTCACTCCCTCTTAGATGAAAACCCGTTTTCACTTAAAATCATGGAAATCTATGCCTGAAGGACATTATCTCAAATCTCTCCAAGGCATGTGAAGCTAAACATTCCATCCACAATCAGGACAGTATCATCCCAATGATTTACGGTTGTATTTTTCTCCAAGGGGGAAATAAATAGATGCCCAAGAAGGAATAGCGACCAAGAAGTTTCCCCTGCAATGTTTCAATTTGGGATAGTGTGAACAGGACTCTCCTCTCTTTCACTTCCTTCTTTTATGCTATATAGGAGGTGCTGAAATATAGAGACAACTTATTGGCCTTCTTGAAAATTTTCAATTTTTCCCTGGCCAGCGCTTTCAAGGTCACTTCTACCATAAAAGTTTAATTCTTTTAAGTTTTGCTGTCCAGCATCACTGGCTGGAGAAGCCCTGGAAAAACCTGAAGCAAGCACCACCTTCTGGCAAGCTATGACCCTTCAACCATTTATCCTCACGCATCAAAGGTTATAGGCAAGTTGTAACTCACACCTGGGACAGGTAGATATGATCTTCATGCAATTACAGGCGCAACTACTTCTCCGCAAGAGGCCAGTTTGCCCAGAAACAGAGTGGGAGACGCAGAATGCAGGGACTTGTGGTTTTTAACAGAGGAAAAGGCTTTGGGAATTCTGCAGGATGTTCCTGACCGTCTGTGGCTGGGGGTGAATATAATGCAGGCAGGCTAAATGGGTTTCCTGCAAGGCTGATGGGAATGCTTGGTTTGAAGCAGGCATGAGATCCATACACTCCTGCCCAGTTAAAACGATTAGGCCCTGCAAATGCAAACCCCAGCACTCATTAATTAGCAACTTAGTTTACACCAGGGACGTCCAACCTTGGCAACTTTTTACGTCCTGTGGACTTCAACTCCCAGAATTCCTCAGCATGGCTGGCTGGGGAATTCTGGGAGTTGAGGTCCAACGGTCTGAAAGGTTGGACATCTCTGGTTTACACTGTGGCAAAGGGAAGCAAAGAGCCCATCTCAAAATGCCCAGCTACCTTGTGCTACAAGATACAGGATTGTGTAGGCTGGTGGCCATTCTTTTAAACAGTCTATATCAGTGTTTCTCAACCTTGGCAACTTGAAGATGTCTGGACTTCAACTCTCAGAATTCCCCAGCCAGCATTCGCTGGCTGGGGAATTCTGGGAGTTGAAGTCCAGACATCTTCAATTTGCCAAGGTTGAGAAACACTGGTCTATATCTTAACAAGCCAAATTCTAAAATTAAAAAAAAAACTAAACACCAAAACAGCAGGATTCTGCAATCCACGTGTCCAATGAGCCAGCCTGCACATTTATCTTCTTTCACATCGTTTATTCCAGCTTTGCTCGCTGTTGGGAAGAACAAAGAGCTACAGAGAAGGACGCAGCCCCAACCTTCAAGTCCTTTTTTTCAGCGACCTCTTTCGCAAGCGACAACGCTTTTTCACACACACACACCCTGCCTCCCATCATTCAAGGAAGCTCTAAGAGCTCAACCTGTATTAGTTATTCCCTTCCCCTCCCCAAGACACGCAGAGTGCTGGAGGCAAGAGAGAAAGTCTTCCTCCGCCCCAATTACCTGCCCGTGTTTGAAAAATCAAGCCACTAGGAACGCTTCTGATCCTGCCACACAGGAAGGCCGAGCCCCAAAGAGAACACAACCACAACCTGCCATCTTTGGCCACTGGGGACATTGTGTCCCTGTCCACTGCCAAGCTCTGCAAAGGTCAAGGCGCCCGCGGAAGCAGACAGGAGGAGGGCAGCGGGGCGTATTCTAAGCAATTTGAAGCAAGCAAGCACAGCACAGCACCCCCCCCCCCCCCCCGGCTCAGGAGCTGCATCATGTTCCTGTTCTGAACACTCGAGTGGCAGAGCGGTTCCCACCCTCCCCCAGCAACAATGTGGAGATGCAGAAGCCTCGCGAGGCCGTACGAAACAAGGACCGCCACTCTTACACGACCAGACATGCATAAAGTTTGGCACAGAAGCCTTAAGTCACTGAACATTTCAAAGTCTTGGGAGACCGGTTTATTCGGGGAGGGGGACGAGGATGTTTTAATTTTTTTGGTCTGATAAAAAGTCCTAGCAAGCATCCATCGTTTCCTGCAGCGTGAAACCCGGGGCGCATGTCAGAAGCGTAACTTGCACACCGCTGCCAAGCGCTTCCTTCGTGATGAGTAGGCGGCAGCACGGCGAGATAATTACAGAGAGAGCACTCACCACCATCCACCAGGAGGATGCGAGCTGGTGAGCTTGCACTCATTTGCACCGGGAGGAGAGGAAATAATAATAATAATAATAATAATAATAATAATAATAATAATAATAAGAGCAGCCATTGTAAAATATGGTGAAGAATTATTTGTGCACGTTACTACACAAGTCTTTGAGCCAGCCGTGAGGAAGGGGGCCATAAAGACACCTCTCTTTCAAGAAGTCCTTAAACATTTTCCATTTAACGTTGCGAATTCTGCACCGGCATAATTAGCTTTCCCGCCACTGCAGGGTGCTTTAAGCTCGCGCTGCTGGGACTGACTAACATTCCGGAGGAAGTTGAGCCTTGTAAACCAACCGGAGCAGATGATTCACCCCACCCCACCCCAGCCAGGCCCTCCTTCCATCGGCCAAGTGCTTCCTTGGCAAACACTGCAGTTGTGGGCCAGACACACCAACCTCAAGTAATGCTTAGACCAGGCAGGAGCCCCCCCACCCCCACCTGTTCTGGAGGAACCCCTACACGGAGCCAAGGAGGAAGCAACATAAGCAGGAAGCAACTTATGTTCTCTTCTATTCCAAGGAGATCTGGGGAGACGCGGGCGTTTCCTCCCCCCCAAAAGGAGCGGGGGGGAAAGGACTGTCAGCGATCCCATGGCGAACTCTGCAAGGAAAGGGCATTGAACGGGTAGCTCTGAGATCCGTCTCTGGGATCAGGTTGGCCACGCGGCTGGAAGAAGGATCAGGCTCCGGCAGTCCCGTGGATTCCCCTTTGTGCTTTCAGATCGGTCCAGATGGCCCGTAAGAGGGGAGCCTGGTGTCTTCTGTCCCGACCGAGACATCCCCGTTGTCTGAATAGAAGATGCGCCCTCGCGCTCGCCTCCTCCTCCTCCTCTCTCCCCACCCCCCGGCCTCACTGGCCATCTCTTAGTGAAGCTCTTGGCATTCCTGTCACCGGAATTCGTAAATGGGCGCGCTGTACTCAGGGACGTGAGTCAGATTCAGAGATTGATACCTGGGGGGGAGCAAGGGAAACAGGTTGAGCAGAGCAAAAAAGGTGGGCGATTCTGCAGCATGGCAGCAGGTTTCCAAGAGCTGCGGTCTCACAGCATCAGAGCGCCGTGGTGGCGCTGTGGTTAGAATGCAGTATGGCAGGTTGATTCTGCTGACTGCCAGCAGTTCGATTATCACCGGGCTCAAGGTTGACTCAGCCTTCCTGCCTTCCGAGGAGGGTAAAATGAGGCCCCAGATTGTTGGGGGCAAGAGGCTGACTCTGTAAACAGCTTAGAGAGGGCTGTAAAAGCCCTGTGAATTAGCAATTTAATAAATTTGTATGGCGCCCAATCCCGTGGAACTCTGGGAGGCTTACAGCAAGATAAAAATAAGAATTAAAAAATAACGTGAGATATAATTTAAAAAAAACCAAAAAACACACCATACATTCCATTTAAGTGGGGCTGGACCTTGTTCAACAGCCCCAGGCCTGCCGGAACAGCCAGGTTTTAGTGGCTTTTCGGAAGGCCAAGAGAGTGGGAAGGGTCCGGATCTCTACGGGTAGATCGTTCCACAGGGCTGGAGCAGCTACAGAGAAGGGTCTCCCCCGAGGAGCCGCCAGCCGGCATTGTCCGGTCGACGGCACCCGGAGGAGGCCCAACCTGTGAGATCTAATTGGCCATTGGGAGGAATGTGGCAGGAGGCGGTCTCTCAGATATCCAGGTGAAGCAGTATGTAAGTTTAAGTGCTATGGCTATCAGGTTATGGGCCCAGATGGCCCTTGGCAGTGGACTATTGAGAGACCACCTGCTGCCAATTACCTCCCAAAGACCCATTAGATCACACAGATTGGGCCTCCTCCGGGTTCCGTCTACTAGAGATTTAGAGATTTAGAGATTTATTAATATTTGTAGGCCGCCCTTTTCCCTGAGGGGACTCAGGGCGGCTCACATAAAATAGGGGAAGGGGAGATACAGACATTAAGATAAGACATATAATAAAATAATAAACAACATACATTCATCATTCGGGAGGGGAATTATCCTTGTCCCCAGGCCTGACGGGCGAGCCAGTTCTTCAAGGCTGTGCGGAAGGCCTGGACGGTGGCGAGGGTGCGAATCTCTACGGGGAGCTCGTTCCAAAGGGTCGGGGCTACTACTGAGAAGGCCCTCCTCCTTGTAGTTGCCAGCCGACACTGGCTGGCCGATGGTATACGGAGGAGGCCTAATCTATGTGATCTTATTGGTCGCAGGGATGTAATTGGCAGAAGGCGGTCTCTCAAGTACTAGCCAATGAAGGCGGTCTCTCAAGTACTAGCCAATGTCATCTGGCTACTACCCGGGGGAGGGCCTTCTCTGTGGCGGCTCCAGCCCTTTGGAACGAGCTCCCCACAGAGATTCGGACCCTCACCTCTCTCCAGGCCTTCCGAAAAGCCGTTAAAACCTGGCTGTGTCGGCAGGCCTGGGGTCGATGAGTTTCCCTTCCCCTCTCGAAACGTGTGGCTGTTGGTTGTTTTAAATTCCCTGTACTTATGTTGTAGTTCTTGTGTTTCCCTTCCCCTCCTTTGGGTTTGTGCGCCGCCCTGAGTCCCGCTGGGAATAGGGCAGCATATAAATAAAATGAAACTTGAACCTTGAACCTATTGGCCTCGGCCCTAATGTGATCTGAGCCCACCGGTGAATGAAATAAATTCCTTTGGGTCTCAATACATTAGTCACTCAATCACTGTCAAACGTTTGGGATGGTGTCCCTACGACTTGGCCTTGGGCGAGGAAGGTTCAATTTCCCATCATCCCCCCCCATCTTACCATTCTGAACTCCTGTGATAGTAATAGCCCTCTATACATGCTGCAGACTTCTGAAAGCATATGTAATAAAATCCAGCGAAGGATGCCCCGCTGATGTCTTTAATGGTGTGATCTGGGACGAGGAACTGCTCCTGGGCACAGAAAGTAAACACGTGAAGACAGGGAAAGCTAGAAATGTGGTTTTCTTTCCCTAAAAGATGATCTTTTAAGAGAATTAAAATTCATTTCATATAGTGTTTTATACGCGATATAAGCAGGCTGTATACCAAATCTCAGTTTGGATCACTGTGTTTCTCAACCTTGGCAATTTTAAGATCTGTGGACTTTTAAGCCCCAGAATTCCCCAGCTAGCACGAGGAACTCCCAATTTGGAGAGTTGAAGTCTTAAAGCTGCTGAGGTTGAGAAGCACTGCTCCAAAGATGGCTGTGAGGAGCAAGTAAGAGTAATTTTACTTTTCTTAAGATTGAGGGGAAGGGGAAGCGCAGGCTCTTTAAGTCCAGGTTTAGCCCCTTGCCAGGCCCAAGGCACCTTTTTGGAACCGTGCTCAAACAACTTACTTTCCACCTCATGAAGACAAAGTCATCATTCTTCAGATCCTCATAATCAAAATCGTCAGAGTTAAATATTTTTGCGAACTGGTAAAATGCTGGGAACTTCCCCTAGGAGAAAAAGGGAGACACGCATCACTGATGCCCTTGACATTCCTGGCCCCGTGTAAGAGCACACACACACTCTCCAAAGGCTCCATCCTCCCCCCAAACGGGAGCTTGCATGGAAAGCTAGCAAGTCAGGGAGAAACCTCCGCGAATCCTATCCCTACCCCAGTGTAAAATAGCTCTTGCCTCTCCACCCACAGGCAAGGGATCCCAGGCTGGGTGAAATCCAGAAATCCTCGGCAAGAGCCGAGGTGGCGCAGTAGTTAGGATGCAGTACTGCAGGCCACTTCAGCTGACTGTTATCTACAGTTCAGCGGTTCTAATCCCACCGGCTCAAGGTTGACTCAGCCTTCCATCCTTCCGAGGTGGGTAAAATGAGGACCCGGATTGTTGGGGGCAATATGCTGACTCTGTAAACCGCTTAGAGAGGGCTGAAAGCCCTATGAAGCGGTATATAAGTCTAACTGCTATTGCTATTGCTATAAATCAAGGGGACTCACCCAATGTTTACGATCCACGTCTTCATCTGCATCCCATTTCCGGGTTAAAAACGGGTGCTTTTTACTGATTATTTCTCCTTCAAAGAAAGTAGTAAGTGTTGGATACTCCTAGGAGTGAAGGAATGAAACAGGGGCACAATGAACATACGGAAGAAATCCAGGATTATTCCCCACCCCTATTTTCCTAAAGCAGTTGCAATTGGGCATTGAAGAATGCCTCCAGAAAGACACGGTCTGTTCCAGACACATACCTCAGTAAGGCCTTTAATCTTTAAGTATCCACAGAGATAGGAATTGTCCATGTCAACATGCTGGAAGACAAAAGGAAAACATTCTCTGTGGCTGCTCCGACCCTCTGGAACGAGCTCCCCGTGGAGATTCGAACCCTCACCACCCTCCAGGCCTTCCGCAAAGCCCTTAAAACCTGGCTGTTCCGACAGGCCTGGGGCTAAAGAGTTTTTGCCCCCTTTCTCGAATGGTATGGTTGTTGTGTGTTTTTTAAATTTTTGTATTGTTATGTCTCGTCTTTTTTATCCCCCTGTCTGTACCTCCTTCCATGATTGAATTGTGAGCCGCCCTGAGTCCCCTTCGGGGAAAAGGGCGGCATATAAATGTAATCAATCAATCAATCAATCAATCAAAACATATCCTAATAGGTCAGGGCTTAAGGCTGGACCAAAGAACTCAAAACAACACAGAGAATCTTTCTCTGCAACTGTGAAAACAAGGATGACGCCCTGAGCTCCAATTAAAGTGGGAGTAAAACCAGATTAACACACCCTCCTCTTCCTTCTGCTACATTTGCTGAAAGTCCTTGGAATCCTCATTCTTCTGAAAAGCCAATGCTAATTATGCTAATTATGCTGACTGCCAGGAGTTCAATCCTGACCCGGCTCCAGGTTGACTCAGCCTTCCATCCTTCCCAGCTTGGTAAAAGGAGGACCCAGATGTTGGGGGGGAGGGGGGCAAGAGGCTGACTCTGTAAACCGCTTAGAGAGGGCTGTGAAGCGGTGTATAAGCCCAAGTGTTGTGGCTATTTCAAGAAACTCCAGCAGCATTGAAAAACAACCTTGTTCTCCCAACCCCTGAACCACGTTTTGACCATCGACGGCACTCATCAAGACAATTCAGGAAGAGGAAGGAACCCACGGATGCATCCCTTGTTCTTCCATCTAGCCTGCCTCTCTCCTTGCCTGCAGCTTCCTCATTCTCCGGAGTTCCAGCCCTTTCTGTCAAAGACAAAAGGCCCGCCAGGTTCCTCTTTACCTTCCTTGGCTCAAACACTTATGCCACTCCCAGGCATCAACCTTTCCACATCTCAAGGTGGTCTGGAAAACGAAGCCCAGATTCACCAGTGCCGACTGGCGACTACGCGGAGGAGAGCCTTCTCGGTTGCAGCTCCGACGCTTTGGAACGATCTCCCCGTGGAGATTCGCACCCTCACCACCGTCCAGACCTTCCGCACAGCCCTCAAAATCTGGCTATCCCGTCAGGCCTGGGGATAAGACCTTAACCTCGCCCCACCCGAATGCTGAATGAATGTTGTGTTTTACTGGTTTATTTTTTTATTCACATTTTTCTTTTTTCTCGTGTTCTGTCTTGCACTCCCTCCCTATTAAGTGTAAGCCGCCCTGAGTCCCCTCAGGGAAAAGGGCGGCCTATAAATGCCAATAAACATCTAAACATCTAAACATTTAAACCAGCCGGCTTCGTCTGCTTAAAAAGAGCTGGCGAGAAGAGTTTGGAAAAGGAAACGCAGCCCAACCTTCTCTTCCATTTCTAAGGTCTACTTCCGCAGGGTCACCTGGAAAGAACGTTCGTTGCCAGGTCGTCCAAGATAGCCCAGGAAGCAAAAGCAGAAGAATGACCGGCGGATGCTATTCGGGGCTCTTGACCTTTATACGGCGAAGGCACCGTTTTGTCTGTGCTTTGTCGGGGAAAGCCAGAATGACAGCGGAAACAATGCAGGTCTGGGTCTAAAAATTGCCTGGGGGTTGGATGGAAATTGTCCAAGGACATCGGAGGCTTTGGGGACACAGCCTATGGGTGGCCTGCGTGTAGAAGAACAGACTTTCCTGGGAAGACCAGAGTTCTCTGCAGGCTAACATTTGATTTCCAAGAGTGGCCAGCCAGAAGGCCACGGTTTGCTCTCCTTTGGGGTCCGACAGCCAGGACACAACTTTGTGGAAGGAGGTTCCCAATGCATCAACTGAAGGTATCACATCCAAAGAAACGCCTGAAGTTACTAACAAACCTATTTTGCTGAGATAAAGGTGCGTTGAAGGCTACAACAACTTCCCAAACAACAACCTTGACAGCAGCAGATCTCAAGCTCTGAAACATCTGTAGCTCCAGGAGCAGCCCAATAAACGCCTTTCTTCCCCAAAAGGTGTGCTCAGCTGCAGAGCCCCAGATGCTCAATGAAACCCGTGGTTCTCCTGAAAGCAGAATCCTTCCACAGCTCTGGACTTTCTTTCTCGGCAGGATGCCTTACAATCAGGGGTGAAATTCAGCAGGTTCTGGAGAATCGGTAGTGGAAATTTTGAGTAGTTCGGAGAACTGGCAAATAGAACCTCTGGCTGGCTCCAGAGTGGGGAGGGAATGGGGATTTTGCAGTATCCTTCCCTTGTCATGCCCACCAAGAAATTTGGATTTCGCCACTGCTTACAATGCTTATTTATTTCCTTTATTTCACTGATGCCACGGCCGTAGGGAGCTCACAACCATCCACAACGGCAAGGATTATTTTTTAAAGCATCCTTCTATCTCCCTGCCTGTTGCCAGGCCCATCACCCTCCCAGCTCAACCTCCATTCCAGTTCAAGACCTGGGGAAAGAGGCAGCTTTTCACGGCTCCCCTCCCGAAGGCTAAAAGGGGAGGGGTCCCTCGGATCTCTGGGCTGCCCCAATAATAAGAATTATTTATTGCCAGTGCACAAAATATGTACAATGAGATTGGTTGGGCTGGGGGTGGGGTGGGGGGGGGAGAAGACACCGAGAAGGGGAGCCTCTAAGGTCCCATCAGGTAGCAAGTTCCCAGGGAGGGGATCTAGAGCCTCCCCATCCGAGCTATCAGGACCCCCCACCTCTTCCCACTTCTGCACCTGCCAGATTGACACCTGTGTGCCTGTGTGCCTGTGTGTGTGTGTGTGTGTTTGTGTGTTCTGGGAGGGGGGGGTGTCCTTGGGGAACCAAGCCCCAGGGGCTTCCTGAGGGCCAGGCATGCTTTGCTCTCGCCATGCAACCTCCCCCCCCACCAATTTTGGGCATCTTCACAGAGGCTCTTGCAAACCCCCCAAAAATATTGGGGGAGAGGAGATGCCAGATGCAAGGTATATTGAAAGTGGGGGGGGGGAGAGAGGACCGGGCGAGGCAGCATCTCTTTGGGGCTTTGAGGGGGGCGAAATTTTCTACCCCTCCCCCCGAATTCGGGGTCCATGAAGCCCCCCTCCCCCAAAGGACCCCTCCTCAGCCTCCATGCCATGGAAGGGGCGGGCGGGGGAAAGCAACTTCTGTTCCCTCCCAGACCACGAAGCGCCTCCTCCTCCTCCTCCTCCGGGGCCCCAGGGGAAACGGCGGAGGGGCGGGGAAGGATGGGTGGGGGAGTCCGCCGGGGACGATGGGTCCGGGGCTCCCGGCTCACCTGCACGACCACCTCCACCTCGTAGGCGTTGCCCTTGGAGCGCTGCTGCCCGCGGAACTTGGCGCCGCTGTAGAGGCGGCTGGTGTTGACGCCGGGCTGCGCCGTGTTGATGGGCGGCGGCGGCTCCAGGCGGGCGGCGGCAGCGGCTCCCGGGGCCGGCTCCGGCGGGCAGCGGCAGGAGCTCCGCACCGGCATCTCGGCCGGGTCTCCCGGCGCCAGCGCGGGGCGGGCGGGCGGGCCTGGCTCGTCCTCCGTCACCGGGCCGGCCTCCCTGCCCGCCTGCAGCCCGCTCCGCCTCGGCTCCGGCCCGCTCCCCCTCGCCGCCCGCCGATTGGACGACCGCCGGGCCACGCCGCGTCCCGATTGGCCGCGACACGGTCACGTGCGCGGCGACAGAGGGGGGAGACGCCGCTTCCTCTGGGGAGACGGCGCGGCGGAGGGGACAAACCGCGTTTGTGACGCCGATTGGCCGGCCGCCCCGCAACCTCTGACCCTCCCCTCCCCCCCCCGGCAACATGGCGGCGCCCGGAGGGTCGATGCGGTTACCTCAGGGAAGGAGGAGAGCCGCCTGAGAGGATCCGCCTGGAGGATCTCTGGGCGGCCGGTGGGGAGCGTCGCAAGGCGCCTCCGAAGGGCTGCTCCCCGGCATGTGGCGAAGGAGCCTCGGGCGGTTGCTTGGCAAGGGGGCCCTCGCGACCCTTCGCCCCGCGCCCCGTCCGGAGGCTTCCCCCGCCGCCTTCAAGAGGCCTTACGCGGCCCAGGCAGGTGAGGCGGGGATTATACGCCTTGTGGTCGCTCTGGTCCTATTTCCCTCATTCCAGAAAGCTGTTTTTAGATTTACTCTTGGTTTTTTTTTAAAGTCTCACTTTTGTCCTTTATTTGGGACTTTTACGCTACAAATGGTACCATTTAATGCACAGTCTTTCACATCCGTGTAAAAGCATGGACGTTTGTCTTTAATAAAATTAAAATGGATATTTTTATTAGAATAGTGCCTAATTGTGCTTCAGTTTATTTTGGCCAGCCTCTATTAGGTATGTAGATTATTTGCCTATTTTTGTCTTGCAGAAAGGAAAAGATTTTACCAGAATGTTAGCATCTCCCAAGGAGAAAGTAAGCACAGTTTTGCATTACTGTTGTATATTTGTTTATTTGGGCCCATTTATTCTTTTGCAACATGCACTAGAGGGGAAAAAAAGAGTTTTGTGGGCAAATGGGAAACTGAATCTCTTATCTTGCTCCATATCTTCTAAAATCCCACTTGCATCTGTGTGGTGAGCTGGAAATCCATGTTCAGTGCAGAATATTGCCCTGTTACCAACAAGGAAAACCACCAAAGCTTTGCCAGTTGTCCAGAGTTTCATAGTTATGAATTTTTTTGTCAACATATCACTGTCATTGTCAAAGGCTATGTTGTAGTATGGGGCTTATATCTGATGTGGGCTTCTCAGGGATGTGGTTGGCCCTCAGGATGCTCTTTTCACACAATCTAGGAATGTTTTCTTATGTTTTTAAAGGCAGTCCCACATGTATTAATGGCAAGGATTGCCCTTTTACTGAGGGGGGGCAGGAATAGGACAAATGTTCACCTCTCAAAGCTGAAGTGCAGCAAAATAAAAACAAGCTATAGATCAGCAATATTCCGTGCCATAGTCTCTTCTTTCTCTTCAGGTGGCTTTGAAATCAACTTGGACAGCCGGAAGCTGAGAACCCCGCAAGCTAAGCTCTTCACGGTGCCCAGTGAGCCTCTGGCTTTGGCTGTGGCAACTGAGTGGGATTCCCAGCAGGACACTATCAAGTTCTATACGATGCATCTGGTGTGTGAAAGAAACGGGCCAGCTGAGCAAATGGAAATTTGGAACCACAGTCAGTTGGGTCTCTTTGAATAAAACAAAGCCAAGGTTACTGAAATTATAGTTACGTTAGGAGAATGTGAGTTGTATTTACAAAAGTTGGTTTGGTAATAATGAACTCTCTACAGTAACCATGTTAAAAACAACAACAGTAAAAACAAAGACTTGGCATATTAGACAAAAAAAGCAAGCCCAATCCTTCTGTAAGCAGGAAGCTGTTTATAGTTTTGATAAAGACAAATATGTAAATTATGAAAAGTTGATAGGCCAAATTTAATGAAAATTCTGGATCTGTATTAAAATCATGTGTAGGATGCAGAATTGCATAGAGACTGACAGAGGGAACGTTTGCACAAGACTTTCAGTGCTTTGCTGTTCAGATTTGTAGGTTCAAGTAGATTAGAGCCTGAGGTCTGGATCACTAAAACGGCTTTATGTTCTTTAGACCAACTTGTGCAACACCGCTTTGGACAACCCATCACAGCGAAGCAAAGATCAGCTCATCCAGGCAGCTCTGAAGTTCTTGGAGACAGATACTATTTGGTAGGCATTCATTTTGGTTCCTACGGTTTATTTAAGGTTGGAAATTTAAAGACTTCCTTGTGATGTAAGATTTAGATCACCCAAGAAGAACAATGGGTAATTGGGCCAGTCATCTCACAGGGATGTTGTTTATGGGATGCCACAGAGGAAGGCTTCCATGTAAACCATTTTGAGGTATCTGGAGAAAAAGTGACCTAATAAAAAATTCAACTAGGCAATAAAGTGGGGGTGGTGGGGGAACATTTCTACAATTTGTGCAATGTAGTATTTCCATGTGGCAGGACTATGTTTTTCTTTGGAATAAAGGAAGATTAAAAGCTGGAGATATTAAGATGCAGAAGTGATTCTTAAGGCCTGACTGCATTGTTGTTGTTTTTAAAAAAATAAACTTTCCTGGATTCTTAGTTACCGGGTAGAGGAGCCACCAGCCTTGGTAGAACTGCAGAAGAATGAATGGGATCCAGTAATTGAATGGGCTGAGAAAAGGTAAGTAGTATAAGCAGTGAATCAGTGCCGAAGGTTTTGGATCTTCTGACTTTGTTTCATCCTTGCCCAGAGCTTGATGTATTGAAACTCCATTCCATCTCCAGATACAATGTGGTGATTGGCTCTTCAACCAGCATCATGGGTCCTACCCTCCCACAAAGCACAAAGGACATCTTCATTAGCCACCTTGCTTCATACAACAGCTGGGCCCTTCTAGGTACGTCAGATAACATCCTGGGATCTGGTGGATTTCAAACTGCATTGGATTAAAACAGTCTTCGTGTATTTCTGTGTGGGGGTGGTGCTGATTGGGAAGAGGATGGGGAGATTCAGGGACCTTTCCCTTTTTAAATTGAATTTTTAAGCCAACTATTCTCACCTTAAAGCATAGGAGAACATACTTTATAAGAGAAAAATGACAATTTTTCTCCTTTTAGTAACACATTAAACTACTTTGGTATTAAATCTTAAGAGTATTTTCTTCACCAGGCATAGAATACATGATAACACAGCTGAAGTCTGTGATTCTAGCAATGAGCCTCGTTGACAAACATTTAACAGTTGAACAAGCTGTTGTCCTATCTCGACTGGAGGAAGAATTTCAGGTAAACTTTACAATGTGACAGGTTTTATACATTCCTGTATGTGGATTCAGACACCGTGCTCGGCAGTATTGCGGCCTTTTTGGTTTTGGCTCATCTATAGTGGACACCTGTTTTGTTTTCTAAGCTGTGGTTTATGGCTTTGTCTCCTGTGTGAATCTGGGGTTATATTTGGCATCGTGACTGAGGATACTGTGGCTCACTGTGATCAGTAAACAGCCATCATTGGACCAAAAATGGAGGTCAGGAACATCCAAGCTGAACATGCCTTTCGTTAAGGAATGTCTTAGGATAGAAGTAAATTCTTCCTCTTCCTGGAAAAATCTGCCAAACGCCTTGAACCTGCCTCTGGGAAGGTTCAAGATGATTGGTGGATTTTTTTCAAGAAGAGGAAGAGTTTGTGTATGGTTATCCCCGAGCCCTGCAGTGGAAGGCAAAGCCTACAGTTTTATTGTTTTTCTCTCTTTTGCTCTAGATTCAGCACTGGGGGAATGTGGAGTGGGCCCATGACTACGAAAGGTATGACTTGCAGGCCCGCACAGCTGCTGCCACCCTGTTTGTCCACCTTTGCTTAGAAAATTCCACCATCAAGCACAAGCTGCTTCAGCACTGAGGAATTAAGATGCAGAAGAAGGGAGAGTCAGTCTGGATAAACCTGAAGAAGATTCAGATGGAATGGATGGTGGAGAGGTGTTGTGGGCATGGCTGGGCCACAGAGTAGGAGATGAGACTCTTCTCTTCCATGCCCCTGGAGGCTGATTCTTCCTGGAAGTTTTGGGAGTGACGTCCTATCCATCTCTGACCACTTCTGACTATACTTCCTTGTTTCCCAGGTTCTGCATTTTGCCTGGCAGGTAGACAGATTTCAGGAGCAGAGTGTTGGAATGCTACATGAGCCTGCCACAATGGGTGGAAGGCCACAAATTCTGTCCTGGAGGACATGTTGCTAGAGGCGGTTAGAGGTGGGAAAATATTGCAGCAATTGAGCATCTCTATTAAGATTGAAGACACTCTAGCTAGAGTCCCCAACATGAGACACAGGCGGTTCCAACATGCCACCAATATCCCCTTGGTGACCATAAAGATCCTGCTGCACCCCCCTCCCCAATTAAATTTAAAAGGGATCATATTGCAAACCAAAATGGCAGGATCCATTGCCACCTTTATTTTAAAGAACTGTCCCTCGATTCCAAATTGGCTCCACAAACTTTTATTAGAAAATTAAAAAATGGTGAACACAACTGAGTACTTTGTTTGGAAGTATGCTTTGAAGACAAAAATAAAGTGATACATTTTGTTCTTTTTAAAAGAAAATACATCTTATTTATTCATATTGATCATTAAACGTTTTGGGGTGATTAAAGATTCTCTGCAGTATGTTAGGTTTTTGGTATTCAATGGATTAGATTCAACCAGAAGGAGATCACCGGGCAGGTTCACTGCTAGTTGCAGAATCTAAATCCAGGAATGGAGTTTGTACACTTCAGTACTGAAAGCAGCTACTGCTCTAGGATGTCCAAGTTATCCAGCTCACTACGGATGTGTTCAATATAGTGATTGAGTTCTAGCACACGGCTTCTGTTTCGGTTGATTTCATCCTTGTGAATCTTCAGGGATTGAAAAATGAAGATGGGAAACCTGAAGAAGCTTCAACTCTTACTCCTGATGTCTCTTTTGGTTTCTTAAGGTTAGCTAAGAGGACATTTCTGCTTTCGTTTCCCTTCATAGCCAGCTCCGTTAAGAGCACCACTGAGTGCTCTAGAAGCCCTCCCTTTCTCAGGAATGACTCTTGTTTGGAGGAAAACCTAACGGTTTATGCTTACCTTTTCAATCAGGCTGTAAACCCGATTGTTAGCTTTGGTGATGATTTCGTCTTCTCGGTTGTCAATCTTCAGCAGGTGAATGTCATGGGAGGCATTGACTGCATTGACGATGGTGTCTTTGTCCACAAAGAGCTGGAAGCAAACCCATTGAGAAAAGGTTCTGAGGAGCCCCCAATGGGCTGTATGTGGTGTCTAATGCCGGATCGAGAACGAGAATACCCCCCACCTCTTCTGATCCCGGGGGGCAGTTATGGGAGGGGTGGGAGCAGCTTACCATGCGGACATCTTCTGGCATCTCTTCATCGTACTCGCTCTTCACTATCTTCTCCAGTGTGTTGATGGCTGTTTCTAAGAGCTTCTCATGATGGTGGTTTTCAAGATCCCGGCATTGCGCCATCGTGCAGCAGAAGGTTAAAGAAAACACAGCAACCTTGCTCGCTTTAGAGAAGCGAGGAAAGCTTCATTTTACCAAAGCTTTTTATCAAATCAACACAGGCCTGTGCAATTCTGGAGAACATACCAGCTTGCTTGCAGCTTGAAGCATTTGTCTACTTAAATTTACGGCGCCTTGGCGGCACTCAAAAGGATATAGTCCTTGTTCGTTTTCTATAAAAATAGAGACAAGATCGAGGATGTTTCTTTCAAAATCTTTGATAACTTCCTTGGTGGAGAAAAAAAAGGACAGTGAGTTTGAACTAAACCAATTCCAAGACTTCACATTCCAATAGGCTTACAAACTTGGCTTCTCCTGGTTTGCTGATGTGGCTGGATGTGAAGTCTGGGGAATGACAGATATGGCATTAGGCCATGTGTCTAGGGATGCTGCTTATTTGCTGTTGTGCTTAAGAATATAAGACATGCTCAGCAGTGTTGAATGATCTGCTAGAAACCGACCAGTTTTCAGGCCCGTCGATCCCAATCTCCCAGGCCATGCTTAGTAGATCCCAACAGAGTCTTCGAGGCCTCCCCCCCCCACCCCCCAAATTGCCTTACCTCCAGCTGGTCCACCAGCTGCATCTCCAGAGACATCAACGTTTCGTACAGTTTGGTTATTTCATCGTTGTATTGCACCAGCCTTAACTCAGCCATCTGGAAGTCCCCGAGGTTCTGAATTTCTTCTATCGTCTACTGGTGGAAGACAAGGCAGAAAATGTTTTCTCTGTTAACGGGAAGGACAGAGATCCTGGCACAAATGCGTTAACTATTTCCAAGGGAAGTTTCAAATGGCCGGGGTGAACCTCTGGAATATGCAGGTGCCTTCAATAGGGCTACCACCCTAAATGCAACTACCAGGAAGTAAAAAAGGTCCAGCACAAGGCAATACAAGTAGTCCCCAGCTTCAAACTCTTCATTTAGCGACCAATGTCTCAACAGTACCGGGAAAAGAGATTCATGATTTCCTCACACCTATGACTGTCGCAATCTCCCCGCAATCATGATCAAAATTTGGGCACCTGGCAACATCCCAGGGTCGTGTGCTCCGTCTGTGACCTCCTTAACAGGCTTCTGACAAGCAAAGTCAGTGGGGAAAATCTGGATTCGCTTAATGACAATGTGATCCACTTAAGAACTGCAGCTATTCACATAACAACGGTGGAGAAAGTAAAATTGGGCACAATTTAATGGCCACTTGGCTTAGCTCAGTGGTTCCCAAACTTGGCAACTTTAAGACTTGTGGACTTCAACTCCCAGAATTCTCCAGCTAGCTCTTCTGCCTGGAGAACTCTGGGAGTTGAAGTCCACAAGTCTTAAAGTTGCCAAGTTTGGGAACCACTGGCTTAGCTCAACTGTGGTTATTAAGTCCAAAAGGACCCGTAACATTTGTGTGCCTTCCTTCCAGGGCTGGTTTTAAAGGAGGCTCCCAGGACAAACCCAGGTTTGCTCCAATAGTTTACCCCGCTCTTCTGATTCACAAAGCAAGCAAGGTCTACGATAGTCACAATTGTGATCAAGGAGAAAACTGATGGGAGCGGAAAGGCGCTGGGGTGGCAGATTTCCCCAACATTCCCGTGGGGAGGAAGCTACCCACCCCTTTGTTCTTCTTCTCAAACTCGTGAATGATTCTGGTCCCCTCGTCCTGGTTGTCTTTCAGGGCTTCGTTCAGGCACTCGTAGAAAATGGCAATCTCGTCCTCTCGCCGCTTGTGCTGCTGGAGGCCGTATTCGAACAGTGTTTGGCAAATCTCAACAAATTTAGTCTTGTAGGTGGGGATGGAGTCAAAGAAGCAATGAACAGATGAATAAAAATAAGCCTGCTTCAGGGTACGCTTGGCTAGGGAAATCCTGGCTGGAACTGGAACAGGCGCTCCTGCCTCGAAGGGGCCAGTCCGAGTCGGTTCTCTGGGAGTAATCATAAACACCGTGGCACGACAAAACCGCGGTCCACTAAAGCGTGCCCGATTAAAGCGCGTACCTGACGTCAGCAGCGTGACAAATACGACCGCGGAGAAAAAAAGGCGCTTTAAAAAGCGCTTCTAAAGCAAGCCGATTCACATAAAGGTAAGGGTTAGGGTTACGTTAAGCGTTAGCGTTAGGTTTAGTGTTAGGTTAAGGGTTAGGTTTAGGGTTAGGTTAAGGGTTAGGTTTAGGGTTAGGTTTGGGGGGGTTAGGGTAAGGTTTTCGCGTTAATTTTAACTTTACCACTCACAGTGTGATGTTTTCGTCGCGCTGTGATGATGTCAGGTACGTGCTTTCGTCGAGCGCGCTTTAGTCTACCGCGGTTTTGTGGTGGAACCCATAAACACGGGAGCGATTTCCCATGCTAAATTTGGGGAGGGGGGATAGATCAGAGAGAACATGGCAGAGCAGAGTTTGCGGGAGCTTCTTGGGTTTGAAATACGTAGGAAATAAAAAAGTCCTGGCATTCGCTTTCCTCAGGTCCCAGCTGAGGAAAACCTGTCCAGAGCATGGAATTTGGGGGGGGGGGGGGGGGGGGGCAGTGAACCAGCTGCCCCGAATGATGCTACTTTAACACAGATTTTGAAATTCCCTCCGCTCATCCCAGCTGGATTTGCTTTTTTGTTTGTTTGAAGCGTGACACTAGTCCTCAAAGACACCAGTGACCTGCCTCAAATCGTATTTCCGAGATGCATCTCCTCAGGAAGGATATGTCTCTAACAGCGCTGGTACGCCAGGAAGGTACATCAGCTTAGATGCTTCGGGGTCTTCTGCATACATGCTGTCAAAGAGATAAGCGCCATCCAGATACTCCACGTAGGCAGACTTGGAAGAGAAATCACAAAAGTTAGATGAAGGCTGCAAGGCTGTCTCTGCTTTAAGAATCCCCAGGGGCAGAAAAGCAGACATCCCATAAATGTCCACATGCAAATTGCATAGAATAGTGTTTCTCAACCTTGGCAACTTGAAGATGCCTGGACTTCAACTCCCAGAATTCTGGGAGTTGAAGTCCAGACATCTTCAAGTTGCCAAGGTTGAGAAACACTGGCATAGAAAGTTTACACCTTATAGTAAACTCACACCTTGCACTAAAATGCAGTGCCAGGGAGGGGAGAGGTTTTATTTTAGCACAGCAATAGCAATAGCAATAGCAGTTAGACTTATATACCGCTTCATAGGGCTTTCAGCCCTCTCTAAGCGGTTTACAGAGTCAGCATATTGCCCCCAACAACAATCCGGGTCCTCATTTTACCCACCTCGGAAGGATGGAAGGCTGAGTTAACCCTGAGCCAGTGAGATTTGAACAGCCGAACTGCAGAACTGCAGTCAGCTGAAGTAACCTGCAGTGCTGCATTTAACCACTGCGCCACCTTGGCAGGATGTGTCGATTAGTAAATTAGGATCTGGGACTTAACCAGGATCCAGTAGTTTGTTCAGCCAACTTGGTGTGTGAATCCAGCTGTGGCATTCCCCCTGAAACTTCAGGCTTTATATTGCAGCACAGGGAATTTTGCTCAGGAGCTAAGCAAATGGCCGTGGACAAATTTTCCTTTCAAACAGCAAAAGGGACGCCAGTTTCTGACTCTGTTTTCACGGGGTGATTTTTAAGGAGGTCCCATTAAAACTTGGGGAGGCAGAAGGCACCCAGCAGCTGCTCCCCAGGGTCCCGTGACCCAGAGCCAGTGAGAGTGCCACGTACCTTGTGGTATTCCACCTCCTTTTCCCTGGCTTCCCACTCCTTCTGCTTGGCCAGGAGCAGCGTCTCCCCATGCCTCATCTCTTCTATGGCATACTGGTACTTCATCAGGGCCATCTCTCGCTGGCAGGAAGGAGAGACGGGAATGGCCATCAGCTGAGATTAGAACTGGGTTCCCAGGTCGTGCCAGCAGAATCTCCCCGAGGGGGATGGCGTGGCCGTGGGGGGGGGGGTCTCGCTAATATCGGTTTATCACGAGGAGTGCCTCTTGAGAGCCTTACACTGTTCTCCTCCACCAGTCTGAAATCCAGGTACACGAGATTGGGCAGGTAAGCCGCAATGAACATGGAGTACACTTCATTGTCACACACTGGGTTCCCAGTGAGGTTCAGTGTGCGCAGGTTTTTGAATTTCCTGAGATAAATCATCTGCGGTAGATGGAGAAAAAGACCCAGGTCATCAAGAAGCCTCTAACTGATTGATACAAATATTGCAATAGTCACAAATGACAAAAGAAGAAGTATGGATATTTGGTTCAGGAAGCGTCTGTTTAGAAAATTTAGTACGGTGCTTGGGTCTGGAGGAATTTTATTCTCAGATTTTAATATTTCCAATACAAGTTCAACAATTTCTTTTAAAATATTGAGATCCACAATGTATTATAATGTATTGTTATATTTCTCAGACATGCTGTAACAATCACATTGGTTTCCACCCTTCATATTTATTTAGCATTACATAAATCCTAATTATTAAGGTCATCAATAGCAGCTTCCTTAGCTGGTGATTCATTGTCCAGCTACAGATGTGTCATTGTCCCCGTATATCACCTTTACCTTAGGGGGGGAAATCAGAAGAGGAGCAGCATAAACTAAAATATATCTTCTGAGTTCAAAACTGACTAAATGCCCAAGAAAGATTTATAAAGTTATAATTTATAAATCAAAAACTTACATTGTCCAGATTGTTGATATTATTGTTTCCTATAGAAAAGACTTGGAGTTCTTGTAGTGTATCCAGATTCTCAATCTGGGAGATCCTGTTATTGTACAGACTCAGGTCCTGCAACTTTACCAATGTGTCTAAGCCTTCAATGAATTCGATATTATTGAAGGACAAATCTGTGGGAACAAGTTTGGAACGTGTGAGTCCCAAAAGGAAGCCATCAAATCCCTCCCAGACAAGACCTGCAAACCCACATGGTCATTTGTAGAGCATTGGTGATAAAATAACTTCACAGCTCCTGAAAAAAACAAACAGTAAAATCTGCTGAGAATCTATTGAATGGGGCTGAGAATAAATCCAGTAAATAAGCAAATGAAATCACTTATCAGCTCTTTCTCACATCAGATGTGAATATCATCTGATCAGAAAGGTAAGACTTTTCTGTTACGGGAATACAGCACTAATCGCAATTCTACATAACAGGAAAAGCAAAAATCTTACCATAGAGAAATAAAGCATTGTATCTACTCAGGTCAAGATGGGCAGGGCAGAGCAGGGCTGGGCTGGGCAAACTGCCAAGAGGTAGCAAAGTTTCTGTTTGCTGTGGCATTTGACACAATTTCAGATGGCCCACAATTGCTAGAATGGAATCCTTATTGACATGTAGAAACATCCGCGATCAGAGATATATATTCAGGATGGCACTTTCAGACGTGTATCTGATGTGGCTCTGATTACCTTACCTAGCCAAACCAGATTAACCAGAGAGTCCAGTGCTTCTATCTTTTCAATAATATTGTTGTCGAGCTGCAATTTTGTGAGGTTCACGAACTCCCAAAGATTGTCGATCTTCAGGATATCTGAGACCGCAGGAGAAAGAAAAGAACTACTTCAAGTTGGCCACAAATATAGTCAATGAACTAGCAACACCAGGGTGGATATTAACCGAGGCAAATCACAGCACTGAATGTCAAACGCTCACACTTCCCTAGTATCTAACTGTCGGAAAGACCCAATTTTACCACATTATTAGAGTGGGTCAGCACTACACAACGTTCACAAAGAACTGGGCAGATTTTAGCAACCTCGGAGAGCATCCCAACACATCGGGAGGCCAACAGATTACAGAAGGATGGAGTAGAAAGACAAGGAGTAGAAAGAGAAGGGGGAAAGGTTTCATCAACAGACTAATGATGGACCATCCTGACAGTCTCAACCTTTTAGCAATCACGTGGGTAGGCTTTCTCCGTGTCCAACTTGCTCCTCCAGCCTTCCAATACCAACCAAACTGTAGCTTAAAGTGGAGTTAGCAAAATAACTATGCCCCCAACAAGCCGAACGCTTTCCTGCAACAGCTTCTTCCAATCCTTTTCACAAACCTCCTTAAATATCCAAGTGGAACTACTAGGCCCGTGATGGCGAACTTATGGCACGCGGAGCCATTTGTCAGGGCACGCGAGACGTTGCCCTGTCAGCTGGCCAGCGCGCACGCGTGCACTGGCCAGCTGACTTTGGCCTTCTTTTGAGGCCATTTTTCGCCCTCCAGAGGCTTCCCTGAAGCCTCCAAAGTGCGAAAAACCGCCCCTCCGGGCAAACTGGAAGTTCAGGAACAGAGAGCCGAGGTGGCGCAGTGGTTAGAGTGCAGCACTGCAGGCTACTTCAGCTGACTGCAGTTCTGCAGTTCGGCTGTTCAAATCTCACCGGTTGACTCAGCCTTCCGTCCTTCCGAGGTGGGTGAAATGAGGACCCGGATTGTTGTTGGGGGCGATATGCTGACTCTGTAAACCGCTTAGAGAGGGCTGAAAGACCTATGAAGCAGTATATAAGTCTAACTGCTATTGCTATTGCTGTTCCCTGTAGGTCTGTTTTTCACCCTCCGGAAGCTTCAGGAAAGCTCCCGAGGCCTCCAGAGGGCATAGGAGGTGGGGGGGGGGAACTGTTTTTGCCCTCCCCAGGCTCCTAGAAAGCCTGGAGCCTGGGGAAGGTGAAAAAAACGTGGCAAAAGTGGGTTGGTGGTGTCACTGATTGCACACATGTGTTGGGAAGGGGTCATAGCATTATGGGTGTGGCACGCTGGCACATGCACACACCCCCGGTGCTCCCCCGCTTTTGGCACGGCAGCCAAAAGAAAGTTTGCCATCACTGTACTAGGCGTTCCCTTGGCAAGTTGCAGACCAGCAAGCCTTGGCAGTGAAAAGCGGGCAGGGCCTTTCCCGTGAAACAAAATGCTCCCTTTTTTGTGCTCCGGCCCTTACTTCTGAAGTCAAGCTGCAGGGATTTGACCTCTTTGAAGTTGATGCCTTCCTTCTTGGCCAGCTGGCCCGCGTCGTCCTGAGGCCCCTGCTCCTCCACCGCTTTCTGCAGCATCTCCTCATTGATGACGTTGGGCTCGATGCTGTCGTAGAAGCGACTCATGGTTGGGAGAAAGCCGGGATGAGGTTAAATGGGTTCCGTGGCTGGCCCTGGAATGCAGAGAGAAAATGAGCCCCATTGCTGGGATCTCTCTCTATAGGGGCGGAGTTCCAAACAGAACAGATGAACAGAAGTTGGAAGGGACCTCTTAGGTCATCTAGTCCAACCCCCAGCCCAAGCAAGAGACGCTACTTCTGACAGATGGCAGTCCAGTCTCTTCCTGAAAGCTTCCAGTAATGAAGTTCCTTGGCAACCAGCGACCACCAGGCCTTGAAGAGTCTCAGGGACCCCTCAGCGTGCTTCATGCACCGTACAGGCAGTCCTCGACTTATATCAGTCCTTGTTCAGTGACCGCTTGACGTTACAACGGCATCGGGGGAAAAAAGTGACTTGGTTGGTTTTCACATTTACGACCGTCGCAGCATCCTCATGGTCACGTGACCAAAGTTCAGACGCTCGGCAGCTGACTCACATTTATGACGGTCGCAGCGTCCCAAGGGGGGTTACATGATCCCCTTTTGCGACCTTCTGACCTGGATTTATTTAATGATCGTGTGGCTCACTTACCAACTGCAGGGATTCCCTCAACTGCGGTGGCGAGGAAGGTCGTAATATGGGGCAAACCTGGCTTAACGACGGTCTCACTCGACCAACTGAAATTTGAGGTTCTAGTGTGGTCGTAAGTCGAGGGCTACCTGTATCTCTTCTGCAGCTGTCTTGGTTGACGGCCTTCTTTTAGGGGGATCGAGGCCTACCTGGCCCTGCGTGGACTGAAGCCTCTCTCGGCTTATCCCGAGCTCCGGTCCGCACCTGGCAGTTGGGGACCGTCGGGGACCCTCGGCCTTGGCGGAGGAAGGCCTCGTTGCTGTGGAAGCCGCGTCCGTTGCTAGGGAAGGTCACGTGATCTTTATCGGATCCCCGCCTGCCTTTCTTCTCGCGTCGGAGCAGCTAGCAGGCGAGTTCGATTCCCATTCGCTTTGCAGGACATCTGTCAGCGCCGGCCTACCAATGAAAAGCCACATAAACAGCCGTTCCCTCTCGGGATTGGTTACCGGAGCCTCACGGCTTGCAAATCACTTGCGAATCCCACCCAATAGTCCGCGGGCTTCTCCCGCAACGTTCTCCAATGGCGAGGCGCGGGAGGCGGGGCCCCCTCCTTCCCCGCCTCGTCGGTCGTCTCTCAGAAGCTGCCCGCTTTCCAGGCGAGTCCCCCTGGCCTGACAGTGATGGGCGTCCCGTTCCTCCAATGACAAGGCGCCCCTGGGGAACCCCCGTCCAATAGAGAGGGAGCCGGGGGCCGTCCTGAGGCGCGAGCGCCGCCGCCTTTGGCCGCCGCCGCCGCCGCTCAAACCGGGGAGGCGGGACGAGGCGGCGGAGTGAGAGGCAACGCGAGGCGGATCGGGCCGGGAGGCCGGTTTGTTGTCATCCTTAAAGATGGAGTTTCTGCTGGGGAACCCCTTCGCCACCCCGGTGGGGCAGAGCCTGGGTAAGCCCGGTGAGGATTCGGGACCGGCTGAGGCGCCCTCAGGCCAAATGGGGGTGGTGGTGGTGGTGATGGGCCGCGGGTGGGGAGGGGGGTCTCCCAGGCCCCTAGGGCCGCTTTGGGACCCCCCCGGGGTCGGTTGGGCTGAGGAGGCCGCCTAGGCGGGGAGGGGGAGCTCTGCAGGCGCCCCCTCCCCAGTGACTCCTCCCACCCAGCCCCTCAGACGTCTGCAAACAGCCCACCTGCACAGGTGCGCCCCTCCCCCTCCCCTGGTTGAGGAAAAGCAGCCCCTCCCCCCTGGGTCCCTGCAGAGCATCTTTCCCTGGGGGGGGTGGGGGGGTGTTTGGTCCCTGGGGCCCCATTGGGGGTCCCTTGGGGGGGGGGCTTTGTGGTGGGTTTTATTGTGTGGCGCTGCTGGGATGTGCAAACCCCCCCCCCTCCTATTCAGCCCTGGGGGTGATTGCCCTGCTGGATGAGCATGGCCTGGCCTGGTCCAGCTGGCCATCAGCTGCTGCTGCTGCAAATTAGCTTCTTCCTTTCTATACAGGCCTGTACAAAGTCTCTCTGAAGGCACATGGGGAGGGTGGGGTGGGGGGGTTCCCTGGGGGAGGGGTTCTTGCAAAGACCCTCTGGACAAAGGCCAGCTGTCCCCCTGGAGCAGGAGTGGGGGGGGGGCTTGTGCCCAGCCATGAAAGTGTGTGCCCAGCCGGCTGTGACATTCCCAGCAGCTTCCTGGTTCCGTCTGCAGGATGACTTATGTTTTGTGGGAGATTAAAAGAAAGCAAAAGAAAAAAGCATGCTTAAAAAAAAAAAGATATCTTACATTGGCAGCTGAGGGATGTTTTGGGAGAGAAGTGATATAAAAGGCGAGCTTGACTGGCAGTGATACGTCAGGGTTTTTTCTGGGGGGGGAGGATGAGAATAAGAGGGGTGCAAAGCCTTTGGAGGATCTGTGGCAGAGGGGGGGGGATGAAGTCGGGGAGTGGGGAGCGGTAGAGGTTGTAGGAAGAGGCAGCCTGAGAGTTAAGGAAGAGAAGGAAAAGGGGAGGTTTAGGGATGCTCAGAACTTCCAGATGAGCTTGGAGCTAGGAACGCTGGCAGGAAATGAAACAGAGGATGCCCAAGAGGGGAACATGACTTGAAAACAGGGCAAGGTGCAGATTTAGAGGCCCTGTAATCTTAAAAAAGATCTCCTGAGGAGGGATCCAAGACAAGATGATTGAATTGTTTGTGGATATTTACAGCAGTGTCTCCACTTAAGGCTCAAGAAGCTGTGGTTTTCCTGGCTTAAAATACAGTGACTAAGCAGGGGTGTGGTGAGGTTGATGGTTGTACAAAAACCACGTGTCATCAGAGTGCAAGGACCTTGATGACACTGCCGAGCAATGTGCACCAATTGTCTCTTTTTAAAAGAAGCAACGCCTTGCATAAATGCCTGTGCGCTTTAAGGAAAGGGCTCTACGTGCAGGTTGGGAGGCTCCTGGATGTAACATGCCTTTAAGGAACCGAAGGACCCAACAGCTGTTTGGTGAGTGGACTTTTCCCATCAGTGGCCCGTTCAAATCACTTTCTTCAACTCAGTTTGGAGAGAGGAGAAAGGGTGGACAGAGCTGAAGCGCAAGGTTGAGAAATGTGGGGGAGAGGATACGCACGTGTTGAGACACATAACACAGGAATCGAAAAGAAGAATTGAGAAATTGGAAGGAAGAATTGAGAAATACAAAATCTGTGTCGGTTTCTACCTAGCTTTTAATCAAAATTAGGAAGTGGGCCCCAAGCTTTTCTTTACTGGGAAGGATCTCGATCAGTTGATGAAGCTACCCACTTGCTTGTGCATTGTTAGAGTAAACTTCAACACACAATTTTATTGTTGCATAAGGCTTGTGAATGCTGTAGGGATTTGTGGTCCGAAAGCAGGTAAACGCTGTTTAATTTGAGCCCATTTTTCTTTGTGGCAGATGCTAAATCGTTGAGAATGAAATCAGAGGCCCTGCTCTAAAGGGCAGCAGTCTAATTAGGGTGCCTTCCTTTTGCCCTTGGAGAATCGAAAATAGATTCTGGCCTTTTTTTCTAACAAATTGTGACATTTTATTCAATGGAAAACGGATTCCCAACACAGAGAAGAGAGGGTTGCATAATGAAAGTGTTGTGTATAGTCCAAGGAATGTCATTTACATCCTGACTCTGTTGACCTTTTCCAAGACCTTGAATAAGCCACTTGGAACATCCCTTTATTTAAAAGGAGACATTACTGCAATTCTAAGAATATCCTTTACAGTACATGTATTGTTGCAATTTATTGGTATATACTGTGAAGCTGAAAAAGTCCTGAGGCTCTACACCAGTTGGGAGAGAAAAATATAAAAGTCTCTGAAAGAGAAACAGGGCATTGCTGCTCTTCTTTTTAAATTCTTTGTTTTGTTAGAGAACAGTTTCTCTGTGGTCTTCATTCGGAAGGGACGTTGGAAATTTTGAATGAATTCCTTGAAAAGTTGCTGCCTTGAAGTTCTCAGGTCTTTCAATTAGAGGCTAGTTCAGACACTGCACTAAGCCAGCAAGGGATATAGGTCCTCTTGGTTTAGGATGTTGTATGAATGCAACCATTGTTATTTTTTAAGGAGTTATTAAACATAACTATAGCTTAGCTCAGTGAGTGAGCCCAGCCCAGAAGGCACAAGCGGAGGTAGCACTTCACAATGGAAGTAGCTGCATTTGGAAAATTGAAGTTGTTTCCGAAGCCTAAAATTGGCCAACTCCAAAATGAAAAAAGACGTTCAACTTACACGCTCGTTATTTCTGCCCTCTTAGCCAAGAGATGGGAAATAATAGCTTGAAAATCTTTATTCTGAGGAAAATGCCTAATAGAAACAGATTGCCTTTGCAATCTTTTTGGCTATTGATTTTTTTAAAGTAAAAGAACCAAAGGTTGGCTAAACGCACAGTGTATATCAAAAGATCAAAACATCCCACTGGACTTGCAGAGCGGGATCTGATCTCAGTCGAGAAATAGTTGCTTTCAAAGTCTCAGGTCAGAAATTGTCCAAAGTTTAATCAAATGCATCTCCTCCTCCCTGATTTGAAATTTTAGTGTTGAAAGCTTAAGTAATCTTACAGGCTTTGGTATGGATGTCACTGACATTATGTGATCCGGTTGCTGACTATCTTGGGGGGGAAAAAAGACATCCAACCTATTATTATCATCTCAATCTGGAATTTTCAAGTTCTGCAAATTGTGTAGAGTATAACAAGTTTTCCTCTGGTAGCAGAGGGCAAGCAGCCTTAAAAAGACTGCCGGGGATTTCACTTTAATTTGAACAGGGGAGGGGAAAAAGCAAAAATGTCCTGGATGAAATATCTGCTGTATAACCTTGGCTGAAGTAGTTCATAGTTCACTGACTTTCCTTGTTGAATGGTTCTGTGGTTCTTCCGGGCTGGTGTGGGAGATGCAATCATCCGGTTGTTGTTTCACGTGCCCTTTTGATGTTAGAGAAGATGGAGACTGGTCCCATTAAAACCTATTGGATTGATGAAAGTTTTGGCATCTGCAATTAAAGCCGGTGGCCTCCGAAAATATCTAGGGCTAGAAATGCATCAGCATTGTGCTTCCTCTGCCAGTAAATGGCATTGATTCCCATGAAAATTTAATCGCCAGCACACTAGGACATTGGGTAAACATGAGCAAACCCTGTTCACGAAAGGGTGGAGATGATCAGAGGCTTATCTTTCTCTCTTGTAAAATGTAAATAACTCAGCTGTGAAACAGGTTGAAGCAGTAAAAGGATAAATACTTTCCGAAGGTTAATGAGCAATATGTTTGTTCATTCATCCCTGATGCAATTCCCTCTATGTGTTTGCCCTATTTGCAATGGCAGAAAGTTCTTCTGGCAGAATTTTTTGACCGTGAAAGATTGGGCAAGATTTCTGTGAAAGCCCAGAGTTAGCCAAGAGACCCTGCAGAGCTGTGTTGAACTCTGAGAAGACCATCCTAATTGTCCCCTGAGGCTGAGAGCTAGCTAATGAAGGCACCCGCAGAATCTCAAACAACAGTATATAAAATAATTCAGGCTGGAGGAAGAACTTCTCTGGAATTTTCTGAAATTGTGGATTCTTTCAGGCTTTAAATTCAGTTGGCTATTCATTGATGACTACTCATTGGGGGGTCTCCAAAATCGGCAACTTGTGGACTTCAACTCCCAGAATTCCTCAGCCAGCCAACTCCACAAGTCTTTTTTTCCTTTTTTTTCTTTTTTTTGAAATATACTTTTTTATTTTCCATTTTCATAACATAAAATCGCATGTATACTATTACATAGCCAATATCCTATTGTATTAAGTAGTAATTACATCAGTTCCTCTCGTCATCAACGCCCAGAAAGATAAAAACCCATTATTGGCTCTTCTGCTCTCCATACACCTCTTTCTTCTGCCTCTCTCCTACCTCCTTTCTTCCCTCCATCATCCTTTCCTATTCTACTTCCCCTTCCTTTCTCCTTCTCCTCTCTCTTCATTCCACTCCTCCTTATCCTCCTCATCTTCCCCCCTTACCCTCTCTCCTATCCCTCTCTTCCTATCTTTCTTCTCTCCTCTGCTTCCCACTCTTCCTCTCATTGGTGTATTTCCACTTCTGAGCAAACTCCATTCTATGTTGATGGTATTTATGCTTCCATATCAATATACTTAACATATCTTAGTTTTAAAGAAAAAATAAGAGAAGACAGTCTTAGACTCCACAAGTCTTAAAGTTGCCAAGGGACATTAGGAGAGATATTCAAACAGTGAAAGCTGTTGGACACCAACAATCCAAGCGCGTGTTAATAATGGCTTCCCAGTTTAAAACCAGTGAGGGATGGTGTGTTGTTTTGATACTGTCTGTTTCCTCCAAGGGATTCAGGGAGAATCTCTGCCTGCCTTCCCTCTTTCTTTTTAGATCCTCCCTGCAAGTTGAACGGTTATTAAATGACTCTTGTCAACAGGTCCATGACTATTGCTGATTATATGCTTTTTAGTTCCTTTTTGCTAAGCATGGAATCTTCCTTGGTATCCTCTAACTCCTCCCTACTCTTTTTTGTATGCAAAATTATATAATAGCTTCTAGCATATCCGGTGGTTAATAGCCGAATGCTAATGCAAAAAATATTCCTGAAGACAAAAATCCAAAGGGTGAAAGATCCAGAATTTTTTTTTTAAAAAAAGGGAGGGGGATGAGAACGTTCCGGATTCCAAATATTTTTTTAAAAAATCATGGTGGTCTGGTTTGATGCGACATATTGCTAATGGAAGCAAAATATGGCTTGGCACACAGGTTGCTCGGTAGCACAACGGGAATAAAAACGATAAATCTGTAAAGCAAGCGCAGGCCTGCACATTAAAAAAAAAAAGACCATTTCTCTTCCAAATCTCATTCTGAACAGCTGTTTCCAATTAGATTGCCTGCTGACCAAGAGAATGGCTCGGTTCGCACATCAAGCTAAGCCCAAATGGAATTAATTTGGGTTTCAACCGAAGATATCATGTGAGCTTAGCTATTGTGGTGCAAAAACCACGGCTTCTGCATCATCCAACAACACTTTCACTTATTCAGTAAGCCATTGTTTAGCTCAATCCATCTGTCTTGCAAGAATTGGACCTTAACTTACTGGTACGCAGCTGACCCTTCCCAGCATTCAGGCAGTGACTTAAGAGGACGGCGTAAATGAGGTTGGCAAAAGTGCCTACAAGTGGGCAGGTTTTAACAGCCGGAGATCGTATTCCACTGCAGTTCCTCCAAATAGCAAAGGGCCATTTTCTTGAAACAGAAGATGGAGTGATTATTTTTCAACTTCGGACCACAGAACCCAAAAGCTCCACCATTATCCCCTCTGATCAAATTGGATCCCTCTGCAGTACTTGTCAATTAGCTGCTATGAATAACTTGACAAGATGCTGGAGTGGCCTCAGACCAGGATGTGATGGGTACTCGAGATTTTGTGGTCGAATATTTCTGCAGATACATAATACGGTACACACCAGAACGCATCCATATTGTAAAGTGCTTTGAGGGTGCCATAAGCCTATTTCAAATGCATTATATATTGCAATAGGCAATCCTCAAGAACCAAACATTAAATCTTCAAAAGGAACATGTATAACAAGAAATAGATTGGTTGACTTATATGCTTTATCTCTTGCTAATATGAAGTATTTAACGGCATTTGTGGGTGTGCCCGTCTCCCCCCCCCGTCCCACATTATACCCAGTTATAATTTGTCAGCTTTCACCTAGATCAGAAATGTTCAGCCTGAGACCTCTTTACAAAAGATGTACACTTTGAAAATTGTTGCCAAACAGTAATTTTTCATGTAACAAGAGAGTAAATAGACCAGTGTTTCTCAACCTTGGCAACTTGAAGATGTCTGGACTTCAACTCCCAGAATTCTGGGACTTGAAGTCCAGACATCTTCAAGTTGCCAAGGTTGAGAAACACTGAAATAGACAACTGGCGTATTACCATAATAATTACATTTCAATGCAAATATTAAACTGATTTTTTATCCAAGGCATAATCTACTTTTTGCCATATCATTCAAAATTCATTTCTTGGCCTCAAAAAATGTTGTGCACTGAGTTTGATAGCGTGACCTGGACTTTGCTAATAACTTTGCTTCTCCCCCCCCCCCACTCCCCCATGCCCTCTAGCAAGGGGTTATGGATTTTTCTTGTCTGCTTCATTTTGCATGTGGCACCAGTCAAATGGCTTATGAACTGTTGGGCTTCCCCTCCTTAAGAGGCTTCCTGGCACAAAAGGAAAAAGGTAAAAGGACAGCACAGGTGATTTAGTGCTGTTGGCCGGAAGAGGTTGCTCTATCAGATGGCAGAAAGCTGGCGGGCTCAAAATTTGATTTCAAAATATTTCCCTTCCAAGCTACTTCGGAAACCTTTTCTTTGTCCTGGTACCTTTTATGAGTCATTTTCTAAACTTCGGGCCCTTCAGGTTGCTCACTTTTTGCAAACCGTGACACGGTATGTTGGCACTATATTTTATGTAATTCTGAACAATTCTGCACCATTTGTTTGGAAGGAAGAAAATCTTGATGGAACACCTTGTGTTGTACTGCGCAGAGTTATAGGTAAAGGTAGCCAGTTTGCCTGTCAATTTCACAGAAGATGAGCAACGTATTTGGTTGTCTTACAGAAAAAGCCACGGATGGCTCCCTACAGAGCGAAGACTGGACGCTGAACATGGAGATATGCGACATCATCAATGAGACAGAAGAAGGGTATGTCTTTGCACACCCTGTTAGCTGACGGTAGATTTGCCTTTTGCGATTTTGGAGGCGTCTTTCTCTGGGAAGAGTAGTGGCTTGTTGGTCAGGTGGTCTCTACCAGCAGTTTAGATGTTTGGCTCCCGATAACCGCAGACTGTGTTCGCTTGCCTTAACCCTAATCAAGCAGAGAAGATGGCACTAAATGGACCAATGACTTGAAGTTTTATGAGCCAAACAGCCCCCAGCATTTCATTTTAAGCCTGAAGAGCTTGTTCTGTAAGACGTTGTTCAAGAAAGTGTTCAATAATATTTCAAGTAGCTGGAATACTTTAGTCCAACGCAGCTGTTTGTGTTCAAATGCCATCGCAATATTGTTGGCCCATCTTCTGCAGTCTCCCTTTAGACAAAAGCTTCACAAAACCAACATCTTTTGGTTTGGGTGGCGCAGTGGTTAGAGCACAGCACGGCAGGCTACTTCAGCTGACTGCTAGCTGCAGTTCCACAGTTCAAATCTCACTGGCTCCAGGTTGACTCAGCCTTCCATCCTTCCGAGGTGGGTAAAATGAGGATCGGGATTGTTGGGGGGGCAAGAGGCTGACTCTGTAAACCGCTTAGAGAGGGCTGTAAAAGCAATGTGAAGCGGTATATAAGTCTAAGTGCTAGTGCTGTCTTTTTGCTGGTGTCTTTTCAGTATCTTCATAGCTCCTGCCCTGGCTTTTTTATTTGCTGAAAGTATTTGTGTGTTGCCTCAGGGGATTGTGTTATCCTTTGAGAGGCTCCACTGTAATTGAAGAAACACCGGTGCCTCCAAGCACCCAGGTTCAAAACAGGTGTGCACAAACAGCTTAAAACCGGGGTTGTTGTGTTTCTGTGCTTCAGAGGCACCTGGGGAGCTCACCATCCTCTCCTCCTTCCCTCCTCAGCCCGAAGGATGCCGTTAGAGCGCTCAAGAAGAGGCTGAACGGAAACAAAAACTACAGAGAGGTGATGCTCGCCCTAACGGTAAGTACAAGAAATCAAGATCTGGAGACTTGAGGGGAACAAATCCGTTGTCCTGGAACCCGACCTAGCAGCTCTCTTTTTTTAGGATGCTGAGTGTTGACTCTCTCTTCTGCACCTGAAATGTGTTTTTCACACCAAGGTTCTGGAAACGTGTGTAAAGAACTGCGGCCATCGCTTCCATATCCTCGTAGCAAACCGAGATTTCATAGACGGTGTCCTGGTGAAAATAATTTCACCCAAGAACAATCCTCCCACCATCGTTCAAGATAAAGTCCTTGCCCTGATTCAGGTATATTGTTTACATTTCCCTCTCTCTCTCTCCCTGAGGATAGAGCTAGCATCACAAGTCCTAACGGTTTTAAGGCCACCTAGTTCTGAAGCTTCCATTGGCCAGGCTGTAGCAGGTTGATAGTCCTTTTAATCTATCTATCTATCTATCTATCTATCTATCTATCTATCATCTATCTATCTATCTATCTATCATCTATCTATCATCTATCTATCATCTATCTATCTATCATCTATCTATCCATCCATCCATCCATCCATCCATCCATCCATCCATCCATCCATCTATCTATCTATCTATCTATCTATCTATCTATCTATCTATCTATCTATCTATCATCTATCTATCATCTATCTATCTATCTATCATCTATCTATCTATCTATCTATCATCTATCTATCATCTATCTATCTATCTATCTATCTATCTATCTATCTATCTATCTATCCATCCATCCATCCATCCATCCATCCATCCATCTATCTATCTATCATCTATCTATCATCTATCTATCTATCATCTATCTATCTATCTATCTATCTATCTATCTATCTATCTATCTATCTATCATCTATCTATCTATCTATCTATCTATCATCTATCTATCATCTATCTATCTATCTATCCATCCATCCATCCATCCATCCATCCATCCATCCATCTATCTATCATCTATCTATCATCCATCTATCTATCTATCTATCTATCTATCTATCTATCTATCTATCTATCTATCTATCATCTATCTATCTATCTATCTATCTATCTATCTATCTATCTATCTATCTATCTATCTATCTATCTAAGCCAAATGTATGTTGTGTTTTTTAAACTGTTTTTGTTTCTCCCCCCTATTTGTAATTTTATTTTATTTCATATTTGTAAGCCGCCCCGAGTCCTCCGGGATTGGGCGGCATATAAGCTCATTAAATTACGAATTACGAATTATCTATCTATCTATCTATCTATCTATCTATCTATCTATCTATCTATCTATCATCTATCTATCTATCTATCTATCTATCTATCTATCTATCTATCTATCTATCTATGTTTTTGAACCTGATTCATTTGTGCAATGTTTGAGGGTTTGAATCCCACCTTTAACTCTTGACTAGCACATAAAGGTCCCCATGCCCCAAAGTATCAGGATAAAGGACTGTTTCTAGCCTGTTTCATAGCTTTTCTCTCCATCACGCTAAAGATGAAGGGTAATTTCAGAATGGCTAAAATATCAGCATATCTTAAGGATCATTCAGATGAGAAATATAAACTGGAGTAGAGAAGATGGATTGACTATATTCAAAATAAATACGGGACTAAAAAATTCCAGACAGCTTATGATTGAAAAAGCAAGGAATGATTTAATTTGTTTATAGTTAGCTTAACAAAAGAGGAGTTAAAGCACAAATGAAAGAGGAAGCCAAGTTACTTTTAGTTTATTTTAGAATATGATTGTTAAAGATTTATACCTTGTATTTGCTCTGGGAAGACAGGGGGGGGGAGGTTGGGGGGGGTAGATGGGCTCGGGTGGGGAGGGTGGGGGAGGGAGGTAAATATTTGTAAAACCTTTTTTAAAATTTTCAATAAAAATAAATAAATAAATAAACAAAAAGATGAAGGGTAATTTCAGGAGGGTCTCTAGTGAGCCCCTCTCCTAGGGCTGTTGTGGGGGGGGCGTGATCTCCCATGATCTCTCTGTTGTAATGAGGCCAAGAAAAAGCGATCAGTTCAGACAACTTCATGCAGGTGTCCCCCAACCTCCAGGCACTGGGCTGCAGCACACCAGAAAGCACATGAAAAACCACACAACCCACCTCTGGTCCGCGGAAAAACCTCTCTCCGTGGAACTGGTCCCTGGTGCCCCAGTGAAGAAATATGGATTGTGTAGAAATGGCCTGACAATCTGACAGCCTGATTTTGATTTATTTATTATTATTGTTCCCCCCCCCCCCACCAGGCTTGGGCTGATGCCTTTCGAAGCAGCCCTGACCTCACAGGAGTGGTGCACATTTACGAAGAGCTGAAGAGGAAAGGCATAGAGTTTCCAGTGGCAGATTTGGATGCCCTGTCTCCAATACACACCCCACAGAGAGTAAGTTTAAGTTTTATTTTATTTATATGCCGCCCTATTCCCTAAAAGGGACTCAGGGCGGCGAACAACTTAAACGGGAAGGGGAAACATACAAGTACAAAATAGGCATTTAAAATGACCAACAACCACACCTGTCGAGAGGGGAAGGGAGCTCATCAACCCCAGGCCTGCCGGCACAGCCAGGTTTTAACGGCTTTTCGGGAAAGCAGGGAGAGGGGTGAGGGTCCGAATCTCCGCGGGGAGTTCGTTCCAAAGGGCCGGAGCTGCAACAGAGAAGGGCCTCCCCCGGGTCGTAGCCAGATGGCATTGGCTGGTGGATGGAACCCAGAGGAGGCCGACCCTGTGCGATCTAATGGGTCTGTGGGAGGTAATTGGCAGCAGGCGGTCTCTAAGGGTGGAGAAATAAGAGCTCCCACCCAAGGACCCAGGCTGCAAATTAAACGGGGGGGGGGGATAAATTGTAAGGTAACGAACCCTAGAATACCGCCGGGCATTCATTGAGCCGGAAAAGACACCTGTCTTTTAGAACAGTGTTTCTCAACCTTGGCAACTTGAAGATGTCTGGACTTCAACTCTCAGAATTCCCCAGCCAGCGAATGCTGGCTGGGGAATTCTGGGAGTTGAAGTCCAGACATCTTCAAGTTGCCAAGGTTGAGAAACACTGTTTTAGAACAACCTCACAGGATCTGATCCCGGGCACTTTTAGCACCCCGACTGCCAGGGTGATGGGCTAGTAGCTGTTTGGAGGGGAGGCTGCAGAATCTTTGGGCCTCCAGACCATTTAGGTGACTGTTGAACACACACACACACACACACACGCACACACACACAGACAGGCACCCTCCCCTCTGCATATTTAAATGTGGGCGGGGTCTCTCTTTCGCCAACCGCCGTTTCCTTTGCTAGAGCGTCCCTGAAATCGACCCAGCTGCCAACATGCACAAGTCCCAGTCTCAGCAGAAGATGAGCTCCAGCACCTCCCCCACGTCCTTCCCGGCTCCCCAGACCCCCCCTCTGAACGTGACCGGCCCCATCATAGCAAATACGGAACAGGTAGAGTCTCTGGAGGACGGGGCTCCGGGGTGACCCCCTCCCCTGCACTCTTTCAGGAGACCTGGGTCGGCTTTTACGTACAAAAGCACTTCTTTCCTCCTTCCCTGCCTGCCCTCCCCCTTCTCTCTCCCCCCCTCCCCCAGATTGCACGATTACGCAGCGAGTTGGACATTGTTCGTGGCAACACCAAAGTGATGTCGGAGATGCTGACGGAAATGGTCCCCGGGCAAGAGGATTCCTCAGACCTGGAGTTACTGCAGGTGAATTTATGAGAGGGGCGGTTTTCCTAGCTCTTCTGCACAGCAGGTAATCCTCGACTTACGGCCATTCGTTTAGTGACTATTCAGAGTTACAACGGCACCGGAAAAAGCGGTTTGCATGAGCATTTTTCACACAACCACGGCAGCCTCTCCAGGGTCACATGATCAAAATTGAGACGCTTGGCAACTGGCTCGTATTTATGACGGTTCCGGGGGTCACGTGATCCCCTTTTTGCGACCACCTGACAGCAAAGTCGACGGGGAAACCAGATTCCCTGAACCTCTGGGTTACTAACGTAACCACTGCAGCAATTCACTTAACAACTGTGGCAGGAAAGGTCGTAAAACGGGGCAAAATTCACTGAAGAAATGTCTCAGCAACAGAAATTTTGGGCTTTCTCTGGGGGTAGCTCATTCCAAAGGGCCGGAGCAGCCACAGAGAAGGCTCTCCTCCGGGGAGTCGCCAGCCAACACTGTGGCTGACGGCATCTGAAGGAGGCCCACCCTGTGGGATCTCACCGGCCGTTGGGAGGTATGTGGCAGTAGGCAGTCTCGCAGGTATCCTGGTCCTAAGCCATGTATGGCTTTAAAGGTAATGACCAGCACCTTGAATTGCGTCCGGAGACCAAAAGGAAGCCAATGCAGCTCGCGGAGGATAGGTGTAATGTGGGTGTATCTTGGTACACCCAATATCACTCACGCAGCTGCGTTCTGGACTAGTTGCAGTCTCCGAACGCTTTTCAGGGGCAGCCCCATGTAGAGCGCATTACAGTAGTCCAGTCTTGGACTAATTTGGCCTCTCTTACTGGGATTTCAGCCCGTTATTCTCTGCCCGGCCTCCTCGGATGACGGAGAGCAAGTCGTGGTCTGTAGGTGCCCCTTTAGTGACTTGCATTGAAGAAACCGAGATAAATGTGTGGTTGGTTGTGGCCCCTTTTAAAAAGGGAGCCGAACAATAGAAGCCACCAAGCCCTGGTGCACAAGGCAACTTCCCGATGCTGCACCAGCCTGTCTCCACTACCTGAGTCCCAACGGCTGAAATGCCACCGCCTGGCTCTAAACTGACGAGATTAAAGCGGAACGTTGGCACACGTGGCCTTCAAGCTGTTGCAGCAGCTGGAGGACCTGAGCGGAGACGGATGCCACGCTCCGAATGCCAGTCTCGGCAGAGGCAGCCCAGGCAGCTTCTCCTTCTCTGAGGTTGGATGCTGTCCACCACTCCGCCAATTCCTCTCTCCACTGGCAGGGAAGCCTCCGGATCCAGGCCAGCTGTTGTTAAAGGTCACCACTCACGAAAAATCCGGTGGGAGGAGCTGGCCTCTCTTGCGGTGAATGTGAGGCCCAGTGGGCAGAGGTGGATCTACTGGAGAGGCTGGGCCCCTTTTGCCGAGGGAGCCGAAACAGCTGACCAGAGAGGCCAGATGTGGGCCACAGCCTCCCTAAGAGACCCCTGGAAGCAAAGCTACCCTCGAAAGGCAGCAGGGCCTCCTCCTCCTGGAGGTGAACATCCAGGCTCCCGCTTGCGGTGCCACCCCTGGAGGCTGTTCCTTGCTCTCAGCCGCCTCCCTGTCTCCTCTCCCAGGAGCTGAACCGCACCTGCCGAGCGATGCAGCAACGGATCGTGGAGCTGATCTCCAGGGTGTCCAACGAAGAAGTCACCGAGGAGCTGCTTCATGCCAACGATGACTTGAATAACGTCTTCCTCCGATACGAGAGGTGCCCTCTCTTTTTTTCCCTTGGAGAAGTTAGATCCCCCGGCACAAGGGCGGGGCAAGCCAAGAAGGCCTCCCCTCTCTAAGGAGACCGCATTGGGGCGCGGGGTGTCCCCTCCAGAAGAGGGGCGGGGTGTGCTCAGGAGTCTTTTCTTTGCCTTTTCTCTACTTCCTGGGGCTTCTCCGTTCAGTCCCTCCCCTCCCAGGAGGCAGAGCAGAGAACTCTCTCGGGAGTGTCAAAGCTGCCTTAAACCACTTCGGCTCTTTCTCGGCTGTTCAGCTGTCAATAATTGACTCTACACTGGTGCCTGTCTCGGTGGGGTGTCATGTGTGTACAGTTGGGGCGCTAGATGTCCGGGAAAAAGCTTCCATGGGGAAAATCATGCATGCCAGCCAGGCACCCAAAAACAGGAACCGGCTGCTGCTACGGATATTGCATTCCAGATGTGGGCCTCGCTCTGCAAAACAGATCACAAGCATTTGATCTGCATTGCAAGGGTCTGATTGTTTGCCTAGAAGCAGATATTTAGAGCCGAGGTGGCGCAGTGGTTAAATGCAGCACTGCAGTCTACTTCAGCTGACTGCTGATTACCAGCAGTAATAAGAGTTCTAATCTCACCGGCTCAGGGTTGACTCAGCCTTCCATCCTTCCGAGGTGGGTGAAATGAGGACCCAGACTGTGGGGGCGATATGCTGACTCTGTAAACCGCTTAGAGAGGGCTGAAAGCCCTATGAAGAGGTATATAAGTCTAACTGCTATTGCTATTGCTATATCAAGTCCAGTTAAGTGCTTCAGCATGCAGGGAGGGAGGAGGAGGAGAGGGGGGGGGAGGCAGGGAGGGAAGGAAGGAAATAAAGACAGATAGAAACAAAGAAGAAAGAAAGAAAGAAAGAAAGAAAGAAAGAAAAAGAAGGAAGGAAGAAAGGAAGGAAGGAAGGAAGGAAGGAAGGAAGAAAGAAAGAAAGAAAGAAAGAAAGAAAGAAAGAAAGAAAGAAAGAAAGAGAAGGGAGATGGGGAAAGAATGGCATATGGGTCTTGTAGTGCTCTCCTGGGAGGTCGGGAGGTCTTACCCAGAATCAACTCTTCCCCCTTTAGCTCCACAGTAATTTCTCCTTCCCATTCCCGCTTTTGGATGAAGACCCACACTCCTTCAAGAGTGCCCCTTACCCTCCTTTTTCCTCTCTTCTCGTCTTCCTGTAGGTTTGAACGATACAGGCTGGGCCGATCAGCACAGAATTCAAGCAACGGAGTAAGTCCTCCCGCCAGCCTTTCTAAGCAGCGTAACAGCTAATGTCTTTCCTTGAGGCCAGAGTGTCCCCTCGTCCCCTAGGAATTGCGAATATTTACCATGAATATTAAGCGTAACGGGTTGTGCCTCTGTTGGCAAAGCAACAGCGGGAGGTCTTCTGGCAGATTGGGAGGAACCCAGCCATTTCAAGCTGATGTGGGAAAGGATAAAATGGAAATACCTAGCTTGGAAATTGCCCGTTTTTGGAACCTCATCGTCCTAATCAGAAAATCAGGATGGTGGCCCAAATGGCTCAATCAAAGTTCAGTCTGTTTTTTTCTGTGTGTAAAATTCTCGGCTGTAATTATTCTCCTTTTATGTCAGTGGTTCCCAAACTTGGCAACTTTAAGACTTGTGGACTTCAACTCCCAGAATTCTCCAGCCAGCTCTGCTGGCTGGAGAATTCTGGGAGTTGAAGTCCACAAGTCTTAAAGTTGCCAAGTTTGGGAACCACTGTTCTATGTGTTGGGAGGGGAGGCTCAGCACTGGTAGAATTCTGCCCCTTTTAGCCCAGATGACACGGCCAGGGAAAGAACGAAAACATCTGAAGAGAGGTTTAAGGGGTGTGGGTGCTTGTGTACACCTCCCCTCCTGGCCGTAACACCCTGGGCTTCCACCGAGCCGCCCGGTGCTGCCTCCGACTCCTGTGATCCACCGGTGATGCCATTGCTCTCGGGTGACCCCTGCTGCTACCCTGTGTGTCCCTGCAGGTTCTCAGCGAAGTGACCGAGGACAACTTAATAGACCTGGGCCCTGGGTCCCCAGCAGTGGTCAGCCCCATGGTGGGAAACACAGCCCCCGCCGCCACCCTCTCCTCTCAGCTTGCTGGGCTCGGTGAGTATTGTAGTTTCCCTTCGTCTCAAGAAGCTAGTCCACAGCGAGGGCCTTTGAAACTGGGGGGGTTGCCAGGTCGGATGCCGGCAGCTCTGTAGGAGGAAAGACCTAGGATCCAACCCTCTGCATTTAGATACAACGAGGCCCTTTTTCACTTGCAACAGATTTGTGCACAATAAGTCTCTGTGATAAGACACAACCTTCCATTACCTGGAGCTCAATCGTCAAACCATGCTGTGCGCAAATCTGCGTTTGTCCCAGTGGGGCTCTTAGACTCAAGATTTACGTCCCATATTACCCTCAAGCTGCGTCTCATTTAATTGATTCCTGGGTCCCTTCTCTGGCTCGGAGACTCCGGCACCGCAAAGAGGCATGGAGGACTGGATGTGGCACCATTTCCTCCTCCTGAATCTGATCTCTCTCTCTCTTTCCTCACCTCCCCAGAGATGCGTTTTCAATCTAAGCTCCTCTTCCAGATCCCGGCGCTGGGCTTGTGACGGGAGAGGAGACCAGACCGGGGGGGGGGGGGGTTCAGCCCTTCTGTCCACGTGAAGGGAAGAAGGGGAGGAAATCTGGCCGCCTTCAGGCTTGGCTGCAGGGAACGTGTGAAGGCACCAAGGCTCACCATTAAAAAACGACCCAGGGCCACTTTTCCCCCCTTTTCGTTCAAAGCCAAACGGTCCCATCTTCCTTCGCTTAGGAGTTCTAGCTTTTTGTCCTCTGTGTCCCCTCCGTAGATTTGGGCACAAACAACGTGAGTGGGGCTCTCAGCTCGCTCCCCCACAGCAACCCCCGGGATGACTTTGACGTGTTCGCACAAACGAGAGGCGTCTCCGGGACAGATCAGCGCAAAACGTAAGTGGGTGTGGCATGGATTCCGCTGCCTCTCCGAAAACGTATTTCTTCTCTGTATTCCGCCTTCATCATTTTTACAATAGCAATAGCAGTTCGACTTATATACCGCTTCATAGGGCTTTCAGCCCTCTCCAAGCGGTTTACAGAGTCAGCATATCGCCCCCCACAGTCTGGGTCCTCATTTCACCCACCTCCGAAGGATGGAAGGCTGAGTCAACCCTGAGCCGGTGAGATTAGAACCGCCGAACTGCAGATAGCAGTCAGCTGAAGTGGCCTGCAGTACTGCACTCTACCCACTGCGCCACCTCGGCTCTTACAAATGAAACTCAAGGTGGTGAACAGATCCAACACGTATTCCTCCTCCTGTTTCCCTCTCAACAACAACAACCCTGGGAGGTGGGCTGGGCTGAGGGAGAGTGGCTGGACCAATGTTTACCCAGCCGTCTTTCGTGCCTAAGGCAGGACTAGAACTCGCCATCTCCTGCTTCCTAGCCAGGTGCCTTAACCACTAGATAAAACTTGGCTCCTAGGACTGAAAGAGCCGCGCAGGCCAAGAGTCGTCCTCTGGGCCCCAGCTTCAAATCCCCTCAGTCAGCAAATGATCAGGCGCCTTCGTTATGTGGCCACTGCGCTACAGCGAATACATCTTTCCTGTTTTAGATAACACAATGGGAGCAGATCTTCCCCCTTTGCGAGAGGGAATTTGGATCGCTGAGTTAGATCGTATTTCAGACTATTTCTAGGCTACTCAGAGCCAATCCAAGTGGCACTGAGAAATCAAAGACCATCAGAAAGGCAGCGTGGGACCTTTCCAGCCGTGCCAGGCCGTTGTTTGGGTGATGTGATTGTCCCCCGCTTTCAGGGCTGTTAAAAACGGAGTCCTCCTGGCTTTCCGGATGAATGGCAGCCTCCAGAGACCTCCCAGAGACTCCGTGGTAGTTAAGCATGAATGATGCTTTCTCCTCTTTGTTCCATTGGCTCCACCCTGTGGCAGATTTAGAGGAGGGGGCAGGGATTTCTATCTAATCAGCTCCCTCTGCCTTAATTGGATTGGCCCGGTGGGCTTCTGGGAGACGCGAAATCCCCAGATTTAGGAGGTAGCGAAGTGCGGCTTTCTACATGTGTGAATTATTCAGCTCCCCATAATCCAATCTTCCCCCGCAGGCAGAAAGAGTTACGTGTGCTGGCATCCGGTGGCTGCACTGGCTGTTTTCCTTCCTTCCTTGCCAATACAACCACCCTGCTTTTGGGTCTCTTTCGCTATTGTTGGTTTCTGGTTATTCCAGCAATTCTTTCCTTTTTGTCCAGCAGGGCAAGGGAGGATCCACCAACGGGATCCACTAAAGGGATGGCACCTGCCCCGGATATCCGGAAACCAAATTCAGGAGGGGTAAGTCTATTCTGCTGTATTGCCAAAGAGGTAGGTAGGGGGGTAGGTGTGTGATGTGTGTGTGTGTCATTCTTAAGCTGAGGACACGGAAGGGCAGTGCGTTCCCTTGTGTGCAATTGTCTGTTTTTTGGGGTACCTGACTGGAAGTGTGGCAGAGCGAGCTGGGGTTGCCTCCTTCTTTGGTCATGGGGTGGGGGCTCAGCAGTCTAGAAGTATTTGGGGACCAGATATCCAGTGGGCCGGTGGGAAACTCTGGAAGACGGCCCAAAGACCCACCTTCTCTCTCAGCTTCATCTGGATGTTGCCATACTTAAAAGAGACCCTGATTTAGTGTGGAGAAATACGGGGTGCTGCTTTGGGACTGAGGCGAGGGGAGTCTTTCTCCCCCCTCCCCCCCCGCAGTCTAGATTAAGTGCTAAGCACAGAGACCTGATTTGTCAACCTCCTCTCCCCCAGGAGGGATTTTCCCCTCCCCTCCCCCAGGGTTTTATACTTTCTCCAGCTGATCATCCCCTTCCATATTCTGGCCTTTGTAGCATCCAAATGCCCATCTATCTCTAATTAATGTTAACTTCATCAGAATAAATGCTTTGTGCTCCCCCCCGAAACACAGTTGGTTCAAGGCAGTGCCCGTGGCTCTGTTTTCTTCCCCTGCCCCCATTTTTATCCTCACCGTTAAAATGAGAGATTTGCATTTGCCCAATCAGCTTTATAGCCAGGATTGGATCCCTCCAGTGGTAATAATCGGTGATAGGGAACCTTTGCTGCCATTTAAGGCCCGGTTCAGACCTCTTGAGTTTGGGGAGAAGAGATTGTACAGGTCTGGAGGGCACAGAGTTGAGCTTCGTGTGTTGTCAGCTCAAAGGGTCTCCTGGATGGAGCAGGGCCGGAGTAGTGAAGGTGTGTCTCTCCCTCCCCTCCTCCCGAGACTTTGCCCACAGGTGAAAACCTTCTTATTTTGCTTCTTGGCTGCCTTCAACCCTTGTACACTGTAGCCATCGCTGCCCTTTCGATTTTCAGCTCTGATACACTTCACCGTGGCTGAAAAATCGGTAAAACCGGGCACGACTTCCATAACTGCCTCGCTCAGCGACAGAAATCCTGGTCCCTGTTACAGTCCTAATCCGAGGCCCACCTGCAGCCTTGGCTGGCCAGTACCCAAAGCATGGCTTGTTGAGAACCTTTGCAAGCAAAGGCGTGGCCCTCTTGGCTCAGGAGGTGGGCACAGGAAGGGGCGCCTCCTCTACCCGAGGTGGCGCAGTGGTTAGAGTGCAGTACTGCAGGCCACTTCAGCTGACTGTTAGCTGCAGTTTGGCGGTTCAAATCTCACCGGCTCAAGGTTGACTCAGCCTTCCATCCTTCCGAGGTGGGTGAAATGAGGACCCAGACTGTGGGGGCGATATGCTGACTCTGTAAACTGCTTAGAGAGGGCTGAAAGCCCTATGAAGCGGTATATAAGTCTAACTGCTATTGCTATTGCTATCGCTACCCTCAGGCTGTCGATTCTTCTCTAGAACCGGGTGGGAGGCCCAAGGCCTTTTCCCCAGGTGCCTGCAGCTGGACGTCCTGCATCTGCCTTGGGAGGGGGGCAGCGTGGGGCGAGTTTTTCTAACCTATGGTAACGAGGCTTTCTGTTCTCAACACACAGCGGAGAGGTAAAGGTGGGAGTTGCCCCATGGAGCCCATAGACAGGTGGCTCATTTCCCAAGGAATGGTGAGCACCATTTTGCCATCCGGTGACCTCCCCTCCCCCCTCCGTGTCGCCCTCACGCCTCCCGGTGTCCCCTTTTCGCCGGCCTCACCACCCGCCCTTCACCTGTCACTCAACCTGTTCAAACAGGACCAGCGTGGTGGAAGTAAGGGGAGGGTGGGGAGATGGAAGGCTGGGCTGCTCGGGGGGGGGGGGGCTGAATGCAGGTAGTCCTCGATTTACAACAGTTCATTCAGTGACCGTTAAAATTCACAAAGGGCGCTGGAAAAAGTGACTTTGGATCCTTTTTCACAGTTAGGACCTTGGAATCATCATCCCCACGGCTGGGTGATGAGAATTCAGACGCTTGGCAACTGGCCCACACTTATGACCATTGCAGCATCCCGGGATCATGTCTTATTTCCCCTTTTTGTGACCTTCAAAGTCAGCGGGGAAGCCAGATTCACTTAACGACCGGGTTACTAACTTAACCACTGCACTGATTCACTTAACCACCGAGGCAAGGAAGGTCACAAAATGGGGCAAAACTCATTTATTACCAAACCTCTCACTTGACAGAAATTTTGGGCTCGATTGTGGTCGTAACTCAAGGACTACCTGTACTTTTTTTCAGACGGGGAACGGGGGTGGCGGTGGGGGGGGGACACAAAGAGACATATTGCTCGCGCGCTGGCCTTGTTTTCCAATACTTGGGTGGATCTCTCCACTGGTCCCTTGTACTGTCGTCCGTCTTTATTTTTTAATTTTTTAATACCTGCAGTTTTGCCTTTTTCCCCTCCCTGGTAAACACAAGTCCTCCGACGTTTGGGGTTCTGCACAAGGCAGCACAAAAGAGCCACGTGAGCTCAGGTGAAAGATGCTTGATCCGTCTCTTCCTCTTCCCCTCTGAGGCCCTCAGGTGTTTTGGACTTCAACTCCCATCCTCCTCTGGGCAGCCCAGAAGCTCCGCATACCTGGGCCGCCCTCAGTTCATCCGCCTTCCTGCTAAGGTTGGGAGGAAGAGGAGGGAAATAACAGCATGGCCTACAAGAGCAGAAAACCCAAAAACAGCAGACGCCTACCTGAGTGTTTTTCAAGCTGGACCACTGGAAGATGCCTGGACTTCAACTCCCAGAATTCCCCAGCCAGCTATGCTGGGAGTTGAAGTCCTCGCGTCTTCAAGTAGTCTAGCTTGAGAAACTCTGTTCTACACTCCCCCCAGCATGCTGGGTATAAATTCCGCCTGGAAGATTCTGCTGCTTTCGAACCATTATTATTATTATTATTATTATTGCAAAGGAAGGAAAAACCCTAAATACAGCTAGGCAGGAAAATGCAGGAGTTAGTGGGACATTATTTAAGTCGCCCTGAAGTTATACATTGAAAGGGGAGTTTCAATAGCAGTCATCCCCAGGCTGCTGATCGCAGCTTCTTTTTTTAAAATCACATTTTTATTGGTTTGTCAAAATATAAAATACAAAGAGAATTTTTTTAAAAAAAGTAATAGAAATCAGGTGGGGGAAGGGAGGAAAAGGAACTGTGAATTTTTGCAGGAGACAAATTCTTAGCAAAACATTAAAGGAGGGAAGGGATTTGGTTTGGAAAAGTGGGTGCAAGCTGTTTAGGGCTGAGGTAGCGCAGTGGTTAGGGGTGCAGTACTGCAGGCCACTTCAGCTGACTGTTATCTGCAGTTCAGCGGTTCAAATCTCACCAGCTCAAGGTTGACTCAGCCTTCCATCATTCCGAGGTGGGTGAAATGAGGACCCGGATTGTTGTTGGGGGTGATATGCTGACTCTGTAAACCGCTTAGAGAGGGCTGAAAGCCCTATGAAGCGGTATATAAGTCTAACTGCTATTGCTATTAGGGGACAGAGTGATAATTAGGGGGAGCTAGACTGCTTGTAAAGAGTCCCTCACCCACCCAAGAGAGAATGGAGGCAACTCCTGACATCTTTTACCTTTTAAATCCCTCGAAAGATTGCACCCTTCCCCACACCAGGTCATCCCACTGTTTCAATTTCTTGGGGAGGCCCTTAAGACAACTATATTTCTCCCCCTGACTTGAACGTTCTGCTCCCCCTCCTCCGTTGTTCCAAGCATCCAGACTGCTAGCTTGTGTTTGTTCAGCTTGGAAAAAAAGGTTACTGCCCCCTTCGCGGACCCTTTAACAACACCCGTACGGAATCGGAGAGGCTGGTGGCTGCCCAGTCTGTCCTTCAGAAGCTCCCCATCCCTGTTTGTTCTTAACACGGACATATTTGACCTCCTCTGTCCAACTAACCCCTAACCATGTTCCCAGCAGCAGAAGCTGCTAGCCGTGTCTCTTTAGGAGAGGCACCTAATAATACAATGGACCTGCCCAAGTGTGCAAGCAGACAGGTGAGACGGAAGTGCAAGGACACAGGAAGAGTCCCTCGCCAAAGGCTGGAAACTTAAAGGATTTAAAGCATGTCGGGTCAGCTCATTCTCTTTTCCAGACAATATTTTTCTACGTGTCTCAGTCTTGATTGCGAGCCCCCTTCGGTTCGGGCACCTCGTAGCCTAGACTCAGCAGCCAAGTGGCTTTGAAGGAGCTTCCTTCCATGTTGACCCTTGACCAACGCATGGAAACCGGCCCCAGCCGTTGCTTCACTGGCTGCGACTTGCCGCACAATACCTGAATCGACAAGCCACGGTTATAGTGTCCGCTCCTCTGTCCAGACAGCCCAGGACTGGAGAAAGGGGAACGTTTGGCAAATGGGGAATGAAAAGCCAGCAATTACAATATCTGACATGGCAAGACACAGGTTTGGGTCTGAAGCTGGAGGATCATTTGATCGTTTCGATGAGCGTTCCGTTTCCAAGCAGGCCTGAGCTGGGGGGGAATCTCATTCTGTGTGGTTGCGGCAGAAGCCAGCTCTGCCTGGCCCAGATTTGGCAAAGATCCGATTGATTTCTCTCTCCCCTCCGCCCCTGATCTGTGTCTTTGAGCCAGACCACCTTGACCAAGCGGGGAATGGACAGAAGGGGTTTTTAGACCTATTCGCACAAGGCAGCCTGCTGGACATGAGAGGCAAAGGACGGGATCACAACTTAACATTGAATTGTTCTTCGGGTTGCGCATCAATTTGGGCGAGAGGCCCTCCCCCCCCCCACCGCTTGACCTACAGAATTCAGATTAAAATCAGCTGCGATATTGATTTAGACCATCGCCTGGCGGCCCGATGTTATCCGCCCTCCACTGTCCTGAGAGGGGGGGGGGGCAGAAGGCGTGTGCTGTGTGTGTCTGCGTGTGTGAATGTGTGTATACGCAGAAGCACCTTACAACTTGTGTGGATCGGAATTTGCCCAGCGAAGGCTTCTTTGTGCCCATGAAAGAGGAACAGGGACGAAAGGAATCTCGGAATTCAGAACCGTCCCACTAAATCCCAAGGGATTTTCGGATGTCCGTGCAGCCGGTCCGAGGTTGACCCTTATGGGCCGGGGCTTCTTCCCCCCCCGTCTTGCTTCTCTCACCCAGCTGCACACTTCGGCACCGTTTCCCAAAGCCTTCGTTCCTGCCCACCCGCTCCCCCTCGAAGGGCATCCTTCCTGCTCTCCTACCTTCCGTTGTGGGTTAGGAAGCAGGTGGCAGCCCCATTGCTCCTGGTTTAGAGGGTGCCCACCCCTCTCAACCGCCCCCCACCCCCCCATTTCACTCATCATAACCTTTCCTGTGTTGAGTTTTGCTAGCCACACGGCCTCGTTTTCACATTGCTTTCTTTGTGGGTGTGCTTTTTTTTTTCCCGTTCGGTTGCGACCCCCACCCCCTACCCCCCGTGCGATGACAGCAGTGCACTTTTTATTTTAATTTTACGACAGCAATGCATCTTACACAGCCTATATTTGTGTTTTTGTTTTTGTTTCTCCCTCTTTTTCCTCTCTTTTGTTCCTTCCTCTCTCTCCCCCCACCCCTCATTCTGGGCCCATATTTCTGGGTGTATTTTTTGGTCTTGTTTTTCCGCCTTTGCTGCCCTGCCTAGATTCCTGTCCCACAATCCTCTGTCATGGAGGACATTGAGGAGTGGCTGAGTACCGACGTGGTAAGAGACTCTCTGGTTCTTCTGCTTTGGTCCTCGTTTGCACTTTAGAAATTTGCCTCCGAGGAGGAGGAGGAGGAGGAGGGCAGGGTGCTGCCAGGGCAGGAGCTCTCCTTTGGCACACGTTTCTAAGAGACTGGCGGTCCTCGACTTACAACCGTTCATTCAGTGACTGTTCGAAGTTACAACACCACTGAGCAAAGCCACTTACGGCCGTTTTTCTCCCCGAAGGACTGTGGCAGCGTCCCCTGGTCACGCCATCCAAACTCAGATGCTTGGCCAGTGGTTCGTATTTAGGATGGCCGCAGCATCCCGGGTGACGTGATCCGCTTTTGTAGCCTCCCGAGAAGCGAAGGCCAACGGGAAAGCCAGATGTACTTGACCATTCTGTCACTTGACTTAATTGCAGTGATTCGCTTAACAAGAGTGGCAAGAAATGTCATAAAATGGGGCAAAACTCAAATATTTCACTTAGCGACAGAAAGGTTGGGCTCAATTGTGGCCGTAAGTCGAGGTACTTCCTGTACTCCTGGGAAAAAAGATGTGGGGTGAAAGGAAGACGGGGGGGGGGGAAGGGTTGGACCGGCAGGTGGGAGACATCCGACATGGGCGGCCTCTGGAACAGATGTGTGCTGAAGGAGAGGGGAGGATTGGCCAACTCCCAGGAACTTGGAAGGTGTGTAAGCAACGTTTCTTAACCTTGGCAATTCTTAAGAGAAGTGGACTTCAACTCCCAGAATTCCCCAGCCCACAGGAAAGTCTAGAGCAGTGTTTCTCAACCTTGGCAACTTGAAGATGTCCGGACTTCAACTCCCAGAATTCCCCAGCCCACAGGAAAGTCTAGAGCAGTGTTTCTCAACCTTGGCAACTTGAAGATGTCTGGACTTCAACTCCCAGAATTCCCCAGCCCACAGGAAAGTCTAGAGCAGTGTTTCTCAACCTTGGCAACTTGAAGATGTCTGGACTTCAACTCCCAGAATTCCCCAGCCCACAGGAAAGTCTAGAGCAGTGTTTCTCAACCTTGGCAACTTGAAGATGTCCGGACTTCAACTCCCAGAATTCCCCAGCCCACAGGAAAGTCTAGAGCAGTGTTTCTCAACCTTGGCAACTTGAAGATGTCTGGACTTCAACTCCCAGAATTCCCCAGCCCACAGGAAAGTCTAGAGCAGTGTTTCTCAACCTTGGCAACTTGAAGATGTCCGGACTTCAACTCCCAGAATTCCCCAGCCAGCATTCGCTGGCTGGGGAATTCTGGGAGTTGAAGTCCAGACATCTTCAAGTTGCCAAGGTTGAGAAACACTGCTCTAGAGTATAGCTGGCTGGGGAATTCTGGGAGTTGAAGTCCAGACATCTTCAAGTTGCCAAGGTTGAGAAACACTGCTCTAGAGTATAGCTGGCTGGGGAATTCTGGGAGTTGAAGTCCACTTCTCTTAAGAATTGCCAAGATTAGGAAGCACGAGTCTATAGAAACACATTGCAAAATACAGAGCAGAAAAATGTTCCAAAGGACTTTTGGCTTAGTGTCGGAATGGGGAAACGTCCTGCCCGCTTCGAAGGACACGGCTGGCTGGGTAGATCCCACGGATCTCTCCGTGCACGATCCTTTGCTTTGGATTTCATCGGAGGAGGGGGGTTGTTCCCCCAGCCCTGTGCTTTTGCCCTGAAGGTGGGGATGCCAAGAAGGGTCCTTGGGAAGAGGGAGGCCCACGGTGGCCCCTTACTCCAGCCCTTTCTGATGGAAGCAGGGCATGAAAGCTGCTGCTTCTGAGACTTCCCAGGATAACAACGAATGGTGGGATCCTGGGGGGATTCTACAGTCAGCCGACCCCTGAATCCGGAAGGTCACTTTTATCCGTTGGAGGATTGATTCTCCTGCGTTGGCAAAGCCAAGCGGGGTCAGAAATCTGTGGGCCACATTTTCTTGCTGTTGTCTTTTTTTAAATCCCGAGTTGGGGCAAGTCGGGGGCTGAGTTTTTGGGAGCATCCTCAGTTGGCTCACCCTGCTGGCAACATACTTACACCCCCCCCCCCGCAGTTCTTAAAGAAGGAAGGGTATAAAAATGGTAAGCTCTCTCTCTCTTTTCTTCCCCACTCCCCCTTTCCTTCTTCCTCCAATTCCAGAAAGGAGATGAGCTGGAAGAAGGCGTGACCAGCGAAGGTACGTAAGCAGCCCAGGGAGCGAGTTGAAAAGGGTGAGCTGCCAGGCGACGGGGGGAAGACCCCTTTCCGAGCTGCCCCCAGCCATGGACCGCAGGGACATCCCGCCCCCCTCCCACAACATCCGAGAGAGGGGAGCTTAATGAAGCCTAACAGGCATGGCCTGCCCCTTCCTCCCTAGTTCTGCAAACTGGATACGTGGGAAATGTAGGCCGGGAAGAAAGACTGGACCGCCCTCTGCCGGAAATGGTGCAGGGTTTCCTGCTTGAACGGGGTTGGACTAGAAGACCTCCAAGGTCCCTTTCAACTCTCTTATTTTGTTAAAGCTTGCAGCCAGCCTCCCATTTCTCCTCTGGGCAATCATGCCAAGCCTTTTCCAGCAGACAGGGCCAAAGCTGACCCCTAGGGCAGCCAGTCACCCCCAACCAGGCACTCCTCGGGCTGTTCTAGGGGGGGATTTTGACAGGGAAGAGTCACGAAATGGCCTTGGGACTCCCAAGGGGGCTTTTTTCTTGCAAGAGGCGGCTGGGTTTTTCTCCGAAGGCCTTTCGCTTCTCCTCCGAGAAGCTTCTTCTTCAGAGCGGAAGAAGCTTCTCGCACGAGAAGCAAAACCTCTTCGAAGAAAAACCGGAAAGTCCGGCTGCCTCTTGGGAAAAAAGCCCCCCTGGGACCATCGTGGGCTGGAGGAGGACGGAGAATCTCCGGGGGGGACATTTGGTCTCTGAGCCTTCAGCAGTTTTTTCTCTCTCGTTTCGAACCTTGCAGAATTCGACCGCTTCCTGGAGGAGCGGGCCAAAGCCGCGGAAAGGATCCCCAACCTGCCCTCCCCTCCTCAGGAGGAGCCCACACCGCCGCCCGCCAACGCACCGCCCAGCAAAAGGAAGACGGAGCGGTCCGAGGACGCCCTCTTCGCTCTGTAGCGGCCCTTTCCATCCCCCCCCCTGCACGGAAGGAGGAGGCCGGGAGCAACCTGGCTAGCCATGGGCCCCTTCCCGTCCCCGGTGGCCCCCCAACAGGTTGCCCTTTTCCCTCCTCCTCCTCCTCCGGGGCTCGGCCCCAATTCCTTAACCTGGGGAGGGTCTTGACAGCCGTTCTACCCCTCGGCTAGGGGTGGTTTCTCCCTTCCCTCCCTCTCACCCCTCTGATGATGCTGAGAGTCCTCCCCCCCGTCCCGTTTTTTCTTAAGTCAGAGATCTGCATGACTACTTGGCACAGGTTCCGTCCCCACTCCCTTCCCAGTCCTGTCCCCCCCCCTCCCCGCCCCCTCCCCTTGCTTAGGCACAATAACCATGCCTTCAGTCCTGGCCTCAGCTCTAGTTAGGAGGCTCCAGAGCCCGGCCTGCGGTCCCTTCTGCTCCGGCCTCCTGCAGAAATCAAAGCAGGCCTTCCATCAGCATCAGCATCAGCGCCACTGCTATCTTCTCCTCTCGTTAGCTCTGCTTGGGAGGTGTTGGGGGGGGGGGGGTGTTGCTACATCAAAGCTACAACGGGAAGGAGGGTCACTTTGGTTAGCCAGGATACCTTCAGGGGTCCTGCGGCTGACGAAGGAGCCTCTCTCTCTCTCTGCAGGCCCCGGCTGCACGTGTTTTTTTCCCTCCCCTTGACCCCCCCCTCCCTTCCCTCTCTTAAGTAGGTCAGAAATTCCGTCCCACCTGTGCGGGGGGGGGGGCAGGCCAGTGTGCCCCTCCTTCCCTCCCTCCCTCTTTACAAGAACGGTATTGATAAGGGAAAAGTCACAGAAAGGGACAAGATTGCACTTTGCACTGGAAATGTTAACCCCGCGCGGCAGTTGTGTCTGGAGGTGTGAAACACTCTGTGTGTGTGTGTGTGTGTATGTGTGTGTGTGTGTGTTACAACCTTATTTGCGTTTTAAAGCACTAAATGGACTATATTATTAGCGGGACTCTCTTCTAAACACTAACAAAAGGGTGGAAAGGCGGGGGGGGGGATGCAGCCCTGCTGGAATGAGAGGGGACTTCTGCCCCCCCCTCTAACTCCAGCATTTCAGCACTGCCTGGTAGAAAGGGGGGGGGCTTCACCGTTAACTCTCCCCTCACCCTGCTGCATCTTACTTTCTCCTGCCGTCTCTCTCTGTAGTCTTTTGTTGAATGCTGCCATATGTCAAACCCGAAAAGAGACCCAATTCCTTCTAGGAAAAACTCATCCCACTCCAGGGAGAGATTGTAGCCTTCTCCCCCCCCCCCCCCCCCGCCTTCTTGGGCTTTATTTTAAGAAAGGGGGAAATGTGTCAAGAGGGCCCATTCCCACAGGGCAGGCTCCAACCGAAAAGTTAAGACTTTTCTAACTCTGCAAAACGAACTGGGTGCTAATGGAATTAAGTTGCATTTAAATGCGTTGGCTCGAAGCGAAAGGAGCATCCTGGCCTCCTTTCACCCATCCAAGTTGGGCACCGTAGGCCGCGGCTGTGCCTTTGCTCCAGGAGAGGAAGAAGCGAACCCTTCCATGCTCCTGGGCAGGGAACCCGCTTGAATTGCCACCTGGCTGCCCTGACTGCCAGCCCGGGACAAGAGGCGGCGTTTTCTTGCCTGTGACACAACCTTTGTCCCAAGATTTCCCCACTGCCAACCGTCGCTTGGCACCGAACCTTTGAGTCCTCGGTCAGCACTCTGGGTGTTTCTGGGTGATCCTGATCAACCCATCAGGGGCCTGCAGGAAAAGCTGCTGGATCCTCCCTTGGTCAGTTAATCTGCAGCCCTTAAGAGAGGCTCCAGTTCCTTGGCCTGCGACCTCCTCCTGGCTCCCAACCGAGAACCGACCCCAAGAAACCAGCTTCTCCCCAAATCTTCGCTCTCCTCCAGAGCACGGGGTTTCCCCCTGGTTTGTCCTGTTTCTCCCCCCACTGACTCCCCCACTGCTAACAGTTCAGAATCTCTTTCCCTGAAACCCTTTTCGTAGCCTCGCCATCTGTATATTTAAAGCTACTTTTTCCTCTAGTTCTGATTTTAAAAACGGATAATATTTATTGACAAACCATACTCAAGCGTTTTCTTTTATTCGAGGGGGGGGACCGTCGACTGGCAGACGAATGGAATTCATTGCTTGAAAGGGAAACGTAAAAAGGTTTAACGGGGTGTAAAAACGATAACTAGCGATAGTTTTAACAACACTGAAACCCCTTTAAAACTATCCTGGCTTCTCTCTTTCTCCTCCTAGTGACAATATACCCGAGAGAGAGAGAGAGAGAGCAAAAACACCTGGAATCTGTTTTTGGTTCTTTTTGCATAAGGCTGTATTAACCGATGTCACTTAACCCTCCTTTCGGATGTCTCTGTGTCTCTGTACATATTTATATATATATTGTTTCTGCATGTCAAAACCGTTCCCAATAAACAGAAAATAGTGCAATCTTAAGAGAGCAACGGCCAATGACTCCCTCTGTCTCACCCGCGGGCACAAGGAGAAACCTGGCGGAAAGATGCAATACGGGTGGTAGTCCTTGACTTACAACAGGTCATTTGCCGACCGTTCGAAATTACGACAGCACTTGAGAAAAGTGACTTCCGGCTGTTTTCAGTCGCGACCTTTGCTGCCTCCCCAGGGTCAGGGGATCTAAATTCACAGGCTTGGGGGGGTGGGTGGTTCACATTTATGACGGTTGGATCATCCCCTTTTGCAACCTTCTGACAAGCAAAACGATACTAGTGATCGTTTTAATGTTGAGTGATACCCAGCCCCGCTTAGATGGAACGGGTGATGTGGAATTTTAATACTGTATTTTTTATTTTTTATTTCTATTTTTAAATGTTTCTTGTCTGTTGTGAGCCGCCCAGAGTCCCCGTGGGAGCGGGCGGCATACAAATCCTAATTAACTTGAAACTATTCCCTCGGTCAACGGGAAATCCAGATTGGCTTAACCACTCGGTAAACTAAGTTATCAGCTGCGGCGATTCACTTAACGACTGAGGCAAGAAAGGTCGTAACATGGGGCAAAACTCCATTTTAACAAACGTCTCATTTAACAATAGAAATTTGGGCTCAATTGTGCTCGTAAGTTGAGGATAATTGTTAAGCAAGTCCATTTTTCTGAACACCCTTTTTTTTAATCAGAAACCAGGAAAAAAAACACCCCTGAAGTAGATAAATCTTCATATATAATTCCTTCAGGATGCTGGTACCTGTCCACCTTAAAGCAAAAAGTCACAACTTCCATTATGCATATATTTCATGCAAATGCATCAGCTTTTTCCTATTTCTTAAGATTCATATTATCAAGAAATTAGAAATAGGAAGAGGAAAATATCTATGGCTGCCTTAGACTGGAAGTTGGGGGGGGGGGGGGGGTTTACCATCTCCACTCTGAAAATTCGGAGTTCTCGCCCCAGTCTTTGAGGGGCGAGTGAATCTTGTAATGGTACTTTCCAGCTCCGTTTTCAAGTCATAACAGCTGGTGACCGTAGCACATCTGGTGTCCCCTGGCAGCCTTTTTGGGGAAACAAACAGAAGCTGGGCCTTGTTTCCTAATTCCCATCTGCAGAAGGAAAGATGGGCTCCACTCCAGCTTCCCAGGAGACGCATCGGGGGTCTCTGCAAATGGAAAAGAGATGCTTCACCCGCCAGAACTCTCTTGCCCGTCATGGGCATCACCCAGGCCACCCAAACGGCAGAAAGCAACGCCCCGTGTTCTGTTTTACTCTTAACATGGGATTTCCCAACCTTGACCGGTGGACTTCAACTCCCAGAATTCAACAGCCAGGGGAATTCTGGGAGTTGAAGTCCACCCGTCTTAAAGCGGCCAAGGTTGAGAGACTCTTGAGATGGCGAGAGAGGCCTGTCAGTTTTGCTGTTATTTGAAAGAGCACAACGTCGGGACTCGAAGGGAGCCGGTGAAACCTGCCCACACAGCACTCCTGGAACCACAGCTGGAAAGAGTCGGCTCTCCTCCCAGCGCTCGTGCCCTCCAGCACATAGCGTGCCTGGCATCTTTGTGGGTTACACCTTTCTAGTGAAACACAACACAGCCAGCTTCTGTTGAGCAAGAGAAGCACGCTGGATTCCCTGGCGGTGCAGGAAAACGCTGGAAAAAACCGTGACCCCAGCAGATCTTTCTCGCCCTGCCAGAGAGAGTAAAGGGACGCAGGCAGGGGACAAACGAACAGGGATGGCGTGTTATTACAAGCACCAGTCCCAGGTCGGGTTGCATTTCCCCCCCCTCCTGGCACGTTTTAAGCCCAGCAGAGATGCGCTGGAGAGCTTCCCTTCCCACCCTTCCCAGCCGAGGTGGTGCAGTGGTTAGGGTGCAGCACTGCAGGCTACTTCAGCTGACTGCAGTTCTGCAGTTCGGCTGTTCAAATCTCACCGGCTCAGGGTTGACTCAGCCTTCCATCCTTCCGAGGTGGGTGAAATGAGGACCCGGATTGTTGTTGGGGGCGATATGCTGACTCTGTAAACCGCTTAGAGAGGGCTGGAAGCCCTATGAAGCGGTATATAAGTCTAACTGCTATTGCTATTGCTATCCTCACAGCCCTGGGTTCAGGTGCTGCAGAAAACTGCACCAGTTGGATTTCTGGGAAAGGAGCAGAGGATCCAGAGAAAGGGCTGGATCAAAGGCCCAGATCAGAAGGACCCTTCCCTTACAAATCAAAAGGAAGCCCCCCCCTCCCTCCCAACCTCTCCAGTGTTGGTAGGCTGAACTTTGCAAGGACGTTGGTAGCTTTTTAGTAGCACATTTACCCTTCTTTCCAATTGTGAAATAACCTCCGTGCCACGGAAATGCAAAGGCTCCGTTGGATATCGGGCATCTCCCGTCCTGACCACATCACATTTGACAACATTTTGGTGTGACACCAATTACAGAGAAGACGAGAGAAGGCCGGATCCACCTGTATGGGCGTGTCCCGAGAGCAGCACCTTCCACTGTGGCCAAGGCTGCCTACCAATTAGAAGTCAGTGGATGAGGACCTCGCGGGCATCCAAAACAGAGCGGGCTAGACACCATCGACAAAGATATGCAAGCCACGGGCCTGCGCCCTGGAGACGCAGCTGAGCGTGCGAATTGGCGTTCAAAGCAGACCCTTCACCTGCGGGAATATGCTAGTGTGGGAAGTTATCACCCAGCCCTCTCCCAGAAAAATGAAATATCCTAGGAAATATTGAAAAGGCAGAATATTTCTCTGGATGTGAAAAGAAAGAAACATGCTTTAAAAGACAGAATAGTTTCCTGTAGCTTCCTGCCCATCCACTCTTTGTCAATAGGCCATTGAGAAGGCCAGGCTAGCCCACTTTACATAACAAAGACTTCCCCACTGCAGCTGCAGGGGGAAGGGATATTGCTCAACTCTCCACATGGCATCTGAGAACTCATCTATACCCGGACTCACAGCCTAGAGAGTAGCCCCCTGCATGGCACCATGGGAGTCTGACAACCAATCAGAATACATTTCGTACACAGGAACAGGAAACAGAGAGGTGGGACTAAACAGGGTACTGTTTAGCCTAGCAAGCCCCTCCCTCAGCCCTTCTCTTCTTCTCCACCAACATTGAAGCATGTGATCCCCTTTTCTGTTCAGGGCTCAAGCCATGTGGCCCCGTCCAACAATCAACCATTTTTCCAAGCAGCCTCCATGTCTCCAGTGTCTTTTCCCCCACTTGGAGCTGAACCCAGAAGGACATTTCTTTCAACACTAGGAAGAAGATTTGCTACCATTATGCCCAATCAATCCGATCCTTTTGCAATTCAGTCTCTCGTTAGAGCAGAGCAGGCCTCGGTGGGCACAGGGCGGTTAGCCCCAGGCAAATCCTGCATTTGGTTGCAAAGCTGGCGCTAGGAAACGCGGGTTCTTCACCCTCCTTTATCCCTCCTGCTGCTGTAGTGTGGAGGGAAGATGGGGGCTGTAGTCCAATTTATCTGGAGGCCCCCCCCGCTGGGAAAAGCTTAGTATAGTGCAGTGTTTCTCAACCTTGGCAACTTGAAGATGTCTGGACTTCAACTCCCAGAATTCCCCAGCCAGCGAATGCTGGCTGGGGAATTCTGGGAGTTGAAGTCCAGACATCTTCAAGTTGCCAAGGTTGAGAAACACTGGTATAGTGGAGCAGGTAAGAGGAGGAACCGTCTGCCCATGCTCAGAGGCTTTGTTGCAAACTTTGCACAAGTGCTCCTTCCTCCCCTCACCCCTCCCACAATGGGGGAACCCCAAAACTTTGAATCCGACTCTGTTCCTGCTTAAGTGGACGATCCCCTTCCCAGTTTCCTCCTGCAAAGGACCAAACATTAAAAAAATACGCGCGGCCCGTTTAAATATTGGCCCCGCCCTCCGAGGACACGTCACCATTGGTGGGCAGGTCCTCGCGTTCTCCACGTGGAGGAGGGGGAATCCCCGCCCCCATGATGTAATCCTCGAGCCTGAGCCGTGATGCGAAATCACTCCACTGCGGAGCCGAGCGCTGATTGGCTGAGCCGGCTGGTACTACGAGGGTGTTTCCCGGCGGCTCAACCAAGCTTCCCCGCGGAGGGCAGCTCTGTTTTGGTTCCCGCCGATTGGCTGCTTGCCTCGGGGGGCCCCGCCCAGGCGCGGGCGGACAAGAATTAACCCTTTCATCTCCTGAGAGGAGCTGGAGGTTTCCCACCTGAGCCGAACCAGGAGGGCACAACAGCCCTGCGAGGTTGTCAAATAAAGTTACAAGGGGTTTTCCCCTCCCAAATTGAGGACAAATTCATGGAGACAATTAAGAAAGCCTAGAAACGGCTCATGAAATGGAACCTCTCGTTATTTATTTATGAAATTTATTTATGTATTTGCAATCACAGTGTTAGAAGTGCGTAGCTTTTAATTCCTGATGCCTTTTATTCGTTTATGCCCCAATATTTGGATGCTTTCACCATTGCATGTCCCTGGGCAGCTTGCAAACCTAACCCCCCAAATTGAAAAAGCACATCTTTGCTTAAAAATGGCCATCAATCACGGTCCCCTCTTAAGAACAGCATGGATAGACTTCCTCCAGGGTAATCCCTCCCCAACTAGATTCTGAACTCATAAAGATGCAATTACCGGCTGCTTCATTTGATGGATTGACGGATTATGTGCCCATGTTTTAGAGAAAGAGATCTTCTCCAGGATCATCTGCCCCTAAACTGGTCCTTCAGGTCTTCCTTCATCCGGCTGCTAGCTGACCTCTTCCTCCCACCTTTTCCACCATCGGCTTCTCCAGAGAGACGGCTTTTCTGTGGATGGATCACTAATATAGCATCAAGTTATTATTGATTCTTGGCAATAACACCGAGTTTTTCCCAGGAGGATCCTCCCCAATGTGATCCTTCAGGTCTTCCAATAGTGAATCCATCATCACTGCAAATATCCTCCTGACTTCTGGTTGTCTTCTTCTCTTCCCCACCACCAGAGCCTTCTCCAGGGAGCTGGGTCTTCACGTAACCTGTCCAGAGTAGGATCATTTGGGATCATTTTCTTCCTCTGAGCGAGTTGATTACAATTCGAGGACCCATGGGTTGTTTCCTTGACCGCCCATCACCTCCTCAAGAATCTTTTCTGACGCCGAAGTTCGGAGGCATTAATGCTCTTCCTATCTTGCTTCTTCAAAAGTCCACTTTAGATTCCATAGAGCAGTGTTTCTCAACCTTGGCGACTTTTAAGTCCTGTAGACTTCAACTCCCAGAACCCCCCAGCCAGCAAAGCTGGCTGGGGAATTCTGGGAGTTGAAGTCTACAGGACTTAAAAGTCGCCAAGGTTGAGAAACACTGCCATAGAGAAAAGAACTTTAGCATCACTTTGAATGTACACTCATCGGCATGCATTAAAATGAAACTTTGTTGTATACAGTCCCCAAAGGGTTTGCCACCTCCAATATATACTATATCAGTGATGGCTAACCTTTTCCAGACTGAGTGTCCAAAGCACACGTGCACACCTGAACCCCCCAAAATGCAGTGCATGTGCCCCACCCACTCCCACATATGCATGCACCCTGCCCGCACCCACATGTTCCCCCACATGTCCCCCGCATGCATGTGCACCCCCTGTATGCCCCCTGCCCCCCTGTGCATGCACGCACAGCCCCCCCACATGCACTATGCGCCACGCTCATGTGCAGGGAGTGGCTGAACTGGGGCGACGGCTCGCGTGCCCACAGAGAGGGCGCTGTGTGCCATGGGTTCATCAACACGACACTATATAAACATAACTAGCTAACTAAACAAATATGCACATACCCACATATGTGACACAGAGAAACAACACCGTTCAGTTCAGATGTATCACATGTACATGGCGAGAAAAACGAATCTTAGACCTATCAAAGCAGTCAACACTTCTGGTGGCAGTGAGTTCTGTAGGTTTAACTTTCAGTTTATTCTATGCTTGCAAGGGAGCCATCTCCCCAAACTTCCTTTGCTAGCATTGTGAAGCCCTTTTGTAACTTTATTGGTCTGCATTGAGATGAAATGCTCAAGCCTCTTTGATTTTAGGGTGCCTTCCTTGGTCTTGTTTACGAATTCCATGGCCGGCTTCTCTCGAATCCTTGCCCTGGGGAGGGGGTGTGTGTGTTGTCCCCACTTTTCTCCTCCTGCTCCCTCAATTTTTATTGCAATATTGTGGTGCTCCCTCTCAGTTTTGATAGCCAAAAATTCCATTCATAAATGTTAAGTTTCCTTTCCTCACTTCCTAAACTGCTATGAAAGCTATAATCCGCTTTCTGGAAAATCTCTTTGAATCCATTGAGGGTATTTGCAGCAAAGAAATCACGTGAAGGAATCTATGACACAATTTCTTGTCAGCTCACCCTATTTCCCAAACTTATCAACCCAGAATTATGGAAAAAAATTCCATCAGTGAGAACAATTAACCGATGGAACGGCCTGCCTCCAGAAGTTGTGGCTTCTCCATCACTGGAAGTTTTTAAGAAGAGACTGGACTGTCATTTGTCCAGAATGGCTTAGGATCTCCTGTTTGGGCAGGGGGCTGGACTAGAAGGCCTCCAAGGTCCCTTCCAACTCTGTTATTTTGCATTCTGGTGTTGCGATGTCTGTTGGAACAAACTCCCCGTGGAGATTCAAACCCTCACCACCCTCCAGGCCTTCCGTTAAAAAGCCGTTAAAACCTGGCTGTTCCCACAGGCCTGGGGCTAAAGAGCTGTTGCCCCCGTCTTGAATGGTATGACTGCTGTGTGTTTTTAAATTATGTATTGTTATGTATCGTTTTTATTTTTTATTTTTTGTCTGTACCCCCCCCCTTCCCTGATTTGATTTGTTAGCCGCCCTGAGTCCCCTTCCAGGGAAAAGGGCGGCATATAAATATAATAAATGAAAATGAATGAATGAAATGAAATGAATGTTGCATCACTTCATGTTTGTGGTAGTTCTTAACCCTAGGAGGGTGGTAACAACTTGAATTTGTGGGATGTCAGTGTCCTTCTTATAAGGGATTTGTGTGGCCAGTGGCTCTCGTGATGGTATCAAAATGTTCGGAAGCCGACCCACAAGCTCAGAGAATGAACCTCCATACCCTCATCCTACACCCGAGCTACAGATATTCCCCACTATCGCAGATCTTAACCCTATCTTGAACTGGTTCTCTGAATTAACTGGGAGGAGAGTTTTATATATATAAAAAAAGGGTGGAGTGCCAGTTAGATTAACCTAAGTGTGCAAAATTACACCAACTGGCTTCCCACACTGCGTTCCCAGGTAAAGAAAACAATTCCTGCTCTTTGCAAAAGCCATGTGCTTTTAAAGCCCTCTTTCTCAATCTTGGCAAACTTTGGGAAGGGGAAATTTCAACTCCCAGAATTCCACAACCTGCAGGCGCTGCGCTGAGGAATTCTGGGAGTTCAAGTCACACACCCTTAACTAACTTGCCCAAGGTTGAGAAACCTTGTGCTGAAGGGGGCCACAGCCCCCTCCTCCTGTCCCCCAACTTTTCCCCCTGGAGTCAGCCTGAAGAGCCCGTTCTCCTCCCGCCTGTTCCCAGCTGTGCCTCTTCCAGATGTGTGGCAGGAACCCAACAGGTGCAGTTCTCACTGCACGGAAAGCACAATTCTAACCCCCCCCGCCCCTGTCCCGTCCCCCCCCCCCCATCAGCCAGGTCAGCTGGACCAGATTCGAAGCGCAAAGATGCGTCGCCTTGCCCGGTTCCCAAAGATGCCTCCAGTCTCTCGGGAAGCCCCCGCGGCTCACGCCCTCCCCCACCCCCGCCCGTTCCCCCAAAAAATCCCTCTGCCAATTGAAAGAAGCGGAGGGGCGGAGCCCCAGGCCAGGCTCCTCCCCAGCCCTGGTCACAGGTCTCAGCTCCGGTTCACAACTGACCGCGTCTTCTTCCAGCCGCGGCAGGAGGCTCGCGCAGCCGGGAGACACCCCCCCAGCGCCAGTCCCCCGTGGGGAAGTGGATGGATTTGCCTGGCTGGCTTTTTCCTTGAGACCGAGGACGGGAATCACCCCGAAGGGGGCTCCTCCTCCCCTCCCCCCCTCCTCCAAGTCTTCTGCCCCATAAGGTGGGGCTCCTTCAGCCAGGGGGCGAGGGGTGCTGGGGACAGCTCCAGCCGCGATGAACGCCTTCGAAGAGCCTTCGCTGGACGGCATGGATCTCTCGCTGACTCTCCATGAAAGCACCGAGATAGACACAGCCCTCCTGAGCGACATTGACGGTAGGGAGATGGGGAAGGGGCGCCTCGCCCTCTCCTGGGGAGCCCTGGCCGGGGAAGACGCCCCCCCCCACTCCTCCGGCCCCGGGAGCGTCGGGTCAGGAGGTTCCTCCGACGGGTCTCCCCACCCACCCCTCCTCCGCCCCCGACCGACTTCCTTTTCTGGGCTTTTTGCAAAAGAGCGCCGGACGCAGCCGAATCTGTGTGTGTGTGTGTGTGTGTGTGTGTGTGTGTGTGTGTGTGTGAGCGCGCGTGCGTGCCCAAAGTGCCTACTCAGCCTTTTACCCCTGTCCTCCCGCCGGTCCGCAATGCCTTCCAGGTGGGTGGCACTCCCAGGTTAAGGAGGAAAATAGCGGGGCTCCCCCATCTGTCGCGCGTGGGAAAGGATGGGCGTCTTTGGCGAGGCAGGTCGGGGCGGGAGAAGATGGGAAGCGCGGCTGCCAGGAAATTGGGGAATCAGGGTTTATCCCCCGCTCCTTCCTTGGGTGGAAGAGCCGGTGGCATCCCTGGCAGAGACCCTCCCGGGCCGGTGGACTTTAGTTCCCATGCTTGGCCAGAGGAGGCTGGGCTTCACGTGGAGCTGAGAGAGAGAGAGAGAGTGCCAAGATCCATGCGCTTCGCCAAAGGACCGTACAATCCCTTCGGGTCATTGTGACAAGGCGGTGGGCAGCAGAGGAAGACCCACGGAACGCAAGACCAGCCTTTGGGATGGAACAGCGCGGGGGGAAAAGCCCCACCAGTGCGTCCCCCCCACCCACCCACGCGAAGCTTGGGCTGGGAGCCAAGGCTGGCTGCTCTCCCTCTAGGCCCTGCCCACCTCTTCCTCCCGGGTGTCTGTGGAGGGGCCTGACGTCACGGGTCGGGTTACTCTCGGTCATTTGCGCTGGGAGGAAAAGGCTGGGGGTCTTCTGCAGAAGGAGGAGCTGGGCAGGGGGCTTCCCAAGGCTGGACTGTCTTGGAAATGCTGCCCGGGCAACCTTGCAATTGGCAGTTGGAACTGAAATGCACGATTGCTGCCTGCTGTTATAACTGGGCTCCTACCCATCCCCTTTTCCCCTCTCAAAGCCCTGTTTCTCAACCTTTGGCAACTTGAAGATGGGTGGACTTCAATTCCCAGAATTCCCCAGCCAACATCTTCAGCCTGCCTTGGTTGAGAAAAACTATTAATAGCTCTGCTTATCCACCCATCAAAGGGTTCTGCTTCACAACAGCCAGCAGATGAACCTTTGCCCCGATGAGTTGACAGTCTTAAACTGGACAGAGGGGGGAAAAAAAGGAATTCAGCTAAACATTGAGAGTAAGGAACTTGGGTTCAAGTCCACTCTCAGCTGGGGAAGCTGTCTGAGTGGCTTTGGCCCAGGTGCATTCCCCACCACCGCAGACTACCTGGCAGGATTGTTGTTCTGGAGAAAAAATTCCCAAGGAGCACTTGCGATATAAACCTTCCTGGACGTGCAGGAGAGAAGGAGGAGAATACATCTAATTTAGAAAGGAGTTGACACACGTGTTTAGGCTTGTTGGCAGGATAGACGGTTTCTCCATTGTCTTGGATCAGAATGCCCATGTTCTCCAGCCATCGTCCATGTGAGCTGGGGACGATGGGTATGGCTGCCAAAGTTGTCAAGATGGAGAAGGGCTGTGATAGGATTTGGGGAGACATTGTCGAAGATATTTTAGCAAGTTTTTCTCAGCTTCCGTGACCGCCTCCCAAATTTCTTTTTCTGTACACCCCTAAAAGGTTGTGGAGCTCTTGCCTCACCATCAGGAGGCTGTGAGTTCAATCCTAGGTGGAGGTAGATATTTCTCTCTCTGGGCACAATGAGAATAGACTGCTGAATAAAAATCCTCATTGGCAACACTGGCCAGTAAACACTCCCCATTCAGTTGCCTAGACTGCACCCCGCAAAGTATTATGGGGCCATTAAGAGAGGAGGATGATACACCTCTCAAAGGTTCAACACCCTTAAAGTCCCCCTTTGTACACTTTATTGTGTTTAACTTTTAGCCCCAAGAATTCCTCTGCCGTTCCATTTGAATTTTTAACCTGAGCTAACTCTACATTTTTAAAGATCAAATGATTAGAGTCCTGAAAAAAAATCTAGTAAAGGGACAGATTTAAGGTGCGTTTTAAAAATAAGCGTCAGATTGGATTTTTGAAAACTCAGCAGTGACTTCTATTAACAGGCAGCTGGGGCAGATTGTTGTGGGGGGGGGGCAGGCTTGCTGTTTAAATCTAGATTGGGGACCACTGCAGGGCCCAGACCAGCTAGAGAAGGGTCATCCTTGTCCTTAATCTCGCACACCTTCCTTTTGGTGGCAAAACTTTCTATTTCGGTGTGATTGTGTTGGCAGTTGTCTGAGGTCGGATTTGCTTCTTTTTGGTTTATTATTCTGCATCTTCCTCTATTTCCTGCCTCCCAGCAGACTTCAAGCAGTTTCCAAAACTTCTTTTAAATTATCCCAAGAAAAAATCACAATGTGAACGAAGAAGCATCAATGCAGCAAACCGTAGGATTCCCAACTGCTTTAAATGAGATCCAGATATATATTTTAAAAAATATGAAAAATCACAGCCCCACTTCTCCAAAAAGAGAAAGAAACCAGAAAGACAAAATGTAAACATCCCAAGAATCAGACCTCATCCAAGCCACATCTTGTGAGACACTTAATTATTTCTTTGCTTATTTCTCAGATATAGGTCCCCTTGCAATCATAAATAGATTCTCTAAGAAAGCACAAAAACACCAAAAATAGATGCGGAAATACATTAGAAACCCAACATTGCAATCCATGGCAATGTATCTCTCCCCCAAAGTCCTGGAAAAGTTTTCAACCTTTTCTGGAAGACAGGAAACCCCAGGTGTGTTTTTCCACACCTTAAATCCTTCCCTTTGCTCTTTCCAAGCAAAATCCGTTTTGCTTTTAGGAGACACCTTTTGGACACCTCAACACTGGATATTGTCCCAAATGGGGCACCTCCTTCCTCTCTTTTTCTCCTCTCCAGATGTGTGGAGGCTCCCATCCTTCCCCCAAATTAGATGGGTCGCCTGATCAATTATGGGAGATGAGGTGGCCGGAGGAGACCCATCTTGGTCTCCAGAATCCAGGAGGAATCTGTTCACCCTTTTTCTGACCAGCCGATGCTCCTCAGAGCCAGATGTGTTTGTGAGCCCCAACATGCTTTATCAGCTGTGTGATGTGGCTTTGGATGTGGCTTATGAACACTTGTGCCTTCGAAGACCATCCGCTAGTCAGAAAAAAGGGTGACCAGATTGCTCTGAAGTTTTGGAAAGGTGAGGTCAGAATCTCCCAGGAGGTTTTGAAGATGTAAGAGGAAGATGTTGAGTTGGGATGCAAGAGTCTACACCTGCCTTAGACTCTCTTGTGTTCCAATTGTTGTCCAATTGTTGACAATTTGTTAGTTGCCAGCTTCTTCACTGTCTACACCCCTCACCTAATAGTAGTTTCATCTCCAGAGATCACGTTGGCCAACAACAACAACCTTGGGAAGCTTTGAATTCAGCTTCGCGCAAAGCCAAGCAAACTCAGAAGCAACCGACTTTTGCAGACTTTTAGGAAAGGGTTTTGCTGAAAGCCTCGGCTCGCCCAAAACCTCGGCTCGCCCGTCGTGCAAGACTTTCATCCCCATAATCTCCAGCCATTGATCAGGCTGGCTCTGGTGGAAACCAGAGTCGGATAGGGCTGGAAGGAAATCACAAGCAGGATCAGATCCGTTTCTGCCTGCTGGCAAGGTTGTTAAGAACACAAGGAAAGTTTTGTGTGTGTGTGTATGTGTGTGTACCCACATCCTGCCTCTGGGGCCAGATTGACAAGGGGCTTTTTTAGACCCTTAGCTTCCTCATTCCACCTTTTTTTTTCAGTTCAAAAGTTTTATTTCTTTTAAAACAAACATTTCATCATTCCTCAATCAGTAAGACATCGAAGTACAATTTTTTGTGTGTCAAAATAGTTCTAGTTTACCACCAAATTCTTGTCTAGCCTAATGTATACCCCTCCCTCCCTCCCCCCCAACCCCCCTCCTCCTCCCCCCCCCCCCGACTTCCCAGAACCCGTACACGGTATGGATTTTTAACAAACACAGTCTAAAATCTATTGAGAAAAAAGAAATAAAGAAATTAATAACATCTCTACATTGACCTTAGCTTCTTCTTGCTGAACTAACTTTAAACAATTTAAATCATTTCTGATCTTAAGCATAGGCTAACTGGAATTTCTTGGTCCCGTATTTATTTTGTATATAGTCAATCCATTTTTTCCAGTCTCGTTTATATCTCTCATTTGAGTGGTCTTTAAGATATGCCGATATCCACCTTTAACGAGCTCAAAATCGGGGTAGCCCCTGGGGCATTTAACTTGGGGTGCCATCTCTCCCATCTAGGGGTGGGGGGCGAAGCATGTTTCAAATCCAGAAAGAGGGAGCCCCCCAAGGGAAGCTAAGGGAAGTCCCTGCTCCTTTGCAACGCGCTCCAGCCCCGTACGGGTTAACTGTGCAATGACCTGGAGTAACCCTCGCTGCCGCCAGAGGCAGGGAAAGGGTTAACGCCGGATGCACTGCAGTAACCCGGGTGCCACACGCTCCAGCATTGCAGCAGCTCCTCTCGCCCAGCCCTGATTGGCCCAGCCTGATCACCTCATGCTAAATCTGTGATTCACCAAGCAACCCTCATTCCATTAGGCTACTGGTGGTTAAGGGTGGGGGGGATGAGGAGGAGGAGGAGAGGAGGGCCCAGAGGGGAAAGGGAAAAAACCCAGCCAAACAAACTCAGATCCCGAGTTTCCCACAAAGGTGCATAACCAGCGTTGGCAAGCTTTACTTTTCCCCAGGAATAAAAATGGGTCTGGCTCCTGCCCCTCTGGACGGCGCCTGATTTGCCTTCTTGCAATGGGACATATATTTCCCCCCTTCTTCTTGCAAGTTCGGTCCCTTTTATTTGGCTCTCCAGATGTGCACCGCTGGGGTGCAGCAGGTGTTGGAGGTCCTTTCTGGTAGTGCCCGGAATAATCCTACAGGGTGGAGGAATTGGGGTGCAATGGACCTCCTCCTCGGAGTTGCAGCCTTTGGTGCCCGCCACTATCGGCCCAGAAAAACCCCTTTTTCTGCCCGCAGGATTCCAAACCATTCCATAATTGGAAATGGCAATTGGTCAACTGTTTTCTTTGTTCGATTGTTTGTTTGCTGGAGAGGAAAGAAGAGACAATATTTTCTTTCCGCTGGCTTTTATGAATAACGGGGCAAAGTCTTCTCCGTCGCACCCAGCACATGTTCCAAGTGCCAAGAATTTCCAATACAGCGGAATGCTCCTTTTAGATTTAGAATGACTGCAACAGCCAGGGAAGCCTGCTCTCCCCCTCCTTTCCTGGGCCCGAAAATGAGACAAGAACAGCTGGAATTCGGTTAATTTAAGGTCAGGCCGTGGGAGGCAGCCAAAATAGGAAGCCTGTTTTCCCCCAAAGCGGAGCAGGGGCAGCTTTTCCACGCTGAGATATGATTCTTGGGAATGATCGGAAGCGGGCGATACGGGGACATTGGATCCTGGAATGTGGAACCCAGATAAATGGGTCAACCTTCCCCACAACCCAATTCTACCCGCCTTCACTTCCCTGGCTGAACATAAGGATGTAGAGGAGAGTCCTGGTGTGCAGAAGCCACAGGCTAGAACAGGGACGGCGAGCCTTTGCGTCACCAAGTGCCCAAACTGTGTGCGCACACCAGAGCACTGGAAACCCAAAGACCAGCTGGCCGATGTGCACAGGTCTGTTTTGGGGGCATTTTCTTTGGCCCTTTTCAGGCCATTTTCCGGCACTCTGGTGCTTGCGAAGATGCACGTTGGAAACCAGAAGGCAGCTGGCGATGGCGAGCATGCCCACAGAGAGGGCTTGGTGTGCCCCCTCTGGCACGGGTGCCCTGAATTCGCCCTCACGGGGCTGGAAGGACCCATATTAATTCTCCCTTTGGAATCCTCCCCCTTCTGACCCGGTTCCTCCCCACTCCTGGATGCCAGAGTTGGGTGCGCTTTGCGACCAAAGCTGTTTCCCTTCCAGTTGAGGAATGAATGAAGGCATTTTACGCTCCTTCTGGGTGCCAGTCCATTCATTTATAAGCCGTATTTCTCAACTTCCCGGATCCTTCCTGGATCGGGATGCTCTGTGCACAGTCACTCATGCCCTCGTCCTTTCTCGCCTGGACTACTGTAACGCTCCCTACATGGGGCTGCCCTTGAAGAGCACCCGGAGGCTTCAGATGGTCCAGAATGCGGCTGCGCGGGTTATCATGGGGGCACCCACGTACTCCCATGTTACACCCCTTTTAGGCGGCCTGCACTGGTTGCTGGTTGTCTTCCGGGTGCGATTCAAGGTACTAATTATGACCTTTAAAGCTCTCCATGGCTTAGGCCCAGGGTACCTGCGAGACCATCTACTGCCACCAGTAGCCTCCCACCATCCAGTGCGATCCCACAGAGTTGGCCTCCTCAGGGTACCGTCGGCCAGACAGTGTCGGCTAGCGACCCCCAGGGGGAGAGCCTTCTCTGTGGGAGCCCCTTCCCTCTGGAATGAGCTGCCCCCGGAGCTTCATATAATCCCCGACCTCCGGTCCTTCCGACGCGCCCTAAAAAGTTGGCTTTTCCAGCAAGCCAGCCTGGCCTGAACAAAGCAAAATAAATGATTGATTATTGTTAATTTTAATTCGAATTTTAAATGTTATTGTTAATCTTAATTGGGTTTGTTTTGGATATTCTATTTAATTCTTTTTAACTTTTGTAATATGTGTTTTTTTTTAATGTTGTACGCCGCCCTGAGTCCTTGGGAGAAGGGTGGCATATAAATCCAATAACCCAAACCAAACTGCCCATCCCCTGCAAAGAGTTGCAATCCTCAGGCAGTTTCTAGGAACCTGGTCAGGGTTAGATGGAGGGGATTCCATGGATCCTGGCTCGAATGCATTCCTCATATCAGGCAGAGCTGTTTTCCCTTCACCCCACACCGTGTTTCAACCCTAAAAGTCTTCCCGAGTCAGTGGCTTCGTCCCTTTGAAGTCCTCCCGGTTCAGGGCGGCTGAATGGCGCTGAGAATTGACCGACTGGAAGAGTTACCTTAGTAGACTAAAGAGAACAGTAGTAAGATTGTTCTTGTTGCGTAACTAATTAAGAACTTAAAAATAAAGGGGAATCCGGATATTATGAAGGCTGGAACAGATTTTATGATTAGCGTAGGACAAGGTGACAAGACTGGAACAAACTGTAAATACTGTGATTGGACAGAAGCAGAGGTGGGTTCCTAGCGGTTCGCACCTATTCAGTAGAACCGGTTCGTCAAATCTACCGAACCGGTTAGAAGAGGTTCCACCAGTGGACCCGGAAAGCAGGCCACACCTACAGAAGAGGTTCCAAAAATTGTTTGAAACCCACCACTGGCAAGGATCTTGTAACTTGACAGCTTTAAGACTTGCATGCTTCAATGCCAGAGTTTCTGAATCGCTACTTGGACCGACCTAAGTACTAATTCATAATTTCATATCCGGTCACATGGGCGGCAAGCCACTCCCATTCAGTCACATGGGGGACAAGCCACTCCCACAAAGGAGGCCACACCCACAGAGTAGGTTCCCAACAATTTTTGAAACCCACCACTGGACAGAGGGATAGATAATGTATTAAGTAGGCAAATAGTCAATGGACGAGACTAATTGTGTATAATGTGATTGTATGGTCACTTCGACTTTGCGGTGCTGCCTTGTTTTAAATGTAAAAACAATAAAAAATATATTTTTTAAAAAAGAATTAATGATAGTCTATTGTTAATGGTGGAAATTATTTTGAAAGAAATGCCCTCTATACTTAAATTGAATGAGAGGATGTATGCTGTTTCTAGCAATGGGGAAAATAAGAAATGAACATTTGGTGTAACTTTGAAGGGGCAACTGAAGATTTTGTTTATGTCTTAAGAAAAAATAACTATAAAGATGGGAAATAATGGAAGATAATAATTTGGCTGAAAGTGAAAACAAAACTATGATGTAAAAAGGACTATGTAATTAAGAGGAGGTAAAAAGAAAAGACCGGGAAAACGCTTGGTGCCTATAACATGGATAATTTGTATTAAAAAATAAAAAACCTTGAATGGGAAAAACAGAATGATTCCAATCCTGATTCTCATTCCTCTCTGGGCTTTGTAGATATGCTCCAGTTGATCACCACCGAAGACCAGGACTTCTCTGGTCTGATGGACACACCTTTCGGCTCCCAGCTTCCTCCTGATCTGAACCCCCATGGGCCCAGCCTCTTCAGCAGCTACTTGGAGGCCCCCTCTTCCACAAGCTTGTTCCACCTTCCCACCCCATCTCCACCCAGCTTCCAGACCCTGCCCGCCGCTTGTCTGAACATGCCGCCCTCTCCGGTGGGTGTCAAGGAAGAACCTTTGGCCCCAACGCTCAGCCCGGCTCAAAGCCAGCTGCCCACCAGCAGGATACCTTCTCCAAATATTGTCCCAGCTGCCCAGATGCCTTTCTCCACCCAGCCCTTGATGGATTTCCAGAATCAGAACAGTATTTCTGGTAAGGATGGGACGAGCGAAGAGCTGAGGGTTGTAATGTTTGAGCTTCTCACTGGATTTCCATGGAGCCATCTGAACTGCTCCTTGCCTTCCATCAAAGCTTCCCTGAGCAAGTAGGGAGTAGCTTTCCACTGCCTAGTAACTTGACAGCACAGTGGTTGCTAAAGACGCAACCACAAGGTCTGGCTAAAGACGTTGGCTGTCCCAGGAGAGATGACTTGCTGGAGGTGGGTCTGAAGAACCATAGGAGGTTTTCAGACCATCTTTCAGGAAAGACTTAGGCTCATGGGTGCTTGTGGATGGTGCTTCCAAGGTCTCAGGGTTGGAAAGACAGGTCTTGAGGCCTTTGCCCTCCAATGCTGTTGGATCACACCACCCATCATTCCATTGGCTCTTTGTGTTTCAGCGGGGTTCTTGAGGGCACCTCCAAGATCAGCTCTACCTGTGTTTGCCAGGCTTCTGTGGGCGGGTGGGCTTATCCCAGGGGTCTCCCCAGTTGCTTTGGAAGACATCTCCAATCTTTGAGGGTTTCTTCCCCAGCTCCCCAGCCAGGAGGGACACCCCAGCAGCCACCGCAGGTCTCCACCAAGCCCCAGCAGATGCAGCCTCCTCCGAAACCAACGCCGTTCCAGAACATCGCCCCGCAACAGCTTCTGGCTGCCAGCAGCCCCCAGGTGGTCCAGCAAGTGCCGGTGAGTGGGATGTAGCGGGGTGGCACCACCCTCTTCCTCGGTCCATGTTTGGGCTTGTCGTGACTTCCCACCGTCTCCCCACAGGTCCTTCTGCAGCCCCACTTCATCAAGGCCGACTCCCTCCTCCTGACCACCGTCTCCGGAGCCAAGACGGCCAACACCAGCTCGGTGGTCACCTCCACAGCCTTGCAGATGCCAGTAAGGCCCCCATTCCTCCGAGTCTGGCTTCCCTTGGCTCCATTTCTACATTTTTTTTAAAAAAAATCTCAGACTTTGGGTTGAGGGTTCTCTCCCCTCTGCTCACCCACAAATACCTGCCAAAGATTTCACCCCCACTCCTTTGCAGCAGCTTATTTTGGAGGCCCACAATAGCGAGAGGATGTTGAGGTGGAGCAGGGAAAAAAAGCAGAATTTTGCCCAGCTGCTCCCACATTGAATTAACTTAGCAATAGCAATAGCAGTTTGACTTATATATCGCTTCCTAGGGCTTTCAGCCCTCGCTAAGCGGTTTACAGAGTCAGCATATCGCCCCCCACAGTCTGGGTCCTCATTTCACCCACCTTGGAAGGATGGAAGGCTGAGTCAACCCTGAGCCGGTGAGATTTGAACCGCCGAACTGCAGATAACTGTCAGCTGAAGTGGCCTGCAGTACTGCACCCTAACCACTGCGCCACCTCAGCTCTTATCTATCTATATCTATCATCTATCTATCTTATCTATCTATCTATCTTATCTATCTATCTATCTATCTATCTATCTATCTATCTATCTATCATCTATCTATCTATCTATCTATCTATCTATATCTATCATCTATCTATCTTATCTATCTATCTATCTATCTATCTATCTATCTATCTATCTATCTATCATCTATCTATCTTATCTATCTATCTATCTTATCTATCTATCTATCTATCTATCTATCTATCTATCTATCTATCATCTATCTATCTATCTATCTATCTATCTATCTATCTATCTATCTATCTATCATCTATCTATCTATCTATCTATCTATCTATATCTATCATCTATCTATCTTATCTATCTATCTATCTATCTATCTATCTATCTATCTATCTATCTATATCTATCATCTATCTATCTTATCTATCTATCTATCTTATCTATCTATCTATCTATCTATCTATCTATCTATCTATCTATCTATCTATCATCTATCTATCTATCTATCTATCTATCTATCTATCTATCTATCAATAGCAATAGCAGTTAGGCTTATATACCGCTTCACAGGGCTTTCAGCCCTCTCTAAGCGGTTTACAGAGTCAGCCTATCGCCCCCAACAACAATCCGGGTCCTCATTTCACCCACCTCGGAAGGATGGAAGGCTGAGTCAACCTTGAGCCGGTGAGATTTGAACCGCCGAACTGCAGATAACTGTCAGCTGAAGTGGCCTGCAGTACTGCACCCTAACCACTGCGCCACCTCAGCTCTTATCTATCTATATCTATCATCTATCTATCTTATCTATCTATCTATCTATCTATCTATCTATCTATCTATCTATCTATCTATATCTATCATCTATCTATCTTATCTATCTATCTATCTATCTATCTTATCTATCTATCTATCTATCTATCTATCTATCTATCTATCTATCTATCTATCTATCTATCATCTATCTATCTATCTATCTATCTATCTATCTATCTATCTATCTATCTATCTATCTATCTATCAATAGCAATAGCAGTTAGGCTTATATACCGCTTCACAGGGCTTTCAGCCCTCTCTAAGCGGTTTATAGAGTCAGCCTATCGCCCCCAACAACAATCTGGGTCCTCATTTTACCCACCTCGGAAGGATGGAAGGCTGAGTCAACCCTGAGCCGGTGAGATTCGAACAGCCGAACTGCAGAACTGCAGTCAGCTGAAGTAGCCTGCAGTGCTGCATTTAACCACTGCGCCACCTCGGCTCTATACTTTTCCTCCACTTCCTCCGCTGATAAGAATGAGCCCTGGTGTGTGAATGCTGAGGCATGAAATGTGCCAATACGTACGTTGGGCTAACAATATGTGCTACCAGAGTCCTCCTGGAATGTCCTTCGTCCTTAGCTCTCTCCTCAGCCAGCAGAGACCACCTCCTGCTCAGCCCGACGTCTTCTCCCCAGGACAGCTGATGTTCACGGTGAAGCCTTCAAGTTCTCCTCTCGTCCCCTCTCTTGCAGACCCTGGTGAGCGGGGGCACCATCCTGGCGACAGTGCCACTCATGGTGGACACCGACAAGCTGCCCATCAACCGCCTGACCGCCGGGAAGCCTGTGGTCACCCAGAACAAGGGCGAGAAGCGCACCGCTCACAATGCTATTGAGAAACGCTATCGCTCCTCCATCAACGACAAGATATCTGAGCTCAAGATTCTGGTCGTGGGCACAGAAGCCAAGGTAGCTACAACACCTCTTTCTGTTGGGTTGGATGTCCTGGGAGTGCAGAGCCTTGAGTCCTTGCTTGGGGCACTCTCTCCTATCTTAGCTGTCAGGAGTTTTCACCTGTGGACAGGTAGATGACTCTGTTGTGGGAGGAAAGTCATGGTAGATGCTTGGGGGTCTTCTGCCTTTTAGGTTTGGCCTCAATCATGCTTTTGGAACCTCTGTTGGTTTCTTATCTTGCTCTTCATCGTTATTATAGGAAGAGAAGGCACGTGACTTCTTCTCCCGCGGACCTTGAGGATGACTTGAGTTGACTGAACTCATGTAGACATGGGGTTGGGATATCCCAAGCAGCCTTATCCATTTTATGCAAGTTCAGTTTTTTCCTGTAGCAGGAAGGTGCTTCTGACCTCACTGTTGCCTAAACCCAGCCTGTCTTTTTTCTCTCCGTTGGCAGCTGAACAAGTCGGCCATCTTGCGCAAAGCCATCGACTACATCCGCTATCTGAAGCAAACCAACCAGAAGCTGAAGGGGGAGAACATGGCCCTTAAAATGGCGGCCCAAAAGAATAGTGAGTTTCATGCCCTTCCCCTCCCCCCCAAAAAACCAGGGCCCCTTTTCTCCTTGTGGGTTGAGACCCAGGAGATCAGCTGGGTGGCAGATTAATACGTTGCCTCCAGGTCTCCCTTCGGAGAGTATGGTGGAAAGCAAGGAGTCTTTTTTCTAACTTGGATTTTCACCATCTAGTTTGCAAGTTTAATAACATTTATATGCCGCCCAATCCCGTAGGACTCCGGGCGGCTTACAATACAGAAATAAAAAAAAAAAGTAAGATACAGGGAAGAAGATAGATTTAAAATACAACACATCATGCACTCCATTAAGAATGGGGCTGGACCATATTTTGGGGTCAACAGCCCCAGGCCTGCCGGAACATCCAGGTTTTAATGGCTTTCCAGAAGGCCGAGAGAGTGGGAAGGGTCCGGATCTCTGCGGGTAGATCGTTCCACAATCATTTTACCAAGAAGCCAATGTCAACATTGCCTAGTGATCAGCAGAAACAGATGGATCCTGTTGGGGAGAACTGACGTTCTCGCCTAGATCCCTCTTCTCTCAGACACTTTCCCCCCTGTCAACTCCCTCCTAGTGGCAGGGAGGACGGACATTGGCCTGATTTCTGCTGAGAATGAATAGATTTTCTTTGGTTTTTGGAATGACCGCTGGCTGAAGCCACACGCGGCTCCGTTGGATGGTTGCTGCCCCTGTAGATGACCCAACTTCCTCAAGAGAAGCTACCTCCTCACAGAACCTAGATGACATGAGAAGCCCATCTTGGCTCTGACGGTGGTCCGCTCTCTCTTCCTACAGAGTCTCTGAAAGATTTGGTGGCCACGTGTGGCGGAAACGTGGAGGATCCAACAGAAGGAATGAAGATGATGGATGCTTTGACGCCCCCACCCTCAGATGCCGGTTCCCCTTCGCACAGCAGCCCCCTCTCCTTTGGTGGCATCAGTGGAACCGATTCGGAGCCAGACAGCCCTTCGTGCGAGGAGGCCAAGGTGAGAACTTGGGGCATTGGGTTGGCTTGAAGACCGCGAGGAACATCTGCTGATCTGAGTGATCAATAACTCCTAAAGAAATTGAAGGGTGTGTGTGTGTTGCCTTATCTTTTTCCTCCAAAGGACCCAAGGGTAGGTCCTAGATTTTGACCAGGGTTTTCATGAAAGGGTCATTGGACCTGCCCTGCCCTGTCTTTCCAATCAAAAAAGAGATTCTTGTTCTCCAACTTACCTGGTGGCTGTTCTTTGTAGGTGAAACCTGAATATCAAGCTCCTCCAGCGGGCAGCCTGGGAATGCTGGACAGATCCCGCATGGCTCTCTGCACGTTCGTCTTCCTCTGTCTCTCCTTCAACCCGCTTTCTTCCCTACTTGGAGGCGTCGGCCTTGGAGGTTCTTCAGAGGGCTTCAGCCACGATGGTTCCAAGCGCAGCATCCTGGCCATGGACGAGTCAGAAAGTGAGTGAAGGACAACACCTGTCCCGAGCCTGCATGACGGGGACCATTGAGAAGGCTTCATTTTTATGTCCATCCATCCATCCATCCATCCATCCATCCATCCATCCATCATCTATTATCTATCTGCCATCTGTATCTATCTATCTATCTATCTATCTATCTATCTATCTATCTATCTATCTATCTATCTATCTATCTAGCTAGCTAGCTAGCTAGCTATTTAGCTATCTATATCCATCCATCCGTCCATCTCTATCATCCATCCATCCATCCATCCATCCATCCATCCATCCATCATCTATTTTCTATTATCTATGTGCCATCTGTCTATCTATCCATCATCTATCCATCATCTATCTATCTATCTATCTATCTATCTATCTATCTATCTATCTATCTATCTATCTCCATCCATCCATCCATCCATCCATCTCTATCATCCATCCATCCATCCATCCATTATCTATTTTCTATTATCTATCTGCCATCTGTCTATCTGTCCATCATCTATCTATCTATCTATCTATCTATCTATCTATCTATCTATCTATCTATCTATCTATCTATCTATCTATCTATCTACCTACCTACCTACCTACCTACCTACCTACCTACCTACCTACCTATCTACCTATCATCTATCTCTCTATCCCCCTATCCACTCACCCACCCATCCATTATCTATTGTCTGTGTCTGTCTGTCTGTCTGTCCATCATCTATTTCAGTGTTTCTCAATCTTGACAACTTTAAGGTGACTTCAACTCCCAGAATCCCCCAGGCTCACACAGGGAGCCGAAGCTGAAGTCCACCTAAAAGTTGCCAAGGTGGAGAAACTCTGACCTAGCTGTTCATGTAGGTAATCGTAACGGGTAAATGCCACTTATATGCCCATCTTGCCTACAGGCGATTCTAGGCTGCCCACAGCCCATGAAAGCACCGATAAACATGATTTATAAACAAACGTCGATTTTAAAATTGCACAAAGACAGGGAGGGACGGAACAAGAGGCACGGAGGGAGGAGGCGAGGGGGTGGCTGGGCCTCGTCTACCTGCACACCAAAGGAAATTGCCTGCAATCTGTAAACTCTATGCAGTACAAAAATGCAGCTGGATTTTCATTGCTTAACTCCTCCTCCTGGGAGGGGGTGTAACCCCTTGTGCTTCTAAAGGTGGGAGCGATGCCCACTCACCTGCTCGATTTGGGCTTCTGTCTCCAGGCGCTGCCCTTCCCCAGTTCCGGTGGCTTCTCCCCACCTTGTTCTTCTGGACGATCAACCTTCTGATTGTTTGTGCTGCCTTCATCCGGCTCTTCATTTACGGCGAGCCCGTCACGCGCCCCCACTCGGAGTCTTCGGTCGTCTTCTGGAGGCACCGCAAGCAAGCGGATTTGGACTTGGCTCGGGTAGGTAACTCTGGGGAAGGGCCTTTCCCTGCCCCGGGGAAGGAAATGCAGCCCCGGGTTCAAAACCCAGCAGGACTCCTAACGCCAGGTGAAGGCTTTGAGTCAAGATAAAAGAAATGAATAGGAAGTCCGTGGAAACAAAGCAACGGGGGAGACGGATCTTCCCAGATTATTTTCTTATTTGTACGATTTATAGGTCGCCCAATCCCGGAGGACTCCGGGCGGCTTACAACAAAGGGAAAAAAAGAATAATAAAGAAATGAAAATAAAACAGGCTAAAATCAACACACATAGATACGTTATGATCGGGGCTGGACCTCAACAATGAGGTCAACAGCCCCAGGCCTGCCGGAATAGCCAGGTTTTAACAGCTTTTCTGAAAGCCATGAGAGTGGGTAGGATTTTGGGGGGTAGCTCATTCCACAGGGTCGGAACAGCCACAGAGAAGGCTCTCCTCCGGGGGCCCGCCCTCCGCCATTGTCTGGCTGACGGCGTCTGAAGGAGGCCCACCCTGTGGGATCTCACCAGCCATTGGGAGGAAGGTTGAGGAAGATCTTGAGATAGTATCTGCCATTACGTAACCCTGTCCTTAACTAAGTGTGGAATATCTTGACCCTCAACTTGCAACCACAGTTGGGTCCAGAATTTCTATCACTAAAACACGCAGGTGTCAGTCACGCCCAATTATACACCAAGCCCTGACTTTTATCAGCAACAATGGCTAAAAGGATGGGGTTTGTAGTCCAAGAGACTGGAAGAGAAATGACTGGGAAGAACCGTCAAAGCCCGGGGAGAAAGGCGGCTTCCCCCTCCCGCCCACCCCAGTCCTCGTCCTTGGAGGGTCTGCCTTCTTTTACGGAGTCTCCCTTCCTCTTGCTTTAGGGGGATTTTGCACAAGCATCCCAGAACTTGTGGACGGCCCTCAAAGCGCTTAGACGCCCCCTCCCCACATCCAACCTGGACCTCACCTGCAGCCTCCTGTGGAACTTGATCCGGCACATCCTCCAGCGTCTCTGGGTAGGGCGTTGGCTGGCCGGCCGGGCCGGTGGCTTCTTCCGAGATCAGGAGCTGAAGGCCGACGTGCGCAAGAGCGCCTGTGACGCGGCCCTGGTCTACCACCGGCTGCATCAGCTGCACATGACAGGTAAGGCTGAAGACAGGAGCCTCTGGCTTTCCCCACTGTGCAGACCACACCTGGGTCTCCTCCTCCTCCTCCTCCTCCTCCTCCTCTTCTTCTTTCCTTCTTCTCTTCTTCTTCTTCTTCTTCTTATTCCTTCTTCTTCTTTTCCTTCTCCTTCTCCTTCTTCTTTTCCTTCTTCTTCTTCTTTTCCTTCTTCTTCTTCTTCTTCTTCTTCTTTTCCTTCTTCTTCTTCTTCTTTTCCTTCTTCTTCTTCTTCTTCTTCTTTCGTTTCCTCCCCTCCTCCTCCTTCCTTCCTCTCTCTTCTTCTCTTCTTCTTCTTCTTCTTCTTCTTCTTCTTCTTCTTCTTCTTCTTCTTCTTCTTCTTTTTTTCCTTCTTTTCCTCCTCCTCCTCCTCCTCCTCCTCCTCCTCCTCCTTCTTCTCCTTCTACTTCTCCTTCTACTTTTCCTTCTTCTCCCCCCAGGGAAGCACGTGGCAGGCCACCTGTCCGCCATCAACATGGCCCTGAGTGCAGTTAACCTGGCCGAGTGTGCTGGGGATGCCATCTCAGTGGCCACCCTGGCTGAAGTCTACGTGGCTGCTGCCCTGCGGGTGAAGACCAGCCTCCACCACTGTTGCCACTTCCTAGCGGTTAGTGAGTCTGTGTGTGCCACTCCACAACTTGTGGCTGCTCCATCCCTGGAGGTTTTGAAGAAGGGAATGGGAAGCCATTGGTCCAGAATGTTACGGGGGCAGAAATGCAGGCCCCTTGAGCCGAGGTGGCGCAGTGGTTAGGGTGCAGTACTGCAGGCCACTTCAGCTGACTGTTATCTGCAGTTCGGCGGTTCTAATCTCACCGGCTCAGGGTTGACTCAGCCTTCCATCCTTCCGAGGTGGGTGAAATGAGGACCCAGACTGTGGGGGCAATATGCTGACTCTGTAAACCGCTTAGAGAGGGCTGAAAGCCCTATGAAGCGGCATATAAGTCTAACTGCTATTGCTATTGCTAGAGTGCTGTACTGCAGCCACTTCAGCTGACTGTTATCTGCAGTTCGGCGGTTCTAATCTCACCGGCTCAGGGGTGACTCAGCCTTCCATCCTTCCGAGGTGGGTGAAATGAGGACCCAGACTGTGGGGGCAATATGCTGACTCTGTAAACCGCTTAGAGAGGGCTGAAAGCCCTATGAAGCGGCATATAAGTCTAACTGCTATTGCTATTGCTAGAGTGCTGTACTGCAGCCACTTCAGCTGACTGTTATCTGCAGTTCGGCGGTTCTAATCTCACCGGCTCAGGGGTGACTCAGCCTTCCATCCTTCCGAGGTGGGTGAAATGAGGACCCAGACTGTGGGGGCGATATGCTGACTCTGTAAACCACTTAGAGAGGGCTGAAAGCCCTATGAAGCGGTATGTAAGTCTAACTGCTATTGCTATTGCTAGAGTGCTGTACTGCAGCCACTTCAGCTGACTGTTATCTGCAGTTCGGCGGTTCTAATCTCACCGGCTCAGGGGTGACTCAGGCTTCCATCCTTCCGAGGTGGGTGAAATGAGGACCCGGATTGTTGGGGGCAATAATGCTGACTCTGTAAACCGCTTAGAGAGGGCTGAAAGCCCTATGAAGCGGTATATAAGTCTAACTGCTATTGCTATTGCTATGTCCAACCTTGGCAACTTGATGAGGTGTGGACTTCAAGCCCCAAAACTCCCTAGCCAGCCAACGTTCATGAGTGCGAGGACTGGTTGTGGGTCACCTTTTTCAACACCATTGTAACTTCGCAAAATGAATGGTCGTAAGTTGTAAGTTGTTGTGTGAAATTCCAGTCCATTCCTCCCATCTCTCACACCCCCAAGCCAACCTTGCCGCAAGAGAGTCTTGCAAATAGCCACTCCCCAGGTTGACCAGGTAGCTGACCCACCACACCACAGACTAACCCTGCCTTTTTTTGCCCGCCGCAGCGTTTCTTCCTCAGCAGCGCCCGACAAGTGCTGCTCTCACACAACGGGACGGTCCCTCCGGCGCTCCAGTGGCTCTGCCACCCCGTGGGACACCGGTTCTTCGTGGACGGCAACTGGGCGGTGAAAAGCTCTCCGCGGGAAAGTATCTACAGCTCCACCAGCCACCCAGGTAGAGCGGGGTACAAGGAGCAGGGAGATTGGGGAGCTGACCTGGCCCCAGGAGGCCAAAAGAGGCAGACGACTGTCCACCTGTGCCTTTCAAATAGGCTGCCTGGTGTTTTTTAAGACTGTTTTGTGCTTTTGTAAAAGGGGCATTTTATTATTGATGAGTATATGGGCTATCTGCACGGGGCAATTCTTGAGACAAAGGAAAATCTAGAAATGCAGTAACTGAACATCACAAACTTTACAAAGCTCAATGGGAGAGAGACATTTGGTAAACATGTGATTGTCTGTTCTTTCGGGGGCCTCTCTCTTCAATTGCTGGACATGAGGACCAGAGGTGGGTTCCTACCGGTTCGCACCGGTTCGCTAGAACCTGTTCGTCAAATCTACCAAACCGGTTAAAAGAGGTTCCACTAGTGGACCCGGAAATCAGGCCACACCTACAGAAGAGGTTCCAAATTTTTTTGAAACCCACCACTGATGAGGACCCTCTGAACCAATTGTCCTGCTTGGCAAGATGCTTCATTGTGGGAAGGGGCTTAGCATATTCTGCGAGTTAGTTTCTTTTCTTGTTTGGTGTGGAGCTGACTCTCAACTAAGACTCCCTGTTGGGCTAGCTCACTGATTGATTGATTGCCTGGTTGATTAATTAAAGGTCAACACATGAGTGTTGGCTTTGAACACATAGTTTTTAGTCCTCCATCTCTGTCCTTTCTGGTCCCTGCCACTGTAACTCCTGGAGAGGCACGAATTGTTGGCACAAGTCAGGTTGTTGCATTGGGCTAAAGGGGCCCTGGAGTGGCTGATCGGATTGGGAGACTCGGATGTCTGGGCTGAACCATCTGACTGTCTGCTTCTCTCGCCAGCAAACCCCCTGGCTCAGGTGACGCAACTCTTCCGAGAACATCTGCTTGAGAAAGCTCTTTCTTGCGTCTGCAGGCTGGACAATCCAGCCCCTGCCAGCCACAGTGAAGGGTAAGGACCACATTTCTCCCAATCCTTTGGGCTCCACTTTGAAGAGTCCTTCCCTAGAGAAGGTCGGCCTTCCTGGCCTTAGGCGTTTTCACCAAAACCAGCAACGATGGTGAGAGGTTTCAAGGTTGAGCTGGTATCTCTAATGGTATATATGCCACTAGTTCAGCTCAATGGGCTAGAGCCGAGGTGGCGCAGTGGTTAAATGCAGCTACTTCAGCTGACTGCAGTTCTGCAGTTCGGCTGTTCTAATCTCACCGGCTCAAAGGTTGACTCAGCCTTCCATCCTTCCCAGGTGGGTGAAATGAGGACCCGGATTGTTGTTGGGGGCAATATGCTGACTCTGTAAACCGCTTAGAGAGGGCTGAAAGCCCTATGAAGCGGTATATAGGTCTAACTGCTATTGCTATTGCTAAAGAAGAGCAATGGCCACTTCACCCGTCCTTTCAACTCTTTCCATAACTCACCCAACCTCCTGGCACTTTCACAGAAGGACGTTGTGCTGTCCCAACACAGACGTGCTGACCTAGAGGAAAGAGATTCATGGCAAAGAACCCACATTACCCTTTTCCATTGGGGAAAGAGTAATTTCCAGAGTGGTTGATCCCGGGTAGAAATGTCCAAAGGAATATTATTGGCAGAAGATGCCATTTTCCTCCCGGTCCTGAGACTTGTTATGTTATGTTGTTATGTTGATTTTATTTATATGCTGCCCTTTCCCCCCGAAGGGGATTCAGGGCGGCTCACAACTCAACCAGGGAAGGGGATACAAACAAGAATTTAAAACGACATAAAAAACAATGCATGATTAAAACACAACAGTCATACCAATTCGAGACGGGGGGGCAACAGCTCTTTAGCCCCAGGCCTGTCGGAACAGCCAGGTTTTAAGGGCTATGCGGAAGGCCTGGAGGGTGGTGAGGGTTCGAATCTCCACGGGGAGCTCGTTCCAGAGGGTCGGAGCAGCCACAGAGAAGGCTCTCCTCCGAGTGGTCGCCAGTTGACACTGGCCGGCGGATGGATTTCAGAGGAGGCCTAATCTGACTTCTCTGCATTTCTGAGCTGGTAGCTGACTTTTGTCTCGTCTCGCTAAAGGGAATTTTCGGACGCTCTGGAGTACCTGCATTTCCTCAACAGCTGTGCAGATGCCGTCCCCAACCCGACCCCTTCCATCAGTACCAACATGGACTCGGCCACAGGTGAGGCTTCCCAAACCTGGGGATTCTTTGACCAGAAGTGGGGTTTGGAAAGCAGAGGTGGACTTTGGAGTAACTGAATTGGCAAGAGGAAGAATGGCCAAGGTAGGCTTAGGCACTGCGAGTGTGAAGGAGTTTGCAGCCATGGTGGACACCTTTTCCTCAAATGGTTAAAACTAAGGAGCAGAGTTGGCTGGTCAGGTGAGCCCTCCATGTCCAAATGTGGCATTCCTTGGGAAGCTATGGCAAAGAAGATCCTCTGCCAGATCACCCATACCTGGCATGGGCCTCCTGGCATGAAACAGCCATTAAGGAGAATTGCACTATAGTGAGTTCACCCAACATAACCACAATGCACAAAGCAACATTTGCTGCAATAAACCCGGCATGGCCTAGTGGTGAAGATGCTCTCCTCCCACTCGGAAGGTTGAGAGTTCAATCCTAGGCAAAAGACAGATGTTTCTCTATTAAGGCGCAAAGAGAAAATATCTGCTATGAATTCGGCGTAGGTGTCAAGAATCCGGTCAGTAAACTCTCAGCTCCACTCAGTCACCCTGATTCCATGCCGAATAAAAAGAGATTACAGGGTTATAAAAAGGCAAAAAAAAAAAAATGTTACTAAACCTGATTAAGACAACAGTATGTCGGTTTAGGCAAGGTCTCTGAACCCAGACCCAAGGCAGCAGTGTTTGCCAGGGTTTTAGCCAATTTTCCCCACTCAACTTGGAAACGACACAGGTGGAACTCTGGACCTTTTCTTTCCAAAGGCTCCATCTGGACTGACCAGGGGTGGGTTTCTCACCCCGTTCCAACCGGTTCGGTTGGAACGGGGCCGGCAGCGTCCTCGCGCACGCGTGCACGCGCGCGGCACACGCATGCGTACTAGCGTCTGTGCGATGCTCCAGCTGCTCCTAGAGGATCGCACAGGCACTGTATGCGTCCTGCGCATGCGTGGAAGCACAGAACTCATCAAAACTGGGTAAGGAGGACGGGCGCGCAGGTGGGCCCTTCGCCGTTCCTGGAAGTTACTTACTTCTGGGTTCGCCGACCAACCGGTTCGCAGGGACAACCGCGAACCGGTTGAAACCCACCCCTGGGACTGACCCAACAAAAGGCCTTGACCAGGTCTTTCTGGGTGCATGGGAAGGAGGAGGATCTTAGGAAGGCAATGGCTTAGCAACCCCGAGACGAGGAGAGGATTAGGGTGCCCTTGAGCTGAGGTCCAAGGCAGACGGAGGACCTCATTGGGGGCAAGGAACTGTTCCCCATCATCTTTTCAGAAGCCTGATGCCCGCTCTCCTCCCCCCATCTCTAGGTACTGATCCTGTTTCTCACTGGTGGGCATCTGTGGTCGCCATGGCAATCCATGGACTGCAAGCGGATGAGGAGGCCATGGAGCGCCTCTACCCTCTGGTGGAATTCATGCCCCGAGCCCTCCAGGTGTCTGAGTAAGTGAATCACATGGGTGCAAACCGTTAAAGTTACCCCCAGGGGCAAGTTCCTTAGGAAAGCTGAAGTGGGGAAGGAACAGAGAACTTGGAATTGCAATACTCACGTACTAATAGAAGGAATTTATTTATTTATTTATTTTAATTAGCTTGTATGCCGCCCACTCTTGGAAGACTCAGGGCGGCTTACAAATAAGAAGGGAAAGGGGGATATAAAAAATAAAAAAAACAACAATTAAAAATTCAACAACATTTATAACTTAGGATGGGGCTGGATAATTCAACAGCCTGCCGGAACAGCCAGGTCTTGGTCGCTTTGCGGAAGGCCGGAAGGGTAGTAAGGGTCCGGATCTCAATGGGGAGATCGTTCCATAGGGCCGGAGCAGCTACAGAGAAGGCTCTCCCACGGGGGGTCGCCAGCTGGCATTGGCTGGCAGATGGGATCCAGAGAAGGCCAAGCCTGTGCGATCGAATTGGTCTTTGGGAGGTAATTGGCAGGAGGCAGTCTCTCAGGTACCCAGGTCCGATGCCATGTAGGGCTTTATAAGTAACAACTAGCACCTTGAAGCGTGTCCGGAGACCAATGGGCAGCCAGTGCAGCTCGCGGAGGATAGGTGTAACGTGGGTGTACCTAGGTGCACCCACAATCGCTCGCGCGGCTGCATTCTGGACAAGCTGAAGTCTCCGAACACTTTTCAAGGGCAGCCCCATGTAAAGCACATTACAGTAGTCCAGTCTTGAGGTCAGGGCATAAGTGGTTCCTTGGCCCTCCTAGCTAAGAACATCTTGTTAGATGGAATCCGGAGGAGGCCTAGTCTGTGGGATCTTACGGGTCTCTGGGAGGTAACTGGCAGGAGGCGGTCTCTCAGGTAGCCAGGTCCGATACCAGGAAGCCGAATGTTTCTTCCAGTTGGATCCGCATGACTTTCCTTAATTTCTCAGACTTTGCAGAATTATTCTTTGCGGGGCGGCAAAAAAAGCGGAGCGTAGCATTTGTCCTTCTGGATTCTGTAAAAGACCACATTTTAGATACCCGCCCCATCTTAAGAGCTCGGATGTCAGAAGTGTACCCTGCAACTTCGGGGATTTTCAGAATTCCCATTGTGGTGGTGGTGTCTGCCAAGACGGATGTCTTCACACCTGGATGAGTGTGAAATGCGTGTGTTCTTCTGCCCCACTGCAGGAACCCTCTTCCCCGCGCCGCCCTGCACACCTTCAAAGCAGCCCGGGTGCTGGGCAAAGAGGACAGCAGCCTGGGACAGTGCGACAAAGCTGGCGAATATTTGCGAGAGAGCTTGGGTGGGAACTCAACTCCGAGTGCTATTGACAGAGTACGTCGCCCGTGGGATGTCCCGGTGTGGGTGGAACTGGTGGGCTCACAAGTTCCAAAGGGTCTCTTGGAGTTGCAGAACTGGAGGGAGGAGCTCTGAACATGGCTGTTGGGCTAAACCAGGGATGGGCTTCAGCATGGTCAGAGCAAAGAGGGCCGATCCATAACCTTCCTCTTGGTCCATCTTCACTGTGAGTGAAGTGCCAGAAAGTGACGAATGGTCCATTCGATCCATATGTTCACCAACCTCTGGCTCATCTTTGGCGAGAGCTCTACCTTCCCGGTGAATGACGGTGAGGTCCCTCAGCTGTAAATTTCAGCTCTCCAGACACGGGACCAGGAGTGAAATCCAGCAGGTTCTGGAGAACCGGTAGCGGAAATTTTGAGTAGTTCGGAGAACCGGCAAATACCACCCTCTGGCTGGCCCCAGAATGGGGTGGGAATGGAGATGTTGCAGTATCCTTCCCCTGCCACGCCCACCAAGCCACGCCCGCAGAACCAGTGGTAGAAAATGTTGAATTTCACCACTGCACAGGACCTCTTACTTAGGAATGGGCCTACCTGCTATCAACATTCGGACACAACCTAGGGCTGAATCCTCTCATTACTTCAGACCAGAAACCAAAGTATTTACCCACCAAAGATTTGCAGGCGAGAATATTCACCCAATGGTGCCTCAGCAGAGAGCTGTGCTCAGGGGTTGATCCTTGCCTCCCACTGTGCCAAGTCAACGGCTCCTGGGCCAGATGTGTCTTGATACAACGGTTCTCTTGAACCTGAGAAAGGCAGGTGCCTGCCCCTCTGAGATCTCCCTTGCCCTCTGAGGCTGGAGCTCGGACTCCGGGGAGCCCCTGGCAGTAGGAACGATGGGATAAAAGCAGGGTTGAAATCCAGCAGGTTCTGACACATCCTGGAGAACCGGTAGCAGAAATTTTGAGTAGTTCAGAGCACCTGCAAATGCCACCACTGACTAGTGCCAGAGTGGGGAGGGAATAGGGATTTTGCAGTATCCTTCCCCTGCCATGCCCACTGAGCCACACCCACCAAGCCACAACGCGCCCACCAAGCCATGCCTACAGAACCAGTAGTAAAAAAGAAATCGAATTTCACCACTGGATACGGGCAGGAAGGGAAGTACAGAGTGGAGAGTCCCATCTCAGTCAGGGGATGGCGATGTGGAAGATGCAATGGCTGTGTCGGTGGTGCATTGTAGTTGCATTGCATGTGCAGGTGGAGATGTGCAATGCCCCTTCAGTGCAGCCCTGGGGCAGCACCCATGCAGCGGAAGGGCCTGCTGAAAGGTGACAGAAGCAGGACCTCTCTAGTTCTTAAGACAGGGTGCAGAGAGAGAGGGAGAGAGACCCCCTTTCCCCCAGCCCAGGGGACTTGTGGGAAGCCATGTCTTTGTGCTCTTCCACCCTCCACCCACAACCTTCCTTTGTTTGTGTATGTGTGTGTGTGTGTTTCTCCCTTCAGGCAGTGCAGTTCCTTTTGTGCGACCTGCTCCTGATCACTCGCACCAGGTTCTGGCAACAGCAGATGCAGGGGGTGCCCCCACACAGAGCCCGCTACCAGGCCTCTGCCCTCGAGCTGCGTGGCTTTCAACAGGACCTCAGCACTCTCCGGCGCTTGGCACAAGCAGACCAGCCTGCAATGCACAGGGTGAATGGCGGCCCACCGGGTGTCTTTCCTTTAAAGTAGGGAGAGCCGAGGGTACCTCTGAGCCACTGAAAAGGGGAAGGTGGTAGAAGCTTTCCTGTGATAAAATATGGGTCAGATTTCTGGGTTGGCAAGAGGGGGGAGGCCAACTTTGCTGGGGAAGTCTGGGAGTTGAAGTCCTCCAGGCTTAAAGCTGCCAAGATTGGAGACCCCTGCCGTAGGGTTGGTCCACCTCATCAACTTTAAGAAGGGTGGACTTCAACTCCCATAGCTGGCTGGGGAAGTCTGGGAGTTGAAGTCCTCCAGGCTTAAAGCTGCCAAGATTGGAGACTCCTGTCCTTGAGGGCTGCTCCACTGTTGGTCTCCTTCAACACCAAATTATGGCCCAGGTTCAACACTTGGATTGAGTTGGCTTCTGAAGTTCACCACTGTCCTAATGACGGGGGGGGGGGGGAAGATTTCTGGGGGAGGTGAAAATGCTGTCGTGGGAGTTAACTTTTCCACCTCTTCCTCCAGGTCTTCCTCCATGAGGCAACTGCCCGACTGATGACCCGAGCCAGCCCCACTCGGACCCACCAGTTGCTTGACCGAAGCCTCCGCAGGAGAGGACCTTCTACTACCAAAGGAGGTGAGCCCCTGAAAGCTTCAGCAGGTCTTCTGAGGGTGGGCATGGGGTTTTGGAAATGCGGCTGTGGGCCAGTACACATCTATGGGTGCCACAGATACACCAAGGCGGTCTAAATTCACACACTGTGGTGTCCACCTGCTTCCTCTGATCACCTCTCTTTCTTCCCTCCCAGCTGGCGAGCAAGAGGGCCGCCCCACCGCCAGGGAACAAGCAGAAGCCTTGCAACTGGCCTGCTCCTACCTCCCCCCTGCGTTGCTTTTGGGACCAGGCCAAACGGGGGGCATGCTGGCCGAGGCTGCACGCTCCCTGGAGAAGCTGGGTGACAAATGGACCTTCCATGAATGCCAGCAGATGATTGTCCGGCTCAGCAGTGGCTCTACCGTCACTTCCAGCTAGAGATTTGGAAGAGTCCTAGGAAGGAAGGAGGGGAGGGAGGCCCGGTGTGGCCCCACTGGCGTGGCTTGTGGCAGTGTTGGTGAAAGTGGCAGAGACGCCTGGCAGAGCCTGGCAGGGGTGACTCTCTCTCACTCTCTCTGCTGAGGCAGATCTGGTTGCTCAAGGATGCTCAGCTAGTCCTTTCCTTCTTCTCCTCCTGCGTCTGAACGGATCTAGGCATATACAAGAGGAAACAAGCCAGCATGGAAGAACTGGGTGGATCTGGCTGGCTTCCCACTCTTCCTAGGGGAAGGGGCTCTTCACAACTCTTGCGAGTCTCTTGGATTTTAGGCTCCCCATGATCAGGGTGCATTTGGTGGGCAGGGTAGTTTCTCTTCACCTTTTGGAGACCAACCAGCTCTCAATGTCTCATAACATCTGTCCAGCAGGTGATGGCTTTGCCCTTCCATCTTTCACAGCCAACTCCATTCCTCCCCGGCTACCCCACCTCTGCTTGACTTCCTCCACCTCTTTGCTGGTGATCCATGTCCATGTCCAAGGTGGCGCAGTGGTTAAATGCAGCACTGCAGGCTACTGCTAGATCAGCAGGTCAGCGGTTCAAATCTCACCGGCTCAGGGTTGACTCAGCCTTCCATCCTTCCGAGGTGGGTAAAATGAGGACCCAGATTGTTGGGGGCAATATGCTGACTCTCTCTAAACCGCTTAGAGAGGCCTGAAAGGCCTATGAAGCGGTATATAAGTCTACTGCTATTGCTATTGCTATTGCTATCTCTTCTGAAGCTTCTGGGCAGAGCCCAGCCTGGCAGGGGTTGTGGGTGGTTTCCATCTGATCTGTTGTGAATTGCTTGGCGTTTGCTCATTTCTCCCCATCCCTTGAGGGCGTGGGAGTACAATTCAGTGTAACCTCTGGTGGTGTTGTGTGGTGGCTTTGGATGAGCTTCAGTCATGGACCTACCACCCTTGTGGTTGAGTCAAGTTCTCCTCTCTTGACATATCAACTGTGGCTCTTGGAAAGCAGCTGGCTGAAAAGAGGACCACCTTTTCTCTTCTCTTAAGGTGGACTCAGGTGGAGAAGAAGTCCACTTTCATGGCAGAGGACATGCCATGAAAAAGCTTAGTAGGATTTTTAGAAAAAAGTTTCTAGAAGGAAAATAGAAGGCAGACCTTGCGAGAGATTCTCTGTTGTTCCACCGTTGGGAAAGCGATCTGTTGAAAGCCACAGTTCCTTCTCTTACTCTAACCTTCTCCCCACTCCCACCCTGTACTGTAGTTTGGGGGACCCACCGTAGTGGTTAACAGGAAGACCACCCAGAGGGTGAGGGTCAGGGTTGGTGGAGGAGCTGGAGGGTTTCCTACTGCTGCCCATCACTTGAGGGAGGAGATGCACTCACATCAGTGTCCTCCCTTGCCCACACACACTCCTGCTCAGCCGTGGTTCTTCCTTTCAAAAGTTATTTTCATAGATTCAGGGGAGGGTTTTTTTGTACAGACGATTAAATAAAACAGCTACTTATTTATATATCCTAGTCTGGACATTAATTGGAGACGGACAAAGGATGGTGGGAATCAGCCTGGCTAGTCTCTTAAATGGATGAATTCTCACCAGCTCTACAAAAGCTGTCCTCTCCTGGATATGCTGTGGTGAGGTCTTCAAGGGTTGTGAAGATCATGGGGGGCCACCTCTGGTTTGACTCATGGCCTGCTTGAGTTGGCCAAGTTCTTCTTTCGTCTACTCTGAAATGTACCAACAGAGAGTTCTTCTCTGCTCTGGGTTACAACTATACACATACGGGGCAGTGAAGGTGTGAGAGGGAGCTACCTGCTTTCTTCCTACCCCAGTGGAAAGCTTTCTGGAGGCCCCCTTCCTCAGAACCATCACATCACATGATTCAATCCAGGAGGACTCGAGTCTTTGGGGATCCAGGATTCCTATCTGAATTGGGTAGGTGGGTCAGATTCTTTTGGACATTTCAAAGAATCGGTTTCAACATCACACGGGACTTGATGAAAAGATGGATCAAGACAGCACACAGTGTGGCGGGTTTTCAGAGCATTTCAATGTGAAGCAGGAGCATCTCTTTCAATCCTATGATCTGAGTGTGGCATATTCTGTGAAGATAGCAATTTTGTTAGTGTGAAAACACCTTCGGAGAGCTACAATTTGTTATTGGCCGGCAGATACGTTGAACTGACCTCCCACTGGGAAAACACCTCACTCAACGTAGGGTTGGCCTCAAGAGTCCATCAAGATGGTTAAGTAGACCTCTCTGTTGAGCAATGGCCACTCCTAAAAATGCCTTCACACCCACTATATGAGTCACCCACAGCACTAACAGCGTGGCTGCATCCTTCAAGCCACAAGATGCTGGTGGAAATGGGTTGCAAATCTTGCCACTTTCTGTGGTGCTTTCTAAAATATGTCCACATTTATCCACTCAGATGACAAAACACACTGCACTGCAGAAACAACATCCACAAATGTTGTCAAGGTTCACCCAACAGGTTCTTCGTCAAGGAGAGAAGGGGTGGAACTTTTTGTGGCTCAGGGTGATGTGAAAACTCACCCATTACCTTAGCAAATTATATGGTCCGGGCCATCTTTAGCCCAACTCTATTGGAAATGTCCACCAGCTTCTCCCCCATACACGTCTGTGTATTTTGACGTTAAGTGGGCTTCAACCCTACTTCCACGGGCAAAGAATTCTTGAGGAATTCTGCTGTGAGGAGCTTCTGGGACTCTACAAGGTCTGGGTGATCTATTTCCTCTGCTTTGATCTCATCTCCAAGCCCCACCCCAGGGAGATGGCTGAAAAATAGGTGAGTAGGGAACTCGCCAAATGTCCAAAACAATTGCTGAATCTTTATTGGTGTTCTGAATGCAATGACCTGATTTTTTTTCTTTCTTTTTTTTTTTAACTCTTAAGGAAAATAAACTTCTTTTAGAAACAGCTCGTTACACACAGTCTTCAGTGTGAAGCAATATACTAAATAAGAACACTAGTTTTAACATTTACATCTTTCATATATATTATATATATGTATATGTATACATATATATACACTATAGAATGAGGCAATATATATAATACACACATGTTTGCCATTTTACAGTCATTATGTACAAGATTCCATTCAAAGGGAGCCGGAATTGTGGGGGACGAGGACGGTGGGAGGGGGGGGGCGGTGTCTTCCGCCTGCCGTCTGAAGGTGTGCTTCTGAAACGGGCATTCCTCCGCCAGCAAACCCTTGAGGGGCATGCCGCGAGGACAGCGTAGCGGAGATGACAGCGGGCGACACGCACAGAGTACCGTGTACAGAAAGGTTTACAAGCAGAGGGCAGTGCGAGAATTGTTGCTCTTTCACAGCGACAACAGAAAACCAACGGA